>NC_134698.1:44330826-45710853 GCF_050947455.1 Rhinoderma darwinii | reverse complement strand
GACTTATTTCTTGGGGGGCGACTTTTTATTGCTATTATTTTCGTGTATAAATAATTTGTGATCGCTTTTTAATCAGATTTTTTGGAAGGCAGGATAAACAGAAAGCAACAATTCTGCCATTGATTTTATGACGTTCAGCATGCGGGTTAAATAACAATAGTTTTATAGTTCGGCTCGTTACGCACACGGCGATACCATTTATGTGTAGCTTTTTTTTTAAAAGAGTTTTTTTATATTAAGGCATTTTCTAGGAAGAAAAACTTTTTATTTTTTTTATTTTGCTTGGGATTATTCATATATTTATTATAAACGTTATTAAGGTTTCTTTTACTTTTTTTAGTACCACTAATGGACTTCACTATGTGACTGTTTGATCGTTTTTACAATACACTACAATACTTCTGTATTGAGTGTATTGTGCCTATAAGGGCCTAACAGGCATTCACTGAAGGCAAACCTGGGGGACTTTGTTAGGCCCCCGATTGCCATAACACCTATTGTCACCCCACGATCACGTCGTGGGTGTGCCGATGGGGAGTAAGAGGGAGCCCCCTTCCTATAAAACTACTTAGCTGTCGCGGTCGCTATTGACTGTGGCATCTAAGGGATTGAAAGTGTGGAATCGATTGTAATTTAGATCCCTCCCGCTAGAGCAGGTGTCCAGCTGTCTTTAGACAGCCCGCCATCTGTCCTGTGTCGGGCTTATGTCACAGCGCTGCCTTTTCGCGGCGCTGCGGCATAGGTACCTTTAATGACCGCCGTGAAAGGAGGTATTGGCGGTCAATAAGGGGTTAATGGGCTAGATTGGGTTTCCGTCATTTTGGCAGGCAAAATAGCTCTGCATCCTGCAACATTTTGCCCAGGATTTTTTACGTAATCTGCAACAGATCCGACAGAGATGTGAACAGAACTGTCTATGGTCAATTATGTGAAGTCAGTGATGCTATTAACAAGAAGAGAATTAGTTACAGGAATTAAGTACTGGAAATAACCTGTAATAAGGTGTCAGAATGAATCAAGTTTTGGAAACAACTATCTATTGGGCAGAAAGCTAATGTAAGCCTCAAACAAAAGTCCAATTACTGTTCACTGATGCAGTTAACCAGGCACAAAATAAATTGTATGCACTATTTTACAATTTTTTCCTGGTTGATAAAATAAAAAGGTGTTTGGTTTCTGATGATGGTTTTGAAAAAAATGAATCAAGTGAATATATATATATACACTACCGTTCAAAAGTTTGGGGTCAGCCAGACAATTTTGTGTTTTCCATGAATACTCACACTTATATTTATCAAATGAGTTGCAAAATGACTAGAAAATATAGTCAAGACATTGACAAGGTTAGAAATAATGATTTTTATTTGAAATAAGAATTTTCTCCTTCAAACTTTGCTTTCGTCAAAGAATGCTCCATTTGCAGCAATTACAGCATTGCAGACCTTTGGCATTCTAGCTGTTAATTTGCTGAGTTAATCGGGAGAAATTTTCACCCCATGCTTCCAGAAGGCCCTCCCACAACTTGGATTGGCTTGATGGGCACTTCTTGCGTACCATACGGTCAAGCTGCTCCCACAACAGCTCTATGGGATTGAGATCTGGTGACTGCGCTGGCCACTCCATTACAGATAGAATACCTGCTGCCTGCTTCTTCCCTAAATAGTTCTTGCATAATTTGGAGGTGTGCTTTGGGTCATTGTCCTGTTTCAGGATGAAATTGGCTCCAATCAAGCGCTGTCCACAGGGTATGGCATGGCGTTGCAAAATGGAGTGATAGCCTTCCTTAGGCAAGTACATTAGAGTCTCTAGTTTGAGAAATAGACGCCTCACAGGTCCTCAACTGGCAGCTTCATTAAATAGTACCCGCAAAACGCCAGTGTCAACGTCTACAGTGAAGAGGCGACTCCGGGATGCTGGCCTTCAGAGCAGAGTGGCAAAGAAAAAGCCATATCTGAGACTTGCTAATAAAAGGAAAAGATTAATATGGGCAAAAGCACACAGACATTGGACAGAGGAAGATTGGAAAAAAGTGTTATGGACAGACGAATCGAGGTTTGAGGTGTTTGGATCACACAGAAGAACATTTGTGAGATGCAGAACAACTGAAAAGATGCTGGAAGAGTGCCTGACGCCATCTGTCAAGCATGGTGGAGGTAATGTGATGGTCTGGGGTTGCTTTGGTGCTGGTAAAGTGGGAGATTTGTACAAGGTAAAATGGATTTTGAATAAGGAAGGCTATCACTCCATTTTGCAACGCCATGCCATACCCTGTGGACAGCGCTTGATTGGAGCCAATTTCATCCTACAACAGGACAATGACCCAAAGCACAACTCCAAATTATGCAAGAACTATTTAGGGAAGAAGCAGGCAGCTGGTATTCTATCTGTAATGGAGTGGCCAGCGCAGTGACCAGATCTCGACCCCATAGAGCTGTTGTGGGAGCAGCTTGACCGTATGGTACGCAAGAAGTGCCCATCAAGCCAATCCAACTTGTGGGAGGGGCTTCTGGAAGCATGGGGTGAATTTTCTCCCGATTACCTCAGCAAATTAACAGCTAGAATTTCAAAGGTCTGCAATGCTGTAATTGCTGCAAATGGAGCATTCTTTGACGAAAGCAAAGTTTGAAGGAGAAAATTATTATTTGAAATAAAAATCATTATTTCTAACCTTGTCAATGTCTTGACCATATTTTCTAGTCATTTTGCAACTCATTTGATAAATATAAGTGTGAGTTTTCATGGAAAACACAAAACTGTCTGGGTGACTCCAAACTTTTGAACGGTAGTGTATGCATATATATATATATATATATATATATATATATATATATATATATATATATATATATATATATATATATATATATTTAAAAAGAAAAGCTAAATATAAGAGATAATAAATACATGTATATATATATATATATATATATATATATTTATATTTATTCTAGCATGCCATTAGAAATCAGCAAAGAGGATGCTGGTCGAAAACCTAACTGTAAAAGTTTTTGTAAAACCTTACGAGCAAAGCGTAGATGGGAAGGCATTACATTTTATCTTTGGCATTTCTGAGTTCTTAGACAGTATTATAAATTAATAAATAATAATTTGTTGTAAAAAAAAAGGCAGTGTTTTTGTAGCTATAACATATACAAATGCACCACCAAGTGGAAAATAGTGGTTACAACAACTTACAGTCAGAAACGTTGTAATCTTACAGGATAAGAATAAATTGATAAGAAGATTTTATCAATTATGTAAGTACAGTTACTATAGAACATTTGAAAATTATATGTTTGGAGACAATGGCGCTTATAGAGAGTCTTTCCTGCAAAGCAAGAACTTTTTGTGGAAAAACTAGCACCTTTTTTCAAAGGGTTTTGTTTCTCGGTAGAATTTATAATAAATATGACAGAAGGAACTGTAGCAAACCCATTTGGGAAGCCCAGGTTTTTTTTTTTGTGTTACTGCTTTTTTTATACAAAATAAGCGCAAAGCACAAAAGCAGTACAAAAGAAAATATGTTTTATCAGCATGAACATTTACATATGATTGTTCAGTCAACAATGTAAATAATAATATTTTTTTCAATCAGAATTATTGTCAT
This sequence comes from Rhinoderma darwinii, assembly GCF_050947455.1. Taxonomy (NCBI): domain Eukaryota; kingdom Metazoa; phylum Chordata; class Amphibia; order Anura; family Rhinodermatidae; genus Rhinoderma; species Rhinoderma darwinii. The sequence goes on along the minus strand of NC_134698.1, from coordinate 45,707,246 downwards.
GTAGAACTCAAGCAAAATGTGCAAAATTTTCCTTTAATCTTACTTCCATTTTTTATTAAACCAAACTATGATCTATTTTCTAGCAGAAGTGAACAGAAAGGACTGTGTTGACCTTAAAAACCAATATTAGACAATTCCATGACAAAACTAAAATGTGTATAAGCAGCTTAGGACGATACATGTATGAGAATACCACTTTCTTGGACTCAGCTGCCTCTTTTGCCTATAGTATCCTGTCAGTATAACCCCATAATGTGATTGACAGGAGTGCTCACATATTGCTCCTGGAGTCCTAGCCATCAGAGAACTGAGTAAGAAATAAGTGGAGATTCTCATCCATAGTGTAATACCGTAAGGCTACAAAAACCCTGATCAGTCCGAAAATGTGCTCACCTGGAGTGGTTGTGTATCGGAAGGAGACTACACTATAAGGGTTATTTCACACATAACGTAAATACTGCGTAGGTAAATAATGGAGAGGTAAAACCCGCAAAAAATAGCAGAAGTTGTTTGCAGCCGAAAAGCTGCCATTCCCCTGCTAATATCATCGCAGCTCAGGAATTTTTTTTTTTATACTTACCCAGAATTCGGTGCTGCTATGTACAGGCCGGCCTCCTGGGATGATATTTCGTCCCATGTGACCACTGCAGCCAATCACAGGCTGTAGTGGTCACATGGGTTGAAACCTTCACCCAGGAGGCCGGGCTGCTGGACGGCTGAGGGACTCGTTGCCATGGCAACTGGATACATAAGTCTGAAACTTTTTTTTTACGTGCAGTTTTCCGCTGCGGACATTCCGGTCAAAAAACGACACCACAATTTGGTGCGGTTTTCATCCGGAATTCCCTGTGGCGCCCAGGGCAAATACGCTGTGTGCTTTTGCGCAGCATATCCACCCTGTGGGAACATAGCCTAACAGGTACAGTCATATGCAAACTTTGGGAACTTCTTGTTAAAATATATTTTCACTCCCTTACATTTAGATTGTAAGCTCTGACGGGAAGGGTCCCCCCTCCTTTTGTCCCATTGAATGTCACTTGTATTGATAACTTGTCATTATACTTGTTTGTGACTACCAAAAAAGTAGGGCAAAACAAGGGACATGCACATGCAGATAATATCAAAAGCAGAAAATTTTTATTGACACCAAGAAGACAAACAAATTTGAAAACACTGTATTCAAAGATACATACAGTGATCCACAATAGGATACACCGTGAAGTGTGTAAGAGCCCCAAACACAATCTGACCTGCCGGTTTATATGTGGGGAACCAATAGGAACTCCACCTCAATAGATATAACAAATCATACTATATCATAGAAACATATCACAAAGCGACATTCAATACAATAAGGCACATACCAAAACCAGCATCAAAATCTGAAGGCAGTATGAGTCAGGCAGGGGGGCACACCCCAAGGAAAAATCCAGCCTCACGTGTTTCGCCAAAGAAAAGCTGGTACGAGGGAAAAAAAAACCGAATGGGAACAGTCTGGAATTTTACTTTGACCGGGAACAGAGCAAAGATACGTGGGCTCAGCTTCCCGCTCCGGCGCCTCACAAGAATACTTCCTGAGGTCAATATCGCCCATAATTACCCTGCTGGCTTGCAACACAGATGAAGGGGACTCAACTGAACCCCCGGCCTTGCACCTTCCTTCCACTCCAGAGGATATAAAGGTGAAGGCGCGAACTCTAATAGATTGGCCCAAAATGGCAGCGTCCTCCCCCGGCAGCATGCACACGCCACCGCACTCTCCATCCGCCAGCCCTGCATAACAGAGACCCCGATTGCATAAAAGAAGATGCCAAAAGGGTGAGTGAGGTGCAATCTACAGAATTTAATAATAATACGAATCCTGAGGGAAATTATTTATTTCAAGATATTCATACCTCTGACTCTCCTGCATCTGCACATACTTTAAAAGAAATGTTGTTAGTACTCAGAAATTACATACACACGGATACTACTCAGGCCTCTTCAGTCCTTAGTACAGGAATTAGAAGACGTGTGACTCAACTGATCTTGTTATAGACAGGGTCCATAGACTCCCGCGGCCAAAACATCTGGTGGAAAATATACCACACCATAATCCGTGCAAGGATCCATTTCTTCCACGTCAAGGAACAACTTATGGATATAGCTCGTAGGCACTAAGTTCTGCCTGAACCATTCCACAATGTAAAATTATTTACGGATTTATCCGCTGCTACACTGAGACAACATAGATCTTTGACTCCCATGACATCGGCGCTCAGGAACGCCAAGCCATTATATCAATGGGGATTCCCAGTTAAAATCCTTATTACACGAAATTGAGTTACCCATGTTATAAAATCACTGGAAGAAGGAAAAGAACTGCTCGCTTCATGAAATATACCTGTGGAATCATAATTGTAAGATCACCAGCCTCCCCAACATCTCCAGAAGGAATGGCAGTTGACCCCCTCCAGACCCAAGCCAAGGTCATGAAGGGATACAGGACTGGTGTGCATAATTGGGAGCGACCCCATATGAGTCGGCTACAGACCGGACTTGGACCCCACTGATAAACACGGTAGTGTTAGCTATTTTTCTTTTGTACATTTTTCTTACGAAATGCTATCATTATGTATGTTTTTTTTTTGTACCCATTTACTGTTCTGTGCCAAAATTATTCAATTGGTGAAATGCATGCACATTCTTATACAACACCATGGTATTACTCTTCACATCAATTAATGTAAAGGAACTCCATTGCCCACAAAAATGCTCATTCTTATGGAAGGAGGCATTATCTCTTCATTCAGACATCCTTTGCGCCCAAGAGACACATCTTATAGAAAAAGATTCACATAAGCTTAAACATCATTTATTCCCAGTAATATATCAAGCTCACGACAACAGGAAAAAACGAGGAGTGATGGTTGCTGTTAAAAACTCTGTGGCGTTTAGATTAATTTCTAAAACTGCTGATAACAAAAGTCGTTTTCTGATTCTAGTTTGCTCTTTGAACAATGCCCAACATGGTGCCGACAGAGACTTTACTTTTTTCTAAAGTACATCATTCTAGCTATTGAAGAAAAGTTTACTATGGGCACTAATAATTTATGGAGAAGTAACAACTTTATTATTGGTCATTCTACTTATAAAAAGGAGATTTAAAGAGACCTAAAATAATATTTTCCCTTCAACACTTCTGTTGAAAATCCATACATGATATGGAATGCTCATTAAAGCTTTCGTTAGAGGAGTTATGATTAAAATAGGTCATAGAAATATAAAACTTAGGGAGAAGAAAATCACTGAGCGCCTTACGGAGATTCAGGTATTGGAAAACCGCAATAAAACACATCCTTCCCTCACTAATTTGGACAAACTCTCCTCACTCAGAAACTGCCTAAGAAACCTTATATTGCAAGATTATGAAAAAGCATTGAAGAAAAAACAAAGCTAAATTTTACTCTCAAAACAACAAGGCAGGCAAACTCTTAGCCCATAGATAGAGATGAGCGAACTTATGAAAAGTTCGGTACGGCAGGTTCGCCGAATTTCATGAAAAAGTTCGATTCGGACCGAACTAGATCTGACCGAACCTGTAATACAAGAAAGCCCCTAAAAATCGTGTATAACACTGTTTAAAAGCACTAGAAGCCCTGTGTAACACTCTTAGGTCACCCATGAGTGTATCCAAGTACTTTTGAGCTGTGTCAAAGTTACGCCAACATGTATGGCTATAGGAAAACGGATGGGACACGGTGATAACTAACAGAAACCACTGCACTTGTGCATGTTGTATGCTTAATGCATTGTTAAAAAAGGTACAAAAATTAACCATTTTTGCCGGCAGATGCCTGCCAGGGTTCATACATATAAGGTGGTAAAAGAAGAAGCAATGGCTTTTGACAGGCCCTCAAAAAATTTACCCTTTATGGTGGCAGATGCCTGCCGGGGTTCTTCCATACATGAATGTAAAAGCAACAGCAATGGCTTTTCACAAGCCAAAAAATGTACCCTTTTCATTGGCAGATGGCTGCCGGGGTTCATCCATACATGGATGTAAAAGCAACAAGCAATGGCTTTTCACAAGCCCTCCAAAAATGTACCCTTTTTATTGGCAGATGCCTGCCGGGGTTCATCCATACATGGATGTAATGTAAAAGCAACAAGCAATGGCTTTTGACAAGCCCTCCAAAAATGTACCCTTTTTATTGGCAGATGCCTGCCGGGGTTCATCCATACATGGATGTAATGTAAAAGCAACAAGCAATGGCTTTTCACAAGCCCTCCAGACCTGCTTGTAGCAGACGGCAGTGGAGGTGTATTGGTGGTAGTAGAGGTAGCCAACAGACAGCAAGGGTGGTAGTAGTAGTAGTAGCAGCACATTAAAACAGACTGAACAGTCACAGGACAAAGCCCTGTAGTGGGGCATGCCAGCTTGTAGCAGACGGCAGTGGAGGTGTATTGGTGGTAGTAGAGGTAGCCAATGGACAGCCAGGGTGGTAGTAGTAGTAGTAGTAGTAGCAGCGCATTAAAAGAGACTGGACAGTCACAGGAGGACAAAGCCCTGTGGTGGGGCAGGCCTCAGGCCTGCTTGTAGCAGATGGCAGTGGAGGTGTATTGGTGGTAGTAGAGGTAGCCAGGGTGGTAGTAGTAGTAGTAGCAGCACATTAAAAGAGACTGGACAGTCACAGGACAAAGCCCTGTGGTGGGGCAGGCCTCAGGCCTGCTTGTAGCAGACGGCAGTGGAGGTGTATTGGTGGTAGTAGAGGTAGCCAACAGACAGCAAGGGTGGTAGTAGTAGTAGTAGTAGCAGCACATTAAAAAAAGAGACTGGACAGTCACAGGACAAAGCCCTGTGGTGGGGCAGGCCTCAGGCCTGCTTGTAGCAGACGGCTATGGAGGTGTATTGGTGGTAGTAGAGGTAGCCAACAGACAGAAAGGGTGGTAGTAGTAGTAGTAGTAGTAGCAGCACATTAAAAAAAGAGACTGGACAGTCACAGGACAAAGCCCTGTGGTGGGGCAGGCCTCAGGCCTGCTTGTATCAGACGGCTGTGGAGGTGTATTGGTGGTAGTAGAGGTAGCCAACAGACAGCAAGGGTGGTAGTAGTAGTAGCAGCAGCACATTAAAAAAAGAGACTGGACAGTAACAGGACAAAGCCCTGTGGTGGGGCAGGCCTCAGGCCTGCTTGTAGCAGACGGTAGTGGAGGTGTATTGGTGGTAGTAGAGGTAGCCAACAGACAGCAAGGGTGGTAGTAGTAGTAGTAGCAGCACATAAAAAAAAGAGACTGGACAGTCACAGGACAAAGCCCTGTGGTGGGGCAGGCCTCAGGCCTGCTTGTAGCAGACGGTAGTGGAGGTGTATTGGTGGTAGTAGAGGTAGCCAACAGACAGCAAGGGTGGTAGTAGTAGTAGTAGCAGCACATTAAAAAAAGAGACTGGACAGTCACAGGACAAAGCCCTGTGGTGGGGCAGGCCTCAGGCCTGCTTGTAGCAGACGGCAGTGGAGGTGTATTGGTGGTAGTAGAGGTAGCCAACAGACAGCAAGGGTGGTAGTAGTAGTAGCAGCAGCACATTAAAAAAAGAGACTGGACAGTAACAGGACAAAGCCCTGTGGTGGGGCAGGCCTCAGGCCTGCTTGTAGCAGACGGTAGTGGAGGTGTATTGGTGGTAGTAGAGGTAGCCAACAGACAGCAAGGGTGGTAGTAGTAGTAGTAGCAGCACATTAAAAAAAGAGACTGGACAGTCACAGGACAAAGCCCTGTGGTGGGGCAGGCCTCAGGCCTGCTTGTAGCAGACGGCTGTGGAGGTGTATTGGTGGTAGTAGAGTTAGCCAACAGACAGCAAGGGTGGTAGTAGTAGTAGTAGCAGCACATTAAAAACAGAGACTGGACAGTCACAGGACAAAGCCCTGTGGTGGGGCAGGCCTCAGGCCTGCTTGTAGCAGACGGCAGTGGAGGTGTATTGGTGGTAGTAGAGGTAGCCAACAGACAGCAAGGGTGGTAGTAGTAGTAGTAGTAGCAGCACATTAAAAAAAGAGACTGGACAGTCACAGGACAAAGCCCTGTGGTGGGGCAGGCCTCAGGCCTGCTTGTAGCAGACGGCTGTGGAGGTGTATTGGTGGTAGTAGAGGTAGCCAACAGACAGCAAGGGTGGTAGTAGTAGTAGTAGCAGCACATTAAAAAAAGAGACTGGACAGTCACAGGACAAAGCCCTGTAGTGGGGCAGGCCTCAGGCCTGCTTGTAGCAGACGGCAGTGGAGGTGTATTGGTGGTAGTAGAGGTAGCCAACAGACAGCAAGGGTGGTAGTAGTAGTAGAAGCACATTAAAAAAAGAGACTGGACAGTCACAGGACAAAGCCCTGTGGTGGGGCAGGCCTCAGGCCTGCTTGTAGCAGACGGCAGTGGAGGTGTATTGGTGGTAGTAGAGGTAGACAACAGACAGCAAGGGTGGTAGTAGTAGTAGCAGCACATTAAAAAAAGAGACTGGACAGTCACAGGACAAAGCCCTGTGGTGGGGCAGGCCTCAGGCCTGCTTGTAGCAGACGGCAGTGGAGATGTATTGGTGGTAGTAGAGGTAGCCAACAGACAGCAAGGGTGGTAGTAGTAGCAGCACATTAAAAAAAGAGACTGGACAGTCACAGGACAAAGCCCTGTGGTGGGGCAGGCCTCAGGCCTGCTTGTAGCAGAGGGCAGTGGAGGTGTATTGGTGGTAGTAGAGGTAGACAACAGACAGCAAGGGTGGTAGTAGTAGTAGCAGCAGCAGCACATTAAAAAAAAGAGACTGGACAGTCACAGGACAAAGCCCTGTGGTGGGGCAGGCCTCAGGCCTGCTTGTAGCAGACGGCAGTGGAGGTGTATTGGTGGTAGTAGAGGTAGCCAACAGATAGCAAGGGTGGTAGTAGTAGTAGTAGTAGTAGTAGCAGCACATTAAAAAAAGAGACTGGACAGTCACAGGACAAAGCCCTGTGGTGGGGTAGGCCTCAGGCCTGCTTGTAGCAGACGGCAGTGGAGGTGTATTGGTGGTAGTAGGGGTAGCCAACACAGACAGCAAGGGTGGTAGTAGTAGTAGCAGCACATTAAAAGAGACTGGACAGTCACAGGACAAAGCCCTGTGGTGGAGCAGGCCTCAGGCCTGCTTGTAGCAGACGGCAGTGGAGGTGTATTGGTGGTAGCAGAGGAAGCCAACGGACAGCAAGGGTGGTAGTAGTAGTAGTAGCAGCACATTAAAAAAAGAGACTGGACAGTCACAGGACAAAGCCTTGTGGTGGGGCAGGCCTCAGGCCTGCTTGTAGGAGATGGCAGTGGAGGTGTATTGGTGGTAGTAGAGGTAGCCAACAGACAGCAAGGGTGGTAGTAGTAGTAGTAGCAGCACATTCAAAACAGAGACTGGACAGTCACAGGACAAAGCCCTGTAGTGGGGCAGGCCTCAGGCCTGCTTGTAGCAGACGGCAGTGGAGGTGTATTGGTGGTAGTAGAGGTAGCCAACAGACAGCAAGGGTGGTAGTAGTAGTAGTAGCAGCACATTAAAAAAAGAGACTGGACAGTCACAGGACAAAGCCCTGTGGTGGGGCAGGCCTTAGGCCTGCTTGTAGTAGACGGCAGTGGAGGTGTATTGGTGGTAGTAGAGGTAGCCAACAGACAGCAAGGGTGGTAGTAGTAGTAGTAGCAGCACATCAAAAAAAGAGACTGGACAGTCACAGGACAAAGCCCTGTGGTGGGGCAGGCCTCAGGCCTGCTTGTAGCAGACGGCAGTGGAGGTGTATTGGTGGTAGTAGAGGTAGCCAACAGACAGCAAGGGTGGTAGTAGTAGTAGCAGCACATCAAAAAAAGAAACTGGACAGTCACAGGACAAAGCCCTGTGGTGGGGCAGGCCTCAGGCCTGCTTGTAGCAGACGGCAGTGGAGGTGTATTGGTGGTAGTAGAGGTAGCCAACAGACAGCAAGGGTGGTAGTAGTAGTAGTAGTAGTAGTAGTAGTAGCAGCAGCACATTAAAAAAAGAGACTGGACAGTCACAGGACAAAGCCCTGTGGTAGGGCAGGCCTCAGGCCTGCTTGTAGCAGACGGCAGTGGAGGTGTATTGGTGGTAGTAGAGGTAGCCAACGGACAGCAAGGGTGGTAGTAGTAGTAGTAGTAGCAGCAGCACATTAAAAAAAGAGACTGGACAGTCACAGGACAAAGCCCTGTGGTGGGGCAGGCCTCAGGCCTGCTTGTAGCAGACGGCAGTGGAGGTGTATTGGTGGTAGTAGAGGTAGCCAACAGACAGCAAGGGTGGTAGTAGTAGTAGTAGCAGCACATTAAAAAAAAGAGACTGGACAGTCACAGGACAAAGCCCTGTGGTGGGGCAGGCCTCAGGCCTGCTTGTAGCAGACGGCAGTGGAGGTGTATTGGTGGTAGTAGAGGTAGCCAACAGACAGCAAGGGTGGTAGTAGTAGTAGTAGCAGCACATTAAAAAAAGAGACTGGACAGTCACAGGACAAAGCCCTGTGGTGGGGCAGGCCTCAGGCCTGCTTGTAGCAGACGGCAGTGGAGGTGTATTGGTGGTAGTAGAGGTAGACAACAGACAGCAAGGGTGGTAGTAGTAGTAGCAGCAGCAGCACATTAAAAAAAAGAGACTGGACAGTCACAGGACAAAGCCCTGTGGTGGGGCAGGCCTCAGGCCTGCTTGTAGCAGACGGCAGTGGAGGTGTATTGGTGGTAGTAGAGGTAGCCAACAGATAGCAAGGGTGGTAGTAGTAGTAGTAATAGTAGCAGCACATTAAAAAAAGAGACTGGACAGTCACAGGACAAAGCCCTGTGGTGGGGCAGGCCTCAGGCCTGCTTGGAGCAGACGGCAGTGGAGGTGTATTGGTGGTAGTAGGGGTAGCCAACACAGACAGCAAGGGTGGTAGTAGTAGTAGTAGCAGCACATTAAAAAAAAGAGACTGGACAGTCACAGGACAAAGCCCTGTGGTGGGGCAGGCCTCAGGCCTGCTTGTAGCAGACGGCAGTGGAGGTGTATTGGTGGTAGTAGAGGTAGCCAACAGACAGCAAGGGTGGTAGTAGTAGTAGTAGCAGCACATTAAAAAAAGAGACTGGACAGTCACAGGACAAAGCCCTGTGGTGGGGCAGGCCTCAGGCCTGCTTGTAGCAGACGGCAGTGGAGGTGTATTGGTGGTAGTAGAGGTAGACAACAGACAGCAAGGGTGGTAGTAGTAGTAGCAGCAGCAGCACATTAAAAAAAAGAGACTGGACAGTCACAGGACAAAGCCCTGTGGTGGGGCAGGCCTCAGGCCTGCTTGTAGCAGACGGCAGTGGAGGTGTATTGGTGGTAGTAGAGGTAGCCAACAGATAGCAAGGGTGGTAGTAGTAGTAGTAATAGTAGCAGCACATTAAAAAAAGAGACTGGACAGTCACAGGACAAAGCCCTGTGGTGGGGCAGGCCTCAGGCCTGCTTGGAGCAGACGGCAGTGGAGGTGTATTGGTGGTAGTAGGGGTAGCCAACACAGACAGCAAGGGTGGTAGTAGTAGTAGCAGCACATTAAAAGAGACTGGACAGTAACAGGACAAAGCCCTGTGGTGGAGCAGGCCTCAGGCCTGCTTGTAGCAGACGGCAGTGGAGGTGTATTGGTGGTAGTAGAGGTAGCCAACGGACAGCAAGGGTGGTAGTAGTAGTAGTAGCAGCACATTAAAAAAAGAGACTTGACAGTCACAGGACAAAGCCTTGTGGTGGGGCAGGCCTCAGGCCTGCTTGTAGCAGATGGCAGTGGAGGTGTATTGGTGGTAGTAGAGGTAGCCAACAGACAGCAAGGGTGGTAGTAGTAGTAGTAGTAGCAGCACATTAAAAACAGAGACTGGACAGTCACAGGACAAAGCCCTGTAGTGGGCAGGCCTCAGGCCTGCTTGTAGCAGACGGCAGTGGAGGTGTATTGGTGGTAGTAGAGGTAGCCAACAGACAGCAAGGGTGGTAGTAGTAGTAGTAGCAGCACATTAAAAAAAGAGACTGGACAGTCACAGGACAAAGCCCTGTGGTGGGGCAGGCCTTAGGCCTGCTTGTAGCAGACGGCAGTGGAGGTGTATTGGTGGTAGTAGAGGTAGCCAACAGACAGCAAGGGTGGTAGTAGTAGTAGTAGTAGTAGTAGTAGTAGTAGTAGCAGCAGCACATTAAAAAAAGAGACTGGACAGTCACAGGACAAAGCCCTGTGGTAGGGCAGGCCTCAGGCCTGCTTGTAGCAGACGGCAGTGGAGGTGTATTGGTGGTAGTAGAGGTAGCCAACGGACAGCAAGGGTGGTAGTAGTAGTAGTAGTAGCAGCAGCACATTAAAAAAAGAGACTGGACAGTCACAGGACAAAGCCCTGTGGTGGGGCAGGCCTCAGGCCTGCTTGTAGCAGACGGCAGTGGAGGTGTATTGGTGGTAGTAGAGGTAGCCAACAGACAGCAAGGGTGGTAGTAGTAGTAGTTGCAGCACATCAAAAAAAGAGACTGGTCAGTCACAGGACAAAGCCCTGTGGTGGGGCAGGCCTCAGGCCTGCTTGTAGCAGATGGCAGTGGAGGTGTATTGGTGGTAGTAGAGGTAGCCAACAGACAGCAAGGGTGGTAGTAGTAGTAGTAGTAGTAGTAGTAGTAGTAGTAGTAGTAGTAGTAGCAGCAGCACATTAAAAAAAGAGACTGGACAGTCACAGGACAAAGCCCTGTGGTAGGGCAGGCCTCAGGCCTGCTTGTAGCAGACGGCAGTGGAGGTGTATTGGTGGTAGTAGAGGTAGCCAACGGACAGCAAGGGTGGTAGTAGTAGTAGTAGTAGCAGCAGCACATTAAAAAAAGAGACTGGACAGTCACAGGACAAAGCCCTGTGGTGGGGCAGGCCTCAGGCCTGCTTGTAGCAGACGGCAGTGGAGGTGTATTGGTGGTAGTAGAGGTAGCCAACAGACAGCAAGGGTGGTAGTAGTAGTAGTTGCAGCACATCAAAAAAAGAGACTGGACAGTCACAGGACAAAGCCCTGTGGTGGGGCAGGCCTCAGGCCTGCTTGTAGCAGATGGCAGTGGAGGTGTATTGGTGGTAGTAGAGGTAGCCAACAGACAGCAAGGGTGGTAGTAGTAGTAGTAGTAGTAGTAGTAGTAGTAGTAGTAGTAGTAGTAGTAGTAGCAGCAGCACATTAAAAAAAGAGACTGGACAGTCACAGGACAAAGCCCTGTGGTAGGGCAGGCCTCAGGCCTGCTTGTAGCAGACGGCAGTGGAGGTGTATTGGTGGTAGTAGAGGTTGCCAACGGACAGCAAGGGTGGTAGTAGTAGTAGTAGTAGCAGCAGCAGATTAAAAAAAGAGACTGGACAGTCACAGGACAAAGCCCTGTGGTGGGGCAGGCCTCAGGCCTGCTTGTAGCAGACGGCAGTGGAGGTGTATTGGTGGTAGTAGAGGTAGCCAACAGACAGCAAGGGTGGTAGTAGTAGTAGTAGTAGAAGCAGCACATTAAAAAAAGAGACTGGACTGTCACAGGACAAAGCCCTGTGGTGGGGCAGGCCTCAGGCCTGCTTGTAGCAGACGGCAGTGGAGGTGTATTGGTGGTAGTAGAGGTAGACAACAGACAGCAAGGGTGGTAGTAGTAGTAGCAGCAGCAGCACATTAAAAAAAAGAGACTGGACAGTCACAGGACAAAGCCCTGTGGTGGGGCAGGCCTCAGGCCTGCTTGTAGCAGACGGCAGTGGAGGTGTATTGGTGGTAGTAGAGGTAGCCAACAGATAGCAAGGGTGGTAGTAGTAGTAGTAATAGTAGCAGCACATTAAAAAAAGAGACTGGACAGTCACAGGACAAAGCCCTGTGGTGGGGCAGGCCTCAGGCCTGCTTGGAGCAGACGGCAGTGGAGGTGTATTGGTGGTAGTAGGGGTAGCCAACACAGACAGCAAGGGTGGTAGTAGTAGTAGTAGCAGCACATTAAAAAAAAGAGACTGGACAGTCACAGGACAAAGCCCTGTGGTGGGGCAGGCCTCAGGCCTGCTTGTAGCAGACGGCAGTGGAGGTGTATTGGTGGTAGTAGAGGTAGCCAACAGACAGCAAGGGTGGTAGTAGTAGTAGTAGCAGCACATTAAAAAAAGAGACTGGACAGTCACAGGACAAAGCCCTGTGGTGGGGCAGGCCTCAGGCCTGCTTGTAGCAGACGGCAGTGGAGGTGTATTGGTGGTAGTAGAGGTAGACAACAGACAGCAAGGGTGGTAGTAGTAGTAGCAGCAGCAGCACATTAAAAAAAAGAGACTGGACAGTCACAGGACAAAGCCCTGTGGTGGGGCAGGCCTCAGGCCTGCTTGTAGCAGACGGCAGTGGAGGTGTATTGGTGGTAGTAGAGGTAGCCAACAGATAGCAAGGGTGGTAGTAGTAGTAGTAATAGTAGCAGCACATTAAAAAAAGAGACTGGACAGTCACAGGACAAAGCCCTGTGGTGGGGCAGGCCTCAGGCCTGCTTGGAGCAGACGGCAGTGGAGGTGTATTGGTGGTAGTAGGGGTAGCCAACACAGACAGCAAGGGTGGTAGTAGTAGTAGCAGCACATTAAAAGAGACTGGACAGTAACAGGACAAAGCCCTGTGGTGGAGCAGGCCTCAGGCCTGCTTGTAGCAGACGGCAGTGGAGGTGTATTGGTGGTAGTAGAGGTAGCCAACGGACAGCAAGGGTGGTAGTAGTAGTAGTAGCAGCACATTAAAAAAAGAGACTTGACAGTCACAGGACAAAGCCTTGTGGTGGGGCAGGCCTCAGGCCTGCTTGTAGCAGATGGCAGTGGAGGTGTATTGGTGGTAGTAGAGGTAGCCAACAGACAGCAAGGGTGGTAGTAGTAGTAGTAGTAGCAGCACATTAAAAACAGAGACTGGACAGTCACAGGACAAAGCCCTGTAGTGGGTAGGCCTCAGGCCTGCTTGTAGCAGACGGCAGTGGAGGTGTATTGGTGGTAGTAGAGGTAGCCAACAGACAGCAAGGGTGGTAGTAGTAGTAGTAGCAGCACATTAAAAAAAGAGACTGGACAGTCACAGGACAAAGCCCTGTGGTGGGGCAGGCCTTAGGCCTGCTTGTAGCAGACGGCAGTGGAGGTGTATTGGTGGTAGTAGAGGTAGCCAACAGACAGCAAGGGTGGTAGTAGTAGTAGTAGTAGTAGTAGTAGTAGTAGTAGTAGCAGCAGCACATTAAAAAAAGAGACTGGACAGTCACAGGACAAAGCCCTGTGGTAGGGCAGGCCTCAGGCCTGCTTGTAGCAGACGGCAGTGGAGGTGTATTGGTGGTAGTAGAGGTAGCCAACGGACAGCAAGGGTGGTAGTAGTAGTAGTAGTAGCAGCAGCACATTAAAAAAAGAGACTGGACAGTCACAGGACAAAGCCCTGTGGTGGGGCAGGCCTCAGGCCTGCTTGTAGCAGACGGCAGTGGAGGTGTATTGGTGGTAGTAGAGGTAGCCAACAGACAGCAAGGGTGGTAGTAGTAGTAGTTGCAGCACATCAAAAAAAGAGACTGGTCAGTCACAGGACAAAGCCCTGTGGTGGGGCAGGCCTCAGGCCTGCTTGTAGCAGATGGCAGTGGAGGTGTATTGGTGGTAGTAGAGGTAGCCAACAGACAGCAAGGGTGGTAGTAGTAGTAGTAGTAGTAGTAGTAGTAGTAGTAGTAGTAGTAGTAGCAGCAGCACATTAAAAAAAGAGACTGGACAGTCACAGGACAAAGCCCTGTGGTAGGGCAGGCCTCAGGCCTGCTTGTAGCAGACGGCAGTGGAGGTGTATTGGTGGTAGTAGAGGTAGCCAACGGACAGCAAGGGTGGTAGTAGTAGTAGTAGTAGCAGCAGCACATTAAAAAAAGAGACTGGACAGTCACAGGACAAAGCCCTGTGGTGGGGCAGGCCTCAGGCCTGCTTGTAGCAGACGGCAGTGGAGGTGTATTGGTGGTAGTAGAGGTAGCCAACAGACAGCAAGGGTGGTAGTAGTAGTAGTTGCAGCACATCAAAAAAAGAGACTGGACAGTCACAGGACAAAGCCCTGTGGTGGGGCAGGCCTCAGGCCTGCTTGTAGCAGATGGCAGTGGAGGTGTATTGGTGGTAGTAGAGGTAGCCAACAGACAGCAAGGGTGGTAGTAGTAGTAGTAGTAGTAGTAGTAGTAGTAGTAGTAGTAGTAGTAGTAGCAGCAGCACATTAAAAAAAGAGACTGGACAGTCACAGGACAAAGCCCTGTGGTAGGGCAGGCCTCAGGCCTGCTTGTAGCAGACGGCAGTGGAGGTGTATTGGTGGTAGTAGAGGTTGCCAACGGACAGCAAGGGTGGTAGTAGTAGTAGTAGTAGCAGCAGCAGATTAAAAAAAGAGACTGGACAGTCACAGGACAAAGCCCTGTGGTGGGGCAGGCCTCAGGCCTGCTTGTAGCAGACGGCAGTGGAGGTGTATTGGTGGTAGTAGAGGTAGCCAACAGACAGCAAGGGTGGTAGTAGTAGTAGTAGTAGAAGCAGCACATTAAAAAAAGAGACTGGACTGTCACAGGACAAAGCCCTGTGGTGGGGCAGGCCTCAGGCCTGCTTGTAGCAGACGGCAGTGGAGGTGTATTGGTGGTAGTAGAGGTAGCCAACAGACAGCAAGGGTGGTAGTAGTAGTAGTAGCAGCACATTAAAAAAAGATACTGGACAGTCACAGGGCAAAGCCCTGTGGTGGGGCAGGCCTAAGGCCTGCTTGTAGCAGACGGCAGTGGAGGTGTATTGGTGGTAGTAGTGGTAGCCAACACAGACAGCAAGGGTGGTAGTAGTAGTAGCAGCACATTAAAAGAGACTGGACAGTCACAGGACAAAGCCCTGTGGTGGGGCAGGCCTCAGGCCTGCTTGTAGCAGACGGCAGTGGAGGTGTATTGGTGGTAGTAGAGGTAGCCTACAGACAGCAAGGGTGGTAGTAGTAGTAGTAGCAGCACATTAAAAAAAGAGACTGGACAGTCACAGGACAAAGCCCTGTGGTGGGGCAGGCCTCAGGCCTGCTTGTAGCAGACGGCAGTGGAGGTGTATTGGTGGTAGTAGAGGTAGTAATTCACTGTATTTAAGCGATATATATTGTGCTCCCACAAAATATGAAAATTTGTAAATTCACTGAAGTGATATATGAGTAAAATGTATAACTTTTATTTCATAACTCTCTAAAAACAGGGGTACAATCACCACTGTGAAGAGCCCAACCGTGTGTATTAAAAACGTATTAAACAAATACTCCAAGTCCTGATTCATTTGTGAACCCTCTATGACTGGGTATATTATGAAGATACAAATATGGAATCAGCGTTTAAACATTGGTGTAACAGTGGTTTAGACCCTAAAACACACCGGAGCTTGCGATAACCGCACCTAAATCTCCTGATGCTAAGGTACACAACGATGCCACTGTCCCCTACGCTAAAATCCCTTGCTTAACCCGACCCTACGCGTTTCTATACTTATCATCATCAGGGGTCTGTAGCTTGGTCACTCTGGCCAGGATGCCAGCGATATTTCTTCAGCAGCAGATATTCTACTGCACAGCACGGAAGCATGCACGCATAGATGTCAGCGGCATGCTTCACTACGGGACTCTAAGTTATTATAACAAGATACTCCTCCCCCTGGTCTCGGCGGCATACTTCGAACCAGCCAATCACACCAGCTCACCACATTCGTGACGTCCGACCATGTGACTCCCGGCCGTCAGCTGACATACCCGGAAGTAACACTGTCAACGCCACAGAACACGCAGACTCAATGGAAGGCTGTAGACGTATCTTTTTGCTGCACAAAGACTCCTTCTACAAAAAGATAGAGTATAACAATAACAGGTTGGATACATATTTCGGATCAGTTCAAAACCGCAACTGGACTGCCACAATTGAAGCACCTTCCCTGGAAATACATATTGTGTGAATGAATGAGCAATATTAATGTCTGCCACACTTTGAACTTTAAAACCCTCCTGGACAGATCTATCATGCCTGTTAATAATGAATGACTTGTTGCAATTTAGCTATACTAGGACCAGGATTAAATGGCCATACACCTACCTAGAAAACCAACATCACAATATATATTCAATTGAATTGTATTCAAATAAAACAGGTATAATTAGTTTGCTCATTTAAACCTTCAGGATGTACACAGGCCAGTCTGTAGATCCATTGGGCCTCTTTACGCAGAATGAGATTGTCCCAGTATCTCTCGAATTCGTAACATCTCCAACATGTTCCCTAATCCGGCGCCGAAACTGTCGCACCGTTTTGCCCACATAATTTAGTGGGCATGGACATGTTATTAAGTAGACCACCCCAGCTGTTTTGCAGTTCACAAAGTCTCGAATGTCATATTCAACCTTAGTGGTAACACTTTTGAATTTCTTCTCACTTTGGATAAAATCACAAGCTTTACAACTGCCACATCTGTGTGTGCCCGGTATCTGCCTATCCAACCAAGTTCCTTGTTGTATTATAGGGTCAAAACAACTCTGCATCACCCTATCCCTAATGTTTTTACCTCTACGGAACGTGACTGAAGGCCATTGTGTTATCTGATCCGCCAAGTCCACATCAGCACCCAAAATACGCCAGTATCTTTTTAGTATTTCCATGATCTCAGATTGTTTGGAGTCATAAGTGCCTATGAGTCTCGTGACCCTTTCCTCTTTTCGTTGTCTAGGGACTAAAAGACTCTGCCTGTCCGCATCCCTCGCTCCCTCATAGGCCTTTCTGATTACCCCCTTAGGGAAGCCTCTTTCCTTCAATCTATTTGCGAGGTCATATGCCTGTACCTCAAAATCATCCATCGAGCTACAGTTCCGGCGTACTCTCATGAATTGGCCTCTGGGGATCCCTCGTTTAAGGGGATAAGGGTGACAACTATTCCATTGAAGAAAACTATTAGTTGCTGTCTCCTTTCGGTGTACTTTGGTAAGTATTGCGCCTTCCTTAGTTTTTATAATTTTGAGATCTAGAAAAGATAATTCCTGATCACTGATTTCACATGTGAACCTTAGCCCTAGATCGTTTACATTAAGGGCTGCCACAAAAGTATTGAATTCCTCCACTGTGGAATTCCAAAGCAACAACACGTCATCAATATATCTAATCCAGATACCTATTGATGAAGTCCATTTAGCAAATTTGTCCCCAAATACTACTGTCTCTTCCCACCAGCCAAGAAACAAATTTGCATAGGTGGGAGCAGTAGGACCACGTTGCTGGTGAAAGATGCGGTCTTCAAAGATAAATACATTCCTCTCTAACACAAAATGTAGCAATTGTAAGACAAGCTGGTTATGAGCCACATATTGAGTACCTCTAGATTTTAAAAAATATTCCACTGCCTCACAGCCAAGTCAATGTGGAATAGAGGAATACAAAGCCTCCACGTCCAAGCTGGCCAGAAAAGTATTTTGTTCCATTGTGATACCCTCAATTTGTTTTAAAACATCCATAGTGTCACGTACATATGATGTAAGACCTAGTACAAACGGACGCAACACCTGGTCTATATATGTGCTCACATTCTGGGTTAGATTATTAATGCCTGATACAATAGGTCTACCACGTAAGGGAGGGTACCCTTTGTGGATTTTTGGCAGGCTATAGAAGCATGCCATGATGGGAAATTGTGGAAATAAAAAGTTGAATTCATTAGCACTGATCATGGACCTGCTATTTGCATCACGTAGGATGCCTAAAAGCTCCTTTTTGAACAGTGCTGTGGGGTTCTCTTTTAAAATGGTATAACAGTCAGGATTGAGCAAAATGTCCTCACACATTTTATTATAGTCTTCTCGACTCATGACCACAATGTTCCCACCCTTATCGGATGCTTTTAAAATGATATTGCGTCTTTTTTCCAAAGTGGTAAGAGCTACACGTTCAGACCAAGACAGATTGTTATCAATACCCCTCACATCCTGACCCAAAGCCTTGATCTCTTCCCCCACCAAATCTACAAGCAGATCTACGTTGGTGAAATCTCCCAATGGCGGCAACTTCCTGCTTCTAGTTTTTAAATTGGTAAAAGTACCTAGTCCTGGAGCTCTACTTGATTCCTCAAGCAACCCTTCCAAGGCTTCTAGGCCTTCTAAATCAGATTCCTCTAAACCCATTTCCAGACACTTTTTCCTGTTATGATGTTTAAAAAACTTAATCCATTTTAATTTACGAGCAAACAAATTCAAATCCTTAATCCAGGTAAATGAATCAAACTTCACTGTGGGGACAAATGAAAGCCCCTTCTCTAAAAGCATGATCTCAGATAGACTCAATTCGTGTTCAGATAAATTGATAATTTGTAACTTATCCGTTCCTCTTCCCTTTATAAATCCTTTTGTCCCCTCAGCATGTAGCGGGAAATGGGGGGATTGTTGGATAAAAAATTACTGCCACTGTTGGAAGAAGCTCTAGCCCGGCCTCTATTCCTAAATCTGGCGCCTCCCCTATATTTTTGTCTACCACCACCAGTCCCAAAGAATGGGCCTATTCTTTCAGAGTCTGTTGTTTCACTCTCAGATGTAGAGGGGTCGGATTCTCTTAAACCCCTATTAGACTGCTGATACTGTTGTTGTTGCTGATTAACAAAATCATAAGCTTTTTTCTCCCTAAACTCCTGCAGATCTCTCTGGAACTGGAAGTGCTTACGCTCTTTTAGATGATTAGTGAACCCCTTTGGTGGTAGAGGTAGCCAACGGACAGCAAGGGTGGTAGTAGTAGTAGTAGTAGTAGTAGTAGCAGCACATTAAAAAAAGAGACTGGACAGTCACAGGACAAAGCCCTGTGGTGGGGAAGGCCTGCTTGTTGCAGACGGCACTGGGGGTGGATTGGTGGTAGAAGTAGTAGCAGCACCAACAGCGGCACATTAAAAAAAGAGTGGACAGGACAGAATCCCGTAGTAGCAGGCGGCAGTAGTAGGCGGCAGCGGCAGCAGCAGCTTCCATGTCAGATCTAATCAGTGGCATCAGGCACAGGGGTTTTAAAATCCTCACCGATCCACGCTTGATTCATTTTCAGAAACGTGAGATTTTTCAAGCTGTTGGCGGACAATCTTGTTCGCTTAGGAGTGACGAAGCCCCCTGCCGCGCTGAATACACTCTCTGACGCTACACTGGAGGTTGGACAAGACTACACCCATGGCAAACTGGGCCAGTTCTTGCCAATGATCCAATCTGCTGACCCAGAAGTCCATGGGGTCTGGGATCAGCATTTCTGACGGAGAAAGGGCACAGTCCAGGTACGAGTGAACCTGGTTGTTTAGGTGCTGCACCTGGTGATGGTGAACATCCCTTTGGTGACTACGATGTGTGTCAGGTCGGGGTATTGGATGTAAAAATGTTGTCATCATATTTTCCAAACTGAATTGGCTGCTGCTGCTGCCGCTGCTGCCGCCTATTGCAGAGGTGGCTCTGCCAGAGGCGGTGGAACGATGAGACAGTGGGGAGCGGAGAGTGGTCCCCCAGTCAGACATGCTTGCAGCAGGTGTTTGCCGTTTGAAAGCCGTGACAAGCTGGCTGCATAGCTTCTCTCGATAATAAGCCAATTTTGCCTCCCTCTCGGAAGGCGCAAAAAACTCCCCCATTCTGGCTTTATACCAAGGGTCTAAAAGTGTGGCTATCCAGTACTCATCTCTTTGCTTCATGCTTACAATACGACAGTCAGCGCGCAAGTAACGAAGCCTACAGCTCGCCATCCTGGCCAGCGTTTCAGAGGGCCCGGTTGGTTCCATCTCCGCCCCATACTGCCATGGTTGGCCATCATCAAGGTCGTCGTCAGACTCGTCATCACCACCATCACTGTCATGTTGTGCGGCTGCCTCGTCCCCTATCCCTTCCTGTGATTCCATCTCCAAATCCAGCTCCTCTTCAGGTCCTGTTTCCTCATCCTCATCCTACTCCTCCTCAACATCCATAGCCAGATGTAATCCTTCCTCCATCCTTTGCTGAATCATGAATATCAGCGGCATAACATCGTTCATTCCGCTAGCGTCACGGCTCACAAATCTTGTGGCCTCTTCAAAGGGCCTCAAAACGCGACATGCGTCTCTAACCAGCTGCCAGTGCCTGAGCTCGAAATTACACTGGCTCCAAACGCTGCCCGTCTGCTGCATCAGGAAATCATTCACGGCTTTCCGCTGTTCGTACAGACGGTCCAACATGTGCAGGGTGGAATTCCAGCGTGTTGGAACGTCGCAAATCAGGCTGTGTTCTGGGAGATTGTTTTGACGCTGCAAGTCCAGGAGGGCGTGCTTAAATGCATACGAACGTCTAAAGCGAACGCAAACCCTCCTGGACATGGCCAGCACACCCTTCAAACCAACATATGACTTTAAGAAGCGTGTTATGACCATATTGATCACATGTGCCATGCAAGGAGCGTGTGTCAGGTGACCTAGACGCTGTGCAGCCACAACGTTCTTCCCGTTATCAGAGACAACATTGCCCAGTGTGAGTTTCAGAGGAGACAGCCAGCGTGCAATTTCCTCCTTGATGCACAGCAGCAGCTCCTACCCTGTGTGGCTTTTCTCGCCTAGGCTCAGCAGGTGTAAGACAGCGTTGTGGCGCTTCACCTTGCACCAACAACTTAGCCAGGTGTGAATTAAGCCGCACGACAAGTGGATGACTGGGTATATATTGTTGCTTATTGGACAACGATTCCGTAATGGATAACTGACGGGACGTAGGAGGAGCACTAGATGACAGTGATGATGATGATGACAACGACATGGTGGATAAGGCCTGGCTACTACTTAGATGACAGGGACTCGGAGCAGCAGCAGCAGCGGCAGAGGGGTCTTCATTAGATGTACATGATGATGGTGGGGCATGTCGATTGTCCCACATGGCCTTGTGATGCCGCTCCATGTGTTTACATAGAGCGGTAGTTCCTACATTGCTGCCCTGCCCACGCCTTACTTTCTGCTTGCAGATACGGCACTGTGCCATGTTTTTGTCCTCCGGGAAGGTACAGAAAAATTGCCACACGGCAGAGTACTGTAAAGAGGTAGTACCACGTCCACCACCACCACCACCCGAGCTTGCCACTTGTCTGGCAGGCTTTTTTCGGGAGCCTACACCAGCATCAGTGTCGCCGTCACCGGCTCTTGAGCTGACCCTACCGCTGCAACGTTTTGCAGATTGACTTCTGTCCCTATCTCGGCTTGGCTGTTTATCACGGCCAGTGCCGCCACTACTACCCTCCTCCTTTGACGCCGTCATCGGCTCGTCACCTGGTTCCCACGTCCTGTCTAAAACAACATCATCATCATAGCCCTCCTCATCATCCCCGCCACTTCTGTCACTGTGTTGTGAATGTGATGTGACATCATGGCGGGCTCCATGCCCCCCCTCATTACTGCGTCTGCCACCACGGCTACCACCACCAACACCCCCACTACCGCAGCTATGCGTCTCGGACACCGCTTCCACCTCCACCACCGCCACAACACACTCCGTTGGCTGACTCGCGGAAAACAAATCATCATCACTATGTTGTTCAGTATCTTCCTTCGCACCCGAGGAGATGTCTCTTAGGACTCTCAGGAAAGATGGCTTCCCGCTAGGAAGGGGGAGTGAAGACATAGATGATGGAATGGAAACGCTAGAAATACCTATATTACTACTGTCACTGTGCCAAGGAACTGTAGAGGATCTGAAATCGAACGAAACCTGGCTTGAAGCCAGATCGTCAGAGTCTTCCTGCTGAGATGACCGCGAGCCAGCCAACCAGTCCACAATGGCCGTATTGTCTAAAGTAACCCGCCCACCGGAGGAGATGGACAAGTCTGGCTTGCTGATACTGCTACTACTACCAGCAGGCACATGGCTGCTGCTACTAGTGGAACTGGGCACATGTCTTTTGCCACAAATGCTGGTACTGGGTCTGGCACCAACAGATCCAACATTTGGACTGGAAGAGGAGACGGCATGGGTGTTTTTTCCTCTACCCCGTCCTTTCACAACCTTTTATTTACCAGACATTTCACTGCTGGAGTGCAGCAAGTTGAATCAAAACCCGGGGGATGAGCCCCTTCTAAAAGCGTATTCACACTGACACTGGCTTGGCAAATGGCAATGAATGAGAATTTCTATCAGCCACGCCACGGTGCACTCAGGGAATGCTGGGCCTTGTAGTACTACTACAAAGGCTGCCTGTATTGCAAGTTGAATGCAATGGGGATGAGCCCCTTATAAAAGCGTATTCACACACTGGCTGAGTAGTGAGTAGTGGATGAGCCCCTTCGATTGCTGGATTCCTGGCTTTTAGATTCCTAAAGCTTTCCCTAACTGCACAGAGATGCTATCCCTACAGCTCCTGTCTGTAAAATGGCCGCTGAGCTCTGTGCATAGACTTTTATTGCAGGCTTGAGCCCGCCCCTATGCTGCCTCCCGATTGGCTGGGAGAGCCGTTTGCAAGGCCTTATGGGGTAGCCTGATGTCAGGTTATCTTGTGAAATCCTCCATTTTACATCTAACAACTGGCAGGCGCCAAAATGTAGCCGGGTTCGCTCAAAACGGGTTCGGCCGAACCTGGTGAAGTTTGGATTCGCTGCGAACCGAACTTTTCCCGATGTTCGGACCGAAAGCGGGTTCGGTTGTCCCGGTTCGCTCATCTCTAGCCGAGACCGTGAATGCCAAACAGTGTGTTGAATGTCTGGTGCTCGAGTTCGGCATATTGCGGATTGAATAGACAAATTGCTGGGTGGGACTGGGGAAGACCTGGTGGTGAATGTACACATCGGTACCAATGACAATGTCAGTGGAAGATGGAAAGTCCTTAAACTATATACATGGGGGCGCTGTGTAGCACTATATACAAGGGACGTGGGCTGTGTAGCCCTATATACAAGGGGGGAGCGCTGTGTGGCACTATATACAATGGGGGGAGCGCTATGTAGCACTATATACAGTGGGGGAGCGCTGTGTAGCCCTATATACAAGGGACGTGGGCTGTGTAGCCCTATATACAAGGGGGAGCGCTGTGTGGCACTATATACAATGGGGGAGTGCTGTGTAGCACTATATACAAGGGGGCGGCGGTGTAGCACTATATACAAGGGGGGGCTGTGTAGCACTATTTACAAGGGGGGAGCTGAGTGGCACTATATACAAGGGGGCTGTGTGGCACTATCTACAGGGGTCTGAGTGTGGCGCTATCTACTAAGGGGGCTGTATGGCACTATTTACAATGGGGAGGGCTGTGTGGTGCTATCTACAAGGGTCTGTGTGTGGCGCTATCTACTTAGGGGGGGGGCTGTGTGGCACTGTATACAAGGGAGGCTGTGTGGCACTATATACAAGGGGGCTGTGTGGCACTATATACAAGGGAGGCTGTGTAGCACTATATACAAGAGGGGGGCTGTGTGACACTATATACAAGAGGGGGCTGTGTGGCAGTATATACAAGGGGGACTGTGTGGCACTATATACAAGGGGGGGCTGTGTAGCACTATTTACAAGGGGGGAGCTGAGTGGCACTATCTACAGGGGTCTGAGTGTGGCGCTATCTACCAAGGGGGCTGTATGGCACTATTTACAATGGGGAGGGCTGTGTGGTGCTATCTACAAGGGTCTGTGTGTGGCGCTATCTACTTAGGGGGGGGGGCTGTGTGGCACTGTATACAAGGGAGGCTGTGTGGCACTATATACAAGGGGGCTGTGTGGCACTATATACAAGGGAGGCTGTGTAGCACTATATACAAGAGGGGGGCTGTGTGACACTATATACAAGAGGGGGCTGTGTGGCAGTATATACAAGGGGGACTGTGTGGCATCATATATACAAGAGGGGGGCTGTGTGGCACTATCTAAAAAAGGGGGAGGACTGTGGTGCTGTCTACAGGACCCACTGGTCCGTACCACCTTGGCGGTATGGCAGCTGGTCAACAGGGCGCAGGTCAAAGTCTATAGTTCGTATAGGGTACCTGTGGCAGCTCGGACTACAGCAAGGCAGGCTCGGCTGTGACTTGGCACTATCTACAGGACAGGGGCTGTGTGGCACTATCTACAAGGGGGAGGACTGTGGTGCTGTCTACAGGGGGGCTGTGTGGCGCTATCTGCAGGGGGCTGTGTGTCTCGCTATATACAGGGCGCTGTGTGTGGACCTATCTACAGGAGGCACAAAGGTGGCATTATTACTGTCGGGGCACAAAGTGGGCGCGGTTACTGATGGGACACTTTTAATGTGTTGAGCACTGAGGGATCGTTATTACTGTCTGGGGCACTGGATTATGAGTTTGTTTAGAGGTGGGGAGGATGCTGGAAAAGCGAGAAACCAACATGTCTGCGTGTCAAATTCCGCAAAGACGAGTCGTGGCTGGAATAATTCGTCACAATGGTCTGGGCCGGATGGAGGAAAAAAGGGAAAGTAAACGACTAATCAGAGAAGACAACACCTGCAATATAAATGTGCTGTAATCACTTATATTATCTGCAGAGCTACTGTGTATAACTGGAATCTTCCACTATATGGTCACTACATGGTGGTATATTGGTCTTTGTATAGTGGTTTTCATTCAGTCACTGTGTGGTTATGGTGTGGTGGTATTATTCAATAACAGAGTGGGGGTATTATTCAGTCTTTATGTGGATATGGTGTGGCGGTATTATTTGCACCTTATACTGTGTTATTATTGGTAATAGTGGTCTTGTAATAGTGAGTTGTGTTCAGTAACAGTATGGAGGTAATATTTAACCTTGTATAGTGGTATGATTCAATAACTGTATATGTATACCGTAAGGGTGTTGTCACGTAGGGTTCGTTGACCCACTGGTCCGTACCACCTTGGCGGTATGGCAGCTGGTCAACAGGGCGCAGGTCAAAGTCTATAGTTCGTATAGGGTACCTGTGGCAGCTCGGACAGCAGCAAGGCAGGCTCGGCTGTGACTAGGCAGCAGGCAGATGTCAGGCGTGGTGAAGCAGGACAAGCGTGGGATACAGCACAGCACAACTCTGGCTCAGCATGGCACACGACCAGGATAGCACGGATACAGGTAACGGGAACAGGAACACACATCGCATAGACAAACTTTGGGTACGACAACAACGCTCAGTCATAGAAGCAAGGGGCTGAACCCCTCTTATAGTCCAGGGCACTCATGGGCTAATATTTCATCAAAGTCCGGTGCGCACACTACGGGATCCGGCCGAGGTGATGGAAGTGAGTGCTGGCGTCTCCTGAGGAGACTGGGGCCAGCGCTCGCCGATCCATGGCTGCGGCCGTCAGGGGGAGAGTGAACCGGACGGCCCGCAGCCACGGACTTGACCAGTGTATTCACATCAGAGTCAGGTTCCATTAATGGCTTCCATCGGAAGAAAGCAATCAACGGAAAGGCAAACGGAATCCATAGCTTCCGTTTGCATTACTATTGATTTCAATTGTAATGTTTTCGTTGCAAATGGTTTCCGTTTGTCTCCGTTTCGTAAGGTTTCCGTTTTCTTGGAGGAATCAATAGCGCAGTGGGCTCATAGACTTTCCATTGAGACCATACGCTACTCGGAGGAATGCGTTTAAGTGATGGGTGGGGGCCACAGCGCAATGACAACTACCGATCAAACCTTCTGTTCGTGATTCACGCACATGTTCATAAGAAATTAAGAGAAGAAAAAAAAATAGAAATGTGCACATAAAGACATCAACAACCGATGCCATACGGAACACACACGGATGCAACGCATGACAAACGTGTCCATTTTTTGCGGACGCAGAACGGACACGTTCGTGTGAATAAGGCCTAAAGGTGAGGATTACATTGGTGTGGATTAAAACTATGCTGGTTTCCCGAGTCAGAAAACGTGACATAGATGGAAGAGGCAAGACTTGAAGATGTTCTGAATGTGAGAAATAAACTATAGTTAGGGCTTGTCCACACGTAATGGAATTTCGGCAGCATTTCCGCTAAAACTAGCAGACATTTCCTGCGTTTTTTACTGCAGAAAATGGTGCCGCTTTTGCTGTGTTTCTTTCAATGCTGGGAGATGGTGATATCTCCTCTGAAATTTTACGCAGCGTGTGGATGAAATTTGTTAAATATCACCCACTTTGCTGCTATTGCATTCTCTTGTGTATTTTCCAAACTGAAAATCTGGACGGAAAATACGCAGCAATTTCGTTACGTGTGGACAAGCCCTTACCTGTAAGTCCAGGGTAATTTCAGGGCAGGGATGAAAACTACTGTTGTTTAGTACTGTTAAGAGAACTATTAAAGTTATGAGGTTGGTTTTGTTCATATTTTTCAGTAACCTGCAAATTTAGAGATTCACATTTAGAGGCAGCACAACAAACCTGGAAAAGTGAAAAAAAAGCAGCACTGGATTAGAAATACTTTATTTTTATGCATTTCTGAAGTTTAAATAGAATTAAGGCTTCGTGCCACAGGAATTTAGTAGTTGAATGTCCGCAGTATGAACAGACTATTTGCAGGATTCTAAATTAATATCTTCATAATAAATTAAAGTAGCTTCACACTTGTTTTAACTTGGAGTACAAAGCATGAGCTTTTAACTTTCTAATAAACGTTGTTGGAATATTGCCGCTGACAGTGGCTACAGACTAGAGCTATGTTCACATAAGCAGGTAGAAGGACGAGCCTGTTAAAGGTAATGTGTCGCGAATGAGAACATTTTTTTTAGTTATTTGTTTTTATTATTTTTTTGGTGTATTTTTTTTTCTTCCACAAGCTGGGAAGTATTAAACAATAAACAATAATTTGGCATGTTCTCCTATGTTGGCCACCAGAGGGAGCACTTTCCAGAAATACAGCAAGGTGAATCAGGCAAAGTAACCTGACTCACAGCTGCTGTAAATGTTGGAGGGAGACTCACCCCCTCCCTATTTTTGGCTAGAAGCCAGGAAGAGGTGTCGTCAAATTGCCAAGCATTGTCTCCATTTTGGGAGTGATAGTACAATGGTAGACTGTGCTGATCACAGCAGCTATAGGACACACCAAAAGTCTGAGAATGATGAAAGTCAAGAGGGAAGATCCTGTGGTGAATGACTTTTCAGTTGACAGGTTTACACGGCGTGTATTTGACACGTTATTTTGGCACATTTAACGCGCCGAAAAACGCTTTATTAAGCTTCCCATTTACATCAATGGAAAAGTGCGCCGTTCGTACATACAATGCGCTTTTTTATGCAAGCATTTAAAAAACGTGTTGCATAAAAAAAGAAGCGTTGCGCCAATTCTTTGGCATGTAAAATGCGCCAAATTAACATTCTAAAATCTTGTATGAATAGAAAGGGTCAATTTGGAAAGCAAGGGCTTAGAATATAGTTTGTCTTCAAGATCAGGTCGTGTTCATGTAATGTCAAGTGTCCATATTCAGACGTATATCCACCAAAACCATTTGGGTCAGACTGGAAATCAATCCAGCGGGTCCAGATTGTCATATATTTCTCAAAGTTTTTCTGTGTCTTTAAACTCAATTCCTCCATTCTAGATATTTGCGCTACTTTCTTCAGCCAATGTGTTATAGGAGGTGGTATATTTGTTCAATCTCCGAAGGATCAAATTTGATACTCAACTCTTTTTCTCTGGCTGTAATGTAAGGTAGTGTAGTTGTGGAGAGGAACGTAAGGATTCATACCATGTCAGTATTCTACCCATGGAACCTTGTTTCAGCAAAAACTTATAATTAGAAAGTATTTGGTTATAGTGTATCTGATTCAGATGTGCCTGAGGGAATTTCGTCCGCAAGCATGGTATCGCAGGTATTTTTCCATCTTGTAAAATATATTTTATGGATGTCTCCCCTAGTCCAACTCGGAGTGAAGTTGTGTTACTAGTGACCAAATCTTGCAGTCCTATCAGATCTCCTAGTTTTACTAGTGGTGATAGGTCTGGGCTAATATCTTTGTGTTTTGATTTTTTTTTCCGTATTTCAAATGGAGCTTTCTTCAAAAGATTGGAGCGTGAAGACTTAGAACATGAGGTTGATATGCGGGTAAGGGTTTGTGCCAATGGAGCACCATTTAATTCTTCCTCTATAGGTATATATAATTTAGATCTGGAGTACCCATCCAAGATTCTACGAAATTGGATAGCCCGATAATATATTTGCATATCAGTAAAGTTAATTAAGTTACACCTACCAAGATATGCATGGAATATTCCAATTATTCATTAATTTATCAATATCTGAGAGGAGGGGAGTATAATTGAGTCTATACCATGAGCTCGGGGAACAGGATATTTTGAGGCCTAAATATGTTATGAAATCTGAAGACCAAGAGAATTGGGACGCTTTTTGAGCTAACAGGATTACCCTTTTGGAACATGTTATGTTGAGTGCCATCGACTTGGATGGGTTGATCTTGAAGTTGGAAATGTCCTAAAAGTATTCAAATATCTTGGTTAGTAGTCAAGTAGAGTAGATCATCTGCGAAAGCTGCTGTATGATGTATCCGATCACCTACCTTAACCCCTTAATGACCGGGCATGTTTGTACCTTAATGACCAAGCCAGATTTGTCAAATCTGGTATGTCTGACTTTATCAGAGAATAACTCTGTGAAAGTTTTGAATATCCAAGTAATTCTGACATTGTTTTTTCGTCACATGTCGTACTTTATTTTAGTGGTAAAAGTAGACTTATACGATTTGCGGAAATTAATTAAAAAATAGAAAAATTGAAGAAATTTTGTAAAAATTACCATTTTCCCCTATTTTTAACTGCAATATGTCACATATGTACACACATACTGTACAATTTTTTTAATTAAATATATATTTCTATCTCTTTACTCCATTTTGGCAGCACTTTTGAAAAAATAAAATAAATTTTCAGCAATTTAGAGGACTTACAAATTAAATAATAATTTTATAAATTTTGAAGTACATTTTGTTTTCCGGCACCAAGCCAGGTTTTCAGAGGCTCATAGGTCTCAGAGTGATGGAAACCCCCACAAATGACCCCATTTAGAAAACTAGACCCCTTAAGGTATTTACCTAAGGGTATAGTAAGTATTTTGACCCCACAGTTTTTTGCTAAATTTAATACATAGCAGGTGAAAAAAAAAAAAATTTCACTTTTTTCATAAAAGTATCAGTTTGAAAACCAATTTCTTTGTAAAGCGACCATGAGAATGAAGAAACACACCACAAAATCTATCACCCTGTTTCTCCTGTTTTCAAACATACCAACATTGTGGCCCTAATGCGCTGCCTGGACACACGGCAGGACCCAAAATGAAGGGAGCACCCGGAGGCTTTCAGGACTCATATTTTGCTTGAAAATGTTTTAGGCCCCACTGTACATTTGGAGAGGCTTTGAGCTGCCAAAACGATAGAAACTCCCAATAAACGACCCCATTTAGAAAACTCGACCCCATAAGGTATTTATTTAGGGGTATAGTAATTATTTTGACCCCACAGTTCTTTGCTAAATTTAATGCATAGCAGGTGAAAAAAATAATAATTTAACTTTTTTCATAAAAGTATTTGTTTGAAGACCGATTTCTTTGTAAAGCGACCATGAAAATGAAGAAACACACCCCAAAATCTATTACCCTCTTTCTCCTGTTTTCAAAAATACCCACATTGTGGCCCTAATGCGTTGTTTGGACACACGGCAGGGCCCCAAAGGAAGGGAACACCCGGAGGCTTTCAGGACTCATATTTTGCTTGAAAATGTTTTAGGCCCCAATGTACATTTGGAGAAGCTTTGAGCTGCCAAAACGATAGAAACTCCCAATAAACGACCCCATTTAGAAAACTAGACCCCATAAGGTATTTATTTAGGGGTATAGTAATTATTTTGACCCCACAGTTCTTTGCTAAATTTAATGCATAGCAGGTGAAAAAAATAATAATTTAACTTTTTTCATAAAAGTATTTGTTTGAAGACCGATTTCTTTGTAAAGCGACCATGAAAATGAAGAAACACACCCCAAAATCTATTACCCTCTTTCTCCTGTTTTCAAAAATACCCACATTGTGGCCCTAATGCGTTGTTTGGACACACGGCAGGGCCCCAAAGGAAGGGAACACCCGGAGGCTTTCAGGACTCATATTTTGCTTGAAAATGTTTTAGGCCCCAATGTACATTTGGAGAAGCTTTGAGCTGCCAGAATGATAGAAACTCCCCATAAACGACCCCATTTCGAAAACTAGACCCCTTAAGGTATTTATCTAGGGGTATAGTTAGCATTTTGACCACACAGGTTTTTCGCTAAATATATTGAAATTAGTCTGTAATAATTAAAATGTACTTTTTTTCTGAAACAACATAGAAATGTTTATTATCTACAAGGAATAACGAAGAAAATGCACCCCAACATTTGTAAAGCATTGTCTCCCGATTACGACAATACCCCATATGTGGTAATAAACTGCTGTTTGGACCCACAGCAGGGCTCAGAAGGGAAGGAGCGCCATTTGGATTTATGATTTTGCTGGAATGGTTTTCGGTGCCATGTCGCATTTGCAATGCACTGGAGGGACCAAAACAGTGGAAACCCCCGAAAAGTGACCCCATTTTGGAAAAACCTTCAAGGAATTTTTCTAGGGGTATAGTGAGCATTTAGACCCCACGGGTCTTTTGCAGAGTTTATTAGAATTAGGGCGCGAAAATTAATATCAAAATTTTTTCCACTAAAATGTTGCATTTTCTCATTTTCACAAGGGATAAAGGAGGAAAAAAACAACCATTTTTTTATAAAGCAATTTCTCCCGAGTACGGAAATACCCAACATGTTGTCATATGTTTTTTCATTAGAAATGAATTAACCCTTTCAGGACTGATCCATTTTTTGCTTTCATATTTTAGATTTTCACTCCCCGCTTTCCAAGAGCCATAACTTTTTTATTTTTCCATCAATAGAGTGGTGTGAAGGCTTATTTGTTGCGGGACAATCTGTAGTTTTCATTGGTACCATTTTGGGGTACATGCGATTTTTTTTGATCACTTTTTATTCAATTGTTTTGCAATCCTGAGCAAAAAACAGGAATTCTGACACCGTTTGTTTTTAGTTTTTTTTTTTGCGGCGCTCACCGTACGCAATAAATGACATTTTTAATTTATTCTGCGGGTTGGTACGATTACGGCGATACCATATGTATATAGGTTTGGTTATTTTTTTTTAGCGTTTGCGCAATAAAATGACTTATTTATAAAAAAAAAAGCCATAATTTTTTAATTTTTTAGTCAAAAAAGCTGTGTAAGGGCTTGTTTTTTGCGGGACGGATAGAAGTTTTTATTGGTACTATTTTCGGGTACATGCGACTTTTTGATCACTTTTTATTCTTTATTTAGGGAGCGGTGGTGACCCAAAAAATTGCGATTGTCGTAGTTTTTTATTGATTTTTTTTGGGGTGTTCATCGTGCGGAAAAATAACATTATAGTTTTATAGTTGGGTTCGTTACGAACGCGGTGATACCAGATATGTGTACTTTTTTAACGTGTTCATTTTTTTTCTATAATAAAAGTCTTATTATAGGAAAAAAAGCATTTAGTGTTTATAGAACTTATAACTTTTATTTTTACACTTTTTTTAAAACATTTTTATTACTTTTTTTTACTTTTTTAACTTGTCCCACTAGGGGACACTTAGTCTTGCAGCTTTGATCGCTGCTAGAGTACATTACACTACACACGTAGTGTAATGTACTCCAACTGTCATTGTGACGTGACTGTCACACTGACAGGAAGCAGAGGAGGAACGGCCGGAGGCTGTTCCTCCGAGGCTTCCGTGCATGGCAACCCGGAGGTCATTATCTGACCTCCGATTGCCGTGACAAGCATCGGTAGCCCCCACGATCACTTCGTGGGGGCTGCTGATGTGCTTCAAACCACTTAAATGCGGCGACGGCAATCCGTCGCCGCACTTAAGGGGTTAACTGCCGAAATCAGCGGCGATGGTCCGCTGTCCGGCAAGACTGATGTCTCAGCTGTCGGGGACAGCTGTCAGCGCGGGTCTGTCACTCTGTGTTTACACAGAGTGACAGTTTGAAATGCGGACGAAAATGTACGTCATGGTGCGGGAACTAGCAGCCGACCATGACGTACATTTTCGTCCTTGGTCGTTAAGGGGTTAATTCCTTTAATCTGTTTGTTTTGGCGAATTGATTGCATCAGTGTTTTAAGGCTCAAAACAAATAAAAGAGGCCTTGCCTCATCCCATTGGTTATATCAAAACTGGGAGACAAGATGCCATTCGCTTGTACCTTAGCTGAAGGACATGTGTATAAGGCCATAATCCGTTCTATAATGGAATCACGTATACCAAATTTCCTTAGGGTGCTTGACATAAACAACCAATCTACTCTGTCAAATGCTTTTTCAGCATCAGTGGATAATAAAGACAATGGTAGTCCCTTTTACTAAGCGTATAGAATCAAGTGAAGCACCCTCAGGGTATTATCTTTCCCTTCCCTTTGAGTCTCAAACTCTACCTGTTCCGGCTGTATTAAGTTTGCTAAAAGTGTTTTTAACCTGTAAGCTATGAGTTTAGTATACAATTTTATGTCTATATTTAGGAGAAAGATTGGGCGGTAGCTATTGCCAAGGGTAGGATCTTCGCCTTCTTTGGGGAGGACTGAAACGTGCTTCCAAAGTTTGTCGGGTGAAGTCATGTACTTCAGAGGGTGAGTTAAAGAGGCTCTGTCACCAGATTATAAGTGAAAAACTATCATTTTTGAGCAAGTTATGAGCAATTTTAGATTTATGCTAATTCGTTTCTTAATAGACAACTGGGCGTGTTTTTACTTTCTACCAACTGGGCGTTGTGAAGAGAAGTGTATGAGGCTGACCAATCAGTGACCAATCAGCGTCATACACTTCTCATTGTTCCAGCCCAGCTTCTTTCACTGCACAATCACACTGTGCAGTGAAAGAAGCTGGGCTGGAACAATGAGAAGTGTATGATGCTGATTGTATTATGCAAAACTATTAGATGTCTATAAGACTGCTGAGAGCTTCCTCTAGATGAATCCAGTAAAGGTTCCAGGGTGACGTTACAGTTAACACCTAATATCAGTATTCCAGTTTGAAATAATTTAAATTGTTTCTACAATCCAAGGTGATTGGTTAGAATTTGGAGCATAGATACCAGCAATTGTTACCGGAGTATTAGCTATCACACCCTTCACAAAAATGAATCTGCCCTCGGGATCAGAGAGTTTGCAGGTAAAGGTAAATGGGATTGATTTTCTTAGAGCGATAGTCACAGCCCTTTTCTTTGATGATGGATGCAACGAATGGAACCATTTATCAAAACAGGAAGATAATAGGGAGGGAGTTTTTCAGACAGCAAAGTTAATTTCCTGTAAAATAGAAATATTAGTGTGTTGGGATCTCAACATTTTACATATTCTAGATCGCTTTGTTGGTGAATTTAACCCTTTTACATTCCATGTTGTAATTTGTATTGTGGACATGTTTGGTAAATAGGAGTTATTGTAAGTGTCTGCGGTGAGTCGTGTAAAGGAATAATATAGACCGTCTGTATAGTTATTCCTTTTATTGTTATTTGTATGGATAAGATGTCTTAGAAAGGTGTGAAGGTGGGAAGAAGGTGGTGACTTGAATACAGACAAATGAAGGGAGTGACCACTGTTGATCAGCATGAGTCAGACTAACTGGGTCAAAGTGTGCTCGTTAAAGATCCACAGTGGATCAAATGTGAATATTGTAACGTCTATGGCCGCGGACCGTCGTCCTGACTTACCCTCTGATGGCCGCGGCCTCCTGAGGGACGATGGCACTCCCTTCCTGGTCCGGACACTGTCTCCCGCAGGGTGCGTGCGTGCATGTACTGCCTTTTAGGGCCAGTGCGCGTACAGTTGCAGAATATCTGCAATTAGCCCAGTATGCTGCTGGACTATAAAAGGGGCTCCGCCCTCTTGATCCCTGCCTGAGCGTTGTTGTGTTTCCTGAAGTTTGTCATTGCAAATGGTCTCTTAGTGTTTTCCAGTTCCCAGTATTACCTGTTCTTGCTGCCTGTACCCTGTATCCTGTGCTACCGTGTCATTGTGCATTCAAGAGTGGAAGTAGTGTTGTGCCCTCCGCTGCTTCTATTGTGTCACACCCCGCCGGGTATTTGTCTACTGTTGGAGCCTCATCTTAGCCTGAATCCACCGCTACTGTCTACATTGCCTCAGGTACCCTTTCTGAACTATAGACATTGCATTGTACCTGTTCGGCCAGCTGCAACACACCGCGTCGTGACAGTACGCTCAGGCCATGGACCCTGCTGGTCGATCCAAGACCAAGATGACGGCACAGGAGATGCGGACGGATATGCTAGACCTCCGGTCTCGACAGGACCAACTCCTCCAGGCCTTGAACATTCTTGCACGTCGGCAGGAGGTGAAAGCTGCCATTCCTCCTACTACGCCTCCTGGCAGTGTTGATCCTGACTACGCCTCCTGACAGTGTTGATCCACGATTTTCTTTGCCTCTTCCTGATCGCTATGATGGAGATGCAGGGTCCTGTCGTGGATTTTTGAACCAATGCCAGATCCACTTCAGCCTGTATGCAAGGGCATTCTCGTCTGATGTCGCAAGGGTCACTTTCATCATCTCTCTCCTCACTGTCAGGCCCCTTGCATGGGTGAATCCTATCTGGGAGAGACAAGTTCCAGAGACCCGTGACTTCCAGAGGTTCCACCGGACATTTCGCAGTGTTTGAGGAGCCTGGACGAGTCTCGTCTGCAGCCGCCTCCATGCTGAACCTACGCCAAGGAAATACCTCCGTCCAAGGAGCGACTCTGGGGAGATCCGGTACAGTTGTCACATCTGTAATTTGCAGCCAAAACAATGGTCTACGAAGGTCTAATCCAAGACCTTCATATAGTGGCACAAGAACCTCCGGGCAACGAATATTTTTCATCGAGCCGTGTAGTATAACTGAAATTCCAAATGGAAAGAGCCAGCGGTAAGGGATGTCTTTGGCCTTCAGAGCCCTTGTCAGAGTTTTAAAGGGAAGGTGTCATGAAATTTATTTTTTTATCATATTGCTTTTAATGTGATAATAACAAATTTTATTTATTTATATTCTCGTGTTCTACTTTTTACTTTGTTCTTATTTTTACCTCTCTATGGGCGCTGGCATTTTTTTTTCATCTCTGTATGTGTCGATTAACAACACATACAGGGATGGAATACGGCACATACAACCCCATAGAGAATGCGAATGGGAGCCGTTCCATTCACTGCAGCGTACGCCGTCTGTGTGGGAAGTAGTAATTGTTTCAGGGATGCCTTTCAAGCGATGGTTGTTCCTCCGACCTCGGTTGTCCTGATCCTCTACATATGATAATAGATTGTTAAAATTAATGTGGCAATTCTCCAAAGCTGCACTAGTAGATTTCCCGTGATTCACAAGTAAATTTTGAGTTTCCTCTAGTCCACTCTGTTTTGTATTTGACTTGTTTCTTGCTTAATGTTTGTAAGTTCCTTCATGACCGGTTTCAGGGTATATTCTCTGATCTTTTGCATAGTATTCTGTGATAAGAGGATAGCAGAACCAGTGCTCCTTGCATCTTCCTCTGCTGAACTATTTTCTGTTGAGTCCATATTATCTGGTTGTGGTAGAGAAGTGATCTTATTAGGGTCTTTTTTTTGAGCAAGGGAGTTTCCCTTTCAGAAACGCATCCATTTCAGCTTGTCCTTTTTTTCAGCTGCTTTCATCCCTCAGTTTTGTGACTTTTAACCATATCGAAGCAACCGGCGATATAGTCAAATAATCAATGCAGAGCTGTAATATAGTTGTCTGTGGCTGAGAAAGTACTTCTTCCCACCTCAATCCAGCTGTTCAGTGCAGGACCATCATATCAACAGCCCTAATAAAAATGATCTACTTGCCCTGTAAATATAATCTTCGGTATTGGAAGGTTGCAGGCCTCCCTAAAAAATTTGAGCTGTGCCTGTACAATAGTGACTTTTCTTTCTAAAGTCAGTAAAATGTGCAAGTATGCATTTGCTGTTTTAGGAAAGAAGGCGTGCCACTCACCATTTGGAGAAAGTCCAGGAAAATTGAGATCATTCGTTGTAGGGTTGTTGCAGTTAGTTTATGGCATAAGCACAAAAATTTAGTCCGCGGCTACAACGGCCACAGAACGTTCGGTGCTCACTCCAAGGTAGTCGCGGTGCGTCCCCACCAGTAGGGACTTTTATACGGAGATTATCACTCCCGATAGCGGATCTTGAGGGAGGAAAGGGGGTGGTAAGCAGAAGAGGAACGTTCCGGAACGGCACAGGCCACGATGGTAGGGTCCGTCACAGATATCACTCTTAAGTCCCATCAATAGGGCCGAGAGAAACACCCGGTCATGAGCCGGGGTATCAGTGCCTCGTTCTAATGGTGTTTCTGAGCAAGTTGCAATCTTTCAGGCTGTGGATTGCCTCAGATTGCCTTGGCTGGCAGAGCAATCCTTCTATGCAGCCATCTCTTTAAGTGCGTTAGCCACGCGCCCCCCCCCCCTCCCTCCAGTTCTAGCCTTTGTATATTATAAAGAACTTAATAAAATCTGCAAAAAAGTAAAAAAATCAGCAAACATACAAACTGAAAGGCTGGTGGCCAAGGATAGTAAAACAAATCCCAATTTTTTTTTCAAGTATATAAATGCAAAAAAGCCAAGGTCAGAACATGTAGGGCCCCTAAATAGTGGTAATGGGGAGTTGGTCACAGGGGATCAAGTGAAGGCAGAGTTACTAAATGGGTTCTTTAGCTCTGTACAACAGAAGAAAGAGCAGCTGATGTAGCCGGTGCCAGTGCTGTTAATATATCAGTTGATTCCAAGTTAAGTTAAATAAAATAAATGTGCACAATGCTCCGGAACCAGATGGGTTACACCCTAGAGTTCTTAAAAAAACTTAGTTCAGAGTAATTTCTGTCCCCCGCTTCATAATATTTAGAGATTGTCTAGTGACTGGTATAGTGCCAAGGGACTGGCGCAGGGCATATGTGGTGCCTATTTTCAAAAAGGGCTCTAGGTCTTCTCCGGGTAATTATAGACCAGTAAGCTTAACATCCATTGTTTGAGGGACTATGTACAGGAGTATGTCACAACAAATTGTACTATAAGTGACAGCCAGCACGGTTTTACTAAGTGCAGAAGTTGTCAAACCTGAATACTGGGAAGACCCCAGCAGTTGGCAGGCACGTAATAATTACAAGAAATGCTAAGTGTACCGAGGCACACTGAAAGCCAATTTCCCAACTGCTGACTGATATTATTTAAAAAGTAACTTTTATTAATTTTGCCACTAAGAATGTCCAGGTGGACATAAACAATAAATACAGACAGTTAAAAGTTATAGCCGATATTGCTGCCACACACGCTCAAATTGCACTCCGTCTGCATGTATTGCCAGACAGAGCACAGAGTGCTAGAATTTGTCCGGTGACAGATATGACAGCTAGACAGCTGCAGACTGCCGTGCTGGGGCAAATGTAAGGTTAAATTCTAAATTGGATTCGCGTGCTGAATTAGCTAGACAAGTAAGGCTGTTTAAAACAAATGTAGCCCCCCCGACATGTTTCGCTGTCAACACAGCGTCCTCAGGGGATCAAAATGGGGCTAGTAAGCGCGTGTACGAATTGTTACTTCCTTTAAAGACTTCCATTACGTAATCCACAGTGTACACCTGTGTAGGGACCAATGGGGTCTCGATTATGAGGACGAGCCTCCACATCCCCAGATTGACATAAGAATTAGCCAATGTAAGGGCCGTATCAGTATAGCCAATGAGAATGCGCCGAATGCGCATGGGCATTGAGTCCAGGATCGGACTCAGTGTCTTTTTCGAGTTTTGCAGAATTTTGCTCGTGGCGCATGCGCATATTGTACCTGGCCAGGCTAGAATGATTTCAACGTATGTGTTGATAGTGGCCAATGCACAGGTCTGGGCAAGAGAATACGCAAGAAAAACCTCCATATCGCTTAATATGAATGTGGACCAATATGTGAGGGGAAGTACAGCCAATTAGGTTGTACCGAACGCGCATGGGCATCAGTATCCCAGTTGGACATAGTAGAATTAGCTACTCATGAGTTCTCTTGGCGGCGCATGCGCATTTAATGACCAATCGGACTTAGTCAATTTTGACATTTATAAGCTACTTATTTAGATCTCTTGGCGGCGCATGGGCATTTGATGACCGATCGAACTTAGTCAATTTTAAAAAGACAATTAGACATATGTCTTAGCTTGTATGGCTTACAAAGGGGGTACGTGGAGCGCATTTGCGCACTAGAGACATAGAGTGACTTAGATGAGTTTGATGGTAAAGATCTAGATATATAGAAGCGTAGATGAGTCTCATTGTTTAACTTAATTTAGCCAAATCCTGCGGATATATGAATTAGTGCACATATCTGGGTGCCTGGAAGACACAACGACGGGAGACCAAATAGGAACCAGGTATGTATTCCAATGTATGTATATGTATTGTCTACACTCCAAATAAATGTGTGAAATTATTGTCCAGATACTTGTCTAAGTCCAAAAAGTTGGTTCACTTAGGAAGAAGAAAAGAAGAGGAAGATAAATAGTGGTCCAAAATGGCATATAAATTAGAAAGGTACATAGAGAGAAATCCTGTCATTTTAATAGATGGATATTCTAATTCGCTATCTAGCGAATGAGGGTAATTACTGAATAATCTATCTGACATTAAAAAATCATGAAAGGATTATAGGAAGGCAACATAGGTGAAGCCCTCATTTAGTCCATTGGGGCTCAAAGATCCAAGCCTGTGGATCCATTTGGCCTCTTCTTGTAGAAGTTTTTTATCAAGGTTGCCTCCCCTGGGGCCCAGTTTAACTTGGGTGATGCCCCAAAATTTCAGGGCATTAATGTCACCTTGATGATGGAGTCTAATATGTTTAGATAAAGGTGTATCTTCTTTTGTATTAATTGTACTTTTATGTTTGGAAATTCTTCTACGGAGTTGTTGAATAGTCTTGCCCACATATAATTTTGGGCAAGGACACCGTGCTGCATAAATGATACCACTGCTTTGACAGTTTATGAATTGTCTGATGGTGAACATCTTGCCATCACCTGGGTTTACAAAAGTTTTGGTTGTCGGCATTAGAGGGCAGAAAGAACATCTGCCACATGGAAAAGATCCCTGTGCTGGGGGTGGAAGCCAGCTCGTATGTGACGTGAAGGGTCTAGAGTAATGACTATGTGTCAGATGTTCACGAAGGTTCTTGCCTCTCCTATAGGTGATATTGGGAATGCTGGAAATAGTGTCACAGAGGTCAGTATCTGCTTGCAGGATAGACCAGTGCTTCTTGAGAATATCTTTAATCTGATGTGAACAGTTGTCGAAGTTCCCTATACATCTAATAAGGGAAGATGGTTCAATGTTATCGGAGTTAAATTTGTTATTCTCCCTTGTACCATGAAGTAGTTCATCCCTAGATGTTGCCCTAGCTCTAGCATAAGCTCTGTGCAAAGTTTTTTTGGGGTATCCTCGTGCAATAAATTTATTGTATAGGGTGTCACATTCCAATTGGAAGGTGGATTCTTCGGAGCAGTTTCTTTTAGCTCTCAAATATTGCCCAATTGGAATGCCTTTTTTAAGAGCCGGAGGATGAAAACTTCCCCAGTGCAAGAAGCTGTTGGTTGCAGTCTCTTTTCTATAAATTTGGGTTTGAACAGCCCCACCAGGATCCAGGGTAATTTTTAAGTCTAAAAAATTAATTTCTTTGGTGTGTATAGTGTAAGTGAATTTCATCCCGATTTGGTTGTTATTAATGATGTCCATAAAGTCAGAGAAAAGGGCAGTGTCCCCCTCCCAAAAAACAAGTATGTCATCTATATATCTTCCCCAAAATAAAATGTGACAAGTGAAAAAAAGTAAATCATCATTAAAAATTAAAGTGTCCTCCCACCACCCTAGAAATAAGTTTGCGTATGTGGGGGCACAAACAGTGCCCATAGCCGTGCCTTTGAGTTGGTGATAAAATTTATTATCGAAAAGAAAATAATTGTGTGTGAGTAAAAATTGTAATAAAGATACTGTGAAATTATTATGTGCCTGAAACTGAGTCCCCTTAGTGCTCAAAAAGTGTCGAACAGCATTGAGGCCCAGATCATGATTGATGTTCGTGTACAGTGACTCGACATCAATGCTGGCTATTAGTGTCGTAGAGGAGACATTAATACCCTGTATCCTGGTGAGGGTGTCTTTTGTGTCTCGTAAGTATGAGGGTAGGGCTGTAACAAAAGGAGACAAAATTTCGTCAACATATATACTGATGCCCTGCGTTAAATTGTCATTACCGGAGACAATCGGTCTACCAGGCAATGGTGTCACGTTTTTATGTATTTTTGGCAAGGCGTAAAATGTCGCCAAAGTAGGAGTAGAATTATACATAGATTTAAATTCCTCAAGTGAGATCAAACCACTTTCTCTTGCGTCATTTAGAATGATATGTAATTCTGATAAGTATCGTTCAGTCGGATTCCTGTCCATTATTTTGTATGTAGATGCATCATTGAGAAGTCTGTGGACCATGGCGACATAGTCTAATCGATTAAGGATGACAATATTGCCCCCTTTGTCAGATGGTTTAAATATAACTTCCTCATTTTTGCTAAGTTCTTCCAATGCTATTTTCTCTGATTTACTGAGATTGCTACATATTTTTTGTTTGCTTAGTTGAAGTTTCTTTAGATCTGCACTGACCATTTTGACGAATATATCAATATGTGGATATTGTGAGATTGGAGGTGTTAATCGTGACTTAGGTCGTAGTGTAGAAAAGGGGCCGGTGGCCCTATCGACAGGGTATTCATTTTCGTTCGACAGTTCTTCTAATGCACGTAGAGTGGTAAGTTCTGTGTGATTTAAAGAGGTGGTGTCATCGAATTTGTTCTTAAAGAATTTATGTAAGGCTAGTTTTCTTGCAAATAAATTAATATCTTTTGTCCACATAAATTCGTCAAAATTTGGAGTGGGAGTGTACGATAGACCTTTATGTAACAATAGATTTTGCTGCGGATTCAGTTGGAAGTCTGACAAATTTATTACTTGCATATCATCTGGGCGGCATGTGCCGCTATGCATTATTTGGTCTGGCTCCACGGTGTCTTGTGCATTCCTAAAAAAGGAATCACAGGAAAAGCATTGGTTGGTGCTGAGGTTGGAAGGCCTATATTTCCAGCATTCACAGTATTCCTCTGAGGGCCGTCTATATGTTTCCCTACGGGAAATGGAGTGTTGGGTGTCCCTATTGAGGGTATGTGAGATGCTGATGACACTGAGGAGGTAGCATGTGCAGAGGAGATAAACGAAGTGGCAGTACGTTGCCCATTGTGTGCTGGCCATAGTGTGGAAGTTCCCTTGGGACCAATAGATGTCCTTTTTGATGGATTATATTTTCTGTTTTTTAATTTCCGTTTCGCTCCCAATCTATTATCGTCAGGGGATATTCTGGACTCCTCGGTACCAGATATATCTGACTCGGAGATGTCTGTAAATCTGTTGTCACGATTCTGGTATGGAGTGGGGGGGGTACGGCTGCGATATGTATATATTTGGCCTGTGTCAAAATCTCTGCGGTCTCTGATATATTTTCTATGCTTTCTCTCCTTAATTTCTCTCTGCAGGTATTCAATGTTTTTTTGTAACTTTATTTCACATTCACTGTATTCTGGGGTTGAACTAAAACTCTGAATATCATGAATTTCTTTTTCTAACTGTGAACCTACTTTGAGAAGGTCTTTTTTCTCAAAGTCCAAAAGGTATTGCATTAGACGCAGGGAGCTTTCAGTTAGTATTTGCTCCCATCCTTTAATAAAGTTAGTATCACTGCGATAAAGATTAGGGATTAGGTTGATGCGTAGACCTCTATATATTATTTGTTGTTGAATGTAAGTTTCCAAACTCGTGATCTCCCAACAGGATCTTACATATTGTTTGTACGTTTTTTGGAGGTCTTTAAATGCCGTCTGCACGTCAAATTGATGCAGTGGTATGCTTTCCGTAGAAAAAACAAATAGTGCTTCAGACGCCAAATCATCTGGATTAAGTTTTCTAGATAGGAAATTTGCCATCACCCAGAGTGGGGAATTGATAAAGATATTTACTAACAGGATCTCTCAATAAAACACAGACAAGAGGTCAAGAGGTAGGTGATTAACCTAATTGAAACATGAATACTGGGAAGACCCCAGCAGTTGGCAGGCACGTAATAATTACAAGAAATGCTAAGTGTACCGAGGCACACTGAAAGCCAATTTCCCAACTGCTGACTGATATTATTTAAAAAGTAACTTTTATTAATTTTGCCACTAAGAATGTCCAGGTGGACATAAACAATAAATACAGACAGTTAAAAGTTATAGCCGATATTGCTGCCACACACGCTCAAATTGCACTCCGTCTGCATGTATTGCCAGACAGAGCACAGAGTGCTAGAATTTGTCCGGTGACAGATATGACAGCTAGACAGCTGCAGACTGCCGTGCTGGGGCAAATGTAAGGTTAAATTCTAAATTGGATTCGCGTGCTGAATTAGCTAGACAAGTAAGGCTGTTTAAAACAAATGTAGCCCCCCCGACATGTTTCGCTGTCAACACAGCGTCCTCAGGGGATCAAAATGGGGCTAGTAAGCGCGTGTACGAATTGTTACTTCCTTTAAAGACTTCCATTACGTAATCCACAGTGTACACCTGTGTAGGGACCAATGGGGTCTCGATTATGAGGACGAGCCTCCACATCCCCAGATTGACATAAGAATTAGCCAATGTAAGGGCCGTATCAGTATAGCCAATGAGAATGCGCCGAATGCGCATGGGCATTGAGTCCAGGATCGGACTCAGTGTCTTTTTCGAGTTTTGCAGAATTTTGCTCGTGGCGCATGCGCATATTGTACCTGGCCAGGCTAGAATGATTTCAACGTATGTGTTGATAGTGGCCAATGCACAGGTCTGGGCAAGAGAATACGCAAGAAAAACCTCCATATCGCTTAATATGAATGTGGACCAATATGTGAGGGGAAGTACAGCCAATTAGGTTGTACCGAACGCGCATGGGCATCAGTATCCCAGTTGGACATAGTAGAATTAGCTACTCATGAGTTCTCTTGGCGGCGCATGCGCATTTAATGACCAATCGGACTTAGTCAATTTTGACATTTATAAGCTACTTATTTAGATCTCTTGGCGGCGCATGGGCATTTGATGACCGATCGAACTTAGTCAATTTTAAAAAGACAATTAGACATATGTCTTAGCTTGTATGGCTTACAAAGGGGGTACGTGGAGCGCATTTGCGCACTAGAGACATAGAGTGACTTAGATGAGTTTGATGGTAAAGATCTAGATATATAGAAGCGTAGATGAGTCTCATTGTTTAACTTAATTTAGCCAAATCCTGCGGATATATGAATTAGTGCACATATCTGGGTGCCTGGAAGACACAACGACGGGAGACCAAATAGGAACCAGGTATGTATTCCAATGTATGTATATGTATTGTCTACACTCCAAATAAATGTGTGAAATTATTGTCCAGATACTTGTCTAAGTCCAAAAAGTTGGTTCACTTAGGAAGAAGAAAAGAAGAGGAAGATAAATAGTGGTCCAAAATGGCATATAAATTAGAAAGGTACATAGAGAGAAATCCTGTCATTTTAATAGATGGATATTCTAATTCGCTATCTAGCGAATGAGGGTAATTACTGAATAATCTATCTGACATTAAAAAATCATGAAAGGATTATAGGAAGGCAACATAGGTGAAGCCCTCATTTAGTCCATTGGGGCTCAAAGATCCAAGCCTGTGGATCCATTTGGCCTCTTCTTGTAGAAGTTTTTTATCAAGGTTGCCTCCCCTGGGGCCCAGTTTAACTTGGGTGATGCCCCAAAATTTCAGGGCATTAATGTCACCTTGATGATGGAGTCTAATATGTTTAGATAAAGGTGTATCTTCTTTTGTATTAATTGTACTTTTATGTTTGGAAATTCTTCTACGGAGTTGTTGAATAGTCTTGCCCACATATAATTTTGGGCAAGGACACCGTGCTGCATAAATGATACCACTGCTTTGACAGTTTATGAATTGTCTGATGGTGAACATCTTGCCATCACCTGGGTTTACAAAAGTTTTGGTTGTCGGCATTAGAGGGCAGAAAGAACATCTGCCACATGGAAAAGATCCCTGTGCTGGGGGTGGAAGCCAGCTCGTATGTGACGTGAAGGGTCTAGAGTAATGACTATGTGTCAGATGTTCACGAAGGTTCTTGCCTCTCCTATAGGTGATATTGGGAATGCTGGAAATAGTGTCACAGAGGTCAGTATCTGCTTGCAGGATAGACCAGTG
Source organism: Rhinoderma darwinii (assembly GCF_050947455.1). NCBI lineage: Eukaryota > Metazoa > Chordata > Amphibia > Anura > Rhinodermatidae > Rhinoderma > Rhinoderma darwinii. The sequence continues at coordinate 45,663,030 of NC_134698.1, read as the reverse complement.
CTTCTTGAGAATATCTTTAATCTGATGTGAACAGTTGTCGAAGTTCCCTATACATCTAATAAGGGAAGATGGTTCAATGTTATCGGAGTTAAATTTGTTATTCTCCCTTGTACCATGAAGTAGTTCATCCCTAGATGTTGCCCTAGCTCTAGCATAAGCTCTGTGCAAAGTTTTTTTGGGGTATCCTCGTGCAATAAATTTATTGTATAGGGTGTCACATTCCAATTGGAAGGTGGATTCTTCGGAGCAGTTTCTTTTAGCTCTCAAATATTGCCCAATTGGAATGCCTTTTTTAAGAGCCGGAGGATGAAAACTTCCCCAGTGCAAGAAGCTGTTGGTTGCAGTCTCTTTTCTATAAATTTGGGTTTGAACAGCCCCACCAGGATCCAGGGTAATTTTTAAGTCTAAAAAATTAATTTCTTTGGTGTGTATAGTGTAAGTGAATTTCATCCCGATTTGGTTGTTATTAATGATGTCCATAAAGTCAGAGAAAAGGGCAGTGTCCCCCTCCCAAAAAACAAGTATGTCATCTATATATCTTCCCCAAAATAAAATGTGACAAGTGAAAAAAAGTAAATCATCATTAAAAATTAAAGTGTCCTCCCACCACCCTAGAAATAAGTTTGCGTATGTGGGGGCACAAACAGTGCCCATAGCCGTGCCTTTGAGTTGGTGATAAAATTTATTATCGAAAAGAAAATAATTGTGTGTGAGTAAAAATTGTAATAAAGATACTGTGAAATTATTATGTGCCTGAAACTGAGTCCCCTTAGTGCTCAAAAAGTGTCGAACAGCATTGAGGCCCAGATCATGATTGATGTTCGTGTACAGTGACTCGACATCAATGCTGGCTATTAGTGTCGTAGAGGAGACATTAATACCCTGTATCCTGGTGAGGGTGTCTTTTGTGTCTCGTAAGTATGAGGGTAGGGCTGTAACAAAAGGAGACAAAATTTCGTCAACATATATACTGATGCCCTGCGTTAAATTGTCATTACCGGAGACAATCGGTCTACCAGGCAATGGTGTCACGTTTTTATGTATTTTTGGCAAGGCGTAAAATGTCGCCAAAGTAGGAGTAGAATTATACATAGATTTAAATTCCTCAAGTGAGATCAAACCACTTTCTCTTGCGTCATTTAGAATGATATGTAATTCTGATAAGTATCGTTCAGTCGGATTCCTGTCCATTATTTTGTATGTAGATGCATCATTGAGAAGTCTGTGGACCATGGCGACATAGTCTAATCGATTAAGGATGACAATATTGCCCCCTTTGTCAGATGGTTTAAATATAACTTCCTCATTTTTGCTAAGTTCTTCCAATGCTATTTTCTCTGATTTACTGAGATTGCTACATATTTTTTGTTTGCTTAGTTGAAGTTTCTTTAGATCTGCACTGACCATTTTGACGAATATATCAATATGTGGATATTGTGAGATTGGAGGTGTTAATCGTGACTTAGGTCGTAGTGTAGAAAAGGGGCCGGTGGCCCTATCGACAGGGTATTCATTTTCGTTCGACAGTTCTTCTAATGCACGTAGAGTGGTAAGTTCTGTGTGATTTAAAGAGGTGGTGTCATCGAATTTGTTCTTAAAGAATTTATGTAAGGCTAGTTTTCTTGCAAATAAATTAATATCTTTTGTCCACATAAATTCGTCAAAATTTGGAGTGGGAGTGTACGATAGACCTTTATGTAACAATAGATTTTGCTGCGGATTCAGTTGGAAGTCTGACAAATTTATTACTTGCATATCATCTGGGCGGCATGTGCCGCTATGCATTATTTGGTCTGGCTCCACGGTGTCTTGTGCATTCCTAAAAAAGGAATCACAGGAAAAGCATTGGTTGGTGCTGAGGTTGGAAGGCCTATATTTCCAGCATTCACAGTATTCCTCTGAGGGCCGTCTATATGTTTCCCTACGGGAAATGGAGTGTTGGGTGTCCCTATTGAGGGTATGTGAGATGCTGATGACACTGATGATGATTTACTTTTTTTCACTTGTCACATTTTATTTTGGGGAAGATATATAGATGACATACTTGTTTTTTGGGAGGGGGACACTGCCCTTTTCTCTGACTTTATGGACATCATTAATAACAACCAAATCGGGATGAAATTCACTTACACTATACACACCAAAGAAATTAATTTTTTAGACTTAAAAATTACCCTGGATCCTGGTGGGGCTGTTCAAACCCAAATTTATAGAAAAGAGACTGCAACCAACAGCTTCTTGCACTGGGGAAGTTTTCATCCTCCGGCTCTTAAAAAAGGCATTCCAATTGGGCAATATTTGAGAGCTAAAAGAAACTGCTCCGAAGAATCCACCTTCCAATTGGAATGTGACACCCTATACAATAAATTTATTGCACGAGGATACCCCAAAAAAACTTTGCACAGAGCTTATGCTAGAGCTAGGGCAACATCTAGGGATGAACTACTTCATGGTACAAGGGAGAATAACAAATTTAACTCCGATAACATTGAACCATCTTCCCTTATTAGATGTATAGGGAACTTCGACAACTGTTCACATCAGATTAAAGATATTCTCAAGAAGCACTGGTCTATCCTGCAAGCAGATACTGACCTCTGTGACACTATTTCCAGCATTCCCAATATCACCTATAGGAGAGGCAAGAACCTTCGTGAACATCTGACACATAGTCATTACTCTAGACCCTTCACGTCACATACGAGCTGGCTTCCACCCCCAGCACAGGGATCTTTTCCATGTGGCAGATGTTCTTTCTGCCCTCTAATGCCGACAACCAAAACTTTTGTAAACCCAGGTGATGGCAAGATGTTCACCATCAGACAATTCATAAACTGTCAAAGCAGTGGTATCATTTATGCAGCACGGTGTCCTTGCCCAAAATTATATGTGGGCAAGACTATTCAACAACTCCGTAGAAGAATTTCCAAACATAAAAGTACAATTAATACAAAAGAAGATACACCTTTATCTAAACATATTAGACTCCATCATCAAGGTGACATTAATGCCCTGAAATTTTGGGGCATCACCCAAGTTAAACTGGGCCCCAGGGGAGGCAACCTTGATAAAAAACTTCTACAAGAAGAGGCCAAATGGATCCACAGGCTTGGATCTTTGAGCCCCAATGGACTAAATGAGGGCTTCACCTATGTTGCCTTCCTATAATCCTTTCATGATTTTTTAATGTCAGATAGATTATTCAGTAATTACCCTCATTCGCTAGATAGCGAATTAGAATATCCATCTATTAAAATGACAGGATTTCTCTCTATGTACCTTTCTAATTTATATGCCATTTTGGACCACTATTTATCTTCCTCTTCTTTTCTTCTTCCTAAGTGAACCAACTTTTTGGACTTAGACAAGTATCTGGACAATAATTTCACACATTTATTTGGAGTGTAGACAATACATATACATACATTGGAATACATACCTGGTTCCTATTTGGTCTCCCGTCGTTGTGTCTTCCAGGCACCCAGATATGTGCACTAATTCATATATCCGCAGGATTTGGCTAAATTAAGTTAAACAATGAGACTCATCTACGCTTCTATATATCTAGATCTTTACCATCAAACTCATCTAAGTCACTCTATGTCTCTAGTGCGCAAATGCGCTCCACGTACCCCCTTTGTAAGCCATACAAGCTAAGACATATGTCTAATTGTCTTTTTAAAATTGACTAAGTTCGATCGGTCATCAAATGCCCATGCGCCGCCAAGAGATCTAAATAAGTAGCTTATAAATGTCAAAATTGACTAAGTCCGATTGGTCATTAAATGCGCATGCGCCGCCAAGAGAACTCATGAGTAGCTAATTCTACTATGTCCAACTGGGATACTGATGCCCATGCGCGTTCGGTACAACCTAATTGGCTGTACTTCCCCTCACATATTGGTCCACATTCATATTAAGCGATATGGAGGTTTTTCTTGCGTATTCTCTTGCCCAGACCTGTGCATTGGCCACTATCAACACATACGTTGAAATCATTCTAGCCTGGCCAGGTACAATATGCGCATGCGCCACGAGCAAAATTCTGCAAAACTCGAAAAAGACACTGAGTCCGATCCTGGACTCAATGCCCATGCGCATTCGGCGCATTCTCATTGGCTATACTGATACGGCCCTTACATTGGCTAATTCTTATGTCAATCTGGGGATGTGGAGGCTCGTCCTCATAATCGAGACCCCATTGGTCCCTACACAGGTGTACACTGTGGATTACGTAATGGAAGTCTTTAAAGGAAGTAACAATTCGTACACGCGCTTACTAGCCCCATTTTGATCCCCTGAGGACGCTGTGTTGACAGCGAAACATGTCGGGGGGGCTACATTTGTTTTAAACAGCCTTACTTGTCTAGCTAATTCAGCACGCGAATCCAATTTAGAATTTAACCTTACATTTGCCCCAGCACGGCAGTCTGCAGCTGTCTAGCTGTCATATCTGTCACCGGACAAATTCTAGCACTCTGTGCTCTGTCTGGCAATACATGCAGACGGAGTGCAATTTGAGCGTGTGTGGCAGCAATATCGGCTATAACTTTTAACTGTCTGTATTTATTGTTTATGTCCACCTGGACATTCTTAGTGGCAAAATTAATAAAAGTTACTTTTTAAATAATATCAGTCAGCAGTTGGGAAATTGGCTTTCAGTGTGCCTCGGTACACTTAGCATTTCTTGAAGTTGTCAAACCAACCTGATTTGTTTTTATGAAGAGGTGAGTAGAAGCCTAGACAGAGGGGCCGCTGTGGATATAGTGCTTTTGGACTTTGCAAAGACATTTGACACTGTCCCTCAGACGCTTATTGCGTAAATTAAGGACTATATGTTTAAAAATGATAGTTTTTAATTGGATTGAAAATTGGCTCAAGGACCGTATCCAGAAAGTTGTGGTCAATGATTCCTACTCTGAATGGTCCCCGGTTATAAGTGGTGTACCCCAGGGTTCAGTGCTGGGACCATTATTATTCAACTTCTTTATTAGTGATATAGAGGATGTAATTAATAGCACTTTCTATTTCTATTTTTGCAGATGACATCAAGCTATGTAGTATTGTTCAGTCTATGGAAGATGTTCATAAATTACAAGCCGATTTGGACATACTGAGTGTTTGGGCATCCAGTTGGCAAATGTGGTTTAATGTCGATAAGTGTAAAGTTATGCATCTGAGTACCAACAACCTGCATGCTTCATGTGTCCTAGGGGGAGCTATACTGGGACACTCCCTTGTTGAGAAGGATCTGCGTGTACTTGTAGGTCATAGAGTAAAAAACAGAATGCAATGTCAATCAGCTGCTTCTAAGCCAAGCAAGATATTGTCGTGTATTAAAAGAGGCATGGAATCGCGGGACAAGGATACAATATTACCCATTTACAAAGCATTAGTGCAGCCTCATTTAGAATATGCAGTTCAGTTCTGGGCTACAGTTCATAGAAACGATGGCCTGGAGTTGGAAAAAATACAAAGAATAGAAACTAAACTAATAAGGGGCATGGGTAATCTAAGTTAGGATTAAAATAATTAAACCTATTTAGCCTTGAAAAGAGACGACTAAGGGGGGACATGATTAACTTATATAAATATATGAATGGCCCATACAAGAAACATAGTGAAAACCTGTTTCATGTAAAATCCCCTCAAAAGACAACGGGCACTCCCTCGGTTTGGAGAAAAAAAGGTTCAATCTGCAGAGGCGACAAGCCTTCTTTACTGTGAGAACTGTGAATCTGTGGAATAGCCGACCACAGGAGCTGGTCACAGCAGGAACAGTAGATGTGGCTTTAAAAAAGGCATTGATAATTTCCTAGAATGAAAAAATATCAGCTCCTATGTCAACATGTAGAATTTTTGTTTCATCCCCTCCCTTTTTCCCATCCCTTGGTTGAATTTGATGGACATGTGTCTTTTTTTCAACTGTACTATGTAACTATGTGAAAAAAATTAAAACAATTATAATATTTAAATAACTAAAAACACATAAAATAATAAAAAAAAAATTCACGACACCTTACCTTTAAGAGATCAATTTAAGCAAGCTCATCCATGCACCCACTTGCATAGACATTTAGCCTTCCTGGAATCCTTGAAAAGCTGACTTGGATTTGCCAATCGGCACAGCACCTCATAATTGAATGGGGCTGTGTTTGAAACCAGACAGACAGTCTGGTTAGGAGCAAAGCTGTGCCTGAAAAATCCAAAGGGGCTACGGCTCCTACATTCTCAGAATCGGTGTGGGTCTTATAAATAAGACAATGATCGTATATGCTATCAAAATGCCAATATTGTCTAGGAGGGGGGACTCCTTAAAGGAACAGTGTCATCACAAATTATTTTTTTTTATGTTAAAGATGTTAGTGCTTTATTAAAAACGTTTATATTCATTTGTGTGTTTGTGTTTTACTTTTTCTTATTTTTACACTTTTTCTTCCCTATGGGGGCTGCCATTTTTTGTTCCATTTCTGTGTGTGTCGATTAACGACACATACAGACATGGAATACGGCAGCCACAGTCCCATAGGGACTGCGAACGGCTCCCGTCCCATTGACTTCAGTGTACGGCGTCTGTGTGGGAACTGCGCATGCGCCGCTCCCACACAGTCCAATTTGAAATTGGCGCCGTCCGGCGCCATTTTCCTGTGGACCGGAAGTCGCGGCCGGACAGTAATATTACTACTTCCGGTCGCGGCTTCCGGACTTGTGCACTTGCACCAGCGGCAGCAGACGGAGCGGACGGGCCGGAGGGAGCCGCGGCGGCAGGAGCAGGTAAGAGATTTAAATGTATGTTCCGTGTTTGTGTGTGTTTACTACTGTATGTAAACCTACTACACTGTGTGTTAGCTCAAAAAATGGCGACACACAGTGTAGGAGGTTACACCGTTCAAACTCCTCGTTTATCCCGGCACTAGCCAGGATAAAGGAGGGGGGGATGCTGAGAGCTCACTAGAGCGAGGGCTTTTAACCCAATGTTGCAATGCTGCAATTTTGGGAATAGCTCCATCTAGTGACCAGAAATGGGTAATATTATAAATTAGAATTAATTTATAATATTTCCTGACTAGTGAAAAAAATAAAAAAAATTTGAACAATGTTTAATCACCCACACACTACATGTTTAATTTTTTTTAAAAAAACATGTTTTTCTGGCAACACATTCCCTTTAAGGCTGGGTTCCCACAGTGCAGATTTTGCATGCGTTTTCTTTAGCCAAAACCAGAATTGGATCGAAGAAGAGCAGACCTATAAAGCCTTACTTTATATATTTCTTCTGTTTAGGTTCCGTTTCTGGTTTTGGCTTAAAAAAACGCATGCAAAATCTGCACTGTGGGCACCCAGCCTAAAAACCCTCTAACGTCTTAGTTACACACTCACCACAAGTAATACAGAGAAAAGCCGTTATGAATGTAAATAAGATTGTATTTGTTTAGTAGCAGGAACAATAGCAGCTGCATCATTAGAGGAAGTCCTTAAGGCTAGGATTACACAAAGCATAAAAATTACGCTTTAGAACTGGGCTTAAAATCCACACCAAAATCTGCAATAAAATCTGGATTCCAGTTTGGTAATAGCTGCGGAATTAACTATTTGCACAGCAATGAATGAAAGCTGCAGTGAGAGTCCACAGCATTTCCACAAATCCACTGCATGCTTAGAATCCACAGTGAATCCAGCCTAAAAGATTAATATCTAACTTGACTTTTATATAAAACCTGAAATAGATTTGAAATAGGATGTAAATCCTTGAACCAGAACATAGTTAAGGGTATGCCCATTTTTGCAACCCGTTTTCTTTTTAATTGCTCCAATGCATCTAAAATAAAAAATAAAGCGAGTTTGCAAATACTGTAGTAGTTTTTCATAAATGTACTATTGATGTCTGTCTACAGCTCCAATGCAAATGTATGCGTCACTATGGTAATAGACTACAATGAACCCTGAGTAGCCTGATCCTGCAGTCATTCTCTTTCATCTGTCGTTCACTTCTTGCTAAGCTACTCCTTTTAGGTTATGAATAAATGTTTGGGTAGATGCTACACGAATGCTGACGGTCCATAAGGTCAGTTGGTTTCGCAAATGCCTTTAACAACTTAACTGTCCAGATCACCGAATGATAAATTTGAAACGTGTAGGGTGAGAAATACCAGGGCTTATTATTTCTGAAGTTCAGGGTGATCGCTCGACCATCTATCACTGCAAAAAATAGTGATTGCTAGGGTGGATACAAGAAAAGAACAGAACCACAGTCCAAACTAATTTTGGACATAAGATCCTCCCAAACTGAGGCCACGGTCTGGCACTTTTTATTATTTTGTGTTTGTCATGTCGCTTAGATGTCAATTCCGCTAATAAATGAATGTGCTTTTATACATACCAATAAAATGTTACATTTTTGTTCAGTGATATGTTAGCAAGAAGTAGTGGACATATAGGAGTATGACTGCAGGATCAGACTACGCAGTGTTTTTTTGTAGTCTGTTCCCATGGAGACGCATATTTCTGCCCCGGAGCTGTAGACACAAAAAAGTAAGATGTTTTTAATCAAAGACATTTGCAGAGTTAAGCTTCATTCACAGGGCCAGGGTCCCGTTCAGTCTGAGCTTTCCGTCGGAACGGGACCCTGACTGACACAAACGGAAACCACAGGTTTCTGTTTCCATCACCAAAGTTTACCTTTGCAACCATACTTTTCTTTTTCAAATATGGCTTCGTTCTCATCTGCGCCAGGGTCGCGTTCCAACGTTCTGTCGGACCTTGACTGATGGTGACAGATCCGGTGCCAATCGTTCCGACTACGCTATTATTTCCATCAAAAGGACAGAACCCTTGTACAATGGAGACAAACGGAAACCATTGGCACCGGATCCGTCACAATTGAAATGAAAACCTTTGGTTTCCGTTTGTGTCAGTCAGGGTCCCGTTCTGACGGAAAGCTTCGACAGAACGTTGGAACATGACCCTGTTGCAGATGTGAACAAAGCCTTACTTGAAAAAGAAAAGTATGGTTGCGAAGGTAAACTTTCCCTTTAATGGATACTTTACATTGCCATACCAGTATATGATTTTCGTTTAAGCCATATTTTAAAACAAGAACAGGCCCAACGAATGCCACAAGCTATGACAAATGCCATATATTCCTCACATTAGTCTGTGTACAAACAAAAATAATGAATAAACAGTATCTTTTCAAGGGATTAATAAACATTTTATTGCTTGGAATATTATTATGCAACATGGCTTTAAATAAAATACATGGAAATGTTAAAAATGTGCCAGCTCGATAGAAATGCTGGCATGAAAGGCTTGAGCTGGACGACTGTGAACAAAAACAAAGAAATATGGTAAAATCTACCATAAAAATATGAAAAATAACCATGTCCAGTGACAAACAAAGGAGATGCAAACAATTTGTAAGTGCTTTTCTACGCGAAGCTGCTTAACACTGCCAAGACTTGTCTTTATTATGAAATCGCTCCTGCCAGCACTACAAAGAGCATCAACCTCTCCATAACCAGCCACCGCAGCTTGTTTAGTGGCATAGTGCATGTTTACATCAGTGCAGGTATTTAGCTGGAAATCATGTTAAACAGTGTATTTTCACTCACAAACTTTCAGTTGCCCACATTTCTTAAGTTCTGCCTCAGGCCTTTCCTTAAAATGCAGCAACATTCCAGATGATGTCTTTGAATTACTAGCATGGAAGTGGATGCTGGAAGCTGCTGTACCCTGCATGTTATTTCCATAGTTCTCAAAGTATTGCATTGGCACCAGTTGTGCCTGAGAAGCACAATATGATTGGCAACAATAAGTCAATAGGTGTCCCATTCAAAAGAAAGACATTTTTCTTAGTAACCTTGTGCTGAGGTTTTGGCATATAGAGTTCGGCAGGGGTATAGGTATGGGCACTGTTTCCCAGTCAAGGGCGTCAGCATTTATGCTTCATGGCCAGCTGTAGAAAGAAGTAAAAGGTTTCAAAAATTACACTGAACAGATACATTTCACGCAGCATTTAGCGCATTGGGTGCTATGTTCCCTCTGCTTTTGTGCTTATAGGTTGTCTACTTGTTTTGTGGGAAACCCCTCTTTCTTGAGCTTTTTCGTAGGTTTATATACCCAACATACAGTATCACACATGATAGACTTAGGGCTCACTCAGACGAGCGTGATTCTTGTCCGTGTACTGCAACAACACACAGCACACGGACCCATTGATTTCAATAGGGCTATTCACAAATGCGTGAGTTTTTACACAGCGAGTATCCGTTGCGTGAAACTCACTGCATGTCCTATATTGGTGTATGTCATGCACCTAGCCGCCCATTGAAATCAATGGGTGTGTGAAAACCACGGACAGCACATGGGCGACATCAATTAAGCTGAAAAAAAGTTCCACATATCCACCTTATCTCAGCAAACTGTATCACACATGATAGTCTTAGATACATGGCCCAGCAGACAGTATCACACATGATAGACTTAGATACAGGGCCCCAGCAGTAAGTATCCTTCCACTAACATATGATCGCCCCCACCCCAAAAAAAAAGTGTGTACGTACGTGCGTGTATATATATATATATATATATATATATATATATATATATATATATAATGAGACAGCATATCTATAGCACTACAGCTATAGCTATGGATAGAATTAGATACAGTGGCTCAGCAGACAGTATCAGTATTAGATATAGGGCCCAGCCCGCTGACAGTGCGGCTCCAGCGCGGGACACAGGAAAGGTAAAGATAATAATGGTTTTGCTTTTTTATGTGTTACAAATTTTTTTGGGTGTGTTTGTTTTTTTTTTACAGGTTCGGTCATTAGACTACATCGGATTCGGGGACTACTTCAATTATGGCTTTTTTTATTCTCAATAAAATGGTTAATGAGGGTTTTGTGTGTTTTTTTTAATTTCAATAAAACATTTTTTCTATGTCTTTGTATTTTTTTTAAACTTTATTACTACCGCCTTATTAGAAGCCGCTGGCTGATTGACAGTGCCCATTACTGAAGTGGGGCTTGGTTTTTAGCCGATGCAGATGTTAACACTAACCCCTATTATTACCCCGGTACCCACTGCCACAAGGGGTACCGGGAAGAGCCGGGTACGATCCAGTACCCGACCATCTGTAGTGATGGCCGGGCACTGGAGGGGCCGAAGGCTGGTATTATTATGCTGGGAAAGGCCAAAAACAGTGGCTCTTTCCACCCTGGTAATGGTAGCTTGCTGCTGCTATGTTGTATCTGTCTGGCTATGAAAAATGGGTGGGGGGGGGGGGACCGCACATTTATTCTATTTAAAAAAAAAAAAAGGACATGGGGTCCTTCCCATTTTTGAAAACCAGCCAGATACAACATAGCAGCAGCAGCTTAGCATTAGCAGGGTGGGAAGGGGTTTTTGGCCTTTCCCAGCCTAATAATACCAGTCCGCAGCCGCCCCAGTGTCCTCACTACAGATGGTCGGGTACTGGATCATACCCAGCTCTTCCTGGTACCCCTGGTGGTGGTGGGTACCGGGGTAATAAAGGGGGTTAATTTTAGCCTCTGCATCGGCTAACACTACGCCCCGCCTGAGTAATGGACGTTGTCAATCAGCCAGTGGCCATTACTAAGGCGGTATTAATGAAGTTTAAAAGAAAATACAAAGAGATAGAAAAAATATTTTGTTGAAATGAAAACCCACACATCCTTCATTAACAATTTTATTGAAAATAAAAAAAGCAGTCATCGAATCCGATGTAGTCCAACGACCAAACCTGTAAAAAAAACACAAACACAGGAAAAAAAAAACATTAGTAAGACATGTGTTGGGCTTAGATACAGGGCTCATGTGTGATACTGTCTGTTAGACCATGTTTCTAAGTCTACCACATGGCAGGCTTAGATATAGGAACCCAGCAGACAGTAATCTTATACTGTATAAGATTACGGTCAGCTGGGGTCCTGTATCTAAGCCTGCCTTGAGGAAAGCTTAGATACATGGTCCAACAGACCGTATCCCACATGGGCCCTGTATCTAAGCCCATGTGTGATGCTGTCTGTTGGACCCTGTATCTAAGCTTACCAGAAGGCAGGCTTAGATACAGGACCCCAGCAGGCAGTAATGATGTTACACTTATCCAGCTCTTCGGTGCAGCGGATGTTACGACACCATCCAGCGTCGTGACGTCATGCGCGGCGCACAGCGTCATGACGCGAGAAGACTTCAGGATTTGTGCTCCGCTCGGGAAGGATGGTAAACATTGTTTCTACTATAGTAACAGGGGCCCGTGTATTTTATGACATAGTCCCAAGTTACTATAGTAAATTTCTATAGACTAGGTGCGGGGGCCACAGCCCGATTGCCCAGTCGCAATTGCGACCGCTGGGACCCCAGTAGTGGCAGTCGCCCAGGGATCCGTTGCTTGGGCCCCGGAAGTCCGGTGCAAGCGACGCCCCTGATGCCAATCATAGCTGGTGTAGAAGATGTGACAAATATCTTAAGAGTCGTGCACCCCTAAATAAATTTACTGCATCTAACTTTGGCGTTCATTCTTAGACTGGCGTGTGAAATGCCCGTCTAAGTAAATCTCCCTTAAAGTGTTCAGCCAATTACTACGGGTAAAATCGCCAGTCATGTTATTAAGGGTATCCTCTAAAAAGCAGAGTGCAAACCGGGCACATAATCATGGTCACACACTGTCAGGCCCCATGCACACGACCATGCCCGTAATCACGGTTCATGATTACGGGCACAGGCGGCCACGGACAGCCGCCCGAATTTGCGGGCCGTGCTCCCATATGAAGTATGGGAGCACAATCCGTAAAAAGCAAAAAATAGGACATGTCCTATCTTTTGTGGAGCTTTTCTATGGCACAGACACCTACCTGTAAATATACGGGAAGGTGTCAGTCAGCCATTGAAATGAATGGGTCCGTAATTACGGACAAAATCTTTGGTCGTGTGCATGGGGCCTGACTTTTGATTCTGTACCCAACTACCGTGTACAGAATCAAAACTTTATTATTGTGCGATTTTACCAGACTATGCATGGACTTGTTCTTACTTTGAAATTTATTTACAGGAGTAGGTGCTTAAAAGGGGTTGTCCACTACTGGACAACTGATGACCTATCAACCGGACAGGTCATCAGTATATGATCTGTGGGGGTTCGACACCCGGACCCCGTACGGATCAGCTGTTCCGGCACCGGATGTCATTTCACAGTATGCAGTAGTTGGATCTGGAAGCAGTTGGCTCCATGAATTGCATAGTGGCCGTGCTGCAGAACTGCAGCTCTGCTCCTGTTCACTTGAATAGGAGCAGAGCTTCAGTACTGCAACTCTGCCGCTATTCCGTGACCAGAGCCATCTGCTTCCGTCATGGACGTCCGGTGCCTGAAGGCAGCCAGAGTGGCTGATCAGTGTGAGGTCCGTGTGTCGGACCCCCACAGATCATATACTGATGACCTATCTGGTGGACAGGTCATCAGTTGTCCGGTAGTGGACAACCCCTTTAACTTTAGCAGAATTGTGAAAATGTGGTAATGTTCACCTTGTGAGCGGTGTCTGCAAACTGTTGTGCACTGTTCATCATTTCCGCTGTCGATTCCTCTGCACGGCCAAGGCGCTCTCCGCGCTCATTGAGGGCTTGGCTAGCTTTCTGCACAGCACTTGTTACACTGTCAGCAGCTGAGTGAAGTATACTGTTGCCTGTGAGGAAAATAATTTTAGTCTGGCAATAAAGGTCCTACAAATAAATAAAGTCCTATAGGAGAGGAAAAACAGCAACTTTTTCCAATGACAGTTATGTATAGTGGATATGCCAACTTAGATCCGCTTTTATTCCAAGATCACGGCAATTCCTGAGATCGGACCCCTAATGTTCTGACATATATGGCATATCCGTTCTTTTATGGGAAGTACCTCTTAAATGTGAAGCCCTACAATATTATGCTCGACAGCGCTAAATACACTATAATGGGGAGTAAGAAGAGCTGCCCAAGGCTCTATTGTTCCTACTAGATTGGTGGACCTGCGTCATATAATATCAATCTGGTAAATATCAGGTTTTTTTCTGCCAGCACCCTGGTCGAAAAGCCAACAACAGAAAAATGAAAGCACTTTGTTGTCATGCTTTCTTTAAAATCCTACACATTTTAGGTAAAAGTGACCCAAAAGTGGACATTCACCTCAAAGGGGTATTCCAGTTAGAACAAGTACCCCCTATCCATAGGATAGGGGGTAACTTGCTGATCAATGGGTGTCCGACAGCTGGGACCCACACCGATCACTAGAGTCCCATATCCCCGTTTGAATAGAGCGACTGGTCGCTCATGCCCACAGCCGCTCCATTCATTCTCTATGGGAGCACCAGAGATAGCTGAGTACAAAGTTCGTGACCCTAATTCTAGTGATCGGTGGGGGTCCCCGGTATCGGATAGGGGGTAACTTCTTCTAACCGGAATACCACTTTAATCTTTCTTTTAGTTTCCCCGTTTATATACATATACACATATACAGTATATATCTATACTGTACTTGAGTGCTGCAAACAGTGATTAGATTAAATGATTCCAGTAGAATTTTTTTGAGTGCCACATAAAATTAAGAATAATCAATAAATGTGCTCCAATCGCATAAGTACTCAGGGCTAGGTACGTTTCAAAAAAGAAAGAGTCCCCCCATAAATTATCAACTAGCCAACTCCAAAATATGTATCAACTACGCAAAAGAAAAAGAGTTTGTAGCCAGATGTATGTATACAAAATAAATATTTTTATTAACATGTATTAACCAACAATTTAAAAACAGGATTACTGAAAGGAAAAAGACCCTAGTAAAAAAGGTTGGGAGCGGTTACTGATGTATTTTACATTTGAGATGAGTAATAGCAAAGCTGTCCACTAGTCATATATAATAAATAATACAGGCTTTCATTATACGAATTCCCCTTCAAAATATAGATAAGTCCATTTGGTAGAGAGACTACCGAATCTACATTTAGCATTCAAGTGATCAGAGGAAAAGTTCTTAATAAAGTGCTAGTGCAATTGATTCGCAAAGATAGATGACAGCAGCTTACCCATAGTAAATATGATAGTTCTCAGTGTTCGCTCCAACACAATGACCCCAACGCGCGTTTCGCTGGTAAATTGCTTCCTCAGGGGGAGATATGTGTATGTGAGTGCCATGTCTAGCTACCCTTTTATAGCATTATGTGTCTACACATAGGTGGCGATGATTGTCGGCGCATGCGCCGTGACACGACCGGAAACGAGTACTGCCCCACTTCCGCCCCCAGGCGCTGCAGCACACATCCGGATTCCCGACGCGTAACGGGAGTTCCGGACATGTGCAGTGCACCAAAGAGGACGGAGCGGAGACAGCATCACACCAGCCGTTGACACAGGCATGCGCACTCATCGCATAGAAGAACTTCAGATATGTGAGTAAGATTGTGTGTAGTGAGATGTAGTTCGTTTATGTATGTATACCGATATAATGCCCTGATAGCGTAATGCAAGTCTACATATGTATGTGAGTAATGCTAAAGAAAGTGAATACAAAAGAGAAGAGAGATCTCGATATCTTGGAAAGATGATAGTCTATGTGTTATGCATAATAAATGTGAAAAAATAAAATAGATTAAAAAATATAAATAATAATAAGAAAAAAGTGTAGGTATGAGAAGTTGTATCAATAAAAGAGAGGCACATAAACAACTAAAAAAATCAACAAAAACGTGAAATAAGACAATAGCAACTGCTATTGATATACCGAGTGGTGAAAGTGCAATTTATAATATATCTGACAAAGACAAAAGCAGATATAGAGTATAATATATCTAGAAACAAAGTATACACAGATAATACATAGTGTTGCTGTACAATGACAAATAGAATATAATACAGACGTAAGGTGGTAAAAATACATACAGATGTAAATATACATATCTATATCTAGTTGTATAGACATCTGTATCTCAATTTTGTAAACAGCAACAACTATCCCAAGGGTGACAAGAAAGCTTTCCAACTATATAAAAGAATCATAAATACATCAATGGTGCAATCTAAGGCTGGGTTCACACGACCACATTAACGTCCGTAATGGACGGACGTATTTCGGCCGGAAGTCCCGGACCGAACTCAGTGCAGGGAGTCGGGCTCCTAGCATCATAGTTATGTACGATGCTAGGAGTCCCTGCCTCTCCGTGGAACTACTGTCCCGTACTGAAAACATGATTACAGTACGGGACAGTTGTCCTGCAGAGAGGCAGGGACTCCTAGCATCGTACATAACTAGGATGCTAGGAGCCCGGCTCCCTGCACTGAGTTCGGTCCGGGACTTCCGGCCGAAATACGTCCGTCCATTACGGACGTTAATGTGGTCGTGTGAACCCAGCCTAAAGCAACTAAGGACATACATCAGTGTTCAATTTATGTGCATATACATTTATCTTTAAATTGTATATATATCTCCTATTCATTAGTCACAAAATAGTGTCAAGTATGTTTACAGTCCCAGTGTAGAACAAAATAACGATGATAAAAAATACATACATATATATCCCTAAATAAGAATCTACGCAACATATCAGCATTTTTTACAAAAATAATAATAAACAAAATAATAAATATAAAAAATATATATACTACATAGATAACACTCATATCTGAAGATCCGAGAATATTCAATGCGACGATGCAAATTGATTCGTGTTGTTGAATCTGAGAGAAACGGGATAGACGATTCACTCAGTGAATAGAAAGCATATAGGCACACTATGCAGAAACCTAAATATAAAACGAATAAAAGACGAAACAAAGTTAAAAAGTGATACATAGTAGAAATTATAAAAATGGAACAAAACTGAAATTTTCGTTCAGGCCATGTGGTCTCATGGATCCAATCATCACGATCCATTTACATTCCCTCTGTGCTAGGAGTCTCTTTACATTGCCCCCTCTGATGCCACAGTGTATTCTATCAATACCACGCACTAATAATGTTTTTGGATTACAATCATGGTATTTTTTAAAATGTCTGGGTAGTGTTTTTAAACTTAACAAGTCCTCCACTTCCTTTGCCTTAATGATGTCTCGTACATGCTCTCTTGTACGTATTCTTAATTCCCTGGACGTGAGCCCTATATAGATCTTCATATAGCACAGAGGGAATGTAAATGGATCGTGATAATTGGATCCATGAGACCCCACGGCCTGAACGAAAATTTGAGTTTTGTTCCATTGTTATAATTTCTACTATGTATCACTTTTTAACTTTGTTTCGTCTTTTATTCGTTTTATATTTAGGTTTCTGCATAGTGTGCCTATATGCTTTCTGCCCGACTGTGGACTGAGTGAATCGTCTATCCCGTTTCTCTCAGATTCAACAACACGAATTTATAATCAATTTGCATCGTCGCATTGAATATTCTCGGATCTTCAGATATGAGTGTTATCTATGTAGTATATATATTTTTTATATTTATTATTTTGTTTATTATTATTTTTGTAAAAAATGCTGATATGTTGCGTAGATTCTTATTTAGGGATATATATGTATATATTTTTTATCATCGTTATTTTGTTCTGCACTGGGACTGTAAACATACTTGGCACTATTTTGTGACTAATGAATAGGAGATATATATACAATTTAAAGATAAATGTATATGCACATAAATTGAACACTGATGTATGTCCTTAGTTGCTTTAGATTGCACCATTGATGTATTTATGATTCTTTTTATATAGTTGGAAAACTTTCTTGTCACCCTTGAGATAGTTGTTGCTGTTTACAAAATTGAGATACAGATGTCAATACAACTAGATATAGATATGTATATTTACATCTGTATGTATTTTTACCACCTTACGTCTGTATTATATTCTATTTGTCATTGTACAGCAACACTATGTATTATCTGTGTATACTTTGTTTCTAGATATATTATACTCTATATCTGCTTTTGTCTTTGTCAGATATATTATAAATTGCACTTTCACCACTCGGTATATCAATAGCAGTTGCTATTGTCTTATTTCACGTTTTTGTTGATTTTTTTAGTTGTTTATGTGCCTCTTTTTTATTGATACAACTTCTCATACCTACACTTTTTTATTATTATTATTTATATTTTTTAATCTATTTTATTTTTTCACATTTATTATGCATAACACATAGACTATCATCTTTCCAAGATATCGAGATCTCTCTTCTCTTTTGTATTCACTTTCTTTAGCATTACTCACATACATATGTAGACTTGCATTACGCTATCAGGGCATTATATCGGTATACATACACAATCTTACTCACATATCTGAAGTTCTTCTATGCGATGAGTGCGCATGCCTGTGTCAACGGCTGGTGTGATGCTGTCTCCGCTCCGTCCTCTTTGGTGCACTCCGCATGTCCGGAACTCCCGTTACGCGTCGGGAATCTGGATGTGTGCTGCAGCGCCTGGGGGCGGAAGTGGGGCAGTACTCGTTTCCGGTCGTGTCACGGCGCATGCGCCGACAATCATCGCCACCTATGTGTAGACACATAATGCTATAAAAGGGTAGCTAGACATGGCACTCATATACACACATCTCCCCCTGAGGAAGCAATTTACCAGCAAAACGCGCGTTGGGGTCATTGTGTTGGAGCGAACACTGAGAACTATCATATTTACTATGGGTAAGCTGCTGTCATCTATCTTTGCGAATCAATTGCACTAGCACTTTATTAAGAACTTTTCCTCTGATCACTTGAATGCTAAATGTAGATTCGGTAGTCTCTCTACCAAATGGACTTATCTATATTTTGAAGGGGAATTCGTATAATGAAAGCCTGTATTATTTATTATATATGACTAGTGGACAGCTTTGCTATTACTCATCTCAAATGTAAAATACATCAGTAACCGCTCCCAACCTTATTTACTAGGGTCTTTTTCCTTTCAGTAATCCTGTTTTTAAATTGTTGGTTAATACATGTTAATAAAAATATTTATTTTGTATACATACATCTGGCTACAAACTCTTTCTTTTGCGTAGTTGATAAAATTAAGAATGTCATGTTACCTATAATAATTTGTCATTTCTATGTTGCAAGTAATAAATAACAAATACAGTGCTATGAAAAAGTGTTTGCCCCTCACTCGATTTCTTCTATTTTTGCTAATTTGTCATGTTAAAATTTCATCCAACAAATTTTAATATAAGATAAAGACAACACGACTAAACACAAAAAGTGGATTTTAAATGTTCATTCCATTTATTGAGGATAAAGATTTATTCAATACCTATATCATCTATGTGAAAAAGTAATTGCCCCCTAAACCGAACAACTGGTTATGCTCACCTTGACAGGAACAACTGCAATCAAACGTTTGCGATAACTTGCGATGAGTCTTTTACATTGTTGTGGAAGAAGTTTTGATTCGGCTACATTGGAGGGTGCTTGAGCATGAACTAAGCGTTTAAAGGGAATGTGTCGCTAGAATTGATTTTTTTTTCCAGTTAAATAATTAGTATATAAGTGATTACACATTGTTTTAATTTTTTCACAAGTCAGGAAATATTATAAATTAGATTCTAATTTATAACATTTCCATGTGCTGGCCACTAGAGTAAGCAGTTACCAAAATTTCAGCATGGTCACTGTGGTAAAGCAACCTCATTGATTTATGCTGCAAATTTGGGGTGGACACACTCTCCTCTAGTTTCCTCACACAATTCCCACTCCCTTCTTCTGGTTAGTGCCAGGAGAAGGAGGGGTTTGAATGTCTTCAAATCTCCTACACTGTGTGCCACCGTTTTTTGAGCGAAGGCACAGTGGTAGGAGGATTAGATAAAGGGCTCAGCAGACCGTATCACACATGAACAAACATAATACGCACATCATACACGAACATAAATTGTCTGCTCCTGCCGCCGCCTCCGCTGGTCTAACAAAGTTCTTGCCGCCTACGCTCCTCTTCCTTGCGCCTTCGCTTCGTTGAACATATGGCCGGAAGCCGCGGCCGGAAGTAGTCATCTTACTGTCCGGCAGCGGCTTCCTGCCACATGAAAATGGTGCCGGATTTCGCTCTACGAACCAGCTTTGTTTTGGTCTGTGTGGGAGCGCCGCATGCGCCGTTCCCACACAGACGGCAAACGCTTCTGAGAATGGAACGGCTCCCGTTCGCATTCTCTATAGGGTTGTATATGCCGTATAGTATCTCTGTATGTGTCGTTAATCGACACATACAGAGATGAAAAAAAAATGGCAGCCCCCATAGAGAAGTAAAAGTATGGATACAGTAAAAAGTAAAAAAATTAGAACACAAATAAATAAAATTTTTGTTAATATATTAAAAGCAATATAATAAAAAATAAAATAAAATCATGACACCTTCCCTTCGAGTCAAAGACCTTACTTAGCCACTCCAAAACTTGACTTGCTTGTGTGCTTTGAATCATTGTCGGCTGCACAACCCAACTGCGCTGCTTGAGATTTATGTCACAAGCTGACGGCCGGACAGTCTCCTTCAGAATTTTTTGTAACAGATCAGAATTTATGATTCCATCAAATAGGACAAGTCGTCCAGGTCCTGCAGAGGCTAACCTGTCCTAGATCGTCACACTACCACCACCATGTTTGATTGTTGGTATGATGTTCTTATGGTGGAATGCTGTGTTAGCTTTTAGCCAGAGGTAACGAGACCCACGATTTCCAAAAAAGTTCAATCTTTGACTCATTAGTCCGGAGAACATAATTACAAAAGTCATGGGGGTCAACTAGATGTTTTTTGGCAAATATGAGATGAGCCTTTGTGTGCTTTTTTGTCGACAGTGGTTTGCGCCTTGCAACTCTTCCATTGATGCCATATTTGCCCAGTGTCTTTCTTATTGCTTATTGTGGAATGGAGTACTTTGACCTTAACTGAGACAAGTGAGGCCTGCAGTTCTTAAGATGTTCATCCTTTATGACCTCCTGGATAAAAAGTCGATGCGTTCTTGGTATAACATTGGTAGGCTGGCCACTCCAAGGAAGGTTCATCGCTGTTCCAAGTTCTCTCCATTTGCAGATAATGGCTCTCACTGTGGTTCACTGGTGTCACAACAGAGCCTTAGCAATGGCTTTGTAACCCTTTCCAGACGTAGACTTCAATGACTTTGTCTGGCATCTGTATTTAAATCTCTTGAGAACGTGGTATCGTGCTGCTTTTTGAGTCCTTCTAGCCTTCTTCACATTGACAGACAGGTTCTATTTAAGTGATGTTTAGATTCAACAGGTCTGGCTGTAATCAGGCCTAGGTTTGGCTAGTGAAATCTAACCCAATATTCAAATGTATTTGGTTAACTGGTTGATTTAGTAGCTAAGGGGGCAATTACTTTTCACATAGGGCATTTTTACTTCAATAAATGAGTTCATCATTTTAAAAACACTTTATGTGTTTACTTGGATTATCCTTGTCTAACATTAAATGTAGTTTGATGACATTCAACTGTAATAAATATGCGAACATTTACTTGATCTGTAAAATGTTCTTTAACATCAGTTGCTTTTAACCCAGAACAGAGGAAAGTTGTGCCCAAGATATATGCCACACAGACAGCAAAATATGCAGTGAAAAATCATCAGAATTTCTTAGGTCTCATAGACATGGCATAGCTCCCTGTGTTGCCATACGGTTCTCAGTGTGTAGAAGAATACCTCCAAAATATGACGTGTAATGGAGCATGCCACGAGTGAAATCAAATGCCCCATACACTTCTATGGGCAATGTATTACTTGGAGGTTGTATCTATCCACAATATAGCCATGTACGTGTCTATACCCGGTTCAAAGCACAGAGAACTGTCTGATACTCACCTGAGAAAAGTCTAGATTGACAGTTGATGAACTCAGGCTTTCTATCGGAAAGATATCTCTGACAGGTATGATGCAGGATTTGGAAGAAAGTAAATTTCTCTGAGCCAGAACTTGCCACCCATTGATCAGAAGTATTGTCAAACTGAAGGTCAAATTCTGGAGATTCCTGCAAATGACAGAAGAGATTAAAAAAAATATATGTTACAAGAAAGATTTGTACTGTCATGATAGAGTTTTCTTTCGAGCAGAATTGGCTAGAGCCTCATGCACACGGCTGTATTACAGCTCCATTCAACCTCTGACTTGTACAGAGCTGGAATACGGCACTCATGGACTTGGGGCCATATTGCAGATACTGTATAAATGCCTCAGATTTTTTACAGAGCCATTCAGACATTTTTTGGATGGTTTCTCCTATGATTTTCACAGAAAAAAAAGTATGTGGCATGTTCTATTAGATAAACTTCAAAGCCATATAAAAGGCCATACTTACTAAGTGGGTGGGTGAAAACCCATTCCCAGCAGGACGCAGATAGGTCAAAAATGCTTCAGAAGGAGGGTGAATTAAATAGTGATAGCCACTCCCACTAGTCTTGAGGGGAGTGGCGAACAAAGTGCTCACAAGTGTGCGATAAGTGGGTGTCCATATTAGTGTAGTGCAAGGGTGTGAATGTGTGGTATAAAAGAAATGTGTGTGGTATAGAAGTGTCAGAACCGTGTGTGATAATGTAATAAATAAATGCGATGAATGGGGGTCAGTGCTGTGAATAGTACATGGGGTGTCAGTACTATGTGTAATACATGGAGGAATAATGTGCCAGTCGTCAGGCATAGCATATCTTGCCGGATCACAGCCTATTTGTAACGCCCATACTGTCAGCAAAGGCGGGCTGCTCTGCGTGCCAAACCAAACACTAGCACATCATGCTCTCCTAGTATATAAGACCTGGCCGCGTCCTGAAAAAAGTATATATAGGGACCCACGGAACTCGCAAGGCACTGGGGACCCTTGACGTTGGGTTGCGAGCTTTGCGTATTTTGGCCAAAATAACAACTAATACCCCATGTTTCATGGATTTTTTTTTTTACTATATATATACCCCCGTGTTTCCCCGAAAGTAAGACATATGTCTTACTTTCGGGGTACGGCTTATATTAGCCGACCCCCCTGAAACCCCCGATACGTCTTACAATCGGGGGTGTCTTACTATCGGGGAAACACGGTAGTAAGTATGGCCTTTTATATGGCTTTGAAGTTTATCTATGTCCCATTTTTTTCTGCTGATGTTCCATTAGATGTTGTATTAAGGAGGCATTCTCCCATAAAATCATTGCTTCTAGTGGAGAAAATACAGCACTGCATGGATCACCACACGTTGGCACACGCAGTGCCTACAATTTCATGTGCGGCTGTACAATATCTTGTGCATGATTCCTAAAACTGTGCAACTGCAAGAACCAGTATTCCACAAGCAAATGCCATCTTCAGACCGAGCATCTTCAGTAATCTACTTTGGCATTATCTTTGGGATCATTCAACTGAGTTCTAGAGAATTCATTACTATAATAAGATTCAGCAGCTACATGTACAAGAATCATTGATCCAATCCTATGGGAAATTATTGATACTGATCAATATGACGCAGAACCAAGAGGTACAGTGGCATTGAAGAGCATTCAATTGAAGAACCTTGTGCAGTTAACAATGATCTGAAATGCAGTGACAAGAGCCTGTAGACTGGGGCTTTCAGATAGTAATTCATCTCCTTTGTATCTTTTTAAATTACCCAGAATAAGTAAATAATAGAATGATCATTTGCAAGAGACAAATGCTAGTAAATGCAATGGTTACAATCCAATGTGTACATGTAAACGGAATAATCTAACGTCACAATCTAAATAACTTTGTATTACGATTTACATTGAGAGTCAGACCTGAAGCCTCAAGGCTTGGTCACACTGAGTTTTTTGTCACCGTTTTTCACGCAGAAATCATGGCAAAAAACGGCCGAAATTGCCTCTTATTTATTTCAAGGCGAGTGGAAAATACGCTTGCAGGAAAAAAAAGCTACACGTTCTTTCTTCTCGTGGTTCCGTCTTTGACCTCCCATTGAAATCAATGGGAGGCAGAGAAAGCGTTCTTTTGCCCACGTCGCTCAATGGCCACAGCAGAGAAAGTGCAGGCAGTCCTGCAAAAAACTCCATGTGACCATACCCGCACTGAGTTTTTTTACACGTTTTTTGCTGCGGAAACCGCGGCAAAGAATGGCCGAAATTGCATCCCATTGTTTTCAATGGGAGGTGGGGGCGTTTTTTTCCTGCGAGCGTTTGCCGCAAGCGAGGAAAAAGAAGCGACATGCCCTATCTTGAGCCGTTTCCCGTCTCAAAAACCCCATTGATATCAAGGGGAGACTGAAAAAACGCTGCGAACGGCCAACGCGCTTTTTGACGCGTTTTATGTAAAAAACGGCTCTCTGTTTTTCCCTTTGCCTGTTAAAGAAACAGGTTAAAATACGCGTCAAAATTGCGGCAAAAAACGCATCAAAAAACGCCTGTGGTGCAAAACTTCTTCAAAATAAATGGAGCTGATTTTTCCAGGCAGAATTTTCTGCATGCAAAAAACTCTGTGTGAACATACCCTAAAGGTCCTCTTACACTGCCCGTCCTGGGCCATGTAAACGAACGCCGATCAAAGAGATAGCTCGTTGATCGGCGCTCGTTTGCTCCTTTCACAAGGATCTAGTATGGAGGCGAGCAGTCGTTACTCCGATCGCTTGTTCCCATACATTTGTATCATGTTGGCAGCACATCTCCCTGTTTTCACAGGGAGATGTGCTGCCGACAACGATAATATTTCAGTTTTTTGAAACAGTACGAACAGCAGATGAACGAGCGTTTGCAGAGGGCAATTATCAGCAACGAGCGTTTGCCCAATAATTGGCCTGTGTAAAAGGGCTTTTGGTTTCAAGGATTTTAAAAAGGTTCAACTTTGGGATTTGTATAATCTGAATGGCGCTATGCTTTAGCTCCATATGCCACTTGACATTGGATTTCCAGTAATGGGTGTGAAAGTGGAAATATATAGGAGCCCAAAAATACGAACACCACCTGTCCATATTAAAGAATGACCTATTTGCAAAGATCAATGTTTGCCCTGTCCTGCAACTAACTGCAAAACTTTTTCTGGGACTATAATTCCAAAAAACAAAGGCAAAATAAAAATATTAAAATACACATAACCCCTATTGTGATTTTGTCCCTGCTGGCCACATTGACTATGGCGTGATGTCATATGATCCTAAGGGGCAATTAGGTCATGCAACCATGTCACATGTACAAGACATCACAAGGATGACACATCCCATCATGGCAGGTGGTTACTCTGAGGCTCTATTCACACGATAGGGTCCGAGTGTCGGTCGATAAAAATGGCAGTTTTGGGCCGTTTTTCCAGGCCGTTTTGCATCCGTTCCGTTTCCGTGTTTCAGATTTTAATGGCCGATTTTGACCCGTTTTGCATCCGTTTTTTTCCCTGTCCGTTTTAAAATTGGATGAGTTTCATTTGTAATTTTTTTGCCTCACACTGCCCTCTGTAGATACTGCCACAGCCCCCTGTAGGTAGTGCCAAACAACCCCCCTTGTAGGTAATGCCACACAGCCCCCTGTAGGTAATGCCACACAGCCCCATGTAGGTAATGCCACAAAGCCCCCTGTAGATAATGCCACACACTACCTTCTATAGATACTGACACAAACCCCCTTGTAGGTAGTGCCACACAGCCCGCTGTAGGTAATGCCACACAGCCCCCCTGTAAGCAATGCCACACAGGCCCCCTGTAAGCAATGCCACACAGCCCCCATGTAAGCAATGCCACACAGGCCCCCTGTAGGTAATGCCACACAGGCCCCCTGTAGGTAATGCCACACAGCCCCCTGTCGGTAATGCCACACAGCCCCCTGTAGGTAGTGCTACACAGCCCCCTTGTACATAATCACCCCCCATCTTCCTGTAAGGGACGTCTCCGGGAGAAGTCCCTCACTTCACTGTCCATATATGGACAGTGAAGGCAGGGACTTCTCCTGGCGCGGAATCCCCGGCCACAGCGCTGGGGATTCCGCTTCAGAAGTTCATGTTGTCACTGTGTCTATCTATGGACAGTGAAGTCAAGGACTTCTCCTGGAGCAGAAACGCTGGCCACATCGCCGGGGATTCCGCTTCAGAAGTCTCTGACGTCACTGTGTCTATCTATGGAAAGTGAAGTCAGGGACTTCTCCTGGAGCGGAATCCCCAATCCCCGGGCCACAGCATTGCCGAAGCGGTGGCCGGGGATTCCGCTCCTACAGGGAGCAAAAAAATACCCTCCTTCGCACTGTGAGGAGGAGGAGAGAGCGAGCGATGGAAGACACGGCCGTCACTTGGAGCACATTCAAGTGATGGCCGTGCATTACCCGGCCCCATAGACTGAAAATAGGGCATGTCGCATTATTTGACGGCCCGGTTAAAAATCAGTCGTGTGATTTCAGCTGGATGTCATAAACTGTGAGTACAGGGGTCACAGGCCATTGCAGAGCTCCCTCAAGTGCCCTCCCATGCACTTAAACGACTATAGCAGGGTTTGGTGCAAATTGGGGTCTTCCCTGCCTGGTCATCTGGTTCCTCTTGGGGTAGCCCCCCTCATCTCTCTTCAACGACTTCACCCTTAGCCCATCAAGGGTTTCATCCCTCCCAATGTACTTTACCTCCAACCTATAGTCATCATTTTGGCCCGGCTTCCTCATTTGCCAGACACTCCGCTCTGGAACTTTCTCAAAATCTGAACGATATTCCGCCCATTTTCAGATTAAGTCAACCGGGCTCTACAGCTCTATCTCTCTGTCTCCCCTGCGCCCGAACCCTGCGGGAGGCTGTCCCCAATGGGGCCGTAGAGGAAGGTCTTGACGCATGCAGGAACTAGACCCACACCGCCCACGGAGACGGACCGTTCTGCATAATATCAGACTTTAGGCTATGCCCTACATGTGCCTATCTTGCTTTCTATTGCAAATCGTGACCATGCCTCCAATGTCTGATGACACATTTCTTGATTTTGATATTCCTCACATGTCTGACCTACTTGTTATTGACCATATATTTACTTTTGTATTGCCCATGTAACTATTTTGTTGCATATATTTTTCCCCATCATTTTAATTTAATGTACATTGCTAGCTGTTTTATATTTACTACATCATATTTCAAGAGGCGTGGATAGCTCTTATGCATATCTGTCACTTCCCCCCGTAGGTACTGGACCTTTTGCAGGCACCTAAGGAGCCTCCTGGTCCCTCACATTCTTGTGCTTAGCTTCTCAACTGCCTATTTTGATAATGTATTTGTCTTTCTCTAATGCTCTAATCTGGACTCCTGCCTTTTTTACCTTCTCCGGAGGATCTCAGCAAGCGTTTTTTCCAATATCCATGGCTGACATCACTATAGCCTCCTTCAATGCGAAGGGGCTGAACACCCCGGAAAAGCGTGCACAAATTCTACACCACCTTCACAAACGTAAGGAACACATTGCATGTTTTCAGGAAACACTTCAAGGAGGGTCACACTCCTACTATCAAACATAAATTTTACACACACTGGCACCTTAAAGGGGTTTTCCAGCTTCTGACAACGGATGACCTATCCACCCCATGTTCTTCACTCATGTTCTCTCCAACTTTTCCCTGCACCCATTGACCACAATAATTCCATCTGACCCTCCTTCCACACGCAGCCTTTTTGAGTATAATCAACTGAAACACTTTTATAATGCAACAAAACACCAATCTCATCTCCATCGCACACTAACAGATTTTGAACACTTGTGTGTCGCTGCCCAGTCTCCCACGCATATTATCTCTGTATTATATGTTACTCCTTTCTCAACGCTCGCAAGAACTGCCACCCTACTGTGGAGCATGGGAAAGAGAATTAGGCAAGCAATTCACAGACATAAAATGGAAAAAGTGTTTTCTCCGCTCTCATAAGGCCTCTGTGGCTATATGGGCTCAAGAAACTAGCTATAAAATTATCTCTAGGTGTTGGAGTCTCTACTTCTGACCATAAATGGTACCCATCCCTGCCAGATAATTGCTGGCGGTGTGGGTGGGTCCATGTCCCATATTTGGTGGAGTTGTCCCTCCTTGCGGAATTATTGGAATGCTGTACTTAATATTTTATCAGAGGTTACTGGGGTTTCAATTCCCGATTCTCCAGAGGCAACCCTATTATTTATTTTCCCTTTGCCGCTATCCACTTATAAAAGGTCCATAACTAGACATCTCCTTCAGGCTGCTAAAACAGATATCCCGCGTAAATGGAAATTAACAGATCCCCTGACTCTTGACGAGTGATTTCAAGAAATAGCCTTAAAGGGAAGGTGTCACGAAAAATTTTTTTTTTTTATATGTTTTTGCTTTTAGTATGTTATTAAAATACATTTTATTTATTTGTGTTTTTGTGTTTAACTTTTTTCTGTCTTTTACTTCTCTATGGGGGCTGCCATTTTTTTTTCATCTCTGTATGTGTCGATTAACGACACATACAGAGATGGAATACGGCACATACATCCCCATAGTGAATGCGAATGGGAGCCGTTCCATTCACTATAGCGTACGCCGTCTGTGTGGGAGCGGCGCATGCGCCGCTCCCACACAGTCCAAAAGGAAGGTCTTCGGCCGAGCATCATCCGGCGCCATTTTCATGTGGACCGGAAGCCGCAGCCGGACAGTAAGATGACTACTTGCGGTCGCGGCTTCCGTCCATATGTTCAGAAGCAAGGACTAGGAGCGGAGGCAGCGGCAGGAGAGGGTAAGTTATGTTTGTGTATGTTCGTGTTTTACTGTGTGATTACCACTGTATCTAAGTCTACTACACTGTGCATTCGCTCAAAAAATGGCGGCACACAGTGTAGGAGGTTTGAACATTCAACCCCCTCCTAGGCACTAGCCAGGATAAAGGAGGGGGATTGTTTGAGCACACTAGAGCGAGTGTGTCTTCTCCAATTTTGCAGCATAAAGCAATGAGGTTGCTTTACAATATGCCAATGTTGCAATTTTGGGAATTGCTCCCTCTAGTGACAGCACATGGAAATGTTATAAATTAGAATCTAGTTTATAATATTTCCTGACTTGTGAAAAAAATTTAAAAAATTAGAACAATGTGTAATCATGTATATACTAACGGTTTAACTAAAAAAAAAAAAATTTCTAGCGACACATTCCCTTTAATTCAGAGAATGGAAAACCCGATGGAACACTCGCCAGCTGCTTCTACACGTTACAAATCCACTTGGTCTCATTGGACCACGTTCCTCTCTTCGCCCACATACCCATCTCAGGTAACATGATATAAATTTCCCATTCAAAGTCAATTCGCAATACAATATGGAGATGTGTTTGGAAAAAATTTTGTAGGTTCGCCAGCTTTTATCATACTAGTAACATGCGAATTGCTGCTCTTCACTTTCTTCTTTTATTTTTAATATGATATTCTGGAACTGGAGTCCAGGCTCACCACGACCTCTACCTTCCCGTAGAACAGGGGGGGCTTACCCTCTCTCCCCTTTCTCTATTTAGGTGATGTTTTATACCCTATGATTGATTTCAATGGCTGTTGGTATAATGCAATGTTCAAAAGGAGCCTAAACTGTTATTGTGCTTTTCTTCCATTATCTTGTATTACTTATGCTCGATGTATACATTCACGATGGAACTATGTATCATTGCTTTAATTGGATGTATTTCTCACCTTCTACTTGGGGATATACCCCTATTGTGGTTTTTTCTTTATTTCTGAGGAAGTATTTACTTCCATTATATTTTACTTTGTCGGTCTTGCAAAAAAGAATATTAATAATAATTTTGATTAGAAGTGAAAACAAATTTCACTGTAATTCATTTTCCTGCTCCAAATAGTTATAGAGATACCAGGTAGGTGTTCTTAGTTCTGTTTGTGCTTGTGAGCCTGAACGTTTATTCTATTTTAGTTTTTAACCCCTTAATGCACCTTGACGCAACTGTACGTCACGGTTTGCCCTGCATTAAGGCACCATGAAGTACAGTTACATCATGCTGCTTTTCTGTCACCATGTCAAAAGACATAGTGACAGAACAGTGATATTGGCTGTCACAGATAGCCGATAGTCACTGTGAGTCATTGGGGGAACAATCGCAGCGCGGCGCCGTCAGCAATCGCTGTGATTGGTCAGTCAGTAGTGACTGACCAATCACAGTATTGCAGCATGGTTACCGGGCTAAAAGAGCCGGGTAGCTACACTAGCCGATCGGCTGTTGGCAACAGGAGGCTTAACAATAGCCCCCTGTCTGCCAAGTACGGCGGCCAAGCTTAAAAGGCTTCCGGCCGCATATGAAAGATGGCGGCGGGCTCAGAAGCTGAGCCTGCTCCATCAGCCGAAGGGTGTCCGCTGTATGTTACAGCTGACATCCTGCTGTAACGGCAGGGAATGGAGCTAGCTCCGCTCCCTTCCATTAACCCCTTAGATGCCGCAATGGGGCATCTTAGTTTTTTCCAGAAGATCGGCATCGCTGCAACGTGGTCGCACGGATGCCGATCGTTGCCATGGGAACCGGAGGCCAACAGTGGCTTCTTGGCCTGCCACGTAGGGAAGCCTATTAAGCCCCGTTCGGAGGCGGTGCCTAATAGGCTTGCGGTCAGTGAATAGCTGAGAGCTCTAATGCATTGCATTACATGGGTAGTGCAATGTATTAGAATAAAGATGAGAGGTGCAGGTCTTCAAGTCCCCTAGTGGGACAAAGAAAAGTTATAAAAAAGTTCAGCTAAAAATAAAAATTCTAAGTTAAAAAATTAAAAACTGCCTTTTTTTTCCTATAATAACCCTTTTATTATAGGGAAAAAAATGAAAGCGTTAAAAAAGTACACGTTTGGTATCACTACGTCCGCAAGAACCCAAACTATAAAACTATCATGTTATTTTTCCCGCACGGTAAACACAGCAAAAAAATTAAATAAAAAGCAATGGCAGAATCGCTAATTTTTTGGTCACCATCCCTTCTAAAGTATAGAATAAAGAGTCGCACGTACCCCAAAAAACAAGTCCTTACACAGCCTTGTCAACGCAAAAATAAAAAAGTTATGGCTCTCAGAATATGATGACACAAAAAATAAAAAACTGCAAATGCTGCAAAACATTAAAAAAAACGATATACATATGGTATCGCCGTAATCATATCGACCCGCAGAATAAAGTAAAATGTAATTTATAGCCCAGGGTTAGAGATGAGCGAACTTATGAAAAGTTCGGTACGGCTGGTTCGCCGAATTTCACGAAAAAGTTCGATTCTGACCGAACCTGTAATTTCCGTGCGCCGAGCATGGTACTGTCCAGGGTGCTGAAAGAGTTAATGGGCTGCACTAACTCTTTCAGCAACCTTGACAGTACCATGCTCGGCGCGCGGAAAATACAATTTTAACGTAATAAAAAAATAAAATAAAAACGTTTATACTTACATTCCTCCTGTCCGGCCTCCAGCGATGACGTTTCATCCATGTCGCCGCTGCAGCCAATCACCGCTGTAGTGGCGGTCACGCACGTCAGGATGACGTCAGAAGGCTGGCCTCCAGGGATGACGTTTCATCCCACGTGACCGCCTCTGCAGCCAATCACAGGCTGCAGCGGCCTCTGCAGCCAATCACAGGCTGCAGCGGCCTCTGCAGCCAATCACAGGCTGTAGTGGCGGTCACGCACGTCCGGATGACGTCAGAAGGCCGGCCTCCAGGGATGACGCTTCATCCCACGTGACTGCCTTTGCAGCCAATCACAGGCTGCCGAGTCAGGAAAGAAGGTCGGACTGGAGGAAGAAGAGGGACTCGTCACCAAGACAACGACCGGGTACGTATGAAATGCTTTTTATTTTATTTTTAATCTTTTGTCTATCAGTGATTGATAGAGACAAGTGGCTGCCGATTAGTATAATATTTTTGTAATGTTTTTTCTGTCCGCCCGGGTTCAGTCAAAACGTGTTCGGCCGAACCCGGTGAAGTTCGGATTCGCTGCGAATCGAACTTTTCGCGATGTTCGGACCGAAACCGGGTTCGGATGTCCCGGTTCGCTCATCTCTACCCAGGGTGAACACTATAAAAAAACAAAAAAAAACATTGTCGGAATTGATGATTTTTGGTCACCTTGCTTGCTAAAAAATGGAATAAAAAGTGATAAAAAAATTATGTGTACCCCAAAATGGTCCTAATGAAAACTAGATTGTCCCGCAACAAATAAGCCCTCACACAGCTCCGGTGGAGAAAAAATAAAAAAGTTCTGGCTCTCAGAATATTGAGACGAAAAATATGCAGAGTGTTCCAAAAGCAGATAAGATCGGGCACCATTTATCAGTGCGACACTGGCCACATATCTATGAATTATTTATTTACCCCATTATTATACGCTCATTATGCCCCGATGTACTCCGCAAAGATTACATACACCCATAGAATATAAATTGGAATACCAGTAAAACCCTAAACAGAACAACTGCCAAGCAAAATCTGCGATCCAAAAGCCAAATGTCGCTCCCTCCCTTCTGGACCCTACAGCGTGCACAAACAGCAGTTTACGTCCACATATATGGCATTGCCATACCTGGGAGAACTGGCTTAACAGTTTATGAGATATTTGTCTTCAGTGGCACAAACTGGGCACAACATATTGTGCACTAAATTGGCATATCAGTGGAATATTGCAATTTTCACTTTGTACATCCGCTGGCCACTAATTTCTAATGTAGAATCACCAGTGAGGTCAAAATGCTCACTACACCCCTTAAAATGCCCTAATGGGTGTAAGTTTACAATATGGGGGTCACTACTTCGGGGTTTGTTTTACTATTTTACTTCAGGGCCCTGCAATTGTCGGCCAATGCTGTAAAATCATCAAAATAGACCTCAAATGTGCATGGTGCTCTTCACTTCTGAGCCCTGTCTTGTCCAGGCAAATGATAAATGCCTTGAGGGGTGCAGTTTCTAAAATGGGTTCACTTCTTGGGGCTTCCACTGTACTCTGGTACGTCAGGGGTTTTGCATATGCGACATGGTGGCCAAAAACCAATACAGCAAAATCTGCATGCCAAATAGCGCTCCTGCCATTCAGAGCCCTGCCGTGTGTCCAAACAGCAGTTTATGACCACATGTGGGCTATTGCCGTAATCGGGAGAAATAGCTTTACAAATGTTTGGGTGCTTTTTCTCCAGTATCCCTTGTGAAAATGAAGACATTCTACAATTTAGTTGAACAAAATGTAGATTTTCATTTTCACGGCCTAATTCCAATAAATTCTGCAAAAGACCTGCGGGGTATAATTGCTCACTATACCCCTAGATAGATTCCTTGTGTGTAGTTAACCAAATGGGGTCACTTTTGGGGTGTTTTCACTGTTTTGGCCTCTCATGGGCTTTGCAAATTAAACATGGCACCTGAAAAACAATCAAGCAAAATTTGAGCTCCAAAAGCCAAATGGAGCTCCTTCCCTTCTGAGCCCTGCCGTGGGACCGAACAGCAATTTATTACAACATATGGGGTATTGCCGAGTTTGCTTTACAAATGTTGGGGTTCTTTTTCTCCTATAATTATTGTGAAAATGGAAAAATCTGAACTAAATCCACATTTTATTGGAAAAAAATGTCGATTTTCATTTCACAGCCTAATTAAACTAAATTTAGCAAAATACCTGTGGGGTCAAAATGCTCACTATATCCCTTGATGAATTCTTTGAGGGGTGTAGTTTGCCAAATTGTGTCTTTTTTGGGGTGTTTTCTTTGTTTTGGCCCCACAAGACCTCTTCAAACCCGACATTGTGCCTAAAATATATTCTAATAAAAATAAAAGGTCCCAATATCCACTAGGTGCTCCTTTGCTTCTGAGGCCTGTGTTTCCGTCCAGTAGCACGCCAGGGCCACATGTGGGATATTTCTAAAAACTGCAGAATCTGGGCAATACATATTGAGTTGCATTTCTCTGGTAAAACCTTCTGTGTTACAGAAAAAAATTGATTTAAACTGATTTTATGCAACTAAAAAAATGACATTTGTAAATTTCACCTTTTAATTCAGAACTAAACCGGTCCCTAAAATAAGGCTTTTGACATTTTCTTGGAAATGTGAGAAATTGCTGCTAATGTTCTAAGCCTTGTAATGTCCTAGAAAAATAAAAGGACGTTCAAAAAACAATGCAAACATAAAGTAGACATATGGGAAATGTGAAATAGTAGCTATTTTGTTTGGTATTACTATCGGTCACACAAGCAGATACATTTAAAAAAAATGCACATTTTTAGAATTTTTCTCAAAATGTTGGCGGTTTTCATAAAAATGCACTGAATGTGTCGACAAATTTTACCAATAACTTAAATTCCAATGTGCTACGAGAAAACAGTCTCAGAATCGCTTGAAAAAAATAAGGGCATTCCAAGGTTATTACTACTTCAAGTGATACATGTCAGATTTGAAAAAAAATGGTCTGGCTTAGTCACTAAGGGGTTAAAGCAAGCACCATGTAAAATACATGCTCTGCCACTGGAGGTCACTGGTCAAAGATTTAGCATACTGTACTTTTACTAGATCCTAAGCAGCTCATTACTGCTAGAAATAGCAATAATATAAGCAAAAGTAAAGTCGAGGTTTTGCTACAAATTCTATCCTGCCTTTAAATTTTCAATCCTCATTCAGTAACAAATTAAACGTTTCTAGAATCCACTAATAGGAATGAGAGTGAGGATGAGGAATATCTATTTGTAACATCTTTTTCAATAATCCATGCAACAGAAGGTTTATAAAATGGTATACAATACGTAACAATAAAAATATTGCATTAGTTAAAAGGTTATTACCATCACAGAAAGTGGTGGCATATCTCTAGGATATACCATTACTTTCTGATCGGTGGAGGTCCAACCTCTAAGACCACCACCTATCCTCAGAATGAACCATCGCTGTGGCCCATTCACTGGTTTTGCCTTCACATTGGCCAAAAGTGGCGCTGTGCAGGGAAAAACTTTGAAGGGGGCACAGCATTAAAGCGCAGTCGGACACCCACCAATCAGAGAGTGATGGCATATCTTACCAACTTTCCACGACTCTATGAGATAGGAATAACCCTTTAAGTGTATTCATGTATGTACAAAAACAGATACTAAAGGTAATAACTTACCCGACTAGGGTCAATGCCATTTACTTGTCTCAGCTGTTCTAGAGTCCATTGAGATCTTCTCACAAAACAAGATGAGCCCTCAAATTGTTTAACCTTGGTAACGTAGACTTGTGAGGGTCTCTTATTTGTAACTGTAGGATAAAAATAAATGTCAAATAGGTAACAATTCACATGTGATATGAAGATAATGGTTGTAGCCACTCATATGGATTCTATGTACAGTCATTTGAACTTGCAAAACCGAAAAATAAATTTTGCATCTAGGTTACTTTATTTTACCTTTAAAATGTACCTAACATTACATTATTTGTGTAAATCGTTAGTACATGTAAATACATGAGACTTTTGTAATATAGCTTACCAGGGAAAAGTGGCATCTTCCTCACCTTCTAGCAGCCTGTGTATCCCTTTCCCTACCTCAAGGATGTGCAATGAACCATGCCGAATGAGGTCACTGATATTATGGACCCTCATGCATTCGGTTTGAGGCTGTATGGTGCCCTAGTGAAGCCACAAATACTGGCTAATTAAGTTTGTACAGCAGCAGTAGGAGAAAAAAAAAAGAACACATGTGTAAAGGATCTGCCAGGCACAACTTCTGTGGATACGCCCATAGGTAATCAGTCTGCACCTGAGTCTATGTCTCTGAGACTGACTCCATCTTCCACCACTCGGGATGGCAGGCTTAAGAGTGGGAGAGCCTATCGCAGCCTGGCCAGACGGAGCTAGCTCCCGCCCTCTGTCTATACCTGCCTTTCCTGTTCCTCCTTTGCTTGTGATTCTTCTTGTGTGGTTTCCTGGCCCAGCTACAGCTTCTGACTATTTGATCCTGCTCCATACTGACCCCGGCTTACTGACTACTCTCCTGCTCTGCGTTTGGTACCTCGTGCTCTCCTGGTTTGACTCGGCTCGTTCACCACTCTTGTTGCTCTCGGTGTTGCCGTGGGCAACTGCCCCATTTCCCTTAGCTTTGTGTTCCCTTGTCTGTTTGTCTCGTGCACTTACTGAGCGTAGGGACCGCCGCCCAGTTGTACCCCGTCGCCTAGGGCGGGTCGTTGCAAGTAGGCAGGGACAGAGTGGTGGGTAGATTAGGGCTCACTTGTCCGTTTCCCTACCCCCATCATTACAACATGTCCACGGTCTGGGGAGAAATCTTAACCAAACCAGTCAGAAACAACAGGTCCCAGGCCTGGAACAAACAAAAATAAGAAAGCAGGATCTGTGACTCCCAATGAATTCAATGAGAAATATATTTTACGGTATAAAAAAACACGTATTTTTTAGGGTCGGAAGAAAAAAGTAAAAGTATAATTATGCGACTCGACTAGCATACAGCTGCCTGCAAAACTCTGCAACCCAGACTGGCATCAGCAGAGGCCAAAGAATTAATAGGATATCACCTTATCCGTAAGGATGATCAAAAAGAGGGACTTGTAGGACAAGGAAGCGGGAAGTCTGAAAGAAAGGACTGCATAAGCCATCTCTTTCAAGAAAGTCTTTAAATGATATCGAAAAGTCAAAGTCCTTTGAACAAGAATGGACAGAGGAGAGATCTGACCCCTCAGGGAAGATAAACCAAGTCACTGTTCAAGGCCTGATTACAGGAAGGACAGAACTGTAGGCGTGGAATATTCTACATGCGATGTACACCTTGACTGGCTGAAGTTTTCTGGCCTTCATTATTATCTGGATACTAGCTCAGAGAGACCTTGCCCTCAGACCCTCGTCTTCAGCCACGCTGTTAAATGCATCTGATGTAAAGTTGGGAGGAATACCAGTCACTGGGTAAGGATGTAGAGTGGAAGTGGACGATCAATGTGAGAAGGTTGATTAGGTCTTTGTTCCAGACATGGCGTGGTCAGTTCTGGGCGACCAGAATCACTGGAAGGTCTTTCCTCTTGAGAACTCTGGGCAAGAGTGAAACTGGAACGAAGAGTTACAGGAGCAGAAGAGATACAGGAGAGAGAACTCTTTTCATGGAGTGACCAGAACGTCGACTGCAATGGCCTTGGGATCCCGTGCGTGGCCATGAAGGCCAGAACCTGGTGCTTGAAACTGGATGCGAAGAGATCTTGCGGACCAATCATCTACTCCTGATATGTGGACCACTGACAGCTCTGGAATATGCCTGTCTGCTCACAATAGGATTCGAGAGGACTAGATTCTTTTGAATCCTGGTGTTGCCCTGTAATTCAGATAAGCAACCACCGTGGAGTTGTTCGACTCTTCTTCAGGATTGGCCAGTCTGAATCCAGACCAATCGGAGAAGGCTAGAAAAATTGCCCTCAATTCTAGAAGATTGATTAGTAAGGACGTCTTCTCCTGCGACCAAGTGCCCTAAACCGTTTGCAGAGCAAAAACTGAACCTCATCTAGACAGACTGGAATCCGCTGAGACGACCAGCCACTGGAGGGGCGGAAAAGCGGAGAAGTGCCATAAGTCGGCAGGATCTTAGGGTATACCCCGGGAAAACGGGGCAAGGCGAAAAGTGAGGGCAACAAGTTGGAAACATAGAGAACCCGCCTTGAAATGAAGGAAACTCTGGTGGGTCCTTGCGATTGGGATACGAAGGTCTACATCGCAATATCGCGAATAGAGGAATTCTCTAGGAAGTTTCAGCAATGTAACCACTGACCTTAAATGGACACTAACTTTTCAAACTACTTTTGCTATTCAAAAAGTATCTTTGATAGATCAACTTTTTAACAATAAAATAAATTACAATTTAGTGGTTTTAACCATGCAAATTCTGTGTGAAGTAACTGCCACTAGGTGTTTCCCTTCGTGTAATCTGCTGTCCACTCCCTGTTAAGCAAAATACGTCCCTAGTTACAAAACTGAGGAGACGGACTACAGAAAGTAGGGATGTGTCTCTTCACTGCCTGCCAATAGATGTCTATGAAGAGGGGAGGGGGGAGAAGGAGCAGAGTGAGAGAGATACACACAGATGTGCTGCAGCTTCTGGTAAGTGTTCCTGTCTCACCCCAGTGCTGGATTCTCAGCTACACTACTCATAACTACTGCATGATCTCCATGCTGCTTCTATGTACATGTGATAAATCGAGATCTGACAGCAAAATTCCCTCTCCTATGTGTGCTGTGTATAAAAGACATGGTAGCGGTTAAGCTCCGCCCACTAGCTCAGAGACACCTGAGAATTAGTGAGAGAGCCAGCAGACGGGAAAGCTGCTAAAAATAAAATGCAGAATACAAGCCATATTATGGTCATAAATTGTGTTATTTTCATGTACACACACACACACACACACACACACACATGACCGCTTATTCTGAAGAGTTAGGTACGCCTTAAGGATTCCATGCGAAACAACCCACCTGCTGCTACGGAGGGAATAGAAAAAAATTAAAATAAAAAATAGCAGCAGACCTGAGTATTAGGTCACATCTACTTCCTTCAGATAATAGGCTAAAAATGGAATTAGTCAGTGTCTGTGGGAAGGATATACCCTGCCTAGGCAGAGCCTAGACTCTTTCCTACCTAGTGTTGCTTCATGGTGGCAGGGGCCTATACCAATAGTGCGGTGTCCCGCAATGATATTAATGACAAATTATCATTTTCAATTCCACAGCACACTCTGTGGCAAAATGCATATGTAGACATGGCGGAAAAACATTGCTACATCTAAAGAGAGGCTAAGGCTCCATGCACACGACCGTAAATACGGTCCGCAATTACGGACTCATTCAGTTCTATTGGCAGTGGACACCTTTCCGTATCGCTACGGATAGGTGTCCGTGCCGTAGAACTGTACCGCAAAAGATAGAACATGTTTTGCGTTTTACGGAACATGCTCCCATACGGTGTATGGGAGAACGGGCCGAAAATGCAGGCTGCGGCCCGTAGCGGCCGGCAGTGCCCGCAATCACTGGCTGTGATTACAGCCACGACCGTGTGCATGAGGCCTTTTCCCATTTTTCCTCTAAAGTAATGTAAAAAAATAAACAAAATTGATATCACTGCGTTTATAAAAGTTTGAACTACAATTTCTATCCGCTCCTCACGTGTTAACCTCTGCGACATGTCAATGGCTGTAAACAAAGAGAAGCTTGTAAATAACTCATGAAAGAATAAAGTAACGTTAAAACCAAGCACACCATTGTTTTTCTTGTGAAATTCTCGATAAGTTTGATGTGTCACATGACCCTCTTCCCATTGAAAAAACTAAAGTTGGATACAAAATGGCCACCATGGTCAACACCCAGCTTGAAAAGTTTCCCCCCTCCCATATACTAATGTGCCACAAACAGGAAGTTAATATCACCAACCATTCCCATTTTATTTAGGTGTATCCATATAAATGGCCCACCCTGTATATTACATAGCTTGGTGTCATCTGCAAAAATAGAAATAGTGCTATTAATCCCATCCTCTATATCATTAATAAATAAGTTGAATAATAGTGGTCCCAGCACTGAACCCTGGGGTACACCACTTATAACCGGGGACCATTCAGAGTAGGAATCATTTACCACAACTCTCTGGATACGGTCCTTGAGCCAATTCTCAATCCAATTACAAACTATATTTTCTAAACCTATAGTCCTTAATTTACCCATTAGACATCTATGAGGGACAGTGTCAAATTCCTTTGCAAAGTCCAAAAACACTATTCCCACAGCGACCCCTCTGTCTAGGCTTCTGCTCACCTCTTCATAAAAACAGATCAGGTTAGTTTGAAAACTTCTGTCCTTAGTAAAACCATGCTGGCTGTCACTTATAATACTATTTTTTGTCACATAATCCTGTAT
Organism: Rhinoderma darwinii; assembly: GCF_050947455.1. Classification (NCBI taxonomy): domain Eukaryota; kingdom Metazoa; phylum Chordata; class Amphibia; order Anura; family Rhinodermatidae; genus Rhinoderma; species Rhinoderma darwinii. Next base: position 45,623,211 of record NC_134698.1, on the reverse strand, counting down.
ATAGTCCCTAATTAGCCCCTCAAACATTTTCCCCACGATGGATGTACTGGTCTATAATTACCCGGGGAAGACCTAGAGCCCTTTTTGAAAATAGGCACCACATTTGCCCTGCACCAGTCCCTTGGCGCTATACCAGTCACTAGAGAATCTCTGAATATTATGAAAAGGGGGACAGAAATAACTGAACTAAGCTGTTTAAGAATTCTAGGGTGTATCCCATCTGGTCCCGAGGCCGTGTGCACAGTTATTTTATTTTATTTAGCTTGGACCATATCTACATTCATCCAATTCAGTATATCTACTGATATATTAACAGCACTGGCACCGCCTACATCAGCTGCTCTTTCTTCGGTTGTATATACAGAGCTAAAGAACCCATTTAGTAACTCTGCCTTCTCTTGATCCCCTGTGACCAACTCCCCATTACCACTATCTAGGGGTCCTACATGTTCAGACCTTGGCTTTTTTGCATTTATATACTTGAAGAATTTTTGGGGATTTGTTTTACTATCCTTGGCCACCTGCCTTTCATTTTGTATTTTTGCTAATTTTATTACATTTTTACAGATTTTATTAAGCTCTTTATATTTTACAAAGGCTACAGATGTACCCTCCGATTAGTATTTTTTAAATGCCCTTTTTTTTGTCATGTATTGCCCCTTTCACAAAAGGTGTAAGCCATTCTGGCCCATAAAATTTTCCTGCAACAGGTTGAGGAAATGTCTCCCCTTTGCAGTTGAAGCCGAACCATGACACCAATTAATATCCCAGAAATTAAAATCTCCCATTATTACTACAGTACCCGCCTGTGCAGCCCGCTCCATCTGTTTATATAGCTGACCTTCCATCTCCTCAGTTATATTGGGGGGTCTATAGATTACACCAAAAGTATTTTTTTCAGTGTTTACCTCCCTTTCTAGTTCCACCCACAAGGTTTCAACCTCCTCACAGTATTCACCCACTATTGTCTCTTTCACACTCGCCTTCATATCACTTCTCACATACAGACATACACCACCACCTTTCCTATTTGTCCTGTCTTTCCAAAACAGTGTAAAACCCTGTAGATTTAAAGCCCAGTCATGTGAAGAGTCTAGCCATGTTTCAGCAACACCGACTATATCTATATTTTCTTCCAGTACCAAGGCCTCCAGCTCCCCCATTTTGCTTGCTAGACTTCTGGCATTTGTGAACATACACTTTAACTTGCCTTTCAGTTTTTCACTTTTATTATCAGAAATGTGATTTGACATTATTTGGGCATTTTTATTTACACTGCTGTTTTGTAACAAAAGGATCTCCTTATCCTGTTGTCTAGTCCTCTCCCCACAGTCTGTTTCTCCCCCCACCAATATAGTTTGACCCCTCTCTAACCTAACTAACCTTTTTTTTTCTACATTGACCGACCTCCTCAGCCCTAGTTTAAACACTCCGCCACCCCAGCTAGAATTCTCTCCCCCAGCACAGCGCACCCCCTTACATTTAGGTGCAAATCATCTGCAGAATACAGTTTGTACCCCAATGAAAAGTCAGCCCAGTGCTCTAGGAACCCAAAGCCTTCTCTTCTATACCAAGACTTAAGCCATGCATTTAACTCCCTGAGTTCCCGCTGTCTTTCCTGTGATGCGCATGGCACAGGCAGTATTCCTGAGAATACAACCTTGGAGGTCCTTCCCTTCAGCTTGTAGCCTAGTTCTTTAAAATTATTCTTAAGGCTCCTCCACCTACCATTTATTCTGTCGTTGGTACCGACATGGACCACAACAGCATGATATAGCCTCCTCAATATATACGCTCCTAATTACCCCAATGCAAATATTTTCTCTCGCTTACTAAACTTTCTACTACAACAATCACTTCATTCCCTAATAGTGGGGGGAATTTAACACCCCCTTACATAATGACAGAGACCGCACTAGCTCATCTACACAGGATGACGTGGCAGCCTCGGTCATTCTTGACCTAATGACCCAATTATCTCTATGTGACCTTTGGCGACTACTTCATACGGCCAAACGAGACTATACCCACTACTCACCAATCACACTCCAGAATTGATTTCTTCATAATGTCATTACAGGCCTTCCCTGCTATTGCCTCAGCTGAAATATTGACAATGGCCATATCTGACCACACTCCCATAACTCTCACAATAGATGCAGGACCACCCTTAAACGTAAAAGTCTTAATTGAAAATTTCCTTCTTACCGAGGATTTTAAACAATATCTAAATATGCACTGGTCACACTACACTACGGACAACAAGGAACATATAGATAATTCAAGCCTATTTTGGATGACCTCAAAAGAAGTTATGAGAGGTCATGTCATCTCATATCTGAAACATAGACGTAGCAACCTACAGAAACAATTCAATATATTAAATATTGGTGTTATGGAGGCACATAAATCCTATTTATCAGACAGCTCGGCAGAGAATAAATCCCTTTTCATAGAAGCTAAAACCCTTCTGGATACCTACCTGCAGGGACAAGCTGAATGGGACATTGATGCCATAAATAACAAGTATTTCCGCTGGGGCAATCGTATAGGCCAGCTGCTGGCAAAGATCACAAACTTCGTAGATCCTCATATGATATACTGAAATTAACTCATCCCACCACGAGAGAAACCATGTTGATCCCAGACCAAATCCAACACGCTATTAGAGAGTTCTTCTTGGAGTTTTACAAACCCACACAATTTGATTCGGAGACAACAGGGTCCTTTCTATCCTCTCTTACATTGCCTAAACTCTCACTGACAGATCAACAACTCCTAGACCAGGCACTCACAGAAGAGGAGGTACAAAGAGCCATCACTGCCTTACCAAATAATAAAACACCAGGCCCAGATGGCATATCTTCAGAATATTACAAAATGCTTTCACCCCACTTAATACCGCCCTTAACTAGATTTCTGAATGACATCTATACAAAGGGATCTGGGCCAGGCAAATTTTTAAACTCACGTACTATTCTAATCCAGAAACCACATAAAAACCCAACAGACATAGGTTCCTACAGACCTATATCCCTATTAAACTATGACTATAAATTGCTAACGTAAATCTTGGCAGATCGTATGTAACTGATCCTGGGAAACAATTACACAGAACCAATTAGGCTTTCTTAGAAATAGACACTCAACCAAAGGGATTAGACAGGCAGTGGCGGCCACGAAACAGGCTCTGAACCCACACTCTGCACCCGCAATGCTTCTGGGACTAGACGTGGAAAAGGCCTTTTGATTCTGTGTCATGGCCTTTCTTACACGCTAATCTTCGATACAGAGGTTTTGGAAACGTTTTCCAAAACTTTCTCACGGGATCACAAAACCAGGTGCATACCACCTTCACTATAAATGGAAGTAACACTCCACCCATTGAGATTAACAGAGGCACACGCCAGGGATGCCCATTATCACCCCTTTTATTCAACCTCTCCATAGACTCCTTGCTTAGACACTTACTCTCACTGACCCCCTTTGATGGGACACACATTGGCACCACTGAATTGAAGCTCTCAGCCTTTGCAGATGATATACTGTTATACAGTGAAGGAAATAAGTATTTGATCCCTTGCTGATTTTGTAAGTTTGTCAACTGTCAAAGTAATGAACAGTCTAGAATTTTTAGGCTAGGTTAATTTTACCAGTGAGAGATAGATTATACAGGGTGGGCCATTTATATGGATACACCTAAATAAAATGGGAATGGTTGGTGATATTAACTTCCTGTTTGTGGCACATTAGTATATGGGAGGGGGGAAACTTTTCAAGCTGGGTGTTGACCATGGCGGCCATTTTTAAGTCGGCCATTTTGTATCCAACTTTAGTTTTTTCAATGGGAAGAGGGTCATGTGACACATCAAACTTATCGAGAATTTCACAAGAAAAACAATGGTGTGCTTGGTTTTAACGTTACTTTATTCTTTCATGAGTTATTTACAAGTTTCTGACCACTTATAAAATGTGTTCAAAGTGCTGCCCATTGTGTTGGATTGTCAATGCAACCCTCTTTTCCCACTCTTCACACACTGATAGCAACGCCGCAGAAGAAATGCTAGCACAGGCTTCCAGTATCCGTAGTTTCAGTTGCTGCACATCTCGTGTCTTCACAGCATAGACAATTGCCTTCAGATGACCCCAAAGATAAAAGTCTAAAGGGGTCAGATCGGGAGACCTAGGGGGCCATTCAACTGGCCCACGACGACCAATCCACTTTCCAGGAAACTGTTCATCTAGGAATGCTCAGACCTGACACCCATAATGACATAAATAACTCATGAAAGAATAAAGTAACGTTAAAACCAAGAACACCATTCTTTTTCTTGTGAAATTCTCGATAAGTTTGATGTGTCACATGACCCTCTTCCCATTGAAAAAAACTAAAGTTGGATACAAAATAGCCGACTTCAAAATAGCCACCATGGTCAACACCCAGCTTGAAAAGTTTCCCCCCTCCCATATACTAATGTGCCACAAACAGGAAGTTAATATCTCCAACCATTCCCATTTTATTTAGGTGTATCCATATAAATGGCCCACCCTGTATATAAAAAAAAAAAATACAGAAAATCACATTGTCAAAATTATATATATTTATTTGCATTGTGCACAGAGAAATAAGTATTTGATCCCTTTGGCAAACAAGACTTAATACTTGGTGGCAAAACCCTTGTTGGCAAGCACAGCAGTCAGAGGTTTTTTGTAGTTGATGATGAGGTTTGCACACGTTAGATGGAATTTTGGCCCACTCCTCTTTGCAGATCACTGTCGCTTGGCAACTCGGATCTTCAGCTCCCTCCATAAGTTTTCGATGGGATTAAGGTCTGGAGACTGGCTAGGCCACTCCATGACCGTAATGTGCTTCTTTTTGACATCACATCACATCCCTTTCATGATCCTGTCTCTGGATGCAGAAAAGGCGTTCGATAGAATATCCTGGCCCGCCCTTCACCAGACTCTCCAACAAATAGGCCTTGGTCCTTCCTTTATAGGTCCTTTTGGTCTATCTTACGAACCCGCATGTATCTCTTCCATCGTTGACGTCCGAGCTGTCCCGTTTTGGATCATGGTCCAACTTTAAGATCAAATTCTCCAAGTCCGAGGCTTTGAATGTATCTCTTCCGTCCCCTCGACACTATCACTCCTCAAAAGTAATTTCCCTTTTTCCTGGCCTTCTAGGGGTAGAACATATTTGGGAGTGCGTATTAGTTCTGACCTCTCCCAACTGTTTACAAATAACTTTGCCCCTTTACTAGGCAAATTCCGCACTGATCTCGCCTCATGGCATAAAAAGGAATTCTCCTGGTTTGGCCGTATTAATATCATTAAAATGTCACTCCTCCCCAAGTTGTTGTATCTCCTGCAGACGATCCCCACCTCCGTCCCCTCCTCTTTTTTGCTACGTATCCAACAGTGCTTTGGATCCTTCATCTGGTCAGCGGGTCGCCCCCGCCTGAGTAGGACAATTCTTACTCTGTCCAGGGACGCAGGTGGGGTTGGTCTGCCGGATTGTCGTCTTTATTATTTGGCGTCGACTCATGCTCATGTTCTCGACTTTTTTCATAATCATGATTCTAAACTCTGGGTTCAATTAGCCCAACGGCTCCGTACCTGTACCCTTTCTACCTTGCCATGGACCCTGCCTGGGAACAGACCGAGACCCGACTCCTTTATTGTTTTTCATACCCTCCTGGCGTTAGGTTCCTCTGGGATAAGGGGCTCGCTCGTGGACCCACTGGGACTAGGGATGCACGATGCATCGAAACTTCGATACTTTGCATCCCCAAACGGTTCGATACCGTTATTTCATGTATTTCGATACTTAGCTGTCCGGCCGCACAGCTCAGTATAGTAACACATGAATGTATGAGAGCGGGGCTGCGGCTGTGTGATAGTCATTGCCCCGCTCCGGAGTCCTGTATGATGCGAAGCGGCCAGCGCTGCACTAATGAGCGGCGGCACGGAAGACAGAACATGGCGGCCGCGCTGCAAAACACCCCCATGTCCTGTCCTTAGTGCCTGAACCACCGCTCATTAGTGCAGCGCCGGTCACATCACCTCATGCTGACCGTGCGGGCACTTACTGTCAGGAGCGGGACAATGGCTGTATTACACAACCGCAGCCCCACTCTATAACGGCGGAGATCAGAGAAATCTCTCATCTCCACCGCTATTCCCCTGAATGCTGCGATCACAGCGGACTGCAGTATTCAAGAGGAAGTGAGAAGGGGGATGTCCCTCGGATCGCATCACAGGAATCCCTGTGACGCGATTGAGGGACATACCACATATGGGCAGACAGCCCAGGGTCCATTGAAGGACCCCAGGGCTGTCTTACCATATTTCCTGTTAGCGCATACTTAGGTATGTCCTAACAACTGCCTGTGTTCTATCAGTACACAGGCTAACGTACTGGCATATAGATATATGCCAGTACATTAAAGTTTAAATAACATTAAAGTTTAATAATATTAAATTTAAAAAAATACACATACACCTTTTTTACAATAAACATTAAAATAAAAGTCTCAATACATAAAACATCCACACATATTGGGTACTGGCGCGGTCGCAATAACCTTCACAACAATTTTTTTGCATCATTTATGATGTGTACGCTGTAAAAAAATAAAATAAAAACTGCTTTCTTTCACTTATTTTGGGGCACGAGGTGTGATGAATTTAACCGCCATGTGCCTCACATTAATAGTAATTAACTTCATCATGTACCTCACACATTAACCCGTCATGAGAAATATGATGGGGTTAATTACTATTAACATTCAAAATTCAATCACACCACGCGCCTCACATCAGAAAACGGAAGAACTTTTTTTATTATTATTGTTGGCAAAGTATCGAATTGGTATCGAAATCGCAATACTAAATGAAGAATCGGTATCGAAGTCCAAATTCTGGTATCGTGACATCCCTAACTGGGACCACTAACCCCTGTTACCGACAACCCAGCATTTCTTGCTGGGGAGGCGAGTCTCTTCTTCTTATGCAGGTCTTCCACTAATCCCATGTATTTCGCTCAGGTCCTCTCCGATTCTTCTTTGCTCCCATTAACCACTATCTGCCCAGCTGAAATGCCCTCACCGCGTCACATATTTCAATACTCTCAGTTAAAACATTACTATAGTGCTACTAAACGCCAGCCTCACCTTCACCGTCCACTTACTGACTTTAAGAGTTTGTGTGTTTCCACCCGGTCCCTTGCACATGCCATCTCCACATTCTATAAATTACTCCTAATCCAGGGATCTCCTCACCTCCCATCCTTCTGCAAGGCTTGGGAGGCTGAATTGCACAAGACATTTACTGACGCACAGTGGATTGCCATACAAGCCCTGGAAACCAGCTACAAAATTATCTCTAGGTGATACCGGGTCCCTTCTGCCCTACATAAATGGTACCCATCTGTACCTGACACATGTTGGCACTGTGGGGCGGCGGGGGGATCCATGTCTCATATTTGGTGGAGTTGCCCCTCCCTACGGAATTTTTGGGAGGCGATTCTTAAAATCATCCTGGAGGTCTCGGTCACTAGTTCTCCTGAGGCCCTTTAATTTATGTTCCCTATGCCACTACCCATCTACAAACGCTCCCTAATTAGGCACCTCCTTCAGGCTGCTAAATCGGTTATTCCCCGCAAGTGGATAACGGCAACTCCTCCTTTGTTGGATGAATGGTTTCAGGAAGTTGCCTTGATTCAACGTATTGAACACCTCCTGGCTCAATCCCCGGCTGCATCTGCACGACATACAGATACGTGGTCTCCATGGCTTCAGTTTCTCTCCTCTCCCACCTACCGTACTGTAGTGGCCTGAGGCCCGGTGCCCATCTTTCATCACGAGATTTCGTCTGTGAGGGGACTGTATGCGAGTGTGGAGGGGATTGCTGGTTTGCTCGCCTCACACAGGTATTTATTAAGTGCATAGCTGCCTTTTCTTACTTTTATGTACCATGATTATCCGGAGCTGGAGTCCAGGCTCACCGCGAACTACCCTGGTCTCTTCCCTGCCTTGTTTGTCTCCTATTCTATTTTTCCCTTTCTTTCTTTCTTGTGTCTATTCTGAGGAGTTATTTGCTTCCTGTGATTGTGCTCACATGCTATGGACATAACGTTATGGCTCCTAGAATATGGTAACACAAAAAGTAAATGATTTTTAATAAAAAGTATTTTATTGTGCAAACGCCATAAGACATTAAAAAAAAACCTATAAACATATGGTATTGCCGCAATCGCATCGCCACGCTGAATAAAGTGAATATGTCACGGTGAACGCTGTAAAAAAAAATAGAATAAAAATCAATAGTAGAATTGCTGTTTTTTAGTCACCACGCCTCTTAAAAATAGAACAAAAACTCATCAAAAAGTCGCATGCACCCCATGAAAACTACAATGAATTCCTCAAGGGGTCTAGTTTCCAAAATAGGGTCACTTTTGGGGGGTTTCCACTGTTTTGGCACCACAAAACTTCTTCAAACCGGACATGGTACCTAATAAAAGGAGGCCTCATAATCCTCTTCGCTTCGGAGGCCAATGCTTCAGTCCATTACCACACTAGGGCCACATGTGGGATATTTCTCAAAACTGGAGAATCTGGGCAATAAGTATTGAGTTGCGTTTCTCGGGTAAAACTTTCTGTTTTACAGAATAAAATGTAATAAAAAAAGATTTTTGGACAAAAAAATGAAATATGAAAATTTCACCTCTACTTTGCTTTCAATTCCTGTGAAACACCTAAAGGGTTAATAAACTTTCTAAATGCTGTTTTGAATACTTTAAGGGGCCTAGTTTCTAAATGGGGTGTTTGATACGGGTTTCTAATATATAAGCCCCTCAAAGCCACTTCAGAACTGAACTGGAACCTAAAAAAAAAAAAAAGAGGCTTTTTCTTATACCACACCCCGATGTACCGCATGGCCGTATCCAGGATGCGTTATGAGGCAATACTTCGCTTCTTACATTATACAGATAATGAGCCGTGCCCTCGCAGAGATGACCCCAGTTTTGACAGTTTATATAAACGGAGACCCCTATTAGACAATTTCAGTGCCTGGTTTTCCAAAACATACACCCCCAAGAATTGTATTTCTATTGAGGAGTCCTTGGTACATTTTAAAGGGAAGTTTCAATTCCGCCAGTACCTGCCGAGTAAGAGGGCAAGGTATGGCGTGAAGATGTATAAGCTGTGCGAAAGTGCATCAGGGTATAACTACAATAGATGCACATGATGAGAACATAGTTCTACGACTTCATAAATCTCTAATAAGGCCGCACATAAAATATTGTGAACAGTTTTGGGCACCAGTGCACAAAAAGACATAGTAGAGTTTGAGCAGGTTCAAAGGTGGGTACCAAAGTAATAAATGGAATGGGTGGAATACAGTACCCAGAAAGATTCTCAAAAATAGGGTTACTTAGTTTAGTAAAAAAAAAAAAAAACTGCTAAAAGGTGACCTAATAACTGTGTATTAAAGGGGTTGTCCGGATACGGGGCGTTTTTTTTCATATGGATAACCTATCCACAGGATAGGCCATCAGTATATTACTGGTGGGGGACCCCAGATGTCCGTGCCGGATGCAGATGGCTCTGTGCTGCAGTTCTGCTCGTTAATTCAGGGATTTATTTGGATTGACATATTGGAGTCAAGAAGGAATTTTTCGCCATTATAAGGAAAATTGGCTTTTGCCTCATGTGGGGGTTTGCCTTCCCCTGGATCAACATTGTAGAATAATAGGCTGGACTGGATGGACATACGTCTTTTTTTGGCCTTACAAACTATGTTACAATGATGTTATAATGTATCTGGAAAAATACTGTAGAAATGCCCAGAAATACTGACTTTACTTTTCATTTCCATTAAGGCGGGTGGAGTTCAGTATCTAGCTCACTAGTTAAACATCCTGGAAGGCAGCTTAGGGATTCAGAAAATATATTATTCTGCAGGCCATTAATCAATAAACATTGAGAGGGGGAAGTGGGAGGAAAGTACAACAGGAAAAAAATAAGTTTTCGGCTTTTAATGTGCTGCAGTATAGCAAAACTATACACTGTATACATTATTCATAAACTCTTAGATAATTGCCAAAAACAGAGCCCTGTCAGTGATTTGTATTATAGCAATTTTAGACATTCATCTTCCAATAGAAATCCTAAGTAGCACTGGGAGTTTTGGAAATCTAGCAATTCAGTACTCCTGCTGAACCCAAATCCTAACCAGTTCCTGAAGCCAGAGGAAGAGGCCAGTGCAGTTATGCAAGAAAGATATTATTTAAAGGGACACTCTGGCCAAAACTAGTTTCCCATGTGTACCATTGTGGTATTCCATGTGTCAGTCTCTACCCGGTTATTTTTCTTGCTGCTTCTTTCTCTATATATCAGACTGGGATGGTTGCTTAGCAGCAGTCTGAGTCCGGCTCGGTGACACGCTTTCTCTACTTGAGTCTATGGAGATCTATGTGTCACCCACCACAGGCTTCAGCAGTTCCTGTACCACACAGGGGGGACAGAAACTTCTATCATCAGCTACCACTGATCCTTAGACAGGTTCCTGTCACACAGGTATAATATAGAAGAATATAGAACATCCTCCCTATCTGTGTACTTAGGCCCCATGCACACGAACGCGCTTTTGCGGCCGCAATTCCCCCGAAAATACACGGGAGAATTGCGTCCCCATTCATTTCTAGGGGCCATGCACACGACCGTAGTTTTTACGGTCCGTGCATGGCCCAGGAGCCCGCACCGCAGAAAGAACGGACATGTCTTATTACGGCCGTCTTCTGCGGTCCGGGCACATTGAAAATAATGGCCGCGGCCATGTGCATTGCCCTCGATTTACGGGCGGCTTGCGGCTGACCGTCCGCTGCCGGCCGACCCGAAAATCACGGCCGTGCACATGGCTACGGTTGTGTGCATGAGGCCTTATGGTTTCTCAGTTCATTTAGGAGAATATAGAGAGATTGATAATCACAGTGTCCCCCAGCATGCAGAAATGGTAAGGTCTTGAGCTGGTCATGTGCTGTGCTGGAGCATTATGGGATTGATATCAAAGCAGAGAGGAAGAGAAAGATGGGGAAATCTAAGAATCAAGATGGAGGCTTTTTCTAAGCACAGACAAAGCTGAAGTTCATAAAGCACAGTATACATAAAAAAAAATTGTAGAGTGTTGTATACAGTCAGGTCGGGAATGCAGCCATGGAAAGTTGTGTTACCACAAGAGGTCTTCCTTAATCTTTCACTAACCATTCTGTCTTAAGTGCTCCCATTGAAAATTCTTGACCATACAAACTACTATCCGTGGTACAAAGAAACCACATATGTCTCAAATATTAAAAGGAAAATTCCACCTTTACAGAAAAATTTATTTTCACAGTAAAAATCTACACAACTTTGTAGTGATTAAGATTTTTTTTATTGTCTTTCCAATTACGACTAAAGCTAAGTTCAGAATTCCATTGGCTTTCTGCTACCAGAGAACAGTGAACTTCGAAAGCTCAGTTACACAATGAGGCAGCATTCAGACAAATGTACTGAACAAAACTCCATTCACACCAGCGGAAAATGTCGGCAAAAAATGGAGCCATTTGAATATGTTGTATGTGTTGTGGATTTTTTGCAGGATTTTCCATTTGTAATGTAAAAGATTAAATCAGACTTGCAGGGAAACAAGTTGTTCCACATCAAGATGTACCATAAATGACTGATAAGTGGGGGTCCCACAACTGGGACCCTGACCTGGCGGACAACTTGTGCCTAGTTGTCTCAATTTAAGTCTAGGCTCACTTGGTTCTAACTTCTATAGAATGTAATGGAGAGAACTATGCCCAAGCGTGCTCTCCTCTTCATATAAGCCAATGTAGCTGGCAGCTAATTTGCAATAGCAAAGGGCTTCAGAGGACCCGTAGTCTCCAGATAGATGGGAGTCCCAGAGTTTGTAACCTCACCTATCAGGCATTGATGGCATAGAATAATAACAATCTTTATTTATATAGCCCCAACAGATTCCTCAGCGCTTTAAAATTAGGGAAGTGACAAGTAAAATGACAAATAATCAAAACAAATGAACAAACTAAATGAAATGAAAAAGGGAGGTCCCTGACCAAATGAGCTTACATATCCTGAGGATCTGACATAACTGCTTCAGATGAGAAAATCCATTTAAACTATTAGGTTACATGTCCGACAGCAAAATTGAACTTAGGCCTCATGCACACGGCCGTTGCCGTGTACACAACCCGTGATTACGTACATAGACAGCCGTGGACGGTCACCCACATTTGAGGGCCGTGCTCCCATTATAAAGTATAGGAGCACGGCCCGCAAAATAAATAAAAAAGAAAAAACAAAAAACGAACATGTCCTACTTTTTGCGGGTCATTTCTATGGCCCACAGACACTTACCCGTAAATATACGGGAAGGTGTCCGTGGGCCATAGAAATGAATGGATCAGTATTTTGATATGCAATTATGGATCAGTAATGTGCATGGGGTCAAGGGCAACCAGCAGAATATTAAAAGGAACTATGTATACAAATGGAAACAAATAAAATAACAAAAACTGGAGGAAAAAACCCCAAACTAATAATTAACCACTATCTATCTATCTATCTATCTAATCTATCTATCATATATATTGATATCTAGTATAGTTTTAGGCTGGGGCAACACAGCGACTTTGGACACGACACAGTCACACGGCCAAAGATCACTATGTTCAGTAGCGTACATGGCAAGTAATGAAAGTGAATGTGATCGTGGTAATTTTACCGGACACGGACACTGGTCACTCACACAAAGATCGCTTTGGAGCCAGCTTTGGAAAATTTGCTCTCTAAAAGCCAGTGTGAACACCATACATTTTAAGCTCCGCCTTGCGCCCAGTGTGTATGAAATGCAGACATATTTGGTATCGTTGGAATCGGCAGAAGTTGACAAATATGTATTCAGGTGTGTTTACCCAGTGGCATGCACCAGATCTCAGAAAAGATCACCTGAGTTCACATATTTGGAAAAAAAAAAAAAAGTCAATGAATTGTCTGGAAAAAATAGAGGGCTAAAATCTTTTATATGTCAGTAATCGAATACCTTGGTGGGTCTAATTTCCTAAAAAGTCTAATTTTGGGGGTGTTAACAGTGTTTTGGCACTTCACAACACCTGTAATGGTCGTATGGTGTCCACAAACCAGCTTTGGAAAATTTGCTCTCCAAAAGCCAGTGGAGTCTGAGAAGTTGCCAAATATGTATTTACGTGTGTTTACCCAGTGGCATGCACCAGATGTAAAAAAAAAAAACATCACATAAAATTACATATTCACATTTTTTTCAAATTTATTTCCCCTTTTACATTTTTTAAAAAGTAAAATATATCTATTATTTTTTTTTACAAAATATGGAAGCCCAACATGTTCTATAAAAAACAAGACCAAATACATGTAGGTTGGAAGAGTAAGGGCAAAGCCCCACGTGGCGGAATTGCTCTGGAATTCCGCTGCGGACACTCCGCAGCGTTAATCCGCAGCGGACCCGTTTCTCCATTGCCTTCCACTTCTTTTTAGTAGGATTCGTTTAGACGAGGCGGAAAATTCTGCTGCGGAGCATAGGCTGCAGTGCGGAATTTGGTGTCCGCAGCATACAATGGATGTTGCGGACCTGTGGCGGACTGGTTGCGGACTCATTGTGGAAGTTCTCCATTGACTTCAATGGAGATTCTAAATTCCGCAATGAAGTCCGCAGATGTCATGTACATGTTATGTGTGCTGCGGATGCGTATTGGTTTTTTAACATGACATTTCTTCATTCTGGCTGAACCTATGTATTTCTAGGTCTACAGCCAGACTGAGGAAGTCAATGGGGCTCCCGTAATTACGGGTGACTACGTGTGTGCACCCATAATTACGGGTGACTACGTGTGTGCACCCGTAATTATGGGAGCGTTGCTAGGCGACGTCAGTAAATAGTCACTGTCCAGGGTGCTGAAAGAGTTAAGCGATCGGCAGTAACTGTTTCAGCACCCTGGACAGTGACTACCGATCACAATATACATCAACCTGTAAAAAAAAAAGAAGTTCATACTTACCGAGAACTCCCTGCTTCTTCCTCCAGTCCGGCTTCCCAGGATGACGTTTCAGTCTAAGTGATGGCTGCAGCCAATCACAGGCTCCAGCGGTCACATGGACTGCCGCGTCATCCAGGGAGGTCAGGCTGGATTCCGAAAGAGGGACGCGTCACCAAGACAACGGCCGGTAAGTATGAAATTCTTTTACTTTCACTAGGGAAAGTGCTGTCCCTTCTCTCTATCCTGCACTGATAGAGAGAAGGGAAGTACTTTCACCTCAATACGCAAAGGCCAGTCCGCATCAATTTACTGCACATTTTGGGCAGATCCGCCACAGAATCTTTAACGCAGATTCTGTGCGGCATTGATGCGGACAGTTGCGGAAGAAAACCGCCACGTGGGGCCATGCCCTAATAGAAGAACAATTCGCTTTTAAATTGGCACATGGCTAAAACTTGAAAATGGGCCTGGTCAGGAAGGGGGGTAAAGCCTCTGGTCAGGAAGTGGTTAAAGGTAATGTGGCGCTAGAATTATTTTTTTTTTTTTAGTTAAACAGTTAGTGTATAAGTGATTAAACATTGTTCTAATTTTTTAAATTTTTTTCACGAGTCAGGAAATATTCTAATTTATAACATTTCCCAGTGCTGGTCACTAGATGGTGCAATTCCCAAAATTGCAGCATTGGCATGTGGTAAAGCAACCACATTGCTTTATGCTGCAAAATTTTAGAATACACACTCGCTCTAGTGAGCTCACAGAATCCCCCCTCCTTTATCCTGGCTAGTGCCAGGAGAAAGGAGGGGATTGAACGGTCACACCTCCTACACTGTGTGTCACCATTTTTTTAGCTAACACACAGTGTAGTAGGTTTACATACAGTAGTAATCGCACACTAAAACACGTACATACACAGATCTAACTTACCTGCTCCTGCCGCCGCCGCTCCCTCCGGTCCGTCTGCTCCCTCCGCTCCAAGTGCACAAGTCCGGAAGCCGCGACCGGAAGTAGTAATCTTACTGTCCGGCCGCGGCTTCCGGTCCACAAGAAAATGGCGCCGGACGTCGCTCGGCCGAAGACCTTCAATTTGGACTGTGTAGGAGCGTCGCATGCGCTGTTCCCACACAGACGGCGTACAGCATAGTGGATGGAACAGGCCCCGTTCGCATTCACTATGGGGCTGTATGTGCCGTATTCCATGTCTGTATGTTAATCGACACATACAGAGATGGAAAAAAAAATGGCAGCCCCCATAGACAAGAAAAGGTTACAAAATAAATAAAAGTAAAACACAAACACACAAATAAATAAAAATATTTTTAATAAAACACTAAAAGCAAATTGATGTAAAAAATTTTTTTTTTCGTGACACTCATCCTTTAAGTATTTGCATATCTACTTGACTTCTCCCCATAGGCTCTGGATACAAGTGCTGTTAAGGGGTTTTACACTGGCAGATTATCGGGCAGACGAACGTTCATATAATGCTCGTTGCCAATAATTGACCTGTGTAAACAGGGAAGCAATCTGCAGAGAAACGAGCAAATGCTCGATCATCTGCTGGTCGTATCGCTTTAAAAAAGTAAAATACTATCGTTGTCGGCAGCACATCTCCCTGTGTAAACAGGGAGACGCGCCGCCAGCATAACAATAATGTAAAAAAATGCACCAGCGGGCACCGCATAAATGTTACCAGATACCCTTAAAAACTTCAATGGAAGAAGACAAAGAACACAGACGGATATGTATATGGCAAAAAGTCTATAGACACAAAGAATATATAATAAAGCGTATAAATGTATTAAAATACAATACTCCACAAACACAATAAAAACCTTTAAAAAAGCAGATGGCTGCTATAACTGGTTCAACTGAGAGATACTGTCCTGATCAGCAGCCCAATACTAACTCCCCCAGAAAAGAACCTACCTCAAATAACCCTCACGTAATGATGACAAAGATAAGGACACAGATAAAAAGAATATTGTATCAGACCATGTGAATAAATGAGTCCTGAAGGCGTAGTGAAGTGTCCAAACAGAGGGGTTATGGAGGTATAACGCGCCACACGCGTTCAAGCCATCAACCGTTGGAGTATAATGCGAATTTTAGTGAACAAATCTCCTAATGATAACAGATTTTTTTTTAGAAGTAAAAATCTCAAAATGCACTGTTTCAAATTATTATGCACAACAGAGATCAAAACATTTTAAAGGTTGTAAAGAGAACTAAAATGGAAATTTGTTGAATTTGCAGCATCAGGTCGTCATATTTACAGAAATCACAAGCTCTTTCAATCAAAAAAAAAACTTAGCAGGCCAAGTTACATGTAAACATGATGACAAAGATATGGACACAGATAAAAAGAATATTGCATCAGACCATGTGAATAAATGAGTCCTGAAGGCGTAGTGAAGTGTCCAATAGATGGGTTATGGAGGTATAAAGCGCCCCACGCGTATCACCACAACGTGGCTTCCTCAGGGGTAGTGAAGTGAGGGTAGAGTTTTAATTATAATGATTGTAAGCTGTGTGCTAGGAGGAAGGAAGGGGGGAGGGACGAACGACACTTAACTCTTCCTTATCACTGCCTGCTGAAAAAAACAAAACCCAATGGAGTAAACGGACCTCCTTTCCGTGCGCTATGCGCAGGAGACCGGCGCCGTATTATATGAAGCGGGACTCCGCGCATGCCCAGTGCTGATTGAAATCTCCACACTGCCCATACACAATGCGCATGCGCCAGGGCCGTGTGATCACAGCCCCACACGCATGCCCAGAGCAACAGACAGGGGAGAGACGCCCGTCTTACTGCGCATGTGGGGGAGCCGGGCCTGTGTCGGCCCCGGCGCGTGCGCAATGAGTACGGTATTTTTTGTTTAGAAATCTATACGCTTTATTATATATACTTTGTGTCTATAGACTTTTTGCCATATACATACCCGTGTGTTCTTTGTCTTCAGACATAAGAATAATGTATGGGGACGAGCGATCGGAGTAACGACCGCTCGTCCCCATCCATAGCTCCATGTGACAGGAGCAAACGAGCACCGATCAATGATGTCTCGTTGATCGGCACTCGGCTGCACCGGCCGCTTATCGGCCGGTGTAAAAGGGCCTTTAGTGTACCCTTCAGCAGTGGCACCAAATGAGCATCGATATCTGCCAGTGTTAGCAAACGGCACACAAGAAAAACATTCAAATGAACAAATGGTGTATTTACTGGAGTCGTTCTTGTCGCAATTCTCAGTAAGGCCTGTTGAGGGACTCCACCTTTATCAATATGCATTCAACCCCAAAAATGATATAAGGAAATGAAGCATAGGTGAATGTTGAGAGACTAGTGCACCACTTCACATCAGGAACCTCTGATATTTCCTGAATTGGCTCTATTCCCTTTTCGCACACAGGCAACACGGATTTCCTTGTACTCAAACAATTAAACAATTACAGAACACGTTGGATGAACTGTGCCCTGGGAAACAAACAAGTGAACATTTTTATTAAAGCTCCAAATGGAAGTCACCTTAAAGAAATCGATAGAGAATTGCCAGGAATAGCAATCCATCAATAGGTCATATGGATGTTAAAAAAAGAGGGCCCCGGAGACTCCCTCTAAGGCCTCATGCACACTTCAGTTTTTTCCTTCAGGGTGCTATCCGTTTTTGTCACTGATAGCACCCTGAACCCATTCATTTCAATGGGGCCATGCACACTACAGTTTTTTTGACGGTCCGTTGCTCCGTTCCGATCCAAAGTAGAGCATGTCGTACTTTGGTCCGGGATTCCGTGACCGTGAGGTCCATGCGAGTCAATGGGGCCGTCAAAAAAAACTGAAGGCATCCGTGTGACATCCGTGTGTGACGGAGCCGTTGCCTAGCAACCGCCGGGCGGGCAGAAAAACATTAGAAAAATATTACACTAATATTACAATAACTGATAGAAAAAAGAGGCTGCTGATTAAAAATAAAATAAAAAGCATTTCATACGTACCCGGTCGCTGTCTTGGTGACGAGTCCCTCTTCTTCCTCCAGTCCGACCTTCTTTTGTGACGCGGCAGCCTGTGATTGGCTGCAGAGGCCGCTGCTGGCTGTGATTGGCTGCAGAGGCAGCTGCAGCCTGTGATTGGCTGCAGAGGCGGTCACGTGGGATGAAGCGTCATCCCTGGAGGCCGGTCTTCTGACGTCATCCTGACGTGCGTGACCGCCACTACAGCCTGTGATTGGCTGCAGCGGCGACATGGATTGAACGTCATCGCTGGAGGCAGGACAGGAGGAATGTAAGTATGAACTTATTTTTTTATTTTTATTACATTAAAATTGTATTTTCCGCGCGCCGAGCATGGTACTGTCCAGGGTGCTGAAAGAGTTACCGCCGATCAGTGCAGCCCATTAACTCTTTCAGCACACTGGACAGTACCATGCTCGGCGCACGGAAACGGGCACACGGGAGTGCACACGGAAATCACACGGCCACTAAAACGGGTTCACGGACCCGTCAAAAGCGGCCGTGAAAACGGTGAAGTAAGTGTGCACGAGGCATAAGATCCAGAAAGGACAGCCACTCTAAGAGCAGCCCCATCTCTGGTGTCCTACCGTTTTTCGATTTGCCGTGATGTTTTTTTTTTGTACACTAGTCTGTCAAATCCTTAAGCTTATGCTTCAAATCAGCCAATAAGACCTTGTGATAGAGGTGCTCTTTTATTTCCATACTGAAACCAGCAATCATTGTGCAGGGCTGTAAGGGACAGTAAAGCTATGGGCCTAGTATAGTCGGAGGGATGATAAATTGTTCATGTGGTGGCTAGTTTGAATCTCATGCCTGTGGCCAGCTTAAAAGGAAGATCTTGGCAGACAATTTTTTTTATTGTTCCAAGCTATCTAAAATAAAAATTCAACTTTGCAAGTAGCCCTAATTAAACATATCTTATCCTTTTGGGTCTACAGCTCCTATGAATACCGATGTGTTTTCATGGTAGGAAACTGCAAACAAACACTGAGTAGCCGGATTCTGCAGTCATACTGAAATCCATTTGGTCCTTACTTCTTGGTAACCTCCAAAATATTATAAATGTTAATGATATTATTATAAATGCATATTTATAAAGCATCATCACCATCTTCCATGGTATAAAATGTGATAGAATAGAAAACAATATAAAACAACAAAAAGAAAACAACAAACTAATATATGTTATAGTGGGTTAGGGTGAATAATCATAAAAAAAATCTCTGACTGTAACGTAGCGTTTGATGAATTGACCTGCAATACACATAAATTAGTACTTAATCCTGCTGCACGGTCCCATGGGAAATGAAGCCGGAATGATGGATGGACAAGCACTTTACTGTAACAGTGCCAAGGCTTATTTCAGTTATACGGGGAGGAAAAAAACAGAAATGAAAGATATCAAACAGCCAAAGAGGCCAAATGAAGGTTTGTGGGATAGTCAAAGAGACATGTAGAGAGCTGGCAGCAGAATACACTAATAAAATATATAAGAAAACACAAGAACTGCCAGTAAACGGCATTATATGCCCTGGGAATGCCAGGCACTGTGTGATTCATGACTGTGCAGAGTCCATTCTTCATAATCCCTTTTAATACTCCCCTTTATATGAAACTCTAGAGAGAGGCGTCCCGAGACACAGACTACAAATAAAGGCAAAGAGAAGATGGTACACAGCCCAACGAGTGCCACCTACCAATCATTTATACAATATCGGGCATCACTTCTATAAGTCTCAAGGAATTTTGAGGCAGATTTTTCTGCCTGCAAAAAAACGCAGTGTAAACATACCCTAAAGCCCAGAATCAGATAGCAAAAGATACCCGGATCTCTAAGTGCATCTCTTCAGTTATCAGGATTTTATCAAGATATACACTCTTTTTTTTTTCTTGGGAGGTGTTATGTCTGTTAGGCATTGTTCACATCATTGGAGGCTATGTTAGGGGCCTCCGTCACAGATCCAGTCAAAGATGCCGGACAAAAAGTTGTAGCATGCTGTGCTATTTTGTATGGTAAGATGATGGATACCATCGCGGAGTGCCAGGTCTCTACTTTCAGAAAACATATGGGTATGGGGGTCAAATATTTTTTTATTTTTTTATTATATAATTCAGGTTTTACTGGTGCATGTCAAAAGTAGGACTATTGTCCGGAAACCCCCGAAAGGGTTAAACCTTGCATTTTCTCATAGTTGGATGTCAATGAAGCAATCAATCTTGTCAATGTTGTACCTTGAGGGTAAGGGTCAGTTCAAACTGAAGATTTTGCGTGGCGGGTCCTACTGCAAATTTATTCCTGCCATCAGCAGGAATATTCCTCTTCCCATTGACTTTAATGGGAGGATCGGGCGGAATCCGCTAGTGGGAAAAAGAAGTGTCTGACTCCCATTGGAATGAATGGGAGGAGGAATTTTGAATTCCTCCGTGTGAACAGGGCCTAAGGCTACATTCACACGAGCGTATCAGATTCACACACGTGAAAAATGCGTATGAATCTGGTCCGTTATGCATCAGAGTGCTTTGTGAGTGGCATGCGCCATTCACGCACTCGCAAAGCACATCTTTTTTTTTAATTATTATTTTCAATTGAATTGATGCGCAAATCACACACCGCACACATGCATCCGTGTGTGGTGCGTGATTTTCACGCACCCATTGTCTTCAATGGGCGATAGGTGCATAAAAACGCACCAATATAGGACATGCAGTGAGTTTTACGCAACGGACACACACTGTGTGAAAACTCCTGCATGTGTGAACGGCCCTATTGAAATCAATGGGTCCGTGTGCCGCGCGTGATTTCCCAGCGCAGCACACAGACGTTATTCACGTTGGTCTGAATGATCCCTAAGGTCTTATTCACACGAACGTGTGCATTTTGCCCATGTAAAAAATGCAGCGTTTTCCTTACGTTGCAGCTCCGTGTAACATCCGTGTATGGCGCGCGTCTGCGTTTTTTACGCTAGTCTGTCACGCGTCAATGGGTGCGTGAAAACCGCGCACGGCACACGGACGCACTTCCGTGTGCCGCGCATGATGCGCGCTACAGTAGTCAAAACTATGTATGAAAACACCACGTGCTTTTCTGTTTACAAACATACAGAGTGTCATAATGATGGCGGCTGCACGAAAATCACAGAGCCGCGCATCATATGATCATGACACACGGAGCTTTTATGGACCTTTTGCGCGCGCAAAACGCTACGTTAGTTGCGCGCACAAAACGCACACGCTCGTGTGAATCCGGCACTATGGCCATAAATCTTTGTCCGGCGTAAGTGCAGTCCGCTAGCTATTATGGCACCCTGACATATTCTGCGTATCCATTATAATTAACAATAACATGTTAAATAGCATAACAATTGCACTGCATAGATCATTGCAGAAGCCAGGCAAGAAAAAAATCTCAGAGGCAGTGAACAATTGCACCAATGCAAGACACATAGCTACACTAAAACTGGAAACTGTTCTGCCCTTTGCAGATAGAGTAATAGCAAGGCCTTCATGCAGAAGATCAGGAAAAAAAAATTGGCTTCTCGATCTTCATCTAAAAAGGATTGTGCTTTCAAATTGATGTCCAAGGACGAGGCTTTAATGTAGCCGTTTTCTGTTCTTTTAAAATTAAATTTCTTCTGGGTCAGATCCTGGCACACTCCCACTGCATAAAATACAAACACTCCGAAGCTGCCAAATACTAGAGCACCAGCCAGAGTCCTACACTCCTGCCAACAGAGAGATAAGACTGGAAGTTATCCAGAGACCCGCTGCTAAGGCGAGACATGTATGACAACTTTGTACAGCCAAACATTTCAAAGCAATTGTAGTTTGTGCATTATCCGCTAATGCACTTGGATTCATAACAAAATACATATCCGATATTATTGAGCAGAGAATACTATAGGGACTGCTAAAAGCAGTTTATGCCGTTTATATACTGGTGAAACCAATTATCACTGTCATTTCAAGTGAATTTTCTGAGTAATAACACTATTTCTGACCATTATATGACTTGTATCTGCATTTTTTTATTTTTAGTAGATTAACCTTCTAAAGGCTCTATTTCTGCTAGTTTTCCCTGAACTCCGCTCCAGTGGGGAAAGGGAAACTAGCTGCTACAATCTCTCCGATACAGAGTATGCATGGAGAAGAGGAGATCCGGCTCCTCCATCTCTCTCTCACACTCTCTGAAGCAGCATGGGAGACATTATACAGCAGTAATGACCAGTGTTGACAGTGAGTAGTGCACATACTAGTAGCAGCAATGTTTTTCTTAGCAGCAGCTCCCTCCTCCTACTCCCCTCTCCATAGACATTTATGGGCAGCAGCTGTAGCCTGATCTCTCAGTGAGGCTGATAATCCTTCTCCATCACTGCCTCACCGAAGATGGATTTTACCAATGAATTGAGAGCGAGTGATCAGTGCATGAGTAAGGGTGGTGTCATTTTTTATGTAATGAGATAATACAAGTTTCCTATTTAGGCTTGTGCTATTGATTTATGGGGAAATTTTTTTTGAAACAGGTTCTCTTTAAAGAAAAGAAAATATTTCTGCAGGTTGGTTATATCAAACATTCAAATAGGGCTTCCAATTGTCTCCTAATGCAGTTTCTGTGATGAGTAACTGCACTGCTAAACAGATCATTATGTATGGAAAGGCATTGTGAGACAAATCACATCAGTTTATTAGTGTTTGTTTTTTTTTCACTAAATGAGGCTTAGGGCTTATTCAGACGAGCGAGTTTAAACTCTGACGTGAAAAACTGATGTTTTTCACGTCCGAGTCGCACCCGTGCAGGACAAGTTTTCACATATTCCTTAGACTTGAGTCTATTGAGTGATCCATGAAAACGGATGAAAATAGGACATGTCCTATTTTTCACGGGCCCTTCACATAGTCCGTTAAAACAACGGCCATGTGAACAGCCCAATTGAATTGCATGGGTGCGTGTACTGTCCGTTTTTTTAACGCACAGCACACGGATGTATAATACGCTCGTCTGTATAAGGCTATATAAGAACACTCCAGGCCTAATGTATATGCTGTATTATGACTAGTGCAGTCCTGAGGGGGTGGAGCATGACATGGATTCAAAGAACACTATAGAGAAAATCCCTGTGTCAAGTACTGCGTGTATCTTGAATGAAATGTTCCTTCAATCACTATATAATGAAAAGTTATGCATATTTCTAATATACCTTACTTACTTTTTTTCAGGGATATTTTTGCTTTTAGTGAATAGAAACATTTACATCCAGAAGCTGAGAACCGATTCTAAGACAGACCATAAGCCGATACCGGCTGTCGCTCTGCTTTAACCAACAACAATAATCTGTTGGAGGCCTTGGCCGCTAGTTCTACATTCCCCTGCAACATCACCGCAGGAGATACAAAGCATTACATAATTCTTATTGAAATCAATGGACTGTGCTGGGTCCTCCAGAGCAAGAGACACTCTTTGTTGTTGCTCTCCACGTCACTATAGTTCTTCTGCATTTACTGAAGTCTATGTACACAGCAGGTCCTGAAGAATGGATGTGTGTTCTGTATGTAAACAAACACTTCCGGAGGTTATTGTGGGGGTCCCTGGCAACTCGCTTTGATGGTCAAATTGTGGAAGAAAACACAGATTTCCCATATAAAACAATAAAACCATTTAATCTGGCATCAGTCCTGCCAGAACATACTTACAAAAGGTGACATTTTGACATCTCCCAGTACAGAAGGAGTACACACGCGATATACATAGCATCACTACAGTACTGTTACATTCGTTTTAGAAATGCTGCTTTGAAGTATCGTGCTGGGTTTGTCTGTATGGACAAAGGAGATAAAATCTAACAAGGCTACACCCATTTTAACATCCGTTTCAAGGCTCAATAGTAAGATTACAATTTTATTCTTAGTGTGGCTCCAAGTATCATCCTAAGTAAGTCCTAGGAGAACCATTTTCACTTTCCCACATGAAGGTTTAAAGGCTATGTAAAAAGGGTTTAAAAAAAAAAAGTCAATCAGTGTGTTTGGTGCAACTTTATAGATAGTTTTTATTAAGAATAATTCTTACTTTTTGAGATGCAGCTGCTCTGTATTCTCTCTACAGAGCAGCTGTATCTTTCTCTGAATCCTGCACTTGTCAGGTCCGCGGGACTGACGGGTTCAGTGTCAGCGGGTCGAGCTGTTATCGATCATATCGAAGTTCATAACTTAGAGGTGATCGATTACAGGTGGATCCTGCATGTGAACCCGTCAGAACCACTGACCTGACGGATTGAGGTCATAGCAAACAATACAGCTGCTCTGTAAACAGAATACAAAGCAGCTGTATCTCAAAAAGTAAAAATAATTTTTAATAAAAGTAATTATACAGTTGCACCAAACAGATGGACTGTCCTTTTTATTTAAAAAAATAAATTACAAAAAATCCCTTTCAAGGGTTTACATTCTTCAGTAAAATATGTTTGTTAAAGAGAAACTGTCATCTCCCCTGACACGTCTATTTAAAAAAATTTAATTTCTTGAAGACTTTTTTTGTGCCATTCCTCTGTTATTTCTCCAAGAAATGTATTAACAACTGGATGTTACCATTCCCCTTGTCAAAGGCAGTGTGTCCCTACGGTCTCACGGTCAGTTGTATTAGACAGAAAAGCAGTGCTGGGCACAACTCAATTTGATACTTCCTCTAACTGTGTGGCATTACTTAAAACTCTACATTTTAGTGGTGTATATATATGTATGTATATTCAAAAAAACTTCAGTGTCAAGCCACATATAAAAAAAAAAAAAAAAAGGGTTTCATAAAATATTTCCATCCATGGACTTGCTGCTATTTCCATTCATTGACTCTTTGCTTGTAGGACAGGTAGCAGAGGTACTAATATTGGTATGTTCAGTGAGCTAAGGAGCTTATTTACACTACTATTTATTTGATAATATGTATTGGAGCCAACCCTCCTATTAGCCCTTATTCGCACAACAGGGTTTCCCGGCCGGGTGACAGCCGTTCATAAATCGGCCGTCACCCGGCTGCATTAGGAACAATAGACCCCTAATGGGGCTATTCACACGACCGATTTTTTGACGGCCCGGGAAACCTGGCCGTCAAAAAATGGGATATGCCCTATTTTCAGCCGTTTACCCGGCCGCCCGGTTCCCATAGAAGTCTATGGGGCCGGGTAATACACGGCCATCACCGGAATGTGTCCCGAGTGATAGCCATGTATTCCGTCGCTCGCGCAAGCTCTCCTCCTCATCCTCACCCTCACAGTGCAGAGTTCATGTGAGGAGGATCTTTTTTTTCTCCCTGTAGAAGTCGGAATCTCCAATCCCCGTGTAATGAGAGGGTAGGGAGACAGACAGGTGAGCCCTAATCTACCCGCCACTCAGTCCCAGCCTACTTGCAACGACCCGTCCTAAGCGACGGGGTACAACTGGGCGACGGTCCCTACGCTCAGTAAGTGCAAGACAGACAAAACAGAAAAGGGTACACAGAAGCTAGGGAAACGGGGCAGCTGCCCACGGAGACACCGTGAGCAACAAGAGTAGTGAACGAGCCGAGTCAAACCAGGAGAGAGCGAGGTACAAAACGCGGAGAAGGAGAGTGGTCAGAAAGCCAAGGTCAATAACAAGCAGAGGATGAGTAGTGCAAGCAGCAGCAGCAAGCCAGGAAACAAGCATAGAAGAATCACAGGCAAAGGAGGAACAGGAAAGGCAGGTATAAATAGACAGTGGGCGGGAACTAGCTCCGTCTGGCCAGGCTGTGATAGGCTCTCCCACTCCTAAGCCTGCCATCCTGAGTGGTGGAAGATGGAGTCAGTCTCACAGACATAGGAGCAGGTGCAGACTGATTGCCCACGGGCGTTGACACAGAAACTGTGTCTGGCAAATCCTTTACACCCCGGCCGGGATTATATGGACATAGTGACGTCACTCACTTCAGAAGCGGAATCCCCGACCCTGTGGCAGGGAATTCCGCTACAGGAAAAGAGAGTGACTATACAGTCCATATATGGACACAGTGACATCACTCACTTCAGAAGCGGAATCCCCGACCCTGTGGCCGGGGATTCCTCTCCAGGAGAAGTCAGTGACTAAACTGTCCATATATGGACATTGACGTCAGTGACTTCTCCTGGAAGGGGGGGGATGGGTGCAACCTAGAGGGGGCTGTGTGGCATCACCTACAGGGGACTTGGTGGCATCACCTACAGGGGACTTGGTGGCATCACCTACAGGGGACTTGGTGGCATCACCTACAGGGGACTTGGTGGCATCACCTACAGGGGACTTGGTGGCATCACCTACAGGGGACTTGGTGGCATTTCATAAAGGGAGCTGGGTGGCATTACCTGCAGGGGGCTGGTTGGCATTACCAACAGGGGGCTGTGTGGCTTTATCTACAGAGGGCTGTGTGTGGCAACAAATTTAAATGATATTCATCCGATTTTAAAATGGACAGGGAAAAAAACGGATGTAAAACGGGTCAAAATCGGCCGTTAAAAACGGCAACACGGCCCGGAACGGAATCGGAACGGATGCAAACCGACCGGGAAATACTATTTTATCGGCCAACACTCGGACCCTGTCGTGTGAATGAGGCCTTAGGCCTCATTCACACGACAGGGTCCGAGTGTCGGCCGGGAAAATCGGCCGTTTTTGGCCGATTTTCCCGGCCGGTTTGCATCCGATTTGCATCCGTTCCGGGCCGAGTTGCCGTTTTTACCGGCCGATTTGGACCCGATTTGCATCCGTTTTTTCCCCTGTCCGTTTTAAAATCGGATGAATTTCATTTAAATTTGTTGCCACACACAGCCCTTTGTAGATAATGCCACAGCCCCCCTGGTAGGTAATGCCACCCAGCCCCCTGTTGGTGATGCCACACAGCCCCCTGTA
This sequence comes from Rhinoderma darwinii, assembly GCF_050947455.1. Lineage (NCBI taxonomy): Eukaryota > Metazoa > Chordata > Amphibia > Anura > Rhinodermatidae > Rhinoderma > Rhinoderma darwinii. The sequence continues at coordinate 45,596,240 of NC_134698.1, read as the reverse complement.
GGTAATGCCACCCAGCCCCCTGCAGGTAATGCCACCCAGCCCCCTGTAGGTGATGCCACACAGCCCCCTGTTGGTGATGCCACCCTGCCCCCTGTAGGTAATGCCACCCAGCCCCCTGTAGGTAATGCAACCCAGCCCCCTGTAGGTAATGCCACCCAGCCCCCTGTAGGTGATGCCACACAGCCCCCTGTTGGTGATGCCACCCTGTCCCCTGTAGGTAATGCCACCCAGCTCCCTGTAGGTAATGCCACCGAGCCCCCTGTAGGCGATGCCACCCTGCCCCCTGTAGGTGATGCCACCCTGCCCCTGTAGGTGATGCCACCCACCAGCCCCCTGTAGGTGATGCCACCCACCCTGCCCCCTGTAGGTGATGCCACCCTGCCCCCTGTAGTTGATTCCACCCTGCCCCCTGTAGGTGATGCCACCCAGCCCCCTGTAGGTGATGCCACCAAGTCCCCTGTAGGTGATCCCACACAGCCCCCTGTAGGTTGCACCCATCCCCCCCCCCCCCTTCCAGGAGAAGTCACTGACTTCAATGTCCATATATGGCCAGTGTAGTCACTGACTTCTCCTGAAGAGGAATTCCCTGCCACAGGTCGAGAATTCCGCTTCAGAAGTGAGTGACGTCACTGTGTCCATATATGGACAGTGTAGTCACTCACTTCTCCTGTAGCGGAATCCCCGGCCATAGAGTCGGGGATTCCGCTGCAGAAGTACGTGACTTTGCTGTGTCCATATATGGACAGTGTAGTCATGCACTTCTGCTGTAGCGGCATCCCCGGCCATAGAGTCGGGGATTCCGCTGCAGAAGTGCGTGACTTCGCTGTGTCCATATATGGACAGTGTAGTCACTCACTTCTCCTGTAGTGGAATCCCCGGCCATAGAGTCGGGGATTCCGCTGCAGAAGTACGTGACTTTGCTGTGTCCATATATGGACAGTGTAGTCATGCACTTCTCCTGTAGCGGCATCCCCGGCCATAGAGTCGGGGATTCCGCTGCAGAAGTGCGTGACTTCGCTGTGTCCATATATGGACAGTGTAGTCACTCACTTCTCCTGTAGCGGCATCCCCGGCCATAGAGTCGGGGATTCCGCTGCAGAAGTGCGTGACTTCGCTGTGTCCATATATGGACAGTGTAGTCACGCACTTCTCCTGTAGCGGCATCCCCGGCCATAGAGTCAGGGATTCCACTGCAGAAGTGCGTGACTTCGCTGTGTCCATATATGGACAGTGTAGTCACTCACTTCTCCTGTAGCGCAATCCCCGGCCATAGAGTCGGGGATTCCGCTGCAGAAGTGCGTGACTTCGCTGTGTCCATATATGGACAGTGTAGTCACTCACTTCTCCTGTAGCGGCATCCCCGGCCATAGAGTCGGGGATTCCGCTGCAGAAGTGCGTGACTTCGCTGTGTCCATATATGGACAGTATAGTCACTCACTTCTCCTGTAGCGGAATCCCCGGCCATAGAGTCGGGGATTCCGCTGCAGAAGTACGTGACTTTGCTGTGTCCATATATGGACAGTGTAGTCATGCACTTCTCCTGTAGCGGCATCCCCGGCCATAGAGTTGGGGATTCCGCTGCAGAAGTGCGTGACTTCGCTGTGTCCATATATGGACAGTGTAGTCACTCACTTCTCCTGTAGCGGCATCCCCGGCCATAGAGTCGGGGATTCCGCTGCAGAAGTGCGTGACTTCGCTGTGTCCATATATGGACAGTGTAGTCACTCACTTCTCCTGTAGCGGCATCCCCGGCCATAGAGTCGGGGATTCCGCTGCAGAAGTACGTGACTTTGCTGTGTCCATATATGGACAGTGTAGTCATGCACTTCTCCTGTAGCGGCATCCCCGGCCATAGAGTCGGGGATTCCGCTGCAGAAGTGCGTGACTTCGCTGTGTCCATATCTGGACAGTGTAGTCACGCACTTCTCCTGTAGCGGAATCCCCAATCCCCGGCCGGGGATTGGGGATTCCGACTCCTACAGCGAGCAATAAAAGACCCTCCTCCTCCTCCTCACATGCACTCTGCACTGTGAGGAGGAGGAGAGAGAGTGCCGAGCGACGGTAGACCCGGCCATCACTCGGGACACATTCCGGTGATGGCCGGGTATTACCCGGCCTCATAGACTTCTATGGGAGCCGGGCGGCCGGGCACCCGGCCGAAAATAGAGCATGTCCTATTTTTTGACGGCCGGTTTTCCCGGCCGTCAAAAAATCGGTCGTGTGAATAGCCCCATTAGGGGTCTATTATTCCTAATGCAGCCGGGTGCCCGCCGATTTATGAACGGCCGGCACCCGGCCGGGAAACCCTGTCGTGTGAATCCCGCCTAATTATCTCCTGATAGGGATATTTTCAATAATATTATTTGTTTCCAAACTGTTATTAACCCCTTAGTGACCACTAATACGTGTTTTAACGTGATTCACTACTGGGCTTTAGGCTAGGCTGACGCCTTTTCACGTCAGCCTAGTCTAAGTCCTGCACGGGTCTCTCGTGCAGGCAGGAGCCGGGGCTCTGCTCCTGCTCCAACGCCCGTTAAATGCCGCCGTCAATAGCGACCGCGGCATTTAACTTTGTTTACAGAGGGAGTGCGCTCCCTCTGTCACCCATCGGCGGCCCGCGAATGAAATCGCGGGTCTCCGATGGGGTGTCATGGCAGCCGGGGGACTGATAAAAGCCCCCAGGTCTGCCCTGGACATATGCCTGTTAGGACGCGCCGGAGGCACGTCCTAACAGATTGCCTGTCAGATTTACACTGACAGGCAATAATGCTCTGGTATACGAAGTATACCAGAGCATTATAGCAGCGATCGGAATATCGCACAGTAAAGTCCCCTAGTCGGACTAATAAAATCAGTCATCAAAGTGAAATAAAGATTATTAATAAAAAGTACAGTAAAAAAATAAATAAAACCATTTTTTTCCATAAAAAGTGGTTTTATTTAGTAAAAGTGTAAAAAAAAAAAAAAAGTACACATATATGGTATCGCCGCGACCGTAATGACTCCATTAATAAAGTTAATATGTAATTTAAACCGCAAAGTGAACACCGTAAAAAAAAACGCCAAAAACTATGGCGAAATTGCTATTTTTTTCCATTGCCCCCCAAAAAAGTCATAATAAAAATGAATCAATAAGTCCCATGTACCCCAAAACAGTACCATTCAAAACTACGTCTTGTCCCGCAGAAAACAAGCCCAAAAAATCACTACATTGATGGAAAAATAAAAAAATTACGGCTCTTGGAAAGCGACGATGCAAAAGCAAATAATTTTAGTTCAAAAGTGTTTTTATTGTGCAAAAGTCGTAAAACATAAAAAAACCTCCACATATGTGGTATCGCCGTAATCGTACCGACCCATAGAATAAAGGTCACATGTTAATTACGTCGCACAGTGAACGGCGTCAATTTAAAAACGCATAGAACAATGGCGGAATTTCAGGTTTTTTTTATAATCCCCCCCAAAAAGGTTAATAAAAGTTAATATAAAAATTATATGTACCCAAAAATGGTGCCATTAAAAAGCACAACTAATCCCGCAAAAAACAAGTCCTCATACAGCTATGTAGACGAAAAAATAAGAACGTTATAGCTCTTTGAATGCGACTATAGAAAAACGAATAAAATAGCTTGGTCATTAAGGCCTAAAATGGGCTGGTCACTAAGGGGTTAAAATTCACAAACTCGTGATTACATTGATCTAATATTTTGATTCTCACTCCGTCAGCATTGATTGGACATTGTCAGGCTTTGATAACACCCGGTTGTCAACTTATTCATACATTTTTAGAAGGATGTCTTAACAGAGAAACATCACAACACAGAGCTCTAAGAAATTGTTATTTCATGTGTAATTCAATTATTCACTAAAAAAATTATTTCAGGACAGGTCCTCTTTAAATTTTCAAAGCAGTGACAAAAAAAAAAAAAGATTTAGTTGAAGAACAAAATCAGGAACTACAGTTCTGGTGTATTCACACTGTGTGGTTTTGCTGTGGTTTTCTTGCCACTTTGCCAAAAACCGGACTGCAAAAACGCATCTGTATTTAACATGGTTTTGCCGTTAAATAGACACCAACTTTTCAAACAATTTATCCTAATATAATAGTATATACCTGATATAGAGGAAACTTGTAATTTACTTACTGTTAAAATATAGTTGTTTTATCAATGTAAATTATGTGTGAAGTTACTGCCACTAAGTTGCTGCCTTCCTGTAATATGCTGTCCACCCTGTTGTCAAGCAAGATTTGTCCCTAGTTACAGAGAAGAATTGACGGACTGCAGAAACTGGGGGTGTGTCTCTTCACTGACTGCCTATAGAAGTCTATGGAGAGGGGAAAGGGAGCAGGAGGAGGGAGCCGAGAGAGAAAGACACAGATACGCTGCCAATAAAGGTCTATGGAGGGGGGAGGGAGTAAGTGATACTCTGTCATCTAAGTTTTGGATTCTCAGCTACACTACTCATTACTTCTGTATAATGTATTCCATGCTGCTGCAGCTTCTATATATACAGTGCCCACCAAAAGTTCCGGAACACCCTCATAACTTATGAACGGCTCGAGGTAGAGGGTTTATATTTATGCAAATGAGCTTTTCAATGGACAACTGGACGTGTTTTCTCGTTTTACCAACTGGGCGTGTATTGTGTTTTTACCAACTGGGCATTGTGAATAGAAGTGTATGATGCTGACGAATCAGCATCATACACTTCTCATCGTTCCCACCCAGCTTCTTTCACTGCAGACATACAGCATGACGTCCCCCACAGGTCCTTCAACATTGTTGTCGGACAAAGAAGATACATTGGCTCCAGGCGTCCAAAAGGTTAATATGCTCGTCTCTAGGGAGTTTGCTATGCTTACCTGCACTGTACCCTCTGACGCCTGGAGCTGATGTGTCTTCTCTCTTCCGACGCCAAGGTTGAAGGACCTGTGGGTGACGTCACGCTGTGTGTCAGCAGTGAAAGAAGCTGGCTGGGAATGATGACGTCACCCACAGGCCTTCAACCTTGGCGTCGGAAGAGAAAAGACATCAGTTCCAGGCGTCAGAGGGTACAGTGCAGGGTATGTGCAGGTGAGCATAGCAAACTCCCTAGAGACGAGCATATTAACCTTTTGGACGACTGGAGCCGATGTATCTTCTTTGTCCGACGACAATGCTGAAGGACCTGTGGGTGACGTCACGCTGTATGTCTGCAGTGAAAGAAGCTGGGTGGGAACGATGAGAAGTGTACGATGTTGATAACTTGGGCAAAAACGATCGTTTAAAAAAAACAAAAAACGTTGCTGTTATCTACAGTGCAGTGCCGATCACATTCAATAGGAGATAGGGATTTGATAATCTGGTGACAGAGCCTCTTTAAATGGCATGGGGGGGGGGTCGAGTGTGGGCTCATTTGAAAGCTCTTTTCAATACAAAAACGATGCTGCAAACAATATTTTTTTGGCCTTAAAGAGGCTCTGTCACCAGATTATAAGTGCCCTATCACCTACATAATCTGATTGGCGCTACAATGTAGCGAACAGTGGTTTTTATTTTGAAAAACGATCATTTTTGAGCAATTTATGAGCAATTTTAGATTTATGTTAATTTGTTTCTTAATGACCAACTGGGCGTGTTTTTACTTTTGACCAAGTCGCCGTTGTACAGAGGAGTGTATGATGCTGACCAATCACGGCCATACACTTTTCATTGTTCCAGCCCAGCTTCTTTCACTGCACAATCACGCTCCCTAAGGTCCACAAAAATCTAGTGGACCCTCCAGGAAGACCGATAGTTTCGGGCAATGGAGGTTTATGTGAAACTGTGTGTCGCTTCATTGACCATTATCTTAAACCCCTTGTTTGTGAATTACCATCGTACATTCGTGATTCCACTGATGTCTTGAATAGGTTAGAGGGGGTTTACATGGGTCATGATGACTTCTTTGTGACATGCGACGTGGAGTCACTTTATACCTCTATTGAACATAAACATGGTATTGAAGCCGCTAGGTTTTATCTAAATGGGACCAACTTGGAATCCGATCTTATCGATCTTTTGATTGTACTATTGGATTTTGTTTTACATCACAATCTGTTCCTTTTCAAGGATCGATATTTTCTGCAAAAGAGGGGAGTGGCAATGGGGGCCACTTGTGCGCCCTCATATGCCAACCTCTTTCTTGGCCGGTGGGAGCAGAATCTTCAGTTGCCTGATGCGGATGATGGAGGCGTCCTGATATGGATGCGCTTCATCGACGACATACTATTTCTCTGGCATGGTGAAAAAGAGAAGCTTGACAAGTTTCTTGAGGATCTGAATGTCAACCAGCTCAACATCCGTTTGACTTCTAAAATAAGTCGCACTGATGTTGAGTTTCTTGACATTAGACTCACTAGTGACATAGATGGATCAATTGTCACTGATATTTTCAGGAAAAGTACATCAGTCAATTCCTTCCTTTATGCCAAATCATCTCATCCTCCACAGACACTGAGAGCAGTTCCAACGGGACAATTTTTAAGAGCACGTCGGATATGTTCCACAGAATCAGCCTTTGAGAATCAGGCCGCTGACCTCTCAAATAGGTTTCGTGCTAGAGGTTACAAATCTATGGATATTGAGCAAGGATACATGAGAGCCAAAAATACGCAACGAAGTGACCTACTTATACCTAAATTTAAGAAAAAGAACAGTAATGAAGAGGTAAGGTTCATCACTGGATATCATGCCCAATGGAGAGAAATGAAATCGATTTTTGAGAGGTTCTGGCCAATTCTCCATACTGATATGGATCTGAGTGTAGTGCTATCAGATTATCCCCTTATGACTTCACGTAGATCACGTAATCTAAGGGATATATTAGTTAAGAGTCATTATGTAGCTCCTACCTCAGGCTTTATATTCAATTCCAAAGGACCAAAGTGGGGTTCATACCCATGTGGTGACTGTGGGGCATGTTCCCTTATGACTAGATCTCTAGATTTCAGTGACTCTTCTGGGTCAAGACAATATAAAATCTGTCACAACATCACTTGTCGTTCAACTGCTGTGGTTTATTATGCCATTTGTCCATGTCGACTGATATATGTGGGTCTCACTTCTAGAGAACTCCGTGTGAGGATCCTTGAACATGTAAGGGACATAAAGGGCGCTATGAAAACTGACGATCCTGAAAAGTTAAGCAAACTTAAACCGATACCTCGTCATTTTCGTGACCATCATCAAGGTAATTGGAGACTTCTCACCTTCAGGGGAATTGATAAGATCTCCCTAGGAAATAGAGGGGGTAATATTCAGAGAATCCTTGCCCAACGTGAATGCAAATGGATAGTGAAACTACAAACCGTTTTTCCTAAGGGGCTTAATGAAATGATTAGTTTCGCTCCATTCTTATAAATTTCTAATAGGTGCCAACCTCTGTTATGTTTTATCATTTTGTGTGTAGGGAGGATTTATTATTTAACTTTTGCTTGCTTGTCTTTTCAGAGTGGACTGTATCGGTTATATTGGAGGCGCATGAGGTGCATGGCTATATTGAGGTGTATGGGTGCATCGAAGGCACATTATGGAAGTCATCTTATATGTTTTGATACTAATGTGGTTTCGTTGTTTACTTTATTAGGTTACATTTGCAATATAATGTTTGGTTCTTTAACCTTTCTTCTTTTTGATTCTGTGGTTATGCGATGATCGCATTAGGTATCAGTAGCGACATTTCTGTTCATGGTCTGATATAGGCATTCTTGGAGTGGATTGTTTTTTTATCCTGGAATTTCATGGATGCATTACCACATTGATGGATGTTTTGCTCTAACACGTTTTTGATTATCATATGCTTTTTTCTATTCATATGTCTTTTTCACTTTTTCTTTATTATTTGAATTATCTTTCTTGATGTTTCACTTTTGTGCTCTAATTGCACTCTTATTATCATATATTATATATTTTCTTTCACACTCACATATATATATTTCTTTGTGACCTATATGGTCCATTCATACACATACATCTATTTTTATTTTATTTTTGGTCATATGTGTATGCATATGGCCATATATTCACATTAGTGTTCATGCACGTTTACAATTTGTAATATATAGGATTATTTTGTCTTTATATACATGTACTGTAAATGTGCATTTTTTCATACATCTACTTGTTTGTCATGTATGCATTTAAACCACTTATGTCACAATTTATATATTTATATTTTTATTTTTACACTTTTTTCTTTCATTCATATATTTTTATCCATCTAACTAATCAGGTATGATGTTTGGTCATATATGTATATATGGTGATATTTCACATTAATATCTTTAACTGGTGTGCACAGTGGGCTCCTAGGCATGCATTGGGTCCCCCTCTGTACACTTTGTTCATCTATATTATTGCATGATATACTGTTGCCTGTATTTGATCTATCGGAACCAATGTGTGATTTATGTTATTTCCGTACATTTCAGGATGTCTAAATATACTCTCATCTAGAATGCCTTTGCTATTTTGTAATGTAGTAAACATATATAAATATATTCTAACTGTGAATAGCGCTCATGTATTCATACCGCTCTCCATCTCTTGGATATGGGCAATTGCGGTTGCCTTGCCCTATTCCAAGATGGATGCGGTGGTCTGTGGTTGTTGTGCGCATGCGCGGGGCGGGGGGCCGTTCATCATGTAGTTCACGGCGCAACATGGACTTGGGCTCTGTGCAGTTGCGCACTGCTCACTTCCGGACGCCGTGCACTGCGTGATTGAGGTGCTGCCTCTCCTCGTGCAGGCGCCAGCTGAACATCCTATGGACAAGTAAGTGTGGTACACCGTTCAGCTGTGTACCCCTTATTTAAATCCTCTGATCACACTCTTTCAGCACCCCCTGACGAAGCCAGGTGCGAAACGCGCGTTGGGGTGTTCTGACAGTGTTGTGGCAGTGGAATGGCGCATGGTGGGTCTTTTGGTATGCGTATCTTGAGGTCTCAATGAGCTTCCTCTCCATGACTGTGACTTTACAATTTTTGTGACTATTTTATAGGCCCTTGTTATGGTGATTATTATCAGTATACATACTTTATAGTCGTTGATATTGTTATACTACCATTGTTTGCCCTGCCTTATATTCAACACTGTCTTCTGTGTACTGTTGTACATTGTTTTTATGGGTGGTTATATTTTTTTAAAATCGTCTTGATCAACTGTGTTGTCTGTCCTTAATAAAGTCATTTTGTATTTTTTCTAAGATACGTTTGATCTTGTTTTATTATAGCATATGGGGATATCTTTTTGGTGTTTACTATGCATGGGGTCCCATATATGCAACTTTATTCATTGATATATGACCTTGAATTTATAGGTATTCTTTTTTTGGCTTAATTATTGTCTTTTTGGTGAATACAGGTCCTGGTATGGATTATCGTGGTCGTGACCAAAATTGGGTCACCCAGTTGTCAGATGTTTTTAAAAGTGATATACATTCAGAGGTTGGCACCTATGCACCGTTGAATAGAGATATTCAGTTACGTTTAAAATTCTTATTGGAAAAGCGGACTAGAACATGGTGGAACAAGGCTTCTCTGGAGCATTACCTTAGTAAGGATATCATCCCTAGGGGATTGAGAGTTAAAATTACACCTTCATTTCCAGTTGATGACGACCTATTCAGACAGAGGTGGGAAGATGCATGTAAAGTCTGCTCCAGAACGATGTTAGAGTTATTGATAGGATGTGATAAACAGACCCTTGAAGTACTTGAGAGTGAAATTGAACCACTACAGCAAGATCTGAAGGCAAAGATGACGGCAGATGAGATGGTCACCTTTGAAAGGGAATTAGATAGTGAATTTCTTAAATGGGAAAAAGAGATCCAACAATTTAAAATGAAGAAATTTCAGCGTGATCTCTCCGATTACCAAAATGATCGTGTCTTTAGGTGGAACTGGCAACAATCTATGAGGTCAAGATCAAGATCTAGATCACGATCGGGTTATACATCCTCATCCTCTAATGAAGGACCATCAACTGGTCGTTTTTTAGGCAAACGCCCAAGATGGGAGCAAGACACTGGACATCTAATGGGCAAAAACAAAAGAAACAAGCCTTTAGATGGAGGGATGAACCTCAGGAACAGACAGGCAAAGATCAACTAAAGGTAATTAATTTGTCCAATGAGATATTAACGCAGGCACAGTTGGAAGTGTTGGGAATGGGTTTGACCTTCTCTCCAGTATCTAACTTTGATTTCTTTGAGGCTGTCAAGGATGTACACCTTTTTGCTAGGAAACTGCTTTTCAAAAAGCACTTTTCTAGATATGATGTGCAACTTTTCACAGGAAAGGATGAACAACAGGCCCTCAGGGCTCTTGATGAGCTTTTAAAAGAACAAGAACTAACTGTTGAACCTAAATTCCCGGTGGGAGTCAGGGGGCGCTCTACCACATTTCCTCCTTTGTCCATGTGTCCCGCAGTCGACACCTTTGTGAGACTGGTTACCAATGAATTGAGTAAATTGTCTTCACATCGTACACATGATAATTTGAATAGGGCACAACGGGAGGCCCTTGAACAACTCAAAAGAATGAAATCAGTGGTTATTAAGCCAGCTGACAAAGGTGGAAATGTGGTATTGTGGCCTGTTGACAAATACGAGAGAGAAGCCTTTAGACAGCTCAATGATGTGTCATGTTATCAAAGATTGGATGGATGTCCTCTAGGTAGTTTTAAAACCCAATTAGATCAAATTCTATTGAAGGCTTTTGAATCCAATATTATACCTAAAACCACACTTGATGGTCTCATTGTTGATAAACCCATTTTAGCAACCCTGTATCTGCTCCCTAAGGTCCACAAAAATCTAGTGGACCCTCCAGGAAGACCGATAGTTTCGGGCAATGGAGGTTTATGTGAAACTGTGTGTCGCTTCATTGACCATTATCTTAAACCCCTTGTTTGTGAATTACCATCGTACATTCGTGATTCCACTGATGTCTTGAATAGGTTAGAGGGGGTTTACATGGGTCATGATGACTTCTTTGTGACATGCGACGTGGAGTCACTTTATACCTCTATTGAACATAAACATGGTATTGAAGCCGCTAGGTTTTATCTAAATGGGACCAACTTGGAATCCGATCTTATCGATCTTTTGATTGTACTATTGGATTTTGTTTTACATCACAATCTGTTCCTTTTCAAGGATCGATATTTTCTGCAAAAGAGGGGAGTGGCAATGGGGGCCACTTGTGCGCCCTCATATGCCAACCTCTTTCTTGGCCGGTGGGAGCAGAATCTTCAGTTGCCTGATGCGGATGATGGAGGCGTCCTGATATGGATGCGCTTCATCGACGACATACTATTTCTCTGGCATGGTGAAAAAGAGAAGCTTGACAAGTTTCTTGAGGATCTGAATGTCAACCAGCTCAACATCCGTTTGACTTCTAAAATAAGTCGCACTGATGTTGAGTTTCTTGACATTAGACTCACTAGTGACATAGATGGATCAATTGTCACTGATATTTTCAGGAAAAGTACATCAGTCAATTCCTTCCTTTATGCCAAATCATCTCATCCTCCACAGACACTGAGAGCAGTTCCAACGGGACAATTTTTAAGAGCACGTCGGATATGTTCCACAGAATCAGCCTTTGAGAATCAGGCCGCTGACCTCTCAAATAGGTTTCGTGCTAGAGGTTACAAATCTATGGATATTGAGCAAGGATACATGAGAGCCAAAAATACGCAACGAAGTGACCTACTTATACCTAAATTTAAGAAAAAGAACAGTAATGAAGAGGTAAGGTTCATCACTGGATATCATGCCCAATGGAGAGAAATGAAATCGATTTTTGAGAGGTTCTGGCCAATTCTCCATACTGATATGGATCTGAGTGTAGTGCTATCAGATTATCCCCTTATGACTTCACGTAGATCACGTAATCTAAGGGATATATTAGTTAAGAGTCATTATGTAGCTCCTACCTCAGGCTTTATATTCAATTCCAAAGGACCAAAGTGGGGTTCATACCCATGTGGTGACTGTGGGGCATGTTCCCTTATGACTAGATCTCTAGATTTCAGTGACTCTTCTGGGTCAAGACAATATAAAATCTGTCACAACATCACTTGTCGTTCAACTGCTGTGGTTTATTATGCCATTTGTCCATGTCGACTGATATATGTGGGTCTCACTTCTAGAGAACTCCGTGTGAGGATCCTTGAACATGTAAGGGACATAAAGGGCGCTATGAAAACTGACGATCCTGAAAAGTTAAGCAAACTTAAACCGATACCTCGTCATTTTCGTGACCATCATCAAGGTAATTGGAGACTTCTCACCTTCAGGGGAATTGATAAGATCTCCCTAGGAAATAGAGGGGGTAATATTCAGAGAATCCTTGCCCAACGTGAATGCAAATGGATAGTGAAACTACAAACCGTTTTTCCTAAGGGGCTTAATGAAATGATTAGTTTCGCTCCATTCTTATAAATTTCTAATAGGTGCCAACCTCTGTTATGTTTTATCATTTTGTGTGTAGGGAGGATTTATTATTTAACTTTTGCTTGCTTGTCTTTTCAGAGTGGACTGTATCGGTTATATTGGAGGCGCATGAGGTGCATGGCTATATTGAGGTGTATGGGTGCATCGAAGGCACATTATGGAAGTCATCTTATATGTTTTGATACTAATGTGGTTTCGTTGTTTACTTTATTAGGTTACATTTGCAATATAATGTTTGGTTCTTTAACCTTTCTTCTTTTTGATTCTGTGGTTATGCGATGATCGCATTAGGTATCAGTAGCGACATTTCTGTTCATGGTCTGATATAGGCATTCTTGGAGTGGATTGTTTTTTTATCCTGGAATTTCATGGATGCATTACCACATTGATGGATGTTTTGCTCTAACACGTTTTTGATTATCATATGCTTTTTTCTATTCATATGTCTTTTTCACTTTTTCTTTATTATTTGAATTATCTTTCTTGATGTTTCACTTTTGTGCTCTAATTGCACTCTTATTATCATATATTATATATTTTCTTTCACACTCACATATATATATTTCTTTGTGACCTATATGGTCCATTCATACACATACATCTATTTTTATTTTATTTTTGGTCATATGTGTATGCATATGGCCATATATTCACATTAGTGTTCATGCACGTTTACAATTTGTAATATATAGGATTATTTTGTCTTTATATACATGTACTGTAAATGTGCATTTTTTCATACATCTACTTGTTTGTCATGTATGCATTTAAACCACTTATGTCACAATTTATATATATTTATATTTTTATTTTTACACTTTTTTCTTTCATTCATATATTTTTATCCATCTAACTAATCAGGTATGATGTTTGGTCATATATGTATATATGGTGATATTTCACATTAATATCTTTAACTGGTGTGCACAGTGGGCTCCTAGGCATGCATTGGGTCCCCCTCTGTACACTTTGTTCATCTATATTATTGCATGATATACTGTTGCCTGTATTTGATCTATCGGAACCAATGTGTGATTTATGTTATTTCCGTACATTTCAGGATGTCTAAATATACTCTCATCTAGAATGCCTTTGCTATTTTGTAATGTAGTAAACATATATAAATATATTCTAACTGTGAATAGCGCTCATGTATTCATACCGCTCTCCATCTCTTGGATATGGGCAATTGCGGTTGCCTTGCCCTATTCCAAGATGGATGCGGTGGTCTGTGGTTGTTGTGCGCATGCGCGGGGCGGGGGGCCGTTCATCATGTAGTTCACGGCGCAACATGGACTTGGGCTCTGTGCAGTTGCGCACTGCTCACTTCCGGACGCCGTGCACTGCGTGATTGAGGTGCTGCCTCTCCTCGTGCAGGCGCCAGCTGAACATCCTATGGACAAGTAAGTGTGGTACACCGTTCAGCTGTGTACCCCTTATTTAAATCCTCTGATCACACTCTTTCAGCACCCCCTGACGAAGCCAGGTGCGAAACGCGCGTTGGGGTGTTCTGACAGTGTTGTGGCAGTGGAATGGCGCATGGTGGGTCTTTTGGTATGCGTATCTTGAGGTCTCAATGAGCTTCCTCTCCATGACTGTGACTTTACAATTTTTGTGACTATTTTATAGGCCCTTGTTATGGTGATTATTATCAGTATACATACTTTATAGTCGTTGATATTGTTATACTACCATTGTTTGCCCTGCCTTATATTCAACACTGTCTTCTGTGTACTGTTGTACATTGTTTTTATGGGTGGTTATATTTTTTTAAAATCGTCTTGATCAACTGTGTTGTCTGTCCTTAATAAAGTCATTTTGTATTTTTTCTAAGATACGTTTGATCTTGTTTTATTATAGCATATGGGGATATCTTTTTGGTGTTTACTATGCATGGGGTCCCATATATGCAACTTTATTCATTGATATATGACCTTGAATTTATAGGTATTCTTTTTTTGGCTTAATTATTGTCTTTTTGGTGAATACAGGTCCTGGTATGGATTATCGTGGTCGTGACCAAAATTGGGTCACCCAGTTGTCAGATGTTTTTAAAAGTGATATACATTCAGAGGTTGGCACCTATGCACCGTTGAATAGAGATATTCAGTTACGTTTAAAATTCTTATTGGAAAAGCGGACTAGAACATGGTGGAACAAGGCTTCTCTGGAGCATTACCTTAGTAAGGATATCATCCCTAGGGGATTGAGAGTTAAAATTACACCTTCATTTCCAGTTGATGACGACCTATTCAGACAGAGGTGGGAAGATGCATGTAAAGTCTGCTCCAGAACGATGTTAGAGTTATTGATAGGATGTGATAAACAGACCCTTGAAGTACTTGAGAGTGAAATTGAACCACTACAGCAAGATCTGAAGGCAAAGATGACGGCAGATGAGATGGTCACCTTTGAAAGGGAATTAGATAGTGAATTTCTTAAATGGGAAAAAGAGATCCAACAATTTAAAATGAAGAAATTTCAGCGTGATCTCTCCGATTACCAAAATGATCGTGTCTTTAGGTGGAACTGGCAACAATCTATGAGGTCAAGATCAAGATCTAGATCACGATCGGGTTATACATCCTCATCCTCTAATGAAGGACCATCAACTGGTCGTTTTTTAGGCAAACGCCCAAGATGGGAGCAAGACACTGGACATCTAATGGGCAAAAACAAAAGAAACAAGCCTTTAGATGGAGGGATGAACCTCAGGAACAGACAGGCAAAGATCAACTAAAGGTAATTAATTTGTCCAATGAGATATTAACGCAGGCACAGTTGGAAGTGTTGGGAATGGGTTTGACCTTCTCTCCAGTATCTAACTTTGATTTCTTTGAGGCTGTCAAGGATGTACACCTTTTTGCTAGGAAACTGCTTTTCAAAAAGCACTTTTCTAGATATGATGTGCAACTTTTCACAGGAAAGGATGAACAACAGGCCCTCAGGGCTCTTGATGAGCTTTTAAAAGAACAAGAACTAACTGTTGAACCTAAATTCCCGGTGGGAGTCAGGGGGCGCTCTACCACATTTCCTCCTTTGTCCATGTGTCCCGCAGTCGACACCTTTGTGAGACTGGTTACCAATGAATTGAGTAAATTGTCTTCACATCGTACACATGATAATTTGAATAGGGCACAACGGGAGGCCCTTGAACAACTCAAAAGAATGAAATCAGTGGTTATTAAGCCAGCTGACAAAGGTGGAAATGTGGTATTGTGGCCTGTTGACAAATACGAGAGAGAAGCCTTTAGACAGCTCAATGATGTGTCATGTTATCAAAGATTGGATGGATGTCCTCTAGGTAGTTTTAAAACCCAATTAGATCAAATTCTATTGAAGGCTTTTGAATCCAATATTATACCTAAAACCACACTTGATGGTCTCATTGTTGATAAACCCATTTTAGCAACCCTGTATCTGCTCCCTAAGGTCCACAAAAATCTAGTGGACCCTCCAGGAAGACCGATAGTTTCGGGCAATGGAGGTTTATGTGAAACTGTGTGTCGCTTCATTGACCATTATCTTAAACCCCTTGTTTGTGAATTACCATCGTACATTCGTGATTCCACTGATGTCTTGAATAGGTTAGAGGGGGTTTACATGGGTCATGATGACTTCTTTGTGACATGCGACGTGGAGTCACTTTATACCTCTATTGAACATAAACATGGTATTGAAGCCGCTAGGTTTTATCTAAATGGGACCAACTTGGAATCCGATCTTATCGATCTTTTGATTGTACTATTGGATTTTGTTTTACATCACAATCTGTTCCTTTTCAAGGATCGATATTTTCTGCAAAAGAGGGGAGTGGCAATGGGGGCCACTTGTGCGCCCTCATATGCCAACCTCTTTCTTGGCCGGTGGGAGCAGAATCTTCAGTTGCCTGATGCGGATGATGGAGGCGTCCTGATATGGATGCGCTTCATCGACGACATACTATTTCTCTGGCATGGTGAAAAAGAGAAGCTTGACAAGTTTCTTGAGGATCTGAATGTCAACCAGCTCAACATCCGTTTGACTTCTAAAATAAGTCGCACTGATGTTGAGTTTCTTGACATTAGACTCACTAGTGACATAGATGGATCAATTGTCACTGATATTTTCAGGAAAAGTACATCAGTCAATTCCTTCCTTTATGCCAAATCATCTCATCCTCCACAGACACTGAGAGCAGTTCCAACGGGACAATTTTTAAGAGCACGTCGGATATGTTCCACAGAATCAGCCTTTGAGAATCAGGCCGCTGACCTCTCAAATAGGTTTCGTGCTAGAGGTTACAAATCTATGGATATTGAGCAAGGATACATGAGAGCCAAAAATACGCAACGAAGTGACCTACTTATACCTAAATTTAAGAAAAAGAACAGTAATGAAGAGGTAAGGTTCATCACTGGATATCATGCCCAATGGAGAGAAATGAAATCGATTTTTGAGAGGTTCTGGCCAATTCTCCATACTGATATGGATCTGAGTGTAGTGCTATCAGATTATCCCCTTATGACTTCACGTAGATCACGTAATCTAAGGGATATATTAGTTAAGAGTCATTATGTAGCTCCTACCTCAGGCTTTATATTCAATTCCAAAGGACCAAAGTGGGGTTCATACCCATGTGGTGACTGTGGGGCATGTTCCCTTATGACTAGATCTCTAGATTTCAGTGACTCTTCTGGGTCAAGACAATATAAAATCTGTCACAACATCACTTGTCGTTCAACTGCTGTGGTTTATTATGCCATTTGTCCATGTCGACTGATATATGTGGGTCTCACTTCTAGAGAACTCCGTGTGAGGATCCTTGAACATGTAAGGGACATAAAGGGCGCTATGAAAACTGACGATCCTGAAAAGTTAAGCAAACTTAAACCGATACCTCGTCATTTTCGTGACCATCATCAAGGTAATTGGAGACTTCTCACCTTCAGGGGAATTGATAAGATCTCCCTAGGAAATAGAGGGGGTAATATTCAGAGAATCCTTGCCCAACGTGAATGCAAATGGATAGTGAAACTACAAACCGTTTTTCCTAAGGGGCTTAATGAAATGATTAGTTTCGCTCCATTCTTATAAATTTCTAATAGGTGCCAACCTCTGTTATGTTTTATCATTTTGTGTGTAGGGAGGATTTATTATTTAACTTTTGCTTGCTTGTCTTTTCAGAGTGGACTGTATCGGTTATATTGGAGGCGCATGAGGTGCATGGCTATATTGAGGTGTATGGGTGCATCGAAGGCACATTATGGAAGTCATCTTATATGTTTTGATACTAATGTGGTTTCGTTGTTTACTTTATTAGGTTACATTTGCAATATAATGTTTGGTTCTTTAACCTTTCTTCTTTTTGATTCTGTGGTTATGCGATGATCGCATTAGGTATCAGTAGCGACATTTCTGTTCATGGTCTGATATAGGCATTCTTGGAGTGGATTGTTTTTTTATCCTGGAATTTCATGGATGCATTACCACATTGATGGATGTTTTGCTCTAACACGTTTTTGATTATCATATGCTTTTTTCTATTCATATGTCTTTTTCACTTTTTCTTTATTATTTGAATTATCTTTCTTGATGTTTCACTTTTGTGCTCTAATTGCACTCTTATTATCATATATTATATATTTTCTTTCACACTCACATATATATATTTCTTTGTGACCTATATGGTCCATTCATACACATACATCTATTGTTATTTTATTTTTGGTCATATGTGTATGCATATGGCCATATATTCACATTAGTGTTCATGCACGTTTACAATTTGTAATATATAGGATTATTTTGTCTTTATATACATGTACTGTAAATGTGCATTTTTTCATACATCTACTTGTTTGTCATGTATGCATTTAAACCACTTATGTCACAATTTATATATTTATATTTTTATTTTTACACTTTTTTCTTTCATTCATATATTTTTATCCATCTAACTAATCAGGTATGATGTTTGGTCATATATGTATATATGGTGATATTTCACATTAATATCTTTAACTGGTGTGCACAGTGGGCTCCTAGGCATGCATTGGGTCCCCCTCTGTACACTTTGTTCATCTATATTATTGCATGATATACTGTTGCCTGTATTTGATCTATCGGAACCAATGTGTGATTTATGTTATTTCCGTACATTTCAGGATGTCTAAATATACTCTCATCTAGAATGCCTTTGCTATTTTGTAATGTAGTAAACATATATAAATATATTCTAACTGTGAATAGCGCTCATGTATTCATACCGCTCTCCATCTCTTGGATATGGGCAATTGCGGTTGCCTTGCCCTATTCCAAGATGGATGCGGTGGTCTGTGGTTGTTGTGCGCATGCGCGGGGCGGGGGGCCGTTCATCATGTAGTTCACGGCGCAACATGGACTTGGGCTCTGTGCAGTTGCGCACTGCTCACTTCCGGACGCCGTGCACTGCGTGATTGAGGTGCTGCCTCTCCTCGTGCAGGCGCCAGCTGAACATCCTATGGACAAGTAAGTGTGGTACACCGTTCAGCTGTGTACCCCTTATTTAAATCCTCTGATCACACTCTTTCAGCACCCCCTGACGAAGCCAGGTGCGAAACGCGCGTTGGGGTGTTCTGACAGTGTTGTGGCAGTGGAATGGCGCATGGTGGGTCTTTTGGTATGCGTATCTTGAGGTCTCAATGAGCTTCCTCTCCATGACTGTGACTTTACAATTTTTGTGACTATTTTATAGGCCCTTGTTATGGTGATTATTATCAGTATACATACTTTATAGTCGTTGATATTGTTATACTACCATTGTTTGCCCTGCCTTATATTCAACACTGTCTTCTGTGTACTGTTGTACATTGTTTTTATGGGTGGTTATATTTTTTTAAAATCGTCTTGATCAACTGTGTTGTCTGTCCTTAATAAAGTCATTTTGTATTTTTTCTAAGATACGTTTGATCTTGTTTTATTATAGCATATGGGGATATCTTTTTGGTGTTCACCTACATAATCTGATTGGCGCTACAATGTAGCGAACAGTGGTTTTTATTTTGAAAAACGATCATTTTTGAGCAATTTATGAGCAATTTTAGATTTATGTTAATTTGTTTCTTAATGACCAACTGGGCGTGTTTTTACTTTTGACCAAGTCGCCGTTGTACAGAGGAGTGTATGATGCTGACCAATCACGGCCATACACTTTTCATTGTTCCAGCCCAGCTTCTTTCACTGCACAATCACGTGCGCTGGAACAATGACAAGTGTATGACGCTGATTGGTCAGCGTCATACACTCCTCTGTAGAACGCCCAGTTGGTAAAAAGTAAAAACACGCCCAGTTGTCTATTAAGAAACTAATTTGCATAAATCTAAAATTGCCCATAACTTGCTAAAAAATGATCGTTTTTCAAAATAAAAACCACTGTTATCTACATTGCAGTGCCGATCAGATTGTGTAGGAGTTACGGCACTTATAATCTGGTGACAGAGCCTCTTTAACTGGCAGATTTTATGACCTTATTAAATCCCACCAAATGTCAACCCTCTACCTTGAGCCGTTCAAAAGTTATGAGGGTGTTCCGGAACTTTTGGTGGGCACTGTATGTAATAAATAGAGAAAGAAGAGCAGGATTCTTTTATTCTATGTGTGCAGTGTATAGAAGACATGATAGCAGTTAGGCTCCACCCCCTAGCTTAGAGAAAACTGAAAATTAGAGATCGAGCCTACAGAGGGAAAACTGCTTTATAATGCCACTAGCTTTTATACCCGGCGTTGCTCGGGAGGTTGACTTACGGTATGGATAGAGTAAAAGTTCACTATTTAAATACCTATCAGTATGAATTTAATTGCTACCTATCGATATGAATTTAATTGCTAGAGAGTGTAAATAATGTTATTGGAAGCATAAAAGAAATGAAGCAATATATTCATTACAGATTTAGGCCTCATGCACACGAACGTAAAAACGCCCATAATCAGGGGCTGTAATTACGGCCCGTAATTGCGGGCCCATAGACTTCTATTGGCCACGGGTACCTTCCCGTTTGCTTACGGGAAGCTGCCCGGGCCGTTGAAAAATATAGAACATGTCCTATTTCAGGCCGTAATTACGGCACGGGCAGGCCCATATAGCTTCATGCCCACTTCAGTCTTTTTCTTCAGGGTGCTAGCCGTTTTTCAGACGGCTAGCACCCTGACCCATTAATTTCAATGGGGCCATGCACACTTCAGTTTTTTTGACGGTCCCGTTGGTCCGTTCCGACAAAAGTAGAGCATGTCCTACTTTGGTCCGAGATTCCGTGACCGTGAGGCCCATGCAAGTTAATGGGGCCGTCATAAAACTGAAGGCACACGGAAGGCATCCGTGTGCCGTCCGTGTGTAACGAAGCCGTTGCCTAGCAACGGCCGGGTGGCCAGAGGTACACATACAGACAGATATTGCATTGCACTAATCGGCAGCCCCTTCTCTCTGCCAGCACTGATAGAGAGAAGAGGCTGCTGATCAGTGCTGGATCGAAGCGATATAAAAAAAAATAAGTTCATACGTACGCCGGCCGTTGTCTTAGTGACGGGTCTATCTTCTGACTCTCAGTCCGACCTCCCTGGATGACGCGGCAGTCCATTTGACCGCTGCAGCCTGTGATTGGCTGAAGCAGTCACATGGTCTGAAACGTCATCTCAGGAGGCCGGACTTGAGGAAGAAGCACGCAAGAAGGGAGTTCTAGGTAAGTAGTAACTTTTTTGTTGCGTTTTTTTTTTAATGAACCATTAATCTATATTGTGAGCGACGCAGATGGTATTCCCTGTCCAGCGGTAGTCTCTGTCCAGGTTGCTGAAAGCGTTAAGGTACTGCACTGATCGCAGTAACTCTTTCAGCGCCCTGGACAGTGAGTACCGCTGGACAGGGAACAGCATGTGTGGCGCTCACAATATCGTGTACATAGTGGGAACGGGTTTCAGTTTCCTCTCGGAAACTGAAATACGGAAGTGTACACAGAGTTCACACGGTTCCAATCACTGACATGTGAAAACGGTGATGGAAATGTGCATGAGGCCTAAGTCTATGGAGCTCCCATAATTACTCCTGCTTCTTCCTCCATGACATTTCATCCCATGTGACCGCTGCAGCCAATCACAGGCTGCAGCAGTCACATGGACTGCTTTTAAACCAATGAAAAATCGGGCTTCAAACAAACTTTCCAAAATATATATTAGATATAAAAGTCATATAATGGCTAGAAATAGTGTTATTCCTCATGTACACACACGACAGTGCTGCGCTATTGTTTCCAGTAATTTCGGCCTGATCTGTGACGGAGGTATTTGCAAGACCTGTCCATTCTACTTATGGCACAAACAAATCTAAACGTGCATATTTTTTTAATCAGTGTTTATAAATGCTATAAAGTTTTAATAAAACCGTAATAGATGTATGTTTGAATATAGAGAGATTGACCAGTCTGGACAACATCTTCACATTGCAGCCGCAACCTCCTTCCCCAGGGCAAAGTTGATTGAGAGAGCCCTACTACTAGGAGTCCCTTCCACCTACCATTATTACCAAGGGAATCACTGCTCAATTCCGCTTTCTACATTTTAAATAAGATTGTATAACCCAGGCAGGTCCTTGGGCTAACCATTTGGACTGTACTCCAGGAAAAACCCTATTTTGTATTCACAGCAATATAAAAGCAATAGAGGGAGAAAGAAAACCTATTTTGGGACCACTCATGAATGGACAGGACTCTATTTTAAAACCACAGAATCTAAACATTTTGCTATATAACATCATTAAGAAGTTACAATTAAAATAGATTTCTATTAGCAGAGACGTA
Organism: Rhinoderma darwinii; assembly: GCF_050947455.1. Classification (NCBI taxonomy): domain Eukaryota; kingdom Metazoa; phylum Chordata; class Amphibia; order Anura; family Rhinodermatidae; genus Rhinoderma; species Rhinoderma darwinii. The sequence continues at coordinate 45,573,954 of NC_134698.1, read as the reverse complement.
ATTTAGGAGCTCAAGAAAGGGGCGTTAAGAACGAACCCTCTGCATTGACTTTATGTCAAGTAGAAGACATGCTTTACAATGCAGTGCTCAGGGACCATGCACATGAAAAAAGGAACCATTTCATTTTACAGACACTGCCTGAAAAAAAAGACGATCTGCTTGATATTTTAATTAGTAGCCCGCAGTACGTTACTCAATGAAAATGCACAAGACACGTTGCCATTATAAAAGGTACCTGTCTGCGGAGCGCCTTCTGATGCCACTCTTCTATGTTGTGCACATAAATGCAGTAATATGAACTCCACATTTTTGCAGATCACAATAAACAATGAGATTAGCCAATTTAGAACAGCAACATAAATGTTGATAATACAGGGGTTTTAGTTCACTTTCGGATCTAGTCCTGTATACATAAGGAACAGTTTTATACTAGTTGATAAAATATTCTGTGTTTTTAGGGTAAGTTATCGACGAGGATATGGCTGAATTATTTACCGGAATCTTGTACCTAAGGGTAGATTCACACGTAGCACTTGTGATGTAGTAAAAAAAAAAAAAACGTCATGCATTTCACACACTTACGTTTTTAGCCGCAACCGCATTAAAAAAACGCACCAAAATGAGGTAAAAATGCATACGTTTTTTTCAGGTGCGTTATTGATGTGGTTTTTAACTGCACCTCAACTGCTGTGTGTGAAAATACCCTTGGGTACAAGCTTTCACTGAACCTCAGCCATATCCGTGTAGATCCGTTTTTCTGACTGATACTGGCATGAAATGAAGAGAAAAAAAAAAAATTCCATTCCTCCTCTTCCAATTCAGTTTCAGAAAGAAGTTGGTGAGCAGACCCTGTCGAGTTACGTTACCATTTGTGCCCACCCGCTCCATTTACTTCTCCTCTGCTGATGACTAATTCCAGGTATTAGCACAGTTCACAGAGAGCCTCAGACTTTCGTATAACCACCGCGGTTAGGTGGTAGTCTGAAGTAACGATAAAGTCTGTCACCGTGATCCTATTGAGTAAAGGATATCAGGGCTGATTATAGCTATTCTCCTATAACCTTATATGCAAAGCTACTATTGCACTAGTTGTTTTAAGGCCCTGTTAACACAGAGTTTTTTGGCGGTGTCATTGATTTCAATGGGAGGCAGAGGCTTTTTTTTTCCCCGGGCGGCTTTTGGCTGCCCGTGGGAAAGAAAAGCAACACGTCCTTTCTCTCCGTGGTTTCCGCCCCTGACTTCTCGTTGAAATCAATTGAAGGCAGAAAAAACCTGCGCCGCTCATTTCAGAGTGTTTTTTGCCCACGGTCCTTGCTTTAGTTTCAATGGTAAAAAACTCAGGCAGTTCAAAATGTGCCTCAAAATTCCTGAAGGAATTCTGAGGCAGATTTTTTCTGCCTGCAAAAAACTGTGTGTACAGGGCCTAAAAGATAAAGTTAGGAAACCACATATATAGCAACTTTCTAATAAAATGTTATTATGGGAAACACTCCCTTTTGGATGATATAATGCAGTGTTAAGCCCTTATTCACACGACAGGGTTTCCCGGCCGGGTGACGGCCGTTCATAAATCGGCCGTCACCCGGCTGCAGTAGGAACAATAGACCCCTAATGGGGTTATTCACACGACCGATTTTTTGACGGCCCGGGAAACCTGGCCGTCAAAAAATGGGACATGCCCTATTTTCGGCCGTTTACCCGGCCGCCCGGCTCCCATAGAAGTCTATGGGGCCGGGTAATACACGGCCATCACCGGAATGTGTCCCGAGTGATGGCCATGTATTCCGTTGCTCGCGCTCTCTCTCCTCCTCCTCCTTACAGTGCAGAGTGCATGTGAGGAGGAAGAGGGTCTACAGGGGACTTGGTGGCATTACCTACAGGGGACTTGGTGGCATTACCTACAGGGGACTTGGTGGCATTACCTACAGGGGGCAGGGTGGCATTACCTACAGGGGGCAGGGTGGCATTACCTACAGGGGGCTGGGTGGCATTACCTACAGGGGGCTGGGTGGCATTACCTACAGGGGGCTGGGTGGCATTACCTACAGGGGGCTGGGTGGCATTACCTACAGGGGGCTGGGTGGCAATACCTACAGTGAGCTGGGTGGCATTACCTACAGGTGGCAGGGTGGCATTACCTACAGGGGGCTGGGTGGCATTACCTACAGGGGGCTGGGTGGCATTACCTGCAGGGGGCTGGGTGGCATTACCTGCAGGGGGCTGGGTGGCATTACCTGCAGGGGGCTGGGTGGCATTACCTGCAGGGAGCTGGGTGGCATTACCTGCAGGGGGCTGGGTGGCATTACCTGCAGGGGGCTGGGTGGCATTACCTGCAGGGGGCTGGGTGGCATTACCTACAGGGGGCTGGGTGGCATTACCTGCAGGGGGCTGGGTGGCATTACCAACAGGGGGCTGGGTGGCATTACCTACAGGGGGCTGTATGGCATTATCTACAGAGAGCTGTGTGTGGCAACAAATTTAAATTAAATTCATCCGATTTTAAAACGGACAGGGAAAAAAACGCATGCAAAACGGCCGTTAAAAATGGCAACACGGCCCGGAACGGATGCAAAACGGATGCAAACCGGCCGGGAAAAATGGCCGATTTTATCGGCCGACACTCGGACCCTGTCGTGTGAATGAGGCCTTAGGCACTGCTAACGGATCATCATAATTCAGGTTCACATCACCGTTCATTTCCGTTCCGGGGTTCCGTCGGAGGGTTCCGTCGGGTGAACCCCGCAACGGAAAGTGAAACTGACTGCACAGCTTCTGTTTCAGTCACCATTGATCTCAGTCGACTACGCTATTGATTCCGTCGGAAAACCAGAAACCAGACGGAATGGTGACGAACGGAAAGCATTAGCGATGTTTCCGTCACCATTGAGATCAATGGTGACTGAAACGGAAGCTGTGCTGTCAGTTTCACTTTCCGTTGCGGGGTTCACCCGACGGAACCCTCCGACGGAACCCCGGAACGGAAATGAACGGTGATGTGAACAGGCCCTTATCGCAGCCTGTAGTAGATCAAAGACTGTAGTAAAGGTAATGTGGTCATTTGAAACTCTCACAACTCTGTATATAAATATTGGATTTCTCCTACAGGGGGCAATGATAATAACCTTTTATTTGGGAATTTCTATTTATGAACTTTCTTAATATAGTCATTATATTGTCTCTAAAGATGCCCTGTAAATCTGTATTAAAAAAAAAACCACAACTGTAACATATTAATGGAGTTAACACTGGGCATCGGTAGGAAGTGCCACTCTGGGCACTGGTAAAGAAGCACCATACTGAGCACCTGTAAAGCGGTATCACGTTGGGCACCAGGTAAAGCAGTACCACACTGGGCACCAGTCAAAGTGGTATCAAGCTGGGCACCAGGCAAAGTGGTATCAAACTGGGCACCGGTAAAGCGAAACCATGCTGGGCACAAGAAAGGCGGTACCACGCTGGGCACCAGAAAGACAGTACAACACTGGGCACCAGCAAGGCGAAACCCTGCTGGGCACCGGTAACAGGGTACCACACTGGGCACCGGTAAGACAGTACCACGTCGGGCACTGGTAAGGCAGTACCACGCTGTGCACCGGTAAGGCCGTACTACGCTGTGCACCGGTAAGGCCGTACTACGCTGGGCACCGGTAAGGCCGTACTACGCTGGGCAACTGCATCGGAATACAAATCTAAATGCCATGTGGAATATACATGACATGCTGACAATACTTCTCAGGAAAATTGTAAACATGAGTGGTTAAAAATATCAAAGCAAGCTTCACTGGATTGCCAGCCTCCTGTACTGCCTCTAGTAAAGAACCCCTCCCCCAAGCATAATATATTCTGTTATATGGTACCTGATAAGCAGATGTATGTGCGGTATTCTCCTTGTCCTCCTGTTGCTAGGAATGGAATTTTTTTCTTTGTCCTTCGTTTCACAAGCACGGCCCCCAGCATGCGCTCATCTTGGGGAGAGAAGACCTCCTTGCTAATGGTGGTTTTAGCAGACATATCGCATGAGGTTAAGGTGGAGCTTCACCTAGATGGGTTTAAAGAAAGAGAAAGATCAGTCTTTCTTAACCTTATCAACTGTGTAAGGGCGAGTCCACATGTAGCGTAAATACTGCAGATTTTCCGCCATGGATTTTTTTACAGAAAATCCGCAGAATAATAATGGGGGTCATTGTGGTCGAGCGAGCTCCTCTCTCCTCACTTTTTGCGGTTATGGGTACGGCTGGTTACTGATTTATATATTCTAATGCATTGACACTTTTTCTTCTCCCCTTTACTATTTAGAATTGTTTACATGGGATTAGAATTCATTAGCATCTAGACCCATTTTGGGTCAATGATAGATTTTGTGTGAATTCACAATAGCCTTTCATATGTATACATATCATCCAGCATTTTTCTGCTTCGCTCCATTATACCTAGCTATAATAGCTGCTTTTTTGTTGAATTCAATGGGGAGATAAAACCCACAACAAATAGCAGATGTTGGGATTCCGCTGCAAAAATCGTAACTCAGAAAAAAATAAAAATATTTTGCTTACCCAGAATTCTGTGCTTTTTAATCCAGGCCGGCCTCCTGGGAGAACGTTTCATCCCATGTGACCACTGTAGCCAATCACAGTCTGCAGCAGTCACATGTGATGAAACGTCATCCTAGGAGACAGGGCAGCAGGACGGCGGAGGGACGCGTCGTTATGGCTACAGGTAAGTATAGACTTTTTTATGTGCGGTTTTCCGCAGCGGACACTCCGTCCGAAAAATTTCACCATAATTTGGTGCGGTTTTTCAGCCGGTATTCCCTGCGGCGCCAAGGGCGGATACGCTGTGTGCTTTTGCGCAGTGTATCTGTTCTGTGACCCTAATTCTGTAACTAACGCATATGCAAACAAATCTCAAAACAAAAAAAGTACATCTGTAACCATCAGTCTGTATGACCATATTGTAAATTACATCTGTCTACCACTATATCTTCGCAGCAGCTAGTTGCATTACAGTTCTCCCTTCCACTAGGTCTAATGAAGCTGCAGAACACGGCCGACCATGACGTCACATCCATTCTTTACTGCTTCTCCGTTGCGATTGCAAGTTTATAAAGCTTACAAGGTACATAGAAACAATCAAAAAAATAGAACGTTAGAGCCATCTGGGCTAGAAAGGAAGTACAAAGCTAACAGTTATAATATAGGAAGATATGTCAGTTCAGTATAAGGGTATGTTCACACAGGGCGGATACGCTACATAAAATTAGTGCAGATTGTGGTGCAGTTTTCAGCCGGAATATACGCTGTGGAAAATAGCACAAAAAAGTCTATACTTACCATAGCCATGGTGACGCGTCCCTCTGACGTCCTGCAGCCCGGCCTCCTGGGATGACATTTCATCCCATGTGATCGCTGCAGCCTGTGGTTGGCTGCAGCAGTCACATGGGATAAAACGTCACCCCTGGAGGCCGGTCTGGACGCAGGAGCAGAGAGATCTGGGTAAGTATAGACTTTTTTTCTCTGGAGTTGCAATTTTTGCATCAGAATAGCATCTTTTCCGCCGCAAAACTCGCAACGTCTGCTCTTTGTTGCAGGTTTTACCTCCCTAATGAATTCAATGGGGAAAACCCACAACAGAAAACCAGCGATTCTGCAACATAAATGTATATTCTGCAGATTTAAAAAAAAACACACCGTATGTCTATTTATGAACGTTTTTTCGGGCGGATTTTTTACGCAGCATGTGAATGAGATTTATTCAAATCTAATCCGCTTTGATATTACTGTAATATGCTGTAGATTTTACGCAATGAAATCCATTGTGTAAAATACGCAGTATTTACCCTATGTGTGGGCTTACCATAATACATTGTATTACAATATGACAAGACACTAGAACAAACACAAAGTTCCATGACCGAGAATATTTATAAATGGTGGAGTATGAATAATATGAGGTTCAAATAATCTAGAGCAGGTGTAATAAGGTGCTAAACATATAAAGAAATCAGTATGCAATATATTCACAGCAAACAAAGTAGGAGAATTATAGTCATTTATATGCCTGCTGCTAAATACAATAGTTACTGGACTAGGAGACTGAACGCAATGATAGAGGCTTGAGCCATCAGATTATATTCTTTAGGAATGATCATACTGCCAAACATCCAGATGCAAATCACCTATAGCGGCTGCTTTGTGGATTGTCTGAGTGAAGCTATGATTTATTCTGGAAGCAGCACGATGATATCAATTGTAACCAATGCAGACATGTGCCACATATCAAGACACTGAAAATAAGGACTCACGATTAATGGTAAAATTGCGGCATGTTTTACATTTGCAAGAAATTTCAATATTTCCCTGTTAAGAAAAATTTGCAAAAATTAAAAAGTGAAAATATATATTTATATACTTTAGGGTTAGACAAGTCCCAGGTGCCAAAGTGGCAGATTTACTAAGGCGGGATTCACACGACAGGGTGCCGCCCGAGCCCGAGTGTCGGCCGGTAAAAATCGGCCATTTTGCCCGGCCGGTTTGCATAAAGTTTTGCATCCGTTACGGGCCGGGGAGATCTTGACAGTGACATCAGCGGCAACTCCTGAAGGGGAATCCCCATGTGTTCGGGGATTCCGCTTCAGGAGTTTCCACTGATGTCACTGCCCAGATATGGACAGAGACATCAAGCGCTCTGTCCAGGAGCGGAATCCCCGAAAACACGGGGATTCCGCTCCTTCAAGGAGCTAAAGTGCGGCTAGCACATGGAAAAAAGCAAAAATTGGATCCAGCGTTGAGTCCTTTTAGTCTGTTTAAAATAGGAAACTTCTTCCAAGTTTTATTAAGAAGAAGATAAAAACAAGTGCGGTGAAATAAAATTATTTCCAGAGTACAAATAGAGGGATAGTGAAGCAGTGTGAGCGGTGACTACGCGTTTCTGACGCTGACTGCGTCCTTAGTCATGGCTTCTCCCTGCTACCTCCCTGCTCTGCTATAGTGGCGTCGCTACAGTAGTAGCAGCCGCAGCAGCAGCTGCTAGCGGCGCCATGGAAGGGGTCGCCGGGCCAGGGCGCTTTTAAAACAAGCAGGGGAAGGGAGCCAGCGCACCGCTCCCTTCCACCTGCTGTACACCCCGGCCCTGCCACACTGTGTACAGCCATTCGTCCGAATGGCATAAACTCCTCCTCCTCACAGCGCAGAGTGCATGTGAGGAGGAGGAGATAGAGCGCAAGCCACGGAAAACCCAGCCATCACTCGGAACACATCCCGGTGATGGCCGTGTATTACCCGGCCCCATAGACTTCTATGGGAGCCGGGCGGCCGGGTACCCGGCCAAAAATAGAGCATGTCCTATTTTTTGACGGCCGGTTTTCCCGGCCGTCAAAAAATCGGTCGTGTGAATAGCCCCATTAGGTGTCTATTATTCCTAATGCAGCCGGGTGCCGGCCAATTTATGAACGGCCGGCACCCGGCCGGGAAACCCTGTCGTGGGAATGAGGCCTTAAACTGGCGCTTCGTGCTCCAGCCTTAGGCCCCATTCACACGAGTGTGATTCTCGTTCGTGTGCTGTGCGTTGAAGCAACGCACAGCACACGGACCCATTGATTTCAATGGGGCCATTCACACATGCGTGATTTTTCACGCAGCGAGAATCCACTGCGTAAAACTCACTGCATGTCCTATGTTGGTGCGTTATCACGCACCTACACGCCCATTGATGTCAATGGGAGCGTGAAAACCACGCGCCGCACACGGATGCACAATCGGGACGAAAAACCGCAACAAACTCTGGTGCAGTTTTTTGCACGGAATGTTTCATCCCAGGAGACTGCTGCAGCCTGTGGTTGGTACAGCGGTTACATATGATGAAACCTCACCCCAAGAGGCCGGTCTGGTGGAAGAAACAAAAACTTCTGGGTAAGTAGATTTTTTTTTTGACGGAGTTGCGTTTTTTGCGGCATAATCGGTGAAAACCCGCCGCAAAAAAAACAACAACTGCTATTTATTTGTAGTGTTTTTTTCCCTCAGGATTGTACAGTTTATATCACCATCACCCAAAAAAAAATAATATTCATAATCTGCGCATATATTGACTGAAGCGTTCAGCTCATCTCATGAAATCCATCAAACTTGCAATTCATTTTCATAAATAACACAGGACAATTTTGTATATTATTGTATATATTTTTTCCCATTTTAGCATGTTATATGTGCAGTGTGCATCTGTACAACATAGTAGAGCATAGACAAACCCTTGTAGTTGTCTGTACAACATGCTGGTCACTGTCTGCTCTTCAGATGCTGTACTCTGATGAGCACATCTATTCGCAGGCACAGATTCTTCCCTTAGGCAGGAAACATTCATCAGCATCTGCAGGAGGGACGGTATCCGGCGCAGTGTGGGAGCAGAACATCTGTTCAAGCAGCCACCTCCTGACACAGGTAACAAAAGAGAATGCCGCAGATACACAGGCAGTGCGGGTGCAGCACGGAGGAAGGCGGGAGAACAAATCACCAGAAAAGAAAAGTCACGTACATTTTATTTTCCCGATCATGCTTTATGAATAGTCTATATATTCTCCATTTCCGCTGAGATTTAATTTAAAAAAAAAAAGTCGTTCTATAGACGGATGGAAATGGCATACAAGTTTGTCAGGACTAAAAATAAAAACACAAAACAATTTGCTTTTCTTATCATACTGAAATTCGGACCCATAAAGGAAGGTCTCTGCATTGAATCGTCACCTTTCCTGGGCAGTGTTCCACCTAAGGGCGGGTTCACACATAGCGGAATTTCACTTAAATTCCGCTGCGGACACTCCGCAGCGTTAATCCGCAGCGGAGCCGTTTCTCCATTGACTTTCACTTTAATTTAGCAGTGTTCGTTTACACGATGCGTACAATTCCGCTGCGGAGCATAGGCTGCGGAGCGGAATTTGGTGTCCGCAGCATGCTCTGTCTGTTGCGGAGCAGTGGCGGACTGGTTGCGGACTCATGGCGGAATTTCTCCATTGACTTCAATGGAGAGTCAAAATTCCGCAATGAAGTCCGCAGATCTTATGTGTGCTGCGGAGCGTATTGTTTTTACTACCATGACATTTCTTCATTCTGGCTGGACCTATGTATTTCTAGGTCTACAGCCAGACTGAGGAAGTCAATGGGGCTCCCGTAATGACGGGAGCGTTGCTAGGAGACGTCTGTAAATAGTCACTGTCCAGGGTGCTGAAAGAGTTACGCGATCGGCAGTAACTGTTTCTGCACCCGGGACAGTGACTACCGATCTCAATATACAAGTATCTGTAAAAAAAAATATAAGTTCATACTTACCGAGAACTCCCTGCGTCTGTCTCCAGTCCGGCCTCCCAGGATGACGTTTCAGTGTAAGTGACGGCTGCAGCCAATCACAGGCCAAGCACAGGCTGCAGCGGTCACATGGACTGGAGCGTCATCCAGGGAGGTCGGGCCGGATGCCGAAAGAGGGACGCGTCACCAAGACAACGGGCGGTAAGTATGAATTTCTTTGACTTTCACTAGGGAAAGTGCTGTCCCTTCTCTCTATCCTGCACTGAATAGGGAGAAGAGAAGCACTTTTCCTGCAGTCCGCAGCGGCCAGTCCGCATCAATTTTCTGCACATTTTGTGCAGATCCGCTGCAGAATCTGCAACGCAGATTCTGTGCGGCATTGATGCGGACAGTTGCGGAGGAATTCCGCCATGTGTGGTCATGCCCTTAGTTAGATGATCTTTATGTGATGGAAGCAAAGTACCAAACATTGAATAAAGTACGCTTTAGGCCTTGTTCACACGACGCTATAAAAAACAACGCTGTATAAACGCGTCAAAAACGTTCTAATTTTTGCACAGCGCTTTTTAAAACACAGCCGTTTTTTACGCTTTTTTTTGGGCACGTAATTAGGACTCCCATTGACTATGGGAATTAGGCGCAATTTCAGTGAGCTTTACGCGCGGAGAATTGACCGGACGCTTTTTTTTTTACACGACGCGTTTTTAAACACACGAGCGTAAAAAACGCGCCGTATGCACTACAATGCATTTTCCCATTGATGTCAAAGGGAAGCTTAAAGTAAGCATTTTTTACGTGTTTTTTGGTGCGTAAAACGGGGCAAAAACGCGTTGAATACACGCCGTGTGAACAAGGCCTTATAGTTTAATAAAGTATAAGTGATTTATGATTTCATTTTTTTTCTATATAGTATAGTGCTTCAGATCACTGTATAAGGCTATATTCACACGACTGAAAAAAATGGCCGTTAAAAACTGATCAACTGTCAGTTTTTCATGGCCATTTTGCATCAGTGTGTCTACAAATTTTCATCCATTTCCAGTCCGTCTGTCCGTTTTTAAAGGGAACCTGTCACCAGCATTTCACCTATTAAACCAGCAATACCTGGTGGTAGTGGGGGGAAAATCATTTCTATATAACCTAGAATTGTCTTCTTAGTCGGCTCTGTAGCTTTAGTATTCAGTTTTTTAGTGTTCCCACACTGTATGCTAATGAGCAGAAAAGTCTCATATCTTCATTTGAAAAGAGTCATATCTTCATTCCTCAAGTCTTTCCGACCTTACCCCGCCTCCTTAATTTTGATTGACAGCTCCTCGCCTTCCCCCAGCATACAAAATCCAGCGCTTGTGCATAGATGTCCCCTTCTGGTGTGTGCGCACAAAGGGACACCGGATTATTATGATAAAAGGCGTGAAATGTTTGCAGACCGTTTAGGAGAGGGGATAACGGCAATGAACTTTTGATAGCAGCGGCCAGTGAGATATAAGTAAAGTTCAATAGGTGAAATGCTGGTGACAGGTTCCCTTTAATGGGCGTTGAAAAAAAAATGGATTTAATTTGTTGGTTGTATTGTCCAAATCCCCTGAAAACACCACAGGTCCCATGTAGATAGTGCCGCTATTTACAGGAGATGCTATCTACAGGGGGGGGGGGGGGGGTTGGAGACAGGAGTCCCCAGCCAGAGATCTCACGATGTTCTGGCCTGAGACTCCACAGTTGAAAGCCCGACATCACTGTCCATATATAGATAGTAATGTCAAGGGCTTCTCTGGGCTCAGCGCTCAATGTAGCGCACTGTGCGGGGAATCCTCGGCCAGAATCAGTTTTTACCAGCCGTTACAAGGATTCTTTCCTAAAAAACGGCCGGTAAAAACTGATCCATTCACTTCTATGGGAGCCGTGGAGCCGCCAAAACGGCCAAAAATAGGACATGTCCTATTTTTTGACGGACAGTTTTCATGGGCCATTTAAAAAACCGGCCGTGTGAATACACCCATAGAACACCACCGTTCTGAAAACGGTCGTGTGACGGCCGTTACAAAAACGTCCGCCGCACAGCGGTTTTTCACTGTCGTGTGAATGTTCCCTTAAAAGGGATTTACGACAATAGACCCCTATAAGTAATAGCACGCTGCAGTATTACGAATGTATGCTGTAATATTTCCGTAATAAGGTGACAAGAGACTGCTACGGGCCTATACTGTACCTCTGTATATCTCTGATTTTATATGGAGACACACAGAGGTTTGGTGTATTAAAGAAGTAAGCAATGCTTCTAGGGGAGATTACGTTGCTTCATGGAGACATCATATCGTGGAACACGGAGCATGCCTACAGGTCCTTAACTCCTTAGTGACCACCAATATGCCTTTTCACGGCGGTCACTAAGGGGCCTTAGGCTAGGCCATCGCCTTTTCACGGCGGCCCAAGTCTAAGTCCTGCACCAGTATGCTGTGCAGGCTGGAGCGGGTGCTCGGCTATCTGATGACAGCCGGGCTCCTGCTCCAACGGCCGCAATCGAAGTTGACACTGAGCGGCCATTTATCCCGTTAAATGCTGCGGTCAATAGCGACCGTGGCCTTTAAATAATTTGCAGAGGGAGTGAACTCCCTCTCTCACCCATCGGCTGCCCGCAAATACAATAGCGGGCCTCCAATGGGGTGCCATGACAGACGGGGGCCTAATAAAGGCCCCCAGGTCTGCCCTGGGTATATGCCCATTAGGACGTGCCTAATAGATTGCCAGTTTACACTGACAGGCAATAATGCTCTGGCATACTAAGTATACCAAAGCATTATAGCAGCGATCTAAAGATCGCATAGTGAAGTCCTCTAGTGGGACAAAAAAAAAGAAGTAATAAATGTAAAATAAAAATTATTAGTAAAGATTACAGTAAAAAAAACGAAAAAAACTTTTTTTCATAAAAAGTGGTTTTATTTAGTAAAAGTGTAAAAAATGAAATAAAAAGTGCACATACGTGGTATCGCCGCCACCGTAACGCTATTTTTTTCCATTGCCCCCCCCCAAAAAAATCAGAATAAAAGTTAATCAATAAGCCCCCAAAAACAGTACCAATAAAAAATATGTCTCGTCCCGCAAAAAAAACAAGCCCACATATCACTACATTGACGAAAAAATAAAAACATTTAGTCTCTTGGAAAGCGATGATGCAAAAACAAATAATTTTAGTTCAAAACAGTTTTTATTGTGCAAAAGTAGTAAAACATAAAAAACCTCTACATATGTGTTATCGTCGTAATCGTACCGACCCCTAGAATAAAGGTAACGTGTTATTTACGCCGCACAGTGAACAACATGAATTTAAAAAGCATAGAACAATGGCAGAATTTCAGGATTTTTTTCTATTCCCCCCCAAAAAAAGTTAATATAAATTAATCAAAAATTTGTACACCAAAATGGTGCCATTAAAAAGTACAACTAATCCTGCAAAAAACAAGTCCTCATACAGCTATGTATTCCGAAAAATAAAAAAAAGTTATAGCTCTTTGAATGCGACTATAGAAAAACGAAAAAATAAATTAAAAAAATTGCTTGGTCATTAGGGCCTAATATAGGCTGGTCACTAAGGGGTTAATAGGGATGTAGAGACTCCATGTAACTCCATAAAGGGTCTTTCTTTGGTTTTGCATCCACTTATGTTATTGGCTAGAAAAACTGCACCAAAACTGAACTGTGTGAACAAGGCTTTTGGCTATGAGATTACTAATTTTGGTAAAAGGGTCAGGTCTTAAGGGGGTATTCCAGCCACAAACATTTATCACGCATCCGCTGGATAGGAGATAAATATTAGATATGCAAGTGATCAACCGCTGGGTCCCCCACCAATAACTAGAACTGGTTCCCAATTGTCGTCCTCAGCTGCATGACTGCGGCAAGGAGGAGTTTGAATGGATTGGTGAAGGAGTATGCAAGCGGCCCCTTCATTCAACCTCAAATGGGAGTGACAGAAACAGCTGAGCGATTGGTGGGGGTCCAAACAGGATTTATACAGTGATGGCGTTTCCTTAGGATCAGCAACTTATGGGTCTCATTGAGAACACTACTGAAGACAGAAAGTGGAGGAGTTACCTGTAGCAACTTACCACATCACTGCTTCCATTTATATGGAAAATTAAATCTGGATATGTAGTTATGGGAGTCGGATCCAGTTTTTGTCTGCTTTTGTTCTTAGAAATGAGGCCTTAAAATGATTCTTCTTGCTAGCTATCACCTCCTACACTACACACTCCTCTTCAATAGTATTCTGCTGGCAAAAAGGGCAACGCTGTGAATCTTCTATCCAAAGGGGTAGTTAGGGTATGTTCACACGCTTAGTAAAAAATGTCTGAAAACATGGAGCTGTTTTCAAGAGAAAAAAGCTCCTGATTTTCAGACGTTTTTTAATGCCACTCGCGTTTTTGACGGAAAAAATGGCCCGTCGGAACAGAAAGACATTTTTCCCATTGAAATCAATGTGCAGATGTTTGGAGGCGTTCTGCTTCCGAATTTTCAGCCGTTTTTCAGGACGTTTACAGCCCAAAAAACGGCCGAAAATAGGCCGTGTGAACATACCCTTAGACCGCATGCACACGACCGTGCCCGCAATCACGGCCCGCGATTGCGGGCACGGCCGGCCGCTGACTGACAGCCGCATTTTCGGGCCGTGCTCCCATACAAAGTATGGGAGCACGGCCCGCAAAATGCGAAAGAACGGACATGTTCCATAATTCCCGGAACATTTCCACGGCACTGACACCCTTCCGTAGTGCTACGGAAAGGTGTCAGTGTTCAATGAAAGTGAATGGCTCCGTTTTTGCGGACCGCAATTGCGGTCCGCAAAAACTGCGGTTTTTTGCTGTCGTGTGCATGGGGCCTTACAGGGCACAAAAGCCAAACGTTTTCATCTTGATGGAATGCAGACATAATGTGGCCGCCAACAAACACCACCTGCTACATTTTATTGTTGCTCTCTAGCTCAAAAAAGATTGGGGGTCTCAGCTGTCCAGGTCATAAAGTCAGCAATAAATGGCTTAAATAAAAGTTGTTTTTTTTAAAAAAATGCTGCCCATGAAAATCCTTGCTGGTCAATTCAGCTTTACTCTAAACAACAGAAAGCCTGATTAAGGGCCACAGTTACACCCACCTTATTAGGACATACGGGCAAGGGTCTATGCAGTCCTGTCCTATGCCCCAATGACCATCAGAACATCATATTGCCACCGGTTACTACATTCGTCCTCATCTTAGTGTAAAATAACGTACCCCAGGGCATGAAATATTTGACTCTCTTAAGATTGTCACGTTTTCTCAAAACAGGTCTGCATGGATTCCTGCTGAATAAGCTTAGAAAAGCGTGCTACTAGGACATAGACGAGGTTCCTGTATTGATTCCTCTAGGATTACATAGCGGGGAGAAGAATGAATGTGAACAGTGTCCAGGCCGTGAGCCGTGCACACAGATTATTTGTGCTGAAGCAGCACGACTCACCGAGCAAGGAAAGTGAGATGAGCTGTAAAATGCAAATAGCGGTAATTATGAAGGTAGACGCTGGTATTAGCACACAACACTCTGTGGGCAGACGTCGCTCATTTATTCTGGAACAGTGGGTGCTACAAGTGTGGCTCTAGCGTGGGCATAGGAAGGCTGGCTCACACAGGAACAATCAGCAGCACGATGACAGGAGGATTGTGTCACTTCAGCTAGAAGCCAGAGCTTCCTATATATAGGTCTCCTTATCACATTATGAGTAAATTGAGCTCCGTAACATCAAGCATCATATATCATTAAGTGGCATAAGCCGATTACTATTTCATAAGAAAACGGAACCGGTTATATTGCCACGGACACTGGCACATATTATAATCAAGAATTTTTCAGTTGACACCAAATGGTCAGCAATGCCTATGTACTTGGTTTTGGTATATAAAGCAAGTTCTGAAAAGGAATGTGCACCACAAGTACACATCAGAAGATGCCACCACTAGAATAAGGAGGACGAGAAATATGGAAACCTACAAGTTACTGCAAATATAAAGCATCCCTCGGACCCTTAATTCTAATAGCCCCCACCGATGACACTTTACAAGCGAGAGTGCAAATACGCTTTAAAAAAGCTTCACTTTAGTTTAAACGTATATTAGGTAATTGAATGATGTGATATATCTTTACATACAATGTTTTCCCTCATAGAGGAGGCAATGCCGTGTGACGAGACGGGAGAACTACAGGTGTCTAATCCAGACCCATAAGCACAGTGGCACAGCCATAAGGGGAGAGAGTATATGAAACCAGTATTAAAAATGGCACGCGGCAAGTAGGGGGCCTTTTTACAGATTCGGCATGGTGCCCAGGAGCAAAAAGTTACACTTCTGAATAGGCACGCCCTGTGTTTTTGTGTGGTGGCTCCGTAATATGCATGTCACACTTTTCTTTGTCAGGAATGCTCATGCAATCCAGAAGGGAAAAAAAGTCTGAGTGTAAAACTTAAGGGACACAAATATACAGTATGAGTCCATAGATTTCTATCGAATATCGCCATGCACATGTGGCCTTAGGCTGGGTTCACACGACCTATTTTCAGACGTAAACGAGGCGTATTATGCCTCGTTTTACGTCTGAAAATAGGGCTCCAATACGTCGGCAAACATCTGCCCATTCATTTGAATGGGTTTGCCGACGTACTGTGCAGACAACCTGTCATTTATGCGTCGTCGTTTGACAGCTGTCAAACGACGACGCGTAAAAATACAGCCTCGTCAAAAGAAGTGCAGGGCACTTCTTTCAGACGTAATTTGAGCCGTTCTTCACTGAAGTCAATGAAGCACAGCTCAAAATTTACGGCTGTCAGAGAAGCCTCGCAAAATGCGAGGAAGAGCAATTACGGCTGAAACGAGGCAGCTGTTTTCTCCTGAAAACAGTCTGTCTTTTCAGACGTAAATGCCTGCTATCGTGTGCACATACCCTAAAGAGTTTACCGTATTTTTCAGACTATAAGACGCAGGTTTTAGCAAGAATAAATCTTGCTAAAAAGTCCCTGCGACTTATAGTCGGCAGTCAAGGGACCCGGCTGCGCCGGGCCCCCTGACCGCTTCCTTACTTAAAGGATTCTGAAATCCCTATCTCCTATTGCATGTGATCGGCGCTGCAATATAGATAACAGTAAAGTTTTTTGTTTTTTTTTAAACTTTCATTTCAGCCTGGACGTCATGTGTATTCAGAATCCTGACACTTCTGAATCTTTTCTTTGAGATTTCTAGCACGGGAAACGAAATCTCGCGAGATTTCGGAGGTAAACGAGATTTTGTTTCCCTTGCTGCAAATCTCACAGAAAAGATTCATTAGTGTCCTGATAATGAATACACGACGTCCAGGCTGGATGATCATGTGTATTCATTATCAGGACACTGCAGTAACGTTAATCTCTGTGTATGCGGCTGCACATCGCTGCTGTGTAAATCAATGGATATGAGTGTATGATGCTGACTGGTCACTGATTGGTCAGCGTCATACACGTAAACACGCCCAGTTAAAAACACAATACACGCCCAGTTGGACATAACGAAAAAAAAACGCCCAGCTGTCCATTTAAAACCTAATTTGCATAAATATAAAATAGCTTGGCCAAAAATGAACGTTTTAAACAAAAAAAAAAACGTTACTGTTATCTACATTGCAGCACCGATCACATGCAATAGGACATAGGGATTTCAGAATCTGGTGACAGAGCCTCTTTAACCCCTTCCCGACCCATGATGCGCCGGCACTTCATGGAGCGGGGAGAGGATGATGTTTGGAGCGGACTCACTCGCTGAGCCCGTTCCATACACTGCAGGTGTCAGCTGTGTTTTACAGCTGACACGCTGCTCTAATGGCCAGAAACAGCGATCGCACTGTTCCTGTACGTTTAACTAGTTAAATGCCGCGGTCAATAGCGAACACAGCATTTATAGGGGTTTTCCCATGAAGGACATTTATGACATATCCACAGGATATGTCATAAATGTCAGATAGATGCGGGTCCCACCTCTGGGACCCACACCTATCTCTAGAACGGGGCCCCCTAAACCCCATTTTATCTCACTCAGCTCCGCTGTCTCCTGGCCACTTACTGGTTAGGTGGTCAGGAGTTACGGAAACAGTCGAGTGCTCGCTGAGCTACGCGGTTTCCGTAACACACATAGAACTGAATAGTAGTTCCGGAAACAGCATAGCTCGCATGATCTGTAACTGCCCTTCACTACTATGGGAGTTACAGAAATAGCGTAGCTCAGCGAGTTACGCTGTTTCCGTAACTCATCCATGTATTGCAGTGTATTGTACCAGCGATCTAGCGACCACTGGTTCAAGTCCCCTAGGAGAACCAATAAAATGTGTATAAATAAAAAAATTACATTGTGCTTTTTCCACAAACACAATGTAAAAAATAAATTGTATCGCTGCGTCCGTAAAAGTCAGAACTATTACAATGTAGCATTGTTTGACTCGCACGGTGAATGGTGTATAAAAAAAAAACTGTAAAAACCCAGAATCGTTGTTTTTTGGTCACATTAGCCCTAAAAAAAAATTGGATAAAAAGTGATACAAAAATCGTATGTACCAAAAAATTGTGGCAATAAAAACTACAGCTCGTCCCATAAAAAAATAAGTTCTCACACGGCTCAATAGATGAAAAAATATAAAAGTTATGGCTCTCAGAATGTGGTGAAAGAGAACAATTTTTTTTTTAACAAATAGTTTTTTCTTTGTAAGTAGTAAAATATGAAGTATTTTCCTATTGTCTAAAACCCGGGTGCGTCTTATAGTCAGGTGCGTCTATAGAGCTTGAAAAATACGGTAGTTTGGGTACAGGATATATAGAATATATATGATTTTGAGAAAAAGCAATAAGCAGAATCACACAGGCAGTCTTCATGCACTGAGATCATGCTTGGTGTTCATTTTGTCTAGAACGCTGTAGGAGATCACTGTCAATAACAGCCGTCACTCACCTATACTAGCGCTACTAGTGTCACTCATTATTCATGCTAAGCTCATGAAATTCATTAGAAAGATCATGTGAAAAATTCAGGATAAAGTTACCAGAAGTTCTTCAGGTACTCAGTGACCATGCTCCAGCACTGTGAGGCGCGCTTCTTAGGCTATGTTCACACTGAGTTTTTTTACTAGTTTTTTGACGCGGAAACCACGCTGCAAAACTCGTCAAAAATGGCCCGAAATGCCTCCCATTGATTTCAATGGGAGGCGGAGGCATCTTTTTCCAGTGAGCGGTAAAACCGCCTCGCAGGAGAAAGAAGGGACATGCCCTATCTTCGGGCGTTTACGCCTCTGACCTCCTATTGACATCAATGGGAGGCAGAGAAAGCATACTTCGCAGCGTTTTATTCCCGCGGCGCTCGATGGCCGCGGGCGAAATACGCAGCGAAAAACGCCGCGACAATCGGCGTACAGGGAGAGGAAAATCTGCCTCAAACTTCCAAATGGAATTTTGAGGCAGAAATTCCGCCTGCAAAAAAACTCTGTGTGAACATAGCCTTAGGGTAGGTTCACACACAAACTCAAAAACGTCTGAAAATACGGAGCTGTTTTCAAGGGAAAACAGCTCCTGATTTTCAGACGTTTTATAAGACACTGGCGCATTTTGCAGCATTTTTTACGGCCGTTTTTGGCGCTTTTTTCAATAAAGTTAATGAAGAACGTCCAAAAACGTACAATGAAGTGTCCTGCACTTCTTTTTCGCGGCCGTTCTTTTACGTGGCCGTTTTTCAAAACAGCCGCGTAAAAAAAACGGCCCATCGGAACAGAACAATGTTTTTCCCATTGAAATTAACGGGCAGATGTTTGGAGGCGTTCTGCTTCCGATTTTTCAACCGCTTTTCAGCCCGTTTACGGACAAAATAAACAGCTGAAAATAGCCCATGTGAACATACCTTAACTAGGACTGTGACTGTCTGTTCCATACAGCTGCATCGTGTTTGTAAAAATCCATGCACATGTTGCAGTAAATCCTCATTCAGACATAAAATGGATTTTCAGTTGCTGAAAATTCTGCAACAAATGTGAATAATCCCTAAGGAGTCACTTAGGTCATTTCAGAAGTCTATTCTACTTTGTTAGTGCCCTGACAATAAGATGTTTTAACCCCTTAACGATATCCAAGGTATGGGTACGTCGCTGTCATTAGGTAGTTAACACGTATGGGTACGTTGGAGCGTTAAGTGGTCACTGTGTCTAAAGACACGGTGACCGAGTAAAGATGGCTACTCTTTCTGCCAGCAGGCCATCTATACACGTAGCCCAGGGCGGTGGCGCACCCCCCCCCCCGCCACATCGGCGATCGCTGTGATTGGTCAGTCCGACCAATCATGTTCTAGTAAATGAAATAGCAATTGACTTGTTCCTGTTGTAGGAAAAAGACTGCAACACAAAAAGGGGAAAGTGCATCAACGTTCTGCAACAATCATGGGAAAACTAAAAGGGTGTAACAAAGAAAATAATAAGAGGGTGGGAGATGGAGAATAAAGCAAGAAGAGAGATACATTTTTTTTAGGAATTGTGCCCAGGAATTTGCTAGCAGTGCTTAAATTTAGCAATTGTTTTCTATTAACATCAATTAACCCCTTAAGGACACAGCCTGTTTTCGCCTTATGGACTAGGCCATTTTTTTTCAAAACTGACATGTGTCACTTTATGTGGTAATAACTCCGGAATGCTTTCACCCAATGCTTTCATCCAAGCGATTCTGAGATTGCTTTCTCGTGGCACATTGGACTTTGAGTTAGTGGTAAAATTTGGTCCATACATTGTGTTTATTTGTAAAAAAAACACCAAAATTGTAAAAAAATTTGCATTTTTCTACTTGTTAGGCCTGGTTTACACGAGCATGTGCGTTTTGCGCAAGCAAAAAACACGACGTTTTGCGTGCGCAAAAGGCACTTAACAGCTCCGTGTGTCATCACCATATGATGCGCGGCTGCGTGATTTCCGCGCAGCCACCATCATTATGACACTCCGTTTGGATGTTTGTAAACAGAAAAGCACGTGGTGCTTTTCTGTTTTCATTCATCCTTTTCAGTGCTGTTGCGCAAATCACACTTGTCCCACTGAACTGTTTCCGTGTGACATGCGTGGTTTTCACGTACCCATTGACTTCAATGGGTGCGTGATGCGCGAACAACGCACAAATATAGGACATGTGGTGAGTTTTTCGCAGCGGACTCACGCTGCGCAAATCTCACGGACTGTCTGCACTGCCCCATAGACTAACATAGGTCCGTAAAACACGAGTCAAAATCACGCGCGTTGCACGGACGTGATACACGTTCGTGTAAACAGGACCCAAGACAGATAGTTATACCACACGAAATAGATACTAGTTCACATATAACATATGTCTACTTTATGTTGGCGTCGATTTTTGAACATTCTTTTCTTTTTCAAGAACGTTACAAGGCTTAGAACTTTAGCAGCAATTTCAAGAAAATTGTAGAAGGCAATTTTTTTAGGGACAAGTTCAGTTCTGAAGTGGCTTTGAGGGCCTTATATATTAGAAAACCCCATGAAATCACCCCATTTTAAAAACCTAACCCCTCAAAGTATTAAAAACAGCTTTTAGAAAGTTTCTTAACCCTTTAGGTGCTTCACAGGAATTACAGCAATGTGGAGGTGAAATTTACAAATTTCATTTTTCTTGCAGAGAATCAGTCTTAATTCATTTTTTTCTGTAACACAGAAGGTTTACCAGAGAAATGCAACTCAATATTTATTGCCTAGGTTCTGCAGTTTTTAGAAATATCTCACATGTGGCCCTAGAGTGGTAATGGACTGAAACACCGGCCTCCGAAGCAAACAAGCACTTAGTGGATTTAGGGGCCTCCTTTTTATTAGAATATATTTTAGGCACCACGTCCGGTTTGAAGAGGTCTTGTGGTGCCAAAACAGTAGAAACCGCCCAAAATTTACCCCATTTAGGAAGCTACACCCCTCAAGGAAATTATCTAGGGGTATAGTGAGCATTTTGACACCACAGGTTTTTTGCAGAAATTATAGGAAGTAAGCCCGTGAAAATGAAAATCTACAGGTTTAGCTAATTTTTTTTTTTCATTTCCACGAGAACTAAAGCAGAAAAAGCATCACAACATTTGTAAAGCAGTTTCTCCTGAGTAAAACAATACCCCAAATGTGGTCATAAACGGCTGTTTGGACACACTGCAGAGCTTAGAAGGGAAAGAGCGCCATTTGACTTTTGGAGCTCAAATTTAGCTAGAATGGTTTGCGGAGGCCATGTCGCATTTGCAAAGCCCCTGATGGGACAAAACAGTGGAAACCCCCCAAAAGTGACCCCATTTAGGAAGCTACACCCTCAAGGAACTTATCTAAGGGTATAGTTAGCATTTTGATCCCACAGGCTTTTTGCAGAAATTATTGGAAATAGGCCGTGAAAATGAAAATCTACATTTTTTTAAATAAAATGTAGGTTTAGCTAATTTTTTTTATTTCCACGAGAACTAAAGCAGAAAAAGCACCACAATATTTATAGAGCAGTTTCACCTGAGTAAAACAATATCCCATATGTGGTCATGAACGGCTGTTGGGACACACGGCAGGGCTCGGAAGGGAAGAAGTGCCACTTGCCATTCAGATTTTGCTGGATGGATTTATGGAGGCCATGTCGCATGTGCAAAGCCCCTGAGGGATCAAAACAGTGGGAACACCCCAAAAGTGATACCATTTAGGAAACTACACCCCTCAAGGAACTTATCTAAGGGTATAGTTAGCATTTTGACCCAACAGGTTTTTTGCAGAAATTATTGAAATTAGGCCATGAAAATGAAAATCTATATTGTTTTCAATAAAATGTAGGTTTAGCCAATTTTGTTTTCATTTTCGCAATAACTAAAGCAGAAAAAGCGCCCCAACATTTGTAGATCAGTTTCTCCTGAGTAAAAAAATACGCCATATGTGGTCATAAATGGCTGTTTGGACACACGGCAGGGCTCGGAAGGGAAGAAGTGCTATTTGGCATTCAGATTTTGCTGGATAGGTTTGCGGAGGCCATGTCGCCTTTGCAAAGCCCCTGAGGGACCAAAACAGTGGGAACACCCCAAAAGTGATCCCATTTAGAAAACTACACCCTCAAGGAACTTATCTAAGGTATAGTTAGCATTTTGACTCCACAGGTTTTTTTGTCTGAATTTATTTGAATTAGGCCGTATTTACTGGTATTTCAATATATAATGTGGGGCATGTGTATGTTGTGAAGAGAAAATCAGAGTATAATAAAAGGGTACATGAATAATAAAATTAATAATTCATAGGGGTGTGGTAAGCCTTGAAGCAATCCTTTATGCACAGACCAGGTTTTTCGGGGCAGGTGTCGCACTGATAAGTGGTGTCCCTTCTTTTGCCCCTTTTGCTACACACACTGCACCTTTTTTGGGATCTTCCCTTCTTTGCAGTTTGGGGAACGATGCCAGCAAAGTGTTGCCCAGGGACAATACGGGCGCCCTCACTTTCAGCAGATGTGCTTGGGCCATCCCCTGCCTGGTTTTCAAACACAAGCACCTTGACAATCTTCTCCTGAAAATTAAGGAATGACCCTGTCCGGCCTGCACATTTGGATAGCACGTAAGCGTAATACATTGCCATCTGTACTATGTGCACGCCCACCTTTTTGTACTACGCCCACCTTTTTGTACTACACCCTTGTTTTTCTCATGGCACTATAGGGCTTTAGCACTTGATTTGAGAGATCAACCCCTCCCATGTACTTGTTATAGCCCACGATGCAATCAGGATTGTGGGTCACTGTTGTGGTACCTCGTACAGGGACAGGGGCGCTGCCGTTCCCATGTATTGTGGTCAAGAGAAGGACATCCCTCTTGTCCCTATACTTGACGAACAACACGTTCTCGCTGCATAATGCCCTGTTCTCACCCCTTCTGACACATTGGCCAAGCAGTGTTTTAGGGAAGCCTCTCTGATTTTTGCACACCGTGCCGCATGCTGCAGTATTTCTGGTGGAGAGGCATTTAAATAGTGGGATGCTGGTGTATAAGTTATCCACGTAAAGTTGTTAACCCTGGTCCAGCAGCGGGTGCACACAATCCCACACTATTTTCCCACTAACTCCCAGGACAGGGGGGCAATCTGGGGGTTCAATGCTGGAGTCATTCCCTTCATAAACCCAAAACTTGTAGGGGTACTCTGAGATACTCTCGCACAGTTTGTACATTTTTATCCCATACCTTGCCCTCTTACTGGGAAGGTGTTGGTGGAATTTTAGCCTACCCTTAAAATGTAAAAAGGACTCGTCTATTACAATGTTCTTTTGCGGGGTATATGCTTCTTGAAATTTTGTGCAGAAATTATTAACTACTGGCCTGATTTTGAATAGGTGGTCATATGTGGGGTCATCACGGGGCAGGCACTGTGCATTATTATTATTATAATGCAAAAATGTAAGAATAGCTGCAAAGCGAGTCCGGGGTGTTGTCATGCGGTAAATTGGGGTGTTGTACAAAACATCTGTACTCCAGTATTGCCTGATCTGCGGCTTCTTTACTAGCCCCATATGCAGCACAAGGCCCCAAAATGTGAGCATCTCCGCTGCATCTACAGGGGAGGGGTTCACTTGAAGGGTCTAGCATATGATGTTTGTGGGGTTCTAGGCAATAAATTGCTGGACATATAAATTGGTCTGGGCCACCATCAAATTCATAAAATCCTCACTGAAGAATACCTTTAAAAAAAATCTATTTCTGTGAGGCCTTCAGTCTCAAAATGAGTTCCTGAGCTGCCTATGAATTCGGGGATCTGAGGCTAATAATTCTCAGGGGGTGGGTTCCACACGGGATCACTTATCTGGGGGGTTGCCTCAGCTGATGTCCTGGGTCGTCTTTGCGTTGGTTCCTCATCACTGGATGATGAGGAGGAGGACAAGATGTATGGACAAGAATTCCTCTTCTCCCTCGCTGGCGGAATCAGTGTCAGAAGCCAGGATGGTGTATGCCTCCTCTGCTTAATAGACCCTTTGGGATGATTGGGACATTTTTATTAGGGGGGTGTGTAGTGCTTGAACACATGTAACACTGACTTTATTTTTACACAGGGGGTTGTGTGTTGTGCTTTTACACGTGTGTATTTCAAAATTGCTGAATAAAAAAAAAAAAAAGAAGAGAAGGAAGAAAGAAAGAAAATAAAAGTTTAGAAAAAAATGGAAGTATAAAAAAAATTTACTGAACAAACTTCAGTTCAAATTCTGCCAATATAAAACTGTAAAGAATTTCCTGACTACCTGACACTAACTAAAATTTTGTGACGTTCAATCTCCTAAAAAAAATGTAGTATAAGAACTACTGCAGTAAATTTAGGCTAAAATGATAAAACTAATCTATGTAAAATTTAGTGAACGAACTTCAATAAAAAAAACGGAATGTCCGTCACTGACGCTAAATCTGTAACGCTATATATTAGTGCTAAAAAAAAAACTGTAGTATAAAAATTATACTGCGGTGAATTTTTTTAATAAACAGATTTTTATTGATCCAGTATACATCTAATCATTACATACAGCAATGAAACATTGCAAACAAAGCATTGGGATAAGGATCACATTTTTTACAGAAAAACAAAAAAAAAGAAACATACAAACAAACAAACAAAACTTTGGATCCAGACACGGCAAATTGACCACATGTTCGACTAAGGTAATCATAAGAGTATGTCGGAGTAAGTAGAGTCAGTCCACTGATCCCATAAGGAAGTACGGGCGTAGGACCCTTGAATAGAGGCTAAAGCGTGTTCCATAACACAATTATTGTTAACATATAAAATCACTTCACTCATACTAGGCACTTTTGTAGATTTCCAGTATTTTGCAATCAATATTTTTGCAGACAGCAATACATGCAAAAGTACATTTCTGACACCCGGAGAGAAATCCACCAATCCCACATGCAGTAGGGCTAGAGCAGGGGCGAGCTGAATGTCAACCCCTAAAAGAGATCGTAAGAAATCTTCTGCTTGCTGCGTACTGCAGTGAATTTAGACTAAAACTATAAAGCTACAGTAATTACTGACACTAAATGTAGCCCTATATTTTAGAAAAAAACAAAATGTAGTATAGCAAATATACTACAGTAAACTGACACTAACTTTAGAAAATTTGTATAGCTAAAACTACCTAAAATGCTATGTAACTTTTTTTTATTATAAAACGGACGCTAACCTATATGTCCGCTACCCTAACGTCCTACCTATGCAGGTACTAGCTACCCCTAAACTACCGCTACCCTAACGTCCTACCTATGCAGGTACTAGCTACACCTAACTTTTTTTTAAACTTTTTTAGTTTTATATATAAAAAAAGGTCCAAAAAAACCTGCGTCAAAAAATTACCACTGAGGCTGATTATAGACTCAGCACTCAGTGGCCGCAGGGCGCACAGACAAAGATGGTGCAGTAAAAATAGGCCAAAAAATAAGCCTGCACCAAAAAATTAGCACATATGCCGATCAGAAATGGTGGTCACTGATCAGCGCTCCAGGGCGCACACACGGAGACGGTGCTGGCAGAAAAATGGGGAAAAAAAAGGCCCCAAAAAAACCCTGCGTCAATAAATGACCACTGCGGCTGAATATGAACTCAGCACTCAGTGGCCGCAGGGCGCACACAAGAAAATGGTGCAGTAAAAACAGGTCCGAAATAAAAAAAAAACTGTGCCAAAAAATGTGTAAAAATGCCGATCAGTGATAGCGGTCACTGCAGTGGCGTAACTACCGCCGTAGCAGCAGTAGCGGCTGCTACGGGGCCCGCGGCATGAGGGGGCCCGTGTCGCCTGCCGGCACGGGCCCCCACCGTGGCCGGAGGCTCCGCTAGCAGCCGCTGTGGCTGCTACAGCGGGACGCCACTGAACACTACGGCAGAGCAGGGAGGTATCTCCCCGCTCTGCCATTAACTGGTTCCCGACCGCTGGCTGTGTTTTTACGGCCAGCGGTCAGGGTCCTTAAAACCCGAGCCATAGACTTTCTGCGGCTCGGGCTTTAACTTGCTGCCCGCGCGATCGGGCAGCTGAATGTCGGGTCTCCGGCTGTCAGGGACTGCCGGGGACCCTGAGGAGAGGATAGAAGCAGCTTTCGCTGCTTCTGTCTTCTCTGATCACTTGTACACAGCGCTCAATGAACGCTGTGTATATGAATAGAGGCAGCGGCCGCGCCGCTGTCTCTATTCCTCCCGGTGATCATGTGACTGGTCACATGATCGCCGGGTGCCGTTAGTGGCAGACTGTTGCTGGGTCTTACTAGACCCAGCACAGCCCTATTAGTGACAATCGTCACTATGAGAGGGCTGATTTCCCCTGTAACTGGGGCTGCTGTGCAGCTCCAGTTACAGTGGGAAAACATGGTGCAAAAGAAAGAAATAAAATATATAAAGTTCCCCAAAGGTCTTTTTTGACCTTTGGGGGACAGACCATGGTAATAAAAAAATAATAAAGTAAAGTGCAAAAAAAATGTAAATAATAAATACACATAAAATACCGACCCCAAAAAAAAACGTTCCCCCCGCCAATCATTGTTGTAACGCTAGCGCTGACCCAATTACCCTAATATAGACATGTAATATATAAAAATTTACGGTAGACAATGACGATCACAAATAAAAGGTCTATTTTAGGGTAAAACTATGTTATTACCAAAAAAAAAATAGCTGAAATGTAAAAAAGCTTATTTTTTTACTATTTTCAAACTTTATGAATAAAAATTCTAAAATAGCAAAAAAGGTGTGTATAAAATTGATAAAAAAAGAAACCTGCATTGTCTACGGAAAAAACGTCGCAAAAATCACGTTGTTAGGACAGGGGATACATGTGTGATCGCTGGCATTGATAAAGAGAACGGGGGACTGAAAGTCCCCTGAAGTTCTCCATCACAAACCTCGGACTTCCGGGGTCTGTGTCGGCAGCTCCGTAGAAATGAATGGAGCGCCGGTCGTGCTTGTGCGCATGCGTGACCAGCGCTCCTTTCATTGTTATTGAGCTGCGCAGACGCCAGAAGTCAGAGGTTAGTCATGGAGAACTTCAGGGGACGTTCAGTCCCCCGTTCTCCCTATCACTGCCAGCGATCACACATGTATCCCCTATCCTGTGGAGATCCTGTGGAGAGGGGATACATGTCTTTTGTAGGACACACTGTATGTCGCCTTTTTTTGGGAGGGGGGACGCTGTATGGCGTTCCCTACAGGGGGGGTGGCTGTATGGCGTTCCCTATAGGGGGGGAGCTGTATGGCGTTCCCTATAGGGGGGAGCTGTATGGCGTTCCCTACAGGGGGGCTGTATGGCGTTCTCTACAGGGGGGGCTGTATGGCGTTCCCTACAGGGGGGGCTGTATGGCGTTATCTACAGGGGGGCTGTATGCCGTTCTCTACAGGGGGAAGTATGGCGCTATCTACAGAGGGGGGCTGTATGGCGTTATCTACAGGGGGGGCTGTAAAAAGGGCACTATCTACAAGCGGGGGGGGGGTTGTGTGACACCCAGGGGAGGGGGGGGGGCCCAGTCAAAAGTTTGCTATGGGGCCCAGTCTTTCCTAGTTACGCCCCTGGGTCACTGATCAGCGCTCATAGGCTGCAGGGCGCACCCACGAAGATGGTGCAAAACTGTAGTCCTGTGCCAAAAATTGCTGATCAGCGGCTGCAGGACGTACACAGAGGAGGGGAGCAGGGGGGATTAGTGCCGTCCTATACAGCACCAATCCCCTGCGGCACAGTGATAGGTTATAGCCGCAAAAAGCAGAGATTGGCCGTTCTGAACTGACCGACCAATCACAGCGATCGCAGATGCGGAGGGGGGGGGTGCCACCGCCCTTGGCTACGTGTAAAGATGGCCTGCTGTCAGAAACAGCAGCCACCTTTACTCGGTCACCGTGTCTTTAGACACAGTGACCACTTAACGCTCCAACCTACCCATACGTTGGATTGCGTTAAAGAGGCTCTGTCACCAGATTTTGCAACCCCTAACTGCTATTGTAGCAGATAGGCGCTGCAATTTAGATTACAGTAACGTTTTTATTTTTTAAAAACGAGCATTTTTGGCCAAGTTATGACCATTTTTGTATTTATGCAAATGAGGCTTGCAAAAGTACAACTGGGCGTGTTGAAAAGTAAAAGTACAACTGGGCGTGTATTATGTGCGTACATCGGGGCGTTTTTACTTGTTTTACTAGCTTGGCGTTCTGACGAGAAGTATCATCCACTTCTCTTCAGAACGCCCAGCTTCTGCCAGATCACGCTGTGACGTCACTCACAGGTCCTGCATCGTGTCAGACGAGCGAGGACACATCGGCACCAGAGGCTACAGTTGATTCTGCAGCAGCATCAGCGTTTGCAGGTAAGTAGCTACATCGACTTACCTGCAAACGCCGATGCTGCTGCAGAATCATCTGTAGCCTCTGGTGCCGATGTGTCCTCGCTCGTCTGACACGATGCAGGACCTGGGGATCTAAGATCTAAGTTCAGTGCAGGTGGTTGGTTGGTTTTTCAGAGTCCTATATGGCCATGGAACAGCTGCATAAAAGTGGCTGTAGAAGTTTTGATGTTGGGTTTTAGGCTTTTGTTCACACGTCGTGGGTAAAATGTGTTGTTTCCACGAATCACGGTAAAATTATGCGGTTTTGTTGCGATTTTGCTAAAATCCCAGCAAAATGGCGCAGTTATGCAGTGAATTGCAGCAAAAACTACAATGTGAAAACCCAGCCTAAGATATAATGACTTGCCTTCTATGTGAGGACTGTGCCAAAAAAAGGACAAAACTGGAAGCCCTTACAAACCTTGAACAAAGGTGAATGTAATTCGGACAAAGGGTTTTACACACACATAGCTGACTTTTTAGATTTGTAACGAATAAATAAATCAGTTAAAAGAGGATCTGTCACTAGTTTAATAATGACCAATCTCTTAGCTAATCTAATAGGCGCTGTCACACTGATAATGCCAGTGTGTCCTAAAAAGTTTATTATTTTAACCCCTCAGGCTGGATTCACACGAACGTGGCGTTTTTGCGGACGCTAAAACGCGGTGTTTTGCACGCGCAAAAACCACTTGACAGCTCCGTGTGTCATCCGTGTATGATGCGCGGCTGCGTGATTTTCGCGCAGCCGCCATCATAGAGATGAGTCTAGTCGACGTCAGTCACTGTCCAG
Organism: Rhinoderma darwinii; assembly: GCF_050947455.1. Taxonomy (NCBI): domain Eukaryota; kingdom Metazoa; phylum Chordata; class Amphibia; order Anura; family Rhinodermatidae; genus Rhinoderma; species Rhinoderma darwinii. The sequence continues at coordinate 45,544,470 of NC_134698.1, read as the reverse complement.
GGTGCTGAGTTAACTGATCGGCAGTTAACTCTTTCAGCACCCTCGACAGTGAATGGCGATCACAATATCGAGAAACCTGTTAAAAAAAAGAAAAAGTTCGTCGTTTACCGAGAACTTCCCTCCCGGCCGTTGCCTTGGTGACGCGTCCTTGGTGACGCGCCTCTCTTGACATCTGGCCCCACCTCCCTGGATGACGCCGCAGTTCATGTGACCGCTGCAGCCTGTGCTTGGCCTGTGATTGGCTGGAGCTGTCACTTGGACTGAATTATCATCACAGGGGGGTCAGACTGGAGGAAGAAGCCGGGAGTTATCGGTAAGTTAAAACTTCTTTTTTTTTTTACACGTTCATGTATATTGGGATCGGAAGTCACTGTCCAGGGTGCTGAAACAGTTTAACTCTTTCAGCACCCTGGACAGTGACTATCTCCTGACGTTGCGTAACGGAAATTTTTTGGCCGGGTTCGGCCAAAACTAGTTCGGCCGAACCCGGTGAAGTTCGGTTCGGTTGTCCGGGTTCGCTCATATCAAAGACACTCCGTTTGGATGTTTGTAAACAGAAAAGCACGTGGTGCTTTTCTGTTTACATTCATCCTTTTGACAGCTCTTGCGCGAATCACGCAGTTTGCACGGAAGTGCTTCCGTGCGGCATGCGTGGTTTTCACGCACCCATTGACTTCAATGGGTGCGTGATGCGCGCAAAACGCCGAAAGAACGGACATGTCGTGACTTTTTTTCAGCGGACTCACGCTGATGAAAAATCACGGACATGTCTGCACGGCCCCATAGACACATATAGGTCCGTGCAACGCGCGTGCAAATCACGCGCGTTGCACGGACGTTGCACGGACGTTTTTCCCGTTCGTCTGAATAAAACCTTAAGGGCACAGCCCGTTTTCGCCCTAATGGACCAGGCCATTTTTTTTTTTCAAATCGGATGTGTCATTTTATGTGATATTAACTTTGGAATGCTTTTAATTTTGCAAGCGTTTCTGAGATTGTTTTCTCATGACACATTGTACTTTAAGTTAGTGGTAACATGTGTTCGATACATTCAGTGTTTATTTGTGGAAAAATACACACATTTAAAGAAAATTAGCAAAAATTAGCATTTTTCTCAATTTAAATGTATCTACTTGTAAAACAGATAGTTATACCACACAAAATAGTTACTAGTTAATATTTCCCATATGTCTACTTTAGATTGGCATTGTTTTTTGAACATTCTTTTATTAGGACGTTACAAGGCGTAGAACTTTAGCAGCGATTTCTCACAGTTTCACAACAATTTCAAAAGGTTAATTGGGTCTAGTTCAGATCCGAAGTGGTTTTGAGGGCCTTATATATTAGAAACCCCCTATAAAACCTGCACCCCTCAAAGTATTCGGAACAGCATTTAGAACGTTTCTTAACCCTTTTGGTGTTTCACAGGAATTAAAGCAATGTGGAGGTGAAATTTACAAATGAACATTTTTTTGCAGAAAATCTGTTTTAATTCATTTTTTCCTGTAACACTTCTAGAAGGTTTTACCAGAAAAACTCAACTAATTATTTATTACCCAGCTTCTGCAGATTTTTAGAAATATCCCACATGAGGCCCTAGTGTGGTAATAGACTGAAACACCGGCCTCAGAAGCAAAGGTGCACCTAGTGGATTTTGGGGCCTCCATTTTATTAAAATATATTTTAGGCACCATGTCAGGTTTGAAGAGGTTTTGTGGTGCTAAAACAGTGGAAACCGCCCAAAAAAAGACACCATTTGGCAAATGACATCCTTCAAGGAATTTATCAAGGGGTATAGTGAGTATTTTAACCCCACAGGTTTTTTGAGGAATTTAGTGGAATTAGAATGTAAAAATGAAAATATAATTTTCCCCAATAAAATGTAGAAATCTTCAATATATACAAAGCACAATAGAGAAAAACCACCCCAACATTTGAAACACAATTTTTCCCGATTACGCCAATACCCCATATGTGGTAATAAACTGCTGTTTGGACACGCGGCAGGGCTGAGAAGGGAAGAAGCACCATTTGGCTTTCAGAGCTCAAGTTTTGCTGGAACGGTTTTCGGGTGCAATGTCACATTTGCAATGCCCCTGCGAGACCAAATCAGTGGAAACCACCCAAAAGTGACCCCCATTTGGGAAAGTACACCTCTAAAGGAATTTATCTAGGAGTATAGTGAACATTTTGACCCCCGTTGTTTTTTTTTTTGCTGAATTTAGTGGAATTATGCTGTGAAATGTAAAATAATTTTTTTTTGTGATAAAACGTGTACATTTTAAAAAATTTTACAGGGAAAAAAAAAGGAGAAAAACGTTTGAAAAGTAATTTCTCCCGATTACAGCAATACCCCACATGTGGTAATAAACTGTTGTTTGGACACAAGGCAGGGAAAAGGGAAGAAGCACCATTTGGTTTTCGGAGCTCAAGTTTTGCTGGAATAGTTTTCGGGTGTAATAATATTTGATAGAAGGCTGAAGGTATCGTTCCAGAAAAGAGTTAATAGAGGGCAACCCCAAAAAACATGATAAAAGGATACCTACTAGACCGCAAAGACGCCAGCAAAGGTTAGACGAGTGGGGATATATCCTAGCCAATTTGAAAGGCGTATAGTACCAGCGCATTAACATTTGATGAAAAACTTCTCGGAGGTTCGAACAGAGGGAGGACTTCATAGTTCAGCTAATTGCACTGGCCCATTGTGTCAGGGTAAAAGTTTTATAAAGATCTTTTTCCCAATTTAGGAAATGAGCCCGCTTGACAATCTCCACGTCCCCATTCAGGATATCATATATCTTTTTGGTGTGGTTTAGAACCCCTTTGTTAGGGTCAGATAAATGGACACAAATAGACGCCGGTAAGTGGATGACAGTTGCAGAGAAAGCTTCCAAATAAGTCTTGATCTGAATATATTTGAAAACATATTTTTCAGGAACCCGGAACATAGGCACCAAATCTGAGAAAGGTCTAAGACAATCATCCCGAAATAAATCTGAAATATTATGTAGACCATACTTGGACCAATTTTTAATACCTAAATTTGGGATCAAGATTTCCAGCACTTCTATAGGAATCGGGAGAGGGTTACCCATTTCACAGTTGGAGGAAGCTGAAAGGAGGGAAAGCCAGCCCTGGAGGGAGACCTTTACAGTAGGATACTTAGGAAGGGGAAGTGACGGTTTTAAAGCAAATGCACAGAACATTGTGAAGGGATGTATTCCCTAATAGGTTTTGTTGAATTGAAGACCAGCTGGAATTAGAAGTTGATGATATCCATGTCCCCAATTGTTTAACTATTATTGCTTTATGATAGTTCATTATATTGGGAACCCCCAAACCTCCCCTATGTCTATGAACTCTAAGGATAGAAGTTGCTACTCTAGGTTTCCTCCCACCCCACAAAAAGGTCCTTAGTTGCGATTGGAATTTTAACAGCAGTGAAGGAGGAATAGGGACCGTTCGGGTACGTAGGAAGTATTCAGGAGAATTTTCTGGAGAATAAAAATTTTGTAATACACATTACGTCCTAACGTGACCCCATTTTAGAAACTACACCCCTCCAGGCATTTATCATTTGCCTGGACATATGACAGGGCTCAGAACTGAAGAGCACCATGTGCATTTGAGGTCTATTTTGGTGATTTTCGCATGCATTGGCCAACAATTGCAGGGCTCTGCGATCAAATAGTGACCCCTATTCTGGAAACTACACCCCTTAAGGCACTTTAAGGGGTGTAGTGAGCATTTTGACCACACGTGTTTTTTCATTAGAAATTAATGCGCAGTGGATGCTGCAAAGTGAAAAAAATGCAATTTTCCACTGATATGTGCCACGGAAGACAAATACCTCCTAAAATGTTAAGCGGGTTCTCCTGGGTATGTCGATGCCATATATGTGGACGTAAACAGCTGTTTGGGCACACTGTAGGGTTCAGATGGGAGGGAGCGCCATTTGGCTTTTGGAGCGCAGATTTTGCTTGGTAATAGTTCTGTTTGGGGTTTTGCTGGTATTTCAGTTTATAATGTGGGTGCATATGTAAGCAGTGCGGAGTACATCAGGGCATAATAAGAGGGTATACTATTGGGATAAATAAATAATAATCTGCAGATATGTGGCCAGTGTCGCACTGATAAATGGTGGCCAATCTTATCCGCTTTTAGAACGCTCTGCACAATTTCTGTTGTCATATTCTGAGAGGAGGAACTTTTTATTTTTTCTCCAACGGAGCTGTGTGAGGGCTTATTTGTTGCGGGACAATCTGAAGTTTTCATTGGTACCATTTTGGGTTACACGCAATTTTTTGATAATTTTTTATTCCATTTTTGGCAAGCAAGGTAACAAAAAACCAGCAATGCTGACAATGTATTTTATTCTTTATTTTTCTTTTAAAGTGTTCACCGTGGGCTATAAATGACAATTTTACTTTATTCTGCGGGTCGATACGATTACGGCGATACCAAATGTATATATTATTTATTTAAGTTTTGCATCGTTTGCACGAAAAAAAAAAAACACTTTTTTTTTGTGTCGTTATATTCTGAGACTTAGGCCACATTCACACGAACGTGTTTTTGCGGCCGCAATTCCCCCGAAAATCCACGGGAGAATTGCGGCCCCATTCATTTCTATGGGGCCATGCACACGACCGTAGTTTTTACGGTCCGTGCATGGCCCGGGAACCCGCACCGCAGAAAGAACGGGTATGTCCTATTACGCCCGTCTTTTGCGGTCCGGGCTCATTGAAAACAATGACGGCGGCCATGTGCATGTCCTACGATTTGCGGGCGGCCCGCGGCTGACAATCCGCAGCCGGCCGACCCGAAAATCACGGCCGTGCACACGGCTACGGTCGTGTGCATGAGCTCTAACTTTTTTATTTTCAGTCAAAAAAGCTGTGCACGGGCTTGTTTATTGCGGGACCGGATGTAGTTTTTATTGGTACTGTTTTGAGGCACATGCGACTTTTTAAATCACTCTTTATTCCATGTTTTGGGAGGGGTGATAAAAAAAAATTGCGATTCTGGCATTGATTTTTATTTTATTATTTTTAAGGTGTTCACCGTGCGGGAAAAATAACAGTATGGTTTTATAGTTTGGGTCGTTACGGACGCGGCGATACCACATGTGTACTGTTTTTAACGTTTTCATTTTTTTCCTATAATAAAAGACTTATTATAGGAAAAAAGGCAGTGTTTGTTTTTGTTATTCACATTGCGTTTGTGCAACGTAAACCATGACAAACGTAGACCAAAATAGCGTCCGCTTGATTTATGTTTGTCATGGTTTACGTTGGGATACTGTTTTTTGAACAACAGAAGAGCATAGTCTGCTACGTTATTTCGTACGTCAAAAAACCTACACGCGATGTAACATTTTTTTTAGCATTAACCTTAATGGACGACGTACGCAAACGTAATGCTGTACGTCTGCATCCTTTTACATACAGTAAAGCTACCATTTTTTGTTTTTGTTGTTTTTTTTCTATCAGTGTTCACTTTAAAAAAGAAAAAAAAAAGGATAATTTTTTTTTAGGTAAAAACGTATACCGACGTACGAATATACGCTAAACGTACATGCTATAAAAAACGTAAACCGAAAATGGTACACGTCTGTATACATTTTCAATGGTCCACTTTTTATTAAAACAAAAATTATACGCTCGGCGGATAGCCCAAACGCGATGTGATGGGGCCTAACTTCAAACTTTAATTCAACAGTTTTTTTTTGTCCCACTAGGGGACTTGAGGGCCTGCACCTCTGATCTTTACACTATTGCATTGCACTACCCACGCATTAAAGCCATCAGTCATTCACTGATAGCAGGCCTATTGGGTCCCATCTCTGGACAGGGTCTAATAGGCTGTGGTACGTTCTTAGGCCTCCGATTGCCATAGTATCACATCGTGTCGATCACTACAAACCACGAAGATGCCGCGATCGCTTTTGATCGCGGCATCCAAGGGGTTAATGACAGGGATCGGAGCTAGCTCCATTCCCTGCCGTTACAGCACGGTGTCAGCTGTAACATACAGTCGACACCGGAGGCTGTCGCAGGCTCAACTTTTGAGCCTTCGCCACCTTTCTTTTGTGGCCGGAAACCATTTGGGCCCCGCCTCCGGGCGGGACCTAGCAGGCTTCCGTACTTGGCAGACAGGAGGCCATTGTTAGGCCTCTGGTCTGCCAGAACAGCCATCGGAAATCCGCGATTAGCATTGCGGGGTTCTGATCTGCTAGAAAACACCATAGATGCAGCGCTCGCTCTGGTCCTGGCCATGCAGCAGGGTGTCAACTGTAATATACACCTGACACCCGCTGGCGATAGTGCGGGCTCAGAAGCGGAGCCCGCATCAGCGACACAACGTATCAGTACGTTGTGTTGTGTTAAGTCCTTAACGACAACAACATACTAGTACGTTGGATGTCGTTAAGGGGTTAAAAGTGATAAGCTTTTTTTCTAAATATGCAAATAAGGCTATACTAGATAAATGAGCGTCAACACCTGTGATTCTCCTGAGGTGGACCTGCCTCACAGCCTCTGATGCTGTCTTATATGCATTAAGCTACTTCACACAGTGTGGGAGACTGAGGCTGGAGGGAAAGGGGATCACTTCAAAACAGCTATATCTCCGGCTGTGAACCACCTGGAACAGCGGTTCTGGTGGGATATGAAAGAGGAGATTCTAATCAGTTTCCCATTACTAATCAGTAATGAGTGACAGGACATGTCTCTGGGGTTCGTTCTGTCTCTGGATACATACAAAGCTTGTGACATTATCTTTGGATGCTTCTTTCCAAGATGAATTTTGGTCCGAGATTTATGGCTCTTGGCCGCCTCTTATATGAAGGTCCTTGTGCTAGGGTGAGAACGAATCTGGATATATCTGAATCCTTTTCATTGAAATGTGTTACCCGTCAAGGATGCCCACTTTCGCCGTTATTATTTGCCGTTGCAATAGAACCCCTGGCAGTGACTATACGCCAATCTACTGACATACATGGTATCACTAGTGGCCGCATAACGGAAAAAATATCTCTTTATGCCGATGACACACTGGTATACTTGGCGAATGATGGTCCCTCCCTGGCTTCTTTGTTTGAACTGATTGATGCATTTGGTAGCTTCTCTGGCTTATCGGTGAATTGGGCTAAATCCGTTTTGTTTTCCCTTACTCCTGGCTATTGCTCCCGACAGAGCCTCCCTGTACCGTTGCAAATAGTTCCATAATTTGCATACCTGGGGGATTAGGGTCTCCCTTAATGTTTCAAGGTATGGTGAACTTAATCTTGACCCATTGGTTATGACCACTGAAAGGCAGCTGAACACATGGAAAAACCTCCCACTGTCACTGTATGGCAGGATTAACTTATTTCAAATGATCTATTTACCTAAATTTTTATACCTCTTTCGTGCCTGTCCTGTTGTGTTGTCCAAAAGGTTATTTAAACAACATGATAGTATTGTCCGATCATTATATTGGCAGGGTGGCGTTCCTAGGTTGTCTTAGTCTGTTGCAAGCCCCTAAACGTATGGGGGGAATGGCGGCGCCAAATCTTTATATGTATTACTTGGCGTCCCAACTGGTGATTGCACGCTGGTGGATAGATCTAGATATGAGCAATGCAGCCACTACACTGGCGGGTGCACTTATGACTTCTTACGAAAGTCTTACAAATTTGTTATATGGATTTAAATCCCCAGGTTGCGTACCACTGCCTCTTCGGACGGTGGCTGTGGCTTGGAGGGCGGCGCACGCTCTGTTGAGGGTCCCTACAATCCCTGCATACTCACCTAGGACTTCATTATGAAATAATCCTTGGTCGTCCCATCTTGAGTGACTATCGGGAGCGGTGATGTGGTCGGGGGTCAAATTCATATGTCAGGTGTTTAATGTTGACTCTGGCTTTGTATCCTTTTCAGATCTTCAGGAGAGGTTTAATATTTCAGGGACAGTTGTTTTTTTTCATTACCTCCAGCTAAGACATGCTTGGTGTGCCCAATTTGGATCTATGTCACCTCAAGTGGGTTTCTCTAGGTTAGAGGACTTTCTTGGCGCTCCCGATCTTTCAAGGGTCCTCACCCTGGTGTACACCTTGACATCCCTTGGACATAGACCGTTTGATAAGGCATTTCTACGATGGAGAGGGGATGTCCCTGACTTGGCAGAGGAGGACTGAAAGGAGGTGGAACTTTCCTTTTTTGATTCAGTGGTCAGTGCTACGGATTTTCTGATACAGTCTCGGTTTTTACATAGGATCTATTACACACCAGTCAGACTTCAGAGGATGGGAGCATTAACTTCAGATAGTTGTTTTCGCTGCCAGTCGGATGTTGGTACTTATATACATTGTATGTGGGTGTGTCCCAGAGTTGCCCCCTTTCGGTCAGATGTAGTGGAGTTCCTTCATACACACTTTGAATTTCCACGACTTGTCACCCCTCAGTTGGGCCTCTTGGGCATTCTGAATGAAGTTATACAGAGCCATTATGACCAGATATTTTTTCGCTTTGTTCTTTTCTGTGCCAGAAATATTGTGATTATGGCCTGGAAGGATACGGAGGGTCCGAGCTTGGTACATTGGAAGCAATTGGGGAATAAATATATACCCATGTATCAAAAACTGTATCTCAACAGAACATGCCCAGATAAATTTGGTAAAATTTGGTCACGGTGGTTGGAGACTCTAGAAACTGCGGTCTAATTGTTACTTATTTGAATGATATGTTAGTTTGTCTCAGTTAGGCATTAACTGAGGATATTTTTTTATGTCCTGTATATGCAATTTATCTGCTTTGGATTGATTTTTATTCACTGCAAGGCTAAGTTCACACAAAGTTTTTTAACGAGTTATTTGACGCGGAAACCGCGCCAAAAAAACTTGTCAAAGGCGGCCCGAAAATGCCTCCCGTTGATTTCAATGGGAGGCGGGGGCGGTTTTCTCCCACGAGCAGTAAAACCGCCTCGCGGGAGAAAGAAGCGACATGCCCTATCTTCGGGCGTTTCCGCCTCTGACCTCCCATTGACTTCAATGGGAGGCAGAGAAAGCGTATTTCGCGGCGTTATATGCCCGCGGCGCTCAATGGCCGCGGGCGAAAAACGACGCGAATATCGGCGTGCAGGGAGAGGAAAATCTGCCTCAAACTTCCAAACAGAATTTTGAGGCAGAAATTCCTCCTGCAAAAAAACTCTGTGTGAACATAGCCTTAGGCTATGTTCACACGGAGTATTTTGGGGGAGGAATATCTGCCACAAAATTCCGTTTGGAACTTTGAGGCAGATATTCCTCTCCCTGCACGCCGATTTTCGCGGCAATTATCGCGCCGTTTTTCGCCCGCGGCCATTGAGCGCCGCGGGCATAAAACAGCGAGAAATACGCTTTCTCCTGCCTCCCATTGAAGTCAATGGGAGGTCGGAGGCGGAAGCGCCCGAAGATAGGGCATGTCGCTTCTTTTTCCCGCGAGGCAGTTTTACTGCTCGCGGGAAAAAGACGCCGACGCCTCCCATTGAAATCAATGGGAGGCGTTCTCGGGCCGTTTCTGCCGAGTTTTGCGACGCGGTTTCCGCGTCAAAAAACTCGGCAAAATACCCCGTGTGGACATAGCCTTATAATGCCTTTCTGAATGTCTTTGTTTGGTATTTACTGTATATTTGTACGTGTTTTGTACAACAAAAGTTTTGAAAATAAAGCATTTTTAAAAAAAAAACTAATCAGTAATGAGTTTCACAGCAGTTCTAGCTGTGAAACAACCGGAGATATCACCAGTTGAAAACCCAGTTGGGAATGGAAGCGGTGTACCCTGTGTTCCTGGGCTGGGAAGAGGAGAACTGTATGACGCTGATTAGACAGCGTCACACAGAAAACATTACACCGCCCAGATTGAAAAGAACGAGAAACCTCCCATTTGGCAATTGTTGCCAAATTAGCATATGAAATAAATCACACTGTAGTTATCAGCATCATAGCGCCTATTAGATTAGTTAGGAGATAGGGAATTAATAAACTAGCGACAGATCCTCTTTAACCCCTTCCCGCATTTTCACGTACATGCACGTCGGGGAATGCAGCCTGTTTGCGCATTCCCACGTGCATGTACGTGATGGAGATCGTGCGGGCACAGAAGCTGTGGACGCGCGATCGCCGCGGGAGCCCGGCTGTGACTGACAGTTGGCCTCCCGCTGCAACTGCTGAGATTGAAGAAATCTTCAATCTCAGCCGTTTAACCCGTTAAATGCCGCAGTCAATAGCGACCGCGGCATTTAAATCCCTCTGTCACCCATCGGCGGCCCGCGAATGCGATCTCAGGCTGCCAACGGGTTGCCATGGCAGCCGGGTGTCTAGCAAAGACCCCCAGGCCTGCCCTGGCTGTATGCTTATTATGCCGTGCCAGAGGCATGGCATAATAGATTGCCTGTCAGTTTTACACTGACAGGCAATAATGCATTGGTATACTAAGTATACCAAAGCATTATATATGCGATCAGCAGATCGCATAGTAAAGTCCCCTGGTGGGACTAAAAAAAAAAAATGTAAATCAGTTAAATAAAGTTTGTGGAAAAAAAAAAAAAACATTACAGTCAAAATCAAATAAAACTACTTTTTTTGCCCAAAAAGTTGTTTTATTTACTAAAAGTGTCAAAACAAATCACACATACACATATATGGTATCCCCGCGATCGTAACAACTTGACCAATAAAATGAACACATTAATTAAACCGCCGGATGAACGGCGTCCAAAAAAAACTCAAAAAACAACGGCAAAATTCTCTCTTTTCTCCCATTCCCCCCATAAAAAATTAAATAAAAGTTAATCTATAAGTCCTATGTACCCCAAAATAGTACTAATGAAAACTACACATTAGCCCGCAAAAATCAAGCCCACATACGGCCACATCGACGGAAAAATAAAAAAATGACGCCTCTTGGAATGCGGCGATGCAAAAACAAGTAATTTTTTTCTAAAAGGCTTTTTATTGTGCAAACGTAGGAAAACATATAAAACCTCTACATATTTGGTATCCCCGTAATCGTGCCGACCCATAGAATAAAGTTAACATGTTATTTCCGCTGCATAGTAAACGGCGTAAATTTATAACGTGAAAATCAATGATGGAATAGCAGCTTATTTTCAATTCTCTCCTAAAATAAAAGTTAATCAATATATTATAAGAATCTAAAAATGGTACAATAACAAAATACAACTCGTCCCGCAAAAAACAAGCCCGTATACGGTTATGTCGACGGAATAAAAAAAAAGTTACGACTCTTGGAATGCGATCGTGAGAAATAAAAAAATAATCCTTGGTCATTAACGTGCAAAATGGCTTGGTCCTTAAGGGGTTAAAGGGAACCTATGGAGTTCGAACTTAGGGCAGCATAATATGACGAAACAGGAGCTGAGCAGATTGATATATAGTTCTTTAAAAACATTCATTAAAATTTGAATTTCACCTTTGTCCCCTCTGAGTTTATGAGTCCAGTGGGCAGTACTATTCAGTGATTGACAGCTGTCCCCGAGGCTGGGTTTTCATGTTGTATGCCGCGATTCGTGGAAAAAAAACACATTTATTTTACTGCAATTTTAAACAACAAATAAAGGACAAATTATTACCTCTGGGATGTCATCTGAGGAATGGTAGTATAAAAGGCTGTGCTTCATGGACTTAGTTCTTTTTTAATCCGCAAACTATGTAAGATCTTGAGTTGAGGAGCTGTAACATCAGGGCCATCTACTTAATAAACTTTTAACGATCATGACGTCTACTAGAAATAATTACTATTACTTTTAATTAAAGTATTAGGATTAGCACTCATTGATTTGGAATTCCAACAACAGAATACATTTGGCCAGCATGTGAACAGAACTGACTAATTATACAACTATCCTTCCAGCTTCACTACGTCATCTCTGAAAACCTCAGCAGCAAAGCGGAGCTCTGAAATCTCTCCTGTGTTTTTAAGAAGTATGTACAAGTATGAACAGAGACTTGGAGTCAGAACTTATGCAGTTATACACAATACAAACTCCGATCAGGGGTTACTCTCCCCTCTTAGGTACATAGCTCCTTTAATATTTTTGTCTGCCAGGATCACAGGAAAGACAGCGGGAGCTCAGGGAGCTAAATGCATGGCTTAGCCCCCTCCCTCTTCAGCCATTTTTCGGATTTTGACTTTTGTTTTTTCCTCCCCACATTCCAAAAGCTATAATTTTTTTATCTTTCCATCTATATAGCCATACGAGGGGTTGTTTTGCGGAACAAGCTATAGTTTTTCATGGCACCATTTATTCTACTGCATAGAGTTTTGTTTTTACGGCATCCATCAGGCGGTGAAAACGACATATTCACCCTATTCTACAGGTTGATACGATTACGGCGATACCAAATTTATAAGTCTTGTTTTCATGTTTTACCACTTTTAAAAAAAGTAAAACCATTTGCTAAATTAAAAAAATCTTTTGTGCCGCCATATTCTGAGAGCCATAACCTTTTTATTTTTTTCATCAATTTAGCGATGTGAGGGCTTAAATTTTGCAGGGCGAGCTGTAGTTTTCACTGATACCGTTTTGGGTTATATGCGACTTTTTGATCACTTTTTATTTCATTTTTTTTGAGCGCCAAGGTGACCAAAAACCAGCAATTTGCATGTTTTATATATATTTTTTCTTACGGCATTCACTGAGCGGGTTAAACAATGCTATATTGTGATAATTCTGATTTTTACGGACCCGGCGATATCAGTTATGTTAACAATTTTTTTTAACATTGATTTTTGAAGATTTTTTGAACTTTTAATACTTTATTTAACTATGTTCCAAAAAAAATAAAGTTTTTTGTTGTTTTTTACTTTTTTTTATTAGTCCCCTTAGGAGACTTGAAGCAGCGATCCTTGGATCGCTTGCATGATATATTGCAATACTAATGTATTGCAGTATATCGTGATTCTGACAGCCTCCTTTGAATCCCTGCCGGAGGCAGACCTTCAAAGGAGTTCAAAGATGGCAGACCTGGGGGCCTTTGTTAGGCCCCCAGGCAGCCATAGCAACTGTTGTTACCGGCCGATCGCGCGGCAGGGGGGGGCGCGATGGTGTGTTTGAGGGGGTGCCCCCTGATTCTAACACTTTAAATGCCGCGGTCGAGATTGACCGCAGAATTTAAGGTGTTAAACAGGCGGGAATCAAAGTGAACTTTGATTCCGCCCGTTGCAGTGGGGTGTCAGCTGTGTGTAAAAGTCCTTGCTCGCTGTGTATGGAGCGAGCCCAGCCCGTGAGCTCGCTCCATACTTCCCATTAACCCTCATCACATACAGTTACATGATTTTTTGTTAAGGGGTTGGGTTAAGTCTTGTGGTAGAGGTGTAGTGAAGAAGGCTTTGGGTTCCTAGAGCACTGGGCTGACTTTTCATTGGGGTACAAACAGTATTCTGCAAATGATTTGCACCTAAATGGAAGGGGGTCCGCTGTGCTGGGGGAGAGAATTCTAGCTGGGGTGGCGGAGTATTTAAACTAGGGCTGAGGAGGGAGGTGAATGTAGAAAATAAAGAGGAAGTTAGGTTGGAGAGGGGTCACACTAGATTGGTGGGGGAGCAAGAAATGAGAGCACGGAAGCACCACTCAAACAAAAAAAAGTGACATTTATTCACCCAACAGATGCAACGTTTCACTTCCTCAATGGAAGCATTTTCAAGCAATAAGTGATAGTAACACACAGGTATATGTAGAGAACATAGTTAAATTAACAAGTGCTATAAATATTAGCAATTTATATAAATCATGCAAAAAAATCACGATGTGTAACAATGTATCCAAGTACAAACAAAACGTGGTTAAGAGTCAAAGCTAGACATATAATATAGGAAACTGTTAAATCATGTTATATCAAACATGTACATGTAAACAAGTGTAATATATAAATTAGGTGTCAACAGTTATCAATATTAAAATTCAGAAAAGCTGACACTCACCAATCCAAATAGGTCATCGTGCAATGGTATTCTGCCCTGAGTAAAGATGGTGAGGTATAGCACACTTACCTTAATGCGACTGCGCGGCTGAACCAGCCTTTGATGTTGCTGTAATTACGTCAGATGCTGCGGTGTTGTGCTTTGTCATAGCAACCAGAGAACACGAGTATGTCCTTACCCAATGGACAGCTAGGATTTGGGCATGAGCAACTCGGCGCTTGAGACGCCGAGAATCTCGTAGTCGACACATGAGAAATTTTGTTCAGGGAGTCTTAGTTAATTTGGATTGGTGAGTGTCAGCTTTTCTGAATTTTAATATTGATCACTCTTGACACCTAATTATATATTGATATAACATGATTTAACAGTTTCCTATATTATATGTCTAACTTTGACTCTTAACCACGTTTTGTTTGTACTTGGATACATTGTTGCACATTGTGATTTTTTGCATGATTTATATAAATTGCTAATATTTATAGCACTTGTTAATTGAACTATGTTCTCTCTACATATACCTGTGTGTTACTATCACTTATTGCTTGAAAATGCTTCCATTGAGGAAGTGAAACATTGCATCTGTTGGGTGAATAAATTTACCTTTTTTCTTTGTGTGCAGCTTCTGTGCTCTCATTTCTTGCTATAAATTTTATGGGAAGAAGTCACTCCTTACCATTTGAAGCATAGCACCGACCATTTTTTTGGTTTTTGCCACAAGTGCTGCTCCTATTCTGCGCTTTGTTTATAAATATTGGTGGGGGAGAAAGAGACTGTGGGGAAAGGACTACAAACACAGGATAAGGAAACAGCAATAAAAATAAAAATGCCCAAATAATGTCAAATAATCACATTTCTTATACCAAACATGACAATTTAAAGTTTCAGAAAGACAGGACAAATAGGAAAGGCGGTGGTGTATGTCTGTATGTGAGAAGTGATATGAAGGCGAGTGTGAACGAGACAATAGTGGGTGAAGATTGTGAGCAGGTTGAAACCTTGTGGGTGGAATTACAAAGGGAGGTAAATGTTGAAAAACTTATTTTTGGTTTAGCTATAGATCCCCCAATATAACTGAGGAGAAGGAAGGTCAGCTATATAAACAGATGGAGCGGGCAGCACAGGGGGGTACAGTAGTGATAATGGGAGATTTTAATTACCGGGATATTAATTGGTGTCATGGTTCAGATTCATTTGCAAAGGGGAGACATTTCCTCAACCTGTTGCAGGAAAAATTATTGGGCCAGTTTGTGGAAAACCTGACTAGAGGTGAAGCTTTGTTGGATCTGGTCATTTCTAATAATGCAGAGCTTGTTGGGAATGTCAATGGTCGTGAAAACCTCGGTAACAGTGATCATAATATAGTTACATTTTACCTATACTGTAAAAAACAAACATAGGCTGGGAGGGCAAAAACACTTAAAGAGGCTCTGTCATCAGTTTATAAGTGCCCTATCTCCTACATAATGTGATCGGCGCTGCAATGTAGATAGTTATGAGCAATTTTAGATTTATTCTAATGACTTTCTTAATAGACAACTGGGCGTGTTTTTACTTTTTACCAACTGGGCGTTGTAAAGAGGAGTGTATGACGCTGACCAATCAGCGTCATACACTTCTCATTGTTCCAGCCCAGCTTCTTTCACTGCACAATCACACTGTGCTGTGGATCATGCTGAGCTGGAACAATGAGAAGTGTAGGACACTGATTGGTCACTGATTGCTCAGCGTCATACACTCCTCTTTACAACGCCCAGTTGGTAAAAAGTAAAAACACGCCCAGTTGTCTATTAAGAAAGTCATTAGCATAAACTCCACATGGCTTACACCTTCTGTAAAAATGGCAATATATTACAAAAAATGGGCATTTGAAAAATACAAATCTGAGGGTACAGCTGTAGCCTTTGGTAATTATAAAGAGCTTAAAAAAAATCTGCAAAAAACGTAATGAAATCAGCAAAAATACAAAATGAAAGGTAGGTGGCCATGGATAGTAAAACAAATCCCCAAAAATTCTTCAAGTATATAAATGCAAAAAAGCCAAGGTCTGAACATGTAGTGGTAAATGGGTTGGTCACAAGGGAGAAGGCAGAGTTACTAAATGAGTTCTTTAGCTCTGTATATACAACAGAAGAAAGAGCAGCTGATGTAGCCGGTGCCACTGCTGTTAATATATCACTTGATATACTGAATTGGCTGAATGTAGATATTGTCCAAACTAAGTGAAATAAAATAAATGTACACAAGGCCCTGGGACTAGATGGGTTACATCCTAGAATTCTTAAGGAGCTTAGTTCAGTTATTTCTGTCCCCCTCTTCATAATATTTAGAGATTCTCTAGTGACTGGTATAGTGCCAAGGGACTGGCGCAGGGCAAATGTGGTGCCTATTTTCAAAAAGGGCTCTAGATCTTCCCCGTGTAATTATAGACCAGTAAGCTTAACATCCATCGTGGGGAAAATGTTTGAGGGGCTATTGAGGGACTATATACAGGATTATGTGACAAAAAAATAGTATTATAAGTGACAGCCAGCACGGTTTTACTAAGGACAGAAGTTGTCAAACTAACCTGACTTGTTTTTATGAGGAGGTGAGCAGAAGCCTAGACAGAGTGGCCGCTGTGGATCTAGTGTTTTTGGACTTTGCAAAGGCATTTGACACTGTCCCTCATAGACTTCTAATGGGTAAATTAAGGACTATAGGTTTAGAAAATATAGTTTGTAATTGGATTGAGAATTGACTCAAGGACCGTATCCAGAGAGTTGTGGTCAATAATTCCTACTCTGAATGGTCACCGGATATAAGTGGTGTACCCCAGGGTTCTGTGCTGGGACCACTATATAACTTATTTATTAATGATATACAGGATGGGATTAATAGCACTGTTTATATTTTTGCAGATGACACCAAGCTATGTTGTATTGTTCAGTCTATGGAAGACGATCGTAAATCGCAAGCGGATTTGGACACACTAAGTGTTTGGGCATCCACTTGGCAAATGAGGTTTAAATGTAGATAAATGTAAAGTTATGAATCTGGGTACCAACAATCTGCATGCATATGTCCTAGGGGGAGCTATACTGGGGGAGTCACTTGTTGAGAAGGATCTGGGTGTACTTGTAAATCATAAACTAAATAACAGCATGCAATGTCAATCAGCTGCTTCTAAGACCAGCAAGATATTGTCGTGTATTAAAAGAGGCATGGACTCACGGGACAGGGATGTAATATTACCACTTTACAAAGCATTAGTGAGGCCTCATCTAGAATAGGCAGTTCAGTTCTGGGCTCCAGTTCATAGGAAGGATGCCCTGGAGTTGGAAAAAATACAAAGAAGAGCAACTAAATTAATAAGGGGCATGGAGAATCTAAGTTATGAGGAAAGATTAAAATAATTAAACCTATTTAGCCTTGAAAAAAGACGACTAAGTGGGGACATGATTAACTTCTATAAATATATGAATGGCACATACAAAAAATGTGGTCAAATCCTGTTCCATGTAAAACCTCCTCACAAAAACAAGGGGGCACTCCGTCCGTCTGGAGAAAAAAAGGTTCAATCTCCAGAGGCGACAAGCCTTCTTTACATTAGAACTGTGAATCTATGGAATAGCCGACCGCAGGAGCTGGTCACAGCAGGGACAGTAGATGGTTTTAAAAAAGGCTTAGATAATTTTGAACGAAAAAATATCAGCTCCTATGTCATCAATGTGTAGAAATTTTTCTCTTCCCTTTTCCCATCCCTTGGTTGAACTTGGTCTTTTTTCAACCGTACTAACTTGGCACAGCTTAATAGCATGGGTGCTTTTGGGCCCCTGGGTTACTAGCTCTGAAGGAGCGGTGATGCAGTGGTAGTGGCCACCATGCGGTGCTGCAACCGATAGAGTAGGGACCCACTTTGAATATATATATATATATATATATATATATATAGACAGTGACATCCAGTGCTTCCACAGCACCGGAGCCCCAGGCAGAGCGCTACCTGATGCTCTGCCCTGGGACTCCGGACCTGGGGAAGGCTCCTGAAGTCTCTGTCATTATATGGAAAGTGACTTCAGTTTTCCCAGGGGCCAGTCTCCAGGTGGCGTATCCCACGGTGTGCCATACAGTAGAATACGTTTTGGCCTTCCATTGGAGGTGTACGTCGGGAGTCTGTAGGTAAACGTGCAACCGAAAGGACCACCTCCTCTCATTCGTCTCCTACTGCCTCTAATCTTGCTCAACTTCATAGAAGCCATAAAGAAGTTAATCTGTTAGGGGCTGGAGAACAATTGGTTAATTTGAAGTTTTTGCACAGGGGCCCTCTGCTTCCTGTGTCCACCACTGATCCAAAGCAAAAGCTTAAAGGGGTTGTCCAACCGCTAAAAATTGATGGCCTATCTTCAGGATAGGCCATCAATAGCTGATGTGTCGGGGTCTGACTTTCAGGACACCCGCCGATCAGCTGTTTTGAAGGTGCCGCAGCAATAGTACTATCTCTGCTTCCCCTTCATTTCTTCTTGCTCACTGTGAATAGTCGACACGCATTTAGCGGTGATTCACAGGTATTGCAGCCTTTTCTCCCATTGAAGTGAATGGGAGAAAAGGCCGCAACACCTGTGAATCCAATGATGTGCTTGAACACCCACTTGATCGCTGCAGATCGCTCGTCTCAATGGGTATACGGCACCGGATCTCTGAGGCCTTTGCTGCAGCAATCACGTCAGTATACGGGCATGTTATCGCTGCAGCTATGTCAATAAACAGCGGCAGGGAGGAACTCAGCAGCGGCGCTGGAACGACAGGTATCTGTGAGTAATGGCTCTTTTTCTTTGCATACCTCCTACCTTGGCCAATTTTTTAAATCACTCGGAAAACCCCTTTAAGCGAATGGAACGTTAATCTTAGTGAATCTGCCCCAATGCCTCAAATGCTAATTTAAAATTACAATTTCTACCACCTTTATTTACTATGAAATTATCTCACAGGGGAAAAAATGATATTAAAGAAACAAAGCCACTCACATTTTATTTTCCTTTTTTTTTTTTAACAGGTTAGACAGGCTTGACAAGTCTTGCATTATTTCCTGTCCCATTACAAAGTGTTATTATAAATTATTCAATTATATCGGGCTTCAATAGTTTCATTTAACCCCATTGAGTTTTTATATAAACATGTCACTAGTAAAATAAGTAACATTTACAGCATAAACTCAATGAGGGGCACCGCTACACAGTGAAATGTATTGAACAAAGCAAGAACAACATCTCCACCTAAAAAGAAAATATATATACAATAAAATTCTGGATTATTGGAAAGCTATAAAAAAAAAAATATATAAAATTCACCTGCCTAGGGAAGAGAACCTACAGAGAGACAGACAAGGCTGGCTTCCCATGTAGCGTATACGCTGTGGTATTTCCGCAACAGAATTCTGTGTATAAATTTCGCAGCATTCAGAAAGAAAAGCAGGAAAAAAGGCAATACTTACCTTCACTAGGGTTGCTATAGCTAGGAGTCCCTCTGTTCTCCATGCAGCCTGGCCCCCTGTGATGACACTGCGGCCCATGTGACCGCTACAGCCTGCGACTGGCTGTAGCAGTCACATGGGATAAAACGTCATCCCAGGAGGCCGGGCTGGAATCGCAGATTTTCCTCCACAAAAATTGCAACATTTGCGATTTGTTGCGGCTTTTCCTAACCCATTGAACTCAATGGGGAAAAAAGGCAACAAAAATGCAAAGATTTTGCAGCAATTGACATGCTGCGGATAAAAAAAAAAAACAAAACGCACCGCAGGTCAATTTATGCACGTTTTCTCAACTGATTTTTTCTACAGCGTGTAGATGAGATTTGATAAAATCTCATTCACTTTTCTGCTCCTGTAATACACTGAGGATATCCCGTGACGAAATCCGTTGCGGAAAATCTGCAGCTAATCCACCCTGTGAGAACATACCTTCACAGTAAAAGAAAAGTGAATGAGAGTTATTA
This sequence comes from Rhinoderma darwinii, assembly GCF_050947455.1. Classification (NCBI taxonomy): domain Eukaryota; kingdom Metazoa; phylum Chordata; class Amphibia; order Anura; family Rhinodermatidae; genus Rhinoderma; species Rhinoderma darwinii. Next base: position 45,524,533 of record NC_134698.1, on the reverse strand, counting down.
AATGTCAGCCAAACGCTGCAAAAAAAACAAAAAACTTTGAGTTTCAATTCCGTCAATTAATGGAGTGTATTTTGTTCCGGAGATGCTGCGTTTTTGCCCAATATATTTGAATGGGCAGCATAAATTCTGCACCAAAATACACTTTTTAGTCAAGTTTTGTACAACGTTTACACAGCAGATATGCAGTAAAAACTGCGGGAAATCCGCAGGTGCACACATACTTTGCTATAGTCAATGCTTAACCCTAAATCTACAGCAATATGCACAGCAAAAAACACACTATTTGGTGCAAATATCTGTGACTTTCAGATTTACTAGCTTTTTTTATAGATTCTCTGTGTCGGAAAAAAAACATGAAAAACGAAAAAAGTGTGGAGCAGCACTGTAAAGGGTATGTTCACACGGCTAACTAGAAACGGCTGTAAAACACGGAGCTGTTTTCAAGGAAAAACAGCCTCTTATTTTCAGCCATTTTTTTACGCATCAGAGGTTTTTTGCTGTGGTTTTTACGGCCGTGTTTGGAGCTGTTTTTCTATTGACCCAATGAAAAACGGCTCCAAAAACGGCTCAAGAAGTGACAAGCTCTTCTATTTTACGGGACTTTTTTGTGGGAACGAAACGTCGTTTTTCCCATTTAAATCAATAGGCAGATTTTTGGAGGCGTTCAGCCGCCGTATTTTCAGCCATTTTTACGGCCCGAAAAACGGCTTGAAATAAGCCGTGTGAACATACCCTTAGGCATCACGGCTGGTGCAAGCTTGAGAGTAACCTCTCCCCATGTACAATAGAGTAACACAGTTTGGAAGCCGCTCTCAAAGAGAAAAGTTGGATTTATTCTCCAAATGGTTTTCCCAGCAACATTTCACCCTCTCAATGAAGGCATTCTCAAGCTTAAAAATGCCTTCATTGAGAGGGTGACATGTTGCTGGGAAAACCTTTGGAGAATAAATCCACTTTTTCATTTTGAGTGCTGCTTCCTGACTATGTGTTACCCTAAATAATAAAATAATATGCTGATCTGCTACAAGCACTTTCCTTTATAATCAAAGTAGACTAAGGGTATGTTCACACGGCGGGGGTCCGTAATGGCTGAAATTACGGGGATGTTTCAGCCTGAAAACATCCCCGTAATTTCAGCCGTAGCGGCATGTGCAGGCGCTTGAACGCCGCGTCAATTACGGCCGTAATTAGCGCTGCTATTCATTGGAGTCAATGAATAGCGGCTCCAATTACGCCCCAAGAAGTGACAGGTCACTTCTTTGACGCGGGCGTCTATTTACGCGCCGTCATTTGACAGCGGCGCGTAAATATACGCCTCGTGTGAACAGACAAACGTCTGCCCATTGCTTTCAATGGGCAGATGTTTGTCAGCGCTATTGAGGCGCTATTTTCAGACGTAATTCGGGGCAAAAACGCCCGAATTACGTCCGTAAATAGGCCGTGTGAACATACCCTAAGGCTGGGTTCACACGACCACATTAACGTCCGTAATGGACGGACGTATTTCGGCCGGAAGTCCCGGACCGAACTCAGTGCATGGAGCCGGGCTCCTAGCATCATAGTTATGTACGATGCTAGGAGTCCCTGCCTCTCCGTGGAACTGCTGTCCCGTACTGAAAACATGATTACAGTACAGGACAGTTGTCCTGCAGAGAGGCAGGGACTCCTAGCGTCGTACATAACTATGATGCTAGGAGCCCGGCTCCATGCACTGAGTTCGGTCCGGGACTTCCGGCCGAAATACGTCCGTCCATTACGGACGTTAATGTGCTCGTGTGAACCCAGCCTAAAGCTGATATTACACGGCCCGCCAAGAGACAGCTCATTGATCGGTGCTCGTTTGCTCCTTTCACAAGGAGCTAGTACGGGGATGAGCGCTCGTTATTCTGATCGTCCCCATACATTTCTATCATGTCGGCAGCATGTCCCCCTGTTTACACAGAGAGATGTGATGCCGATAACGATAATAGTTTAGTTTTTTAAAAGGATTCAATCAGCCGACGAGCGAGCATTTGCGCATTAATCGGCTGATCCTTGCCATGTTTATACAGGGCAATTATCGGGAACGAGCATTCTGTGAACGCTCATTTGCCCGATAATTGGCAGGTTATCATTCACGTAGATGCCGAATACAGTGCCCTCTACCCCACCTCTGAGTGCCTCACGTGAAAGCACACAAAGGCTTTATCTGACGGATTCCAAAAGTAAAAAAAACATGGCATGCTCCATCGCATATCATGTTATTGGGAATAGTTTATTCTGGGGAGAATACAGTGGTTCATGGAAGCACCATACATCAGAAGATATGGGTCTGTAATACAGATGCAATGCCATTTTCACTGTTGCCTGCCTATTCAATTCGGGTGCAAACCCCCTATTTACCTCAAAAAACATAGACCTTAATTGTCCTGGACATGATGAGCTGCATGTCTATTCATAACCTGCACTGTGTGTTCCTCAAAGTTGTTTCACGGAGGAACTACAAGGACCCATAGTATAGTCAGTGTACCACGTATGTCTCTACGGAATATCGAAATTCCTGAACTCAGTCATAAAGCAATTTCACAGTACTGTACCAATTAATATACACTCTTGTCTGGGTCTATCAGGGTGCTTTTACACGGGTAGATTTTCGCCGATCAACGTTAACAGCATGTCAATCGGTGACAGTTTAAATGGAGAAATGATCGCATGCGCATGGATAACTGATCGTTGTTATGGTTGTTCGTCCCCATACATTGTGCACCTTGTCGGCAGCACATCTTCTTGTTAAACAGGGAGATGTGCTGCCAACAAGCGAACATTTTTTGGCCGAATAAAAGATCCGATCAGCCGACGAACGTCTGTCGGCTTATCATTACCTTGTTTAAACCAAGACAATGATCAGGAACGAGCGCTCTTTCGTCCAATCATTGGCCAGTGTAAAAGGGCTTTTAGTTATATTCATTTCTGAGAAAGCTATGTGACAACCAATAGACATTATTGCTCCCACCGGGGTTGTAAACCGGTTTACCCAAATTAGTGAAGAGTAAATCAGCCTAGCTCTGCAGAGAGTGCGGATCGATGACAACATACATAACCATATTTGTCATTCAGGACATTAGACAAGCTTGGTGACAACTCATCTTGGCGATAACCGAAAAGAGTATGAACATAATTTTAATACCATGAAAGAAAACAATTCAAGGACTTTATATTTATTGGTATTAATTCTAAGTACAAAAGCACTTTAAAAAATGACCAAAAAAAAAAGTATTGGGGCAGTTATCAAATGAAATGTGCCAGAAACAAAAATGGTGCGCAAGACGAACGGACAAAAAGGAAAAGAAAGAGAGAAGGACATACTAGATGCAAGCTAAAGAGAAATCCGGATAGTGCTATGAATCATGTCCCCTTTCCCAGGTCTTAAAAATTGAGAAGTTCCAAAGAGAAGTCCAAGGGAGCCAGATTAGATGCAATAAATATGTGTTGGGATTCTCCGGGATACCAGCTACCACCAATTCTAGCATGCACATAATGTCATATAGAGAATCCACACATTGCACGCTACCCAAACGCAGATTTTAAATTATCACATAATGCGCAGCAAATCGTACCTGCGTTGACTTAGGGTATGTTCACACGCAAACAGCTGATGAAAACAGCTCCTGAATATCAGACATTTTGCAAGTACTCACGTTTTTCGCGGCGTCTTTTACGGACGTAATTGGAGCTGTTTTTCATTGGAGTCAATGAAAAACGGATCCATAACAGCGTAAAATTACACCTTGTCTGAACAGAACATCGTAAAACCCTTTGCAAGCAATGGGCAGATGTTTGCAGACGTTTTGGAGCCGTCTTTTCAGGCGTAATTCGAGGCGTAAAACGCCTGAATTACGTCTGAAAATAGGTCATGTGCACATACCCTTACCATCCGTGTTACATGTGGATTTGGATCAACAGCGGATATACCCCTTTCTACATTGAAAAGAATGAAATCGGCAGCATACCCCGATTACCGTGCGGAAAATGATCTGCAGCATGTGGATGAGATTTGTTCAAATCCCAACCACATGGCTGATATTTAATAAACTGCAGATTTTCCGTGCACAAATCCCATTACACTCTGGCGTATTTTTGTGTTTTGCAGTATTTAGATTTAAAAAAAATAGTGGCAAAAACCATGACAATACTGCATTCAGCCTTACAAGAACTAGGAACTCAGAGAACCGACTATATTGCCTCTCGCAAAGGGTCAAATTCCGTTGAGGATGTTAATATGCTGAAATCTTTGTTGACATATTAAAGATTCATTAACTGTTGAAACCTTGAGTGATTTTGAAGTGAATATTAAACAAAGATATACTTACTCAGATGTGGAAACTGTGGGGTGCTGGACATAGGTGTTAGGAGGTCAAGTACAAAGCAGCATGCCTTCTATGAAGTGGTTAATACTGTAGAACTGTCCAAGTGCTTATATGACACAGTTGTCTGCTCTCCAGGAATGTCCGGGAGGCTCCGTATATAGGGGCAGGCAAGTCTTCCTACAGCTGGGAGTCTATAAATGTGAGAAGCCAGTTTCACACAAAGGGGCAGATTCACTGAGACTAGCGTTTCATAAGCCCATCTTAGGCCTCATGCACACGGCCATAGCAGTGTGCACGGTCCGTGATAACGGCACGGACGGCCGCGCATTGTTATCCGCGGGCCATCCGCAATCCCGGACTGTGCACACAGAAGACGTGCATTTATTTCAATGGGACCGGACCTCGATTGCGTACCGTAAAATCAGGTGTCCTGAGTTTTTACGATCCGCAATTGCGCCACCCACACGATCCGTGTAAACCAGTCGTGTGCATGGGCCCAAAGAAATGAATGGGTCCGCAATTCATCCACATTTTTGCAGATGAATTGCGGACGCAAAAACACATTAGTGTGCATGAAGCCTTAGCCATCAGCCCCGCTGAAGTAAGAGGCTACAAATTTATTAAGAGATGCCCACCTCTAAAAAAAAAAAAAAAATCGGTTGCAACTTTCCTCTGGCCGTGCCACTAAATGGATGCTCAACTCGTGGCTCCTTTTCTCCCCTCCGGGTCCCTTCAGCAAGCTGTAGCTCATACAAGGTCCTGACGCCGAGCAACGTCAGGGCCTTATATGTGACACAGCTCCCCCCGTTCCGGGTGCTGCGTCACATACAACATCTTGAAGCCATTCTCCGTCAGTACATTATATGAGCCTCAGCCAATCGTGAGAACCTGAGTGGACCTGTAAAGAGGAGCGGTGAGGTAAGTTTACTTTTTTTTTATTATTATTGTCCGATGGGGGGGGGGTAGGTGGTGGGAGGTGATTTGCAGTTAGCATAGCCTAAAACTTGTCTAAAAGCCATCAAGGGTCTGTCCACACAAGACTGAAAAAAATCCCCATGTAAAAGGTCCTGGGTACAACTGCTGTGTCACTGCCAAAATTACTTTTGTTATTGAGTGATTCTGTACTGATTTAATGCTTTCCAAGGCACCATGCACACGACCGTGCCCGTAATCACGATCAGTGATTACGGGCATGGACGGCCACGGCCAGCCGTCCGCACTTCCAGGCCGTGCTCCCATTATAAAGTATGGAGCGCAGTCCGTAAAATAAAAAAATAGGACATGTCCTGTTTTTTACGGAAGGTTTCTATGGCACGTCAAGCTTTCTATATGCAGTGTCAAGCCGAACAGCGTATCCACCCTAAACACCGCAGGGAATGCCGTCTGAAAACATTGTGGTGCGCTTTTCTGGTGGGGAATTTCCACTGCGGAAAGCAGCGCTGGAAAAACAAGAAAAACGTTCATGCTGCGATTCTGCCGCAAATGTCGCAACACACACCACTTTGTTGCGGTTTCAAGCACCCCATTGAATTCAATGAGGAAAACCTACAACACAAGAGCAGCGATTCCGAGGAATTAATGGACATGTTGCGACTGGAGAAACCGCATCACAGGTCAATTTATGTGTGGGGTTTTTTCGGCTGATTTTTCCGCTGTGTGGGGATGGGACTTGTTGAAATCTCACCCACACTGCTGCTACTGTATTACGCTGCGGATCTCAAAGGAGAGAGGGGTTAAGTATGAGCGCTTTTTTTTTACAAATTATGCAAATTTGCTGCAGATTCGTTGCATAAATACTGCACATTTGCGGTGGAAATTTTAGTTATGTCCGATTGTGGTCACATTACTGTGGAAATCCTTTTCTTCAGGCCTCAGCCACCAATGTAAAGCGGGTTTCATTTATTACATTTACATCATAGAACACATATTCAGTCATCATAACTCCATGGTCAAATTTCACAGTATTTTTAAACCAGATCTTACGTTCGCTTAAAGAGGCTCTGTCACCAGATTTTCCAACCCCTATCTCCTATTGCAGCAGATCGGCGCTGCAATGTAGATAAGAGTAACGTTTTTGTTTTTTCAAAAACAAGCATTTTTGGCCAAGTTATGACCATTTTTATATTTATGCAAATGAGCCTTTCTTAAGTCCAAGTGGGCGTGTATTGTGTTCGTTACATCTGGGTGTTTTTACTTCTTTTACTAGCTGGGCGTTGTGAATGGAAGTGTATGATGCTGACGAATCAGCATCATCCACTTCTCTTCGTTAACACCCAGCTTCTGGCAGTGCACAGACACACAGCGTGTTCTCGAGAGATCACGCTGTGACGTCACTTCCTGCCCCAGGTCCTGCATCATGTCAGACGAGCGAGGACACATCGGCACCAGGCTACAGTTGATTCTGCAGCAGCATCGGCGTTTGCAGGTAAGTCGATGTAGCCTCTGTCGCCTGGTGCCGATGTGTCCTCGCTCGTCCGACACGATGCAGGACCTGGGGCAGGAAGTGACGTCACAGCATGATCTCTCGAGAACACGCTGTGTGTCTGTGCACTGCCAGAAGCTGGGTGTTGACGAAGAGAAGTGGATGATGCGGATTCGTCAGCATCATACACTTCTATTCACAACGCCCAGCTAGTAAAAGAAGTAAAAACGCACAGATGTACACACACAATACACGCCCACTTGGACTTAACTTTAAACACGCCCAGTTGTATTTAGGAAAGCCTCATTTGCATAAATATAAAAATGGTCATAACTTGGCCAAAAATGCTCGTTTAAAAAAAAAAAAAAAACGTTACTCTTATCTACATTGCAGCGCCGATCTGCTGCAATAGGAGATAGGGCTTGCAAACTCTGGTGACAGAGCCTCTTTAAGATGGTCATACCCACAAGATTAAAAAAAAGTCAGCCAAAACAACAGATTTCCAGTCACCAAAATGCAGTCAACATCACAAGTTATTAAATCCTAAGTCTATGCAGCACCAAGCGCAGGGTCAGCTGGACAAGGACCTGAATGGGCCTGATCATCCAAATCAAGTCAACGCAAAGACGTAAACTTGAGACCTGTCATGACAAAGGCGGCATGCACACTACTACAATGCAGCAGGGAAGAAAACGAAGAGGAAATTAGAAAACCATGTAAAGTACATCAAATGCTTAGTCCTTATTCACACGACAGGGTCCAAGAGTTGGCCGATAAAAACAGCAGTTTTGGACCGTTTTTCCCAGCCGTTTTGCATCCGTTCCGATTCTGTTCAGGGCCGTGTTGCCGTTTTTAACGGACGATTTTTACCTGTTTTGCATCTGTTTTTTTCCCTGTCCGTTTTAAAATCGGATGAATTTCATTTGTAATTTTTTGCCACATACTTCCCTCTGTAGATAATGCCACATACTACCCTTTGTAGATACTGCCACAGCACCCCTGTAGGTAGTGGCACACAGCCCACTGTAGGTAGTGGCACACAGCCCCCTGTAAGTAGTGCCACACAGCCCCCTGTAAGTAGTGCCACACAGCCCCCTGTAGGTAGTGCCACACAGCCCCCTGTAGGTAGTGGCACACAGCCCCCTGTAGGTAGTGGCACACAGCCCCCTGTAGGTAGTGCCACACAGCCCCCTGTAGGTAGTGCCACACAGCCCCCTGTAGGTAGTGCCACACAGCCCCCTGTAGGTAGTGCCACACAGCCCCCTGTAGGTAGTGCCACACAGCCCCCTGTAGGTAGTGCCACACAGCCCCCTGTAGGTAGTGCCACACAGCCCCTGTAGGTAGTGGCACACAGCCCCCTGTAGGTAGTGCCACACAGCCCCCTGTAGGTAGTGCCACACAGCCCCCTGTAGGTAGTGCCACACAGCCCCCTGTAGGTAGTGCCACACAGCCCCCTGTAGGTAGTGCCACACAGCCCCCTGTAGGTAGTGGCACACAGCCCCCTGTAGGTAGTGGCACACAGCCCCCTGTAGGTAGTGTCACACAGCCCCGTGTAGGTAGTGCAACACAGCCCCCTCTAGGTAATGCCACACAGCCTCCTGCAGGTAGTTCTACACAGCACCCCCGCCATAGATGGCACCCCCCCCCCCTAACTGTCTGTAGATAAGAGCCACTGTTCCAGGAGAAGTCCCTGACTTCACTGTCCAGTATGGACAGTGAGGTCAGGGACTTCTCCTGGAGCGGAGGCACCGGCCACAGGGTCAGGGATTCCGCTTCAGAAGTGCCTGACGTCACTGGGGATTCCGCTCCTACAGGGAGCAAACAAATACCCTCCTCCTCACATGTACTTCGCACTGTGAGGGGGAGAAGGAGAGAGAGCGAGCGACGGAAGACACGGCCGTCACTCGGGACACATTCCAGTGATGGCCGTGTATTACCCAGCCCCATAGACTCCTATCGGAGATGGGCAAACAGACGAAAATAGGGCATGTCCCATTTTTTGACCACCCTAAGAGTGCTTTATAAGCCTGTGGTAAACTGCACCAAATTAATAATAATGGTGCACACGGCATAATATAGCCGGCGAACGGCGCTGGACACATTAACACACTTACATTTACTTAAGGAGGTGCCTCACGATAACCACACGTCCATAAGGCTATGTTCACACGCTAAACAAAAAACGTCTGTCAAATACGGAGCTGTTCTCAAGGGAAAACAGCCTCTGATTTTCAGACGTTTTTAAGAATCAAACGTTTTTTGATGCGTTTTTTGCGGACGTTTTTGGAGCTGTTTTTCTATTGACCCAATGAAAACTGCTCCAAAAACAGCTCAAGAAGTGGCATACATTCTTTTTACAGGGGCGTTTTTTTAACCGCCATTTTCTTTCATACAGCGGCGTAGAAAAAAGTCCCCGTCAGAACAAAATGCTATTTTTCCCATTGAAATCAATGGGCAGATGTTTGGAGTTGTTCAGCTTCCGTATTTTAAGCCATTTTTCGGGGCGTTTACGGCCCAAAAAACGGCTGAAAATAATTTTTGTGTACATACCCTAAGCCCTATTAGACGTCATCCATATTCGGGAACCCTCTATGAGCCAGAACGCTGTGCTATGGTGGATCGGGCCTGTCCATCCGTTGCGTGGCTAAGAAGTTGGACCCAGGCCGGCTACTTTTTGAAAGGTTTTGAATGGCTGGCAAACTTGTACAGTTTGCACCAAAAAAAAAAAGAGTCTAAATTTGGGACATTTAACAACTCCTCTTAGCCATGTCCCTTTATTTTCAAAATTCAAAATTGTTCAGGTGTAAACCGATAAAACAAAATAAGTATTTTAAATATTTAGTGCACGCCGTGTATTGTAGCTTTTTGCGCAATTTCTTAGTAAGTCTCCCCCAATGAGCTGTTGAGACAATCAGAATGACTCAAGTGCTGAAACATCTGGAGGAGGGAGGGTACAAGAACTGATCTCTCGCCCACCATACATCTCTAGGAGACATCTTAATATAGAAATGCACCAAAAACTCATCTGTCAGACACATTGTCATGTAGCAACCACATCAGAGAAACCATTAGTCCACGAACATAATACGAACGACAATTCATACCGAGATTGGCAGCATTTTTGGTACCACAACGATGGGACACAACCAAGCAAAACCCTATTATCAGCCTGGTAGATGGCATTGTACACACCGGCCGGAGTGTTTAGTGGGCAGTAGAATTATTGGAGGGTTCCTTGTTATGGAGTATGACCAGCATCACACAGGACCTGCTTTCCCGTGCAGAGTACAGTGACAAGAGGTGTGGCACCGGGCACATATACATTGGGCACCAGCAGGAGGGGGCACTGGGGTGACACTTCATGAATAGATGTTCAGGTAGAACTCACCCCGAGCAGTGTCTGCGCGCCGGTATATAACTCCTGGCACACCAATGCAGCGGAGAGCTGAGGTCTCAAAGATCCCGGTGTAAAGCCCGTGTAGCCGGACTCCACAGCTCTCCGGTCCCGGGCTGCACTATGTTCTGCGGAGCCCTGTCCTGCCTCAGTCTGCTGCAAAACTGGGGGCTCTTACACGTGACCCCGAGCAGCCAATCAGTGTCCGGAGATCGGGCGCACTGGGAATGGGAATCGCTGGGAGGAGAGGCTGCTGGAGAATGAGGGACTGACACGGGGTGATAAGGACGAGGAGGTGTGTCCGCCCGGCGGTAACTTGTGTGTAATAATGCCGGCCCATTACTTGTACATGTGCTGTACATTCCTGCTCGCTGGCGCTGCACTCTGAAGGATGCAACGTGTTTACTGGACGTAATGCACGAGGTGCACATGCAGTGTGATTGTTATCAAGAAATCCGTGAAAATGGCTCACGTTCATGGTAAATGCTACAGACTGTAATCATGGAGGCTCAAAGTCTACCCGCAGACCCGTCATAGCAAAAACTTTTTTTTTTAAGCTCCCCCCCCATGAAGCGTGCCAACTCGAGTGTGCCCTCATAAACAGTGCCGGAGTTCCTCCATAAACAGTACCAGCTTGAGTGCCCTCATACAGTGTGAGACAGAGAGTGCCCTCATAAACAGTGTCAGGAAGAGTTCTTCCATAAACAGTACCAGACAGGGAGTGCCCACATAAACAGTGCCAACCAGAGAGTTCTCTCATAAACAGTGCCAGTGAGTTCGTCCATAAACAGTACCAGCCAGGGAGTGCCCTCATAAACAGTGCCAGTGAGTTCCTCCATAAACAGTGCCAGCCAGAGAGTGCCCTCATAAACAGTACTAGTGAGTTCCTCCATAAATAGTGCCAGCCAGAGAGTGCCCTCATAAACAGTACCAGTGAGATCCTCCATAAGTAGTGCCAGACAGAGAGTGCCCTCATAAACAGTGCCAGTGAGCTCCTCCATAAGCAGTCCCAGCCAGAGAGTGCCCTCATAAACAGTGCCAGACAGACTTCCTCCATAAACAGTACCAGCCAAAGAGTGCCCTCTTAAACCGTACCATCCAGAGTGCCCTCATAAACAGTGCCAAAGAGTTCCTCCATAATCAGCGCCAGCCAGAGTGCCCCCACAAACAGTGCCAGACAGAATTCCTCCATAAATAGTATCAGCCAGAGAGTTCCTCTATAAACAGGGCCAGACAGAGAGTGCCCTCAAACATTGTCAGTTAAGAAATACCCCATTAAGAGTGCTAGCTAGGGCGGAGCTTACCACGCTAGGTGATGGACGTGTAATCGCAGCGCTCCTCACTACACTCGCTCATTCTTCAGGACATCGCCTTGATTACTCGCTGACATGGTGAAAACAGTTAGGGATAAGCCTAAGGAACATCAGGGCACCCCCAGATCACATAAGCAGACTTCCGAAATGGACAAATTCTTTGGGAAAAAGCTGCCTTCTTCAACGGGCAGATCCAAGATGGCGCCTCCGCCTCACAAAGTGAACAACAGGCGGAGGACTCGGCTAGCTCTTATGCCCCTTCCGACTCGGCTGGGGACGCTCACTATGTGCCAATATCCAGGGCATACCTAAAGAAGACACTGCTGCAAGCCCTTGTGCCTGTTATGAAAGTCTTGTCCGATATAAAAACTGATATGCACCACATTGGTCACAGGGTACTTGCGCTTGAAGAAGCCCAAACCTTGGCATCCAAATATGGCGTCTCTATGCACAAAGAGTTCTATGCTCATCAGACGCACTTAAACAATTTATACCTGCATCTGGAAGACCAGGAAAATCGCAGCAGATAGAGAAATGTTCGGATACGGGGGATCCAAGAATCGGTCGATAATGAGGCTCTACCAGTCACTTTGACCGCCATCTTTACCTCGTTATTGGGTGCCGAACAAGCTGCATCTATATCCATGGAAAGGGTACATCGAGCCCTTCGGCCTAGACCTGCCGCAGGTGATCCACCACGAGATGTGATATGAGAGGCCCCCCTTTAGAGCGCATAGCGTGGGGGACACATGGGATCACTTCGCACCCCCCTGTTTTCCCCCTTTTTCTATCCTTCTTTTCCCTTATTCTGTTCTCTTGTTTGTTCTATAGGCTGTTTTTCCCCCTATTTGTGACTTGGTATCTTCCCACACCCCTTCTGTGGGGTGTGTTTTGGTATTTACCTTGTTCTGGAAGTTTCCCCAGGTTTGACCTCGTGACCAGGCAGATGTTGGCAACAGTCCAGGGATTGGTTTGAGCAGCTGAGCGGCGGGAAATCCTGGAGGATAAAAGGCCTTGCTGTCTGGTCCGATCAGCAGTTTGTCTGAAGAGGAAGCCGTTTGAAGCAGCCCCACCCACCCTCCCCTTTTTTCATGGACAGAATCACCGCCACGGTGTTTGATAGTGGGTTGTCGCACATCTAATGCTGTGTGGACAAGTGCTTATTTATTGGACATTTCAGTATTGGACATTATTTATTTAATTATTCAGTTATTCAAGTTGATTATAAAGATTTATGAATATATTTGTTACCCATAATAAACACCACAGCCTTTTATTTCCAACTATTTGTATGCGTGTCTTTATTTATGGTATTTCTGGGGATTGAGTATGTTATCCCATGCGGGATTCTTAGCTATGTACACACGGCGGCCATTTTACGAGGAGAGAGAGATACTCCAGTGGTTCTATATGAGGGGACTAAGGTATTACTGTTTCAAGACCTAGCGGCAAGCACTTTAGCCAAGTGCCGCATTCTGATGCCAGTCACAGACGCTCCACGGGCCTGCAAGTTACCTGTCCGATTGCTTTACCCCTTTCGGCCTAGCTACTATGAAAGAGGGCCGGCAAATCACCACTCGTACACCTGGGGACCTAGGCAACGACTGGAGCAAATTAGAGATGGACCCTATGGATATCCCCTCTTGGATGCCCAAAAAAGAGAGATAGAAGCAGCACTCAAAAAAACTCTGGTTTATTCATCCAGCATGCACTGCATCCCTCTTGGATGCCTGTGTCCCTGGATTTGCAACCACCACCCCAGAAAAACAATTGGCACTCTACATCCAAGATTAAGTCTCCGAGAGGCAAGAATCTACATCACACTGAGCACACTTGATCTGTCTCTCCTGGTATCCTTGATCAGTTTCTTTACAGGATTATGTCTTTGAGTAGTCGTTGAAATTTGCAAATGTAGAGATGCATTGTTTAAACTTTTATTTCTCGACTTATATCTATATATGTTGGAAGATTGTTCACAGGTGTTCTGATATAATCCTGTATGAGTATTTACTGGTTATAATTGTTACCCTTCATCAGTTGCACCCCCACCACCCCCTATCTCTCTCCTATAAATTAAATAATGCATTGTATAGCTGATTACATTCTGAGCCTTATTATAACAATTTCTTGTGGAGATCCTTCGTACTTACCTTTCACTTTCAGCTTGAACATCACTGAGGTGATTCATATAAAATTTTTATCTTAAAAGTTATGAAGCTTCAGTGCGGTGTTTTGTAAAACATGGCAAATTTCTTCTCTCCCCCTTCTGGCAGGGGTTTTCTTGGATGCGCCTCCTAATTCTGGGATTTTATAGAGGCTATATTTTGATTTCATTTATTATGCTTTTGTTAATTCATGTTATACTGTATGTTATGTTTTGTCTCCCAAGTGGTGTTTTTTTTGCTAGGTCCCTTGCTGTATCGATGTCCTTAAATGTGGACCCCCATGGGTAGATTGAAAGTCTGCTCCTACAATGTGAAGGGGTTAAAGATTCTAGACCTCTTTTGGGGGGAATTTAACTCTAAAGCTTAATACCCCTGACATATTACTGTTACAAGAAACTCATTTTCGTCCTACACATCTTTTTACCCTTTCTAAACAGCAGTAATCTCTATTGTTCCACAGCACTTATTCCTCTAAGTCAATTGCCATCCATAAAGTTCTTCCTTTTAGGGAAGGTGCTTTATTGTTAGATCCCATGGGACGCTTTGTGTTTCTAAAAGGCCACATCTCCAATATGAAGTATATGGTAGCGGCCGTGTATGCACCTAATGTTGGGCAAATAAGATGGATGCGTAAAACTCTTACTCCCCTTAAAACATTTAGCGAAGGACATCTTATTTTCGAAGGGGACCTTAATATTTCGATAGATCTTCCATTAGACACAACTTCTACTGCCAACCCTCTGCTATACGCCAACTTAAGATCCTTTTGTCGCAACGGGATTCTGGATGCATGGAGAGTGAAGAATCCCTCGGTAAAGGACTATACTTATTACTCCCCTCCTCATGGAACTTACCATGATTTCAAAGTTTACAGAGGTCTGTAATTCATTACTTGAGGGCTCTCCTGTCCCTAAACAATAATTGGAAGCTTTTATAACTATTCTTCCTAAGGAGGGGAAAGATCCTGAATGTTGTGGGGGTTATAGACCTATCTCACTCTTGAACTGTGACTTGAAATGGTGGATGAAAGTTATGGCCCTACGAATCCAACCTATGCTACCTCAAATAGTAAATGAAGAACGAGTAGGGTTCCTAAAAGGCTGGGAGGGCAGGCATAACTATAGTACGCTATTTATTAAGTTAAGCGCCGGGGGCGCTGTATAGTCCTTCTCGGCACAGATGCGGAGAAAGCTTTTGATAGGGTCTATTGGGAGTACATGAGAGCTACACTACTTAAATTTAATTTCCCCCCTGTTTATCACTGCTATATTTTATCTGTATGATTCCCGATCCGCTAGAATTCAAGTAAACGGTACCTTGTCGGGATCCTTTTCTATAGCTAATGCAACTCGTCAAGGTTGCCCTTTATCCCCATCCCTGTTTTGTATGGGGATGGAAACACTTTTTGCGAAATTGAGGCAGACTGAGGACATTAAGGGTCTATGAATGGGGAACCACATACACAAAGTTGTTGGAAACCTCTAACAGCCTTTCCATTGATATTGGATGTCTTTAACACTTTTGGAGAAATTTCCAACTTTAAAATAAACTATGACAAATCAGATGCCCTGGGTGTGGATCTGCCTGTAGCTCAACTCTCCGTTCTGAAATCTACCTAACATTTTAAGTAGCCTCCAGCTGCTATTAACCCTTTAAGGACGCAGCCTTGTTTTGGCCTTAAGGGTATGTTCACACGGCGGGGGTCCGTAACGGCTGAAATTACGGGGATGTTTCAGCCTGAAAACATCCCCGTAATTTCAGCCGTACCGGCATGTGCAGGCGCTTGAACGCCGCGTCAATTACGGCCGTAATTAGCGCTGCTATTCATTGGAGTCAATGAATAGCGGCTCCAATTACGGCCAAAGAAGTGACAGGTCACTTCTTTGACGCGGGCGTCTATTTGCGCGCCGTCATTTGACAGCGGCGCGTAAATATACGCCTCGTGTGAACAGACAAACGTCTGCCCATTGCTTTCAATGGGCAGATGTTTGTCAGCGCTATTGAGGCGCTATTTTCGGGCGTAATTCGGGGCAAAAACGCCCGATTTACGTCCGTAAATAGGCCGTGTGAACATACCCTAAGGCTCAGAGCCAATTTTTCAAATCTGACATATTTCACTTTATGTGGTAATAACGTCGGAATGCTTAAACCTATCCAAGCGATTCTGAGATTGTTTTCTCGTGACACATTGGGCTTTATGTTAGTGGTAAAATTTGGACGATATATTCAGTGCTTATTGGTGAAAATTTGCAAAATTTAGGGAAAATTTATAAAAAATAGCAGAATTTAAATGCATCTGCTTGTAAAACAGACGGTTATACCACCCAAAATAGTTACTAGTTCACATTTACTATATGTCTACTTTAGATTGGCATCGTTTTTTGAACATTATTTTATTTTTCTTGGACGTTACAATGCTTAGAACATAAACAGTAATTTCTCTTTTTTTTAAGAAAATTTCAAAAGCCTTTTTTTTAAGGTACCTCTTCAGTTCTGAAGTGACTTTGAGGGGCCTATGTATTAGAAACCCCCATAAAACACCCCATTTTAAAAACTAGACCCCTCAAAGTATTCAAAACAGCATTTAGAAAGTTTTTTAACCCTTCAGGCATTTCACAGGAATTAAAGCAAAGTGGAGGTGAAATTTGCAAATTTCATTTTTCTTGCTGAATTTCAATTTTATAAAAAAAATTTTTTTGTGTAACACGGAAGGTTTTACCAGAGAAACACTACTAAATATGTATTGTCCAGATTCTGCAGTTTTTCGAAATGTCCCACATGTGGCTCTACTGCGCTCCTGGAATAAAACACAAGCCCTAGAAGCAAAGAAGCACCTAGTGCATTATGAGGCCTCTTTTTTATTAGAATATATTTTAGGCAGCATGCCAGGTTTGAAGAGGTGTTGAGGTGCCAAAACAGTAGGAATCCCCCAATAGTGACCCCATTTTGGAAACTACACCCCTCAAGGAATTCATTTATGGCTGTTGTTATCATTTTGACCACACAGTTTTTTCACAGCACCTATTTTAATTGGGCTGTGAAATTAAAAAAATGAAATTTTTTCCAATAAGATGTAATTTATGATCAAAATTTCCTATTTTCACAGGGAACAAAATACCCAATTTTGTTGCCCAATTTGTCCTGAGTGCGGCAATACCCCATTTGTGGTGATAAACTGCCGTTTGGGCCCATGGGAGGGCTCAGAAGGAAAGGAGCGCTATGTGTTTGTTGGAGTCCAGATTTTGCTGGATTGGTTTTCGGGTGCCATGTCGCATTTGCAGAGTCCCAGAGGTATCAAAGCAATGGAAACCCACCAGAAGTGACCCCATTTTGGAAACTACACCCTTCAAACAATTCATTTATGGGTAATGTGACTATTTACACCCCATAGTGTCTTCACAGAACTTATCTGAATTGGGCTGGGAATTTAAAAAAAAAATATTTTTTCCAATAATATGTAGTTTTGGCTGAAAATTTCTAATTTTCACAAGAAATAAAATACCCCATTCTGTTGCCCAATTTTTCCTGAGTGCGGCAGTACCCCATTTGTGGTGATAAACTGCCGTTTGGGCCCATGGGAGGGCTCAGAAGGAAAGGACCACCATTTGGCCTACTGGGGATTTTTTGGTGCAAAGTCATGTATGCAGAAGCCCCTGAGGTACCAGTACAGTTGAAACCCCCAAGAAGTGACCCCGTTTTAAAAACTACACCCTTGAGGCATTCATCTAGAGGTGTAGTGAGCATTTTGACCGGAGACATACACCCCATAAACTGTAATGTGGGTACTCACGGGTATGGCAATACCTTCAATGTAGCTGTTATCAGCTGCATGGGCACGCAGCAGGGCTCAGAAGGGAAAGACGAGGTGGGATAAGCTGTGCGGAGTGTATCAGGGTAAGTAAAACTGGGGTAGATTAAAAATCATGGGATGTATGATACACTTTGAAGCACTCTTTCATACGGAGCCTTAGTTTTTTGGGACACGTGTCACATTGATATATTGTGTCCTTCCTTATCCCCCTCTTATAGCAGACTTTGTACCTCTTTTGACTTTTTCCTTTCTTGCCAGTTTGGGGAACTTCTCCTGGAAAGTGTTGCCCTGGTACGATGCGTGTGGCCTCGCCTCCAGAAGTACTGGGTGCCCCCCCCCCGCTTGGTCCATAAAAATTTGTTTCTTGATAACCACCTATTGAAATTCCAGGAAAGTTCCCCTCTGGCCTGTACATCGATGTAGCACATACGCGTTGTACAATGCCATCTGTATGATGTGCCCGGCCAGCTTCTTATACCACACCGCATGGCGCTCTAGGGCTTCAGGACTTGATCTGACAAGTCCACCCCTCCCATGTACCTATTGTAGCCCAGGATGCAGTCTGGTTTGGGGGTCTCTGTACTGGTACCTCGTACAGGTACATGGGTACTGGTGTGGCATCTCACCTGTCCTTGTACTTGACACACAATATGTTGCTGCTAGATTGTGCCCTGCTCTCACCCATTCTGAGCGTTTGCCCTGCAGAGTCTTAGGGAGGCCTCTCAGATTTCTTCTAGTAGTGCCGCATGCCGCAGGACTTCTGGGAGTGAGGCAGTTGAAGAGTGGGACGCTGGTATAAAAATTATCCAGGTAGAGGTGGTAACCCTGGTCCAGCAGTGGGTGCACCAAATCCCACACAATTTTTGCATTAACTCCCAGTAAGGGGGGGGGGCATTCTGGGGGCTGTATACTGCTGTCCTTCCCTTCATATATCCTAAATTTGTAGGTATACCCTGATGCACTCTCGCACAGCTTATACATCTTTACGCCATACCTTGCCCTCTTACACGGCAGGTACTGGCGGAATTGAACCCTCCCTTTAAAATGTACCAAGGACTCATCAATAGAAATACACTTCTCGGGGGTGTATGCTTGGGAAAACCGGGCACTGAAAGGGTCTAATAGGGGTCTCCATTTATACAAACGGTCAAAACTGGGGTCATCTCGGGGTGGGCACGGCTCATTATCAGTATAATGTAAGAAGCGAAGTATTGCCTCATTTATTTATTTTTTTAGGTTCCAGTTCAGTTCTGAAGTTGCTTTGAGGGGCCCATATATTAGAAACCCCTATCAAACACCCCATTTTAGAAACTAGACCCCTCAAAGTATTCACAACAGCATATGGAAAGTTTATGAACCCTTTAGGTGTTTCACAGGAATTTAGAGCAAAGTAGAGGTGAAATCTCCTTTTTTTTTTTGTCAGAAAATCCTTTTTATACCACTTTTTTTTATAACACAAAAGGTTTTACCAGTGAAACGCAACTTAGTACTTATTACCCAGATTCTGCAGTTTTGAGAAATATCCCACATGTGGCCCTCGGGCGGTAATGGACTGAAGCACTGGCCTCCGAAGCAAAGGAGCACCTAGTGGATTTTGAGCCCTCCTTTTTATTAGGCACCATGTCCGGTTTGAAGAGGTTTTGTGGTGCCAAAACAGTGGAAAACCCCCAAAAGTGACAGCATTTTGGAAACAAGACACCTTGAGGAATCCATTGTAGTTTTCTTGGGGTGCATGCGACTTTTAGATCAGTTTTTATTCTATTTTTAAGTGGCGCGGTGACTAAAAAACCGCAATTCTACTATTGTTTTTTTTATTCTATTTTTTTTACAGCGTTCACCGTGCGCTATAAATGACATTCACTTTATTCTGCGGGGCGATACGATTACGGCGATACCAGATGTTTATAGTTTTTTTTAATGTCTTATGGCGTTTGCACAATAAAAGAAGTTTTGTAAAAAATAATTTACTTTTTGTGTTCGCTTATTCTAAGAGCCATAACGTTTTTATTTTTCCATCAAGAAAGCCGTGCGAGGACTTATTTTTTGCGTAACGAACTGTAGTTTCCATCAATACCATTTTTAGGTACATGCGACTTTTTGATCTCTTTTTATTCCATTTTTTGGGAGGTGAAGTGACCAAAGAATTGTGATTCTGGGACGGTTTATTATTATTTTCGTTTACGGCGTTCACCGCGCGGGATAAATAATAAAATAATTTTGTAGGTCAGGCCGTTACGGACGCGGCGATACCAATTATGTATAGTTTATTTGTTTGTTTATATATATTTTTATTAATAATAAAGGACTGATAAGGGAAAAAGGGGGATTTTTACTTTTATGACTTTTAAATCTTTTATTTTCTTATCTTTTTTTAACTTTTTTTTAACTTTTTAACTTTGTCCCACTAGGGGACTTGAGGGCAGGAGGCCCTGATCGCTATTCTAATACACTGCACTACATGAGTAGTGCAGTGTATTAGAGCTGTCAGCTACTCACTGACAGCAAGCATAGTGGGTCCTGACGTTGTCAGGACCCACTAGGCTTCCGTCGATGGCATAGCCGGACACCATTGTTTGGTGTCCGGTTGCCATAGTCACCATTGCCGGCCGCTATCGTGTAGCAGGCCGGCGATGGCAGCTTAACCCCTAAAAAGCCGTGATCGCTATTGAGCACGGCTTTTCAGGGGTTAATCAGCGGGGACACAGCGATCGGTCCCCGCTGTAGGAGCTGTGACAGCCGCTGTACGAGACAGCAGCTGTCACAGCTCCTGTATGTGTCGGGAGGACGGCCGAAACGGCCGTTACTCCCGAGACGTACTATTCCGTCATGGAGCGCGAACAGGGCGCTTTTCATGACGTAATAGTACGTCACTGAGCGTTAAGGGGTTAAATATCTGGGAGTTATGATTCCACCCGATACGACCCAACATTTCTCACTTAAATTTGTACCCCTTATTTCGAAGACCCAACAATCCCTCCCTCAACTGAAAATTCCCTATATCTCCTGGATAGGACGAAATAATTTACTTGCCACTTACGTACTCCCACAGACCCTATATACAATGCAGAGTCTTCCCATTGAACTTCCCTCTAGCTTTTTCAATAGTTTTAAAAGTCTCTTCATTAACGTCTTATGTAATGGGAAGCATTCCAGATTGGCTTATTGACTACTTAGACTAAAAAAGACAGTTATGGCGTTACCTGATTTGAAGACATTCTATAAGGCGACCCAATTGCTCCGCTGGTCACAAATAGCCAATACATCTTTAAAGGCTCTTCATTTGGACATGGAACGAGCACTCCTTCCAGAGGATTTTTCTCACCTACTGTGTGTGTGAAATTACCATTGCCCCCGAAGAAAGTCTTGGTTAGTGATCTGACTCGGCGGATGCTCAAGATATGTCAGAAGACAGAGGCTCTAGCTTTGTCTCATGGAGGTCTTTCACCATTGGCTGCATTGGGAGCTTTGCCATATTTTACTAGTAAAACGCATCGGTTGGTCTTCAATGTGGACGCTTCTCAAAGCCTTTAATGTAGAAACTGTAGTTGCCTCCCAAGAGGCCCCTGAATTACACGCTCTCATGTCACAAGTCCCGAATTCTAATTCTACTTCTACTTTCGCTATCTCATCTATATCTTTCCTACATAAAATTACTTTAACTCAGTGTGTCGTAAATTCCTAACCACCAAACTATCTCCTTACCCAGATCCCACGTGGTTAGAAAATTACACCCTTCTACCCTCGGCCCCATCTAGATCCCTGTCTAAGATATATTTAGGTCACATCCTGCACCAAGCCACACCTGAACCCCACTTCTTTGTGGAATGGGAAAAAGAGTTAGGTATAACTTTGTCGCACAAAGAGGTTGATTTTGTGTTCTCACTCACTGATTTTCTCAATGTGTGAGGTACCAGGAAAACTCATATAAAATTGCTCACGAGGTGATAGAGCACACTAGCTTATCTTTACAAGATACACCTTGGTGGTTTTGCCCTAAATGAGAATTTTGTACACAAGTAGAAAACGCTATTAGGGATATCAAAGGGAATAATCTTCGTTTATCTCCTGCTTGAAAAGTTTCCCCCCTCCCATATACTAATGTGCCACAAACAGGAAGTTAATATCACCAACAATTCCCATTTTATTTAGGTGTATCCATATAAATTGCCCACCCTGTACAATTTTGACATTCATGGAATAAACAATTATTTCTTAGATACGTCATGGGATGATGCACAGCGACTTTGATAGATCTCTCCCTCCACCTGAGAGGATGTACAGAATTTAGAGATGTGTTTACTTTATTATAACTTTATGACAGGTTCATTCCAATTTAAGATCCTGATTCTGTTCTCCTATTTGTTGTTTGATTATTGTTTGTTCACTGTATTGTGAGCTTGTTTCCTCACAATTGCTGTATGCTCTTATGTTTTTCTGTTATTATTTTCTATGTATTCAGAATTGAATAAACAGAGAATTAATAAAAAAAAAAAAAAAAAGAGTGCTAGCTAGGGAGTGTCGCTATTAACATTGTCAGGAAGAGTATGCCTTAATTATAATATTAGCCAGAGTGCCCCATAAACAGTGCCTGCCAACGTATCCCATAAGCGGTATCTGTCAGAGTGCCACTATACACAGTTTCAGCCAGAGAGTGACCTCCTAAATAGTGTCAGCCACAGAGTGCCCCATAAACAGTGCCAGACAAAGAGTTCCTCATAAACAGTACCAGCCAGAGTGCCTTCATAAATAGTGCCAGAGAATTCGTCCATAAACAGTGCCAGCCATAAAAATTGTCAGACAGTAAATACCCCATTAAGAGTGCTAGCTAGGGTGTGTCAGCCAGAGTATGTCTTAATTATAATATCAGACAGAGTGCCCCGTGAACAATGCCTGCCAACGTATCCCATAAACAGTGCCTGCCAGAGTTCACCTCTAAACAGTGCCAGACAGAGAGTACCCAATAAAGAGTACTAGCCAGAGAGTGCCCCTATTAACAGTGTCAGAAAAAGAGTTCCTCCATAAACAATATCAGACAAAATGCCCCATAAACCATGTCAAATAAGGAATTCCTTTATAAACAATAATATCCAGGCAGTGCCCCTATTAATGGGGTCAAATGGAGTGCCTCCATTAAGAGTGCCTACCAGTGTGCCCTCATTTAGCATGTTTAATTAAAAAAATAAAATAAACCCTATGCTCTTTGAGAAGTGTGGAGGCAGAGAAGTGTAGGTAGGTCGGCTGGTGCATGGAGAGGAAAGGGGTTCAGGTAGGTTACCTGGTGTTGCTAAGGAAGGGAAATACAATATGGATAGAGTCTCACATGAAGTTTTTGTGGCAGTTGTTTGAGCCAAAGCCAGGACTGGATTTAAATGGGAAAATGTAGGCCCTGTTCACATCACGTTTTTGACTTAAGTTTAGGAAAGCTCCCAAACTTACATGCAAAACATATCCCTAGGTTTCCATTAGCCTGACAGAGGTCAAAAGATTGTCCTTTTGGCCTCCACCGGTATGGTGTACGTTGATATACCTTTAATTTCTTTTAGGTATGGGATAATGTGCTAAACCATGCTATTCCATACAAAAACCATATACCGTGCAATATACTTTTTTTTAACGTGGGAGCCTGATGGTGATGCTTGCCACTGTATGGCATACATCACAGGCATCCGTTAAACATATACGTCATGGGCTTTTTTTGGGATTCCCCCAAAAAATTTCATTGACTTTTATTCAAAATTTGGTTTTGCGTTTTTCCGATACTACTTCTATGTATCCTTTATAAGGAGAAGCTGAATCGTTCACTATCAGCCGAATCCATCAGTGAACTGAACTGACGGTTCGGCTAAGAGCGGGTCCTGTGTGTGTCTAACAAACTCGATCACAATAATATTGATCACATCTACGTTGATAAACTTAGGAGTGATCGATATTATTGTGATCCTTTGTGCTAAACACACACAGGACCCGCTCTCAGCCGAACCGTCAGTCAACTTCAATGACGAATTTGGGATACATAGAAGCTGTATAGGAAAAACTAAACAAAATATTTAATAAAAATAAAAGTAAACATTAGCATTTTACTCGATTTAAATGTATCTGCTTGTAAAAAGGATAGTAATACCACACAAAATAGTTGCTAATTAACATCCCCCATATGTCTACTTTAGATTGTCATAGTTTTTAAAACATCCTTTTATTTTTCTAGGACGTTACAAGGCTTAGAACTTTAGCAGAAATTTCTCACATTTTCAATAAAATTTCAAAAGGCTATTTTTTCAGGGACCAGTTCAGTTCTATACAATACAAACCCCCATAAGTCATCTCATTTTAAAAACTATAAAGTATTTTAAAACTATAAAGTATTCAAAACAGCATTTAGAAAGTTTCTTAACGCTTTAGGCGTTTCACAGGAATTAATGCAAAGTAGAGGTGAAATTTACTCATTTTATTTTTTTGCAGAAATTCATATTTAATCAATTTTTTTCTGTAACACAGAAGTTTTTACCAGAGAAACGCAACTCAATATTTATTGCCCAGATTATGCAGTTTTTAGAAATACCCCACACGTGGCCCTAGTGTGCTTATGGACTGAAACACTGGCCTCAGAAGCAAAGGAGCACCTAGAGGATTTTGTGGCCTTATTTTCATTAGAATATATTTTAGGCACCATGTCAAGTTGGAAGAGGTCTTGTGATGCCAAAACAAAGGAAACACCGCCCAAAAAATGTTGCAAACTACACCTCACAAGGAATTCATCTAGGGGTGTAGTGAGCATTTTGATCCCCACAGGTGTTTCCTAGATTTTATTAGAATTCGGACGTGAAAATAAAAAAAAAAAATTTTTCCCCAATAAGATAGAGTTTTAGCTATAAAAAACAAAAATGATACGAAAAAAAAAATCCCCCTAGCATTTCTAAAGCAACTTCTCTGCAGTACGGAAATACCCCATATGTGGGCATAAACTGCTGTTTGGGCACTCAGCAAGAGCACCATTTGGCTTTTGGAGAACAGATTTTGCTGGATTGTATTCTTGACACCATGTCGCTTTTGCAAAGCCCATGTGGGACCAGAACAGTGGAAACATGCCAAAAGTGACTCCATTTGTGAAGATACACCCCAAGAGGAACTAATCTAGGGGTGTAGTGAGCATTTTAACTCCACATGTGTTTCATAGATGTTATTAGAATTGGGCAGTGAAAATATAAACATTTTTCCAATAAGGCGTACTGTAGCTTTAGCTCAAATTTTTTTATTTTCTCAACAAATAAAGGAGAAAAAACACCATAACATTTGTAAAGCAATTTTTCCCAAGTATGGCAATACCCCATATGTTATTTGTGCACACAGTAGGGCTCAGAAGGAAAGGTGGGCCATTTGGCTTTTGGAGTGCAGATTTTGCTGGATTGGTTTCTGGGCGCTATGTCGCATCTGCAAGCCCCTGTGGGTCCAAAACAGTGGAAACCCCCAGAAGTTACCCCATTTTGGAAACTACACCCCTCAAGGTATTCACCTAGGGGATTAGTAAGCATGTTAACCCCGCAGGTGTTTTCCACAAATTAGTGTGCACTCGATGTTGCAGAGTGAATATGGGAATTTTTCCTTAGATATTTTAATATGTGGTGCCCAGCTTGTGCCACCATAACAAGACAGCTCTCTAATTATTATGATGTGTTTCCCAGTTTTAGAAACACCCTACATGTGGCCCTAATCTTTTGCCTGAACATTCGACCAGTCTCAGGAATGAAAGAGCACCATGCGATATTGAGGCCTAATTTGGCAATTTACAAATTATTGGTTCACAATTGCAGAGGGACTGATGTGAAATAATAAAAGAAACCCCTGAGAAGTGACCCCATTTTGGAAACTACACCCCTCAAGGCATTTATTAAGGAGTGTAGTGAGCATTTTGACCTCACAGATCTTTCCATAAATGATAGCGCTGCGGATGGTGCAAATTAAATATTACATTTTTTCCCTAGATATGTAATTTCAGTGGCAAATATGTGGTGCCCAGCTTGTGCCACTAGAGACACACCCTAAAAATTATTAAAAGGGTTTTCCCGGGTATGGCGATGCCATATATGTGGAAGTAAACAGCTGTTTGGGCAAGTTGTAGGGTTCAGAGGGGGGCTTTTGGAGCGTAGATTTTGCTTGGTAGTAGTTTTGTTTGGAGTTTTACTGGTATTTTAGTTTACAATGTGGGGTCATATGTAAGATGGGCAGAGTACATCAGGGGCATAGTCAGGTGGTATAATAATGGGGTAAACAAAACCAATAAAATAATCCATAGATGTGTGTTACGCTGTGAAGCAATCCTTTATGCACAGGCCGATGTCGCATTGATATGGTGTCCTTTCTTATCCCCTTTTGTTACACACTCTGCACTTTTGCAGTTTGGGGAATTTTGCTGGGAAAGTGTTGTCCTGGTATTATACGGGCACCCTCGCTTCCAGCAGATATGTTTGGGCCCTACCCTACCTGGTTCCCTAATTTTAGGACCTTGATAAATCGCGTTTTGAAACAGAAGAAATGTTCCCCTCGGGCCGGCACAACTGCATATTATTTCTTTACTGACTTAATGGAGCCTTAAGTAATTACATTTTTTCATAGACGTAGTGGTATAAGGGCTGTTTTTTTGCGGGGCGAGCTGTAGTTTTTATTGGTACCATGGCGTACATGCAACTTTTTGATCACTTTTTATCTTATTTTTTGGGAGGCAAGGTGACCAAAAGACAGCAGTTCTGTCATATTTTTTTAGTTTCTTTTATATAGCGTGCACCATGCATTATAAATTACATGTTAACTTTATTCTGAAGGTCAGTACGATTCCGGTGATACCAAATTTATAGCACTTTTTTATGTTTTACAACTTTTTGCACAATAAAAATTACTTGAGTAATTGTTGAAAAGAGGAAAGGACGATCCAGCGCTGTGTCGGATTTTAAAAAGGAAATGCAATTCCCAATTTTATTGGAGATATAATTAAAAAACGGAAAGGAGACGCAGTCTCAAGATGGAGTGTAGTAGCGGGCTAATAGCCCAAGCCTACGCGTTTCGAGCACGTGCAGTGCTCTTAGTCATGGCAGAAAATGTGAGTGCCCTTTGTGTTTTGCCTACTTAATATGCATCGCTGGTAATTACGAAGTGTTGGTGATTGGACAACACTAATTGGTAACTATCGCTGCAGGAGGAATGTTCATATAGTGAATTGAACGTAAGTAGAATTTGTCAGAACTATGCTATCCAAAGAAATTTTCTAACGTGTCAATTTATCACAAATTCATAAGAATTTTTTAGTTCTTTTGTATATAAAGGGATAAATACATTAAAATGTTCAATACTATCTATCAGGCTATCGTTTATATAACACCTTAGAAGTTTTAATAGGTGCTCCATGATATACTATTAACCCAGCGAGGCATGTACAAAACAAAGAGGGCGTGTACACACCAAAACATTCTTGGTATACAGGGTGGGCCATTTATATGGATACACCTAAATAAAATGGGAATGGTTGGTGATATTAACTTCCTGTTTGTGGCACATTAGTATAGTATATGGGAGGGGGGAAACTTTTCAAGCTGGGTGTTGACCATGGTGGCCATTTTGAAGTCGGCCATTGTGTATCCAACTTTAGTTTTTTCAATGGGAAGAGAGTCATGTGACACATCAAACTTATCGAGAATTTCACAAGAAAAATATTGGTGTGCTTGGTTTTAACGTTACTTTATTCTTTCATGAGTTATTTATGTCATTATGGGTGTCAGGTCCGAGCATTCCTAGATGAACAGTTTCCTGGAAAGTGGATTGGTCATCGTGGGCCAGTTGAATGGCCCCCTAGGTCTCCCGATCTGACCCCCTTAGACTTTTATCTTTGGGGTCATCTGAAGGCAATTGTCTATGCTGTGAAGATACGAGATGTGCAGCAACTGAAACTACGGATACTGGAAGCCTGTGCTAGCATTTCTTCTGCAGTGTTGCTATCAGTGTGTGAAGAGTGGGAGAAGAGGTTTGCATTGACAATCCAACACAATGGGCAGCACTTTGAACAGATTTTATAAGTGGTCAGAAACTTGTAAATAACTCATGAAAGAATAAAGTAACGTTAAAACCAAGCACACCAATATTTTTCTTGTGAAATTCTCGATAAGTTTGATGTGTCACATGACTCTCTTCCCATTGAAAAAACTAAAGTTGGATACACAATGGCCGACTTCAAAATGGCCACCATGGTCAACACCCAGCTTGAAAAGTTTCCCCCCTCCCATATACTAATGTGCCACAAACAGGAAGTTAATATCACCAACCATTCCCATTTTATTTAGGTGTATCCATATAAATGGCCCACCCTGTACATCAAACAGTGACAATGGGAGAAGGATAAAAACAATGGAAAATACTTTCCAATATGACAGGAAATACACAAGACCAGAAAAACTCTATGTTAAATAAATATTCGTTTAATAAGTATTGGTATAGTTGATTTATATATCAGCATTGTGAGAAACTAGACATGGACCGCACAATCCACAGTATATACGTTGATCTGAGCCGCTAGGCATAATTTATAAACATGAACATGAGGTTCTTTGTAAACATTTTGATCAAACTGTAAAAGCCCACTTGCCACTTCACGGCGACCTCTTTAAAGTGGGTCCCTACTCTAGCGGTTGCAGCACCGCATGGGGGCTACCACCACCGCAGCACCGCTCCTGCAGAGGGAGCAACCCAGCGGCCCAAAAGCACCCATGCCTTCAGACCGTGCCAAGCCTCCTTGGCTCTGGGCCACGTCCCCCCACAAGTGCAGCACTACAGCAACAGACACCACCATACAGCACCACAACATGTGAACAGATGGAATGAGCTCACCTTGCCATGCGCCCCCAGTGGCCAACTGAGAGCACAAGCAAGAGCAGGAACACTTATGAGGTCATTCTGGAATTAAAATCAGCTGGGTATTTTTTCAAATGCGTGGAGTGCTGGTACCAAGTAAAACAAAGGACTCCACGCATTTGAAAAAATACCCAGCTGTATGGTGGTGTCTGTTGCTGTAGTGCTGCACTTGTGGGGGGACGTGGCCCAGAGCCAAGGAGGCTTGGCACGGTCTGAAGGCATGGGTGCTTTTGGGCCGCTGGGTTGCTCCCTCTGCAGGAGCGGTGCTGCGGTGGTGGTAGCCGCCATGCGGTGCTGCAACCGCTAGAGTAGGGACCCACTTTAAAGAGGTCGCCGTGAAGTGGCAAGTGGGCTTATACAGTTTGATCAAAATGTTTACAAAGAACCTCATGTTCATGTTTCTAAATTATGCCTAGCGGCTCAGATCAACGTATATACTGTGGATTGTGCGGTCCATGTCTAGTTTCTCACAATGCTGATAGTTGATTTATATAAACACTACGTTTAAACAATGTGTCCTTGGTATATAAAATATCGATGTTTTGTGATTATACCTTCGCAAAGGGAAAGAAAAAATAATTTGTATATCACAAAGAAACACTATATTCAAACAGTATGTCCTGGGTGTATAAATATCAATACTTTTAATTATGCCCTTCTACGGGGGGAAAAAAGGAAATTAAGTTTGTATATATGGATATGTTTCGTCGAAAAGCCGAATCTATACGGTAGATAATTGCCGAAGATCGAATTTATTTCTTATTTGTTTGTTGTTATGTATATTCATTACATGTCGTGAAAGCGTCCAAAGACGAACCCCACCAGGGGATAAAAAGAAATAGAACCCCAAAGGGATCTCCGCTACATCAAAAAACAGGTCGAAAAAATGCCACGTCTGCACGGTGAGTTAAACCTTATTACATTTTGCCTTCCATTTACTGGATGTCAACGATAATTTGACAGTATCAGATAAACAGTAAGATATTTGTGTGTGTGTATATATATATACATATGAGTTGGTCCCTATATAAAAATATATATGTTTGCGAATTCAATTTTGGATACGTCAAAGGAAATTTAGGATCTAAATTGATAACAGTATGTTGTGAATTGACCCTTCTAGTAACTGTAATTTCACTTCCAATTGTTTTTTTATATATTGGAACAAAGTATCGTTTGTTTCTAGTTCTTATAAAACATGTATAAATATAGAGAGAACAAATATACTAATTAATTCTTTCTAACTGTTTGTTAGATGTTTCCAGATGTTTTCACATTGATAACTTTAAGACAAAATAGTATATCTGGCTTGTTAGGTAGTAATTAATATATCCATAAGGTGGCTGTAAATAGTCATTTCAAAAATATCGGGGAATGAAAGTATATAGAAGTTCTGTGAGACACTATTGTAATTTGCGATGTTTAATAATGAAACATCAGTTCTTTCTTGAGATTGAGACCTGATGGAAAGCAGGTTTGTAAATTATAAATCCAGAACACTTCTCTGGTTAAGAGAAGGTGTCTGAGATCTCCCCCTCTAGTTGTTCCCCTAATTTTTTCTATTGCATAGGTGCAAAAAGAATTTGTGCACCTGTTGTGGCCGGATATAAAATGTCTGGCTGCGTTAGAAATGTTAGTGATATTGGGATTTCTTATATAGCCTAGATGCTCCAAAATTCGCACTTTGAATTTTCTCGTGGTACATCCCACATATTTAAGATTGCAAATTGTGCATTCAATGATGTAAACCACATAATTACTATTACAATTAATGTAAGATTTAATTGGAAAATTCATGGTCCCTGTAGAATTCGAAAATTGTTTGATGACCTTAGAGAAATTGCATACCTTGCAAGGCTGTGTGCCACATTTAAAGTAGCCTTTATGTGTTAGCCAAGTCGGCTTGGGATTATTGGATGTTAAGAGTGAAGGGGACAACATGTTGCCAAGGGTAGGTGCCCTCCATGATACTACCCTACAGCCATTTTCCAGAACCTCTTCTAATTTTGCGTCCTCATAGAGGAGAGGGATATACTTGAGAACCATATTTTTAATCATGTTGAACTGGTTACTAAATTGTAATACCAAGGTAGGTATATTAGAATCCATTACATCAGGCTTGATGGCTTTGTCATTCTTTTCGATAGACAAAAGGGAATCCCTGGTTTTAGTGCTGACTATATTTTTAGCTCTTTCCAGTGTCCACTTTTTATATCCCCGTGCCTTCAACCTATGACATACCTCAGATTCTTCCTTGATGTACCCTGTCTCTGTTCTACAGTTTCTCTTGGCTCGTGTTAACTCGCCTACCGGTATTGCAGAGATTGTATGTCTCGGGTGACAGCTGGTAGCGTGCAGGATAGTATTTCCCGAAATGGGTTTATGATAAATTTCTGAACAAATATTAGAGCCAGTTCTAGATGTAGGTTTTATGTCCAAGAAATTAATAGTCGTGTCATTGTGACTATGAGTGAATCTAAAATTCAAATCGTTGTCATTTAAAAAAGTGAGAAATTTAGGAATGGCAGATACATCTCCCTCCCAAATGAATAGGAGGTCATCGATGTATCTGCCATACCAATGTATATGTTCTCCATGGAAATTGATAGTGGAGAATAGGAAATACTCCTCCCACCAGGCCATAACTAGATTGGCCAAAGATGGGGAAAACTTGGCTCCCATGGACACCCCTCTTTGCTGTAGATAAAAGGTACCTGCGAAGTTGAAATAATTGTGCGTCATTAGAAAATTGGTCACTTCTACAAGAAAATGTTGTAATGCTTGATCATACATGCTATATTTGGAAAGATGAAAAATGAGGGCTTTAATAGCAACTGGATGGGGAATACTGGTATATAAGGAGACTACAGCGCAGCTCAGCCACGTGTAGTTTTAATTCCAGATTTTATTATAGAAAAGCGACAGAACATCTTTTGTGTCTCTCAAATGGCCGGGTACTCTGGATACAAGTGGCTGTAGGAAAGAATCCAGCCATTCTGATGTTCTCCCAGTTAAGTAACCTATACCCAAAACTATGGGTTGCATTGGGGGGGATTAATACCCTTGTGTGTCTTGGGTAAAGCATGCAGTATGGGTACTACTGGAAATTCTACCCGTAAGTAGTCATACTGTTTTTTAGTAAGTAAGCCCCCATTCAGACCCCTATCCAATAGGTTTTTTAATGCAGAAGTAAAATCATTTGTCGGATTGTGATGTAATTTAGTATAGGTATTCGAGTCGTCCAACAATTTACTGATTTGATCAATATACATGTCCTTGTCCATAACTGTAATGAAGCCTCCTTTGTCTGCCATCCTTATTACGAGATCTTCATTTTCACGCAAGGATTTAATTGCTTGTTTTTCTGCTAGGGTAAGATTATGAGTTGATTTGCACTTTCCTATCTGGTCCTTGATCCTATGTAGCTCTCTTTCCATAACCTGTTGAAATTTGTCCATAGACTCGGTACGGGACTGTAGAGGATAATAGCTCGGGTTTTTAGTTGCAAACTTGGATGCTTGGTTAGTGATGGAATATTTTGGATGTTCTTCCGCTAGATCTTCTAAGTGGAGCATTGTCCTCTGTTCTTGGAACATGAGCTTTCTATAATTGTTGGTTGCAGATGTGATCGGTGTTTCCACTGTCAATACGGTGTTTTCCACCTCTGATGTAAGAAAGTGCCTTTTAACCGTGAGGTTACAAACAAATTTATTTAAATCCAGGAGAGTGTTGAAAATATCATAGTCCTGGTTAGGCACAAAATTCAATCATAATGTGAGGACCCTGGTTTGTATAGGGGAAAGGGACACTGAGGATAGGATAACCACATCCAGGTTGTTCATTGTCTGTGGTTCCTTAATCTCCGGGGTTGAATGGTGTCCAATCGGTTTGTGCTTCCTGCCCCCCCTCTTCCCCCGTTTTTTTGAGGAGTCACGTTTGGTATTATAATTGGGCCTGGATTTACGGGCACTTTGTGGTACATCCTGATCTGATTCTTCCTCCGCTCCATCCGTAGTTTCCAGCTCCGTGGAGCTGAAACTAACTCTATGTGGCCCAGAATGTTGTCTGTGTGAATTGTTACGATTCCTAAGGATGAATTTGGTTCCACGTTTGTGGTAATTTCCCCTGTTCCAGGTGTAGACTTCATTATTGTTGTACTCTTGATTATCTCGCAGAAATTTAGATTTTTTGATATCTGCAATTGTTCAAGATGTTCGTCAGTCCTCCTTTGTAGAACCGGGAAATCAGGTGAGCTGGCAAGTAGGTTAATTTCCTCCCTTATCTTAGTGATATCTGTTTGAAGTTGTCAGCATTGTGAGAAACTAGACATGCACCGCACAATCCACAGTATATACGTTGATCTGAGCCGCTAGGCATAATTTAGAAACATGAACATGATGTTCTTTGTAAACATTTTGATCAAACTGTATAAGCCCACTTGCCACTTCACGGCGACCTCTTTAAAGTGGGTCCCTACTCTAGCGGTTGCAGCACCGCATGGCGGCTACCGCCACCGCAGCACCGCTCCTGCAGAGGGAGCAACCCAGGGGCCCAAAAGCACCCATGCCTTCAGACCGTGCCAAGCCTCCTTGGCTCTGGGCCACGTCCCCCCACAAGTGCAGCACCACAGCAACAGACACCACCATACAGCACCACAACATGTGAACAGATGGAAAGAGCTCACCTTGCCATGCGCCCCCAGTGGCCAAACTGAGAGCACAAGCAGGAGCAGGAACACTTATGAGGTAATTCTGGAATTAAAATCAGCTGGGTATTTTTTCAAATGCGTGGAGTGCTGGTACCAAGTAAAACAAAGGAAATGAGGAGGATAGACTATACAATATAAGCATTGTGAGAAACTAGACATGGACCGCACAATCCACAGTATATACGTTGATCTGAGCCGCTAGGCATAATTTAGAAACATGAACATGAGGTTCTTTGTAAACATTTTGATCAAACTGTATAAGCCCACTTGCCACTTCACGGCGACCTCTTTAAAGTGGGTCCCTACTCTAGCGGTTGCAGCACCGCATGGCGGCTACCGCCACCGCAGCACCGCTCCTGCGGTGAAGTTGTATACCTGTTTGAAGTTGTGTAAGCTTGATCTCTTCATGTTTGGTAATTGGTACCATAAGATTGATTGAACATTCAGATAGTAACTTGTTCCAATCCGTTGTAAACTCCTCTGAGTACTTGTTAGTTGGTATTTTGCGTAATCTTAGACCTCTAGGAATCATCTTTTTTGAGATATAATTACGTAGAGTAGTGAGGTCCCACTTTTTTTATACTTTGTTTTTAGTCCCACTAGGGGACTTGAAAATCCAACTGTCTGATTTATTTTCTAATACATTGCACTACCTATGTAGTGCAATGTATTCGATCTGTTGTTCACTGACAGCAAGCCGATTAGACTTCGCCTCTGGACGGGCCTAATCGGCTTCCATAATGGCAGAGCAGGAGGCCATTGTTAGGCCTCCTGTTGCTACAGCAGCAGTCGGCAGCCCTGCGATCGCATGGCAGGGCTGACGATTTGCTACCAACCACTAAGATGCAGTGATCGCTTTCGATCGCTGCATCTAAGGGGTTAATGGCAGGAATCGTAGCTAGCTCCGGTTCATACAGCTGTTACATACAGCTGGCACCCACCGCTGACGACACCAGCTCCTTAGCCTCATCTTGCCGTCTGCTACAGAAGACCGTTAGGCCCCGCCTCCGGGTGCGGGCCTGGAAGGCTTCCTTACTAGGCAGACCAGGAGGTCAGTATTAGATCTACGGTTGCCATTGCAGCCACCAGTACCCCGGCCATGTCGTTGCTGGTGTGGCGATGAGCTACAAACACCTTAAATGCACATTAAATGCAGCGATCGCTTTTGACCGCTGCATTTAAGGGGTTAATGGCAGGGATTGGAGCTAACTTACGCCCCCACACCCGGGGATGACACAAGGGGATGGTGGCACAGACTCAGCTTCAGAGGCATTTTCCACCATTTGTCGTATGAAAAATGTTGGGAAGGGGTTAAAAGTTATCATATTTCTGTACCTGGAGTTATTGCTTTCTTCTCACGCCATGTCTTTTATACATGTATGGAGTAGTTCTACCAGCTGTATTATTGGAATAGTAGCGGTTATCCTGGATGTATCTTATTAGCAAGGCCATGCATGAGAAGGTAACAGCTTTGTCAATAGTTATGACTGAAATCACATGGCAAGCTACATGACCAGTGCAATGTTTTCTCAATATGCTGACATCCTGTGATACACAAATAGCTTGTCAAGATATTTTATTTTCAAAGTCTGATTAATAATGAATACCTATTTTACACAACATAATGACGGAAACAGCCAAGCGCTGTACTCGGCTGTTTCAGTAATTCCCAAAGACCCAAAATAAAGCGGCAGCGCGCATGCTCAACCGGGACTCCATTCAATGTCCTCCTCACTGCGGTCGAGCACTGAGGAGGAAACTCAGGGTTCAGGACCTCCGCTTTCGCGATTGATGGGGGTCCCAGCGGTGGGGCCCCCAGCAATCAGACAATTATCAGATTTCCTGTGGATAGGTGCTAATTTATGTTTCTGAAAATACTCATTTAACCATGAGCTTCCTGGAAGAAAACTACAATTATAAATAAGGGATGACAATAGTTAAATACAAAGTGACCTGAATGCAGGGTAATACAAAATGTGAGATAAGTATAGGTAATATAGAGCACTGGAGACCCTTAAGGCTGGGTTCACACGACCTATTTTCAGGCGTAAACGAGGCTATTATGCCTCGATTTACGCCTGAAAATAGGGCTACAATACGTCGGCAAACATCTGCCCATTCATTTGAATGGGTTTGCCGACGTACTGTGCAGACGACCTGTAATTTACGCGTCGTCGTTTGACAGCTGTCAAACGACGACGTGTAAAATGACTGCCTCGGCAAAGAAGTACATATATATATATATATATATATATATACACAAAACAAAAAAAACAGCAGCACCAATAAAGTTTGGATGCAGGCCCTAAGGAACAGACCAGGGTCCCAACTATACAGCAGTCAAAAAACAGGCAGCACTCCGTAGTATGTGAAAAAATTAGGGCACTTTATTGCCCCATGTGCAACGTTTCAGCTCTGTCCTTTAAAGCCTTTCTCAAGCAAAGAAAGGCTCTAGAGGACAGAGCTGAAACATTGCACATGGGGCAATAAAGTACCTTCATTTTTTCACATACTACGGAGTGCTGCCTGTTTTTTGACTGATATATATATATATATATATATATATATATATATATATATATATATATACAGTGAAGGAAATAAGTATTTGATCCCTTGCTGATTTTGTAAGTTTGCCCACTGTCAAAGACATGAACAGTGTAGAATTTTTAGGCTAGGTTAATTTTACCAGTGAGAGATAGATTATATAAAAAACAAAACAAAATCACATTGTCAAAATTATATATATTTATTTGCATTGTGCACAGAGAAATAAGTATTTGATCCCTTTGGCAAACAAGACTTAATACTTGTGTTAGGGATCTGCCAGGTACTTCATCTAGGTATACTCCTGGGATTAATCAATCCACACCTGAGGCCAGACCTGTTCGACTGACACCATCTCCCACCAACCAGGGTGGCAGGCTCAGGAGTGGGAGAGCCTATCGCGGCCTGGTCTGTCGGAGTTAGCTCCGCCCCCTGTCCTTTATTACCTGCCCTGTTCTCTCCCTCAGTGCTTGTAATTCTTTTGGATTCCTCGCCCCACTGCTGCTTGCTCCAGCCTGCTTCTGCCGTGCTTCTGCCTTGCTGCAGTTCTGCTTGACCTGCCTTGCTTTGCCCCTGGCTTGCTTCTGTCTCCTTGCCCGCTTGGGTGTACTCACTTCGTCCTGGTCCTGACTGTCCGTTCGCCGCTCCGTTTCCTCGTGGCGTTCCGTGGCTACTGCCCCTTCCCTTGCATGTTCCCTGTTTGTTTTCCTGTGCACTTAGACAGCGTAGGGACCGCCGCCCAGTTGTACCTCGTCGCCTAGGGCGGGTCGTTGCAAGTAGGCAGGGACAGGGCGGTGGGTAGATTAGGGCTCACTTTCCCTTCACCTCCTTCCGGCCATTACATAATTACAAGCCCTTACCTAGTCTACCATTTCTCCTACGCTGACGCTATCATGGACCCCCTTGAGACCCTGGCCCAGCAGATGCAGGGCCTCTCCTTACAGGTCCAGGCCCTGGCCCAAAGGGTCAATCAGGGTGACGCTGCTTTAGTAGTACCCCTCACCTCACCTCTAGAACCCGACCTCAAGTTACCTGACCGGTTCTCAGGGGACCGTAAGACGTTTCTCTCCTTCCGGGAGAGTTGCAGACTATATTTTCGCCTAAAGCCCCACTCCTCAGGTTCCGAGAACCAGCGGGTGGGTATCATCATATCCCGACTCCAGGAAGGGCCCCAAGAGTGGGCCTTCTCCTTGGCTCCTGACGCCCCTGAACTTTCCTCTGTTGATCGTTTTTTCTCTGCCCTCGGACTCATTTACGACGAGACTGACAGGACTGCCTTAGCCGAGAGTCAGCTGGTGACCTTACGTCAGGGTAGGAGACCGGTTGAGGAATACTGTTCTGATTTTAGGAAGTGGTGCGTAGCTTCTCAGTGGAACGATCCGGCCCTAAGGTGCCAGTTTAGGTTAGGATTATCTGACGCCCTGAAGGATCTGCTGGTTAGCTACCCCTCGTCTGACTCCCTTGACCAGGTTATGGCCCTAGCAGTACGACTTGACCGACGTCTCAGGGAACGTCAGCTAGAACGCTTCAGTGTGCTCCCCTCTGACTTTTCTGCGATCCCCCCCGAGGTCCCGTCTCCTCGCCCCTCCACGGAGGACTCGGAGGTACCTATGCAACTCGGGGCCTCCATGTCCCCTCGACAACGTAGGGAGTTTCGCAGAATGAATGGTCTCTGCTTCTACTGTGGGGACGACAAGCATCTACTGAACACCTGTCCCAGGCGCAAGAATAAGAAGCCGGAAAACTTCCGCGCCTAAGTGATCATCGGGGAGGTCACTTGGGCGCACAGGTATTTCCCGTTAATGTGAAACGCAATAAAATTTTGCTTCCCTTTCAGGTCTCGTTTGCTGGCCGGGCTGCCACGGGCAGTGCTTTCGTGCATTCAGGGTCATCTGCTAATATCATGTCTGCGGAATTTGCTATGTCTCTAAAGATGCCTTGTATTGATTTACCTTATCCTATCCCTGTAGTAGGAATCGACTCAACTCCCCTTGCTAATGGTTATTTTACTCAGCATACTCCTGTTTTTGAACTCCTTGTGGGCTCCATGCATTTGGAGCAGTGCTCTGTACTGGTGATGCAGGGATTATCGTCTGATCTGGTTTTAGGCCTTCCCTGGTTGCAGTTGCATAATCCCACGTTTGATTGGAATACTGGGGATCTCACCAAATGGGGTAATGAATGTCTTATGTCATGTCTTTCTGTTAACTCTATTTCTCCCCGGGAGGAGGTAAACACGCTTCCTGAGTTTGTTCAGGACTTCGCCGATGTGTTTTCTAAGGAGGCCTCCGAGGTGTTGCCCCCCCATAGAGATTACGATTGCGCTATCGATTTGGTGCCTGGTGCCAAGCTTCCTAAGGGTAGGATATTTAATCTTTCATGTCCTGAACGTGAAGCCATGAGGGTGTATATCCAAGAATGCCTGGCCAAGGGTTTCATTCGCCCCTCGACTTCTCCTGTAGGTGCTGGCTTCTTCTTCGTGGGGAAGAAGGATGGTGGTCTTAGGCCGTGCATTGATTATCGTAACCTGAATAAGGTCACCGTAAGGAACCAGTACCCACTTCCTTTGATTCCGGATCTTTTTAATCAGGTTCAGGGAGCCCAATGGTTTTCTAAGTTCGATCTACGGGGGGCATATAACCTTATCCGCATCAAAGAGGGGGATGAGTGGAAAACTGCGTTCAACACACCCGAGGGTCATTTCGAATACCTGGTCATGCCCTTTGGGTTGTGTAATGCCCCTGCTGTCTTCCAGAATTTTATTAATGAAATCCTGAGAGAGTACCTGGGTAATTTTCTTGTTGTGTACCTTGATGACATACTGGTGTTTTCCAAGGACTGGTCCTCCCACGTGGAGCATGTCAGGAAGGTGCTCCAGGTCCTTCGGGAGAATAATCTGTTTGCTAAGACTGAAAAATGTGTCTTTGGGGTACAGGAGATACCATTTTTAGGGCAAATCCTCACTCCTCATGAATTCCGCATGGACCCTGCCAAGGTTCAGGCTGTGGCGGAATGGGTCCAACCTGCCTCCCTTAAGGCGTTACAGTGTTTTTTAGGGTTCGCCAACTATTACAGGAGATTTATTGCCAACTTCTCGGTCGTCGCTAAGCCTCTTACGGACCTTACCCGCAAGGGTGCTGATGTCCTCCATTGGCCCCCTGAGGCCGTCCAGGCCTTTGAGACCCTCAAGAAGTGCTTTATCTCGGCCCCCGTGCTGATTCAGCCCAACCAAGAGGAGCCATTTATTGTGGAGGTTGACGCTTCCGAGGTGGGAGTGGGGGCCGTCTTGTCCCAGGGTACCAGCTCCCTCACCCATCTCCGCCCCTGTGCTTACTTCTCTAGGAAGTTTTCGCCCACGGAGAGTAACTATGATATTGGCAACCGCGAACTTCTAGCCATTAAATGGGCTTTTGAGGAGTGGCGGCACTTCCTGGAGGGGGCCAGACACCAGGTAACGGTCCTTACGGATCACAAGAATCTGGTTTTCCTAGAATCGGCCCGGAGGCTTAATCCTAGACAAGCTCGGTGGGCACTATTCTTTACCAGATTTAATTTCTTGGTTACCTATAGGGCTGGGTCCAAGAATATTAAGGCTGATGCTCTGTCACGTAGTTTCATGGCCAATCCTCCTTCTGAGAAGGATCCTGCTTGTATTTTACCCCCTGGTATAATCGTCTCTGCCACGGATTCTGATTTAGCTTCTGATATCGCGGCTGATCAGGGTGCAGCTCCCGGGAACGTCCCTGGGGACAAACTGTTTGTTCCCCTGCAATACCGGCTGAGGGTACTCAGGGAAAACCATGACTCCGCTCTATCTGGTCATCCTGGCATCTTGGGC
The DNA here is from genome assembly GCF_050947455.1 of Rhinoderma darwinii. Taxonomy (NCBI): domain Eukaryota; kingdom Metazoa; phylum Chordata; class Amphibia; order Anura; family Rhinodermatidae; genus Rhinoderma; species Rhinoderma darwinii. The sequence goes on along the minus strand of NC_134698.1, from coordinate 45,485,096 downwards.
ACCAAACACCTCATTACCAGAAACTATTGGTGGCCTGGGTTGCCTAAAGACGTTAGGGCTTACGTCGCCGCTTGTGAGGTTTGCGCTAGGTCCAAAACCCCTAGGTCCCGACCTGCGGGCCTACTACGTTCCTTGCCCATTCCCCAGAGACCGTGGACCCATATCTCCATGGATTTTATCACCGATTTGCCTCCATCTCAGGGCAAGTCGGTGGTGTGGGTGGTAGTCGACCGCTTCAGCAAGATGTGCCACTTTGTGCCCCTTAAGAAGCTACCTAACGCCAAGACGTTAGCTTCTTTGTTTGTGAAACACATCCTGCGTCTCCATGGGGCCCCAGTCAATATCGTTTCTGACAGAGGGGTACAATTTGTTTCCTTATTTTGGAGAGCTTTTTGTAAAAAGTTGGAGATTGATCTGTCCTTCTCCTCCGCCTTCCATCCCGAAACTAATGGCCAAACGGAAAGGACCAACCAATCCCTGGAACAATATTTAAGATGTTTCATCTCTGACTGTCAATTCGATTGGGTCTCATTCCTTCCCCTTGCTGAATTTTCCTTGAATAACCGGGTCAGTAACTCGTCAGGGGTCTCCCCGTTTTTCTGTAATTTCGGGTTTAACCCAAGATTCTCCTCCGTCTCCCCTGGTTGTTCCAATAATCCTGAGGTAGAGGATGTTCATCGGGAACTGTGCACTGTCTGGGCCCAGGTTCAGAAGAACCTAGAGGCGTCCCAGAGCGCACAAAAGATTCAGGCGGATAGTAGACGTTCTGCTAACCCCCGGTTTGTCGTCGGGGATTTGGTCTGGTTGTCGTCCAGGAACTTGCGCCTTAAGGTCCCGTCCAGGAAGTTTGCTCCCCGATTTATTGGACCTTATAAGATCATTGAAGTCCTCAACCCTGTATCCTTCCGTCTGGAGCTCCCCCCATCATTTCGCATACATGACGTCTTCCATGCCTCCCTCCTTAAACGCTGCTCCCCGTCCTGGTCCCCCTCGAGGATACCTCCTGTTCCCGTTCTCACCCCTGAGGGGGTGGAATTCGAGGTGGCCAAGATTATGGACAGTAGGATGGTCCAGGGCTCCCTCCAGTACCTGGTCCATTGGAGAGGATACGGGCCGGAGGAGAGGACTTGGGTACCTGCCCGTGATGTTCACGCTGGGGTATTGATCAGGAGGTTCCACCTTCTCTTCCCCACTAAACCGGGTCCCCTTAGTAAGGGTCCGGTGGCCCCTCATAAAAGGGGGAGTACTGTTAGGGATCTGCCAGGTACTTCATCTAGGTATACTCCTGGGATTAATCAATCCACACCTGAGGCCAGACCTGTTCGACTGACACCATCTCCCACCAACCAGGGTGGCAGGCTCAGGAGTGGGAGAGCCTATCGCGGCCTGGTCTGTCGGAGTTAGCTCCGCCCCCTGTCCTTTATTACCTGCCCTGTTCTCTCCCTCAGTGCTTGTAATTCTTTTGGATTCCTCGCCCCACTGCTGCTTGCTCCAGCCTGCTTCTGCCGTGCTTCTGCCTTGCTGCAGTTCTGCTTGACCTGCCTTGCTTTGCCCCTGGCTTGCTTCTGTCTCCTTGCCCGCTTGGGTGTACTCACTTCGTCCTGGTCCTGACTGTCCGTTCGCCGCTCCGTTTCCTCGTGGCGTTCCGTGGCTACTGCCCCTTCCCTTGCATGTTCCCTGTTTGTTTTCCTGTGCACTTAGACAGCGTAGGGACCGCCGCCCAGTTGTACCTCGTCGCCTAGGGCGGGTCGTTGCAAGTAGGCAGGGACAGGGCGGTGGGTAGATTAGGGCTCACTTTCCCTTCACCTCCTTCCGGCCATTACAACTTGGTGGCAAAACTCTTGTTGGTAAGCACAGCAGTCAGACGGTTTTTGTAGTTGATGATGAGGTTTGCACACATGTTAGATGGAATTTTGGCCCACTCCTCTTTGCAGATCATCTGTAAATCATTAAGATTTCGAGGCTGTCGCTTGGCAACTCGGATCTTCAGCTCCCTCCATAAGTTTTCGATGGGATTACGGTCTGGAGACTGGCTAGGCCACTCCATGACCTTAATGTGCTTCTTTTTGAGCCACTCCTTTGTTGCCTTGGCTGTATGTTTCGGGTCATTGTCGTGCTGGAAGACCCCGCCACGAACCATTTTTAATGTCCTGGTGGAGGGAAGGATGTTGTCACTCAGGATTTGACGGTACATGGCTCCATCGATTCTCCCATTGATGCGGTGAAGTAGTCCTGTGCCCTTAGCAGAGAAACACCCCCAAAACATAATGTTTCCACCTCCATGCTTGACAGTGGGGACGGTGTTCTTTGGGTCATAGGCAGCATTTCTCTTCCTCCAAATACGGCGAGTTGAGTTAATGCCAAAGAGCTCAATTTTAGTCTCATCTGTCCACAGCACCTTCTCCCAATCACTCTCAGAATCATCCAGATGTTCATTTGCAAACTTCAGACGGGCCTGTACATGTGCCCTCTTGAGCAGGGGGACCTTGCGGGCACTGCAGGATTTTAATCCATTACGGCATAATGTGTTACCAATGGTTTTCTTGGTGACTGTGGTCCCAGCTGCCTTGAGATCATTAACAAGTTCCCCCGTGTAGTTTTCGGCTGAGCTCTCAAATTCCTCAGGATCAAGGATACCCCACGAGGTGAGATTTTGCATGGAGCCCCAGATCGATGTCGATTGACAGTCATTTTGTATGTCTTCCATTTTCTTACTATTGCACCAACAGTTGTCTCCTTCTCACCCAGCGTCTTACTTATGGTTTTGTAGCCCATTCCAGCCTTGTGCAGGTCTATGATCTTGTCCCTGACATCCTTAGAAAGCTCTTTGGTCTTGCCCATGTTGTAGAGGTTAGAGTCAGACTGATTCATTGAGTCTCTGGACAGGAGTCTTTTATACAGGTGACCATGTAAGAGCTGTCTTTAATGCAGGCACCAAGTTGATTTGGAGCGTGTAACTGGTCTGGAGGAGGCTGAACTCTTAATGGTTGGTAGGGGATCAAATACTTATTTCTCTGTGCACAATGCAAATAAATATATATCATTTCGACTGTGATTTTCTTTTTTTTTTTTATATATATAATCTATCTCTCACTGGTAAAATTAACCTAGCCTAAAAATTCTAGACTGTTCATGTCTTTGACAGTGGGCAAACTTACAAAATCAACAAGGGATCAAATACTTATTTCCTTCACTGTATATATATATACACACATAAACACGAACACACACACACACACATACATACACTTGTATTCGGGCAAGCATACAAACAAAGCTAATTTGCGTATATGGTTGTTAAACCCCTGCGATTGGTCAGTATGACCACTGGTCTTAAGGGAAAGGTAGGACTGTAAATATATGAGATTGGTCACCTCGGACCAGAATGACCTCATTTTGGGGCACAACCACCAGATATGCAATGTGTAACCCAAATGAGTGCACCCTCCTAAGCAGGAGATCTTTTTGATATATTGTTTCCTTTATTTTGCAAGACAAATTAAGTTATGCAAACCTTTGACCACTTTTTCTTTTTTTTTTTAATGACACAATGTATCATGGTTTTGTGTTTTAAGCAACTTTTTAATTGTTTTTTATTAAAAAAATAATAATTAATTTTTTAAATATATCTTCTATGTATCATGGATACATAGAAGCTGTATCTTGTGCTCAGAGCTGAATCTGTCAGGTCAGTGGGACGACCGGCCTAGGTGAATAATGGGTTCTGCGTGGTTGATGCACTTTTTTGAGCCAAAACCAGGAGTGGATCCAACAAACTGGATTCAGCTTTCACTGATCCCTTGATAGACACAAGATTTCCCCTAAAGTAATGTTAAAAAAAATAAAAGTTAACATAACTGGTATCGCCGCCTCCGTAAATGTCCGAACTATCACAATATAGCATTGTTTAACCCACTCGGTGAACGCCGTAAAAAATAAATAAATTATAAAACACGCAAATTGCTGTTTTTTGGTCATCTTAGCTCTAAAAAAATGAAATAAAAAGTGATCAAAAAGTCGCATACATCCCAAAATGGTATTGGTGAAAACTACAGCTCACCTCACAAAAATTAAGCCCCCACATCACTGAATTGACAAAAAAATTAAAAAGTTATGGCTCTCAGAACATGGCGACACAAAACATTTTTTTTTTAGCAAATAGTTGTACATGTAGTTGCACATGTAGTTTTTACCGACTGATGGACGCCGTAAAAACAAACCCCCCCCAAAAAATGGTGTAATCACGTTTTTTTTCCCATTTCACCCCACAGATCATTTTTTTCGGCTTACCAGTACATTATGCGGTACAATAAATGGTGCCATGACAAACTACAACATGTCCCTCAAAAAACAAGCTCTCATATGGCTGTGTCGACAAAAAAAAAAAAAAGAAGTTATGGCTTTTGGAAGGGGGGGAGGAAAAAAATTCAATTGGCCGTGTCTCCAAGGGGTTAAAGATGAAGCAATTTTTTCAAATCCGACGTGTCATTTTATGTGGTAATAACTTTGGAATGATTTTGCCTATCCAAACGATAGAGTTTGTTTTCTCGTGATACATTGTACTTTATGTTAGTGAAAAAATTTGGTCGATAAATTCAATATTTATTTGTGAAAACCCCCAAAATTTAGAGGTTTGCAAAAATTAGCGCTTTTCTAAATTTAAATGTATCTGCTTGTAAGACAGATTGTAATACCACACAAAATAGTTACTATTTCACATATCCCATATGTCTACTTTATATTTGCATCGTTTTTTGAACGTTCTTTTCTTTTTCTAGGACGTTACAAGGCTTAGAACTTTACCAGCAATTTCTCACATATTCAAGAAAATTTCAAAAGGCTATTTTTTGAGGGACCAGTTCAGTTGTGAAGTGGCTTTGAGGGGCCCATACAATATAAACCCCCATAAATCACCCCATTTTAAAATCACCCCTCAAGTATTGAAAACAGCATTAAGAAAGTTTCTGAACTCTTTAGGCGTTCCACAAGAATTAAAGCAAAGTAGGGGTGAAATTTACAAATTATTTTTTTTTGGTAGATATTCACATTTATTCCTTTTTTTTTTTTGGAACACCTAGGGTTTTACCAGAGAAACGCAACTCAATATTTATTGCGCAGATTCTGCAGTGTTTAGAAACATCCCACATGTGGCCCTAGTGTCCTAATGGACTGAAGCATAGGCCTCAGAAGCAAACGAGCACCTTGTCGATTTTGGGGCCTCCATTTTATCCGAATATTTTTTTATCCTACCCTTCTAGCTGTGGTTATAGCTACCAAAAAGGCTGTCTTCCAATAGAGATGATTTATGTTACAGGAAGATATAGGTTCAAAGGGAGATAGCGTCAAACCTCTCAATACTATGTTTAAATCCAAAGGAGGAAGAAATATAGAAGGTCTGGGAGATAATCTAGATGCGGTCACAAAGAATCTTTTTATCCATCTTGGTCAAATCTTGATAAAAAAAATTACTCATTTCGGATACTTGAACTTTTAAGGTGCTAGGTTTTAGTCCTTTTTTTAAAGCCTGATTGTAGACAGTCCAATATCTGTGAAATATTAGGATGATGAACATCAGAAAAGGGATCGCCACACCAGGATAAGAATTTCTTCCAGACCTTCCCATAAATGGCATTAGTAAAATTTTTCCTACTCTTTTGTAGGGTTTTTATGATTGCCTCTGACAATCCTTTGCCTTTCAGTATCAGTCCTTCAGAAGCCATGCTGCTAAGGGGAATTTTTGCGGCTCTGAGTGTAGGATTGGCCCCTGATAGCGAAGATTCGGGAGTGATGGTAGAATCAAAGGATCTGTTATGTTCAAATTGTTTAGGAGACCAATCCAGGCCCTTTTTGGCCATAGAGGTGCGATCAAAATAAGACTGGTTTTCTCTAGCCTGAGTTTCTGTAATACCCAAGGCCCCTATACAAGGGGATATGCTAGACTGAACGACCATTTGTGAGCTAGTGTGTCTACCCCTATGGAATTTTCTTTGGCGTTTAGAGAAAACATTTTTGGCGTTTTGGTGTTTCCCTGGTTGGCAAATAGATCTACTTCCGGGACACCCAACCTGCTGGTAATCTGAAAAAAAACCTTTTGATTCAGGCACCTCTCTGTGAAATTTATGGCTTTCTTGCTCAGAAAGTCTGCCTGTGTATTTAGAGTACCTTTTAGATGGAGAGCTGAAATGGACCCAAGTCTTGGTTCTGCCCAGTAGAATATTTGTGAGGCGAAGAGTTGGAGATTTCTCTGTTTTGTGTCTTCCTGGTATCTCAGATATGACACCGTAGTTATGTTGTCTGAATATACTCTTATGTGTGCCTCTGACTACATGTTCTGCTGATCACAGCGCCTCTAATACAGCTCTCAATTCTAGAAAATTTGAGGAGTGAAGGCTTAGTCTCTGTGACCATGTACCCTGAACGGTCTTACAGATACCTCTGTACCCCATCCTAATTTGCTTGCATCTGTTGTCACTGATATTAGGGGAGAGGGATGCCAAACTACAGCTTTGTCCAGGTTCCTGGATAAGGGAACTTTTTACTGAACCTGTCAGGAGTATTCTCTTGTCCAGTGTTAGGGAGGATTTTTTTCCATTTTGACAGGGCCTGGAGATTTCTGGAATGAGCCTGAGACCAGGGAACCACTTGAATGCATGAGGTCATTAATCCCAATATCGACATTGCCTCTCTTATGGAGACATGTCTTTGACCCCTGAAGTTGGAAATTCTTACTTTCAAGGATAATTTTTTTGTCTTGTGGCAAAAACGACATTTGTGAGAATCCAACAAGATTCTCAGGAATATTTTTTGTCTCTCTGAAGTGTGAAAGTGATTAGAATATGTTTAAAAGATGTCATTTTGTGTGGACTTCATCTTGTATGGTTGGCGTCCATTTTGGATAATTGGAATCCATCTTGTGGCCTGAAGGAGCCATTTTGAGATTAATAAATCAGGGGTGCTTTAAAGTGAATATATTTGTGAGCATTGCCTGAAAAAATCCTATATTGTTTTTAGTTCCGAACCTAAATGGTTTTTATTTAGTCACTCCCGCTATGGAGAATACAGATGAATATTTACCTATTTTTGTGTGATAAGGAGCCGATCATCCTTGAGAGTCGGGAGAATGACATTGTTTACTATAAGGGAGGGGGTCAGTTTCACTCTTAGCCTTGGACAATAGTTTGGTTAATGTAAGGGAGTGGTAGTCTCACTCTTAGCATCTATGAAGTGGTATATATATTTTGGGAACTCATAGCTTTACACTTAAAACGTCTTGTAAGCGTATGATTGGTTCAGGACAAAACATATTGTCATTATATGCTGTTGGCTAAATGAAATCCAAATTAATCTCATATTGTAAACATTGTAAACGATTTGCTGGAATACAGCTGCTCCTACTTCGAAAGATTTTATTGTATTGGTTTGATGAATAAACGTCAGAGAAGGATTTTGAGTATACAAAGCATGGTCTCTATGTCATGATTCTCTCCGATATCGATAAACAACAACCACTGGGATTATTTGTACCTGAACCGGTGTATTGATACAGGTGTCGGTTGACACATCTACCTAAACCTTCAGTCTAACATATTTTTTGGCCGAAACTGCGTCAACAGCTTTGGTGCCGAAATCCGGGAGGTTTATTGTCGGATAGCTGTCGCTGGGAGACGGTCATTGGTGCATCAATGGAACATCAAAACCGGTGAGTAAGGAGATTATGCTTTTTTTTTTTTTTTAAAACATACATTTTTATTAAATGGATTCAAGTTACACATTTTTGCATAGACAATCCAATACTGAACATTGTCCTGTGCAGAATAAAAGTATTTAATGCATTACAGCATAGAAATAAGTCATAGCATACAAGTGCAAGCATATAAAAATGTGTTTAATGGAAAGGTATATTATAACAGATGTTATTATAATAAAGCCAAACAATTAGATGAACATAACGAAACGTAGGCTCACTACAATAGATATGACAATTAAAGAAGAGATAGGCTCATGTGTGAAGAGAGTCCACATAAAAGCAGGATGATATCCACTTATCCCAAGTGAGATGTTGAAATAAACGAAGTCCCTTTATGGAGGAAATATTTTTTTTTATAATGCAATTATTATTGACATATTGGATTACTTCGGACAATGCAGGAATGGAAGTTTTCTTCCAATATTTAGCAAATATTTATTACAATTTTTGCAGAGGTCAGTATATGAAATAAAATTGTCCGATCATGAGAATGGAAATCTGCTACATCTATATTGAGTAAGGCCAATTCAGGAGTACATTTGATTGGTTTCTGTAAAACGATAGTCAAGAGCCGGTCTATTTTATTCCAAAAGACTTGAATAAGTGAGCAGTCCCCAAAAACATGTTTGAGAGTTCCTACAGATGTAGGACATATCCAACACACATTGGAAGAATTCGGATAAATTAAAGATAAACGATGAGGCGTCAAATACCACCAGTATAAGATCTTCCTCATAGCTTCTAAGTGCTGGGTGGATTTAGATAGCTTAGTCGGCAAAAGAAAGAAAGTAAGGAGGAATCCTCCAGCTCACCATTTAGCAGGATTTGACTGCAGACAGCGCCAGGATCGCCGCGACGGCACGCGGCGTTAAGACAGAAAAGAAGGAGATACGATGATCCAGCGCATTGAAGTATGAAATGAAACAATGTTTCAATTTTATTCCAAAACTAAAAACAGAAGATAGCTTCCAGGTACAGAGAAATGTATCGTTGATGTTGGCAACATCAACGATACATTTCCCTGTACCTGGAAGCTATGTTCTGTTTTTAGTTTTGGAATAAAATTGAAACATCGTTTCATTTTAAACTTCAATGCGCTGGATCATCGCATCTCCTTCTTTTCGGCAAAAGAAAATAAGACTCCCAGTTTATAGTACTGTGTGTGAGGTGTAAATCAGCCTCCCAATGAGATAGACATGCTAATGATTTCTGTTGTAAAGCATCCGAGCCAAATACGCCCTAGAAACACCTTTTGCAGTTTTCTGGTAATGGTAAAAATACATTTCATAAGGCAGTTTAGAAGGATTGGATCTTATAGTAGTGTTCAGCATAAAATGCTGGATTCTTAAATATTTATAAAAGTCAGCTGTTCATATAGAGTATTTATCAGAGATCTCTGAGATCTCTGCAAAAGTGGATAAAAAACTTCCACTCCAGATCTAGGTCAGGAATTAAGTGCAAAAGACCTTTTTTGACCACCAATCATTTCCAAGAGAACAAATCTGCTTTTAGGGTATGTTCACACGGCTTATTTACGGACATAATTCGGGCGTTTTACGCGTGGAATTACGCCCGAAAATACGGCTTGAAAGCGTTGACAAACATCTTCCCATTAAAAGCAATGGGTTTTACGTTGGTCTGTTCCCACGAGGTGTATATTTATGCGTCGCTGTCAAAAGACGGCGCGTAAATAGACGCCCGCGTCAAAGAAGTACCTTGTCACTTCTTCAGATGTAAATGGAGCCGTTTTCCATTGACTCCATGGAAAAACAGCTCCATTTACGTCCGTAATGGACGCAGCGAAATAGCACCTCAACATGCCATGACGGCTGAAATTACGGAGCTGTTTTCTCCTGGAAACAGCCCCGTCATTTCAGCCGTTACGGACGCTGTCGTGTGAACATACCCTTATTGTCAGCAAAGGGGGGAGGGGGCCTACACTTTAAGGGCAGAACCCTATGGGGAAATATCAAGAGAACTATAACGTCCACAGTGTTTTTCTATAGTTACCCAATTTTTTGGGTGCACGTGGTTCAAACATTGTCTGATTTGGTCTATAATAGAAGCGTGATAATATGCCACAATATGAGGAAATCCCAATCCCCCTTTGGCTATGGGAAGATATAAAATGTGAGCTCTATGTATTTTCCAAACATATTTCACTAGTATGTTTTGAAGTCTATTTAACCCCTTTGCGCTCCATGACGTACAATTCCGTCATGGTAAGTACATCATTCGCGCTCCATGACCTAATAGTACGTCACGGGAGGATCGGCCCTTTCGGTCGTTCTCCCAACACATACAGGAGCTGTGACAACTGCTGTCTCATACAGCAGTTGCCGCAGCTCCTTCAGCGGGGACCGATCGCTATTTCCCCGCTGATTAACCCCTTAGAAGCCACGTTCAATAGCGATCGCGGCTTCTTAGGGGTTAAACCACCATCGACGGCCCACTACATGATAGCGGGGACGTAGATGGTTACTACTGCAACCAGATGTCTAATAATTGCCTCCGTCTATGCCACCTATGTAAGCCTAGTGGGTCCTGACAAAGTCCGGACCCACTATGCTTGCTGTCAGCGAGTAGCTGACAACTCTAATATGCTGCGCTAAGCATGTAGTGCAGTGCATTAGAATTGCGATCACGGCCTCCTGCCTCCAAGAGCCCTAGTGAGACAAAGTAAAAAAGTAAAAAAAAAAGTTGTGTAAAAATAAAAAATAAACGTTTTGTAAGTAATAAAAAGTAAAAATCCCCCTTTTTCCCTTACCAGTCCTTTATTATTAATAAAAATAAATAAATAAACTATACATAATTGGTATCGCCACGTCTGTAACGGCCTGAGCTACAATATTATTTCGTTATCTATGCGGTGAACGGCATAAAAGAAAATAATAATAAACCATACCAGAATCAAAATTTTTTGGTCACTTTACATCCCAAAAAATGGAATAAAAAGAGATAAAAAATACTACTGATCGAAACTACAGTTCGTTACACAAAAAACAAACCCTCACACGGCTTTCTTGATGGAAAAATAATAAGTTATGGCTTTTAGAATAAGGCAACACAAAAAGTAAATGATTTTTTATAAAAAGTAATTTATTGTGCAAACGCCATAAGACATAAAAAACCTATAAACATATGGTATCACCGTAATCGTATCGCTCCGCAAAATAAAGTGAATGTCATTTATAGCGCACGGCGAACACTGTAAAAAAAATTTAATAAAAAACAAATAGTAGAATTGCTGTTTTCTAGTCACCACGCCTCTTAAAAATAGAATAAAAACTGATCAAAAAGTCGCATGCACCACACGAAAAGTACAATGAATTCCTCAAGGGGTCTAGTTTCCAAAATGGGGGTCACTTTTAAGGGGTTTCCCCTGTACTGGTACCTCAGAAGCTCTGCAAATACATTACATATAGGGTATTGCCGTAATCAGGAGAAATTGCTTTACAAATGTTGAGGTGCTTTTTCTCCTTTATTCCTTGTCAAAATTAAACATTTGTACCTTTTATCTGAAAAATTTGCTTTTTCAATTGCCCAGCCTAATTTCATAAAATGCAGCAAAAAAACTGTGGTATCTAAATGCCCACTATACCCCTCGATAAGTTCCTTGAGGGGGGTAGTTTGCCAAATAGGGTCACTTTTGTGGGGTTGCCACTGTTTTGGCACCACATGACCTCTTCAAACCGGACATGGTGCCTAATAAAAAGGCGGCCTCAAAATCCACTAGGTGCTCCTTTGCTTCAGAGGCCTGTGCTTCAGTCCATTACAACACTAGGGCCACTTGTGGGATATTTCTCACAACGGAAGAATCTGGGCAATAAGTATTGATTTGCGTTTCTCTGGTAAAACCTTCTGATTTACAAAAAAAAAGGAATAAAAAGGATTTTCTGACAAAAAAATGAAATTTGTAAATTTCACCTCTACATTGCTTTAAATGCCTGTGAAAGACCTAAAGGGTTAATAAACTTTCTAAATGCTGTTTTGAATACTTTGAGCGGTCTGGTTTCTAAAATGGGGTGTTTGATGGGGGATTTTAATATATAGGCCCCTCAAAGCCACTTCAGAACTGATCTGGTACCTTAAAAAAAAAGAGGCTTTTGAAATTTTATTCAAAATATGAGAAATTGCTGCTTATGTTCTAAGCCGTGTAACGTCCTAGAAAAAAAAAGAATGTTAAGAAAATGATCCCAACATATAGTAGACATATGGGAAATGTGAACTAGTAACTATTTTGGGTAATATAACCCTCTGTCTTACAAGCAGATGCATTTAAATTCAGAATAATGCTATTTTTTTTAACATTTTCTCTAAATTTTGCTATTTTTCACAAATAAACACTGAATATATCGACCAAATTTTACCACTAACATAAAGCCCAATGTCTCACGAGAAAACAGTCTCAGAATCGCTTGGATAGGTTTAAGCATTCCGAAGTTATTACCACATAAAGTAAAATATATCGGATTTAAAAAATGGGCTCTGAGCCTTAAGGCCAAAACTAGGCTGTGTCGTTAAGGGGTTAAATAAGAGACTGGAATCGTGATAGGATGTTTCTAAAAGCATATAGAATCTTGGGCAAAACTAACATTTTAATGGCTGCAATACGGCCTATCCAAGAGGCTTCAAATTTAAGGTAGTCATTAAGGTCTCGTTCCAATTGAATAAGTAATGGAGGATAGTTAAGAGCATATAAATGTGATGTAGGGTATACTAATTCAATCCCTAAAAAGGGAAGTCCTTGAGAGGATCACGTGAAAGAGTACGTATTTTGTAAGCTTTGTACAGCTTCAGGTGGTAAACCCATATTCATAAACTGAGACTTGCGGACATTCACTTTGTAATATGATACAGAACTAAATGGGGAACGAGGGCATCCTTGTCAGGTGCTATTAGATATTGTGAATGGAATGGATTGATATCCCGAAGCCAACACAGTAGCTGAAGGTTTAGTATACAACTCCATAACAATATCTCGTGCTTTCCCTACAATACCAAATTAAAGTACAGCATCCAAATAACCCCAATGTACGCGGTGGAATGCCTTCTCCGCATCCAAAGAGGGGAGCAGAGAGGGCATTCGACGTCGCTCCACCAAATCTTTGATGTAAAAAAAGCGACGTGTACCATCAACTGAGAACCGATTTTTGATGAACCCGACTTTATCTTGATGAATCAGATGGGGTAGTATAGAGGCTAAGCGGGAGGCTAGTATTTTAGAATATAATTTTAAATCTGTGTTGAGCAGACTAATGGGTCTAAAGTTCTGCTGTCTGTCCACAGGTTTCCCTGGTTTGACAATTGTTGCCTGAAGCATTTCTCTGGGAATTTGTCCCGTAGAATGTATATGATTAAACAACTGAAGAAGCTGTGGGGCAAGTGTAGATTTCAACTTTTTGAAGTAATCATTAGTAAGACCATCAGGGCAGGGGGATTTTTGATATTTTAGAGTTGCAATAGCATCTGTAATTTCCGTTAACAGGAAGGGCTTACTGAGACAATGTGACTGTTGGAAGAGAGATAGAAGCTAAAAAGTCTGCAATAACGGTTGGGGGAAGGTTGAGAAATGGAGGAATCTAGATGTAGATTGTAAAGATAGGAATAATACTGTGAAATAGAATTTGCAATCTCTTGAGGGTTAAACAATACATCATTATTTTGGTTGTAGAGAAAGGGAATTCTAGCTTTAAAGGATTGGCGCTGTAATTGTGAAGCCAAAAGCTATTAATATGTCTGTAATATTTAGCTTTCAGTTTTCATAACGCCAAGTCATATTTGTATAAGTCAAGTTGATGGACTTGGTTTTGAAGATGACTAAGCAATTTAGTTCTATCAGGACAGAATTCCCATTTGTTCAATTGGGTAAGATGCAAAATATCATTCGATAACTGAAGGCACTTATTTTCTAGTGGCCTCTCATGAAAGCTTTATGAGCCCACCATATAGTTGCGAGAGTTACATTGGAGGTAACATTTAAGTCCAAGAACTCTTCCAGAGCTTTGAAATTAGATTGTTGGTACTTAGGGGAATTCAAAATGAAGTGATTAATCCTCCAAGGAAAAGTGGGGGGTTTATTGAAACATTCCCAGATCAGTATGGTAATAGGAGCGTGGTTCGACCAAGTGATTACTCCAATTTGGGAGGAAATGACACGATCATACAAGGGGTTGTCAGTGAAAAACATATCAATTCTCTAATAAGTACCATGAGGATGTGAGAAAAAAGTATAATCTTTCTCATTTAAATGCTGAAAATGCCAAACATCCATCCATACTTCCCTAGACATAGTATGAAACAGATCTGAGGGGGGCTGTGATGCTCCTAAGGCTGTAGAATCAAGAGAAGGCCACATAGTTTTGTTATAGTCACCCACTAATAAAAGGTATCCTTGTTTATATTGTTGAATCAACCTGAGCAATTTGTTAACAAATCTAGTTTGATGGATGTTCTGCACGTAAACATTAACAATAGTATATTGGACATTGTTAAGATGACATACAAGAACAATATATTGCCCTTCAGAATCAATGTGAACAAAATCTTGCTTAAAGGCTAATGAGTGGTGTATGGCTATAGCGACCCCACATTTTTTAGAGATAGCTGGAGCATGGAATATATGAGCTAGCTCCCATCCCATCCCTGCCATTAACCCCTTAGATGCAGCGATCGAAATCGATCGCTGCATTTTAGGGATTGCTAGCAGATTGGCAGCCCTGCCATGCAATCAGGGCTGCCAACTGCTGCTATGGCAACAGGAGGTCTAACAATGGCCTCCTGCTCTGCCATTACGGAAGCCGATCAGACCCCGCCGGGGGGTAGTGCAATGTATTAGAAAAAAAAATCAGACAGTTGGACCTTCAAGTCCCATAGTGGAACTTAAAAAAAAAGTATAAAAAAGCTTAAAAAAAACATATAATAAAAGTCTCAAGTAATAAAATAAAACACAATCGCCCTTTTCTCTTATCAAGTCCTTTATCATTGAAAAAAATCAATGAACCATACATATTTGGTATGACGGCGACCTTAACAGCCTGAACTATAAAAATATTTATCTATATTTATTTATTGCACGTGGTGAACAGCGTAAAAAAAAAAACTAAGCCAGGATTTCTGTTTGTTGGTCACTTTGCCCTAAAAACATTATAATAAAAAGTGATCAAAAAGTCACATGTATCCAAAAATTTTACCTATAGAAACTATAGCTCGTCTCGCAAAAAACAAGCCCACCTACAGCTCCGTCAACTAAAAAATTTAAGCGTTATGTTTCTCACAACTTGGCAACAGAAAAAATACATTCTTTTTACAAAAGTAATTTTATTGTGCAAAAAGTTGTAAAACATAAAAAAGCGCTATAAATTTGGTATCAGGTGAATTGGACTTACCCGCAGAATAAAGGTAACATGTAATTTATAACGCATGGTGTCCACTGTATAAAAAGAAAACTAAAAAACATGCCAGAAATGCAGTTTTTTTGATCACCTGGGCCCCCCAAAAAATAGGATAAGAAGTTCTCAAAAAGTCCCATGTACCCCAAAATAGTACGAATAAAAACGACAGCTCGTTCCGCAAAAAAACAGTCCTCATACCACTACATCTATAAAAAATTAAATAAATAAAGGCTCCAATAAGCCAGGAAAGAAAAAATCTGCAACTGTGCAGGCTCGAGGGGAACATTCCTTCTGTTTCAAGAGGCGAATTATCAAGGCCCTAAAATTAGGGAACCAGGAAGGAGAGGGCCCAAGCATATCTGCTGGAAGAGAGGTTGCCCGTATTAAACCAGGGCAACACTTTCCCAGCAAAATTCCCCAAACTGCAAAGGTGCGGATTGTGGACCAAAATGGGAATAAGAAAGTAGACCATTTATCAGTGTGACACTGGGCTGTGCATAAAGGATTGCTTCACAGTAAAATATCTATAAATATATAATATATAAATATATGGATTATTTTATTTTTATTTTTTTACCCCATTATTATACCACCTGACTATGCCCCTGATGTACTTTGCCCAGCTTACATATGCCCCCATATTATAAATTGAAATACCAGTAAAACTCCAAACAAAACTACGACCAAGCTATATCAATGCTCCAAAAGCCAAATGGCGATCCCTCCCCTCTCAACCCTACACCGTGCCCAAACAGTAGTTTACTTCCACATATACGACATCACCATACCCGGGAGAACCCTTTTAACAATTTTTGGTGTGTGTGTCCCCAGTGGCACAAGCTGGGCACGATATATTTGCCACTAAAATGGCATATCTAGGGAAAAATTGAGATTTTTACTTTGCACCATCCGCAGCGCAATCATTTATGGAAAAGACCTGTGGGGTGAAAATGCTCACTACACCCCTTAATAAATGCCTTGATGGGTGTAGTTTCCAAAATGGGGTCACTTCTGAGGGGTTTCTTTTATTACGTCACATCAGAGTCTCTGCAATTGTGAACCAATACTTTGTAAATCACCAAATTAGGACTCAATTTCGTATGGTACTCTTTCACTCCTGAGCCTGGTCGAATGTCCAGGCAAATTATTAGGGCCACATTTAGGGTGATTCTAAAACCGGGAAACACAGCATAATAATTAGAGAGCTGTCTTGTTATGGTGGCACAAGCTCGGCACCGTATATTGGCATATCTATGGAAAAAAATCAAATTTTCACTCTGCAACATCGAGTGCACACTAATTTTCTGCAAGACACCTGCAGGGTTAACATGCTCACTACACCCCTAGCTGAATCCCTTGAGGGTTGTAATTTCCAAAATGGTGTCACTTCTGGGGGGTGTTTCCACTGTTTTGTTCCCACGTGGGCTTTGCAAATGCGACATAGCGATCGGAAATCATTCCAGCAAAATCTACACTCCAAAAGCCAAATGCCGCTCCTTCCCTTCTGAGCCCTACTGTGTGCCCAAACAGCAGTTTATGACCACATATGGGGTATTGCTGTACTCGGGAGAAATTGCTTTACAAATGTTGGAAGTTTCTTTTTTGCCTTTATTTGTTGAGAAAATTAAACATTTTAAACTAAAGCTACGGCTTATTGAAGATATGGGATTGTTTTTATTTTCACTGCCTAATTCTAATAAATTCTATGAAACACCTGTGGGGTCAAAATACTCACTACATCTAAAAAGATGTAGATTTTCATTTTCACGGCCTACTTCCAATGATTTCTGCAAAAAAACTGTGCAGTCAAAATGCTCATTATACCTCTAGATAATTTCCTCAATGAGTGTAGTTTCCAAAATGGGGTCACTTGTGGGGGGCTTCCACTGTTTTGTCCCCTCAGGGGCTTTGCAAATGCGACATGGCCTCTGCACACCATTCCTGCTAAATTTGAGCACCAAAAGCCAAATGGCGCTCTTTCCATTCTAAGCCCTGCTGTGTGTCCAAACAGCCATTTATAACCTCAAGTGGGGTATTGTTTTACTCGGGAGAAATTGCTTTACAAATGTTGTGGTGCTTTTTCCCCTTTAGTCCTCGTGGAAATTAGAAAAAAATAGCTAAACCTACATTTTCTTTGAAAAAATTGAGATTAAAATGTTCACAGCCTACTTCCAATAATTTGGAAAAACCTATGCAGTAAAAATGCTCACTATACCTCTAGATAATATCCTTGAGGGGTGTAGTTTCCCAAATGGGGTCACGTTTGGGGGATTTCCACTGTTTTGGCACTGCAAGAGCCGTTCAAACCTGACATGGTGCCCAAAATATATTCTAATAAATAGAAGGCCCCAAAATCTACTAGGTGCTCCTTTGCTTCTGAGGCCGGTGCTGCAGTCCATTAGCACGCTAGGGCCACATGTGGGATATTTTCTAAAACGGCAGAATCAGGGCAATAAATATTGAGTTGCATTTCTATGGTAAAACTTTCTGTGTTACCAAAATTTTTTATTAAAAATGAATTTTGTAAATTTCACCTTTAGGCTGGGTTCACACACCCTATTTACGGACGTAATTCGGGATTACGTCCCAAAATACGGCTCCAAAGCGCCGGCACACATCTGCCCATTCATTTGCATGGGTTTTACGATGTACTGTGCCGACGGTCATTTTTTTAACGTGCCGCTGTCAAAAGACGGCGTGTAAAAAAGACGGCGCGTAAAAAAGACGCCCGCGTCAAAGAAGTGCATGTCTCTTCTTGGGACGCAATTGGAGCCGTTTTCCATTGACTCTATAGAAAAACAGCTCCAATTATGTCCGTAATGGACGCTGCGAAAAACGCCTGCACATGCCATTACGTCTGAAATTCAGGAGCTGTTTTCTCCTGAAAACAGCTCCGTAATTTCAGGCGTATCGAACGTGTACGTGTGAACATACCCTTACATTGCTTTAATTCCTGTGAAACATCTAAAGGGTTAAGAAACTTTCTAAATGCTGTTTTGAAAACTTTGAGGGGTGAAGTTTTTAAAATAGGGTGACTTATTGGGGATTTCTAATATATAGGGCTCTCAAAGCCACTTCACAACCGAACTTCCCCCTGTAAAAATAGCCTTTTGACATTTTCTTGAAAATATGAGAAATTGCTGCTAAAATTCTAAGCCTTGTAATGTCCTAGAAAAATAAAAGGATGTTCAAATAAATGGAATATGCCAATCTAAAGTAGACATATGGGGGATGCTAATTGGCAACAATTTTGTGTGGTATTACTATTTATCTTACAAGGAGATACATTTAAATTTGAAAAATGCTAATTTTTGCATTGTTTTTCACAAAATTTAAATACTGAATGTATCGAGCTAATTTTGCCAGTTACATAAAGTCCAAAGTGTTACGAGAAAACAATCTCTGAATCGCTAGGATAGGTGAAAGCATTCCGAAGTTATTACCACATGAAGTGAAACATGTCGGATTTGAAAAAAGGAGATTCTTTCAGGAAGGTCAAAACTGTCAAAAGAGGGAAGGGGTTAAACGGGCTATTAAGACCATTCGCATTTAAGGAAGAAGAACGGAATACCATAATACAATAAAAAGAGGGGTTACTGTTACACTGGTTTCCTTATGAAATCGTGCCATATCTGGTGTACATATGATATTGTACATAAGTGACATCTTAGAGCAAGTGAGCATAAACAAGAGCTTTTGAACAGGAAAACACTCTGAAAAAAAAAGATACAATCGTGTTTGCAAAAGATGACACAGTTGTGCTATAATAGGAGTAAAGCACTGTGCTATTAAGCAGCAGATGTGGTCCAAACCTAGGCCATTCAAATGGGACAGCACAAACGAATTATAAGAAAATAACAGAGAAGCATAGTGAACTCATATCTAAAATAGAGATCATAGGAAGCAGACTCTCATCTAATGTAGAGAGAAAGTTAGAAGGGCGGACAAGACACAGAGGATCGGCGTAACGGGACTTCGTGCCATTCTGTGTCCAGGAGAAGAGGTCCTTTGGGAAGAGATGCATCTCATCTAGATGAGGAGGCAGATGAAGGCGAAGGCGTCACAGCACCCAGATTCCATTCTTTAACCCCTTAATGACCGGGCCATTTTGCACGTTAATGACCAAGGATTATTTCTTGTTTTTTCACGGTCGCATTCCAAGAGTCGTAACTCTTTTTTTATTCCGTCGACATAGCCGTATAAGGGCTTGTTTTTTCCGGGACGAGTTGTATTTTGTAATTGTACCATTTTTAGATGCTTACAATATATTGATTAACTTTTATTAACTTTATTTTAGGAGAGAATTGAAAATAAGCAGCTATTCCAGCATTAATTTTCACGTTATAAATTTACGCCGTTTACTATGCAGCGTAAATAACATGTTAACTTTATTCTATGGGTCGGCACGATTACGGGGATACCAAATATGTAAAGGTTTTATATGTTTTTTCTACGTTTGCACAATAAAAACCCTTTTAGAAAAAAATTACTTGTTTTTGCATCGCCGCATTCCAAGAGACGTAACGTTTTTATTTTTCCGTCGATGTGGCCGTACGTGGGCTTGATTTTTGCGGGACAATGTGTAGTTTTCATTAGTACTATTTTGGGGTACATAGGAATTATAGATTAACTTTTATTTTATTTTTTATGGGGGGAATGGGAGAAAAGAGAGAATTTTGCCGTTGTTTTTTGCGTTTTCTTTGGACGCCGTTCATCCGGCGGTTTAATTAATGTGTTCATTTTATTGGTCAAGTTGTTACGATCGCGTGGATACCATATATGTGTATGTGTGATTTGTTTTGACAGTTTTACTAAATAAAACCACTTTTTGGGGCAAAAAAGTAGTTTTATTTGACTTTGACTGTAATTTTTTTTTTTTTTTAACAAACTTTATTTAACTGTTTTACATTTTTTTTTTTAGTCCCACTTGGGGACTTCACTATGCGATGTGCCGATCGCATATATAATGCTTTGGTATACTTCGTATACCAAAGCATTATTGCCTGTCAGTGTAAAACTGACAGGCAACCTGTTAGGTCATGCCTCTGGCATCGCCTAACAGGCAGATGCTGAAGACAGACCTGGGGGTCTTTGTTAGACCCCCGGCTGTCATGGAAACCCGACGGCGACCCGCGATTTGTTTGCGGGGGCGCCGATCGGGAGACAGAGGGAGTTCCCCCCTCTGTCAAACACATTAAATGCCGCTGTCACTATTGACAGCGGCATTTAATGGGTTAAACTGCCGGAATCGGCGCGCGCTTCGATTCCGGCAGTTGCAGCAGGAGCCAGGCTGTGTATAACAGCCGTGCTCCTGCCGCTGATCGTGTGGGTACAGTCATAGTACCCGCGCCATCACAGGACGGATAAATCCGTCCTCCTGCGCGAACTAGCAGCTGCTGAGGACGGATATATCCGTCCTTCGGCGTTAAGGGGTTAAGAAGGGATAGAGCGATAGAGAGAAGGGATGGAGAGTCCACCACGTGTTTAGAGCCTTTGTGGGAAATAATAAGCTTAACGGGAAATTCCCCATTTATAGGAAATTTGGTGGTCCCGTAGAATTCTTGTCACAGAGATAAATTCTCTACGTCGAAGCAATGTGGCAGCGGAGAGATCAGCAAACAACTTAATGTCTTGAAATCATTCTGGAAGAATGTCCATGCTTTTTGCCGCGAATAGAAGTTTGTCTTTTAACAGGTAAAAATGTATACGGGTGATTACGTACCTCGGGGACAAAGCAGGGAGAGATTTTGATTTAGGAATGTGATGAGCTTTGACGATCATCAATTCCATTGCGGTGTATCCGGCAAGATAGCCGCGAAAAGATCAGTCAAAAATTCCACTAATTGCTCCTTTTTTTCCTGCTTCTGGTATCCCACGAAACCGCACATTATTGTGGCGTGATCTATCCTCAATGTCTGCAATCTTGTGTTTGAGCGCCTCTACTTCCAAGTTTGTACTCATATCCACTAGAGTATTATGTGACTCAGAAAACTCCACCATCTTAAATTTCAATATGTGAGGTTCTGACACCCAAAGCATTAAAGTCTTTTTGCAAGTCTTGAAATGCAGTGTGAATAGTGTGCTGAATAGAGGTATGCATTTCATTCAACAAAAGTTTAAGTGCTACTTCAGACACAGGTTTTTCAGAATCAGTGGTATAAATAGGCAAAGATGGTGTAAAGGATCTGCCAGGCACAACTTCTGTGTATACGCCCATAGGTAATCAGTCTGCACCTGAGTCTACGTCTCTGAGACTGACTCCAGCTTCCACCACTCAGGATGGCAGGCTTAGGAGTGGGAGAGCCTATCGCAGCCTGGCCAGACGGAGCTAGCTCCTGCCCTCTGTCTATTTATACCTGCCTTTCCTGTTCCTCCTTTGCTTGTGATTCTTCTCGTGTGGTTTCCTGGCCCAGCTACAGCTTCTGACTATTTGATCCTGCTCCATACTGACCCTGGCTTTCTGACTACTCTCCTGCTCTGCGTTTGGTACCTCGTGCACTCCTGGTTTGACTCGGCTCGTTCACCACTCTTGTTGCTCACGGTGTTGCCGTAGGCAACTGCCCCATTTCCCTTTGCTTTGTGTTCCCTTGTCTGTTTCTCTCTTGCACTTACTGAGTGTAGGGACCGCCGCCCAGTTGTACCCCGTCGCCTAGGGCGGGTCGTTGCAAGTAGGCAGGGACAGAGTGGCGGGTAGATTAGGGCTCACTTGTCCGTTTCCCTACCCCCGTCATTACATAATCACAGGCCCATATACCTAGTCTACCCTGGTCCCTGACACTACTATGGACCCCCTTGAGACCCTTGCCCAGCAAATGCAGGGTCTCTCCCTACAGGTCCAGGCCCTGGCTCAGAGGGTCAACCAGCCTGACGCTACCATGGTAGTGCCCCTCACCTCTTGAACCCCACCTCAAGCTGCCTGACCGGTTCTCAGGGGACCGGAGTACTTTTCTCTCCTTTCGGGAGAGTTGTAAACTTTACTTTCGCTTAAAGCCTCACTCCTCAGGTTCTGAGAGCCAGCGGGTGGGTATAATTATGTCCCGGCTCCAGGAAGGGCCCCAAGAGTGGGCCTTCTCCTTGGCTCCTGACGCCCCTGAACTTTCCTCCGTTGATCGTTTCTTTTCTGCTCTCGGACTCATTTATGACGAGACTGAAAGGACTGCCTTTGCCGAGAGTCAGCTGGTGACCTTACGTCAGGGTAAGAGACCTGTTGAGGAGTATTGTTCTGACTTTAGGAAGTGGTGCGTAGCTTCTCGGTGGAATGACCCTGCCTTAAGGTGCCTGTTTAGGTTGGGTCTGTCGAACGCCCTGAAAGACCTGCTAGTTAGCTATCCCTCTTCTGACTCCCTAGACCAGGTTATGGCGTTAGCGGTACGACTTGACCGACGTCTCAGGGAACGACAACTTGAACGTTTTTGTGTTTTCCCCTCTGACTCCCCCATGATGCCTCCCGAGGTCCCGTTGCTTCGCTCTTCCACGGAAGACTCGGAGGTACCTATGCAACTCGGGGCCTCCGTGTCCCCCCGACAACGTAGAGAGTTCCGCAGGAAGAATGGTCTCTGCTTCTATTGTGGGGATGACAAGCATCAAGTGAACACCTGCCCTAGGCGTAAGAATAAGCAGCCGGAAAACTTCCGCGCCTAAGTGATCATCGGGGAGGTCACTTGGGCGCACAGGTATTTCCCGTAAATATGAAACGTAATAAAATCTTGCTTCCCTTTCAGGTCTCTTTTGGGGGTAGGTCTGCTACCGGCAGTGCCTTCGTGGATTCAGGGTCTTCTGCTAATATCATGTCTGTGGAATTTGCTATGTCTCTAGCTATGCCTTTGATTGATTTGCCTAAACCTGTCCCGGTTGTGGGTATCGACTCCACTCCTCTTGCTAATGGTTATTTTACACAGCATACCCCTGTTTTTGAACTCCTTGTTGGCTCCATGCATTTGGAGCAGTGCTCTGTACTGTTGATGCAGGGATTATCGTCCGATTTGGTTTTAGGCCTTCCCTGGTTGCAGTTGCATAATCCCATGTTTGACTGGAATACTGGGGAGCTTACCAAATGGGGTAATGAATGCTTGACGTCATGTTTTTCTGTTAATTCTATTTCTCCCCCTGAGGAGGTGAACACGCTACCTGACTTTGTTCAGGACTTCGCTGATGTTTTCTCTAAGAAGGCCTCCGAAGTGTTACCTCCTCATAGAGAATACGATTGCGCTATCGAATTGGTACCAGGAGCTAAGCTCCCTAAGTGTAGGATATTTAATCTTTCTTGTCCCGAACATGAAGCCATGAGAGAGTATATCCAGGGATGCCTGGCCAAGGGTTACATTCGCCCCTCTACTTCTCCGGTAGGTGCTGGCTTCTTCTTCGTAGGGAAGAAGGATGGTGGTCTTAGGCCATGCATTGACCAGTATACCCTTCCTTTGATTCCTGATCTCTTTAATCAGGTTCAGGGGGCCCAATGGTTCTCTAAGTTTGATCTACGGGGGGCGTATAACCTTATCCGCATCAAAGAGGGGGTTGAGTGGAAGACTGCGTTTAACACGCCCGAAGGTCATATCGAATACCTCGTCATGCCCTTTGGGTTGTGTAATGCTCCTGCGGTCTTCCAGAATTTCATAAAAGAGATTTTAAGAGATTACCTGGGGGTATTTCTTGTAGTGTACCTTGATGACATACTGGTGTTTTCTAAGGACTGGTCCTCCCACAATGAGCATGTCAGGAAGGTGCTCCAGGTCCTTCGGGAAAACAAACTGTTTGCGAAAACCGAAAATGTGTGTTTGCGGTACAGGAGATACCATTTTTGGGTCAAATCCTCACTCCTCATGAATTCCGCATGAACCCCGCCAAGGTCCAGGCTGTGGCGGAATGGGTCCAACCTGCCTCCCTGAAGGTGTTACAGTGTTTCTTGGGGTTTGCTAATTATTACAGGAGATTTATTGCTAACTTCTCGGTCATCGCTAAGCCTCTTACGGACCTCTCTCGCAAAGGTGCTGATCTCCTCCACTGGCCCCCTGAGGCTGTCCAGGCTTTTGAGGTCCTTAAGAAGTGCTTTATCTCGGCCCCGGTGCTGGTTCAGCCCAACCAAATGGAGCCATTTATTGTGGAAGTTGACGCATCCGAGGTGGGAGTGGGGGCTGTCTTGTCCCAGGGTACCAGGTCCCTCACCCATCTCCGTCCCTGTGCCTACTTCTCCAGGAAGTTTTCGCCCACTGAGAGTCACTATGATATTGGTAACCGCGAACTCTTAGCCATTAAATGGGCATTTGAAAAGTGGCGCCACTTCCTGGAGGGGGCTAGGCACCAGGTAATGGTCCTTACCGACCACAAGAATCTGGTTTTCCTAGAATCTGCCCGGAGGCTAAACCCGAGACAAGTTCGATGGGCGCTTTTTTTTACCAGATTCAACTTTTTGGTTACCTATAGGGCTGGGTCTAAAAATATTAAGGCCGATGCACTGTCGCATAGCTTCATGGCCAGCCCTCCTTCGGAGGAAGATCCTGCTTGTATTTTGCCTCCTGGTATAATCATTTCTTCTATTGATTCTGATTTAGTCCCTGAAATTGCGGCTGATCAAGGTTCAGCTCCCGGGAACCTTCCTGAGGACAAGCTGTTTGTTCCCCTGCAATTCCGGCTAAGGGTACTTAGGGAAAATCATGACTCCGCACTATCTGGTCATCCAGGCATCCTGGGCACCAAACACCTCATTGCTAGAAACTATTGGTGGCCTGGGTTACCTAAAGACGTTAAGGCCTACGTCGCCGCTTGTGAGGTTTGTGCTAGGTCAAAGACTCCCAGGTCCCGACCAGCGGGCTTACTACGTTCTTTGCCCATTCCCCAGAGACCTTGGACCCATATCTCCATGGATTTTATCACCGATTTGCCTCCATCTCAAGGCAAGTCGGTGGTGTGGGTGGTAGTAGACCGATTCAGTAAGATGTGCCACTTTGTGCCCCTCAAGAAACTACCTAATGCGAAGACGTTAGCTACCTTGTTTGTCAAACACATCCTGCGTCTCCATGGGGTCCCTGTCAAAATTGTTTCGGACAGAGGGGTACAATTTGTTTCATTGTTTTGGAGAGCCTTCTGTAAAAAGTTGGAGATTGATCTGTCCTTTTCCTCTGCCTTCCATCCTGAAACTAATGGTCAAACTGAGAGGACTAATCAATCTCTAGAACAATATTTAAGGTGTTTTATCTCTGACTGTCAATATGATTGGGTCTCATTCATTCCCCTCGCCGAATTTTCCCTTAATAACCGGGTCAGTAACTCGTCAGGGGTCTCCCCCTTTTTCTGTAATTTTGGGTTTAATCCACGGTTCTCCTCCATCTCACCTGGTAGTTCCAACAATCCCGAGGTAGAGGTCGTTCATCGGGAACTGTGCACAGTCTGGGCCCAGGTTCAGAAGAACCTAGAGGCGTCCCAGAGCGTACAAAAAACTCAGGCTGATAGAAGATGTTCTGCTAACCCCTTGTTTATGGTCGGGGATCTGGTGTGGTTATCGTCTAGGAACTTGCGCCTTAACGTCCCGTCCAAGAAGTTTGCTCCCCGGTTTATTGGGCCGTATAAGGTCATTGAAGTCCTCAATCCTGTCTCCTTCCGACTGGAGTTGCCCCCATCTTTTCGAATACACGACGTGTTTCATGCCTCCCTCCTTAAACGCTGCTCCCCGTCCTTGGCTCCCTCGAGGAAACCTCCTGTTCCCGTTCTCACCCCTGAGGGGGTGGAATTCGAGGTGGCCAAGATTGTGGACAGCAAGATGGTCCAAGGCTCCCTCCAGTACCTTGTCCATTGGAGAGGATACGGGCCTGAGGAGAGTACTTGGTTACCCGCCCGGGATGTTCACGCTGGGGTATTGGTCAGGAGGTTCCACCTTCGTTTCCCCAATAAACCAGGTCCACTTAGAAAGGGTACAGTGGCCCCTCATAAAAGGGGGGGGTACTGTAAAGGATCTGCCAGGCACAACTTCTGTGTATACGCCCATAGGTAATCAGTCTGCACCTGAGTCTATGTCTCTGAGACTGACTCCATCTTCCACCACTCAGGATGGCAGGCTTAGGAGTGGGAGAGCCTATCGCAGCCTGGCCAGACGGAGCTAGCTCCCGCCCTCTGTCTATTTATACCTGCCTTTCCTGTTCCTCCTTTGCTTGTGATTCTTCTCGTGTGGTTTCCTGGCCCAGCTACAGCTTCTGACTATTTGATCCTGCTCCATACTGACCCTGGCTTTCTGACTACTCTCCTGCTCTGCGTTTGGTACCTCGTGCACTCCTGGTTTGACTCGGCTCGTTCACCACTCTTGTTGCTCACGGTGTTGCCGTAGGCAACTGCCCCATTTCCCTTTGCTTTGTGTTCCCTTGTCTGTTTCTCTCTTGCACTTACTGAGTGTAGGGACCGCCGCCCAGTTGTACCCCGTCGCCTAGGGCGGGTCGTTGCAAGTAGGCAGGGACAGAGTGGCGGGTAGATTAGGGCTCACTTGTCCGTTTTACTACCCCCGTCATTACAGATGGGTGCCGAGGGTGTAAGTCACCAAGCAGTGTGACAGGAGTAGCTGGTAAAGCATGCAAGGAGAGCTAATAGTACTCACAGATGGAGGAGATGGAGGCCTTGAAGGAAAATGAGGAGTCCCGGAGGAAGGAGAGACAGACTGCAGCGTTGATACAGCCACCTATGAAATAAGGGAAGTAGGTGAAGCTGTGTTAGCAGACGGTCGCGAGGCATCTGAGATCAAGTCAATGTTTCAATGTTATGAATGTTGTGAGATGATGGTGCCGGCAATGCAAGTGTTCTGTGCGAGCCAGTAGTGAGGGTGCACAGAAGTATAAGATTGTTTCAGTGTATGAGGAGCGTCAGACGCCTGTGCTGCATTTCTATCGTACTGGGCGTAGGGTTGATAGAAGTTTTAACCTACACATAAGGGTTTTTGATGTTGTGAAAGTCTTACAGCTGAGACAGTTGGAAAAAATTGTACAGATAGACAGCCCTAATTTCAGAGGTCCGCTTTTGTGTCCATTAAGTGTGGTCCCTTATACTTGGTGGGAAGGTGAAGAAGATGAAGGATTTGTAGAAGAACCCTGCAATGGATTGGTGGTTGCTGGATATGTTTTGTATTGTTATAGGCATGGTGTTTGTGATTTTATTTGTCATTTGGCTGATGTGGAAAATTGTTAAGGATTCAAAGAGAAGGTCACCCTGTTGCCTGTTTGTTCTGAGAGATCTGAGTGTTGGGGACGCCCGACTCGGCGAGAGTCACAGACTTCTGACTCAGTGGTACTAAGTGTCCGTCGGTGGCACAAGTGTTTGTCGGTAACACAACTGTCCTGTGGCCACAGACTGTCCGTCGGTGGCAGAGTGTCGGGGGCAGAGAAGTTGGATATTCGTCGGTGATGTCCTGTAAGTATTACTTGTAGTACCAAAGGACTTCTGTGGTTAAGTCATGATCATGGGAAACTCACGGACCAGAGCAACAGGGGCAACCTGGAAGAGTAGGAGAAGGTACTGTGAAGGGGCATGTAGTGCTTTGCTGTAGGAAGAGAAATGGGAAATATGTGGTGTTAGTGGGGGGATTATGATATGTTGGAGATGTTGGAAAGCTGCAGGGGGAGCAGGAAGAGATGGTGATGTATATGGGGAAGATGTGGCGCTGCAATTGTTGAGGGAGAAGACGTGGTGTACGGTGAAGGAGGAGATGATGCTGTGAGAGGGAGATGTAGTACAGCAGGTGGGGAAAGATGTAGTGTTGTGAAGGGGGAGATGTACTGTGAGGGGGAGATATAGAGCTGCTGGGAGAGAAGGAAGAGGTGGTGCAGTTTTGTTAGGGATGGGCTGAATCTCAACAGATGGGAAAATAAAAATATTTACTGAAGCAAATGTTATACTTCTCCCCCCCCCCCCCGTTGGGACCTAATCCCATTTTTTGCAGCTAAGTACAGAAGGAAACAAAGGCCATGAATATGTGTGTAAGCAAGCTGTAAATGGTAGTATGAATAACTGTACATTATGAATGTGTGCTTTTGTTAATAGGATGCAGATGTGTATAAAAAAAGATTCCTGTCCATGGATCTCATGCTGTTTAGTTTCAGATGTTATGCATAAGGAAACTGCAGTACAATAGCTTATTATATACAAAGGCTAGAACGCTGCTGCAATTCATCACTTATCAAAAGATTCTATTATGTACGTTTGTATGAAGAGTGTGTGCAGCTCAAGCCCATTGTAAGTAAATTCTTTAGGAGCAATCCCATTCTCAACAGTCCGAATTAGAAATGCAACCATTTAGAAAAATGTAATAATAATAACAAAAAAAGAATACACACAATATACATGCACTTGTACCAGACTTTATGTTACGATGGGTGTGTGGACCCACTGGGCCATACCTCCGTAGCGGGCTAACAGCTGGCCAAACAGGATACCAAGGCAAAATCAATAGTTTAAATAAGGATACCTGTGGCAATACAGACAGTAGTGATGGCAGGCTCGGATGGGACCTTGGCAGTAGGCAGACACCAGGCGCGGTGAAATACAGCAGGCGTAGTAGCACGGGATACAGGTAGCAGGAACGGGAACACTGGGAAGTCGAAAACACTAAGGGACCATTTCCAAAGACTAACACGGGTAAAAACAACAATGCTCGAGCAATGAAGGAAGGGGCAGGGCCCTTCTTATAGTCCAGGGTGATCATGGGACCAATCAGTAAATCTAAAACATGTGTGTGCTCTGGCCCATTAGGGCCGGGAATGAGCTCGACTGGCATCCCCATCTTTTAAGATTACCTAGTTTCCATGACCCTATTTGGCAACGTGAAATGGCTGGCATTTCAATATTCTGGCCTTATCTAGGAGGAGACTAAATAGAGAGCTGGCTGGATACAGTATGTAATTAAAACTGCAGAGGTGTGACCCAGGGCTGCACCGTCCATGAAGCGAGATGAGCATCTCCCCTCAGGTGGCGGCCTGCTGCCTCTGAGTGGGCGGATGCGCAACTGAAACCAGCCGTCTCCTTATGCACTATAATGGTACCTGTGTCTATAGAATGCTGATACAATTCCATGCATAAGCCATACAGCACATTTCAATGATGCCACCTTTCACCTTCGTCATTGAACGGAACGGCAGGGCACCCTGCCAATCAGCACTTTTCAATGATGAAAGCAGACGCTTGCATTGTTGAAAGGCGTTGATTGGCAGGGCAGAATGCCTTACCCTGCTATTCAGCACTTTTTAATAACATTGCACCATTCAGCCTCAGAAGAGAACAGGCCTACATTGCAAGAGGAAGGAGTTGGAACGGTATCAGGTAAGACTGTAAAGTGTTTTTTTTCTGTTAAAAGTGTGAGGGGCTATATGTGGAGCACTATCTACACGGGGCTATATGTGGGGCACTATCCACAAGGGCTACTATCTACAGGGGGCACTATCTACAGGAGGCACTATGTATGTGGGGCACGATCTACAGGGGGCACTATCTACAGCGGGCTCTAGGTTGGGCACTATCTACATGGAGCACTGTGTGTGTGGAACACAGTGTATGGTGCTATTATAATCAAGGACTCAGTTTACAGATGTAGCCATCTTTAACTTGATTCTGATAACTTGCCGCAACATGATATCACACAACAAAAGCCATTAAAAAGTCATTAAAAAAAGTCAAGATAAGAGATCTAGCCATTGTTTATTTAATGCGTTAAAAGTCAAGGTAAAGACGGCTAAATCTGTCTGGTGCTATTATAATCAAGGACAAAGTAAATGGTGCTATTATACTTAGAGGTGCAGTGTATGGTGCTATTACATTTAGGGGAATAGTGTGTAGCACCATGAGAATTTTAGGTGCAGAAATGTTTGAAATGTGAGAAGCTGAAGACATTTGAGCGGGAAAACTGCAGAAATGGGCTGTGGCCGGGAGAACTCATCATAGAGGTCTGGACAGGATGGAGAAGAAAAAGAAAAAAAAAACAACTAGAATCTGAAAAGACGTCACCTGTGAGTCACTCAATGTAAATATTTATTCTGCCTCAAATCAGAAGTGTAGTCACTGTATGATCTGTAGCAAGATGGTGGGTGGTCTGATTTTTTTTTTGTGAAACGGCAACTCCCTTATCATTGTTCGGGCCATGCTGGGAGCTGTAGTTTTACATGGTACAAACCTATATGGTAGGGGTTGCACTAAATTGAGCTGTATTTGTGCTGATACTGTATTTATGTACTGAGCTTTGTTCTGGTGCTGTATTTATGTACTGAGTTTGGTTCTGGTGTTGTATTTATGTACTGAGCTTGGTACTGGTGTTGTATTTATGTACTGAGCTTTGTTCTGGTGCTGTATTTATGTACTGAGCTTTGTTCTGGTATTGTATATATGTACTGAGCTTGGTTCTGGTGCTGTATATATGTTGGTTCTGGTGCTGTATATATGTACTGAGCTTTGTTCTGGTGCTGTATATATGTACTGAGCTTGGCTCTAGTACTGCATTTATGTATTGAGCTTGGTTCTAGTACAGCATTTATGTATCGAGCTTTGTTCTGGTGCTGTTTATACGTATGTATGAGCTTGGTTATGAAGCTGTAATTATATAGGATATATCTATATTAACAAAGTTGCAGGGCAGATGGAATGCTTTTCAATTCATTGTATATTTAATGGGAACCTGTCTGATAGTTTTAACTGACAATATTTCCAAACATTCCCTTGTATGTTTTTTTCAGATGCAAGAAAATCTATAAAAAGCAACTTTCAAAATGGCACACACTATATGCAAATTACTCATTAAGGGGTCATGGGGCGATGCCGCTATCCTGAAGAGTCACAAAGTTCTGCCTCCGAAACCACCTTTCCATGTTTGATTGCCATCTCCATGGCCATTATACATCGCTACCAGTCCCCTCCAACTTTCTCGAATGCGCCATTGCCTTGTACTTCTTGGGCATGGACCGTGCAGCGAGGTGTACTCTCCCCCCGGCTTCATCACTGCACCGCGCATTTCAGGGGAGCACAAGGCAAAGGCGCATTTGCAAGATTTGGAGGAGGCTGCTAGTGATGAAGAACAGCCAGGGGGATGTCAATCAAAATCAGGGGGGCGCCATTTCAATTTTTACCTCGGGTAGCAGAAAAGCTAGAATCGGCCCTGGTGGAACCCCCACATTCCAGGTATTTATGGAATGTTTTGTGGATATGCCAAAAATGTCTAATGTATAAAAATTGTTATGGAATCTCCAGTTGAGCAATTCCCAAGGTGGAAGTTAGTGGAATTGGTAGGTGAGAGATTCCCCAAAGGCTGCTAGAGACTGTCAGGAATGAGCATGAAAATAAATCTGCAATCATTCACAACTTCGATCTAAGGCTACTCTATGATTTTTGCCAGAGCCCACCTGCAAGGTCGGTTGGACTTTGCAGCATAGAACCCAGGTTGTTTTAACAGAGTTCGGTGTTGGATAAGAGGTGCAACACAGGCAATACAAGAGCAGATAACAAGACAGCCCGAGGGTAAACAGAAAGTCCAAATTACAAAGCTAGTATATAACATGGATTGCAAAGGTCAAAATCAGCCAGGAGCAGAAAGTCAAAATCAGTAAGCAAAGGGTAATCCAGAGATAGGCCGAGGTCTAGTTCTAAAAAGTGCAAATAGTCAAAAGGTACAGGGTATAGTCAGTATCTTTATCAAACACATGAAGACAAGGAAAATCACAAGCAAAAAAACCCAGAACCAACCCAGAGTTAAATATTCCACCCTTCAATCTGATAGGAAAAAAAGAGAGAGAAGTGGAATAGGCTCAACAACTAAAACCAGAACCGCCCAGAAGCTAGACTAGTAGTCATGGTAATCTTAAAGGGACGGACGTTTCCGAACAACAAGCCCTTCTTGTTTATTTTAAGTGTAATATATATATACATATACAGTGAAGGAAATAAGTATTTGATCCCTTGCTGATTTTGTAAGCTTGCCCACTGTCAAAGTCATGAACAGTCTAGAATTTTTAGGCTAGGTTAATTTTACCAGTGAGAGATAGATTATATATATATAAAAAAAAAAGAAAATCACATAGTCAAAATTATATATATTTATTTGCATTGTGCACAGAGAAATAAGTATTTGATCCCCTACCAACCATTAAGAGTTCAGCCTCCTCCAGACCAGTTACACGCTCCAAATCAACTTGGTGCCTGCATTAAAGACAGCTGTCTTACATGGTCACCTGTATAAAAGACTCCTGTCCACAGACTCAATTAATCAGTCTGACTCTAACCTCTACAACATGGGCAAGACCAAAGAGCTTTCTAAGGATGTCAGGGACAAGATCATAGACCTGCACAAGGCTGGAATGGGCTACAAAACCATAAGTAAGACGCTGGGTGAGAAGGAGACAACTGTTGGTGCAATAGTAAGAAAATGGAAGACATACAAAATGACTGTCAATCGACATCGATCTGGGGCTCCATGCAAAATCTCACCTCGTGGGGTATCCTTGATCCTGAGGAAGGTGAGAGCTCAGCCGAAAACTACACGGGGGGAACTTGTTAATGATCTCAAGGCAGCTGGGACCACAGTCACCAAGAAAACCATTGGTAACACATTACGCCGTAATGGATTAAAATCCTGCAGTGCCCGCAAGGTCCCCCTGCTCAAGAAGGCACATGTACAGGTCCGTCTGAAGTTTGCAAATTAACATCTGGATGATTCTGAGAGTGATTGGGAGCAGGTGCTGTGGTCAGATGAGACTAAAATTGAGCTCTTTGGAAGTAACTCAACTCGCCGTGTTTGAAGGAAGAGAAATGCTGCCTATGACCCAAAGAACACCGTCCCCACTATCAAGCATGGAGGTGGAAACATTATGTTTTGGGGGTGTTTCTCTGCTAAGGGCACAGGACTACTTCACCGCATCAATGGGAGAATGGATGGAGCCATGTACCGTCAAGTCCTGAGTGACAACCTCCTTCCCTCCACCAGGACATTAAAAATGGCTCGTGGCTGGGTCTTCCAGCACGACAATGACCCGAAACATACAGCCAAGGCAACAAAGGAGCGGCTCAAATAGAAGCACATTAAGGTCATGGAGTGGCCGAGCCAGTCTCCAGACCTTAATCCCATCGAAAACTTATGGAGGGAGCTGAAGATCCGAGTTACCAAGCGACAGCCTCGAAATCTTAATGATTTACAGATGATCTGCAAACAGGAGTGTGCCAAAATTCCATCTAACATGTGTGCAAACCTCATCATCAACTACAAAAAACGTCTGACTGCTGTGCTTGCCAATAAGGGTTTTGCCACCAAGTATTAAGTCTTGTTTGCCAAAGGGATCAAATACTTATTTCTCTGTGCACAATGCAAATAAATATATATAATTTTGACAATGTGATTTTCTTTTTTTTTTTTTTTTTTATATATAATCTATCTCTCACTGGTAAAATTAACCTAGCCTAAAAATTCTAGACTGTTCATGACTTTGACAGTGGGCAAACTTACAAAATCAGCAAGGGGTCAAATACTTATTTCCTTCACTGTATATATATATATATATATATATATATATATATATATATATATATACATACAAAAACCATAGAACAAAGTAACGGCACCAGGACTTCAAGATCGATGAAAAAGGATGGATTTATTCCACTCAAGTAAGCAGCAACGTTTTGGTCCGTCAAATAACCTTTCTAAAGCTGTATAGCTGTATATATATATATATATATATATATATATATATATATATATATATATATATATATATATATATATAAAAACAACAACAACAACAACAACCTACTAGACCGTTTTAAGACAACAACCATCAAAGCAAATACCTTGTCCTGGATTATATGCATCGCCATTTGCTGCCCATATTTGTTTCTTGCCAAAACCCAGATCCAATCCGACAGGGAAGAAAAGTATACTGCTTTAATTTATGCCTCTCTTTTCTTTTGGATCCATCGCAGTTTCACAAAAAGTGGTAAGCATGCCACACTGCCATGTGTGACCCCTGCCTTATAGTTTGTCAATTATTGATTGAGAATTCAGAGATCTAGTCTATGGACATACTGTACGTGCAGAAGGAAAGTGATGTATACATTTCTTTTGCAGAACCTTGCAATTTTGAGATGTTTATTGGATTGTTGGTTATCCATCATTGCTGCAGCTAAATGGATTGTCAATGCCAGGTGTATTTAGTCGAGACGGCCGTGTCATACCCCAATGAATCACTAGAACAGGAGACCTTCATCCCCCGTTCCTTCTCCTACATACGGCTGTAGTGGCAATGAATTCTATGGAGCAATGGCCAAACATGTTCACAGCTTGCTCCTTAGAAGTTTTTAGTAGATGCAGAAATAGCGAAGGACGTTTACCCGACTCTTTCTGTAGTGATGGGACCTCCATTGATCTAGCATCTATCTTGTGTATAAATAAGTATTATGTGGGAAAGACTCCAACCAATGTAGATATTCAAATAGGGAGGGGGCGTAAAAAAAAAGCCATAGTGCTTCTTTAAACTTTGATCAGTGACTCCAGTTTAGCTGCATTATCTCAAGCTCAAGCAGTGATGTCCAACTGGTCGGCCTGATGTGTCTGGCATCCAGAGGAAGGGAAAATCATTAAACACAGTTTCCTTTACCAGGTTAATGATCCTGTATGCTGTGCTTTGTTTCAACCATAAAGAACATTAGAGATCCTCTGTTTTCTCGGTTATGGAGACAGGGTGGTATCTATCATGTTTATATATATATATATATATATATATATATATATATATATATATATATATATATATATATATATATATATATATATATATATTCATAATGCCTATGCTCCTTTCCTTGTTGTACCTCTGTATGTATTTTAATAGATCTTTTCTTTTGCTAAATAAAATATGTGAAGAAAATAAGTGCTCAAGAAGGGGACTTAAATGGTTGCAAAAGTGATCCAAAAATAGAATTTTACATTTTTTAGACAGAAGCCAAAAGGTGCCTAAGTGATATATTTTTTGGCCTGAAAATGCTGTCCACAAATCCTGCAATCATATGTGTGTGCCTACCTCTTGACATGGTCCTGGCAGAGTAGATGGGTGGCCCATTGATTCAAGGCCTGCATTTGAGATCCCCACAATATGTCAGGATGACCACCTCTGGTCTAAGGAAGTCTGAGATACTCTAAAACCTCTTTCCTGTCTCATTAGGGTCTCCAGCTGTCTGATTGGATATGAATTAGAAGACCATTTTTTTTTTTCAATGACACAGTTGGATATTAAGTAACTGGAATCCAACTTTTGTATCAACCACCTGAATATGTTTTTTACTTCTACTACAGAGTTATATCTTATTACTACTGAAATATTCCTTGATTCCAAGTACTGTTCTCCTTTAATACATCTGACATTTTACATAAGAAAACTGTAATCTTATACGTATCTGCTTTTAACCTCCTTATCAGAATTAAATGCCAGTTACTAAGCTAATTCTGCAGTGGATTTCTGTTGCAGAGTCATGATACTTATCAATGTCCTCAGATCTACTATCTGACTGAATTCTCCATGTGAGCCTCCTGTGCAGTTGCCAAGAGTTTAATCAATATGTCTCTATATCTCAGAGTATAGTGTTATATGATACTAAGAAATGCTGCAACTTCCACTTACATCAGTTTTAAATACTGTACAGGAAAACATTAGATCTATAATTCATTTTAATATATAAGGCACATAATAATGCTAGTTTGGTGCTAGACTACTTGTGCAGCATTAACTCACAGAATAACAGTATTACTCAACCCACGTAGCATAATGCAACTTAGACCTCATATACTTGTGCTGTTTCTTTTTGCAGTAATTTAAATGAAATCTATTTTTTTTCTATAACTGAATTAGAACTGCTAGTGGTATATGCACCTAGAGTCATCCATTTCTATATTTGTTGTTGCTTTTATTCCAAATACGGAACCTAGGAGGCCCACAGTAACACGTCAAGCGTCAACTGGTTGCTGCGAATATCACTTGTCTGGCACAATGCTTGTGTAAGTTGGGGGTGGGTGAGGAGTTATGATAGAACCCCCACAAGAATGCCATGGAAAAAGATGAATTGAAGAAGGAAGCTAGGGTAACCACTTTAACTAATATTTTTTTTGTATAGAGCTCATAGCTAGATCTCTTATTCAAGTATTTGTGGTATTAAAATAAATGGTCATGAAGTTAAAGTGGCAATGTTTGCAGACGATCTTTAGGTTGTCTTACAGAATGCAGATGAAGATATTTAAAAAGTAATGAACACCCCGGATGATTATGGCCCTATATCAGGACTTTAAATAAATCATGATAAAACTGAGGTCCTGTTTATTAATTAAATACAAAATGCTAAAGGAGCACTCGGAAGTTCAGAGACAGAGATTAAAAATTGCAAAGCAAGAGATAAAATATCTAGGGGTTAGGATCGGATGTACAAAGTAAGTAATCTACAAGAATAACATACAGGTAATGCCACCCAATACTGAAAAAACGTTACAGAAATGGAAGGACTTGCCACTCTCTATGTTTGGAAGAATGTCATTAGTTAAGATGGTATTGCTTACAAAAATGTTATATACATTTCAAATTATACCGTTTTTAATTAAAAATAAAGAAATAACAGAATTAGAAAGAGCCTTTCTTCGATTTATTTGGAGTGGGAAAATACATAAAATGTCTCTTGAGAGGCTACATCCTCCCAAGCAGGGAGGGGCAATATGTTTCCCGAATTTAAAAAAGTATAATTGGGCATGTATTATGAGGCCCGATTGAATGAATCATCCTATTCTATTCAATATCGCACTAGAGGAGGCTCTATTTTCGCCGTTTTCATTGACCTCTATTATTCTGTCACGAAACAGAGACATATCAGCAACACAGAGGAAGATGATTCTGTTTAGAGATACCTGGAAGGTATGGGGCAAATGCAATGCAATATTTGAAACCTCTCCACATATTACCAGACTCTCTGCAATAGGAGATCATCCGGCATTACACATAGGAGAGTTATTTTGAAATGGCAAGATCTTGGGTTGAAGCATATTATACAAGTAATACAATGTGAGAATGGGTTCATCTATACTTTTCGAGAAATATTAAATTAATTTTCAGTCTCTCCTAAAGATTATCTATACTATCACCAGTGGAGACATTTAATTAATCAGATTTGCTAAAAAGATGCCAATTTATGGAAAAAAACTGATTTTTATAAAATAATACCTAAAGTAGAAGGGAGGGTCTCGACATCACTTATTTACTATACACTACATACGATGCAGATAAATTATAAAAAGTTAAACAGCAATTGTTTTAATAAATAGGCAAAAGAAACCACCCCAGATATGAAAATATCACCATTTGAGATCCAGGAGAAGATGCACAAGGGGTGGAATAACACTAATCTATTGGTAAAGCCTAAGATACTCAGGGAACGTCAATGTAAGATACGCTTCAGAGTCTATAGTGCTTTTAATGTTTCCTTTACACCTAAAATTTCTGGTACTTTAGAAAGCCATGAGAAACAATGCCCTACTGACATATGTCCAAAATGGTCACTTCCCAAGGCCTGAATGTGGCACTCCCTCTGGACCTGTACACAGGTGTAAAGGATCTGCCAGGTACTACGTCTGGGTATACTCCCGGGATTAATCAGTCGACACCTGAGGCCAGACCTCTTAGACTGACACCGGCTCCCACCAACCAGGGTGGCAGGCTCAGGAGTTGGAGAGCCTATCGCGGCCTGGTCAGTCGGAGTTAGCTCCGCCCCTGTCCATTTATACCTGCCGTGTTCTCTTCCTCAGTGCTTGTTATTCTTCTTGGATTCCTGGCCCCACTGCTGCCTTGCTCCAGCCTGCTTCTGCCGTGCTTCTGCCTTGCTTCAGTTCCGTTTTTCCTGCTTCGCTTTGCCCCTGGCTTGCTTCCTGCTCCGTGCTCTCGTTGGTATACTCCACTTCATCCTGATCCTGACTGACTCATTCACCGCTCCGTTTCCTCGCGGCGTTCCGTGGGCTACTGCCCCTTCCCTTGCGTGTTCCCTGTTTTTACTCCCTTGCACTTAGACAGCGTAGGGACCACCGCCAAGTTGTACCCCGTCGCCTAGGGCGGGTCGTTGCAAGTAGGCAGGGACAGGGCGGTGGGTAGATTAGGGCTCACTTGTTCCCTTCACCTCCTTCCTGCCATTACATAATAACAAGCCCATACCTAGTCTACCATTTCTCCTACGCTGACGCTATCATGGACCCCCTTGAGACCCTGACCCAGCAGATGCAGGGCCTCTCCCTACAGGTCCAGGCCCAGGCTCAGAGGGTCAACCAGGGTGACGCTGCCTTAGTAGTACCCCTCACCTCACCTCTAGAACCCGACCTCAAGTTACCTGACCGGTTCTCAGGGGACCGTAAGACTTTTCTCTCCTTCCGGGAGAGTTGCAGACTTTATTTCCGCCTAAAACCTCACTCCTCAGGTTCCGAGAACCAGCGGGTGGGTATCATTATATCCCGACTCCAGGAAGGGCCCCAAGAGTGGGCCTTCTCCTTGGCTCCTGACGCCCCTGAACTTTCCTCCGTTGATCGTTTTTTCTCTGCCCTCGGACTCATTTACGACGAGACTGACAGGACTGCCTTAGCCGAGAGTCAGCTGGTGACCTTACGTCAGGGTAGGAGACCTGTTGAGGAATACTGTTCTGATTTTAGGAAGTGGTGCGTAGCTTCTCGGTGGAACGACCCGGTCCTAAGGTGCCAGTTTAGGTTAGGATTATCTGACGCCCTGAAGGATCTGCTGGTTAGCTACCCCTCTTCTGACTTCCTAGACCAGGTTATGGCCCTAGCAGTACGACTTGACTGACGTCTCAGGGAACGTCAGCTTGAACGTTTCAATGTGTTCCCCTCTGACTTCCCTGCGATTCCCCCCGAGGTCCCGTCTCCTCGCTCTTCCACGGAGGACTCGGAGGTACCTATGCAACTCGGGGCCTCCATGTCCCCTCAACAACGTAGAGAATTTCGCAGGAAGAATGGTCTCTGCTTCTATTGTGGGGACGACAAGCATCTACTGAACAGGTCCCAGGCGCAAGAATAAACAGCCGGAAAACTTCCGCGCCTAAGTGATCATCGGGGAGGTCACTTGGGCGCACAGGTATTTCCCGTTAATATGAAACGCAATAAAATTTTGCTTCCCTTTCAGGTCTCGTTTGCTGGCCGGTCTGCCACGGGCAGTGCCTTCGTGGATTCTGGCTCATCTGCTAATATCATGTCTGTGGAATTTGCTATGTCTCTAAAAATGCCTTTTATTGATTTGCCTTATCCTATCCTGGTAGTGGGTATCGACTCCACTCCTCTTGCTAATGGTTATTTTACTCAGCATACTCCTGTTTTTGAACTCCTTGTTGGCTCCATGCATTTGGAGCAGTGCTCTGTACTGGTGATGCAGGGATTATCGTCCGATCTGGTATTAGGTCTTCCCTGGTTGCAGCTGCATAATCCCACGTTTGATTGGAATACTGGGGATCTCACCAAATGGGGTAGTGAATGCCTGATGTCATGTCTTTCGGTTAACTCTATTTCTCCCCGGGAGGAGGTAAACACGCTTCCTGAGTTTGTTCAGGACTTCGCTGATGTGTTTTCTAAGGAGGCCTCCGAGGTGTTGCCCCCTCATAGAGATTACGATTGCGCCATCGATTTGGTGCCTGGTGCCAAGCTTCCTAAGGGTAGGATATTTAATCTTTCATGTCCTGAACGTGAAGCTATGAGGGAGTATATCCAAGAATGCCTGGCCAAGGGTTTCATTCGCCCCTCGACTTCTCCTGTAGGTGCTGGCTTCTTCTTCGTGGGGAAGAAGGATGGTGGTCTTAGGCCATGCATTGATTATCGGAACCTGAATAAGGTCACCGTAAGGAACCAGTATCCCCTTCCTTTGATTCCGGATCTTTTTAATCAGGTTCAGGGGGCCCAATGGTTTTCTAAGTTCGATCTACGGGGGGCAAATAACCTTATCCGCATCAAAGAGGGGGATGAGTGGAAAACTGCGTTCAACACACCCGAAGGTCATTTCGAATACCTGGTCATGCCCTTTGGGTTGTGTAATGCCCCTGCTGTCTTCCAGAATTTTATTAATGAAATCCTGAGAGATTACCTGGGTAATTTTCTTGTAGTGTACCTTGATGACATACTGGTGTTTTCCAAGGACTGGTCCTCCCACGTGGAGCATGTCAGGAAGGTCCTCCAGGTCCTCCGGGAAAATAATCTGTTTGCGAAGACCGAAAAATGTGTGTTTGGGGTACAGGAGATACCATTTTTAGGTCAAATCCTCACTCCTCATGAATTCCGCATGGACCCTGCCAAGGTTCAGGCTGTGGCGGAATGGGTCCAACCTGCCTCCCTGAAGGCGCTGCAGTGTTTTTTGGGGTTCGCTAACTATTACAGGAGATTTATTGCCAACTTCTCGGTCGTCGCTAAGCCTCTTACGGACCTTACTCGCAAAGGTGCTGATGTCCTCCATTGGCCCCCTGAGGCCGTCCAGGCTTTTGAGACCCTCAAGAAGTGCTTTATCTCGGCCCCCGTGCTGGTTCAGCCCAACCAAAGGGAGCCATTTATTCTGGAGGTTGACGCATCCGAGGTGGGAGTGGGGGCCGTCTTGTCCCAGGGTACCAGCTCCCTCACCCATCTCCGCCCCTGTGCTTACTTCTCTAGGAAGTTTTCGCCCACGGAGAGTAACTATGATATTGGCAACCGCAAACTTTTAGCCATTAAATGGGCTTTTGAAGAGTGGCGTCACTTCCTGGAGGGGGCCAGACACCAGGTAACGGTCTGGTTTTCCTAGAATCTGCCCGGAGGCTTAATCCTAGACAAGCTCGTTGGGCACTATTCTTTACCAGATTTAATTTCTTGGTTACCTATAGGGCTGGGTCCAAAAATATTAAGGCTGTTGCACGGTCACGTAGTTTCATGGCCAATCCTCCTTCCGAGAAGGATCCTGCTTGTATTTTAACCCCTGGTATAATCGTTTCTGCCACTGATTCTGATTTAGCTTCTGACATCGCGGCTGATCAAGGTTCAGCTCCCGGGAACCTCCCTGGGGACAAACTGTTTGTCCCCCTGCAATACCGGCTAAGGGTACTCAGGGAAAACCATGACTCCGCACTATCTGGTCATCCTGGCATCTTGGGTACCAAACACCTCATTACCAGAAACTATTGGTGGCCTGGGTTGCCTAAAGACGTTAGGGCTTACGTCACCGCTTGTGAGGTTTGTGCTAGGTCCAAGACCCCTAGGTCCCGACCTGCGGGCTTACTACGTTCCTTGCCCATTCCCCAGAGACCTTGGACCCATATCTCCATGGATTTTATCACCGATTTGCCTCCATCTCAGGGCAAGTCGGTGGTGTGGGTGGTAGTAGACCGCTTCAGCAAGATGTGCCACTTTGTGCCCCTTAAGAAACTACCTAACGCCAAGACGTTAGCTTCGTTTTTTGTTAAACACATCCTGCGTCTCCATGGGGCCCCAGTCAATATCGTTTCTGACAGAGGGGTACAATTTGTTTCCTTATTTTGGAGAGCTTTTTGTAAAAAGTTGGAGATTGATCTGTCCTTCTCCTCCGCCTTCCATCCCGAAACTAATGGCCAAACGGAAAGGACTAACCAATCCCTGGAACAATATTTAAGGTGTTTCATCTCTGACTGTCAATTTGATTGGGTCTCATTCCTTCCCCTCGCCGAATTTTCCCTGAATATCCGGGTCAGTAACTCGTCAGGGGTCTCCCCGTTTTTCTGTAATTTCGGGTTTAACCCAAGGTTCTCCTCCGTTTCTCCTGGTTGTTCCAATAATCCCGAGGTAGAGGACGTTCATCAGGAACTGTGCACAGTCTGGGCCCAGGTTCAGAAGAACCTAGAGGCGTCCCAGAGCGTACAAAAGATTCAGGCTGATAGTAGACGTTCTGCTAACCCCCGGTTTGTCGTCGGGGATCTGGTCTGGTTGTCGTCCAGGAACTTGCGCCTTAAGGTCCAGTCCAGGAAGTTTGCACCCCGATTTATTGGACCTTATAAGATCATTGAAGTCCTCAACCCTGTATCCTTCCGTCTGGAGCTGCCCCCATCCTTTCACATACATGACGTCTTCCATGCCTCCCTCCTTAAACGCTGCTCCCCGTCCTGGTCCCCCTCGAGGAAACCTCCTGTTCCCGTTCTCTCCCCTGAGGGGGTGGAATTCGAGGTGGCCAAGATTATGGACAGTAGGATGATCCAGGGCTCCCTTCAGTACCTGGTCCATTGGAGAGGATACGGGCCGGAGGAGAGGACTTGGGTACCTGCTCGTGATGTTCACGCTGGGGTATTGATCAGGAGGTTCCACCTTCTCTTCCCCACTAAACCGGGTCCTCTTAGTAAGGGTCTGGTGGCCCCTCATAAAAGGGGGAGTACTGTAAAGGATCTGCCAGGTACTACGTCTGGGTATACTCCCGGGATTAATCAGTCGACACCTGAGGCCAGACCTCTTAGACTGACACCGGCTCCCACCAACCAGGGTGGCAGGCTCAGGAGTGGGAGAGCCTATCGCGGCCTGGTCAGTCGGAGTTAGCTCCGCCCCTGTCCATTTATACCTGCCGTGTTCTCTTCCTCAGTGCTTGTTATTCTTCTTGGATTCCTGGCCCCACTGCTGCCTTGCTCCAGCCTGCTTCTGCCGTGCTTCTGCCTTGCTTCAGTTCCGTTTTTCCTGCTTCGCTTTGCCCCTGGCTTGCTTCCTGCTCCGTGCTCTCGTTGGTATACTCCACTTCATCCTTATCCTGACTGACTCATTCACCGCTCCGTTTCCTTGCGGCGTTCCGTGGGCTACTGCCCCTTCCCTTGCGTGTTCCCTGTTTGTACTCCCTTGCACTTAGACAGCGTAGGGACCGCCACCAAGTTGTACCCCGTCGCCTAGGGCGGGTCGTTGCAAGTAGGCAGGGACAGGGCGGTGGGTAGATTAGGGCTCACTTGTTCCCTTCACCTCCTTCCTGCCATTACAACAGGTCTGGAGGTTTTGGCGCTCAGCAGCTTTGTTTATAAATTCTGTATTAGATCAATCTGTACTCTTAAACCCCTGTTTTTTTTTTCTTTGATTCCGTTTTAAAGTTATTTGAAATTAGTAGAATTATCTATCTACTGACAGTAACAGCTAAGAAGATTATTTTCAATTCATGGCTAAAACGCGGTATTCCAACTTATTCAAAGTTTCTGAATTTTACTTAAAATTTTAACTACGCTAGAATAGCTCTAGATCTACCAGAAACAAGGATATCAGAGGGAATACTGGGAAAGGTTAATGAGACGCTTGTTCGATAAACTAGATATATATACATTTTTTGATTAGTGGTCTTTTTTTGTGTGCTCAGGAAAGAGGAGAAAGGGGGGGGTATTTTATTTCTATAATGTGGGGGGAAATGAGGAGATGTACCTTCGTGACCCTCATGTTGTTATCTGCTACTTTTTAAAGGATAATAAAGAAAAAAAATTATTACAAAAAAAAACCTATTACTTTTAGCTTAAAGGGAATGTGTCGCTAGAATTATTTTTTTTTTCCATTTAAACAGTTAGTATATAAGTGATTACACATTGTTTTAATTTTTGGAATTTTTTCACAAGTCAGGAAATATAAATTAGAATCTAATTTATAACATTTCTATTTGCTGGTCACTAGAGGGAGCAATTCCCAAAATTGCAGCGTTGGCAATGTGGTAAAGCAACCTCATTGCTTTATGCTGCAAATTTGGGATAGACACACTCGCTCTAGTGTCCTCACACAATCCCACCTCCCTTATCCTGGCTAGTGCCAGGAGAAGGAGGGGGTTGAATCTTCAAACCTCCTACACTGTGTGCCGCCATTTTCTGAGCGAATGCACAGTGTAGGAGGATTAGATACAGTGGTAATCAGACAGTATAACACAAACATACACGAACGTAAAACACACATCACACACACAAACATAACTTACCTGCTCCTGCCACCACTGCTGCCTCCGCTCCTATTCCTTGCGCCTTCGCTGCCTTGAACTTATGGCCGGAAGCCATGACTGGAAGTCGTCATCTTACGGTCCGGCCGCTGCTTCCGGTCCACATGAAAATGGCGCCGGATTTCGCTCTGCCAAAGACCTTCCTTTTGGTCTGTGTGGGAGCGGCGCATGCCCCGTTCCCACACAGACGGCGTACGCTATAGTGAATGGAACGGCTCCCGTTCGCATTCTCTATGGGGATGTATGTGCCGTATTCCATCTCTGTATGTGTCGTTAATCGACACATACAGAGATGAAAAAAAAAATGGCAGCACCCATTGAGAAGTAAAAG
Source organism: Rhinoderma darwinii (assembly GCF_050947455.1). NCBI lineage: Eukaryota > Metazoa > Chordata > Amphibia > Anura > Rhinodermatidae > Rhinoderma > Rhinoderma darwinii. Next base: position 45,440,672 of record NC_134698.1, on the reverse strand, counting down.
TAAGAATAAAGTAAAAAGTACAACACAAATAAATATAATATTATATATTATTTAAAATACAATTTATTTTAATATCAAACTAAAAGCAATATTATATATATATATATATATATATATATATATATATATATATATATAAAAAATTGTGACACCTTCCCTTTAACAATATCAGTTGGTTTGCCGTTGCTGATGGTGCATTTGGCCACAAATATTATATACATTCTTCCCGGTGTGGGACATACAAATATATACAGGTGGGGAAGGCTGTCGAGCAGTGGTGTCGCTATCACCGGGCATCCGTCCTGAATTTTTGGGCCAGTGCCCTCAATCTCCTAGTGACCGCCACATTCAATTGTATCTACGTCCTCAGAATGCAGATATAGTTGAATACTATGACATAGCAGGGAGCCATCAGCTCCTTGCTACACCACTCACAAGTTCTACCACCACAATTTTCACCAAGCTCCACCACTCACAAGTTGTATTATTTGTTGGGGTGCTATTACTAATTTATTTGGTACCATTAAGGAGTAGGGGACACTATAACTGAATAGGGACCATTCAAGGGGCACTATTACTGAGTGGGCCGCACTAAGGGTCAGTTTTTGCTGAATGGGGGCCACTAAGGGACACTACTACTGACTGAGGGCCACTAAGGGGTACTATTACAGAGTAGGGCTTTTATTTCCTTAGACTAAGCGCTTTAAGAGTTGGTCCACCGCAGCAATGGAAAGAATCTAATTTCTTAATTTTTTACGCCATTTATCGTGCAGTAAAAACTGCATGTTCACTTTATTGTACGGGTTGATACAATTACGGCGATACCAATTTTTTTTTTTTTTTTATGTTTTAACAATTTTATTTAAAAAAATATTTGTTAAAAAACGAAATTGTTTTATGTCGCCTTATTCTCGGGGCTATAACGTTTTCATGTTTCTGTTGATTTAGTGGTGTGATAGCTTATTTTTTGTGGGACAAGCTGTAGTTTTAAGTAATACCGTTTTGGGGTATATGCGACTTTTTGATCACTTTTTATTAAATTTTTTTGGGAACTAAGGTGACCAAAAACCAGCAATTTGGGGTTTGTTTTTGACTGAGTGGGTTTATATTGTAGTATCTTGTACTTTTACGGGCGCTGCGATACCAGTTATGTTAACTTTTATTTTTTTTACATTATTATGTGGAAAAAAATAATGTGGAAAGGGGGGTTAATTGCAGTGCAAAGTTGTCCTCTGGCAGCCAGGACGATCGGCACCCTGCGAACGCGACACGGGGGAGGGGGATGGACGACTACGATGGCTCTTACTTTTTTCCCCCCTTACAAAATGCTTTATTTTGGAAAACATTAAAAAAGCTAGACATAATTGTTATTTCCGCGTCCGTAATGAACCGAACTATCTTGTGCTCAAACTGCCTTGAACAGTATAGCAACACTATACACACATATAAAGCTCTGTATCCATCTCCTCTGTTACTCTTGGGTCCCTAGAGGATGGGTGGTACTCCCTAGAGACTGTTAGGCTAGGTACCCACAGGTCGGACGCGCTGCGCAAAGGTACGCAGCGTATCCGACATAAAACCCACAGGGAATTCCACGCCAAATTGTGGTGCACATTTTTGGGCGGAATCTCCACTGGAAAGCTGTGGTTGAAAAAAAAAGAAAAGCTGACAATTATGCCTAGCCGTTGTCATAGCAACGCAGCCCAGCCTCCTGGGATGACGCTGCAGCCCATGTGACCGCTGCAGCCTTCGATTGGCTGCAGTAGTCATATGGGATGAAACGTCATCTAAGTAGGCCGGCTTGGATGGAGAACAGAGGAACGTGACGCTATGACAATGGCCTGGGGGCGGGGAGTATTAACTTCTATATCATTTTTTTTTTAAAGTTTTTTTCTGATATGTAATTTTTGCTGCATATTTGCACGGGTTTAGGGTTTTTCCTCCCCAATGAATTCAATGGAAAAAACCTGCAAATTAAGAGCTTGTTAGTTGGTTTGCAGCCAGAGACCTTACTGGAAAAAGCAGCTAAGTGGCAAAAATTATTTAAAACAAGCAGCTGAACGAGTGTGGGAGATTGGGAGTGTGCATTGATTTCAAGTGTGCATTGATTTCAAGTGTGCAGTGTCTTAAATGTGACTTAAGATTCAGTGACTTTAGATTAAAGGGTAACTAAACGTTCAACAAAGTTCTATGAGAAAGTCTATGAGCCTGTACTCCCATACATCGGCTTTCCGGAAAAAGCTGAACAGTAACAAAACGGCTGATCGCTCACACGAGCACTTCTGACGCTTCTTTTTAGCGATTGGTGCGGGTCTCAGTGCTTGGACCTCCACCGATCAAAACTTCTGACATGTCACTGTGACATGTCAAAAGTTTGTTGAACTTTTAGTCACCCTTTAATTAACTTTAGAAGAAATTGTTGCTAGGGCTGTTTAGTGTATTTATTTTTCCCTACAACAGTATACTGATTGTTAAATCTCCATTAGACACAATGAACTCCATTTCTGCCAGTGCTATCCAGTGTGCATCCTGTGCCATGTATGCTCTCTTTGAACAGCCATTTCAGGGACCATACTGCTGTGGAGGGAGTATCAGAATTTCCCATTTCGAACCTTAGATTCTGGATCTAAGTTTCAACAAGCGAGCAATTGACAACATGTATAAGAGTTTGCTGCTCGCTGAGCAAGCACCCACTGAGGCAGATGCAGGGGAGGATGGTAGCAAGGAGGTTCAGACTGTTGAGGCAGCTAGCTGGGTAATAGTTAGAAGGCGGTGTAGAGGAAAGAGTGTCAGGGATAGAAATCCTGATCTGGAACACCCCAACAAGTTTGCCAAGTTGGCAAATAAGGGGGACGTCAGGTCAGGGTTATCACTACTGCAGCAAGAAACTTCCTCTAGCAACCAGGGGAATGTCTGCTCCAGTAAGGAGGGGAATGGGAGCACAGGAAAGGCAAAACAGGTCCTGGTAGTGGGAGACTCTATTATTAGGGGAACAAATATTGCAATCTGACACAAAGACCAGGAATACCGAACAGTTTGTGGTCTTCTGGGTGCTCGGGTTCGGCATATCGCAGATCGGGTTGACTGATTATTGGGAGGGGCTGCTGAAGACCCAGCGGTCATGGTGCACATTGGCACAAATGACAAAGTTAGAGGTAGGTGGAAGGTCCTAAAACATGATTTCAGTGACTTGGGTAACAAGCTCAGGGCAAGGACCTCAAATGTAGTACTTTCATAAATACCTCCTGTGCCACATGCCACACCAGGGAGACAGTGGGAGATTAGGGAGGTGAACAAGTGGCTAATTCCTATTGGGTTAGAACAGTTAATAGGAATAAGAAGAAAAGTGGTACAGAAGAATATATAAAATGCATGTATACCAATGCCAGAAGCCTCAATAACAAGATTGAGGAAAAATAACTGAAAATACTGGAGAATAGTGACATAGTGGAAATAAGTGAGACATGGCTGGATGATAGCTATGACTGGGCTGTTAATATTCAGGGTTACCGTCTCTTTGGGAATGATCGTACTAATAATAAAGGGGCAGGTGGTTTGCTTTTATGTAAAATCCTGCCTAAAACCCATCCTGTGTGGTGATATCTATGAGGGAAATCATCATGTGGAGTCCCTATGGGTGGAAATAAGGGGTGGGAGAATTAATAATAAAATACTGATAGGGGTTTGTTATAAGTCTTCAAATATAATGGAAGAAGCCGAAAATCTACTAATAAAGCAAATCGATGAGCAGGGCCGGAGTTAGGAGGGGGGGGGCAAACCGGGCAATTGCCAAGGGCCTCCATCCCTAAAGGGGCCCCCTCCTTCAGCATTGCTGTTCAGCTGCCTGTCCTTGAAAGCAAGCGGGCGGGTAGCTGAAAAGCAGTTGTGGTGATATCGGGTACACATACTACTTGCTGTGATAAAGTCTATTGGTTGATGATAAATACTTAGCTTTCTTTACTTTGGACCCAGGATACCCCGTCTGTAAAAATGGCTGACTCAATCCTATAACTACTTTTTCCTACCAACTGTCATGAAACAACAGCCACGCCTCCTGTGCACGGAACAGTCCAAAAAGGGGAAATTCTATGAGGGGAGATAGAGGGAAATAATGTGAAAGGGGAAATGGAGGGGAATAAAGGGACGATACAGGGGCCGATCACCGGATTTCATATAAAAACAACTGTCTAAAGGCGGTACGGGTGGGAAAGACCAGGGGTGGGATCCGGCTGGTTCGCCCTGGTTCCCCCGAACCATTTGTTAAGATTACAGCTGGTTCACGGAACCGTAGGGAAGTGGAAAACCAGAACCGGTCCCCAGCACTCAATTGTATTCGTGTCCTTAGGACGCGGATACAATTGAGTTGGCTAGCGCTGCCCTGGCGAGGCACATGTTGCCTTGTCATTCGGTGCTATAGTAATGATCTATTTGGCACGGTGACGTCATCGCGGCGCTGCAGTGTTCCGCTGGAGGACTGCGTGGCTGGAGGACATCGCGGCAACGGAACAGGTAAGCATATAATGTTTTTTACCTTTTATTGTGGGCAGTGTTGGGGGCCTTAACTATAGGGGACAATAACTACAGCGGAGGACTATATAGGGGACAATAACTACAGGGAAAGGACTATATAGGGGCACTATGAATAGGGGAGGACTATATAGGTGGCACCAACTACAGGGGTGGACTATATATGGGACAATAACTACAGGAGAACACTATATAGGGGCACTAACAACAGGGGAGGACTGTATAGGAGGCACTAACTACAGGGGACGACACAGGGGGCCTTATCTACTGAGGACGCCACAGGGGGCACTATCTATAGGGAAAAATAATACTAACGCCACAGGGGGCACTATCTACAGGGAACGCTACTATCTACAGAGGGCACTACGGGGAGCACTACCTACAGGGGGCTCTATAAGAGGCACTATAGGGGCTTTTACACTGGGCGATTATCGGGCAGATAATTAGTTCTTAGAACGCTCGTTACCGATAATTGCCCTGTGTAAACAGGGCAGCGATCAGCAGGTGAACGAGCAAACGCTCGATCATCTGCTGGTCGTATCGTCTTAAAATAGGAAAATATTATCATTGTTGGCAGCACATCTCCCTGTGTAAACAGGTAGACGCGCTGACAACATGATGGTAATGGATGGGGGAAGAGGGATCGGAGTAACGACCGCTCGTCCCCATTCATAGCTCCGTGTAACAGGAGCAAACGAGCGCTGATCAACGATGTATCGTTGATCGGTGCTCGCTGCATCGGCCGAATACCAGCAGGTGTAAAAAGCCCTTATCTACAGGGGGCTCTATGAGGAGCACTGTGTGTGGTGCATTACAGTGTTTGACACAATTTTATTCGTGTACACAGTGTCTAGTACTGTTATATTTAGGACTGCAGTGTATAGTCCTACTATATTCAGCACAGTGTGTAGCACTATTATGTTCGGGGGCACAGTATATGGTACTATTATATTCGGGGGGCACAGTGTATGATACAATTATATTTAGGAGCACAGTGTATGACACTATTATATTTATAGAGTGTGGCACCATGATAATTTTATCTTTGTTTATAGGTGCGGAAATGTTGGAAAAGTGAGAAGCTGAAGACATCTGAGCGGCAAACTCTGCAGAAATGGGTCGTGGCTGGGAGAAGTCATCATAGAGAACCAGAGAAAAAGAACGACTCCAATCTGAGAAGTCGTAACTGGTGAGTCACTAAATGTAAATGTTTATTCTCACTGTGACAGATCAGTACTATCGTTCTTTTTTTGGGAAACAACAACTCCCAGCATATCCTTACCTTCATTCTGGCTATACTGGGAGCTATAGTTTTATGCCGTACAAACTTATATGACAGCGTTTGAACTGAATTTGCAAATGATCTCTGTAATGAGCTGCATTTGTGCTTGTGCTGTATTTATGTACGGAGCTTGGTTCTGATGCTGTATATATGTACTGAGCTTGGTTCTGGAGTTATATGGATCATTACAACCAAGCTCAATACATATAAACACCACCAAAGAGAAGCTCATAACATATATACAACTCCAGAACCAAGAGAAGTACATATATACAACACCAGAACCAAGCTCAGCACATATATACAGTGCCAGAACCAAGCTCAGTACATATATACAGCTTCAGAACCAAGCTCAGTACATATATACAGCTCCAGAACCAAGATAAGTACATATATACAGCTCCAGAACCAAGCTCAGTACTTATATACAGCACCAGTACAAAGCTCAGTACATATGTACACCAGAACCAAGCTCAGTACATATATACAGCACCATAACCAAGCTCAGTACATATATGCAACATCAGAACCAAGCTCAGTACATAAATACAACACCAGAACAAAGCTCAGTACATTTACACACCAGAACCAAGCTCAGTACATTTATACACCATAGCCAAGCTCAGTACATATATACAATACCAAAACCAAGCTCAGTACATAAACGTCATACAGAGCTTGGTTCTGTGGCTGTATATATGTACTGAGCTTGGTTCTGGTGAGTATATGTGAACTGAGCTTGGTTCTGGTGAGTATATATGTACAGAGCTTTGTTCTGATGCTTTCTATGTGTACAAGCTTTGTTCTGGTGTTGTATATATGTACTGAGCTTTGTTGTGGTGCTGTATATATGTACTGAGCTTAGTTCTGGTGCTGTATTTATATGCTGAGCTTTGTTCTGGTACTGTATATATGTAGTGAGCTTGGTTCTGGTGCTGTATTTATATGCTGAGCTTGGTTCTAGTGCACTTTATATGTACTGAGTTTGGTTCTGGTGTTGTATATATGTACTGAGCTTGGTTCTGGGGCTGTATATATGTACTGAGCTTGGTTCTGGTGAGTATATATGTACTAAGTTTGGTTCTGGTGTGTATATCTGTACTGAGCTTTGTTCTGATATTGTATTTATGTACTTGGCTTGGTTCTGGTGCTGTATTTATGTACTGAGCTTGGTTCTGGTGAATATATATGTACTGAGCTTTGTTCTGGTGCTGTATATATGTACTGAGTGTAATGTCCGTGGCTGCGGGCTGTCAGCTCCAATCCCCTCCTGACAGCCGCAGCCACGAGTCGGCAAGCCCTGGCCCCAGCCTCCTCCTCAGGAGACGCCAGTGCCCGCTTCCACTCACCTCAGCCGGATCTCATAGTGTGCGCGCACACGCTCATGCCCGCTCTTTTAGGGCAGCCCGTGTACCGGACTTTTGATGAACTTTGACCCGTGAGTACCCTGGACTATAAGAGGGGTCCTGCTTCTATGCCTGAGCGTTGTTGATGTTCCCTAGTTTGTCTATGTGATGGCCTCCTAGTGTGTTCCTGTTTCTGGTTTCCTCTTCCTGTTCCAGTTCCTGTTCCTTGCATTCCATACTATCCTGGTCGAGCACTGTGCTGTGCCAAAGTCGTGTCGTGCTGTATTCCACGTCTGACCTGCTCCACCTCACCTGACGTCTACATGCTGCCTAGTCCAAGCCGAGCCTGCCCTGCTGCTGTCTGAGCTGCCACAGGTACCTATACGAACTATAGACATTCACCTGCGCCCTGTTGGTCAGCTGACTTACCGCCAAGACGTTACGGCCCAGTGGATCCACAGACCCTTCGTGACACTGAGCTTGGTTCTGGTGCTGTTTGTATGTACTGAGCTTGGTTCTGGTGTTGTATTTATGTACTTGGCTTTGTTCTGGTGCAGTATATATGTAGTGAGCTAGGTTCTGTTGCTGTATACATGTACTGAGCTTGCTCCTGGCACCGTATCTGTGCATTAGCCGGAAGAGTTGTCATGGCTTACTGTGCATGCTGCACTGTCCTCCTCCCTTCTCACACTGCACACCCTAACTAAATGGGCTGAGCATGCTTAGGATATTGAATGTGCGCATATAGGTCTATACGTAATGGGTGAATTTAATATAATGAGCGTCGGTTGGTAGGTATGTACGCTTATGTCATTATTTACATAGTGTGGAAATCCACACTAAAACATTCTGGCCAGGGAATTTCTTTATTTAGAGTCCACTTTAACATAGGGCGTATTTGGAATATCGTAATTGTTTTATTTTATTATTAGAATCATTGCGATACACCGCAAAACACCGCAAAGCCCCCCCCCCCCCCGACACGTATATCCTTGTCTGCAATACAGGGAACCTGTTAAGAATTTGAATCCCTCCCCTGGGAAAGACTGACATGATCTGACACTTGGTGCCAGAACACCACTCCCGTTCCACCACAGCAGTGTCAGTGATAATACCAGTGATCCATTGGGGCAGTGCTCCTCCTGCCAATTCCATGTTACAGACTCTCTCCTGCTTCTCAGCCTCCTCCAAATCCCATTATCTAATGCTACGCGTCCGTGAGTCTGCTACGTGTGCACTGCTGTGTGCTGTGTCTTCCTGATGCTGTTAGCTTCATGATGTAGTGTGTACCCTGGGCAGCATCAGGACACAGTAAACTGGCGACCAGTGGGTGTATGTATAGCAGCCTGGAGTGAAGGAGGTACACAATGATACATAGGCAGCAGCATACTGCCATAGAATATTATCGCCAGGGTCTGATTTATTTATTTTATTTTATGGTCTAAGGGACTTCTGGGGTTTGATTTTGAGCATGGAAGAGGAACATATATAATGTGTGTATCATACACATATCATACACACATATTAGCTATGCCACTGACAGGGATCAGTATTGGGCCCTCTTCTTTTTAATATGTTTATTAACCTTGTAGAGGCTTTACAGAGTATAATTTCAATATTTTCAGATGAAACTAATTTCTGTAAAGTAATCAACACAGAGGAGGATAATGTAGTACTACAGAGGAATTTGGGGAAGCTGGAGATTTAGGCAGAGAAATGGAAAACTAAGTTTAATATGGATAAGTTTAAGCTTATGCACTTGGTCCACAGATTTTTTTTTTTTTTACATTTATGCATTAACACTGGGTAAAACTACTACTAAAAAAGATTTGGGGATATTGGTGGGAAGTACATTTACCTTTAGCAACCAGCACCAGGCAGCTGCTGCCAAGACAAAGAAAATCATGGGATGCATAGATGCTCATGACAAGAACATAGTTTTGCCTCTGTACAAATCACTAGTCAGACCACATATGGAACATTGTGTACAATTTTGGGCACCTGTGTATAAGAAGGACATGAACTAGAACGAGTGCAAAGAAGGGCGACTAAGGTAATTAAGGGAATAGGTGGATTGCAGTACCAAGAAATGTTATCAAACTTGGGGCTATTCAGTTTAGAAAAAAGACGACTTAGGGGCTAATTACAATGTACAAATATATACCCCATTTTTCGGACTATAAGACGTAGTTTTTAGCAAGAATAAATCTTACTAAAAAGTCCCTGCGTCTTATAGTCGGCAGTCAAGGGACCAGGCAGCGCCATGCCCCCTGACCACTCCTTACTTAACCCCTTCCCAACCCATAATATGCCGGCACACAATGGAGCATGGAGGGGATGATGTATGGAGCGTGCTCACGCCCTGAGCCGGCTCCATACACTGCAGGTGTCAGCAGCTGACACGCTACTCTAACGGCCAGGAACAGCGATCACACTGTTCCTGTTCGTTTAACTAGTTAAATGCCGCAATGAATAGTGACCGCGGCACTTATAGTGGTTTTCCCATGATGGACATTTATGACATATCCACAGGATATGTCATAAATGTCAAATAGATGTGGGTCCCACCTCTGGGACCTGCATCCAGGGCCGCCATCAGGAATTTCTGGGCCCCATACAGCCAAGATGACTGCCCGCCCCTCCAATACTGGGGGTGGGCAGCAGAAAGTGTGGCACTCACGTTTGTACGTTATATGCATTAACTGATTTTGGTGCTGATGTCAATTACAGTGAAGGAAACCATGAAGCAGGCAGTGACCGATTAATGCTCAGGATTTTGATCTATTTAGCCAAAACTTATCCGACTGTATGGCATACAGTGGGTTACGTCGCCCAGGGAGTGGCCCAGGGGAAACTCCTGAAGTCACTGTCCATGAACAGGGCTGGAGCCATCTACTAGCACTCTGCCCAGGGACTATGGCACTGTTCCTGATGTCCATATACGTAAAGTGGCGTCCGAAGCTTTGCAAAGCCTGCGTACACGAGCGGAGCGTCGGCAAGGCTCTGGCCAGGGATTCTGGCCCTGGAGAATCCCCTGACGTCACTTTACATATATGGACAGTGATGTCAGGAGCTTTCCCAGGGACAAAGTCCGCGGGTAGAGCACTTGTGATTCTCTGCCTGGGGACACCAGAATAACAAAGTCTACTACTCTATTCCATCCTTCAAAAATAAGGTTTACCAACGTCTACCAGCCCGACGGAGGCTAAAAGGACATAATGGAGCCATGTGAATTATTGTCTACGTTGTTTATAGTGTATGTGAGATTTCCTGACGTACACGATAAACTTAGGGCAACAACATGATGTCAAGGGGGCATTAAGGGAGGGGAAAGCACTTGTCAGGATGTAAGGACAACTAATTCTCCGTTCTTACGTTGCCATTAAAGTTCAATGTGTTTTTCCACAGCAAAAATCTGAGGCTTACCCTTTGATTTTTGACGCAGATAGGCCACAAGCGTGTAGCAGATCTGCACAAGAATAAGGCCCTGTTCACCCAGTTTTTTGCCTCATTTTTTGCAGCGGAACCCGTCTTGGAAACTGCGGCAAAAAACAGTCGAAATCGGCATCTATTGATTTTAAAGGCTTTTTTTCTCGCAAAGCGACATGCCCTTTCTTCGGGCATTTCCATCTTTGACCTACTATTGACATCAATGGGAGGCAGAGAAAGATTTTTCTGCCTGCAAAAAACTGCGTGAGCAAGTCCCATTGTCATTCAAAGTTGCTTATCCTCTGCTTTTCCATGTAATATAAGTCGCACGCTACTTGCTACTGTGCTGGATTTCTTTTCATGGTGCGGACAAAAATACACGTGGAAAATTTTTTGCAGCATGTAAACTGGGTTGCAGAAACTGATATGCATGTAATGCAGAATCATCGGCATGTCATCGGAATCCGTATCAAATCCAACATGTGTGAACGGGACCTTAGGGTGAGTTAAAAAAACAAAACTCTATTAGGTCAAATGCACATGATACGTATTACATGCCAATTTATCGCGGGTATTTTCTTGCGGCAAATCCGCAGTGTAATACAGTACCAGCAAAGTTAAATGAGCTCAAGAAAGCTCATCTACATGTCGCATTTTCTGCACAAAAATTGGCCTGCGGTGCGTATTTGAAAATATGATACATGACTAACGTGTTAATCGTCCGTGTGAAGGACTTTTTTTTAATGGCCGTCACACTGCTGCATATATTTCTATGGGGTTATTCACATGGTCGTTACTTTAACAGACTGTGTGAAGGGCCTGTAAAAAAACAGGACATGTCCTATTTTTGTGCATTTTCACGGATCCCTCAATAGACTCAAGTCTATGAGGGATCTGTGAAAACGGGTCCCGCACTGGTGCAAATCGGCCGTGAAAAACGGCCGTTCTTCACGGCTGATTTTACACACGTTGGTCTGAATATAGTCTAATATTGTAATTTGTAGTGAATTTTCAGTGCGCAATCCGCACCAAAAATAGGAGACAAGTAAGTGGTCTTATTTAGACGTCCATGTTCGGTCTGTTATATACGGACCGTGTATCAGCCATATTTTCCGGACCGACCCCAGTTCAGGGAGCCAGGTTTCTAGCATCACAGTTATCTATGATCATAGAAGTCCCTCCCTTCCCGTGGGAATGCGGTCCCTGATCCCGTACTGAAAGCATCATTACAGTACAGGACGGTAGTCCCGCGGAGATGCAGGGACTCCTAGCAGCATTGATAACTATGATGCTAGGAGTCCGGCTCCAGGAATTGTGGTCGGCCTGGGAAATACGGCCGATACACACTCTGTATATCACGGACCAAACACGGCTGTCTGAATAAGGCCTTAGTCTAGTTACACAGTGTGGTCAAATCCCATTTTTTTGCCACAATTTTTGCAAAATAGCGGCAAAAACGTGATTTGACTGCACTGTGAGAATATTGCCTAACAGCACTATTTTTTCATATTTTGTATACTTTTTTAATGCAATTTTCATAATCGCGGCACAAATAACGCGGTTTTGGCACAATTTTTATATCATCGCGGCAAAACTGCACCATTTTTGCCGCGATTGCAAAACAATCGCTAAGAAAAAGAAAAGACAAACAAAAACATTTTAACATACTTTATATATTCTACAAGTGGGGTCAGGGGGAAGGGTCCAGTCGGCAGTGTAAAGGAGCTGGCTGGGTGTGCGGGATCTCCACACAGAGCTTCTACTTACTAGTTGCATCTTCCCCATCCAGTTCGTGAAGCAATAAGTATGCAGGGGGGGCCGCGAGCGTTGCCCCTTTTCTTTAGCCATGTGACCGGGCCCCTGACGGCAGTACTAGTAGTACCGCCCTGTTGGTGGCCATTCCTGCATCTATCTCTAGAACGGGGCCCCCTAAACCCCGTTCTATCTTACCAGACTCCGTTGTCTTCCAGCCACTTCACTTCCTGGTTACATGGTCGAGTTACACAAATAGCGTAACTCGCTTAGCTACGCAGTTTTCGTAACTCCCATACAACTGAATAGTAGTTACTAACTGCCATTCACTACTATGGGAGTTACAGAAACAGCGTAACTCAGCAAGTTACGCTATTTCCGTAACTCATCCATGTATTGCAGTGTATTGTACCAGCGATCTAATGATCGCTGGTTCAAGTCCCCTAGGGGAAATAATAAAATGTGTAAAGGAAAAAAAAAAAGATTAGATCAATTTTCAGGAGTGTAAATTTAAAAAAAAAATGAAAAGAAAATACCCTTTCTTCCTATTTTTCCCAAAGCACAATGTAAAAATAAAAAATAATATAAAAATTGGTATCGCTGCGTCCGTAAATGTCTGAAACGATTACAATATAGCATTATTTGACATACACTGAATGGCGTAAAAACAATAAATTTAAAACACCAGAATCGTTATCTTTTGGTCACCATAGCGCTAAAAAGAATGAAATAAAAAGTGATAAAAAAATCGTATGTACCAAAATAATGGTGCTAATAAAAACTACAGCTTGTTCCGCAAAAAAATAAGCCCTCACACTGCTCAAATGGTGTAAATATATAAGGTATGGCTTTCAGAATGTGGTGAAACTGAACAAATTATTTTTTTTAACCAATAGTTTTTTCTTTGTAAAAGTAGTAAAATATGATTTTATTTCCTATTTTCTGTTATCTAAAACCTGGGTGCGTCTTATAGTCCAAAAAAATACGGTAATTGGACAGTACAGATATCTTTCTAATGATCTTTTTAAACCTAGGCCTATGTAACGTCTATGGCCACGGCCCGTCGTTCTGACTTACCTCTCGACGGCCGTGGCCATGGACATGTGTGTTCTCTGCTGCGTCTTCCACCAGTGAGGCGCCGGCACTCACTTCCTGGTATCGAGACAGTCTCCCGGAGGGCGGGCGTGCCCGCGTGTGCACGACCTTAAAGGGGAAGTGCGCGCATAATTGCAGGAAGTCTGCAATCAAGCCCAGAATGCTACTGGACTATAAAAGGGGCTCTGCCCTCTTGTCCTGTGCCTGAAAGTTGTTCGGTACCCAAAGTTTGTCTTCTAATGGTCTCCTAGTGTCTTCCAGTTTCCAAGTGTTTTCCTTGTTCCTGTATCCTCTATCCTATTTCCCGTGCTATCCAGATCTAGTACCGTTCTGAGCTGTTGTCGTGTTGTGCTGCATTCCACACCTGTTCCGCGACTCCACGCCTGACGTCTACCTGCCGCCTGGTCCCAGCCGAGCCTGCCTTGCTACTGTCCGAGTTGCCACAGGTACCCTTTCTGGACTATAGACTCTGTACTATACCTGTTTGGTCAGCTACCGTCCCGCCATGCGGTATGGGCCAGTGCGTCCACACCCCGCATCGTGACAGTCTGTAACAATAACAAGGGGGCATCCTCTACATTTAGAGGAAAAAAGGTTTCACCACCATCACAAATGGGGATTCTTTACTGTGAGATTATGGAACTCTCTGCCATAGGATGTTGTGATGGTTGATCAAGTTCAAGAAGGGCCTTGATGACTTTCTTGAAAAATATAATATTACAAGTTATGAGTTCTAGATTCTAGTGATGGGATGTTGGTCCAGGGATTTATTCTGATTTCCATATTTGGAGTCGGGGAGGAATTATTCCCCTAATGAGGCAATTGGCATCAACCTCATGGAGGTTTTGCCTTCCTCTGGATTAACATGGTAGGATTATAGGTTGGACTTGACGGACCAGTGTCTTTTTTAAACCTTATCAACTATGTAACTATGTAACTCTCATCCACTTTGCTGCTACTGTAAATGCTGCAGATTTTCCACACAATGTTTTTTTGTATGGAAAAGCAAATTCTTTAATCGGCCACACCCTAAGAGACATTACACAACTAACTGAAGAAGAAACTGTTGCCGTCTTAACCATAACTGTCCATTAAAAGAATTTCAATAAAAACACTTAAGAGCAAGATTACAAAGTGCTATTTTATTTGAAAATGTACACAACTTGGAGAGTCTGTGAGTACTGCTATAATTTTTCTATTTGCTTTGGAAAAATATTGCACACGCTACGCAACATTTCCATATTGACATACTGCTTGACTGTATGCCAGTATTGAGATCTACTGCGTTTATTTAAATCTGAAAGGGGTTGTTCAGGATCATAAAAAGAGGGACGATTTTTTTTTAGATACAGCCCCACAGTTGTCCATGAGCTATGTCTGAAATTGCTGCTAAGCTTCATGCAAGTGAACGATGCTGAGCTGCAATACCAAACACAAGTCATGGACAAGCGCAGCACCGTTTCTAGAAAAAGAGCAGACCTTTTTTTCTAATCTTGGACAAACCCTTTAAACTTAACTTAATACAACACTCCATTAAACCCTTCCCGACATATGACCTATACGTACTTACGTAATAGCTGGCTGGGGGAAGTATGTAGCGGGCTCATGGGCTGCATAGAAAGCAGGTGTTGGCTGTATATTACAGCCGACACTTCACTGTAACGAGCGGGATTGCTTTAAATGCCGCGGTCAATAGTGACATTTAAATAATTGGAAAGAGAGGGGGCTACCCACTCTAACAGCCCATCGGCCCCCTTGCGACGCGATCGCAGTGTGACTATTGTCGTGGAAGTCAATGGCTCAAAATATATTAGACTGAAATTTAGACGAGTCCAACAGACTCTCAGGCCAGGCACTTTATCCAGCATCCTAATCAGGATATTTCATACCAATATATATATCGAGAGAGGAGAAGAAAACACACAGATGCTGCTGATATGCTCAAAATACTCCTCTGGAGGTTTATTTCCAAACTCAAACTATAATACTATCATTCAGAAGGGGTGTAGGCTTGAGGTTAACCAATCAGAGACAATGTGACAATAATTCTTATTCAGCCAATTACAGACATACGATACATTCCAGATACATCATTATATTTCTTCACACATCAGGTTTGCAGGTGGCCTTATCTCTCTTGGCTAGAATGTTCCTGTAAGATGGGGGAGGCATTCCCACAAGCATATTTGCCACCCTCCCATCTCAATCCATGTGCCTTCTCTGCAAGCTTCGTATGGAAGCCAAGGTCAAAGATAAAACATACAAAATCAACATTACTGGCGTTAAAGGAACAATGTATTTCTTATTCACTACAAAAGAACCAGGATGGGAACTCCAGACAAGATGGCTGCTGCACGAAACGAAATCATTTAAACATTATTATAATCACTTTCACATAATACATATCTTAGTAATTCGGCATCCTGCTTGATAATTCATAATGTAATTTCATACAGAGAATATAAGCATATATACCATCCTTCACAACCCCCCCTTTTCTCATATTAAATTACAGAAATTATATATTATGATTATAAAATTCAAACAATATATCAATAGGGCCACAACTAATATGATGCCATCCCCAATGTCCAGTTTGGGTATGGGGTCCCACCAGTGCATTGACAAGTCCTGTACATGGTTTGTTTCCGGTTCGAAGGGCTATCCTCTTCTATCTTCTGCTCTTTACTGACTGTCACCCTCAGGGTAACCCACACAATTGTGGAGTCAGACTGTACGGTGGTGTCCAGTGGGGGATTTATTATTACCCCCTCCTGGTCACTTACTTATTAAAACACTTGGATGCTGCTAACGGGTTCACTCAGTTGTCTTTGCTTTACTTTGACCTTTGCTGGTGTCATCAGGACTTGGCTTTGTCCTTCTCATCTGTCAGACACACTGTCTCTTTTAGTTTACATCACCGGGCTGTACTGTGAGCCTGGGGTGAGTTCCCACGTAGACGGATTAGTGGAGTTTTATTATGACTACCACAAACCGTTCGCATCTGTCCTCTTCCTCCGGCAAGTTGCTTGGCTTCGAAGCTGCTTAGAATTGTGACACTGCCGTCAGTTCATGACAAACGCGTTGTATTGGCTCCGGCTGCGCCTGCCGCATCTCAGTGATGGAGTTCATCATGTTAAAGTCTTTTAGTTTATGTTTCCTCTCACTTGCTGGGGACCCCCAACCCTTGTCAATTGTTAAAATAAATGCTAATCTGGTGATATCATCTACGTAATATAAAAGTTGTTCTAAGTACATACAATAACAATGTCAGGCCCATAAACTAAATCAAACACACCTTTATATAAGAAAAACTTCTCTGTTACAATGGACAGGGCACCTAGAAAATGTGTAGTTTCTGGATACATTGTATTTTCACTTGGTGTTACACCTTTCAGCAGGATTTGTACCTTGATCTGAGCTGATTGCCTGGAACAGCTCCAACTCACAAAAATATACACAGATTCCACATGTTTAGCTGACAAATGTTGCAAACCAATTCTTTTTACTCTGACTGGTATTGCCTGGGAAGGCCTCTCAAGGTCTGTTCTCTTCGTGGGAGGCGGGTATGATAAGGTTGGCACCGGTCTGCCAGGTCTGTTCTGTAGGCAAATCAAACAACTCTAACAGAATTTAGCAGCAACAGCTGTAAAGCCTGGGACATACCAATTAGATCTTACCACATAGATCCGTGCAATCTTGGGGCATATGTAAGTTCACACACCATCAATGCAAGTGCCATCAAGAGTGCCTTGGGTGCTACCGGTTTACCTTCCTTTATCCGTCCACATTCTGTTAGAATCTGGTTCTCACGCCTTCCACTCCCAGTTGGAGACTTCCTGTGGAGAACAATCTTTTTCATTGTATAATCATTAATTGATCTTAATCAGATAATTAATTTGAAGAGAAACATTAACAAATAACATCTTGACATTAAACGTTCACATTGAGCATTAACCCCTTTAGGACACAGCCTGTTTTGGCCTTGTGGACACAGATGATTTTTTCAAATCTGACATGTGTCACTTTATGTGGTAATAACTCCGGAATGCTTTTACCTATCCAAGCGATTCTGAGATTGTTTTCTCGTGACATATTGTACTTTATGTTAGTGAAAAAATTTGGTCGATAAATTCAATATTTATTTGTGAAAAACTTCAAATTTTAGCAAATTTAAATGTATTTGCTTGTGAAACAGATAGTAATACCACACAAAATAGTTACTAGTTAGCATCCCCCATATGTCTACTTTATGTTTGCATCATTTTTTTTCACGTACTTTTATTTTTCTAGGACGTTACGAGGCTTAGAACTTTAGCAGCAATTTCTCATATTTTCAATAAAATTTCAAAAGGCTATTTTTTCAGGGACCAGTTCAGTTCTGAAGTGGCTTTGAGGGCCTTATATATTAGAAAGTCCCCATAAATCACCCCATTTTGAAAACTGTACCCCTCAAGGTATTCAAAACCACATTCAGAAAATATTTTAACCCTTTAGGCGTTTCACAGGAATTAAGGCAAAGTAGAGGTGAAATTTTCGAATTTCATTTTTTTTGCCGAAATTCATTTGTAATAAAAAAAAATCTGTAACACAGAAGGTTTTACCAGAGAAACGTAACTCAATATTTATTGCCCAGATTCTGCAGATTTTAGAAATATCCAACATGTGGCCCTAGTGCGGTAATGGACTGAAATACCGGCCTCAGAAGCAAAGGAGCACCTAGTGGATTTTGGGGCCTCCTTTTTTTAGGAATATATTTTAGGCACCATGTCAGGTTTCAGGAGGTCTTGTGGTACCTAAACAGTCGAAACCCCCCCCAAAGTGACCCCATTTTGGAAACTACACCCCTCAAGGCATTTTTCTAGGGGTATAGTTAGCATATTGACTCCACAGTTTTTTTGCAGAATTTAGTGGAATTAGTCTGTGAAGATGAAAATCACCTATTTTTCTGTGGAAACATTGAATTTTTTCATTTTTACAAGGAATAAAGGAGAAAAAGCACCCCAAAATTTGTAAAGCAATTTCTCCCGATTACGGCAATACCCCATATGTGGTCGTAAACTGATGTTTGGACCCACAGCAAGGCTCAGAAGGGAGGGAGCGCCTTTTGGATTTTGGAGCGCAGATTTTGCTGGATTGGTTTTCAGTGCCATGTCGGGTTTGCAACGCCCCGGAGGGACCAAAACAGTGGAAACCCCCCAAAAATGACCCCATTTTGGAATCTACACCCCTCAAGGAATTTTTCTAGGGGTATAGTGAGCATTTTGGCCCCTCAGGATCTTTTTTAGAGCTAAGGTGACCAAAAAACAGCGATTTTGGCGCTTTAAATTCTTTATTTATTACAGCGTTCACCGTGCGCAATACATTACGTTTTAATTTATTCTGCCGGTCGGTATGATTATGGCGATACCATATGTGTATAGATTTTTTTACGTTTTGCAGCGTTTGCACAATAAAATTAAGTTTCTATAAAATAATTTATTTTCTGGGACACGCTATTTTGAGCCGTAACGTTTTTATTTTTTCGTCAAAAAAGCTGTGGGAGGTCTGGTTTTTTGCGGGACGGGTTGTAGTTTTTATTGGTACCATTTTGGGGTAAATGCGACTTTTTGATCACTTTTTATTCTCTATCTTGGGAGGGGTGGTGACCAAAAAATAGCGATGCTGACAGTTTTCCGTTTATTTTGTTTGCGGCGTTCACCGTGCGGAAAAATTAACATTATAGTTTCATATATTGGGTCGTTATGAACGCGGCGATACCAAATATGTGTACTTTTTTTTGACGTTTTCATTTTTTCCCTATAATAAATGACTTATTATAGGAAAACAAAACCTTTTATTTTTACACTTTTATAAAACATTTTTATTAACTTTTTTTTACTTTTTACACTTTATATTTTTGTTTATTAACTTTTCTTTTTACTTTTTACACTTTCTTCTTTGACCTGCAGCTCTGATCGCTGCTAGAATACATTACACTACCTAGGTAGTGTAATGTATTCCAACTGTCAGTGTGACGTCACAGTCACTCTGACAGTTGGTCTACGGGGATCAGCAGAGGCTGATCCTCATAGGCTGACATACATGGCAGACTTGGGGGCCGTTGTCTGGCCCCCGGGTGCCATCACAAGCATCAGAAGCCCCCACGATTGCATGGGGGCTGCTGATGCGCTACAAACCCGCTACATGCGGAGATCGCAATCGAGCCCCGCATGTAACGGGTTAATTGCCGAAATCAGCGGCGATGAGCCGCTGATCGGCAACACTGGAGAGTGTCAGCTGTCGGGGACAGCTGATCTCCAAGTTCCCGATGCACACTGTCGGCGACAGTGTGCATCGGGAACGGCACAGTGACTTTCTGTCACTCTGACAGGAAGCCTATCAGGACCAGCCGAAGGTTGGTCCTGATGGGCTTCCGTCCATGGCAGACCCGGAAGCCATTGTTTGGCTTCCGTTTGCCATACTAACTATCGGCAGACCCCGCGATTTCGGACGGGGGTCTGCCGATATGTTAGAAACCCCTAAAATTCGGCGATTGCACCCGATCGCCGAATTTAAGGGGTTAATGCGCCGAAATCAGCGGCAAAGGACCGCTGGCCGGCAAGAGGGGAGTGTCAGCTGTCGGCGACAGCTGACCTCCCGATTCCCGGTGCACACTGTCGCCGACAGTGTGCACCGGGATTAACTCAGTAACTGTACGTCCTCGTGCGGGAAGTTATCTCCTGCAACGACGGACAGTTACGTCCTGGTGCGGATAGGGGTTAACTAGAGGTGATACATGCAAACCCATTTTTCTTCTTTATATATACAGTGAAGGAAATACGTATTTGATACCTTGCTGATTTTGTAAGTTTGCCCACTGTCAAAGTCATGAACAGTCTAGAATTTTTAGGCTAGGTTAATTTTACCAGTGAGAGATAGATTATATATAAAAAAAAACAAAACTGAAAATCACATAGTCAAAATTATATATATTTATTTGCATTGTGCATAGAGAAAGAGTCAGACTGATTAATTGAGTCTGTGGACAGGAGTCTTTTATACAGGTGACCATTTAAGACAGCTGTCTTTAATGCAGGCACCAAGTTGATATGGAGCGTGTAACTGGTCTGGAGGAGGCTGAACTCTTAATGGTTGGTAGGGGATCAAATACTTATTTCTCTGTGCACAATGTAAATAAATATATATAATTTTGACTATGTGATTTTCCGTTTTTTTATAAATATAATCTATCTCTCACTGGGAAAATTAACCTAGCCAAAAAATTCTAGACTGTTCATGTCTTTGACAGTGGGCAAACTTACAAAATCAGCAAGGGATCAAATACTTATTTCCTTCACTGTGTATATATATATATATATATATATACATATACATACTGCACAGAACTCTCTGCTCTAAAATTTTCGTTTCACAACAACAACAAAAAAATAAATAAATAAAAAAAAATTCAAATGGGAATATTCCGCTACCTTTTATCTGACGCATTCCTCCAATAGTCCAATGCTGAGGCTGGTCTACAACTTTACATAAGACTTAACCTCAGTATTTAATATTCCCACAACACTTCTTGAATACAATTATTAAACAAACTAACTTTGGGATAACATCTGGAGAACTGCTGATATCTTATTGTACAAACGCCAGTTCAATACTTGGGATAAAAACGATTCCCCTGTCACTACACACAACTTCTGCAGTGGGGAAGATACAGGCCGGGCTTCAGACCACCCTGAGAACAGGTCTACACATACGAGCACCTTTTCATACACTTCTTCCTCGGGTAGTTGTATGTCCTGCAGTCGCTGGGATGGGTAATCTGGCCAGGATTGCACTTTTCATAGGAACCTTTGCTGTTTTACCTATGTCATGCCGTGCTCACATCATGCAGGCTACTACAAACCTAGTGGTGGCATTGTTATATCCAGGGACAAGCCAATTTACTGATACCTGGCTGCACATACCCTTGTTGTCACTTCTGTCTTCTCTTGCGATCTCAATTGGCTTACCCGATGATCCAATAAAGTTCCTACTACCAATGGGCCCATAATTGTGGGCGATGCCAAAAGCGTACCTAGTCAGTGTAAATGTCGGCCGTCTTACCTTCTGCCAGGTTACAAGCCTCAGCGAGCACCTCCAGCTCTGCTCCTTGAGATGAACAAGAAGATGAGAGTGGTTTCTGGATGATTTACCTGGTGCCTCATATCCTGTCTTGTACATACTGTATATGATGAAGTGTCTCCACATTTCACATTTACATTGGAAACCCATGTCACATATAGATAGAACATTTCAAAAGGATGGAGTTTTATTTTTCCACATTCATCTGATGATCCAGGACACTTGTAAATCCCACCCACCAGGTCCTGCAAATACCTGATTAATACAAAAACAAACACATTATGTTACTGAAATCTGGCATAAAATGAACAATGTTCAGACAATTTTTTTTGTTTTGTCTTCTTCCCCATCTAAATCTGTAAAGACTCATCTGTGAGTGACGTCACCTCGCCTCCTGTGTAAATTTGCTGGAGGGGATGGTCTCTTACACAATACCTCATATTGGGTGGAGACTACAGCACAGCATACCTAGTGCCATATTTACCGTTCTGGAAGGATCTGGAACCATCTATGCAGAAAAACCTCAAAATTACTGTCATACACATTTAATCTGGATTACTCATTGGGGTCTCATACACATTTTGTAGACCTCCTTGAACCAAATTCATTAATTCAAAACAAAATTAAACACAAAACAAAACTACCTGATAAGTCCCTTCACCATTCCCTCCTATTTGGACTCTGCGAAAGTAATGTAGCAGAGTTCAAAACTACATATCTCTACATAATAAAGTCGGGCACTCTATCTGGGGGGCACTAGTTTAGCCCCCTGTAATACACAACAGCCTGGAACAAAAATGACTTTCTCCTGACAAAAATACATTTTATCTTTAAAACGACTTGCAATCATTTACCTGTAAAACATCTCACATGTTCAAAAATAACATTTAACACCTTCCCGACCGCCCACTGTCTTTTGACGTCAGGCGGTGCGGGTGCTTAATCTACAGAGACGTCTTTTGGCGTCGCTGCAGATCAGGCTGATGAGCGCTCGTGTGAGCACTCATCCTCTAAGCAGGAGCTGTTACTAACAGCTCCTGATCTTAGAGCAGCCTCCTGAACACAGCTGGGGTCGGCAAACATTCGGACCCCAGCTGTGTAACCCTTTGATTACCGCGGTCCGTGACCGCGGCATGATCAAAGGGAATTTCCCTCTTTAATCGCATCACCGGGATTCCAGTGATGCGATCAAACACCGGGGAATCCATCTGCAGTCAGTCCTGGGGACCTACAAAGGACCCCAGGGCTGTCTGTTCCGTGTGCCTGCTGTTCGGGCACACTATGTGCTGCCCGATCAGCAGCCTGTGTCATAGTGACACAGTGTAATGTATTAGCGTACAGAAGTATGCTAATACATTACAAGTAAAAAATAAAGTTACAAATAAAGTTATCCCTTGATGGGATTAAAAAAAAAAAAAGTAACAAAACAAATAAATAAATAAAAAAAGTGCCAAAAAGAGTCTTTATTTTGCATTAAATACATTTTATTGCCCCTACACTAAATAAAAACAAAAAACCTACGCATATTAGGTATCTACACGACCGTAATAACCTGAAGAATTAATCTAATGGGTTATTTAGCGTGAAACGTGAACGGGATAAAAAATAAACAAAAAAAACTATTCCGAGAATCGCTTTTTCCTATATTCACGGCGTAAAAAATTTTTTTTTTACCCCCAAACTGTGTTAAAAATAAAATACTATTTCTCTCGCATAAAGCAAGGCCTCATCCAGCCACGTCAATGAAAAAATAAAAAAGTTATGGCTGCTGAAACGCAGAGAGGCAAAAACAGAAAAATTTAGCTGGTCATTAAGGTCTTTTCAGGCCCGATCATTAAGGGGTTAAGCAGCACTATAGCACGTGCCTCATGTGTGAAAACAAAAACAAAACAAAACAATTGTAATTAGTTATTCAATAAAACAGAAAATAATATATCTGGTAATATTAATTACTGCAAACCAATAAACTATATATAAAAATAGGGAACAGTGGGGGTACATACATTTTCAAGACCCCGTGTATCACAATATCTATATTTTAATTAATTTGAATAAACATCAAAACATTGCAACATTAAATCTTATCACATCATAACACATAAATATGCAGCGTAACTTTTATCTTTTTGCAGACAAATCCAGCCGGCTGTAATATTTTTCTCGCTTGGTGTAGTTACGGACAACAGCGCATGTGCAAAGATAAGAAACATTCCTTTACACAGAAAAGAAAAACTGATTTTAACCCCATACACAAAACACTAAGATTTTTTTTTAGACATTACTGCTGTTAAAAATAAGAGCATACAATATAGATATGCTTTATTGTGGCCACTAGTTTCAAACTTCACACATGTTACATTACACACATCACACAGATGTCACATCGCACCCGTTCACATTACACTCCCTCCGTTCTGACCCACGTTAGTCACTGCAATGTACCTGGCTGCTCCGTTTTCTTCACTCTTCCTATTAAAATTTACACCTATATTCAAATTGTTCTTTCTCACATCAACTTACTTGTAGCCACCTGCAATCACTTACTTTGTCCTTTTAATTTTCTCAACTTTCCGCAAACCATTCTATTTATCACATGCAAACATCCATTTTACGGCTGCCAGCCTCTTCAAAATTTTTTTTTACAGTGTGTTATTTTGCCTTCACATACTCTACAATTAAAGCCCCAGCTCCTTTTGCTCATTCTACTATAATGATGGCCGGGATATGTGCCCCAAGGCTGTCCCGCATTTTTGTCTCACTTCCTCCTGACCGCATGGTCGGAGAGCAGTAGGGAGATCTCCGGTAAATCCCCCACCTCCAGGCAAACTGGCCACGTTTGCCGACAGATATCTCAGACCAGTCTATCCCCTAGACTGTCTTACGAATACGATATCAAAAGTTGTTCCTCCAGACATTCTAGCAGTAGGATTCCCTTTCCTCTGATCCCTCACTATATTGAAGATCAAGAACAGACAAAATGCTGCCAATCAACAATTGCAAGAGCAAATTCTTCAACACAATCAACATTCATGAACCTCCATTGAATCAAACAGGAGTTGGTCACATTCATTTCAAACATCTACAAACCCCTCACTGCCGGGGTATAGCTTTTGGTTCATACAGAAGGACCCTTACACACAGTATTACAAGATGGCAGTGTGTGCTAAAAATGTATCAATGATTATTCAAAACAACATTCAAAGCTTTCCCTGTTGCACTGGATTCTCCATTATCAGGACTTAACCATTGAAGCCCTTGTGGTACTACAGGATATTTGTTAAGGATCTGCCAGGCACAGCTTCTGTATCCACGCCCATAGGTAATCAGTCTGCACCTGCTTCTATGTCTGTGAGACTGACTCCATCTTCCACCACTCAGGATGGCAGGCTTAGGAGTGGGAGAGCCTATCACAGCCTGGCCAGACGGAGCTAGCTCCCGCCCTCGGTCTATTTATACCTGCCTTTCCTGTTCCTCCTTGCTTGTGATTCTTCTCTGTTAGTTTCCTGGCCCTGCTGCAGCTTCTTGAATTACTTGTCCCTGCTTCGTATTGACCCTGGCTTACTGACTACTCCTCTGCTCTGCGTTTGGTACCTCGTACACTCCTGGTTTGACTCGGCTTGTTCACTACTCTCCTGCTCTGAGTTTGGCACCTCGTACTCTCCTGGTTTGACTCGGCTCGTTTACTACTCTTGTTGCTCACGGTGTTGCCGTGGGCAACTGCCCCGTTTCCCTTTGTTCTGTGTTTCCTTGTCTGGTTGTCTGTCGTGCACTTACTGAGTGTAGGGACCGTCGCCCAGTTGTACCCCGTCGCCTAGGGCGGGTCGTTGCAAGTAGGCAGGGACTGAGTGGCGGGTAGATTAGGGCTCACTTGTCTGTTTCCCTATCCCTGTCATTACAATATTACTCACAAATATCCAACTTTTCTCTCACCTACAAACAGTCAGTACCTCCCAACTATAATCCCAGACAAACGGGTAACAGAACAACTATTAATCCTCAACAATTTTACACAACTAAATAACAAATGACACACTACAACAGAGCAGCAAGCACAAGTTTTTTTCCTCACTGTCCAGACTACAATCTTTTCATTTTAAAAACTTCACATGTGAGTTACAACTTCTCTCCGCCATGCGCTACGTCATTCCAAAGGGGGGGGGGGGGGTCTTACACTTCTCACAATTTTTTCTGGTTAACAATGTAATTGCTGGCAAAAATTCTCTCATGTTTTTCATATCAACAGTTTAAGATCACGTACGCACATGCAATCTTTCATCACACTAAAAGTTTCAACATACCTTTTTGGATCCATCTTTCATCCCACTGCTGGACAAAGTGCCACGTCCAGAAGATGTGACGTCATGACAGCTAATTTCCAAAGCTTATGCGATACATGTGTGAATGGTGTAAGAATAAGCTCCTTACCTACCGCAGGTTTTTTGTAATTCACAAATGCAAAGCCACACCTCTCTAGCGACAGCTATCAGACGAGCAATCTCCCGGGTTTTTTCGGCACCATTACTGTCGTGGAAGTCAATGGCTCAAAATATATTAGACTGAAATTTAGACGAGTCCAACAGACTCTCAGGCCAGGCACTTTATCCAGCATCCTAATCAGGATATTTCATACCGATATATATATCGAGAGAGGAGAAGAAAACACACAGACGCTGCTGATATGCTCAAAATACTACTCTGGAGGTTTATTTCCAAACTCAAACTATAATACTATCATTCAGAAGGGGTGTAGGCTTGAGGGTAACCAATCAGAGACAATGTGACAATAATTCTTATTCAGCCAATTACAGACATACGATACATTCCAGATACATCATTATAATTCTTCACACATCAGGTTTGCAGGTGGCCTTATCTCTCTTGGCAAGAATGTTCCTGTAAGTTGGGGGAGGAATTCCCACAAGCATATTTGCCACACTCCCATCTCACTCCATGTGCCTTCTCTGCAAGCTTTGTATGGGAGCCAAGGTCAAAGATAAAACATACGAAATCAACATTACTGGCGTTAAAGGAACAATGTATTTCTTATTCACTACAAAAGAACCAAGATGAGAACTCCAGACAAGATGGCTGCTGCACAAAACAAAATCATTTAAACATTATTTTAATTACTTTCACATAATACATATCTTAGTAATTCGGCATCCTGCTTGATAATTCATAATGTAATTTCATACAGAGAATATAAGCAAATATACCATCCTTCACACTATGTTTGTTACAGCAGCCTGGGGGCCCAATGAAGGTCCCCTGGTCTGCCATCTATGTGCTCATATTTTAATAGAAGCCTGTCAGAACGACGATATACTGCAATACTTTAGTAATTCCAATAATACATAAAAAAAAAAAAACGCAGAAACGCAGTTTTTAGGTCATCTCCTCTTTCACAGAAAATGGAATAAAAAGTAATAAAAAACGTGCATGCACCCCAAAATGGTACTATTAAAAGCTACAGCTTGTACTGCAAAACATAAGCCCTCATGCAGCTCAATCGACAGAAAAATAAAAAAGTTATGGTTCTCAGAATTTGGCGACAGTTTTGTCCTTGTAAAAGTAGTAAAATATAAAAAAATATATCTAAATTAGTATCGCCGTAAGCATATTGACCCACAGAATAAAAGTTAACATGTTGTTTTAATTGCACGGTGAATGCTATAAAATCACTCCACAAATGTTTTTTCCCCGTTTTCTAGTAAATTTAATGGTACAATAAATAGTGCTATAAAAAAATACAACTCACCCCGCAAAAAACAAGCCCTCACAGGGCTATATTGATGGCAAAAAAAAAAAAAAGTTATGGCTTTCGGAAGGAGGGGAGTTAAAAAATGAAAATCTGAAAAATGGCTGCGGCGGGAAGGGGTTATGCTTTATTCAAAAGTATTTCATAATTACAGTTTTGGAATCCAAATTCTTTGCCATTTATGAGACCACTGAGCCTTAATCTTTTCAGCTGTTCACTTTTGCCTTCAAAATACCATCTAGTTCCTTATATTTACAATAAAGTCAAGGAAATACGAAAATCTTTCTTTGGAATGAATAGCATTTGCTTATTACTCATACTCTGCACATTTCTAAACATGAAATTCCTCCCAGAGGTAGTGTGGGCCTTATTATTCTGAGCACTGCGCACATAATCAATTACAGAGAAGATAGGACAAGCTTGGAACCAATAAATCAACTCATTGCTTCCATCTTTGCTTGACTTACAAGCATTGATTTTGTGCAACACTCACATGAAAGATTAAGCATTCAACCATTTACCATCATCATCTGCCAGACAGTGGACCTTGTTTCTAATTTACTTTAACATTTTACAAGTTTTGGCAGATACTGCTATTAAATAACAGAAAATATAATGAAAAGAAGTTGAATGTGTGAAATTCATTTTGGTAAGCTGCTGCTTAACATATATGCGCCTTATTCCAATGGAGGAGCTAATTTAATTACTTATCTAGGATTTATTTTTAACTTTTTTTTCCTCACTGTCTACCCTTTAGTTTTACCCACCACATCTTGAGTCTCTGTATGCAGTGATTGTAGCTACCAAAAGGTAACAGGGTCATGGGCACCCAATGCTCATTGGTAGCCCGTCTGGTCTGATCCTACAGAAGAGCAAATGTAGTTGCTGAAAAAGTAAATGTTGGCTATGATAGAAAGGTGCCGGAACACACAGGGCATCGCAGCATGCTGTGTTTGCGGCTTTGTAGGTGCACCTTTCTCACCAACATAAACTTTTACAGTGGATACCCGAGCATCAGAACTGGACCATAGAGCAATTAAAGAAGGTGGCCTGGTCTGATGTATCTCATTTTCTTTTACAACAGGTGAATGGCTGGGTCTGTTTGTGTTGCTTACCTGGGAAAGAGATAGAACCAGGATGCACTATGGGAAGAAGGCAAGCTGACGGAGGCAGTATTCTCTGGGCAACGTTCTGCTGGAAAACCTTAGATCCTACCAATCATATGGATGTTACTTTGCTACGTACCCTCTATCTAAACATTATTGCCATCCAAGTACACCCCTTAATGACAAAAGGTTTCTCCTGAAAGTGGCCTCTGTCAGGAGAATAATGCGCCCGGCCATAG
The DNA here is from genome assembly GCF_050947455.1 of Rhinoderma darwinii. Classification (NCBI taxonomy): domain Eukaryota; kingdom Metazoa; phylum Chordata; class Amphibia; order Anura; family Rhinodermatidae; genus Rhinoderma; species Rhinoderma darwinii. Next base: position 45,412,017 of record NC_134698.1, on the reverse strand, counting down.
TGGAAAAATTGTTTAAATATGTTATGAGGAACAACATGACAGAGTTGAAAGTTGTTAACTTGGCCTCCAAATTCCCAAGATCTCAATTTGAAAGAGAATTTGTGGGATGTGCTTAAAAAACAAATCTGAGCCATGGAGGTCCCACATCGCAACTTACATGTCTTAAAGGATCAGCTGCTAATGTCTTGGTGCCAGATACCACAGGACACCTTAAAAGGTCTTGTGGAGTCAGTGCCTCGATATGTCAGAGCTGTTTTGGCAGAACAAGGAGGACCTACACAATATTAGGCAGGTGGTTTATTGTATAAACTAGGGATGCACGATGCATTGAAACTTCGATACTGTTTTGATGCAGTGCACCCTGAAACGGTTCGATACCATTATTTAATGTATTTCGATACTAAGCTGTGCGGCCACACAGTTTAGCATTGTAACACATGAATGTATGAGAGCAGGGCTGCGGCTGTGTAATACAGTCATTATTACACTCCTGAGTCTTGACAAGTGCGCGCCGTCAGCATGAGGTAATGCGACCAGCGCTGCTCTAATGAGCGGCGGCACTGAAGACAGAACATGGCGGGCGCACTGCAAAAAACACCCCCATGTTCTGTCTTCAGTGCCTGAATCGCCGCTCATTAGTGCAGCACTGGCCGCATCACCTCATGCTCACCACACGCGCACTTGTTGTCAGGAGCGGGGCAATGGCTATATTGCCCAGCCGCAGCCCGGCTCTAATGGCGGAGATGAGAGAAACCTCTCATCTCCGCCGCTATTCCCTTGAACGCTGCGATCAAAGTTGACCACAGCATTCAAGGGGAAAATGAGTAGCGGGGAAGCCCCTTGGATCACGCAACAGGGAATCCCTGTGACGCGATTGAGGGACATACCATATATGGGCAGACAGGCCAGGGTCAATTCAAGAACCTCGGGCTGTCTTACCATATTTTCTGTTTGGGCATACTTAGGTGTCCACTATCCGTATACAGGCTAATGTACTGGCATATAGATCTATGCCAGTACATTCAAGTTTAAAAATAAAAAAGTAAAAACAAAGTAATGTTAACCCCTTCCCTCTTTAGCCACTTTTGACCTGCCTGACAGAGCCTCATTTTTCAAATCTGACATGTTTCACTTTATGTGGTAATAACTCCGGAATGCTTTTACCTATCCAAGCAATTCTGAGCTTGTTTTCACGTCACACATAGGACTTTATTTTACTGGCAAAATTTGCTCGATATGTTCAGTATTTAATTGTGAAAAACACCAAAATTTAGCGAAAAATTGCAAAAATTAGCATTTTTCTCAACTTAAATGTATCTGCTTGTAAGACAGGCAGTTATAACACACAAAATTGTTGCTAATTAACATTCCCCATATGTCTGCATTAGATTGGCATCGTTTTTTGAACATCCTTTTATTTTTCTAGGACGTTACAAGGCTTTGAACTTTAGCAGCAATTTCTGACATTTTAAAGAAAATTTCAAAAGGCTATTTTTACAGGGGCCAGTTCAGTTGTGAAGTGGCTTTGAGGTCCTTATATATTAGAAACACCCAAAAAGTCACCCCATTTTAAAAACTTCACCCCTCAAAGTATTCAAAACAGCATTTAGAAAATTTCTTAACCCTTTAGACTTTTCACAGGAATTAAAGCAAAGTAGAGGTGAAATTGACAAATTTCATATTTTTTTGCAGAAATTTATTTTTAATCCAATTTTCTTTATAACACAGAAAGTTTTACCAGAGAAATGCAACTCAATATTTATTGGCCAGGTTCTGTGGCCTTAGCGTGTTACTGGACTGAAGCACTGGCCTCAGAAGCAAAGGAGCACCGAGTGGATTTTGGGGCCTTATTTTTATTACAATATATTTTAAGCACCATGTCAGGTTTGAAGGGCTCTTGCGGTGGCAAAACAGTGGAAATCCCCCAAAAGTGACCCCATTTGGGAAACTACACACCTCAAGGAAATTATCTAGAGGTGTAGTGAGCATTTTGACTGCACAGTTTTTTTACAGAAATTATTGGTAGGCCGTGAAAATTAATATCTACATTTTTTCAAAGAAAATGTAGGTTTAGCTAATTGTTTCTAATTTCCACAAGGACTGAAGGAGAAAAAGCACCACAAAATTTGTAAAGAAATTTCTCCCGAGTAAAAAAATACCCCACATGTGGTAATAAATGGCTGTTTGGACACACGGCAGGGCTTAGAAGGGATGGAGCACCATTTGGCTTTTGGAGTTCATATTTAGCAGGAATGGTTTGCGGAGGTCATGTCACATTTACAAAGACCCTGAGGGGACAAAACAATGAAAACCCCACACAAGTGACCCCATTTTGGAAACTACACCCATTGAGGAAATTATCTAGGGGTATAGTGAGCGTTTTGACCCCACAGGTTTTTTGCAGAAATTTTTGGAATTAGGCCCTGAAAATAAAAATCTACATTTTTTTCAAAGAAAATGTAGGTTTAGCTAATTTTTTCTCATTTCCACAAGGACTGAAGGAGAAAAAGCACTGCAAAATTTGTAAAGCAATTTCTTCTGAGTAAAACAATACCCCACATGTGGTCATAAAGGCTGGTTGGACACACGGCGGGGCTTAGAAGTGAAAGAGCGCTATTTGGCTTTTGGAGATCACATTTAGCAGGAATGGTTTGCAGAGGCCATGTCACATTTGCAAAGCCCCTGAGGGGACAAAACAATGAAAATTCCCAAAAAGTGATTCCATTTAGGAAACTACAACCCTTGAGGAATTCATCTAGGGGTGTAGTAAGCATTTAGACCCCATAGATGTTTCATAGAATTTATTAGAATTGGGCAGTGAAAATAAAAACAATCCTTTTTCTTCAATAAAATGTAGCTTTAGCGCAAAATTTTTCATTTTCTCAACAAATAAAGGAAAAAAAAGAACCCAACATTTGTAAAGCAACTTCTCCCGAGTACGGCAATACCCCATATATGGTCAGAAACTGCTATTTGGGCACACGGCAGGGCTCAGAAGGGAAGGAGCGCCATTTGGAGTGCAGATTTTGCTGGATTGGTTTCTGGGCACCTGTGGGACCAAAACAGTGGAAACCCCCCAGAAGTGACCCCATTTTGGAAACTTCACCCCTCAATGCATTTACCTAATGGTCTAGTGAGCATGTTAACCCCGCAGGTGTTTTGTAGAAATTAGTGTGCACTCCATGTTGCAGAGTGAAAATGGGATTTTTTCCATAGATATGCCAATATGTGGTGCCCGGCTTGTGCCACCATAACAAGACAGCCCTCTAATTATTATGCAGTGTTTCCCGGTTTTAGAAACCCCTACATGTGACCCTAATCTTTTGCCTGGACATTTGACCAGGCTCAGGAGTGAGAGAGTACCATGCGAAATTGAGGCCTAATTTGGCGATTTACAAAGAATTGGTTCACAACTGCAGAGGCTCTGAAGTGAAATAATAAAAAGAAACCCCTGAGAAGTGTCCCCATTTGGAAACTGCACACCTCAATGCATTTATTAAGGGGTGTAGTGAGCATTTCACCCCACAGGTCTTTTCCATAAATGAATGCGCTGCGGATGGTGCAAATTAAAAATGTATATTTTTCCCTAGATATGCCATTTCAGTGGCAAATATGTCATGCCCAGCTTATGACACTGGAGACACACACCCCAAAAATTGTTAAAGGGGTTCTCCCAGGTATGGCGATGGCATATATGTGGAAGGAAACTGCTATTTGGGCACGCTGTAGGGTTCAGAGCGGAGGGAGCAACATTTGGCTTTTGGAGAGCGGATATTGCTTGGTAGTAGTTTTGTTTGATTATTGCTGGTGTTTCCGTTTATAATGTGGGGGTACATGTAAGCTGGGCAGAGTACATCAGGGGCATAGTCAGGTGGTATGATGGAGTAAAAAAACAATAAAATGATCTATAGATGTGTGTTATGCTGTGAAGCAATCCTTTCTGCACAGGCCGGTGTCGCACTGATATATGGCGTCCTTTCTTATGCCCCTTTTGGTCCACACTCCGCACCTTTGCAGTTTGGAGAATTTTGCTGGGAAAGTCTTGTCCTGGTATAATACGGGCACCCTCGCTTCCAGCGGACATGTTCGGGCCCTCCCTTTCCTGGTTCCCTAATTTTAGGTCCTTGATAAATCGCCTCTTCAAACAACTGCATATTTTTTATTTCCTGACTTATTGAAGCCATAACGAATTATATTTTTTCATAGACGTAGTTGTATGAGGGCTTTTTTTTGCGGGACGACCTGTAGTTATTATTGGTACCATTTTGGGGTACATGCGACTTTTTGATCACCTTTTACCCTATTTTGTGGGAGGCCAGGTAAACAAAGAAACACAATTCTGGCATAGTTTTATTTAGTTTTTTTTATACAGCGTTCACCAAGCGTTATAAATTACATGCTAACTTTATTTTGCTGGTCAGTACGATTCTGGCGATACCTAATTTATAGGACTTTGTTTTGCAACTTTTTGCACAATAAAACGACTTTTGTAAAAATAATGTATTTTTTCTGTCGCCAAGTTGTGAGAGCCATAACTTTTTAATTTTTTTGTCGACGCAGCTGTATGAGGGCTTTTTTTTTGCGAGACGAGCTATAGTTTTTATAGGTACCATTTTTGGAATACGTGCGACTTTTTGATCATTTTTTATTCTAATATTTATAGGTCAAAGTGACCAAAGAACAGAAACTCTGGTATAGTTTATTACTTTTTTTTTATGCGGTTCACCGCGTGCAATAAATAATATAATATTTTGATACCTCAGGTCGTTACGGTCGCGGCGATACCAAATACGTGTGGTTTATTATTTTTTTTCAATAATAAAATGACTTGATAAAACACAATCCCCCTTTTACTATTATTTTATTACTTGCAACTTTTATTGTGTTCAAACTTTTATTTTTTTCACTTTTTTGTTTACACTTTTTTTATACTTTTTTTTACACTTTTTCTCAAGTCCCACTAGGGGACTTGAAGGTCCAGCTGTCAGATGTATTTTTTTCTAATACATTGCACTACCTACATAGTGCAATGTATTAGATCTGTCAGTTAGTCACTGACAGTAAGCCGATTAGGCTTTGCCTCCCGGCGGGGCCTAATCGGCTTCCGTAATGGCATAGCAGGAGACCATTGTGTCTCCTGTTGCCATAGCAGCAGTCGCCAGTCCCGATTGCCTGTCAGGGCTGGCGATCTGCTAGTAACCGCTAGGATGCAGCAATCGCTTTCGATTTATTACAACCAGATATAGTATGAAGAGTCAAAGCAACAGATGTATGGCTAAGTCTAGTTATGGCTAAGTAAATCTCACCCTTTTAGGTTGGTGCCACTTGTTCTGCATCCTAAAGCTTTAGGGCTGTGCACCGCTAAGGAGACTGCTGTCTCTGTCAAGTAGGCAGAGGGGCCCGCTACCTCATTATCATTCTTAGGAATAGATTCAGGCCGAATGGTTTTCTGATTGCACCATGACAAGCTCCTTGAGCTAGTAGAAGGTATTCGCGCAATTAGCAAGGTAACACTGAAATAATTGCAGTCCCTCCTAGGCTCTTCTGGTCTTTGCCTGTCAGGCAATTTTTTCATGGTGCTTTTCCCTGGCAACCTGGGGGGAGGGGGGGGGGCGTTAGGAGACCGGAACAACATAAACACTAAACTTAACTTTACTGTAGTTATTTCCTATAAAAGTAGCCATGTAACTCTGGAGTGGTTGCTGAGGGACAAGCATTTATGTTTCTGGATAGATAACCTTAGTGTGGTCCTGTAACATCCATGTCCGCGGACCGTCAGGTTTACTCACACCCTGATGCCACAGCCATGTTCCTGTGAAGTGAAAGTGAGGGCTGGCGTCTCCTGAGGAGGAGATGCGGGCCAGCGCTCACTTTCGCTTTGCTGTGTCCCATAGGGTGCACGCGCATGCTCGTGCCTGGACTTAAAGGGCCAGCGCGCACACCTGGATCAGTTACTATAGACTTTATCCTGTGTCCTGTTGGCCAGCTGCCAAACCGTCAAGGCGGTACGGCCCAGTGGGTCCACGTACCCTACGTGACAGGTCCATTCCATTAATCACCTTTTCTATCTTCCAGTGTTCCAGCTATAATGTCACTTAGTACTGCACTGTCTGGAGTGCAATATCTGGTTTAGATCCAGCCATGTGGGGGGTTGAAATGTTGTGGCCGGTTCCCTTTCTCGCTTTTGTTGGCATGAGTTTTGTAATCTATTAGCGGAGGCGGCCCCGGATGGTCCTGCCTCACCTCCCCATGCTTATTGGATTTGGTGATGACACTGGTCCATTTCTCAGTGGCCCCTGCCACCTACAGTAGTCACAGTAAGGTATGGCGTGAATGGTAGGCTTTGGTCGGGGGTTAGCAGGTTGGGAGGAATGACACTGGTTAGAGGTGACTGTTGCCTATTTATTGCAGTTGACCGACACGAGAGTCTAAACCTTGACAATAACAGCAAAGCGTTCATTTCCAGCTGAGATGGTGGGTAGATGTCAAAGAGGTTTATCATTAGGCAGTTTCTAAAAGTTGTTAACGTTGCGATTCTGAGGGAATTTAGTACTGCTTGTACTTTTGGTAAATGGCAGTCCCAATCATCACTAAAAATGATAATGACATCCAGATATGCAGAAGCAAACCGATGATGGGGTTTGAGAAGTATGTCCATCAACTTTTCAAAAGTTGACGGAGACCTATGTAACTCAAATGGTAAATAAACACATTGGAATAGACCATCTGGGGTAACAAATGCAGATTTCCCTTTAGCACTAGCAGCAATGGGAACTTGCCAGTAGTGTTTAGTGAAGTCAAGTGTGGAGAAAGACCAGGCATGGCCAATTCTCTCAATTAACTTATCAACTCTTGGCATCGGGTATGCATCAAATTTTGGCATGTCATTCAACTTCTGAAAGTCTTTACAGAACCATAATTGAATCCAATATACTGGGACTTGACCATACACTTTTTGATTCCTGAATAACCCCTAAGGTCTACCATTTTCTTGACCTCCTTAGAAATGGCTTATCTGTATACTTCAGGGACTTTGTAAGGTCTTAAGTGGACCCGTACCTGAGGCTCGGTGACAATGTCATGTTTTAGCAGTTCTGAAAACACTTCAGTATTTTCCTGCATAAACTCTTTAATTTCGTTTTCTGTGATTTTGACATGGATACTGACATGTGTATGGGGCAACAACACTGGGGGTGCTTACTGCTAACAGAGTCACTCGTACTTTCCATGGATTAATTAAGTTCACATAGTACAACTGTTCTGACTTTCTTTTACCCGGCTGATACACTTTGTAATTTACTCTCTCATAAGGCCCTTGCCATTTAGCAAGAAATTCTGTTTCCGCACTTGGTACCAAAACCGGCACTCAATCACCCAGGTTAAAAGTTCTTACTTTAGTCGAACGGTTGGAAACATAGTTTTGAGCAACTTGAGCTTGCTTTAGCTGTTCCTTAACTATTGACGATACAGCAGCAATTCTATCTTACATACGTTTGATGTGCTCAACTATGCTACTGGATTGGACTCTTATTCCCAGGTTTCCTTTGCTATGTCAATGAGACCACGTGAATTTCTGCCAAATACAAATTCAAATGGAGAACTACACGCAGATGATTGTGGAACTTCACAGACTGCATAAAATATGGCAAAAGACAGTGCCAATCGTTCCAATCCTTACTAACCACCCTCTTCAACATACCCTTTAATGTCTTAATAAATCTTTCAACTAGACCGTCAGTTTGTGGGTGATACACCAATGTATGCAAATGTTTAATTTTCAACAATATACACAATTATTTGATGACCTTGGAAATAAAGGGATCTTCTTGATCTGTAAGGATTTCTATAGGAATTTTAGTACGAGTAAACTTGTTAAACAACTCTTTAGCAGTTATTTTTTTACCTATTATTATCTTCTAAGTAGGCTGTGTACCTTTAGTATTCAATTTTTTAGTGGTCCTGTGCTGTATGCTAATGAGCATAAAATTGTCATATCTTCGTTCGAAAAGAGCCATATCTTCACCCCTTAAGCCTTTCCGAGTTTACCCCGCCTCCTTACTTTTGATTGACAGCTCCTCGCCCCCCCCAGCACACACAAAATCCTGTGGTTGCGCATCAATGTCATGTTATGGTGCGTGCGTGCAATGGCTCACCATAGCAGCGCATTCACAGTAACTAGTTTTGAGGCCCGGACGAAGCAGGGAAGGCTGTTCAGACCATACACGATGGGCGCATGATCTCAGATGAGATTTTAGCATTGGTTCGGGCAAGTTTTTGGCGATGGACGGGCATAAGAAGAAGAACAAATGAGACTGCCGGATTATTACCATAAAAGGCATGAAATGTTTGCAGACCGTTACTTACGGTCGGAGGAGGAGTTTATGAGAGGGGATAACGGCAAAGAACTTTTGACAGCAGCAGCCAGCGAGCAGTGAGTAAAGTTCAATACATGAAATGCTGGTGACAGGTTCCCATTAATCTGCCCCAAAGTATTGAGACACCACATTTAACACCTTAATGTTTTCCCAGGCTTTTAATAACTTGGGATCTCTAAGTTAAACAGTTCCAAAATGATCTTGTGATACTTATAACTCAGGCATGTCATATTTCCTCCTGATTTTCAGTTGTACCAGCAAAAACAGCTAGGGAAAAGTTATCAGACTCAGTGGTCACCCCTACTGCTGGCACCGAGGCCTCCTGATGGAATGGTACAGGGTTAATGACAGAGAAAATATTAACATCAGTAACATTTACCTTGGAGGTTATACTTTTCTGCCTCCACGAGTCCCAGAACAGTGGGAAGTCTCTTCCATGGATCACACTATGCATCAGTGATTTGACTACACCCACTTCACGGCAGGTTGTTCCACAATAGGTCTCTAGTGTGATCAAAGCTGTGGGGTAATCTTAGTGTCCCCATGAATGCATAAGACCCTACACGATGTCCTAGGAATGTCCCAGGTTCTATCAGACTGACATAAACTATGGTGACTAAACTCCCACAATCAAGTGGAGCATTCACAGTATATCCTCCCACCTTTATGACACACATTTGCAGTTCAGTCTCTGAAACAGTCTCAGCAGAACAGACAGGACGTGCAAACAAAGTCAGCCTTCTGGCTGTATCACTCCATTGGCTCAACATTTAGGGGGCACTTTGCAACATGCCCAGGTCCATGACACCGCCAAGATTGTATGCGACCCCGGACCCCAATTTGAGAACCTGGTTTGGACCTCAGTGTCCCTTTGGAACTTATTCCAGCCACCTGCTCCCCCTTCTGAGCCACCTCCTTTAGATACATTTTTCACCCCTTTAGTAAATGGAACAGTCTTACCAGGTAATCCTGGCGATTTGCTGTTTTTGGGATTGGAACGTCCAGGAGGCACTTTTTGGAGTGGAGCCTCAGTTGCTCTGTACCTATCAACCAGCTGATCTGCATCTTTAGGGTCTCCTTGACTGACCAAACTTATACCTTTTTTTTCTATATTAAATCACAGCTGGCGGATTTGAGAGTTCGGTGGTGTGAGGAGAAGCTGCGAGGGTGGACTGGCGCGTCGGCCGACATAATGCTGCATAGCTATGCTGAGAATATTGGTTTTACCACTAAGTGGTTTTGTTTGGAAATTTAAATAAAAGCTGTGGCCGATCATCATCCAGAAAAAAAATGAATATTTGTGTCTTGGTATTTATTTTAAATAAGCAAAGATGCCTTTTCAGTTAGATAAGTTACGGTCACCATGCTTGCAGTCAGCTTCCTCATGCACGCTTTACTCAGTTTCATTGACTTATTTGCATCAGGTTGTGTGAAGGATTTGCCTGACACAGCTTCTGTGTCGACGCCCATGGTTAATCAGCCTGCATCTGTTCTTAGGTCTGCTAGAGTGACTCGATCTGCTACCACTCAGGCTGGTAGTCTGAGGAGTGGGAGAGCCTATCGCAGCCTGGCCAGACGGTTCTAGCTCCTGCCCTTGGTCCACTTATACCTTCATTTGCTGCTTGTCCTTTGCCTGTGGTTCTCTTGTTTCCTGGCTCTACTGTTCCTGCTGTTACCATTGACCTCTGCTTCATATTGACCCTGGCTTGACTGACTATTCTCCTGCTCTGCATTTGTTACCACGTACACTCCTGGTTTGACTCGGCTCTTCTACTACTCTCTGTTGCTCACGGTGTTGCCGTGGGCAACTGCCCCACATTCCTTTGCTATTGTGTTCCCTTGTCTTGTTTGTCTGTCGTGCACATATTTAGCGTAGGGAACGTCGCCGAGTTGTACGCCGTCGCCTAGGACGAGCTGTGCAAGTAGGCAGGGACTGAGTGGCGGGTAGATTAGGGCTCACCTGTCTGTCTCCCTATCCTGACATTACATAATCACAGGCCCATATACCTTTTCTACCCTGGTCCCTGACACACTATGGACCCCCTTGAGGCCCAGGTTCAGAAAATGCAGGGTCTCTCCCTACAGGTCCAAGACCTGGCTCAGAGGTGCAACCAGCATGATGCTACCCAGGTAGTGCCCTCCACCCCACCTCTTGAACCCCACCTCAAGTTGCCTGACCGGTTCTCAGGGGACCGGAAGACTTTTTTCTCCTTTCGGGAAAGTTGTAGGCTCTCGGACTCATCTATGATGAGACTGACAAGACTGCCTTTGCCGAGAGTCAGCTGGTGACCTTACGTCAGGGTAAGAGACCCGTTGAGGAGTACTGTTCTGACTTTAGGAAGTGGTGTGTAGCTTCTCGGTGGAATGACCCTGCCTTGAGGTGCCAGTTTAGATTGGGTCTGTCGAACGCTCTGAAAGACCTGTTAGTTAGTTATCCCTCTTCTGACTCTCTAGATCAGTTAATGGCTTTAGCGGTACGTCTTGCCCGACGTCTCAGGGAACGACAACTTGAACGTTTTTGTGCATTCTCCTCTGGCTCCCCTATGATGGCCCCCGAGGTTCCGTAGATTCGTTCTTCCACAGAAAACTCGGATGAACCAATGGAACTCGGGGCCTCCATGTCTCCCCAACAATGTAGAAAGTTCTTCAGGAACAATGGTCTCTGCTTCTACTGTGGGGATGGCAAGCATCAAGTGAACGACTGTCCTAGACGTAAGAATAAGCAGCCGGAAAACTTCCGCACCTAAGTGACCATCGGGGAGGTCGCTTGGGCGCACAGGTATTTCCCGTATACATGAAACCTAATAAGATCTTGCTTCCCTTTCAGGTCTCTTTTTATGGTAGGTCTGCCACCGGCAGCACCTTCGTGGATTCAGGGTCTTCTGCTAACATTATGTCTGTGGAATTTGCTATGTCTCTAGCCATGCCATTGATTGATTTGCCTTAACCTGTCCCGGTAGTGGATATCGACTCCACCCCACTTGGTAATGGTTATTTTACGCAGCATACCCCTGTTTTTGAACTCATTGTGGGCTTCATTCATTCGGAGCAGTGTTCGGTGTTGGTGATGCAGGGATTATCGTCCGATTTGGTTTTAGGCCTTCCTTGGTTGCAGATGCATAATCCCATGTTTAACTAGAATACCGGGGATCTTACTAAATGGGGTAATGAATGCATGATGTCCTGTTTTTCTATTAATTTGGTTTCTCTCGCTGAGGAGGTGAACACTCTACCTGAGTTTATTCAGGATTTCGCTGATGTTTTTTCTAAAAAAGTTTCCGAAGAGTTACCTCCTCATAGAGAGTACGATTGCACAATCGATTTGGTACCAGGAGATAAACTCCCTAGAGGTAGGATATTTAATCTCTCTTGTCCCGAATGTGAAGCCATGAGAGAATATATCCAGGAAAGCCTGGCCAAGGGTTACATTCGTCCCTCTACTTCTCCGGTAGGTGCTGGCTTTTTCTTCGTAGGGAAGAAGGGTGGTGGTCTTAGGCCGTGCATCGATTACCGAAACTTGAATAAGGTCACTGTAAGGAACCAATATCCCCTTCCTCTGATTCCTGATCTCTTCAATCAGGTTCAGGGGGCCCAATGGTTCTCTAAGTTTGATCTTACAACCTTATCCGAATCAGAAAAGGGGATGAGTGGAAGACTGCGTTTAACACGCCCGAAGGTCATTTCGAATACCTCGTCATGCCCTTTGGGTTGTGCAATGCTCCCGCGGTCTTCCAGAATTTCATAAATGAGATTTTAAGAGACTACCTGGGGGTATTTCTTGTAGTGTACCTTGATGATATACTTGTGTTTTCTAAGGACTGGTCCTCCCACATTGAGCATGTCAGGAAGGTGCTCCAGGCCCTTCGGGAAAACAAGCTCTTTGCTAAAACTGAAAAATGTGTGTTTGGGGTGCAGGAGATACCATTTTTGGGTCAAATCCTCACTCCTAACGAATTCTGCATGGACCCTGCCAAGGTTCAGGCTGTGGCTGAATGGGCCCGACCTGCCTCCCTGAAGGCTTTACAGTGCTTCAAAGGGTTTGCTAATTATTATAGGAGATTTATTGCTAACTTCTCGGTCATCGCTAAGCCTCTTACGGACCTTACTCGCAAAGGTGCCGATCTCCTAACGAGGCGGTCCAGGCTTTTGAGGTCCTTAAGAGGTGCTTTATCTCTGCCCCAGTGCTGATTCAGCCTAACCAGATGGAGCCATTCATCATGGGGGTTGACGCCTCCGAGGTGGGAGTGGGTGCTGTCTTGTCCCAGGGTACTAGGTCTCTCACCCATCTCTGTCCCTGTGCCTACTTCTCCAGGAAGTTCTCCCGCACTGAGAGTACCTACAACGTTGGCAACCGCAAACTGTTAGCCATTAAATGGGCATTTGAAGAGTGGCGCCACTTCCTGGAGGGGGCTAGGCACCAGGTAACGATCCTTACCGACCACAAGAATCTGTTTTTTCTAGAATCTGCCCGGAGGTTAAACCCGAGACAAGCTCGATGGGCGTTGTTTTTTACTAGATTCAACTTTGTGGTCACCTATAGGACTGGGTATAAAAATATTAAGGCTGATGCGCTGTCGCGTAGCTTCATGGCCAGCCCTCCTCCGGAGGAGGATCCTGCTTGTGTTTTGCCGCTAGGTATTATCATATCCTCTGTTGATTCTGACTTAGTCTCCGAAATTGCGGCTGATCAAGGTTCAGCTTCCGAGAACCTTCCTGAGAACAAGCTGTTTGTTCCCCTGCAATTCCGGCTAAGGGTACTCAGGGAGAATCATGACTCTGCACTATCTGGCCATCCAGGCATCCTGGGTACCAAGCACCTAATTTCTAGAACATATTGGTTGCCTGGGTTGCTTAAAGACGTTAAGGCCTACGTCGCCGCTTGTGAAATTTGTGCTAGGTCCAAGACTCCCAGGTCCCGACCAGCGGGCTTACTATGTTCTTTGCCCATTCCCCAGAGACCTTGGACCCATATCTCCATGGATTTTATCACCGATCTGCCTCCATCCCAAGACAAGACGGTGGTGTGGGTTGTAGTAGACCGCTTCAGTAAGATGTGCCACTTTTGTGCCCCTCAAGAAACTACCCAATGCCAAGACATTAGCTACCTTGTTTGTCAAACACATCCTGCGTCTCCATGGGGTTCCTGTCAATATTGTTTCTGACAGAGGGGTACAGTTTGTTTCATTGTTTTGGAGGGCTTTCTGTAAGAAGTTGGAGAGTGATCTGTCCTTCTCCTCGGCCTTCCATCCTGAAACTAATGGCCAAACCGAGAGGACTAATCAGTCTCTAGAACAATATTTAAGGTGTTTTATCTCTGACTGCCAAGGTGATTGGGTCTCCTTCATTCCCCTCGCCAAATTTTCCCTCAATAACCGGGTCAGTAACTCGTCAGGGGTCTCCCCCTTTTTCTGTAATTTTGGATTTAATCCACGGTTCTCCTCCATTTCACCTGGTGGTTCCAACAATCCCGAGGTAGATGTCGTTCTTCGGGAACTGTGCATAGTCTGGGCCCAGGTTCAGAAGAACCTTGAGGCGTCGCAGAGCATACAAAAGACTCAGGCAGATATAAGACGTTCTGCTAACCCCTTGTTGGTGGTCAGGGATCGGGTGTGGCTGTCTTAAAAAAATGTCGCCTTAAAGTTCCGTCCCAAAAATTTGCTCCCCGGTATATAGGGCCGTACAAGGTCATTGAGGTCCTTAACCCTGTCTCCTTCAGGCTGAAGTTACCCCCGTCTTTTCAAATACACAACGTGTTCCATGCCTCCCTCCTGAAATGCTGCTCCCCGTCCTTGGCTACCTCGAGGAAACCTCCGGTCCTGTTCTTACCCCTGAAGGGGTAGAATTCAAGGTGGCCAATATTGTGGACAGCAGGATGGTCCAAGGCTCCCTCCAGTACCTGGTCCATTGGAGAGGATACGGGCCTGAGGAGAGGACTTGGGTACCCGCCCAGGATGTTCACGACGGGTCATTGCTCAGGAAGTTCCATCTTCGGTTCCCCAACAAGCCAGGTCCACCTAGGGAGGGTCCAGTGGCACTCATAATAGGGGGGGGGGGTACTGTGAAGGATTTGCCTGACACAGATTCTGTGTCGACGCCGGTCTGCTAGAGTGACTCGATCTGCTACCACTCAGGCTGTTAGTCTGAGGAGTGGGAGAGCCTATCGCAGCCTGGCCAGATGGTTCTAGCTCCCGCCCTTGGTCCACTTATACCTTTATTTGCTGCTTGTCCTTTGCCTGTGATTCTCTTGTTTCCTGGCTCTGCTGTTCCTGCTGTTACCATTGACCTCTGCTTCATATTGACCCTGGCTTGACTGACTATTCTCCTGCTCTACATTTGTTACCACGTACACTCCTGATTTGACTCGGTTCGTCCACTACTCTCTGTTGCTCACGGTGTTGCTGTGGGCAACTGCCCCACATTCCTTTGCTTTTGTGTTCCCTTGTCTTGTTTGTCTGTCGTGAACATATTGAGCGTAGGGACCGTCGCCCAGTTGTATGCCGTCGCCTAGGACTGGCTGTGCAAGTAGGCAGGGACTGAGTGGCGGGTAGATTAGGGCTCACCTGTCTGTCTCCCTATCCTGACATTACAGGTTGGTAGCCAATTGTTGGAGGCTGGCATTAGCCTGAAGTAACTGTTACACAGTTCATCCTTTTAACAGTCTCTTTTTGTAGTCCTGCAGCTGCGTTCACCAAGGACATAAGTGTACTCTCAAATAGCCAATTTTTGACAGTTGCCCCATGTAACGATTTTTAGCATAAAGCAGCAAAAGTCCTTTTAATCAGTGCACGTCTTTAAATCTGTTGCCCACATCCGAAACACCATATGTGGATAAAGAGCATCAAGGGAGGTAGGCACAATTCGCTCAGAACAGATAGAAAAAGGGACACAATGGATAAAGTCCAAAAACAGAACTAACCTATGTTTATTTTAGCATCCAGAAAAGAAACTGCCTTCACAGTTTAGAAAATAAATACTGTTCGGCTGAGTACTGTCAGCAAACGGTCCAAACTATACCAGGGCCACTCTAAATGGCACTGGAGACACCAGAATGTCACTTGTTACTCACAGGTTCTTTGTAGAGAAGCCAGCAGAGATCAGCCCCACAAACACAGTGAATGCAACTTGCTTTACATACGTGCTGCAGGTTCAGTTAATTAACTAGCAGCCTAGACCTAATAACCGAGATGGATTAATAATTGAGGAACTCATCCAATTCTTCCCCAATCCAACTCCAGGCCCTTTCCCGTGTTTTCCAAAAAGTTTATTTTGAAAAGTCATTACAGACCAAACATTCCCTGGAGCCTAAGACACATATGACAGGAATTTAATGCCCTGTTCACACAGAGGTTTTTTTTGGCGCTGTTTTTGACGCAGAAACGTCATTGGAAATCGTGCCAAAAAACGTCCGAAAACGCCTCTCATTGATTTCAATGAGAGGCGGAAGTGTTTTTTCCCGCGAGTGGAAAAAAACGCTAGCTGGAAAAAGGATGCGTTATGCCCTATCTTCAGGTGTTTCCGTTTCTGATCTCCCATTGACATCAATGGGAGGCAGAGAAAGCGGTTATCACAGCGTTTTTTGCCTATGGTGCTCAAAGGCCGCGGACAAAAAACGCAGCAGAAAAGGTAGCAAAAAATGCAGCAAAGAGCGTGCAGGCAGGTCAAAATCTGCCTCAAGATTCCTGAAGGTATTTTGAGGCATATTTTTCCGCCTGCAAAATACTCAGTATGAACAGGGCCTAAGTGAGACATATTTTCCCTTAATGACTGTTTCTCCCACTGTCTCACAACATTTTAATTCTAATCTGTTTTAAAGCATTGCTTTATTTAGCAAAGGTCAAGTCATTTAATACATTACCCATGTTATATAAAACTTATCGTGTGCCTCTTTGGCTGTGATTGGCTTTGCTCAGCTCCCCCCTCTCAGAGGTGGGGATAGCATACCTCCCAACCGTCCCGGATTCAGCGGGACAGTTCTGGATTCCGGGTGGTGTCCCGCTGTCCTCGGTTGCCGGGGGTATGTCCCGCTGTCAAACTAATTCTGAAGCAGGGAACCATCAGCTCCCTGCTTCAGAATTAGTTCAGAGCGGAGGAGCAGATGGGGCTCCTCCGCTTGCAGAGGCACAGCGTTACGGTAAGCGCTGTACTCGGGGAAGCCCTTGATGTTACTGTCCATATGTGGACAGTGATGTCAGTGGCTACTCTTGGTGGCCAGAGTCGGCAACGGGGATTCCGCTCAAGGAGTAGCCACTGACGTCACTGTTCATATATGTCCAAATAGGAAAAATTGGCAGCACAGTAGAGCAAAAACCTCCAGGGTAGCAGGGTGCAGGCCTCCAGGAATCCAACTTAGAGATCCCCAGGTTTCAGACATAAAATAGGGATAGAGGCAGCACTCCAAAGATCATATGAAAATATTTTTTATTCACCCATCAGTGCAGTAGGATGCAACATTTCAGCTGCTCAATGCAGCCTTTGTCAAGCAATATAGAACAGACATTCCAGTGTATTTATACACCCCCGTTGTGAGAGGAGTTATCAACAGAATTAACATATTATAAAAGTTTAAACATTGTGAGTAATTAATCAAACTATCAAAAACATCATATGTGAACAATAGTGACAATATCACAGACTTAGTAAAATTACCAATAAGGTATAGTGTAAATATACAATACAATAATAGACCAAGCATTCATCAAGTTAGTTATCAACATTAGGCAACACCTTTGATGAAAAAGACAGGTAAAAAAATCATACAGATTGTAAGGAGCATAAGGCATTGGCACTCACCCAAAAAGTGAAGGAACACATCTATTCGAAACACGCCATGCGAGCTTGCAGCTCCAGCGTCTAAGCGAGCCCATCGTGCATGACCGCAAGCCGATCACTTGATAACACAAACCACATGACCATCCTGGGCTTAGCGTCCCTCGAGACAGCTAGCAACCAGATGAGATCGCGCATGCGCAATCAGTAATCTCGAGCGAAAAGGAAACAGCACTCCAGCAAAGATTTCAAGAATCCTAGGATTCTTTAAATCTTTACTGGAGTGCTGCTTCCTTTTCTTTTTGCATCTACATTGTGGGCATCCATCAGTCGGATTCCTGGAAGCCGGCACCCATTTTGACCCTGGAGGTTTAGTAGTTTAATAGACCTACCGCTACCCTTAGGGCCTATATCACTCTTTACTAATCTGTCTCCCAAATTAGTTGATCTCCTGTATGAGAAGAGAGGGGGGGGGGGAGTTTGAAAGATGGAACATCATTTCCCAACATGGGCCAATGTTTCCATATAACTCGCATAATAAGTGGACTATGTTCATCAAAGTTTGTAACGCAGGGAATACGCCTCTCTTTGGGAGTACATTTAGTAATTCCATTGCACCCTTCCGTATCCCTAACATTAGTAATCTGAGATCTAACTAGTTTGTAAGGATAACCTCTTAGGCAAAATTTTTGCCTCATCTCTTCCAGACGATCCATGAAAATGGAATTGTCGTCAACAATCTTTTAACTTTCAGCATTTGGCTAAGTGGAAGGGATCTAACCATTTTCCTTGGATGCTGACTCTCATATCGTAATAAACTTTTATGGTCTGTGGTTTTTACAAAGAGATCTGTCAATAGACGATCATCTTTGATGTAAACAGTAGTGTCCAAAAATTGTATGGACTCTGTATAGTTGACCCTAGTAAATTTGATATCCTGATCCACCATGTTTAGATCCATAAAGAAATCCTGTAGGGCAACCTGTGAACCGGTCCAAATGAGGAAAATGTCGTCTATGTATCGCCACCATCCCAAAACTTGGGAAAAATGGTGGGATACATAGACAACAGATTCCTCAAGGTCTGCAATATAAATGTTTGCATACATAGGGGCCACATTCGACCCCATAGCCATACCCCTTAACTGAACAATAAAGTCATCACCAAATAAAAAGAAATTACACGTGAGTATCAGCTCTAATAAATCACCGGCAAAACATTTACATTCAGAGAAATAGTTGTGGTGTCTAAAGCTTTTTTAATACTGGACAGCCCTCTCTCATGATTAATGGAGGTATACAGTGAAACCACATCGAAGGAAAACAAAATGGTCTCCCTAGGTATGGATAGATCACAAATTTTCGACAAAAAAATCATCCCTGATATATGACTTAGCCTTCGTGTCAAAACTCCTCAGAAGTTTATCTAGAAAAATAGCCGAGGGACTAAACAAAGAATTTCTACCTGACACAATCGGGTGCTCTGGTGGATAATACAAATCCTTAAGTATTTTCTGGAGACAATATATGAGAGGGGTGACTGGATGTTTAGGTAATTAGAAATCTTGTAGATCTCTGTCTATCGAATCGCGCACCTGAATTCAAGTACAAAATTAGCCCATGACCATCCTGGACTATAAGAGGGGCCCATCCCCCTCCTGCCTTGCCTGAGCCTTGTTGTCGTTATCCTAGTCTGTCTATGCAAAAAGTGTTTTCCAGTTCCCAATGTTTCCTGTTCCTGCTACCTGTAACCTGTATCCCGTGCTATCCTGGTCAAGTGCCGTGTTGAGCTGAAGTCGTGCTCTGCTGTGTACCACTTCTGTCCTGCTACACCACGCCTGGCGCCTGCCTGCTGCCTAGTCCCAGCCGAGCCTGTCTTGCTACTGTCTGAGCTACCACAAATACACTATACGAACTATAGACTGTGACCTGTGTCCTGTTGGCCAGCTGCCATACCGTCAAGGTGGTATGGCCCAGTGGGTCCACGTACCCAACGTGACAGTAGGCTCAGGCCATGGACCCCGCTGGTCAATCCAAGACCATGGCGACGTCACATGAGATGCGGTCGGATATGCTAGACCTTCTGTCTCGACAGGACCAACTCCTCCAGGCATTGAACATTATTGCACGTCGGCTGGAGGTGCAAGCTGCCGTTCCTCCTACTACACCACTTGGCAGTACTGATCCTCTGACTACACCTCCTGGCAGTGCTGATCCCCGATTTTCTTTGCCGCTTCTTGACCACTATGATGGATACGTGAGGACCTGCCGTGGATTATTGAACCAGTGCCAGATCCACTTTAGCCTGTATGCAAGGCCATTCTCGTCTAATAGTGCAAGGGTCGCTTTCATTGTCTCTCTCCTCACTGGCAGGGCTCTTGCTTGGACGAACCCTATCTGGTAGAGACAAGGACCAGAGACCCATGACTTCCAGGGGTACCTAGGGACATTTCGCACGGTGATCAGCCGCCTCCTTGCTGAACCTACGCCAGTGAGACACCTCCGTGGGCGAGTACGCCATCCACTTCCGCGCCCTGGCGGAAGAACTGTTGTGCAACAATGAGGCCCTGGTGGCTACATTCTGGCAGGGACTGTCTGCTAGGATTAAGGACAAGCTTGCCGCACGAGATCTACCATCTACCTTGGATGACCTCATCCTTCTGGCCACCCGGATTGATATAAGGATCCGAGAACAGCTCCAAGAAGTTCGTCGGGATGGAGGACTCCCTAGTCCGGTTCCTACTTTGCAGCAACCCCTGCTGTCCTCAGATGCTGATCCTCCTAAGGAGTCTGTTAGGACGGACCAGTTTAATCTGTCTACCCAGGAGAGATAACGCAGAGGCACCTCGGGACTCTGTCTATATTGTGGCCTCGAGGGCCATCTTGTGCGTCTGTGTCCCCAAAAGCCCCAGAGCCTAGGGTTGGTGGGAGAGACAACCCTGGGTAAAGAAGGACTTTCATCTAAATTGTCCATTCCCGTGACCATAGTGTCCGGCGAGAAAAACGCATCGAAAAAACGCATCGGGTCTCTGCGTATCTGGACTCTGGACCCGCTGCTAATTTCATTCGTAGAGACCTGGTGGATCTTCTCCAATTGCCCACAAGCCCCCTGGAGAGACCATTGATTGTTGCATCTGTGAATGGACTACCTCTGGCAGACCCAATTGTAGCTGTGACATCTTGATTTTTTTCTCCAGATCCAACGACTCATCGGAGTCAAGTTTTGCTATGGTTAAGGGAGAATCGTCTGTACGCCAAGTTGGAGAAGTGCGTGTTTGAGAAAGATGCTCTACCCTTCTTGGGCTACATCATGTCGAATCAAGGTCTCAAGATGGATCCTGAAAAGGTAAAGCCCGTCATGGAAAGACCACGCCCTCAAGGCTTGAGGGCCATACAGCGCTTACTGGGATTCGCCAATTTCTACAGACAGTTCATCCCAAACTTTTCCTCACTGACATCTCCTATCTCTAACCTCACAAAGAAAGGCATGAATGCCAAGGTGTGGACTCCAGAAGCGGAAGCCGCATTTAATAGCCTGAAGAGTGCCTTCACGTCAGCCTCTATCCTCCATCATCCAAATGTTTCTCGACAGTTCTCGTTGGAGGTGGACGCCTCCTCTTTCGGTGCTAGTGCCCTCCTGTTCCAGAGAGGTTCCAAGGACAAGTCAATGGTATGTGGCTATTACTCCAAGATCTTCTCTTCCGCAGAACGCAACTACCCGATTGGGGATCGGGAGTTACTGGCCATCAAATTGGCTCTGGAGGAGTGGAGACATCTATCAGTGGGTGCAGTTCATCCCATCTTGATATTCACGGACCACAAGAACCTCACTTATCTCCAGGCGGCCCAACGCCTGAATCCCCGTCAGGCCAGGTGGTCGCTATTTTTTTGCCCGGTTCCAGTTTGAGCTCCACTACAGTCCGGCCGACAAGAATGTGAGGGCTGATGCCTTGTTCAGGTCGTTTGAGACATAGGACACTATGGAGCCTCCATAGAATATCATTAATCCGTCCTGCATCATCCCTGTCAGCCCTCTGCAAGTTAGAGACATTCCCCCAGGGAGGACTTTTGTGCATCTGGCAGACAGAAGAAGAATCCTCCGCTGGGGACACAGTTCCAAACTGGCAGGGCACGCGGATGTCCATAAGACCCGAGACTTGATCGCTCGTCAGTTCTGGTGGCCCACACTGCCCTAAGACATCACGGACTTTGTCTCTTCCTGCACTTTGTGTGCAGCAAATAAAGTTGCCCACTCCAAACCGGCAGGCCTGCTCCAGCCGCTGCCTGTGCCCGATGCCCACTGGCAACATATTGCTATGGACTTTGTCACGGACCTGCCTCTCTCTGCTGGTTGGTGGTGGACCGATTCTCCAAGATGGCTCATTTCATTCCATTGATCGGCCTACCGTCCTCTTCCCGACTGGCCAATCTCTTCGTCCAACACATCTTCCATCTGAACGGCTTGCCTCTGTATATTGTGTCAGATAGGGGGGTTCAGTTCACCTCAAAGTTCTGGAGAGCCCTCTGCATACTCCTCGGTGTGAAGTTGGATTTTTCCTCTGCCTACCATCCCCAGTCCAATGGTCATGTCGAGAGAATAAACAAGATTATGGAGAACTATCTACAACACTTTATCTCCAGGCAGCATGATGACTTCGTGCAGCTGCTTCCTTGGGCTAAGTTCTCCTACAACAACCACACTAGTGAGTCCACCGCAAAGAGTCCATTCTTCATTGTCTATGGCCCACACCCTCGAATACCTCTTCCTATTTTCACTACGGATTCCTGGAGGCCTGCACCCTGCTACCCTGGAGGTTGTTGTTCTACTGTGCTGCTCATTTTTCCTAAATGGACATTGCAGGACTTTCTTTGGAGCTCTGTACATAAGAACCTCTGTTATTATTACCATTATGGAGTCCAATGGGACTGATATACCTTCACCCAATGTGTTTTCTTACACTATGGAGGATATAAATAGAATTTTGGCTGGTTCTTTTGGCGATACCTCGTTCCTGAGCTTTCCATCTAAGATAGACATCAAACGCTGTTATCAAAACGTACGATCAATTTAAATTTGCATGTGTCGCTGTAGGCGGAATACTATGAACACAATATGATTCCACGCGGATTACGCTCACATCTTAGACCGAATATTTTTCCTGCTAATGCTGAATTTTGCTCTCGCTTTGAAGGACTATTCAATAAATATGCCTTGGATATTATACTCTTAAATATAGAGTTTTTGCAGAAAGAAATTAAGTTGATTACTTCCAAATTCAGTGAGAGTCAACAAAAATTGGTGTCATTTACCGAACCTAGTGAATTACTCAGTTACAAGGATAAAGTGGAACAATAGATGTCCAAATTTCATACTGAGCAGGAGGAAGCCAAAAGGCACAAAAGGCACCGTGACCATGAAGATCATAAATCTGGGAATGTTTATAACTGGCAGGCTAATGATACTAAAAGTGTGAAATCAAACAATGATAAAAAAATCAGGAATAAGAAGGTGATTCGCTCTACAACAGTTGATTTTTTAGATGTACCAACGATGGAGTCGGTAGAGAGAAACGTCACACCAGAAGGGGAGGGAGACATCATCACCGAAATTCAGAGAACAAGGAGCGTAAGACCCAAAAATGTGGGAATTCAGAAGAAATAGTTCTTGCACTACAGTTACTTGTGGTAAATATATCTTCATGTATCCTTTCCCCTGCATGAATGTCATTATTATGGAAAGGTATTTCTTTTTGTCCAGAATCTGCCACGGACTGGTGTCAACTTGACTAGGATCTAAATGCGTTCTTTAGGTCACTCAAAATAAAAGTATGGTTCTCTGAAAAGGAATGTTATTCGAAATCGGTGACCTCTGTGATACCTGAACTCTCCTTGAAGAGCTTTGAGCTCTATAACAAGAGTGACTTTACACCTCCCTCTAATTCTGATGTACTAGAAGGTTTTATCTCTTCTGTTAAAAAGGATATAAGTATTTTGAAATTAAATGTTGTCAGTGAGGATGAACCCTTGATACTTCCAAATTTGACACGTGATGAGTTTTTGGCTTTGCAGGAATTGGTCCATAAAGACGATCTTGTCATCAAACCCGCTGACAAGGGCGGTGGGTTCATCATTATGTACCGACAGTTATATGTTAATGAACTGGAGAGACAACTATGTGATTCTGATATTTATAGGAAAGTTAATGGTGATCCCAAGTTTGTGTTCATGAGGAAACTTAAGTTTGCCTATGCCTATGCCCTTGATTTGATAGACAGAGAGCTACATAATTTCTTATTACCTAAACATCTAGTCACCCCTCCCATATATTGTCTCCCAAAAATACATAAGGATTTGTATAATCCACAAGGGCGCCCGATTGTGTCGGGTAGAAATTCTTTGTTTAGTCCCTCAGCTATTTTTCTAGATAAACGTCTAAGGCGTTTTGCCACAGAGGCCAAGTCATATATCAGGGACACTGACAATTTTTTTTCTAAAATTCGTGATCTATCCATACCTAGGGAGACCATTTTGGTTTCAATCAATGTGGTTTCACTGTATACCTCCATTAATCATGAGAGAGGGCTGTCAAGTATTAAAAAAGCTTTAGACACCACAAACTTTTCCTCTGAATGTAAATGTTTTGCCGGTGATTTATTAGAGCTAATACTCTTGTGTAATTACTTTTTTTTGGTGATGACTTTATTGTTCAGTTAAGGGGTATGGCTATGGTGTCGAATGTGGCCCCTACATACGCAAACATTTATATGGTGGACCTTGAAGAATCTGTCGTCTATGTATCCTACCATTTTTCCCAAGTTTTGGGATGGTGGCGATACATAGATGACATTTTCCTCATTTGGACCGATTCACAGGTTTCCCAACAGGATTTCTTTATGGATCTAAACATGGTGGATCAGGATATCAAATTTACTAGGGTCAACCATACAGAGTCTATACAATTTTTGGGCACTACTGTTTACATCAAAGATGATCGTCTATTGACAGATCTCTTTGTAAAAACCACAGACCATAATAGTTTAATACAATATGAGAGTCATCATCCAAGGAAAATGGTTAGATCCCTTCCACTTAGCTAAATGCTGAGAGTTAAAAGGATTGTTGACAACAATTCCATTTTGATGGATCGTCTGGAAGAGTGCCTAGTTAGATCCCAGATTACTAAAGTTAGGGATACGGAAGGGTGCGATGGAATTACTACATGTACTCCCAAAGAGAGACGCATCACAACCTTTGATGAACATAGTCCACTTATTATGCGTGTTATACGGAAACACTGGCCCATGTTGGGAAATTTTTATGGTGTTCCTCCTTTCAAACCCCCCCCCCCCCACTCTTCTCATACAGGAGATTAACTAATTTGAGAGACAGATTAGTAAAGAGTGAGATAGGCCCTAAGGGTAGCGGTAGGTCTATTAACCCCTTAAAGAGACTCTGTCACCACATTATAAGTGCCCTATCTCCTACATAAGGAGATCGGCGCTATAATGTAGGTGATAGTAATGCTTTTTATTTAGAAAAACGATCTATTTTAAACCACCTTATGAGCGATTTTTAGCTTTATGCTAATGAGTTTCTTAATGCCCAAGTGGGCGTGTTTTTACGTTAGACCAAGTGGGCGTTGTACAGAGGAGTGTATGATGCTGACCAATCAGCGTCATACACTTCTCTCCATTCCTTTACACTGCACTAGTGATATAGTTATATCGTTATGTGCAGCTACATACACACACTATAACATTACTGCAGTGTCCTGATAATGAATATACATCACTACCAGCCTGGACGTGATGTTTATTCAGAATCCTGACACTTCTGAATCTTTTCTGTGAGATTCCAGCAAGGCAAGCGAAATCTCATTTGAAATGACAGGTTACATCGTAATCTCAAGAGATTACGCTTGCCTTGCTGGAATCTCACAGAAAAGATTAAGAAGTGTCAGGATTCTGAATAAACATCACCTCCAGGCTGGTAGTGATGTATATTCATTATCAGGACACTACAGTAATGTTAGTGTTTGTGTATGTAGCTGCACATAACAATATAACTATATCGCTAGTGCGGTGTAAATGATTGGAGAGAAGTGCATGACGCTGATTGGTCAGCGTCATATACTCCTCTGTACAACGCCCACTTGGTCTAAAGTAAAACACGCCCACTTGGGCATTAAGAAACTCATTAACATAAAGCTAAAAATCGCTAATAAAGTGTTTTAAAATAGATAGTTTTTCTAAATAAAAAGCATTACTGTCACCTACATTATAGTGCCGATCTTCTTATATAGGAGATAGGGCACTTATAATGTGGTGACAGAGCCTCTTTAAGGACGCAGCCACTTTTGGACCAAATGACACAGCCTCATTTTTTTAAATCTGACATGTGTCATTTTATGTGGTAATAACTCCGGAATGCTTTTACCTATCCAAGCGATTCTGAGATTGTTTTCTCGTGACATATTGTACTTTATGTTAGTGAAAAAATTTGGTCGATAAATTCAATATTTTTTGTGAAAAACACCAATATTTAGAGAAAATGTGCAAAAATGTTCTAAATTCAAATGTATCTGCTTGTAAGACAGATAGTTATACCACACAAAATAGTGACTAGTTAACATTTCCCATATGTTTACTTTATGTTTGCATCATTTTTTTTAATTATTTTTCTAGGACGTTACAAGGCTTATAAATTTAGCAGCAATTCCTCATATTTTCAAAAAAATTTCAAATGGCTATTTTTTTAGGGAACAGTTCAGATCTGAAGTAGCTTTGAGGGCCTTATATATTAGGAACCCCCACAAATCACCCTATTTTAAAAACTGCACCCCGTAAAGTATTCAAAACAGCATTTAGAAAGTTTCTTAACCCTTTATGCGTGTCACAGGAATTAAGGCAAAGTGGAAGGGAAATTTGCAAATTTAATTTTTTTTGCAGAAATTCCATTTAATACATTTTTCCTGTAATACTGAAGGTTTTTACAAGAGAAACACAACTGAATATTTATTGCCCTGATTCTGCAGATTTTAGATATATCCCACATGTGGCCCTAGTGTTCTACGGGCCCAAAACAAAGGCCCCAGAATTAGATGAGCACCTAGTGGATTTTTCGGCCTTCCTTGTAAAGGATCTGCCAGACACAGCTTCTGTGTCGACGCCCGTGGTTAATGAGTCTGCACCTGCTCCTAAGTCTGATAGAGTGACTCGATCTTCTACCACTCAGGCTGGGAGGCTGAGGAGTGGGAGAGCCTATCACAGCCTGGCCAGACGGAGCTAGCTCCCGCCCTCTGTCTATTTATACCTTCATTTCCTGCTCCTCCTTTGCCTGTGATTCTGCCTGTTTCCTGGCTCTGCTGCTGCTGCTTGTACTATTGTCCTCTGCTTCATATTGACCCTGGCTTTACTGACTACTCTCCTGCTCTGCGTTTGGTACCTCGTACACTCCTGGTTTGACTCGGCTCGTTCACTACTCTTGTTGCTCACGGTGTTGCCGTGGGCAACTGCCCTATTTCCCTTAGCTTCTGTGTACCCTTGTCTGTTTGTCTGTCGTGCACATATTGAGCGTAGGGACCGTCGCCCAGTTGTACGCCGTCGCCTAGGACGGGCCGTGCAAGTAGGCAGGGACTGAGTGGCGGGTAGATTAGGGCTCACCTGTCTGTCTCCCTACCCCGGCATGACATTCCTTTTCTTAAATTATATTTCAGGCACCATGTTAGATTAGAAGAGATCTTGTGGTGCAAAAACAAAGGAAACCCCCCAAAAGTGAATCCATTTGGGAAACTACACCACTAGAGGAATTCATCTAGGGGTGTAGTGATCATTTTGACCACACAGGTATTTCATAGCTTTCATTACAATTGGACAGTGAAAATGAAAAATGACATTATTTTTCAACAAGATGTAGCTTTACCTCAGAATTTTAAATTTTTTCAACAAATAAATGAGGAAAAGCACCCAATATTAGTAAAGCAACTTCTCCAGAGTACGGAAATACTCCATATGTGGTAATAAACCACTGTATGAATACACATCAGGGCTCAGAAGGGAAGGAGCGCCATTTTGCTTTTGGAGAGTACAGATTTTGCTGGATTAATTTCTCAGCACCATGTCGCATTTGTAAAGCTCCTAAGGTACCAGTACAGTGGTAACCCCCCAAAAGTGACTCCATTTGGGAAACTACACCCCTAGAGGAATTCAACTAGGGGTGTAGTGAGCATTTTGACCCCGATGTGTTTCATAGATTTTATTAGAATTGGGCAGTAAAAATTAAAAATTACATTTTTTTCCACTAAGATGTAGTTTAGGTCAAAATGTTTTATTTTCTCATCAAATAAAGGAGAAAAAGCACTGTAACATTTGCAAAGCAACTTCTCCAGAGTACGTAAATGCCCCATATGTGGTAATAAACCACTGTATGAATACACATCAGGGCTCAGAAGGAAAGGAGCCCCATTTGGCTTTTGGAGAGCAGATTTTGCAGAATTGTTTTTTCTGCATCATGTTGCTTTTACAAAGCCCCTTAGGTACCAGTACAGTGGAAACTCCCCAAAAGTGACTCCATTTGGCAAGCTACACCCATTGAGGACTTCATCTAGGGGGGTAGTGAGCATTTTGACCCCACAGGTGTCTCATAGATTTTATTACAAATGGGCAGTGAAAATGAAAAATTACATTATTTTCCAATGACACGTAGCATTAGTTCAAAATTTTTCATATAAAAGAAAAAAAGCACCATAACATTTGTAAAGCATTCTCTCCAGAGTAGGGAAATACCCCACACGTGGTCATAAACTGTAATTTGGACACACAGCAAGGCTCTAAAGGGAAGGAGAGCCATTTAGTATTTGGAGTGGAGATTTTACAAGATTAATTTTTTGACACAATTTTGCATTGAGCTACAGTATCAGTACAGTGGTACTCCCGAAAAATTACCCCATTTTGGAAACTAGATCTCTCAAAGAATTTATCTAGGGGTGTAGTGAGCATTTTGACCGCACAAGTGTTTTGCATAAATTAGTAAACAATAGATGTTGCAGGTCTAAAATGGCTGTTTTCCACAGATATGCCATTTCAGTGCCCAATGTGTTGTGCCCAGCTTGTACCACCGTAGACACACATCCCATAAATTGTTAAGCGGGTTCTCCAGAATACAGTAATACCCCATATGTGGTCATAAATTGCGGTTTGGGCACACTGCCAGGCTCAGTTGGACCACCATTTGGCTTTTGAAGCACAGATTTTGCTTGGTCTTTTACTGGTATTTCAGCTTATAATGTGGGGGCATATGTAAGCTGGGCGGAGTACAACAGGGTATATGTAAGCTGGGCGGCATACATCAGGGCATATGTAAACTGAGCGGAGTGCAACAGGTCATAATACGATGATGTTATAATGGGATGAAGGAATAATCCATGGATTGGTGTGGTACGCTTTGAACCAATCCTTTATGCACAGGCTGGGTTTATTGGGCATTATACAAAATATCTGCGCTCCAGTATTGCCCTATATTTGACTTCTTCACTAGCCCTATAAGCCGCACAAGGCCCTAATGTTTCCTCATCTCCGCTGCATCTACAGGGTCCACCTGTGGGGTCCAGCAAATGATGATGTGGGGTATTTAGTGAAATTCTACTGGACCTAAAAAATGAGTCTGAGGCTGTAATTTAGCATCATTTAGCATCATTGCGTTTTGAAAATCATAACGTGTTATTTTTCCGTTGATGGAGCTGTGTGAGGGCTTATTTTTTGTGGAATGAGCTGTAATTTTTATTGGTTTCATTTTGGGGTACATGCGATTTTTTTTATCACTATTCCATTTTTTGGGAGATGAGGAAACAAAAAAACATCCATTCTAGCATCCATTTTTTTTTTTTTACAGTGTTCCCTGTACACTATAAACAACATGTTAACTTTATTCTGCGGATCGATACGATTACAGCGACACCAAATTTATATAGTTTTTTTTTTTACGTTTCACTATGTTCCCACAATAAAAATACTCTTTTCTAAAAAAATCATGTTTTAGTCATTTTCTGACAGCCATAACTTTTTTTATTTTCTAGTTGATATCGCCGTGGGAGGACTTGTTTTATGCGTGACAAACTGTAGTTTGTACTGGTACCATTTTGCGTTACTTGCAACTTTTTGATCACTTTTTATTAAATTTTTTTTGAGACAAGATGACCAAAAAATAACATGCTGTCATTGTTTTTTATTAAAAAAATTTACGGTGTTCACCGTACGGTAAAACTAATGTGAAATTTTTATAGATCAGGTCGTTCTGAACACAGCGATACCTATTATGTATAGTTTTTTTCATGTTTTCATTTTTTTTCTAATAATAAAAAGTTGATCAGGGAAACAGGGCGATTATTGTTTTTATTAGTTAAAACTTTTATCTATTTATTATTCTTTAACATTTTTTTTTACTTTTTTCACAATTTTTTTACACGGACCTGGGGACTTGAAGATCTGGTCTTCTGATCCCCGGTACAATACATTGTACTACTTGTGTAGTGCAGTGTATTGTAACTGTCATTCATCATCTGACAGTTAGCGTATTAGGTCCTGACTCGGGCAGGACCTAATAGGCTTCCGTACCTGGGCAACCAGGAAGCCTAGCAATGGCTTCCTGTTTGCCATAGCAACCATCGCCACCCGCGATCCATCACGGGGGGTCCGGGGGTACAGAAGGAGCTCCCTCCCTCTGTCAACCACTTCAATGCGGCGGACGCCATTGACAACCGCATTGAAGGGGTTAAATGGCTGCGATCGGCTGTAACAGCCATCGCAGCCATTCCAGCGGGATGTCAGCTGTGTATGACAGCTGACAGCCGCTGAAGATAAAGCGCGCACAGCTCCTGTGCTCGCTTTATCTACAGGGCGTGACTGTACGCCCGAGTGCGGGAACGCACTTTGTATCCGGACGTACAGTCACGCCCAAAAGCGGGAAGGGGTTAAAAATGATTTGACTACTCGGAGGGGTTGTTACCCCTGCCTTGGTTGTGCCAATTGTGGGTTGATGTGTAAGGGTGATACCATTATGCACCCAGCCACAGGCAAGATTTACAAGATACAAATTTTTTTGACTTGTAGGTCTGATTTTGTGATCTACATACTTATGTGCACTTGCAAACGTTTATACGTAGGTGAGGCTACGACTGAGTGTAGGATTAGATTAAACACTCATAAATCCACAATTAATACGAAAAAGACGGAATTACCGTTACCTAGGCATTTCTGTGAAGCCCATCATAGGGTTAACCAGCTCCGCTTTTGGATTATTGATTATATATCACCACTCAGGAGAGGGGGTGATAGGGAGAAATTGCCTAAGAGAAAGGAGGTAGAGTGGATTAACAAACGTAGTACTGTACAACCAAATGGCCTTAATTTTGAATATAACCTTAGAGCGTTTTCATGAGATGTATTTTCTAGACAGACGTGGATTCCAGATTTGCCCCAGGTGTGATCCAAAGATACTATTTTATTGTCCCCTTTATGTAGTAAGGTTTATTGTACATTTTATTAGAGTTTTCTTATACACTTGTTTTTTTTATATACTTGTTTATAATACTTATGATAATATAGAGAATTTATTCTCTTTTCTTGTATTGTATTTTTTAGGTATCTACATTCAATTGAATTTGGACTACTGCATTGGATACTCACCCAAACTGAGGGTCTCATAATTGATATGGCATTTGGATGAATATGTTCTATATTATCATCCTATGGTATACCATTTAATGTGAAATTGCATACATGATATAAAAAAACAATTTTATTGATTTTAATATAAGACTCATCCTTTCTTTCTTCAATTTGGGTCAATAGAACCTTGTATGGTGATAGCAGCTGGGTTACAATGTCTATTTTTTTCATTGCACCGTACTGCCCGTTATACAGTGAAGGAAATAAGTATTTGATCCCTTGCTGATTTTGTAAGTTTGCTCACTGTCAAAGACATGAACAGTCTAGAATTTTTAGGCTAGGTTAATTTTACCAGTGAGAGATAGATTATATAAAAAATAAAATAAAAATCACACATCACATAGTCAAAATTATATATATTTATTTGCATTGTGTACAGAGAAATAAGTATTTGATCCCCTACCAACCATTAAGAGTCCAGCTTCCTCCAGACCAGTTACACGCTCCAAATCAACTTGGTGCCTGCATTAAAGACGGCTGTCTTACATGGTCACCTGTATAAAAGACTCCTGTCCACAGACTCAATTAATCAGTCTGACTCTAACCTCTACAACATGGGCAAGACCAAAGAGCTTTCTAAGGATGTCAGGGACAAGATCATAGACCTGCACAAGGCTAGAATGGGCTACAAAACCATAAGTAAGACGCTGGGTGAGAAGGAGACAACTGTTGGTGCAATAGTAAGAAAATGGAAGACATACAAAATGACTGTCAATCGACATCGATCTGGGGCTCCATGCAAAATCTCACCTCGTGGGGTATCCTTGATCCTGAGGAAAGTGAGAGCTCAGTCGAAAACTACACGGGGGGAACTTGTTAATGATCTCAAGGCAGCTGGGACCACAGTCACCAAGAAAACCATTGGTAACACATTACGCCGTAATGGATTAAAATCCTGCAGTGCCCGCAAGGTCCCCCTGCTCAAGAAGGCACATGTACAGGCCCGTCTGGAGTTTGCAAATGAACATCTGGATGATTCTGAGAGTGATTGGGAGAAGGTGCTGTGGTCAGATGAGACTAAAATTGAGCTCTTTGGCATTAACTCAACTCGCCGTGTTTGGAGGAAGAGAAATGCTGCCTATGACCCAAAGAACACCGTCCCCACTGTCAAGCATGGAGGTGGAAACATTATGTTTTGGGGGTGTTTCTCTGCTAAGGGCACAGGACTACTTCACCGCATCAATGGGAGAATGGATGGAGCCATGCACCGTCAAATCCTGAGTGACAACCTCCTTCCCTCCACCAGGACATTAAAAATGGCTCGTGGCTGGGTCTTCCAGCACGACAATGACCCGAAACATACAGCCAAGGCAACAAAGGAGTGGCTCAAAAAGAAGCACATTAAGGTCATGGAGTGGCCTAGCCAGTCTCCAGACCTTAATCCCATCGAAAACTTATGGAGGGAGCTGAAGATCCGAGTTGGCAAGCGACAGCCTCGAAATCTTAATGATTTACAGATGATCTGCAAAGAGGAGTGGGCCAAAATTCCATCTAACATGTGTGCAAACCTCATCATCAACTACAAAAAACGTCTGACTGCTGTGCGTGCCAACAAGGGTTTTGCCACCAAGTATTAAGTCTTGTTTGCCAAAGGGATCAAATACTTATTTCTCTGTGCAAAATGCAAATAAATATATATAATTTTGACAATGTGATTTTCTGTTTTTTTTTTAAATATAATCTATCTCTCACTGGTAAAATTAACCTAGCCTAAAAATTCTAGACTGTTCATGTCTTTGACAGTGGGCAAACTTACAAAATCAGCAAGGGATCAAATACTTATTTCCTTCACTGTATATATATATATATATATATATATTTATATATATATACATACATAAACGCGCACACATTGTTTTGGGGGGGGGGGGCGGAAATATGTTATTACGAGGATACTTACTGCTGGGGCCCTGTATCTGAGTTTATCATGTGTGATACTGACTGCTGGGGCCCTGTATCTAAGTTTATCATGTGTGATAATGTCTACTGGGCCATGTATCTAAGCCTATCAAGTGTGATACTGTCTGCTGGGGCCATGTATCTAAGCCTATTATGTACGATACTGTCTGCTGAGACAAGGTGGGTATGTGGGACTACCTATAGGGGACTGCATGGCACTGTCTAAAAGGTGGATGTATGGCAGGGGGACTGAGTGTGGAACCAGGGGTTGTGACACCATATACAGGGGGCATTGTGTGGGGAGCTCTCTACAGGTGCTTTTGATTAGAGCCCCGAGACATAACTTTGTTTGGTCACACAGAAATGCCAAATTTTCCCCTGAGGTTTAATACAAGGACACTTACTGCTGGAGCCCTGTATCTAAGGCTACATTCACACGAGCATGAAAGATTTACTCACGTAAATCTGGTCGTGTGCATTGCGTTTTGCATGCGTGTGCTTTGCATGTGGTATGTATTTATCACGTACTTGCAAGCACTTTTTTTCAATGTAATTGATGCGTCAAACATGGACGGCACACGGATGTGATCTTTGTGCTGTCCATGGTTTTCACGCACCCATTGATTTCAATGGGTGACTAGGGGCGTGAAAACGCACTAATATAGAACATGCAGTGAGTTTCACGCAACGGACACTCCCTGCATGAAAACTCACACATGTGTGAATAGCCTCATTGAAATCAACGGGTCCGTGTGCTGAGCGTTGTTTCAAAGCACAGCACACGGACAAGATTCACGCTTGTCTGAATGAGCCCTAAGTCTATCATGTGTGATACTGTCAGCTGGGGCCATGTATCTAAGCCTATCATGTATGATACTGTCTGCTGGGGCCCAGTATCTAAACAAATCATGTGTGATACTGTCTGCTGAGACAATGCATCCAATTCTATCGAGCTGTTTAGCAATAGGAGCCTTAGTTTAATAGATATCATATCTCCGATATATACAGTATGTAAAAATATATATATTTTTCAGGGGGTAAATATATGTCTCGGGGCTTGTGCCCCTGATCTTTTAAGACCCTAGCAATGCCCATGGGGAGCGCTGTGTGGCGCTATCTACTAGGGGGGGGTAGCTGTGTGGTGCTACCTACAAGGGGGGCTGTACGGCACTATACAGGGGGAGGGCTCTGTGGCACTATCTACTAGGGGGGCCTGTGTGGCACTATTCAGGGGGAGGGCTGTGTGGCACTATCTACTAGGGGGGCTGTGTGGCACTATCTACTGGGGGGGGGGGCTGTGTGGCACTATACAGGGGGAGGGTTGTGTGGTACTATCTACTAGTGGGAGCTGCGTGGTACTATCTACTAGGGGGCTGTGTGGCACTATCTACTAGTGGGAGCTGTGTGGTACTATCTACTGGGGGGGCTGTGTGGCACTATCTACTAGGGGGCTGTGTGGCACTATCTACTAGGGGGGCTGTGTTGCACTGTCTACAAGAGGAGGGCTGTGTGTGGCACTATCTTCAAAAGGGGGCTGTGTGTGGCACTATCTACAAGAGGGGGGCTGTGTGTGGCACTATCTACAAGAGGGGGCTGTGTGTGGCACTATCTACAAGAGGGGGGCTGTGTGTGACACTATCTACAGGGGGCTGTGTGTGGCAATATCTACAAGAGAAGAGGCTGTGTGTGGCACTATCTTTAAGAGAGAGGCGTTGTGTGGCACTATCTACAAGAGGGGGGCTGTCTGTGGCACTATTATTATTGTGGGGCCTAAAGGGGGTACTATTATAGTGTGTGACACCGAGGGGGCATTATTTCCATGTGGGGCACTATAGATGGTGAGGGTTATATAGAGGGTGGTGAGGTGCTACAAAAGCGAGAAGCCAAAGATGTTTGTGTTTCAAATTCTGCAGAGGCGATTCGTATTGGGTGAAGGCATCAGGGAAATCAGGGCCGGATGAAGAAGAAAAGGAAAAGTGAGCGACTCCAATCTGAGAAGAAGTCACTGGTGAGTCACTGGATTTCACTCTATTGTATTAAAGGAGTTTTCCCATCTTAGACATTTATGGCATATGCACAGGAAATGCCAGCTCTGGGACCCGCACCTATATCTAGAACTGGACACAGAAACCAGGCAGAGACCAGTGGAGTGAGGGTCACGCGTTCACGCAGCTTTCTCCATTTCAGTCATCATGGGGGTCAGCAGTCAGCCCCATATTGATCAAAACTTCTGATATTTCACTATCACATGTCCAAAGTGTTCTGAAATTATAGATTCCCTTGACATATGTGTTCTGGGGAAGTAGGGTACCAACCAAGATTGCCAACCTGATTTTTATTTTTTAAGTACAACCCTTATTTTTACAGACTGTCCAGGAATTGACTTTAAAGGATAGAATACTACAGTCGGCTTGCCTTATAACCCTTCACCACTTCCCCTGAATAAAACTCAGAAAACTGTTGTGGTGAAAGGCCATAGCAGCCACATTTATTAACATATTAAATCAAATATGCCAATTCAGCATAATCCTAAATATATAGAATAATATATAAATAACCAATAATAACAAAGAATAACATAACAATAACATACTGGCATATGTCAAAATATGGGAGGGAAGAAGAGCTCTTAGAAGGCAGTCTCCAAAAATCTAATTTTACCCTTGGCCGTCCACCTGACCCAAAGGCACCGTATATAATTTATAAAATGCTTCTAGGGACTCCATCCCCTCCAGAAACTCCACCTGTTTTATTTTGCACCAATCCGATGCACGGCCCCTTTTCGTGCACCTTACCATCAATTGTGTGCCTCCAAGGAACCCCCTCTCCCCGCCACAAACTGGCTACAGTGACACCTTACTGTCGACCGTCCCTCCACACCTGAAGGGCAAGCTCTAAACCCTCCTGCAAACCCAGACACCAGATATCGATCCCAATGGCATTCAAATGTACCCCGTCGGCTCTGTGAAGCTCTGCCGACGGCACCTCCAGCTCGCGGTGACGCACTGCAATACCGCCATGCCTGCGAATAAAACGGGCTATCTCCTTGTTGATCTTCGCCCTAGCCCTATTTAGGCTATCAACCGAACGTGCCTGTCGCCATGCTCGCCTTTCCACAATATCCGACCATACGACAAGTAATTTGGAAAAGCTGCCCAAAGCCGCAACAGATCCAGTTTAATATACCGCACTATGTCCCTGGAAGGCCTGAGCGCAATATCATTGATCATTGCCCCCGACATGTAAAAGTAACACATCCGGAGGTCTATCCAGACCTGCGTAAAATTGCACCTCTGACAGCACCCTGTTCCACAGCATTCCCCTAATCCCCAGACACCGCACCTGCATCTGTGACCGAGACAAGTCCAATTGACGACCGTCTGGGCGTACATCCACCCGCAGCGCACCCCAGTACACAAAGGAGTGCACAACAATCCAGGCTAAGCAAACGTCCGCGCCTGAAAAACAGTAAACAAAGCATAACACACAATCCCCATGCAACACATGCCCATGCAGGCAATCCCCATATCCCCACTAATATAACATAACTCTTAAATCTGGCAGACTCCCAGCGACCGATTCTCAAAATTACTGAATCAGACAACCCCCACCTAGACACCTCCGTGGCCGTACCAATCCTAAATGAATGCGAACAATATTCACGCGCCTCCATCCCTAAAGATGCCAAACATTTCCGAAACACCTATACAAACTGATACCAGGATAAAAATCTACCATTTTTATGCAACAAAAGAAGCTTACCACCCCGAGGCCGAACTACCATAAAGCTCTCCACACAACCGACCAGGCACAATGCAGATCCCCCCAACCGCGCCAACACCACCCTCAAACCTTTTGCCAACTGGTCAGTTTTTTACCGCCAAATCAGACAAGACACAAAATCCACACCAATCCGCACATCGCCCACCAACAAACCGCCAACCACCGTCCCACTTCGGGCCACCAATTCTGAAACTCAAAACGCTCC
This sequence comes from Rhinoderma darwinii, assembly GCF_050947455.1. NCBI lineage: Eukaryota > Metazoa > Chordata > Amphibia > Anura > Rhinodermatidae > Rhinoderma > Rhinoderma darwinii. The sequence goes on along the minus strand of NC_134698.1, from coordinate 45,375,266 downwards.
AAAGAAGGGAAATGAGAAAGCCGCCCGAAACAAACAAACCTCATACTCAGAGGAACATACCAGGTCCAAACATTCACTCAACGAACCCAATAATATCACAAATGCCCCTTAATTTGCACCAAAAAGATACAGCTGCCACCCGCTGTGAAGCCACTAAAACATAAGCCCCCTCACTAAAAGACAAACTTACAAAGTACGATAGCAAACATCCCAACGCCGGTCTGATTCGTGCATCCCCACCTGTCTCAACAAATCCTCCCAACACGTCCATACTCTGGAATACGCCGCCCATGTAGCGGTACTCACGGACTGACGAATCAATGCTGCCGACACCCCTGGACCACGTCCCATAGCCACGTGAGGCAAGACTTCCCAAGCTGCTCCGCACCCGGTGCCAACTTGCGAAACCTGTCCCACTGAAAGTGAGAGAATCAGTGATATCATTTACAATTCCAGGTACATGAACCGCCACGAAGCAAGAATTCAAAACCAAACATCGTAACACTAAATGGCGAATCAACCGAACCACAGGAGGTGAATTGGCCATCTGTTTCTTTATGGCTTTCACCACCCCCATGTTATCGCAACAAAAAAGGACCTTCTTGTTGCGAAAACGTTTACCCCAAATTTCAGCGGCCATTACAATCGGGAACAACTCCAGTAAACCATAATAGTCACCAAACCCTCTTCCCTCCACACCTCCGGCAACGGCCCAGCACTCCATTCACCCTGAAAATATGCCCCAAACCCATGCGCCCCCGAAGCATCTACATTACACACAACCACGTCAATCCACTCAACCGACCTGCCATTGTATTGAACTAAAAATTCCTCCCAAACCCCCAGATCAGCCCGAACGTCCGCGAACAAGCGAATTAAATGATGAGGTACTGGCATCCCCGCCATAGTTAAGGCCAGCCGGCGGCAGAACACTCGCCCCATGGGCATGGTCCTGCAGGCAAAGTTTAACTTCCCTAGTAGGCACTGTACCACACGCAGCTGTACTTTATGCGCTCCCCGCACCCGAGCTACCGTTGCCCTCAAATCAAGCACTTGTCGTCCGGCAACCGACACTCCATTCGGACGGCATCAATGATGATGCCCAAGAATTTTACAGTCATCGCCGGCCCTTCCGTTTTATCCGGAGATAACGACGCCCCAAACCATGCTGCCACCCGCTCCATGGTATGTAACAAGATGGAGCATACATGCGACCCAGCCGGGCCGACAAACAGGAAATCGTCCTGGTAGTGTAGCACGGAACACCAGCTGGCATCCTGCTTCACCACCCACTCCAAAAACTTACTGAACATCTCGAAATATGCACACGAGATAGAACAGCCCATAGGCAAGCAACAATCTACATAAAATCCCCCCCCCAACAAAACCCCAACAACGGAAAACTATCCGGATAAACTAGCAACAGCCGAAACGCCATCTCAATGTCAGTTTTTGCTAATAGCACCCCCTCGCCAAACTTCCTAACCCAAGAAACCGCCGCATCAAACGACGTATATAACACTGAACAAATGAACAATGTCATCATTGACCGACCCACCCACCGGGAAAGGGAGATGATGGATCAGGCGAAATTTATTGGGCTCCTTTTTGGGAAACGTCCCAAAGGGGAAACCCACATGTCCTGCCATGGCGGAACGGTAAATGGACCCACTATCCTCCCAAGATCCACCTCCTTCTTAATTTTATCTGCAACCACCCCTGGCCACCAAACCACCAAATTCCTATGTACAATCAAAGGCCCGCCCAAGTGACTCGGGATCCGTCAACCCTGCCCGTAAAACTTCCGCCGCCGCCCTATCTGGGTACTGCTCTAGTTACGGAATCATCCTGGCCACCCTCACCGGCGTCGCCCCTCTTCTGTCCAACCTCCGGTCCTTTTCCTTTACCGCACTTAAAACATCTGGACAAGCTATGTGCACCCCCACAGCCAGAGCACTCATGCTTGTAACGGCAGTCAGACAAGAATTGCCGGAATTGCTCATCGTAGCGCAACCACGCCACCCCACCATACACCAGATAAGCCTCACCAATCCCGTCCATGTAACAAAACAGAGCGGAACAATTCTTCGGCACCTTTTCCCCAACCACACTAGCCAAAATCGCGAACGCCTGTAGCCAGTTAGCAAAAGTGCGAGGAGTAAAGCGATACTGACGCTTCTCCTCCTCATCCTTTTTACTTTCATCAGGCTTTAAACGATCCAGGTTTAACTTCTTCAGCGGCAACAAGGAGAAGATCACGATGTAATCGTCTTTCCAGATCTTCACCTTTACCTTTGGCTTCAGGTGGGCCCCGAGTGGCCCATCAAAGCAGACGTACACCTCCCCCTAAGCCGCGTCTGCCAACCTAACATGCTCAACCTGTTTCGCCTTACTGGGCACACCCCCACCAACTGCAGGAGTCCCCCCCCAGCCGAGGGTGTCTCCGGAACCTCAACCACTGTCACCGGCCCTTGCCCACTCCCTGCAGACCCTGCAGCCTCTGCCCCCATTACAAGGCCCATATGACCCACCGCCGACATAACTTCCCTATTCACAAGAGGCATTCCCGGTTGCTCCAGCGCAGACCACACTACACCGCTGGTGCGTAATTTTGACCCGCTATGCCCCCCCTAAACACGTTAATAATGCCATCTCCCCCAACAACACATCCTGCACTGACCAGTCACTGCACATTCCCCCATCACCCACATGCAATACAGACCCCAAACCCGCCCCACAACCCAAATGCTCCTCACCTGGCCGTGCCTGGGCAGGACCCCCAGCAGCCATGGAAACCTCTCCTGATGTCGTCATGGACCGGCTGGCAGCGCCTCTGGCCGTTGTCCTAGGAACCGCTTCCCGCCATGGGGGGACATCCTGGAAATCCTCCTCCTCGGTCTCCCCCATTAATTCCCCTTCTTCATGTACTTCCCTGACGTCATTTCCGGGTGCCAGACCAGGGGAACTAGGCTCCGCCCCCTGGTTACAACGAGCAGGCTGCCAGCCCATCCTCGTACACAGGCCGCAGCGCCGGACCTCCAAATCCTATGCTGACCTGCTCCTCACTACTCCTGCAGCTGAAGCCGCTGGCTGATCACTCGCTGGGGAGCCTGCACCATGCTGGGACGTTGCTGCTCCCACCTGAAGGATGGTCCCCTGCCTGGCTACTTCCCCGCAGAGGGATTAGACGTTAGTCCTTCAGCTCCACATTGTCTTGAAGGAGGGGGAAGGAGACCCCTGCCCACCTCCTGTCGTGTCCCGCCACTGTGATGGATTCCTCCCCACTCTCGGATGCGCTGAAGCCGAACGCCTCCGGACATCTGAGGCAGGAGAGTCCCTCTGGGGGCTCTCCAAACGGCACCGGACTCGTTGGGTAACCTCTGGGCTGAGGCGTTCTGGCAGCCTAGAACGGCAGTCCCGGAACCTAGCACCCGGTTCTCCCGCCGCATCCCCGCTGCTGGATACCGCCACCATCAATGTAGACTGCACCCACTCCTGTCCTCTCTGCTGCACAGCCTCACGGACCGCTGCCAGGAACTCATCTATAGATGACGCCATTGTAAGGTAAGCTCAAACTTCTCCCTCTGCACGATAAAACTGCCTACACTTCCTTATTTTAGCTCCCTTAATAACCTGCCCCCTGCCAAAGGCCATCCCCTCTCCATCTACTTTCACAACCCTAACTCCCTGCCCACATTAACCCTTACCATCATTTTCCATCCTTCCTGATTCTACCCCAGTCAAGCCGCATTCCACTACGGCTTCGCCCATTGCTCTCCTTATGGACGGTTGGCAACCCTGCTGCCAACCAATCAAGCTGTAATGATAATTCACTAATGGATCGTCACCCAAGATCCTGAAGGCATATCTGCCTCGAGTGAGGCAATAATTATTAAATTAGGCAGGTTTGGCATTCAGGAATCTAGGCAATTTGGGTGACTAACCCTGAGGGAACAATAATAGTGGCCTCATTAGTTGTAACTCAGCTTTCTCAGAAACAAATATAATGAGGAATGGCCAAATATACAGGGTGATTCAAAAGGAATGGTGCAAATTATAGCTTCAGTATTTATAACCGAGAAAACGCAAATTTATTAACATGAAAAGACACACTATCTATCCAAGTTTTATCTATACACTATAAATGTTCAAAGTGATTTCCATTGGCAGATGTCTAAGCGGTAGTCCAGTTCCGTGAAGACGCATGCCAGCATATCCTCGGATATGGACTGCACTGTTTCAGTGATGTGTTGTCTAAGGTCGTTCAGATCCCGTGGCTGGGGGGGCAGATACACTGAGTCCGTGATATAGCCACACAGAAAGAAGTCGCAGGGGGTTAGATCTGGCGATCGTGGAGGTCAGCGTAATAGATTCGGGCATTGTCGATCCAAAGTTCCGGTAGAGTTTCATTCAGGTATCGGCGAACATCCAACTTGAAATGTGGAGGTGCACCATCCTGCTGATAGACTATGTTTGGCAGATCTTCCTCTATCTGTGGCTTAAGCCATTCCTTTAACAGGTCCAGGTAGGCGTGGCCAGTGACAGTATCCTCTGCAAAAAAGAATGGACCATAGACTTTGCTCCTGATCATTGCACAGAACACGTTTACATAGGGTGAGTCCCTCATGTGCTCGATAGGGGCACATGGTTTTTCTAAGCCCCAAATTCTAATATTGTGGCGATTGACATTCTGACTGAGGTGAAAGGTATAGTAAAGAACAGCGGGGAATCCTCCAGCTCACTCACTGTTTGTCTTGGTCCAGAAAGCGCTTGGATCCTGCGTGACGGCACACGGCACAGTATCAGGAAAAACGAAAGAATGATCCAGAGCTTGTTGAAGATGATAAAAAGGAACGGCAGTTCCAAGTTTAATTGAATATTTAAAAGTACAAGTGCAAGGGGAGTGGTAGCAACAGCCTACGCGTTTCGGACGGTACCTCCATGAGTAAGGACGGAGGTACCGTCCGAAACGCGTAGGCTATTGCTACTACTCTTGTACTTGTACTTGTACTTTTAAATATTCAATTATACTTGGAACTGCCGTTCTTTTTTGTCATCTTCAACAAGGGCTGGATCATTCTTTCGTTTTTCCTGAGGTGAGAGGTAGCCCCATCGCTGAACACCAGCCTGTCAGCGAATTTGTCCTCTTCCAATCTGCCCTGCAAGTCAATGCAAAAGTCACAGTGTTTCGGTTTGTCATCTGGTTTCAGCTCTTGAATAAGATGGAATCTGTATGGCTTACAACGCAGACGTTTTCGTAAGATAAGCCATACCATGGTTTGTGGCACCTATAGTTCCATACTAGTCAGTCTGGTCAACTTTCTAGGACTACGTTTGTACACGGCTCGAATGCTGTTCACTGTCTCTTCCAAAGTCTTTGGATGGCCCGGTCTTTTCTCATGACATAAACACCCAGTTGTTTTGAATTGCTTCACCGAACGTAAAAAGCTTTTTCTTGCTTCGATTTTGTCTTCTTATGTCCCACTATGTAAGCACATTTCAAATTTGGCTCTTGTAAATGAAAGCTGTGCTGTGATTGGTTGCTATGGACAACTAAGCCAATTTTGCTTTACAGAAATGGTGCTGACATTTAAATTGTTATTTATTTTATTTGTCCTATGAAGAACCCAACTTTTCCAACGTAAAATTCTGTTTGCATTTGTATATAGATGACATTTTAATGTCACATGTACATTTAGAAGCACGCTATAGGCTTTGCTATTATTGTTTACTCAGATTTAAATATTTTTGTTCCTATTGATTAGAATGTGTAGTGTTATTATTTAATGAACAGGAAGAAGAAGGCAAATGAAGGGCAAATTCTATTAATAAAGCCACCAGTTATTATTGTCTTAATCTCGCTTCCATGGCTTATATAATCAATAATGCATAAGATATTGTCATTTCTTATGCATTATTTTGTAAATAATTTGAGCAAATAAGCCATGGTAGTGAGATCAAGTTGATACTAAATGACTGCTTTATTTATAGAATTTACCCTTTATTTGCTTTCATGCTGTTCGTTAAGGCCTCGTTCACATCTGCGTTGGGGTCCCGTTCTGGCGGTCTGTCGGAGCTTTCTGTCAGAATGGGACCCTAAACAGACACAAACTGACAAAGACGGAAACCAGGCTTTCTGTTTCCATCACCATCTGTTTGTCGACTACGCTATTACTTCCGGCAAAACGACGGGTCCGGTGCACAACAAAGACAAACGGAAACCATGGGCATCGGATCTGTCACCATTGAAATCAATGGTGAAGGAAACGGAAACTTCATGCATATGTTGTATCAGTCTCGGACATCCTTTTCCCATTTCTAGGGAGCAAACATGTTCGCCAAATCTTTTTTGCATTGGATGGATAGTTTTGCCTATATAAAATCTCTCACATGGGCAATAAATTACATAAACTACGTATTGTGTCTTGCAGGTTATCAGTTCATTTATGTGGAACGTACAGCCCACTATCTTAGGGTACCTTGGACGTATAAGAGAATTACAAAATTTACACTGACCACATCTATGATTGCCTGTCGGCGCTACTGTTGATAACCAACCTCCTGTTTCTGTATTAGATGTGAAACGACCCTCAACTAGTACATCACTCAGATTTTGACATCTACTGAAAGATACAATTGGACATCTGGTTGCAGCCTCTGCTAGAAACGGATCGTTCTCAACCAGGTGACAGTTTTTGCGAATACTAGAATGTATAACTGTGACTCATAGGACTGAAACCAAAAACTAATACAAAACTATTACTATTCGTTTTGATTGTAATATGGATTGTTGACTCTTTTTATTTACTTTTTCAAATGCTTTGACAATGAGGTGAGAGGGAGAACCTCGTCTAAGCAATCTTTGACTAAATTCCTCAGATTGTTTAAAGAACATATCGTCATTATTGTTAATTCTTCTTAATATCAAGAATTGGGCGTATGGGAGGGACCGCATGATGTGTTTAGGATGATAACTATCAAACCTTAGCAATGTGTTAGTTGAAGTTGGTTTACGATATCCCCTTCTCTGCAATTGGCCCTCATTTGCACTTAAATGCACATCTAGGAATTCTATCTCCTGATCTCCAAATATATATGCAAAATTCATGTTCATATTGTTATTGCTAAAGGGAATGTGTCGCGACTAAGATTTCTTTTTTAAGTAAGTTATTTATTTTTATTATATTTTGTACGTTTTTTGCTGCATTTTTTTTCTTCCATATGGTGGGAAGTATTCAAAATTAAATAATAATTTGACATGTTTTCCTATGTTGGCCACCAGAGGAAGCACTTCCTAGAATTACAGCAAGGTGAATAAGGGAAAGCTAGCTGACTTACAGCTGCTGTAAATGTGGGAGGGAATCTCACTCTATTTTTGGCTACAAACCAGGAAAAGGTGTCTTCAAATTGCTAAGAAGTGTCCGGCTCCGATTTTGGGAGTGATTGTACAAATGGGCGAAGTGTGCACCGGGAACCGGGAGGCCAGCTGTCCCTGACAGCTGACACTCCACTGTATACCGATCAGCGGCTTATTTCCGCTGATTCCGGCAATTAAGCCTTTGATTGCGGTGATCGATTGCAATCACTGCATTCAGGGGTTTCTAGCTCATCGGCAGACCTCACGATGAAATAGTGAGGTTTTCAGATGGCTAGCATGGTGATCGGAGGCCAAGTAATGGCCTCCGTGTCTGCCATGTACAGAAGCCTATCAGGATCAGCCTCCTGATAGACTTCCTGTCAGAGTGACAGGACGTCACTACTGTTCGCGATGCACACTGTCGATGACAGTGTCTGTGATACTGTCGGCGACAGTGTGCATCGGGAACCGGGAGGTCAGCTGTCCCTGACAGCTGACACTCCACTAGTTGCCGATCAGCGGCTCATTGATTTTGGCAATTAACCCGTTACATGCGGGGCTCAATTGCGATCTTGTTTGTAGCACATCAGCAGCCCCCATGCAATTGTGGGGGCTGCTGATGCTTGTGATGGCACCCGGGGGCCAGACAACGGCCCCCGGGTCTGCCATGTATGCAAGCATATGAGGAGCAGCCTCTGGCTGGTCCTCGTAGACTAACTGTCAGAGTGACTGTGACGTCACACTGACAGATGGAATACGTTACACTACCTAGGTAGTGTAATGTATTCTAGCAGTGATCAGAGCTGCAGGTAAAAAAAGAAAGTGTAAAAAGTAAATAAAAAAAAGTTAATAAAAATGTTTTACAAAAGTGTAAAAATAAAAGATTTTTTTTTTCCTATAATAAGTCTCTTATTATTGGGAAAAAATGAAACCGTTAAAAAACAGTACACATATTTGGTATCACCGCGTTTGTAACGACCAAATCTATAAAACTATAAAGTTATTTTTACCGCATGGTGAACGCCGCAAAAAAATAAACTAAAAGCTATGCCAGAATCACTATTTTTTGGTCACCACCCCTCCTAAAATATAGAATAAAAAGTGATCAAAAAGTCACATGTACCTGAAAATAGTACCAATAAAAACTACAACCTGTCCCGCAAAAAACAAGCCCTTACACTGCTTTTTTGACTGAAAAATAAAAAAGTTACGGCTCTCAGAATATGGTGACACAAAAAATAAATTATTTTATAAAGAAGTGATTTTATTGTGCAAACGCTCCAAAACATAAAAAGCTATATACATATGGTATCGCAGTAATCGTACCGACCCACAGAATAAAGTAAAATTGTCATTTATAGCGCATTATGAACGCCGTAAGAAATAAAGCATTTAAAACGCCAAAATCACTGTTTTTGGCCACCAAAGCTCTAAATAAAATGTAATAAAAAGTGATCAAAAATTTGCATCTAACAAAAAATGGTACCAATAAAAACTACAGCTCGTCCTGCCAAAAATAAGCCCTCACACCGCTTAATTCATGGAAAAATAAAAAGTTATGGCGTTTGGAAGGCGTGGAGTGAAAAACTAAAATGGAAAAGCAAAAAAGGATCAGTCCTGCAAAGGTTAATTAATTTCTATTAAAAAAATAAATTATTACCACATGTGGGGTATTGTCATACTCGGGAGAGATTGCGTTACAAATTTAGGGCGACTTTTTCTCCTTTATCCCTTGTGAAAATTAAAAAATGCAACATTTTAGTGGACAAAAATATTTATATTCATTTTCACGGCCTAATTCTACTAAATTCTGCAAAAGACCTGTGTGGTATAAATGCTTACTAAACCCCTAGAAAAATTCCTTGAGGGGTCTAGTTTCCAAAAACTTTTGGGGTGTTTCCACTATTTTGTTCCCTCCAGGGGGTTGCAATCGCGACATGGCACTAAAAACCAATCCAGCAAAATCTGTGCTCCAAAATCCAAATGGCGCTCCCTCCCTTCTGAGCGCTGCCGTGGGTCCAACCAGCAGTTTATTACCACATATGGGGTATTTCCGTAATCGGGAGAAGATGCTTTACAAATTTTGGGGTGAATTTTCATCTTTATTCCTTGTAAATATTAAAAATGTCTATGTTATTTCAGAAAAAAAGTATATTTTCATTTTCACAGACTAACTCCAATAAATATAGCAAAATACCTATGGGGTCAAAGTGCTAACTATACCCCTAGATAAATTCCTTGAGGGGTCTAGTTTCCAAAATGGTGTCACTTTTGGGGAATTTCCACTGTTTTGGCACCACAAGACCTCTTCAAGCTCGACATGGTGCCTAAAATATAATCTAAAAATACGCAAGCCCCAAAATCTAGGTGCTCCTTTTCTTCTGAGGCCGGTGTTTCGGTCCATTACCACACTAGGGCCACATGTGGGATATTCCTAAAAACTGCAGGACCTGGGCAATAAATATTGAGTTGTATTTCTCTGGTAAAACCTTCTATGTTACTCAATTTTTTTTATTACAAATGAATTTTGGCAAAAAAAAGAGAAATTTGTAAATTTCCCCTCTACTTTGCTTTATTTCCAGTGAAATGCCTAAAGGGTTAAAATACTTTCTGAATGCTGTTTTGAATACATTGAGGGGTGCAGTTTTTAAAATGGGGTGAATTATTGGGGTGTTATAATATATAAGGCCCTCAAAATCACTTCACAACTGAACTGGCCACTTTAAAAATAGCCTTTTGAAATTCTCTTGAAAATGTGAGAAATTGCTGCTAAAGTTCTAAGCCTTGTAACGTCCTAGAAAAATAAAAGGATGTTCAAAAAACGATGCAAATATAAAGTACACATATGGGAAATGGTAATGGTAACTAGTGACTATTTTGTGTGGTATTACTATCGGTTTTACAAGCAGATAAATTAAAAATTTAGAAAAATGCACAATTTTGCAAATTTTCTCTACATTTTGGTGTTTTTCACAAATAAATATTGAATTTATCGACCAAATTTTTCCACTATCATAAAGTACAATATGTCATGAGAAAACAATCTCAGAATCGCTTGGATAGATAAAAGCATTCCGGAGTTATTACCACATAAATTGACACGTCAGATTTGAAAAAATCGGCTTTGCCACAAGGCCAAAACAGGCTGCGTCCTAAAGGGGTTAAAGAGGCTCTGTCACCAGATTTTCAAACCCCTATCTCCTATTGCAAGCGATCGGCGCTGCAATGTAGATAACAGTAACATTTTTCTTTTTCAAAAACTAGCATTTTTGGCCAAGTTATGAGCATTTTTATATTTATGCAAATGAGCCTTTCTTATGGACAACTGGGCGTTTTTAATCTTATTTCCAACTGGGCGTGTATTGTGTTCGTTACATCTGGGTGTGTTTACTTGTTTTACTAGCTGGGCGTTGTGAATGGAAGTGTATGATGCTGACGAATCAGCATCATCCTCTTCTCTTCGTTACCACCCAGCTTCTGGCAGTGCACAGACACACAGCGTGTCCTCGCTCGTCCGACACGATGAAGTTCCTGTGGGAGGAAGTGAGTGACGTCACAGCGTGATCTCGCGAGGACACGCTGTGTGTCTGTGCACTGCCAGAAGCTGGGTGGTAACGAAGAGAAGTGGATGATGCTGATTCGTCAGCATCATACACTTCCATTCACAACGCCCAGCTAGTAAAACAAGTATATTGTGATCGGTAGTCACTGTCCAGGGTGCTGAAACAGTTACTGCCGATCAGTTAACTCTTTCAGCACCCTGGACAGTGACTATTTACTGACGTCGCCTAGCAACGCTGCCGTAATGACGGGTGCACACATGTAGCCACCCGTCATTACGATAATATATTTTATAATGGGAGCACGGCTCGGAGAAACGACCGGCTGCCCGTGGCCCGGCAGTGCTCATCTCCTTAAATACTCTGTGCTGCCTTAAACTCTGTGGACAGGTCAGGATCCTGTTTCTTTTAAATGCTGCTGGGGAACCCGCTCGATCCACTATATAAAGCTGCGCTACAGTACAGCATTTAAAAGAAACAGGATCCTGACCTGTCCATAGAGTTTAAGGCAGCACAGAGTATTTCAGGAGATGAGCGTGCAGATTCAGTGCTGCTGTGAACTCTGCTCTTACCATTACGTAGCTCAGTTGTACCTCTCCTCCACTCCTGTCCTCAATAACACCTTCACTTGATTGGCAAGTCACCACATAATGGTAAGAGCAGAGTTCACAGCAGCACAGAGTATTTCAGGAGATGAGCGTGCGGATCTTGTGCGGGGTGGTGACTTGCCAATCATGTGAAGGTGTTATTGAGGACAGGAGTGGAGGAGAGGTAACAGACTGAGAGCTACGTAATGGTAAGAGCAGAGTTCACAGCAGCACAAAATCTGCACGCTCCTCTCCTGAAATACTCTGTGCTGCTGTGAACTCTGCTCTTACCATTACGTAGCTCAGTCTGTTACCTCTCCTCCACTCCTGTCCTCAATAACACCTTCACATGATTGGCAAGTCACCACCCCGCACAAGATCCGCACGCTCATCTCCTGAAATACTCTGTGCTGCTGTGAACTGTGTGTGTGTGTGTGTGTGTGTGTAGATGTTTGTGTGTGTGTGTTTTTGTATATGTGTGTTTGTGTATATGTGTGTATATGGGTGTGTGTTTGTGTGTTTATGTGTGTGTGTTTGTGTATACAGTGAAGGAAATAAGTATTTGATCCCTTGCTGATTTTGTAAGTTTGCCCACTGCAACAGACATGAATAGTCTAGAATTTTTAGGTTAGGTGAGAGATAGATTATATAAAAAAAAAAAAAAGAAAATCACATAGTTAAAATTATATATATTTATTTGCATTGTGCACAGAGAAATAAGTATTTGATCCCCTACCAACCATTAAGAGTTCAGCCTCCTCCAGACCAGTTACACGCTCCAAATCAACTTGGTGCCTGCATTAAAGACAGCTGTCTTACATGGTCACCTGTATAAAAGACTCCTGTCCACAGACTCAATTAATCAGTCTGACTCTAACCTCTACAACATGGGCAAGACCAAAGAGCTTTCTAAGGATGTCAGGGACAAGATCATAGATTTGCACAAGACTGGAATGGGCTACAAAACTATAAGTAAGACGCTGGGTGAGAAGGACACAACTGTTGGTGCAATAGTAAGAAAATGGAAGACATACAAAATGACTGTCAATCGACATCGATCTGGGGCTCCATGCAAAATCTCACCTCGTGGGGTATCCTTGATCCTGAGGAAGGTGAGCGCTCAGCCGAAAACTACACGGGGGGAACTTGTTAATGATCTCAAGGCAGCTGGGACCACAGTCACCAAGAAAACCATTGGTAAGACATTACGCCGTAATGGATTAAAATCCTGCAGTGCCCGCAAGGTCCCCCTGCTCAAGAAGGCACATGTACAGGCCCGTCTGAAGTTTGCAAATGAACATTTGGATGGTTCTGAGAGTGATTGGGAGAAGGTGCTGTGGTCAGATGAGACTAAAATTGAGCTCTTTGGCATTAACTCAACTCGTAGTGTTTGGAGGAAGAGAAATGCTGCCTTTGACCCAAAGCAGAGGCATAGCTAGGTTCTCCTGCACCCGGGGCAAAGATTCAGTTTGGCGCCCCCCCCCAACTTATTTCCCGACATCTCCTTCCCCCTCGCCATGTTTTCTTTCCCTACCAATCAATGAGGTGTAATTTTTTTTCACAATTTTTTTAATGTAACGCGAGTATAAAAGCATTTTTACATTTTACAAGCAATATAGCTATATAATGTAATTAACATAAAAATAAATTAAAAGAAAATAAATTAAAGAGGCCACACACAGCCCCCCTTGTAAATAGTGCCACACACAGCCCCCCTTGTAGATAGTGCCACACACAGCCCGCTTCCCCCCTAGTAGATAGCGGCACACTCCCTCCCCTTGTACTTAGCGCCACACTGTGAACAGACCGGTGAGCGGTAGCCTACCGCTACCACTCTCCGCTCTGCCTGGTGTGACTTACCAGAGAAGCCAAAGAGGTCATGCGGCGCAGGCAGCGGCGGAGTTCCTTCTGACTAGGGTTGGTGACAGCCAGGGCCGGCCTTCGCTTGGATGGCGCCCTGTGCGGGACTCTCTATTGCCGCCCCCTACACAAACCAAAAATTAACCACATATATGGACACGCTGGAACATATATACTGTACATACATAAAGACAGATATTTAGACATACAGGCAAATATACATACACACATCAGGAATATATACAAACAGGTAAATATATAGACGTACAAACACACACACACACACACACACACACACACAAATACACAGACAGGAACATATACAAATACATAAAAGGCACAAATATACAAGCACAAAGACACATTCACAAACAGACCCATATATACCCACACAGGCACGTATGTACACAGCACAGATAATGTAGTAGATGTTACCTGCAGTCCTATGTAACACCACAGATAACACAGTGATAACTCTCTGAGTATAGATAATGTAGTTGTGTCCCCTGCAGTCCTATGTAACACCACAGATAACACATTGTGCTAAATTACAATCTCAGCTCTACTACACAGTACAGATAATGTAATAGATGTTACCTGCGGTCCTATGTAACCCTACAGATAGCACCAGGGGCGTAACTAGGAAAGACTGGGCCCCATAGCAAACTTTTGACTGGGGCCCCCCCTCCCCTGGGTGTCACACAACCCCCCCTTGTAGATAGTGCCTTTTTTACAGCCCCCCTGTAGATATCTACAAAGGGGGCTGTATGGCGTTATCTACAGAGTCAGCTGTATGGCGTTATCTACAGGGGGGGCTGTATGGCGTTATCTACAGGGGGGACTGTATGGTGTTATCTACAGGGGGGCTGTATGGCGTTATCTACAGGGGGGGCTGTATGGCGTTATCTACGGGGGGCTGTATGGCATTCTCTACAGGGGGGCTGTATGGCGTTCCCTGCAGGGGGAGGCTGTACGGTGTTCTCTACAGGGGGGGCTGTATGGCGTTCCCTACAAGGGGGGGCAGTATGGCGTTCCCTACAGGGGGCTGTATGGCGTTCTCTACAGGGGGGCTGTATGGCGTTCTCTACAGGGGGGGGGCTGTATGGTGTTCCCTGCAGGGGGGGGGACTGTATGGCGTTATCTACAGGGGGGCTGTATGGCGTTATCTACAGGGGGTCTGTATGCCGTTCCCTACAGGGGGGGTCTGTAGGGAACGCCATACAGCCCCCCCTGTAGGGAACACCATACAGTCCCCCCACCGTAGGGAACGCCATACAGCCCCCCCTGTAGGGAACGCCATACAGCCCCCCTGTAGAGAACGCCATACTGCCCCCCTGTAGGGAACGCCATACAGCCCCCCTGTAGAGAACGCCATACAGCCCCCTGTAGGGAAAGCCATACAGCCCCCCCTGCAGGGAACGCCATACAGCCTCCCTGTAGAGAACGCCATACAGCCCCCCTGTAGGGAACGCCATACAGCCCCCCCTGCAGGGAACGCCATACAGCCCCCCTGTAGAGAACACCATACAGCGTCCCCCCTCCCAAAAAAATCAGACCTACAGTGTGTCCTACAAAAGACATGTATCCCCTCTCCACAGGATAGGGGATACATGTGTGATCGCTGGCATTGATAGGGAGAACGGGGGACTGAAAGTCCCCTGAAGTTCTCCATGACTAACCTCTGACTTCCGGCGTCTGTGTCGGCAGCTCAATAAAAATGAAAGGAGCGCTGGTCACGCATGCGCACAAGCACGACCGGCGCTCCATTCATTTCTACGGAGCTGCCGACACAGACCCCGGAAGTCCGAGGTTTGTGATGGAGAACTTGGGGGACTTTCAGTCCCCCGTTCTCCCTATCAATGCCAGTGATCATACATGTATCCCCTGTCCTGTGGATATCCTGTGGAGAGGGGATACATGTCTTTTGTTTAATGGCAGAGCGGGGAGATAACTCCCTGCTCTGCCGTAGTGTTCAGTGGCGTCGCGCTGTAGCAGCCATAGCGGCAGCCAGCGGAGCCTCCGGCCATGGGGGGGGCCCGTGCCGGCGGGCGACACGGGCCCCCTCATGCCGCGGGCACCGTAGCAGCCGCTACTGCTGCTACGGCGGTAGTTACGCCACTGAATAGCACACTGATAACTCTCTGAGTACTGATAATGTAGTTGTGTCCCCTGCAGTCCTATGTAAAATCACTGATAACACATTGTGCTAAATTACAATCTCAGCTCTGCTACACAGTACAGATAATGTAGTAGATATAAGAGACAAACACATGCAGAGACACAGACAGACAGAGACACACAGACAGACAGACACAGACACTCACCATGTTTCCTTGCTGACAGGTGAGGACGGGCTGTGGGCGGAGCTTCCTCTCTGCTTCTCGGCAGAGCACAGATCACAGAGTGGAGGCAGATGCAGGGAGGCTGCAGCACAGGAGTGGACCTGTCCCCTGACCTGAGTTCATCTGACCTCATGTCACTGACGTGAGGTCAGGTGACTGGACTGGTCCACTCCATGGCTGTCACAGACCCCAGTCAGAACGCCCTATATTTCCTGGCTCTTCCTAAGCTGCTGCAGGTGTCCGACATACGGGGCGCCTGTCAGCAGCGATCAGCTGCTCTTCGGCGCCCCCCTTCCCTTGCGCCCGGGGCAAATGCCCCGCCTGCCCCCCGCTAGCTACGCCCCTGCCCAAAGAACACCATCCCACTGTCAAGCATGGAGGTGGAAACATTATGTTTTGGGGGTGTTTCTCTGCTAAGGGCACAGGACTACTTCACCGCATCAATGGTATAATGGATGGAGCCATGTACCGTCAAATCCTGAGTGACAACCTCCTTCCCTCCACGAGGACATTAAAAATGGCTCGTGGCTGGGTCTTCCAGCACGACAATGACCCGAAACATACAGCCAAGGCAACAAAGGAGTGGCTCAAAAAGAAGCACATTAAGGTCATGGAGTGGCCTAGCCAGTCTCCAGACCTTAATCCCATCGAAAACTTATGGAGGGAGCTGAAGATCCGAGTTGCCAAGCGACAGCCTCGAAATCTTAATGATTTACAGATGATCTGCAAAGAGGAGTGGGCAAAAAATTCCATCTAACATGTGTGCAAACCTCATCATCAACTACAAAAAACGGATTTTGCCACCAAGTATTAAGTCTTGTTTGCCAAAGGGATCAAATACTTATTTCTCTGTGCACAATGCAAAAAAATATATATAATTTTGACTAAGTGATTTTCTTTTTTTTTTAAATATAATCTCTCTCTCACTGGTAAAATTAACCTAGCCTAAAAATTCTAGACTGTTCATGTCTTTGACAGTGGGCAAACTTACAAAATCAGCAAGGGATCAAATACTTATTTCCTTCACTCTATATGGGTGTGTTTGTGTATATGTGTATGTGTATATGTTTGTGTTTGTTTGTGTGTGTGTGTGTGTTTGTGTGTATATGTGTGTGTTTGTGTATATATAGGTCTGTTTGTGTACATGTGTTTGTGTATATGTGTGTGTTTGTATATATGTGTGTGTTTGTGTATATGTGTGTGTTTGGGTATGTGTGTTTTTGTTTGTATATGTGTTTGTGTATATGTGTTAGTTCGTGTATATGTGTGTGTATATGTGTGTGTGTTTGTCTCTTTATGTGTGTGTGTTTGTGTATATCTTGTTGTGTTTGTGTATTACTGTGTATATGTGTGTGTGTGTTTGTGTATATGTGTGTGTTCGTGTATATGTGTGTGTTTGTCTGTTTATGTGTGTGTGTGTGTATATCTTGTTGTGTTTGTGTATATATGTGTATTTGTGTATGGTTGTTTGTTTGTGTGTGCGTGTATATATGCGTGTAGGTGAGTAGAAGTATTGTTATTGTTCACATTGATAACTGTTTTTTTATGTTGTTGCAGATTTTGATGTACCGATTGGACTACATCTTCGATTCGTTGGACCACTGCGTAGATCTATGTTTTTTCAAATATTAATAAAATGGTTAACGAGGGTTTTGTTGGGGATTTCTTATTTCAATAAAAAAGAATTGTCTTTGTGTTTTTTTTAAACTTTATTAGTGCCTAGATAATGGCAGTTGGCTGATTGACAGCGTCCATTATTTTAAGGCGGTACTTAGTGTTAGCCGGTGCAGAGGCAAGCACTAACCACCCATTATTACCCCGGTACCCACCACCACCAGGGGTGCCGGGAAGAGCTTGGTACGATCCAGTACCCGACCATCTGTTGTGATGGTCGGGTAATGGGGTGGCCGTATTCTGGTATTATGAGGCTGGGAAGGGCCAAAAACAGTGGACCTTCCCACCCTTGTAATGCTAGGCTGCTGCTGCTGTGTTGTATCGGGCTGGTTATAAAAATGGGGGGGACCCCCACGTCATTTTTTTTTTTTATGTAACAAATTTAACAATAGACGGGTCCCCCACATATTTAATAACCAGCCATATACAAGGCCGCAGCAGTCTGGCATTACATGGGTGGGAAGGGCCACTGGTTTTGTCCATTCTCAGGCTAATAACACTGTGTTGTATGTGGCTGGTTATGATAAATTGGGTGGAACCCCATGTCTTTTTTAAAAAAAATTACAATTTAATAAATAAATAATTTAAAAAAATGACGTGGGGTCCCCCCCACTTTTATAACCAGCCAGATACAACACAGCAGCAGCAGCCTAGCATTACAAGGGTGGGAAGGTCCACTGTTTTTGGCCCTTCCCAGCCTCATAATACCAGCCTGCGGCCGCCCCAAAGCCCGACCATCACAACAGATGGTCGGGTACTGGATCGTACCTGGCTCTTCCCGGCACCCCTGGTGGTGGTGGGTACCGGGGTAATAATGGTGGTTAGTGTTAGCCTCTGCACCGGCTAACACTAAGCCTCGCCTTAGTAATGGATGTTGTCACTCAGACAGCGGCCATTACTAAAGTGGTAGTAATAAAATTTGAAAAGAAAAGACAAAGATATAGATAAAATATTTTATTGAAATAAAGCACCCCCAACACAACCCTCATTAACCATTTTATTGTAGAAAAAAAAAAACGTCATCTAAGTAGTCCTCGAAACCGACGTAGTCCAAACACCAAACCTGTAAAAAAATAAATAAAAAAAAAATGAAATAAAACATGTCGTAGGCTTAGATTCAGTTTAATGTGTGATACTGACTGTTATACCATGTATAGAAGCCTGCCGCGAAGTTGACTTAGATACAGGGCGCCAGCAGACAGTATCATACATGGCCATACAGACATATATACAAACAAACATACATGCAATCATACATACATACATACATATATACAAACATACATACATACATACAAGCATGCACATATATACATGCAAATATACATACATGCAAACATACACACATATATACATACATACATGCAAACTATCATACATACAAACAAACATGCAAAGATACATACATACATATATACAAGCATGCACGAATATACATGCAAACATAAATACATGCAAACATAATTACATACATGCACATATATATATAAACATACATACAAATATACATGCAAAAATAAAAACATGCATACATACATACATACATGCACATATATACATACATACATGCCAACATACATACATGCCAACATACATACATGCAAACATACATACATGCAAACATACATACAAACATACATACATGCAAACATACATACATACATACAAATATATACATGCAAATATACATACAAACATGCACATATATACATACATGCCAACATACATGCAAACATACATGCACATATATACATACATACATACATACATGACAACATACATACATACATACATGACAACATACATACATGCCAACATACATACATGCAAACATACATACATGCAAACATACATGCACATATACACATACATACATGACAACATATATACATGCCAACATACATACATGCAAACATACAAACATACATGCACATATACACATACATACATACATGACAACATACATACATACATACATGCAAACATACATACATAAATAAACTCACCTAAGACGTTCCCACGAAGATTTGAACGGTCCCGTCACTTTTCTTCTTACTGCTCCCATTCACAATAACAGAGCGGTGGGCGCAGATGACATAATCACGTGTGCCTGATATGATTACGTCATCTGCGCCACAACGCATGTAATGTAGTGTAGTGTAGTGTAGAGTGCGCTGCAGCCTGTGATTGGCTGCAGAGGCGGTCACGTGGGATGAAGCGTCATCCCTGGAGGCCGGCCTTCTGACATCATCCTGACGTGCGTGACCGCCACTACAGCCTGTGATTGGCTGCAGCGGCGACATGGATGAAACATCATCGCTGGAGGCCGGACAGGAGGAAAGTAAGTATGAACGTGTTATAATTTTTTTTTATTACATTAAAATTGTATAAATGTCTGGTAAAAAAAAGGTTGTGAAAGGACGGGGTAGAGGAAAAAACACCCATGCCGTCTCCTCTTCCAGTCCAAATGTTGGATCTGTTGGTGCCAGACCCAGTACCAGCATTTGTGGCACAAGACATGTTCCCAGTTCCACTAGTAGCAGCAGCCATGTGCCTGCTGGTAGTAGTAGCAGTATCAGCAAGCCAGACTTGTCCATCTCCTCCGGTGGGCGGGTTACTTTAGACAATACGGCCATTGTGGACTGGTTGGCTGGCTCGCGGTCATCTCAGCAGGAAGACTCTGACGATCTGGCTTCAAGACAGTTTTCGTTGGATTCCAGATTCTCTACAGTTCCTTGGCACAGTGACAGTAGTAATATAGGTATTTCTAGCGTTTCCATTCCATCATCTATGTCTTCGCTCCCCCTTCCTAGCGGGAAGCCATCTTTCCTGAGAGTCCTAAGAGACATCTCCTCAGGTGCGAAGGAAGATACTGAACAACATAGTGATGATGATTTGTTTTCCGCGAGCCAGCCAACGGAGTGTGTTGCGGCGGTGGTGGAGGTGGAAGCGGTGTCCGAGACGCATAGCTGCGGTAGTGGGGGTGTTGGTGGTGGTAGCCGTGGTGGCAGACGCAGTAATGAGGGGGGGCATGGAGCCCGCCATGATGTCACATCACAT
Organism: Rhinoderma darwinii; assembly: GCF_050947455.1. NCBI lineage: Eukaryota > Metazoa > Chordata > Amphibia > Anura > Rhinodermatidae > Rhinoderma > Rhinoderma darwinii. The sequence goes on along the minus strand of NC_134698.1, from coordinate 45,354,826 downwards.
TCACAACACAGTGACAGAAGTGGCGGGGATGATGAGGAAGGCTATGATGATGATGTTGTTTTAGACAGGACGTGGGAACCAGGTGACGAGGTGATGACGGCGTCAGAGGAGGAGGGTAGTAGTGCCGTGATAAACAGCTAAGCCGAGGTAGGGGCAGAAGTCAATCTGCAAAACGTTGCAGCGGTAGGGTCAGCTCAGGAGCCGGTGACGGCGACACTGATGCTGGTGTAGGCTCCCGAAAAAAGCCTGCCAGACAAGGGGCAAGCTCGGGTGGTGGTGGTGGTGGTGGTGGACGTGGTACTACCTCTTTACGGTACTCTGCCGTGTGGCAATTTTTCTGTACCTTCCCGGAGGACGAAAACATGGCACAGTGCCGTATCTGCAAGCAGAAAGTAAGGCGTGGGCAGGGCAGCAATGTAGGAACTACCGCTCTACGTAAACACATGGAGCGGCATCACAAGGCCATGTGGGACAATCGACATGCCCCACCATCATCATGTACATCTAATGAAGACCCCTCTGCTGCTGCTGCTGCTGCTGCTGCTGCTCCGAGTCCCTGTCATCTAAGTAGTAGCCAGGCCTTATCCACCATGTCGTTGTCATCATCGTCATCACTGTCATCTAGTGCTCCTCCTACGTCCCGTCAGTTATCCATTACGGAATCATTGTCCAATAAGCAACAATATATACCCAGTCCTCCACTTGTCGTGCGGCTTAATTCACACCTGGCTAAGTTGTTGGTGGTGCAGTCGCTGCCGTACTACCTGGTCGACTGCGCCGGCTTCAAGCAATTGATGGCGTGCGCTCAGCCTAGGTGGCGAATACCTAGTCGACATTACTTCTCCAAAACAGCTGTCCCTGCCTTGCACAAGCATGTGGAGGAAAAGGTGTGCCAGTCCTTGCAATTATCCGTGTGCAGCAGGGTACATGCCACCGTCGACACCTGGAGCAGCAACTATGGGCAGGGACAGTACATGTCTTTCACGGCCCACTGGGTCAATATTTTGCAGTCCGATGCACCACCGCAGCAATGCCAGGCATTACCACCTCCACGCTTGTATCTTTCTGGTTCAACTCCGGACACCAGACGCCTACTATCCTCCTCCTCCTACTCCTCCTCCTCCTCCTTGCCTTCCTCCTTGGAGGTCTTCCCGTCCCCGACAGGACACAGCGTATCTTCCACTCCTCCTCCCTCTTCTTTTCATAGGTGCAAGGTGAAGCGCCACAACGCTGTCTTACACCTGCTGAGCCTGGGCGAGAAAAGCCACACAGGGCAGGAGCTGCTGCTGTGCATCAAGGAGGAAATCGCACGCTGGCTGTCTCCTCTGAAACTCACACTGGGCAATGTTGTCTCTGATAACGGCAAGAACGTTGTGGCTGCACTGCGTCTAGGTCACCTGACACACGCTCCTTGCATGGCACATGTGATCAATCTGGTCATAACACGCTTCTTAAAGTCATATGTTGGTTTGAAGGGTGTGCTGGCCATGTCCAGGAGGGTTTGCGTTCGCTTTAGACGTTCGTATGCATTTAAGCACGCCCTCCTGGACTTGCAGAGTCAAAACAATCTCCCAGAACACAGCCTGATTTGCGACGTTCCAACACGCTGGAATTCCACCGTGCACATGTTGGACCATCTGTACGAACAGTGGAAAGCCGTGAATGATTTCCTGATGCAGCAGACGGGCAGCGTTTGGAGCCAGTGTAATTTCGAGCTCAGGCACTGGCAGCTGGTTAGAGACGCATGTCGCGTTTTGAGGCCCTTTGAAGAGGCCACACGATTTGTGAGCCGTGACGCTAGCGGAATGAACGATGTTATGCCGCTGATATTCATTATGGAGCAAACGCTCACAGCGATGATTCAGCAAAGGATGGAGGAAGGATCACATCTGGCTATGGATGTTGAGGAGGAGGAGGAGGATGAGGATGAGGAAACAGGACCTGAAGAGGAGCTGGATTTGGAGATGGAATCACGGGAAGGGATAGGGGACGAGGCAGCCGCACAACATGACAGTGATGGTGGTGATGACGAGTCTGACGACGACCTTGATGATGGACAACCATGGCAGTATGGGGCGGAGATGGAACCAACCGGGCCCTCTGAAACACTGGCCAGGATGGCGAGCTGTATGCTTCATTACTTGCGCGCTGACTGTCGTATTGTTAGCATGAAGCAAAGTGATGAGTACTGGATAGCCACACTTTTAGACACTCGGTATAAAGCCAGAATGGGGGAGTTTTTTGCGCCTTCCGAGAGGGAGGCAAAATTGGCTTATTATCGAGAGAAGCTATGCAGCCAGCTTGTCACGGCTTTCAAACGGCAAACACCTGCTGCAAGCATGTCTGACCGGGGGGCCACTCTCCGCTCCCCACTGTCTCATCGTACCACCGCCTCTGGCAGAGCTACCTCTGCAACAGGCGGCAGCAGCGGCAGCAGCAGCAGCAGCCAATTCAGTTTACATCCAATACCCCGACCTGACACACATCGTAGTCACCAAAGGGATGTTCACCATCACCAGGTACAGCACCTAAACAACCAAGTTCACTCGTACCTGGACTGTGCCCTTTCTCCGTCAGAAATGCTGATCCCAGACCCCATGGACTTCTGGGTCAGCAGATTGGATCATTGGTAAGAACTGGCCCAGTTTGCCATGGGTGTACTGTCTTGTCCACCCTCCAGTGTAGCGTCAGAGAGGGTATTCAGCGTGGCAGGGGGCTTCGTCACCCCTAAGCGAACAAGATTGTCCGCCAACAGCTTGGAAAATCTCACGTTTCTGAAAATGAATCAAGCGTGGATCGGTGAGGATTTTAAAACCCCTGTGCCTGATGCCACTGATTAGATCTGACATTGCTGCTGCTGCTGCCGCTGCCGCCTGCTACTGCCGCCTGCTACTACGGGATTCTGTCCTGTCCACTCTTTTTTTAATGTGCCACTGTTGGTGCTGCTACTACTTCTACCACCAATCCACCCCCAGTGCCATCTGCTACAAGCAGGCCTGCCCCACCACAGGGCTTTGTCCTGTGACTGTCGTCCAGTCTCTTTTTTTAATGTGCTGCTACTACTACTACCAGTCTACCACCCTTGCTGTCTGTGTTGGCTACCTCTACTACCACCAATACACCTCCACTGCCGCCCGTCTGCTACAAGCAGGCCTGAGGCCTGCCCCACCACAGGGCTTTGTCCTGTGACTGTCGTCCAGTCTCTTTTTTTAATGTGCTGCTACTACTACTACCACCCTTGCTGTCTGTGTTGGCTACCTCTACTACCACCAATACACCTCCACTGCCGCCCGTCTGCTACAAGCAGGCCTGAGGCCTGCCCCACCACAGGGCTTTGTCCTGTGACTGTCGTCCAGTCTCTTTTTTTAATGTGCTGCTACTACTACTACCACCCTTGCTGTCTGTGTTGGCTACCTCTACTACCACCAATACACCTCCACTGCCGCCCGTCTGCTACAAGCAGGCCTGAGGCCTGCCCCACCACAGGGCTTTGTCCTGTGACTCTCGTCCAGTCTCTTTTTTTAATGTGCTGCTACTACTACTACCACCGTTGCTGTCTGTGTTGGCTACCTCTACTACCACCAATACACCTCCACTGCCGCCCGTCTGCTACAAGCAGGCCTGAGGCCTGCCCCACCACAGGGCTTTGTCATGTGACTGTCGTCCAGTCTCTTTTTTTAATGTGCTGCTACTACTACTACCACCCTTGCTGTCTGTGTTGGCTACCTCTACTACCACCAATACACCCCCACTGCCGCCCGTCTGCTACAAGCAGGCCTGAGGCCTGCCCCACCACAGGGCTTTGTCCTGTGACTGTCGTCCAGTCTCTTTTTTTAATGTGCTGCTACTACTACTACCACCACCCTTACTGTCTGTGTTGGCTACCTCTACTACCACCAATACACCTCCACTGCCGCCCGTCTGCTACAAGCAGGCCTGAGGCCTGCCCCACCACAGGGCTTTGTCCTGTGACTGTCGTCCAGTCTCTTTTTTTAATGTGCTGCTACTACTACTACTACCCTTGCTGTCTGTGTTGGCTACCTCTACTACCACCAATACACCTCCACTGCCATCTGCTACAAGCAGGCCTGAGGCCTGCCCCACCACAGGGCTTTGTCCTGTGACTGTCCAGTGTCTTTTAATGTGCTGCTACTACTACTACCACCACCCTTGCTGTCCGTTGGCTACCTCTACTACCACCAATACACCTCCACTGCCATCTGCTACAAGCAGGCCTGGAGAGCTTGTGAAAAGCCATTGCTTGTTGCTTTTACATCCATGTATGGATGAACCCCGGCAGGCATCTGCCAATAAAAAGGGTAAATTTTTGGAGGGCTTGTCAAAAGCCATTGCTTGTTGCTTTTACATCCATGTATGGATGAACCCCGGCAGGCATCTGCCAATAAAAAGGGTACATTTTTTGAGGGCTTGTCAAAAGCCATTGCTTGTTGCTTTTACATCCATGTATGGATGAACCCCGGCAGGCATCTGCCAATAAAAAGGGTACATTTTTGGAGGGCTTGTCAAAAGCCATTGCTTGTTGCTTTTACATCCATGTATGGATGAACCCCGGCAGGCATCTGCCAATAAAAAGGGTAAATTTTATGAGGGCTTGTCAAAAGCCATTGCTTCTTCTTTTACCACCTTATATGTATGAACCCTTGCAGGCATCAGCCGCCTAAAATGGTTAATTTTTATACCTTTTTTAACAATGCATTAAGAATGCAACATGCACAAGTGCAGTGGTTTCTGTTAGTTATCACCGTGTCCCATCCGTTTTCCTATAGCCATAAATGTTGGCGTAACTTTGACACTAACTTTGCCTTAAAGACAGCTCAAAAGTACTTGGATACACTCATGGGTGACCTAACAGTGTTATACAGGGCTTCTAGGGCTTTTAAACAGTGTTATACACGATTTTTAGGGGCTTTCTTGTATTACAGGTTCGGTCAGAACTAGTTCGGTCCGAATCGAACTTTTTCATGAAATTCGGCGAACCTGCCGAACCGAACTTTTCATAAGTTCGCTCATCTCTAATCTTGACGCCAAGCTGCTTTAAGGTCTGCAGCTAATAGACACATGTCGTTCTTTCTGGGTAGGAGGGCAAGTAGTGCTTGTAGCTCCGGGTGTCCCCTTAGGGTAAGCGCTGCTTCATCAGGAGGGGGCAGCCCCTACATGGATCTTGCTCCCACGGCCGTTTTAGGTGGCCAGTGACCACGGTGATCGCGACCCGGCTCCCTGACAGGTAAGGGGTCTGCCTCCACACATGAAAAGCCCCTCTCTCTACTAATGCCTGGTAAGGGGCTTGGTTTAGGTGCATACAGCAATTTCTTTGCCGGTGGGCTCAGGACTCTGTCGGCATCTCCTGGGTGTATCGGGGAGTGTGCTGGACTAACAGGGGGAGAAGGCGATGTATGCTGTACCAGGTAATGTGCAGGGGAGGTTGCCACGTGGTCCTGCGACTGGGGAGCTGTAACCGCCGCCGCCCAATCTCGCTGTCCCATGGGCTGGTGATGGCGTTGATTCCGCACTCCTTCCCCCCTATCTGAGGGCTGATCTTCGGGGCAGGGGCCCTGGTCTGACTCACCCTCAACCGAGGTTGTCCCCAGGCTTGGCTCCATTTCCGGATGAGGCGCCTCCGCCTCTGTCTCATGGTCCGGGCAAGATGGCGCCTGCAGGCCTACCAACCCGGCGCCCTCTTCGTCCGGATCTGCCAGCTCCTGGAGCGGCTGGAAAAAGTTGCGGATGGGTACGTCCGAAGTGCCCGGTGTCTGTGGGCATTTGAGGGAGCTACGGGTCTTAGCGTTCCCCATTTCAGCGGTGTAATCTCCCGTTATTCACGGACCTGGCCTGGAGCTCTCTTTAGGTGCGTCCGCTCTCCAGTGCGCCTAGCCACGCCCCAGTGGCAGACTTCTTTATGTTATGATGCCTGATGGGGTCGGTTAAATGTTTATCCTGGAATGTCCGGGGAATAAGGCAACCTAGGAAACGCCAAGCGATTTTCGACTGGGTTAAACAACAAAATGCCCTGATTGTGGGGTTGCAAGAGAAGCATTTGACTAAAGATTCGGTCCTTACTCCATAGAGTGTGGATCGCACATGGGTTTCACTCCTTCCATACGACTTATTCTAGGGGGGTGAGTCTGCTGATACATAGGAGTCTTCCCTTTGTTTGTCACTCATCTTTCTCTGATGGGGAGGGGAGGTATGTAGGAGTGCATTGCACCATATATCATTGGGAATTTTAGTGGTACTGTACATCCCTCCTCCTTATTCTAGCACTGTACTTAAGAAACTTATGGAAAAACTTTCCATGTTGCCTGAGGTGCCGTTACTCCTGATGGGGGACTTTAATGCGGTGATGTATGAGGGGGTGGATAGATTTCATAGGGGTGGGGGGGGGACGACAAGTGGTGGATATGACAGCATTTGAGAGGTTAATTGTGGAGATGGGTTTACGGGATATTTGGAGGGATAAACACCTAAGGGTGCGCCAGTACTCGTGTGCATCGTCTACATTTCAGTCTCTTTCTCGTATTGATTTGATCGTATGCTCAGCTTCAGCAGTGTCTTATGTTGCGCAAATAATATATTTACAGAGGGCGTTGTCGCCACTCTCCTGTGGCGGTGACGTTGGAAGTGGGTGAACGGCCTATCAGGAGTTTTGGAAATTGGAAGCTGAATGCGTTTTGGTTGAAATTGATGGATGGCAAGGAGATACGAGACCTGATAAAGGAATATTTTACTTTTAATGCTGATTCGGTACCGCAGGGGGTTTTATGGGATGCCATGAAGGCATGGCTGAGAGGAGTCTTCATGCAGTATATTAAACAGATCAAAACCAAGTCTCGGCAATTGGGGGACAGTCTGATGGAGCGGGTGACTGAAACAGAAGGGAGACATGTGGAAGAGGGTTCAGTGGACACACTTAGACATTGGGTTGAGGCTCAGCAGCTATTGAAAAATCACCAACTGGTGACGGCTGATAATAAGAGACTATTTCTAAAGCCGAAATATTATGAAGAAGGGGAGACTGCTGGGAGGTTGCTTGCTAGAATGGCACAGCCACAAGGGAGTAATAACTTCATTCATGACCTTAGGGGGGAGGGGGGAGAGTGGAGACAGACACGGGGCAAATTTTGCAAGTGTTTAAACAGTTCTATACTCAAGAGCGCATTACACTACACAGCAACTGGAGGATTATCTGGGACACATTCATTTGCCTACCTTGGGCCCTGAGGCCAGAGATAGTTTGGAGACACCTATTTCCCTGGAGGAGTTGGAAAGCGCGATTGGGGATATGGCAAATGAGAAAGCTCCAGGCCCAGATGGTCTGCCTGGGGAAATTTATAAGGAGTATGGGACGTTATTAGCCCCACAATTTTTAACCACTCTGCTGGATAGCTTTGAAAGAGGCAAATTACCGGATTCCCTTTACGAAGCAACGATAGTGGTATTACCTAAGGAGGGGAAAGATAGCCAATTGCCGGAATCCTACAGACCGATATCTTTGCTGACGTCGGATGTTAATGAATTCTTTCCCATCCAAGTCAATAATAATGGGAAAGTAAAAGTACAGCAAAAAAAAAAATTGTAAATGTGGAAATCCATAATATCCCATATACTCGTTTGTAACATCTGAACGCTGCATTATTTTTAACTAATCAAAACAAAATTGCAGCTCAGAACCATAAAATAGGCACACTACAAAGAAACACAAACAACTAATGGCAGTGGTTTTGTACTGAATATTCACGGCCCACCATTTCAACCAGCAAATTCAGTGAGGAGCTAGAGCACATACACACGGAAAAGCTGTGTGCATGAACAGGGTTGAACTGGAATACCTTGGGCCCACTTTTCAGCTATAAAGATGTAATGCAAGACCACTTGTGACAGTGTAGTAAAACACATGTAGTAAAATAAAGACCAATATTACCACCATACAGTGGCCATATAATGGTAGATACCAGTTCTACACAGGCAACATGCAGACCATATAAGTGAACACAGTCCATTGAAATCCAGCGACTAATAAGTTGTTACGTCGCTGGTGGTGCTCAAGACCACAATACCAGAAAATCGCTATCACATGGGTGAAGCACGCATCAACACTGACAGAAAACAAAAGGCACAAGTAATTCACCAGTGGATGAGCGGAACTGAGTACTGAAGGTAGTAGAAGATGGAGACTATGCATAAATGGAGTAGATGGTAGATGAATAGCATGAAAGCAGTTAACAGATGAATAGACAGTGGACAAAAATTAACAGCACTCACTGACCCCATCTGAATACTATCCCACAGCAGGTTAAAACAACAGCTTGGCAGCAACCAAACGCACAGGAAAGTCATATAGAGGTGGCTAGTTGTAGAATAATGGATGCAACACCAATTATTCTCTTAATACTTTACTTTGATAACCACAATGTAACAAAGCTTCTCTTTCTATAGGAGCAAGTGGACAAAACTTAGGTTGGGGACATCGATCCCGCTCGAGTCCCCCTGAGAGAGGATGTGCCTGAACCAACGTTATTCAAATCTAATAGTTACGCGCCTCTGGCAGTCACGGCGAGAGTTACCTGCTACTGCACAGAATACTATAGGTCAGGAGACGCACTCCCATCCTCCTAGTTGCGCCGTGGGTATCAGCAGGACTAACCAGACCTTCCAGCACCACCGTGGGTCCTTGCAGCACTAACCGCTACCTTTCACGGTTTTCCCTCTCCCTCCCTCAGCCGGCAGCCAACACTGTTCAGGCACACCTGGGAATGAAGCCAAAATGTAAGGGGTGCAGAAGCAAGGAGATGTACGGGCTTAATTCACAAATATGTCCTTAGTCCATTGTCAATCTGCCCCCTTTAGTTTGATTGCTCACAGTCTTAGCAACTGATTACTTCAACAACTTTATACAGGGCTCAAGATCCAACAGTAATATATTCTCTTTTCCTTAGTCATAGGGACACAGGTTTAAGTCTAGCATGAACAGCAGTAACAGGACTGGAGCAAGTGCTGCCTCAATGAACTTCTATACTACTCCGTAGATTAGAAACAGTCACTGAACTTTCTTTAATATGCTAGTAACAGAGCCTTGCTGCCATAACCATCCTAGATAATGAGAGTATGTGTAAGGAAGACTTATCTCAGGTGCTGGTACTTTGGCGAGGCCTCCTAGTTCTGCTCTCCCGCTCCTCTCTTTGATGTCCTAATTTCCTGCCACTGCCACCTCTGAACTGCTATAACCAGGCTCCTGTCCACTGAGGTGCCTCCCCCTCCTAACTGAGGTGCCTCCCCCTTCTAGATGTTCCCGGTTTCTCCTCTCCTTACAGAGCGCGGTTTCCCTGCTCTTCCCCTACTCCTTGCTCCTGACGTCATGACGCTGCCTTCCTGATCCCTCACCAGTCTGACGGAACTTCGTTCCGTCATTCTGTGAGGGAAGGCGCCGTTCTCATGGCACACGACTGTAAAGGATCTGCCAGGCACTACGTCTGGGTATACTCCCAGGATTAATCAGTCGACACCTGAGGCCAGACCTCTGAGACTGACACCTGCTCCCACCAATCAGGGTGGCAGGCTCAGGAGTGGGAGAGCCTATCGCGGCCTGGTCAGTCAGAGTTAGCTCCGCCCCCTGTCCATTTATACCTGCCGTTTTCTCTTCCTCCTTGCTTGTTATTCTTCTTGGATTCCTGGCCCCACTGCTGCCTTGCTCCAGCCTGCTTCTGCCGTGCTTCTGCCTTGCTGCAGTTCCGTTTATCCTGCGTAGCTCTGCCCCTGGCTTGCTTCTGCTCCGTGCTCCCGTTTGTATACTCCACTACTTCCTGATCCTGACTGGCTCATTCACCGCTCCGTTTCCTCGCGGCGTTCCGTGGGTTACTGTATTCCCTTGCGTGTTCCCTGTTTGTACTCCCTTGCACTTAGACAGCGTAGGGACCGCCGCCAAGTTGTACCCCGTCGCCTAGGGCGGGTCGTTGCAAGTAGGCAGGGACAGGGCGGTGGGTAGATTAGAGCTCACTTGTTCCCTTCACCTCCTTCCTGCCATTACAACGACTCTGTAAGCATCGTTACAAAAAACTTGAGGACAGCATCCGTATGTCAAAGATGCAAAAGGTGTTTTATTAATACATCCCAATAGTAAAGTGCTACGTTTCGACTCCGCAGGAGTCTTTATCAAGTATAAACTTCTTGTGTCAAAATGTGGGTTATAAATACATGCCCCTGTATAAAATTTCATCCAATCCAGTGGAGGTGTTGCAAACACTCCCATATAGCACATGCAGAGGCGTAGCTAGGTTCTCCAGCACCCGGGGCAAAGATTCAGTTTGGCGCCCCCCCAACCTCTTTCCTGACATCTCCTTCCCCCTCGCCATGTTTGTTTTCTCTACCAATCGACGTGTCATTTCTTTTTATGTAACGCGAGCATAAAATTATTTGTACATTTCACAAGCAATATGGTTCTATACACAACACCAGAACCAAGCACGGTACATATATACAGCCCCAGAACAAATACAGCTCAATTTAGTGCAAACCCTGCCGTATAGGTTTCTACGGCGTAAAACTACAGCTCCCAGCAAGGCCCGAATAATGGTAAGGATATGCTGGGAGATGCCGTTTCACAAAAAATAAATCCTATCATAATCATACCACCCATCATCTCGCTGCAGATCGTACAGTGACTACAGTGCTGATTAGAGGTAGAATGAACATTTACATTGAGGGACTCACCGGTGACGTCTCAGATTCTAGTTCTTTTTCTCCATTTGGTCCAGACCTCTATGATGAATTCTCCCGGTCCATTTCTGCAGTTTGCCGCTCACATGTCTTCAGCTTCTCACTTTTCCAACATTTCTACACCTATAAATAAAGATAAAGTTATTATACCACACATTACGCCCCTAAATATAATAGCGCCAAACACTGCACCTCTAATTATAATAGCACCATACACCGTGTCCCACACACACACTGTGCCCCCTGTAGATAGTGCCTGCCATAGAGCCCCCTGTAGATAGTGCCTGCCATAGAGCCCCTGTAGATAGTGCCCCCATATAGACCACCCCTGTATATAGTGTCCCACAAATAACTCCCCCTATAGTGCTCTACAGATAGCCCACCCCTGTAGATATAGCCCACCCCTGTATATAGAGCTCTACAGATAGCCCAACCATGTATGTAGCCCCCCTGTAGATATAGCCCACCCCTGTATATAGTGCTCCACATATAGTCCACCCCTGTATATAGTGTTTCACAGATAGCCCACGCCTGTATATAGCCCCCCCTTGTACATATAGTCCACCCCTGTATATAGTGCTCCACTAGATAGTCCACTCCTGTATATAGTGCTCCACAGATAGCCCACCCCTGTATATACTATATACAAGGGTGGGCTATCTGTGGAGAACTATATACAGGGGTGGACTATATGTACAAGGGGGCTATATACAGGGGTGGGCTTTCTGTGGAGCACTATAGGGGGAGCTATTTGTGGGATACTATATACAGGGGTGGGCTATATCTACAGGGGGACTATATACAGGGGTGGGCTATATCTACAGGGGGACTATATCTACAGGGGGACTATATACAGGGGTGGGCTATCTACAGTGGGACCATATCTACAGGGGGGCCATATCTACAGGGGGACTATATACAGGGGTGGGCTATCTACAGGGGGACTATATACAGGGGTGGGCTATCTACAGGGGGACCATATCTACAGGGGAACATCTAAAGATATCTACAGTTGTCTTAGCCATGATTAAGAGCACAGCCAGTGCTTGAAACGCGTAGGCTCCATTTCTTGCCACTTTAACCACCTTGTTCTCCTCCTGGTGTTTTCCGTCACTCCGTTGGATTGTTTGTATGTCGGTATAATTTTTTCCAATAAAGTGGAAACGGAGTTTCCCCCACTTATACCATACATCGCTGGATCTTTTTCTTTCTTGCTACTGTTTCCTGCCGTGAGCCGTCGCGGTTGATCCGGGCGATATCGAACACAGGAGTGTGAAGCTGGTGAGCTGGAGGTTTCCTCCCATCCCTTTTTCCCTACTATTATTACTACAGGGGAACCATATCTACAGGTGGACCATATCTACAGGGGGACCATATCTACAGGGGGACCATATCTACAGGGGGACCATATCTACAGGGCTGGGCTATATCTACAGGGCTGGGCTATACACAGGGGGGCTATATCTACAGGGGTGGGCTATACACAGGGGGGCTATATCTACAGAGGGGGGCTATACACAGGGGGGCTATACCTACAGGGGTGGGCTATACATAGGGGGGGCTATATACAGGGTTGGACTATATACAGGGGGAATATATCTACAGGGGGCTATATCCTATATCTACAGGGCTGGGCTATATCTACAGGGCTGGGCTATATACAGGGCGACTATATCTACAGGGGGGGCTATATACTGGGGTGGGCTATCTATGGAGCACCATATACAGGGGTGGGCTATATCTACAGGGGGCTATATACTATATAGCCCACCCCTGTATATGGTGCTCTATAGACAGCCCACTCCAGTATATAGTCCCCCTGTATATAGCCCCCTGTAGATATAGTCCCTCTGTATATAGCCCCCCTGTAGATATAGTCCCCCTGTATATAGCCCAGCAGATATAGTCCCCCTGTATATAGCCCAGCCCTGTAGATATAGTCCCCCTGTTTATAGCCCAGCCCTGTAGATATAGTCCCCCTGTATATAGCCCAGCCCTGTAGATATAGTCCCCCTGTATATAGCCCAGCCCAGTAGATATAGTCCCCCTGTAGATAGACACCCCCCATAGATAAAGTCCCCCTTGTAGACAAAGTCCCCCCCGCAGATACAGCCACACTTCTATTACAATTTTAAAAAAAATAAAAAAAAAATATTCAAACTCACCTTATTCCCGCTCCCACGCCGTCCGGCAGCCATGGAGACATGCTGTCTTCTGCGCAGGTCTCCAGGGGGTTGAACGCAGCGTCTATGAAAGGCGCTGATTGGCTGGGCAGGATGACTTTCCCTGTCAGTCAGTCAGCGCCTTTCATCGACGGAAGCGTCACTGGTACAAAAGGTACCAGTCGCTTCATTCGTGGAAAGCTCTCAATGGCCGGGCACGGAACGTGCCCGGTCATTCATTGCTTCTAATTGTACCTGTGTCCTTGCGACACAGGTACAATTATAGTGCAGGAGGAGGTGGCGCTGGCGCCCCCTCTGAACTGCGCCCGGGGCACATGCCCCGCTTGCCCCCCTTAGCTACGCCCCTGGCACATGTGAATATACTGATACATAAAAAGCATCAAATTAGTGAAGAACATATTATACTTACATGCTGTAGGATGTCGCTGCAATGTTTCGTGACGCCCATCAATCTCGGCGTTCCCGGTGTACTATTGCGCATGCGCCAGTACATGCAGGAAGTCAGTGAAACATTCACTGTTCCATGGCGCAGGCGTGGCGGCCGTCTTTCTTACTGGCTAAAGCCCTAACTACATCACTGCGGCTGCGCAGTGGAGGAGAATCAACAAACGGTAGCCTAGCAACCCTGCCTGTCTATCGCCGAGCTCCAAAGCGTTCGGCGTAACAGACAGCTGATTATAGGTGACAACTCAATTCAAGCATAATTGTTATTAGCTCTATCTTTATAGTAGCTTCTTATTAGCTGACAGTATACATTTAAACTTGTAATTCAGATCAATCTTAACTGCTCCTATATAGTGGATGCACATTTTATATGGATACAATTTAGCCCATTCTCGGCTACGATACATACAACCTGCTGTAGTATATTTTTAACCACCAGGTGGCGATCATAAACCATCAGCAAGAGGGCAAAGCATAAACCTGCCCTGATGTCAATGTGTCTAAATATCCAACACATTATTTAATTTACCACCATATTATTATTCATTCCATATTATTTATAGAAGATAGTCATTAGTGGATAACAAGAGAAAGTTTTTAAATTCATGGAAAACATCTAAATATGTTGCTTACTATTCCAAGAAATATCAGTAACACAATATGTTGTCCAATATGTTATTTATTTAATTCTTATTAATACGCTATGTCGCTAAATAGAACCATATAGGTAGTGCTATTTTGTTAGGTATGGATCGTTGTACGCATCTTGATTAGTTGGGTCAATACGAAGCAGCATTCCGATATGCCCAAACATGTGTGAAGTGTCAACAATGAGAAAAAAATACAATAATTAGTGAATACGAATACGCATTAAAAACGGAAACAAAATAAATAAGAATAGGATCTAGATGTAGGTGTCTATTGCATACTCCAAATTAAGACCCCATGGCTGTAAACTGTCTAATTGGAATGTCCATTTTAATTCTTTTTTTTTTTTTTTTTATAAAGCCCCTGTCTGTCTCCTCTTCTTCGCAGAACTGGTTCATGGTCAATTACCCTAAAACTCGCTGATTGAACGAATGTTTAAATTCTATAAAGTGCTTAACCACTGGTAGATCTATTTGTTTTCTCCATATTGTACTTTTATGCTTTTTGATACGATCCCTAACCTCATTAGTGGTTTCTGCCACATAGACAATGCCACGTGGGCAGGTAATCATATATACCGCATAGTTAGTGGCACAAGTAAACCTTGATGGTATGTTAAATTTCCTGCCTGTATATGGGTGAGAAAAAGAGGGACCCTTTAGGAGGTTGCCACAGCAGCAGCACCCTAGGCAAGAAAAGTTGCCTTTTTTGGGAGTACTTAGGTAGGTTTGTACAGGACCCTTTGTCACTCCTATATCGGATTGTACCAAGGAGTCACTCAAGTTTTTACTTCAACGATAGGACATAGTTGGTGCTCGAACAAAGGACAGTATATTGGGACAGCCCCTTTTGATCAACGACCAATTCTTTCTAATTGCCTGTGCAAAAAGTCCACTCATGGGGCTATGAGTAGAGACAACTTTCTAACTTTCCTGGTAAGGTGTGTATCCCGACTCATGTTGCTAATCGTGTGCCTATGTTTCGAGATCAATCTCTTGGGGTACCCCCTATCTAGAAACTACCTACACATTGCATCTAATCTCGTGTCCAAAATCTCCCCATTATCCACTATCCGCTTTACTCAGAGTAACTGGCTCCGTGGCAGAGAATCCACCATACGTCTTGGGTGACTGCTTTGGTGCAGCATATTATTCTTGTCTGTCGCCTTCACATAAAGATCTGATTTCAATCTATTATTTTATCTGTATATCGTTGTGTCTAAGAATTGGATCTTACTATCTGACCAACTCAGTGTAAACTGTAGTACGATATATTTGCTGTTTAGTTCTTGATGAAACAGCTTCAACACTTCCAATGTACCTTGCCACACTAGGAACACATCGTCAATATACACTACTGTTCAAAAGTTTGGGGTCACCCAGAAAATTCTGTGTTTTCCATGAAAACTCATACTTATATTTATCAAATGAGTTGCAAAATGACTAGAAAATATAGTCAAGACATTGACAAGGTTAGAAATAATGATTATTATTTCAAATAATAATTTTCTCCTTCAAACTTTGCTTTCATCAAAGAATGCTCCATTTGCAGCAATTACAGCATTGCAGACCTTTGGCATTCTAGCTCTTAATTTGCTGAGGTAATCGGGAGAAATTTCACCCAATGCTTCCAGAAGCCCCTCCCACAAGTTGGATTGGCTTGATGGGCACTTCTTGCATACCATACGGTCAAGCTGCTCCCACAACAGCTCTATGGGGTTGAGATCTGGTGACTGCGCTAGCCACTCCATTACAGATAGAATACCAGCTGCCTGCTTCTTCCCTAAATAGTTCAAGCATAATTTGGAGGTGTGCTTTGGGTCATTGTCCTGTTGTAGGATGAAATTGGCTCCAATCAAGCACTGTCCACAGGGTATGGCATGGCGTTGCAAAATGGAGTGATAGCCTTCCTTATTCAAAATCCCTTTTACCTTGTACAAATCTCCCACTTTACCAGCACCAAAGCAACCCCAGACCATCACATTACCTCCACCATGCTTGACAGATGGCGTCAGGCACTCTTCCAGCATCTTTTCAGTTGTTCTGCGTCTCACAAATGTTCTTCTGTGTGATCCAAACACCTCAAACTTCGATTCGTCTGTTCATAACACTTTTTTCCAATCTTCCTCTGTCCAATGTCTGTGTGCTTTTGCCCATATTAATCTTTTCCTTTTATTAGCCAGTCTCAGATATGGCTTTTTCTTTGCCACTCTGCCCTGAAGGCCAGCATCCCGGAGTCGCCTCTTCACTGTAGACGTTGACACTGGCGTTTTGCGGGTACTATTTAATGAAGCTGCCAGTTGAGGACCTGTGAGGCGTCTATTTCTCAAACTAGAGACTCTAATGTACTTGTCTTGTTGCTCAGTTGTGCAGCGGGGCCTCCCACTTCTCTTTCTACTCTAGTTAGAGCCTGTTTGTGCTGTCATCTGAAGGGATTAGTACACACCGTTGTAGGAAATCTTCAGTTTCTTGGCAATTTCTCAAGAATAGACTGTCGAGTTTCACATGAAAGCTCTCCTTTTCTAGCCATTTTGAGAGTTTAATCGAACCCACAAATGTAATGCTCCAGATTCTCAACTAGCTCAAAGGAAGGTCAGTTTTATAGCTCCTCTAAACAGCAAAACTGTTTACAGCGGTGCTAACATAATTGCACAAGGGTTTTCAAGTGTTTTCTAATCATCCATTAGCCTTCTAACACAGTTAGCAAACACAATGTACCATTAGAACACTGGAGTGATGGTTGCTGGAAATGGGCCTCTATACACCTATGTAGATATTGCAATAAAAACCAGACGTTTGCAGCTAGAATAGTCATTTAGCACATTAACAATGTATAGAGTGTATTTCTGATCAATTTAATGTTATCTTCATTGAAAAAACTGTGTGACCCTTGTGAAGGATGATTTATTCGCTTATATTCTCTGTATGAAATTACATTGTGAATTATCAAGCAGGATGCCGAATTACTAAGATATGTATTATGTGAAAGTGATGATAATGTGTAAATGATTTAGTTTCGTGCAGCAGCCATCTTGTCTGGAGTTCCCATCTTGGTTCTTTTGTAGTGAATAGGAAAGTCATTGTTCCTTTAATACAAGTAATGTTGATTTCGTATGTTTTATCTTTGACCTTGGTTCCCATGCGAAGATGGACAGGGAGTGAGATGGGAGGATGGCAAGTATGCGTGAGGGAAGGTCTCCCCCATCTCCACGAGAATATTCTGTCCAAGAGAGAGATAAGACACTTGTAAACATAATGTGTGAAGAATTATAATGATGTATCTGGGATGCATTTTATTGTATGCTTTTTACTGAATAACAAATATTGTTACATTGTCTCTGATTGATTTACCTCAAGCCTACACCCCTTCTGAATTTCAGTTTAACAGTTTGAGTTTGGTAATAAATCCTTCAGAGGAGCATTTTGAACATTTCAGCGTGTCTGTGTGTTTTCTTCTCCTCTCTCGATATATATCGGTGAAATATCCTAATTAGGATTCTGACTAATGGAGTCTGGCCTTGAGAGTCTGTTGGGACTCGTATAAATTTCAGTCTAATATATTTTGAGCGATGGATTTCCACGACAGTAATGGTGCCGATAAAATCCAGGAAGATTGCACGTCTGATAAGCTGTCACTGGAGAGGTCTGGCTTTGCATCTGTGAATTACAAAAAACCGCGGTAGGTAAGGAGCTTATTCTTACACCATTCACACATGTATTGCGTAAGCCTTGGAATCTAGCTGTCAGACGTCACTTCTTTATGGACGAGACTCCTTAGTCAGAACGGGTTGAAAGATGGATCCAAAAAGGTATGTTGAAGCTTTTTGTGTGATGAAGGATTGCAGGTGTGTACGTGATCTTAAACTGTTGATATGAAAGACATGAGAGAATTTTTGCCAGCAATTATATTGTTAACCATGAAAATTGTAAGACCTCCGCCTTTGGAATGCAGTGACGTAGCGCATGGCAGAGAGAAGTCGTAACTCACATGTGAAGTATTTGAAATGAAAAGATTGTAGTCTGGACTGTGAGGAAAAAACAAAACTTCTGCTTGCTGCTTTGTTTTAGCGTAATTTATTATTTAGTTGTGTAAAATTGTTGAGGATTAATAGTTGATCTGTTACCCGTTTGTCTGGGATTATAGTTGGGAGGTACTGACTGGTATTGGCTCAGACCCATAGACAGTTGGATAGTTGTGAGTAGAGATGAGCGAACCGGGACAACCGAACCCGGTTTCGGTCCGAACTTCCGGTAAAGTTCGGTTCGCAGCGAATCCGAACTTCACCGGGTTCGGCCGAACCCGTTTTGACCGAACCCGGTCAAAAACATTATACAAATCGGCAGCCACTTATCTCTATCAATCACTGATAGAGAAAAGAGGCTGCTGATTAAAAATAAAATAAAAAGCATTTCATACGTACCCGGTCGTTGTCTTGGTGACGAGTCCCTCTTCTTCCTCCAGTCCGACCTTTTCTGACGCGGCAGCCTGTGATTGGCTGCAGAGGCCTCTGCAGCCTGTGATTGGCCGCAGAGGCCGCGGCAGCCTGTGATTGGCTGCAGCGCTCACATGGGCTGCATCGTCATCAAGGAATGTCAGGCCGGATGTCGAGAGGGACGCGTCACCAAGGCAACGGCCAGGAGACCGGACTGGAGGAAGCAGAAAGTTCTCGGTAAGTATGAACGTCTTTTTTTTTACAGGTACTGTGATCGGTAGTCACTGTCCAGGGTACTGAAACAGTTACTGCCGATCAGTTAACTCTTTCAACACCCTGGACAGTGACTATTTAGGGTATGTGCACACACACTAATTACGTCCGTAAATGACGGACGTATTTCGGCCGCAAGTACCGGACCGAACACAGTGCAGGGAGCCGGGCTCCTAGCATCATAGTTATGTACGATGCTAGGAGTCCCTGCCTCTCTGCAGGACAACTGTCCCGTACTGTAATCATGTTTTCAGTACGGGACAGTAGTTCCACGGAGAGGCAGGGACTCCTAGCATCGTACATAAATATGATGCTAGGAGCCCGGCTCCCTGCAGGGTGTTCGGTCCGGTACTTGCGGCCGAAATACGTCCGTCAATTACGGACGTAATTAGTGTGTGTGCACATACCCTTACTGACGTCGCCTAGCAACGCTGCCGTAATGACGGGTGCACACATGTAGCCACCCGTCATTACGGGGCCTCATGCACACGACCATAAAAACACCCGTTATCACGGGTCGTAATTACGACCCGAAATAGCGGGCCCATAGACTTCTGTTAGCCACGGGTACCTTCCCGTTTTCTCACGGGAAGGTGCCCGTGCCGTTAAAAAGATAGAACATGTTCTATTTTTTTATTTTACGGGCCGTGCTCGTAATTACGACTCGTAACTACGAGCACGGCCGGCCGGCCACGGGCAGCCGGCCGCTTTTGCGAACCGTGCTGTCATTATAATTATAGCAGCACGGCCCGTAAAATAGAAAAATAGAACATGTTCTATTTTTTTAACGGCACGGGCACCTTCCCGTGAGAATACGGAAAGGTACCCGTGGGTAACAGAAGTCTATGAGCCCGTTATTGCGGGTCGTAATTACGACCCGCAATAACGGGTGTTTTTACGGTCGTGTGCATAATGGGAGCACGGCTCGGAAAAACGAACGGCTGCTCGTGCTCATCTCCTGAAATAATCTGTGCTGCCTTAAACTCTGTGGACAGGTCAGGATCCTGTTTCTTTTAAATGCTGCTAGGGAACCCGCTCGATCCACTATATAAGGCTACGCTACAGTGCAGCATTTAAAAGAAACAGGATCCTGACCTGTCCACAGAGTTTAAGGCAGCACAGAGTATTTCAGGAGATGAGCGTGCAGATTCAGTGCTGCTGTGAACTCTGCTCTTACCATTACGTAGCTCTCAGTCTGTTACCTCTCCTCCACTCCTGTCCTCAAGAACACCTTCACATGATTGGCAAGTCACCACGTAATGGTAAGAGCAGAGTTCACAGCAGCACAGAGTATTTCAGGAGATGAGCGTGCGGATCTTGTGCGTGGTGGTGACTTGCCAATCATGTGAACGTGTTATAGAGGACAGGAGTGGAGGAGATGTAACAGACTGAGCTACGTAATGGTAAGAACAGAGTTCATAGCAGCACAGAGTATTTCAGGAGAGGAGCGTGCAGATTCAGTGCTGCTGTGAACTCTGCTCTTACCATTACGTAGCTCAGTCTGTTACATCTCCTCCACTCCTGTCCTCTATAACACGTTCACATGATTGGCAAGTCACCACCACGCACAAGATCCGCACGCTCATCTCCTGAAATACTCTGTGCTGCTGTGAACTCTGCTCTTACCATTACGTGGTGACTTGCCAATCATGTGAAGGTGTTCTGGAGGACAGGAGTGGAGGAGAGGTAACAGACTGAGAGCTACGTAATGGTAAGAGCAGAGTTCGCAGCAGCACTGAATCTGCACGCTCATCTCCTGAAATACTCTGTGCTGCCTTAAACTCTATGGACAGGTCAGGATCCTGTTTCTTTTAAATGCTGCACTGTAGCGCAGCCTTATATAGTGGATCGAGCGGGTTCCCTAGCAGCATTTAAAAGAAACCGTGTTTGTGTATGTGTGTGTTTGTGTATATATGTGTGTTTGGGTATGTGACTTTGTCTGTTTTTGTTTTTATATGTGTGTTTGTGTATGTGTTTGTGTATATGTGTTTTGTGTATATGTTTGTGTATATATGGGTGTATTTGAGTATATGTTTGTGTGTAGATGTTTGTGTGTGTTTTTGTATATGTGTATATGTGTGTATATGGGTGTGTGTTTGTGTGTATATATGGGTGTGTTTGTGTATATGTGTTTGTGTATATGTGTGTTTGGGTATGTGTGTTTTTGTTTGTATATGTGTTTGTGTATATATGTTCGTGTATGTGTGTATAACTGTGTTTGGATATGTGTGTTTTTGTTTGTATATGTGTGAGTTCATTAATATGTGTGTGTGTGTGTGTGTTTGTCTGTTTATGTGTGTGTGTGTGTGTGTGTGTGTGTATATCTTGTTGTGTTTGTGTATATATGTGTGTGTCTGTGTATGGTTGTTTGTTTGTGTGTGCGTGTATATATGTGTGTAGGTGAGTAGAAGTATTGGTATTGTTCACATTGATAACTGTTTTTTTATGTTGTTGCAGATTTTGATGTACCGATTGGACTACATCTTCGATTCGTTGGACTACTGCGTAGATCTGCGTTTTTTCAAATTTTAATAAAATGGTTAACGAGGGTTTTGTTGGGGATTTCTTATTTCAATAAAAAAGAATTGTCTTTGTGTTTTTTTTTCAAACTTTATTAGTGCCTAGATAATGGCAGTTGGCTGATTGACAGCGTCCATTATTAAGGCGGTACTTAGTGTTAGCCGGTGCAGAGGCTAGCACTAACCACCCATTATTACCCCGGTACCCACCACCACCAGGGGTGCCGGGAAGAGCTTGGTACGATCCAGTACCCGACCATCTGTTGTGATGGTCGGGTACTGGGGCGGCCGTAGGCTGGTATTATGAGGCTGGGAAGGGCCAAAATCAGTGGACCTTCCCACCCTTGTAATGCTAGGCTGCTGCTGCTGTGTTGTATCGGGCTGGTTATAAAAATGGGGGGGACCCCCACGTCGTTTTTTTTTTTAATTTAACAAATTTAGCAATAGACGGGTCCCCCACATTTTTAATAACCAGCCATATACAAGGCCGCAGCAGTCTGGCATTACATTGGTGGGAAGGGCCACTGGTTTTGTCCATTCCCAGGCTAATAACACTGTGTTGTATGTGGCTGGTTATGATAAATTGGGTGGAACCCCATGTCTTTTTTTAAAAAAAAATGTAAATAAATAAATAATTTAAAAAAATGACGTGGGGTCCCCCCCACTTTTATAACCAGCCAGATACAACACAGCAGCAGCAGCCTAGCATTACAAGGGTGGGAAGGTCCACTGTTTTTGGCCCTTCCCAGCCTCATAATACCAGCCTGCGGCCGCCCCAGAGCCCGACCATCACAACAGATGGTCGGGTACTGGATCGTACCTGGCTCTTCCCGGCACCCCTGGTGGTGGTGGGTACCGGGGTAATAATGGTGGTTAGTGTTAGCCTCTGCACCGGCTAACACTAAGCCTCGCATTAGTAATGGATGTTGTCACTCAGACAGCGGCCATTACTAAAGTGGTAGTAATAAAATTTGAAAAGAAAAAGACAAAGATATAGATAAAATATTTTATTGAAATAAAGCACCCTCAACACAACCCTCATTAACCATTTTATTGTAGAAAAAAAAAACCGTCATCTAAGTAGTCCTCGAAACCGACGTAGTCCAAACACCAAACCTGTAAAAAAAAAAAAAAATGAAATAAAACATGTGGTAGGCTTAGATTCAGTTTAATGTGTGATACTGACTGTTATACCATGTATAGAAGCCTGCCGTGAAGTTGACTTAGATACAGGGCGCCAGCAGACAGTATCATACATGGCCATACATACATATATACAAATATACATACATACATATATACAAACATACATACATATATACAAGCATACACATATATACATGCAAATATACATACATGCAAACATACACACATATATACATGCAAACTATCATACATACATGCATACACACACACATGAAAACATACATACATACAAACAAACATGCAAAGATACATACATACATATATACAAGCATGCACAAATATACATGCAAACATAAATACATGCAAACATAATTACATACATGCACATATATATAAACATACATGCAAACATACATGCAAAAATAAAAACATGCAAACATACATACATGCACATATATACATACATACATGACAACATACATACAAACATACATGACAACATACATACATGCAAACATACATACATGCAAACATACATACACACATGCAAACATATATACATGCAAATATACATACAAACATGCACATGTATACATACATGCCAACATACATGCACATATATACATACATACATGACAACATACATACATGCAAATATACATACATACACACATGCACATATATACATACATGCCAACATACATGCAAATATATACATACATGACAACATACATATATATATATATATATATATATATATATATATACACACATGCAAATATACATACAAACATGCATACATACATGCAAACATACATTCATGCAAACACACATACATGCAAACATACATACATACAAATATACATACACACATGCACATATATACATACATGACAACATACATACATACATACATACATGACAACATACATGCAAAAATACATACATGCAAACATACACACATGAAAACATACATACATACATGCAAATATATACATGCAAATATACATACAAACATGCACATATATACATACATGCCAACATACATGCACAGATATACATACATACATACATGACAACATACATACATACATACATACATGCCAACATACATACATGCCAAAAAATAATAATAATACGTTCATACTTACTTTCCTCCTGTCCGGCCTCCAGCGATGACGTTTCATCCATGTCGCCGCTGCAGCCTGTGATTGGCTGCAGAGGCGGTCACGTGGGATGAAGCGTCATCCTGACGTGCGTGACCACCACTACAGCCTGTGATTGGCTGCAGCGGCGAAAGGGATGAAACGTCATCGCTGGAGGCCGGACAGGAGGAAAGTAAGTACGAACGTATAATTATTTTTTTTTTATTACATTTAAAATAGTATTTTCCGCGCGCCGAGCATGTACTGTGAAGGTTGCTGAAAGAGTTAGTGCAGCCCATTAACTCTATCAGCACCCCGGACAGTAGCATGCTCGGCGCACGTAAGTGACAGGTTCGGTCAGAACTAGTTCGGTCCGAACCGAACTTTTTTGTGAAATTCGGCGAACTAGCCGAACCGAACTTTTGATAAGTTCGCTCATCTCTAGTTGTGAGTAATATCATGTAGTACCACAGGGGCTTCAATGGTTAAGTCCTGATAATGTAGAATCCAGTGCAAGGAGAAGCAATTGTGTCTATATTGAATATGAGGAATCTAGTATTCTTGCCCACCTCACATGTGTTTAATTACTTTTGAGTTGCTCTGTGAGGTAGTCTACTTGTGGTGTTTAACTGTCCCGCAAGATATACTTATAATACATTATCGTGTAGCGCTTACCTCCTCGTGTTTGGCAGTCCGGGCGACTTGTCCTTGGCTTCTACTGCGCCTGCGCGTTCGGGTTGATGCGGCCGATGATGACCCCTGGTTGTCAGCTGACGGCGGGGGGTCACATGGGCAGGTGTCACGAATTGAGTGGGTGCTGGGATTGGTCAGTTCATGTGTTGCCGCCTAATACGAGGGGTGGAGTTTTAGCGTTTATAGTAACCTAGCGCCTGCAATGAAGTATGCCGTTGACATCGATACGTGCATCTTGCCGTGACGCACAGCAGAATATCTGCTGGTGAATATCACTATCGCTGGTGAAGAGGCCAGAGTTACCAAGATACGGACCCCTGAGGATGAGTATCTGAAACGCGTAGGGTCGTTTATTGTTTATGGAATGTTTGCATTGGGGACAGTCATATTGTGTTACACCCAGTACTAGGAGAGCCGATTCATTCGGACACCTGTGCTTTATTTGGGGATTGTACTACTGGTGTGCCCTGGATATATGCTGATTCCAGACAAAATATCGTTACAAACACCGAGATATATGCATCATAATGACTCAGTGTTTTTTGTTTAATACATTTTTTAATAATCACGGTGGGGCTTATGTCACAGTGGTGTGTTACCCCTGTTTTTAACAAGTTACTATTAAAAGGTATTTTTTACTTAATTGTTACTTCAGTGAACCTTATAAATTTTTCATATTGTGGGAGCACAATTAAATTTTTATCAAACTATACAGTGAAATTACATTTAGTCCATACAGTTAATAATTTCATTATATCTAGGTATGGCAGCCTTTGCACTTTCTGAATTAAACACAGATGGGTGGATGAGTGAGGCTAAAAGCGTTTTTTCTGAATGTGAACTGATGTATACAGTTCAGGGTGCATCTCTTAAATCTACCTTCAAAAACCTTAATAGATTGCATAAAGATTATACTAGAAGTTGGTGGGAGATCCAGAGCCTGGAAAACTATTTAAAGAACAAGATAGTTCCCAGAGGTCTCAGGGTCCCCATTGTCCCAGCATTAAGATTAAAAACCGCTAATATAAAAGAAAGGTGGGAACAGGAGATCACAGGGAGCTCACTTAGGCTGATGCAGATTTTGGTAGAGGAAGAAAAAGTCCAGTTTGACTTTATTAGTGCTGACCTTAAAAAAGAGATTGAGGCAGCTAAATCCTTGGTAGATACCCCTGGTTTTGATAAAAGGGACAAAATCCTCCAACAAACTTTAGAAAGGTTCACTAATCATCTAAAGGAACGTAAACACTTCCAATTCCAGAGAGACCTACAGGAATTTAGGGAGAAAAAAGCGTACGATTTTGTCACTACACAACAACAGCAATATCAACAGACCAACAGGGGGCCGAGGGAATCTGACCCTTCCACATCAGAGAGTGAAACTACAGACTCTGAAAGAGTGGGCCCATTTTTTGGTGGTAGTGGTGGGAAACAAAAATTTAGGGGAGGAGCAAGAGGTAGAAATAGAGGCCGTGGGAGAGCCTCTTCTAACAGTGGCAATAATTTTTTAGCCAACAATCCTACCATTTCCCGCTATATGCTGAGGGGACAAAAGGATTAGTGAAGGGGAATAATATGGATAGGCTTCAAATCATTAACCTTTCTGAATATAATTTGAGTGCATCAGAGAATACATTATTAGAAAAGGGACTTTCTTTTGTCCCTACAGTTAAATTTGACTCATTTTCGTGGATAAAAGATCTCAACTTATTTGCTCGTAAACTTAAATGGATAAAAATTTTTAAACACCATAATAGGAAAAAATGTATGGAATTAGGGTTAGAGGAGTCTGATATGGAAGGCCTTTCAGCCCTAGAGGGGTTACTAGAGGAATCTGGAAGAGCTCCAGGTATAGGTCCCTTCACCAACCTAAAAATGAAGAGTAGGAAGCTGCCACCTATAGGAGACTTTACCAATGTGGATTTATTTGTGGATATGGTGGGAGATGAGATCAAAAGTCTTAGTCAGGACAGCAGGGGCATGGATAACAACTTGACTTGGTCTGAACGATTAGCTCTGACCACTTTAGAGAAAAAACAGAACATTGTTCTAAAGGCATCTGATAAAGGTGGGAACATTGTGGTCATGAGCAGGGATGATTATAAGAAAATGTGTGAGGACATTTTGTTTAACCATGACTGCTATACCATTTTAAAGGATAACCCTACGGCACTATTCAAGAAAGAGTTGCTGAGCATCTTGAGTGATGCAAAGAGCAGATCTTTGATTAGTGCAGGTGAGTTCGGGTTCCTATACCCACAATTTCCTGTTATGGCGTGTTTTTATAGTCTGCCCAAAATCCATAAAGGGTATCCTCCCTTACGTGGCAGACCCATTGTTTCAGGCATCAATAATTTAACTCAAAATGTGAGTACATATGTTGATCAGGTGTTGCGCCCTTTTGTCTTGAGTCTTACATCATATGTACGTGACACTATGGATGTCTTGAAACAGATTGACGGTATTTCTCTGGAGAAAGATACAATCCTGGCTAGTCTGGATGTTGAGGCGTTGTATTCATCCATACCTCACAAATGCGGTTATAAAGCGGTCGAGTACTATCTGGGATCTAGAGGTACTCAGTTTGCAGCTCATAACCAATTTGTTCTGCAGTTATTACAGTTTGTTCTCGAAAAAAATATATTTATTTTTGAAGACAAAATTTTTCATCAACAATGTGGTACTGCAATGGGGAGTCCTGCTGCTCCCACCTATGCAAATTTATTTCTTGGCTGGTGGGAGGAGACAATTGTTTTTGGGGACAAATTTGTCAAATGGACTTCATCCGTTGGATTATGGATTAGATATATTGATGACGTGTTGATCCTCTGGAACTCCACAGCGGATGAGTTCCATAGTTTTGTAGCAGCCCTCAACAATAATGATATAGGACTAAAATTCACATGTGAGATCAGTGAGAAAGAATTGTCTTTTTTAGACTTGAAAATCACAAAAACAGAAGAAGGCACAATCCGAACCAAGGTACATCGGAAAGAAACAGCAACTAATAGTTTTCTGCAATGGAATAGCTGTCATCCGTATTCCCTCAAACGTGGCATTCCGAAAGGCCAATTTATGAGAGTACGCAGGAATTGTAGCTCTATGGGTGATTTTGAGTGCCAGGCCCAGGAACTCAAAACAAGATTGAAGGATAGAGGCTTCCCCAAGAGTGTTATTAGGAAGGCCTATGAGGGAGCAAGGGATGCAGATAGGCAATGTCTCCTGGTCCCTAAAAAACGGAAAGAAGAACAGGTCACGAGACTCATAGGCACCTATGATTCCAAACAAAATGATATTATGCAGATACTGAACAGGTATTGGCGTATTCTCAGTTCTGATGTAGATTTAGTAGATCAGATCACACAGAGGCCGTCTGTTACGTATCGGAGAGGGAAAAACATAAGGGACAGAGTCATGCATAGCTGTTTTGACCCCATTTCACCTAGGGGTACGTGGCTGGATAGACAAATACCAGGCACTTTTAGATGTGGTAGCTGTAAAGCCTGTGAATTCATTTTTAAAGGGAATAGCTTCACTAGTGTTGTTACACAGAAACAATACAATATTCGTGATTATGTCAATTGCAAGACAGCGGGAGTGGTCTACCTAATCACATGTCCATGCCCCCTTAATTATGTGGGTAAAACAGCACGACAATTTCGTCGCCGTATTAGGGAGCATGTTGGAGATATTATTCATGTTAGGGACACCCCAATATCTAAGCATGTGCATGCTAAACACCAAGGTCAGGCATCATGCTTAAAGTTTCAAGCAATTGAACTTGTTAGACCCCCTAAAAGAGGAGGGGACTGGGACAACCTGATTTTACGCAAAGAAGCACAATGGATCCATAGACTGGAATGTATACAACCAGCAGGTTTAAATGAGCAGACTAATTATACATGTTTTATTTAACATGCCTCACCAATCCCGTATGGGTGGCCTTTCTCCACTGGGTTGCCTATAAGGTGGGTGAGTTCATATTGCCTAATATACTAAGTTTTGAGATGGCCATATGGGTCAACCGATACATTTGGAGATCGCCTGTCAGTCCCTCCTGATATGAGGGATCTAGTATTCTTGCCCACCTCACATGTGTTTAATTACTTTTGAGTTGCTCTGTGAGGTAGTCTACTTGTGGTGTTTAACTGTCCCGCAAGATATACTTATAATACATTATCGTGTAGCGCTTACCTCCTCGTGTTTGGCAGTCCGGGCGACTTGTCCTTGGCTTCTACTGCGCCTGCGCGTTCGGGTTGATGCGGCCGATGATGACCCCTGGTTGTCAGCTGACGGCGGGGGGTCACATGGGCAGGTGTCACGAATTGAGTGGGTGCTGGGATTGGTCAGTTCATGTGTTGCCGCCTAATACGAGGGGTGGAGTTTTAGCGTTTATAGTAACCTAGCGCCTGCAATGAAGTATGCCGTTGACATCGATACGTGCATCTTGCCGTGACGCACAGCAGAATATCTGCTGGTGAATATCACTATCGCTGGTGAAGAGGCCAGAGTTACCAAGATACGGACCCCTGAGGATGAGTATCTGAAACGCGTAGGGTCGTTTATTGTTTATGGAATGTTTGCATTGGGGACAGTCATATTGTGTTACACCCAGTACTAGGAGAGCCGATTCATTCGGACACCTGTGCTTTATTTGGGGATTGTACTACTGGTGTGCCCTGGATATATGCTGATTCCAGACAAAATATCGTTACAAACACCGAGATATATGCATCATAATGACTCAGTGTTTTTTGTTTAATACATTTTTTAATAATCACGGTGGGGCTTATGTCACAGTGGTGTGTTACCCCTGTTTTTAACAAGTTACTATTAAAAGGTATTTTTTACTTAATTGTTACTTCAGTGAACCTTATAAATTTTTCATATTGTGGGAGCACAATTAAATTTTTATCAAACTATACAGTGAAATTACATTTAGTCCATACAGTTAATAATTTCATTATATCTAGGTATGGCAGCCTTTGCACTTTCTGAATTAAACACAGATGGGTGGATGAGTGAGGCTAAAAGCGTTTTTTCTGAATGTGAACTGATGTATACAGTTCAGGGTGCATCTCTTAAATCTACCTTCAAAAACCTTAATAGATTGCATAAAGATTATACTAGAAGTTGGTGGGAGATCCAGAGCCTGGAAAACTATTTAAAGAACAAGATAGTTCCCAGAGGTCTCAGGGTCCCCATTGTCCCAGCATTAAGATTAAAAACCGCTAATATAAAAGAAAGGTGGGAACAGGAGATCACAGGGAGCTCACTTAGGCTGATGCAGATTTTGGTAGAGGAAGAAAAAGTCCAGTTTGACTTTATTAGTGCTGACCTTAAAAAAGAGATTGAGGCAGCTAAATCCTTGGTAGATACCCCTGGTTTTGATAAAAGGGACAAAATCCTCCAACAAACTTTAGAAAGGTTCACTAATCATCTAAAGGAACGTAAACACTTCCAATTCCAGAGAGACCTACAGGAATTTAGGGAGAAAAAAGCGTACGATTTTGTCACTACACAACAACAGCAATATCAACAGACCAACAGGGGGCCGAGGGAATCTGACCCTTCCACATCAGAGAGTGAAACTACAGACTCTGAAAGAGTGGGCCCATTTTTTGGTGGTAGTGGTGGGAAACAAAAATTTAGGGGAGGAGCAAGAGGTAGAAATAGAGGCCGTGGGAGAGCCTCTTCTAACAGTGGCAATAATTTTTTAGCCAACAATCCTACCATTTCCCGCTATATGCTGAGGGGACAAAAGGATTAGTGAAGGGGAATAATATGGATAGGCTTCAAATCATTAACCTTTCTGAATATAATTTGAGTGCATCAGAGAATACATTATTAGAAAAGGGACTTTCTTTTGTCCCTACAGTTAAATTTGACTCATTTTCGTGGATAAAAGATCTCAACTTATTTGCTCGTAAACTTAAATGGATAAAAATTTTTAAACACCATAATAGGAAAAAATGTATGGAATTAGGGTTAGAGGAGTCTGATATGGAAGGCCTTTCAGCCCTAGAGGGGTTACTAGAGGAATCTGGAAGAGCTCCAGGTATAGGTCCCTTCACCAACCTAAAAATGAAGAGTAGGAAGCTGCCACCTATAGGAGACTTTACCAATGTGGATTTATTTGTGGATATGGTGGGAGATGAGATCAAAAGTCTTAGTCAGGACAGCAGGGGCATGGATAACAACTTGACTTGGTCTGAACGATTAGCTCTGACCACTTTAGAGAAAAAACAGAACATTGTTCTAAAGGCATCTGATAAAGGTGGGAACATTGTGGTCATGAGCAGGGATGATTATAAGAAAATGTGTGAGGACATTTTGTTTAACCATGACTGCTATACCATTTTAAAGGATAACCCTACGGCACTATTCAAGAAAGAGTTGCTGAGCATCTTGAGTGATGCAAAGAGCAGATCTTTGATTAGTGCAGGTGAGTTCGGGTTCCTATACCCACAATTTCCTGTTATGGCGTGTTTTTATAGTCTGCCCAAAATCCATAAAGGGTATCCTCCCTTACGTGGCAGACCCATTGTTTCAGGCATCAATAATTTAACTCAAAATGTGAGTACATATGTTGATCAGGTGTTGCGCCCTTTTGTCTTGAGTCTTACATCATATGTACGTGACACTATGGATGTCTTGAAACAGATTGACGGTATTTCTCTGGAGAAAGATACAATCCTGGCTAGTCTGGATGTTGAGGCGTTGTATTCATCCATACCTCACAAATGCGGTTATAAAGCGGTCGAGTACTATCTGGGATCTAGAGGTACTCAGTTTGCAGCTCATAACCAATTTGTTCTGCAGTTATTACAGTTTGTTCTCGAAAAAAATATATTTATTTTTGAAGACAAAATTTTTCATCAACAATGTGGTACTGCAATGGGGAGTCCTGCTGCTCCCACCTATGCAAATTTATTTCTTGGCTGGTGGGAGGAGACAATTGTTTTTGGGGACAAATTTGTCAAATGGACTTCATCCGTTGGATTATGGATTAGATATATTGATGACGTGTTGATCCTCTGGAACTCCACAGCGGATGAGTTCCATAGTTTTGTAGCAGCCCTCAACAATAATGATATAGGACTAAAATTCACATGTGAGATCAGTGAGAAAGAATTGTCTTTTTTAGACTTGAAAATCACAAAAACAGAAGAAGGCACAATCCGAACCAAGGTACATCGGAAAGAAACAGCAACTAATAGTTTTCTGCAATGGAATAGCTGTCATCCGTATTCCCTCAAACGTGGCATTCCGAAAGGCCAATTTATGAGAGTACGCAGGAATTGTAGCTCTATGGGTGATTTTGAGTGCCAGGCCCAGGAACTCAAAACAAGATTGAAGGATAGAGGCTTCCCCAAGAGTGTTATTAGGAAGGCCTATGAGGGAGCAAGGGATGCAGATAGGCAATGTCTCCTGGTCCCTAAAAAACGGAAAGAAGAACAGGTCACGAGACTCATAGGCACCTATGATTCCAAACAAAATGATATTATGCAGATACTGAACAGGTATTGGCGTATTCTCAGTTCTGATGTAGATTTAGTAGATCAGATCACACAGAGGCCGTCTGTTACGTATCGGAGAGGGAAAAACATAAGGGACAGAGTCATGCATAGCTGTTTTGACCCCATTTCACCTAGGGGTACGTGGCTGGATAGACAAATACCAGGCACTTTTAGATGTGGTAGCTGTAAAGCCTGTGAATTCATTTTTAAAGGGAATAGCTTCACTAGTGTTGTTACACAGAAACAATACAATATTCGTGATTATGTCAATTGCAAGACAGCGGGAGTGGTCTACCTAATCACATGTCCATGCCCCCTTAATTATGTGGGTAAAACAGCACGACAATTTCGTCGCCGTATTAGGGAGCATGTTGGAGATATTATTCATGTTAGGGACACCCCAATATCTAAGCATGTGCATGCTAAACACCAAGGTCAGGCATCATGCTTAAAGTTTCAAGCAATTGAACTTGTTAGACCCCCTAAAAGAGGAGGGGACTGGGACAACCTGATTTTACGCAAAGAAGCACAATGGATCCATAGACTGGAATGTATACAACCAGCAGGTTTAAATGAGCAGACTAATTATACATGTTTTATTTAACATGCCTCACCAATCCCGTATGGGTGGCCTTTCTCCACTGGGTTGCCTATAAGGTGGGTGAGTTCATATTGCCTAATATACTAAGTTTTGAGATGGCCATATGGGTCAACCGATACATTTGGAGATCGCCTGTCAGTCCCTCCTGATATGAGGGATCTAGTATTCTTGCCCACCTCACATGTGTTTAATTACTTTTGAGTTGCTCTGTGAGGTAGTCTACTTGTGGTGTTTAACTGTCCCGCAAGATATACTTATAATACATTATCGTGTAGCGCTTACCTCCTCGTGTTTGGCAGTCCGGGCGACTTGTCCTTGGCTTCTACTGCGCCTGCGCGTTCGGGTTGATGCGGCCGATGATGACCCCTGGTTGTCAGCTGACGGCGGGGGGTCACATGGGCAGGTGTCACGAATTGAGTGGGTGCTGGGATTGGTCAGTTCATGTGTTGCCGCCTAATACGAGGGGTGGAGTTTTAGCGTTTATAGTAACCTAGCGCCTGCAATGAAGTATGCCGTTGACATCGATACGTGCATCTTGCCGTGACGCACAGCAGAATATCTGCTGGTGAATATCACTATCGCTGGTGAAGAGGCCAGAGTTACCAAGATACGGACCCCTGAGGATGAGTATCTGAAACGCGTAGGGTCGTTTATTGTTTATGGAATGTTTGCATTGGGGACAGTCATATTGTGTTACACCCAGTACTAGGAGAGCCGATTCATTCGGACACCTGTGCTTTATTTGGGGATTGTACTACTGGTGTGCCCTGGATATATGCTGATTCCAGACAAAATATCGTTACAAACACCGAGATATATGCATCATAATGACTCAGTGTTTTTTGTTTAATACATTTTTTAATAATCACGGTGGGGCTTATGTCACAGTGGTGTGTTACCCCTGTTTTTAACAAGTTACTATTAAAAGGTATTTTTTACTTAATTGTTACTTCAGTGAACCTTATATTGAATTTGGACTCAATACCATTACCCAGTGCAACAGGGAAAACTTTGAATACTGTATTAGAAAATCATTTATATTTTCCTAACGCATTGCCAGACAGTGATATTGTATGTAAGGGTCTATAAACCAGTTGTATGCATTGCCAGACTGGCATAAGGTGGGAATCAGTACAGACTGATTTCTAGCACATGATAATCCGGCATATACACTTTGATGTAAAATAACATCCAAGTAATTAAGTCTGTAGTAGTATAAGATCAGACCGCTGGATTGAATACCGTTGTAATATAACATCCTGTATTCATTGAATGACCCTGACACTTACCCCAGGTGCCACCTGTGTCGTAGTAGTAATTACAGTGAAGAACATTGGTATTGGATCAGACCCATAGCCCGTAAAGAAATTATCACCAATATAGATAACAGCTCCCTAAACTACAACCCACAGAGTGAACGGCTGAGCGGGGAGGATACTATATATATGTTACCAAATATAATTTGCATGTGAAACCATTGCAAAGTGCTAGAGGAAAGAGTTTGGGATATATGCTACATCACGGGCTGTATGAACCGAAAGACACCCCCCGGCAGCAAGTGTTCTGCATAAGTGAAGTGACCAACTCCTGCTTGAATCAATGGAGGTTCATGAATGTCGATTGTGTTGAAGAATTTGCTCTTGTAATTGTTGATTGGCAGCATTTTGTCTGTTCTTGATGTTCAATACAGTGAGGGATCAGAGGATCCTACTGCTAGAATGTCTGGAGGAACGACTTTTGATATCGTATTGGTAAGATAGTCTAGGAGATAGACTGGTCTGAGATATCTGTCGGCAAACGTGGCATGGCCTGTTTGCCTGGAGGTGGGGGATTTACCGGAAATCACCCTACTGCTCTCCGACCATGGGGTCAGGAGGAAGTTGGACAAAGATGCTTTGGGGCACTGGTCCCGGCCAACATTAGAATGAGCAAAAGGAGCTGGGGCTTTAATTGTAAAGTATGTGAAGGCAAAATAACACACTGAAAAAAATTGTTGAAGAGGCTGGCAGCCGTAAGAAGGATGTTTGCATGTGATCAGGTGATTACAGGTGGTTACAAGTAAGATGATGTGAGAAAGAACAATTTAAATACTGGTGTAAATTTTCATTGGAAGAGTGAAGAGAACGGAGCAGCCGGGTACATTGCAGTGACTAACGTGGGTCAGAACCCACGTGGGGGGGGGGAGTGTAATGTGAACAGGTGTGATGTGACATCTGTGTGATGTGTGTAATGTAACATGTGTGATGTGATGAGACATCTGTGTGATGTGTGTAATGTAACATGTCTGAAGTTTGAAACTAATGGCCACAATAAAAGCAGAACTATATTGTATGTTTCCTATTTTTAACAGCAGTAATGTCTAAAAATGTTAGTGTTTTGTGTATGGGGTTAAAATCAGTTCCACTTTTTTCATTTTTTATGCAACGTGTCTTATCTTCGCTCACGCGCAGTCGTCTGTAGCTACACCAAGCGAGAAAAATATTACAGCCGGCTGGATCTGTTTGTAAAAAGATAAAAGCTATACTGCAGATTAATGTGTTATAATGTGATAAGATTTAATGTTGGAATGTTTTGATGTTAATTCAAATGTATTAAACTACAGATATTGTGAGACACGGGGTCTTGATGATGTATGTGCCCCCTCTGTTCCCCCTAATTACATTTGTCTTGTTTTTGTTTTCACACATGAGGTGCGTGCTATGGTGCTGCCTAAATGTTATTTTTGAAAATGTGAGATGTTTTACAGGTAAATGGTTGCAGGTCATTTTAAAGATAAAATGTATTTTTGTCAGGAGAAAGTAATCTTTTTTGTTCTAGGCTGTTGTGTATTACAGGGGGTTAAGCTAGTGCCCCCCCGATAGAGTGCCTAATTTTATTATGTTGATATGTAGTTTTGAACCCTGCTACATTACTTTCGCAGAGTCCAAATAGGAGGGAATGGTGAAGGGACTGATCAGGTAGTTTTGTTTTGTGTTTTATTTTGTTTTGAATTAATGAATTTGGTTCTAGGAGATCTACAAAATGTGTATGAGCTTCAAGGAGTAACCCAGATTAAATGTGTATGACAGTAACCTACATTTTGAGGTTTTTCTGTGTAGATGGTTCCAGATCTTTCCAGAACGGTGAATATGGCACTGGGTAAGCTGTGCTGTAGTCTCCACCCAATATGAGGTATTGTGTAAGAGACCATCCCCCTCCAGCAAATTTACACAGGAGGCGAGGTGACGTCACTCACAGATGAGTCTTTACAGATTTAGATGGGGAGAAGGCAAAACAAAAAAAATTGTTTGAATATTGTTTATTTTATGCCAGATTTCAGTAACATATTTTGTTTGTTTTTGTTATAATCAGGCATTTACAGGACCTGGTGGGTGGGATTTACAAGTGTTCTGGATCATCAGATAAATGTGGAACAATATAACTCCACCCTTTTGAAATGTTCTATCTATATGTGACATGGGTTTCCAATGTAAATTTGTAATGTAGACATACTTTATCATATACAGCATGTGTAGAACAGGATACGAGGCACAAGGTAAATTACCCAGAAACCACTCTCACCTTCTTGTTCATCTCAAGGAGCGGAGTTGGAGGTGCTCGCTGAGGCTTGTAACCTGGCAGAAGGTAAGACGGCCGACATTTACACTGACTCTAGGTACGCTTTTGGCATCGCCCACAATTATGGGCCCATTGGTAGTAGGAACTTTGTTGGATCATCGGGTAAGCCAATTGAGAGAGCGAGAGAGGACAGAACTGACAACAAGGGTATGCGCAGCCAGGTGTCAGTAAATTGGCTTGTCCCTGGATACAATAATGCCACCACTAGGTTTGTAGCAGCCGGCATGATGTGCGCACGGCATGACATAGGTAAAACAGGAAAGGTACCTGTGAAAAGTGAAGCCCGGCCAGATTAACAGTCCCAGCGACTGCAGACCATACAAATACCCGAGGTAGAAGTGTATGACAATGTGCTCGTGTGTGTAGATCTGTTCTCAGGGAGGCCTCAAGCGCGGCCTGTATTTTCCCCACTGCAGACGTTGTGTGTAAGTGACAGGGGAACAATGTTATCCCAAGTATTGACCTGATGTTTGTACAATAAGATATCAGCAGTTCTCTAGATGTTATTCCAAAGTTAGTTTGTTTAATAATTGTATTTAAGAAGTGTTGTGGGAATATTAAATACTGAAGTTAAGTTTCATGTAAAGTTCTGGACCAGCCTTAGCATTGGACTATTAGAGTCATGTGTCAGATAAAAGGTACAGAAGTGGAATATTCCCATTTGAAAACATTTTTAGTTATTTGTTTTTTGTCGTTGTTATTGTGAAAGGAAAATTCTGTGCAGTGCTTGTGTGTGTGTGTGTGTGTGTGTATATATATATATATATATATATATATATATATATATATATATAGCAACAAAAGAAAACAGCAGCACTCACTAGAAAAGATGCACAGGTGCCAAGCAAGCCATCCAGATCCAAGGACTAGGTAGTATATAAAAGTAGAGATCTTGCAGCACTTAAAGTGGTGAAAATAAAGTGGTTTATTCAGCCAACAAACAGCAACGTTTCTGTCCAACAATAGGACCTTTATCAAGCATGGTAACATACTGAGTGAGCATGGTATATAAAGAGTGAAAGAGCATTTGAATAATTAATCTCAATAGCATACATGTGACGTGCAAAGTGCAAGAAAAAAACCAAACACAATGTGTTTAAATAGTATCAAGACTGATCAAAGCATTGACACATAAGAAGCACAAGTGTGAATACATACATAGAATACAAATATCGCATGCAAAAACATATAAATATAAAATTACGGCATAAACATATATGCAACAGTTGTGTTGAACCAGATCACGTTGCTTTTCCTCACCAATCAGAGCTTCAGGACCTTCATAATGCAAACACATACAGGTTATCCAAATAGCAATAATAAATGCACCAAATGTGGTCTTGCAACATGTGTGAATGTGTGTGTATATATATTGCCAACTTCCGGTTGATAAAACCGGAAGTATTACCGTGGCCTAGCAACAGGACGCTGTAGGAACATAGCGGCAGATACGTAATCTCGCCGAAGGCATCCCTCTCGCAGCGCGTCCATAGTTGCCAGGTAACATCCAATCACACGACTCCATGTGATTGGAAAGGTAAATATAGTGACGCAATCACCATTGTTGTCAAGTGTAGTCCATATAGAAAAAGGATCAAAACTTGATCACAAATATGCTCGTAGGTGTAGTCAGTAATGATGCAGCAGTATTTCTAATAGTACGTATATATCGAAAGGACAAGATACACCACAAAGTCCACATGCGGGTATACCCGATCCCTGGCCACACTTCCGTGGTCAAGAGGGAACGGTCCCCCAGAAACTCCAGAATCACTCCAACCACAACTTAATGTATATGGGGGATCCAAAGAGATCGTGAACGTGTAACGGACCTATATTGTCGATGTAATATCAAGTCCGCAGAAACAATGTCTGTAATAAGAGAATATGAATCTGGGTAATCAGCCCAGTATTGTTTACTGACAATCCACATACGAGACAAGAAAAAAATATAGTAAAAGCTATCTTTATATGGAATAGATTGGGACTAAACAAGACAACAAGAGTACATTATTTTGACAAGTGCATACACTACAATAGGACTGAACACGGAAGAAGATGGTCCCGAAGTTCTGTTGGGATCTAGAGTGATACAAAACAGAGTATATTAGTAACAGAAAAAACATATCCATATAGTATAATATTTTAAAATCATGTCACCAAATTTAGTGTCCGATGAGAGACATATACAAAAAAAACTAAAAAAGGGGGAGAGGGAGGCAAAGCGCTACACAGCGATTCTATCCACATTAAATTCTACATTGATCCCATTAGGTCTCAATGTGTTAAGTGAAAAAATCCATTTCAATTCTTTCTTGTGCAGGACCATGTGTCTATCACCACCATTGGGTAATGGGGGAACATGGTCCAAGATCATAAATTTTAGATCTCTCTCGGTATGTCCCTTCTCAACGAAATGTTTTGCAACGGGTAGATCTAGTTTTTTCTTCCTAATTGAGAATCTGTGGTTATTAAAACGAGTTTTGAACGTACAAGTAGTTTCGCCCACGTATATTAATTGGCACGGACACCATAGCGCATAAACAACCCAGTCAGAATCACAGGTAAGTGTATGTCTAATATTGTAGTTTCTACCAGTTTGGGGATGTTCAAAGACATTACCTCTGCACATGTAAGTACAATTTACACAATGATGGCAAGGAAAATTGCCCACTTTTAGTGGTTGTAATAAAGATTGTGTAATATTTTTACCTTCTTTAACTTTTGTTTTTACGAGTCTATCTCTAAAATTTTGTGTACGTCTATATGACATAAGTGGTCTGTTGTTTAATTCATGAATATGTCCAAAACTATCTCTCAAAATGGGCCAGTGTTTATTCATTATTTTGGAGATATCTCCACTAGCTTCACTATATGTGGAGATAAAAGGAATTCTTTTGGGTCTGTGTGCTTTTGAAGTTTTGAATAATTTCTCTCTTGGTATATCACAAATTTTATCTCTATGCATTGAAATCAATGATCTAGGATATCCTCTCTCCAAAAAATTGGAGGTCAAAATATCCAAAGACTTAGTCAGATCATCATGATCATCTGTAATCCTCTTAATCCTGACCATTTGACTGTAAGGCAGTGACTTGATCATATTTTTTGGGTGGCAGCTTTTATATCTTAAGAGTGTATTCCGATCAGTGTCTTTCACATGTAGTTTGGTTTTCAAAACATTATCAATGACCATCACTGTAACATCCAAAAATTGGATGGATTCAGTAGAATATACAATGGTGAATTGAATATCGGCATCTAAGGAGTTAAGAAAAAGATGAAATTCTTTTAGTGAGTCTTCAGTATCTGTCCAGATGAGGAAGATGTCATCTATGTATCGCCACCACTTCAGGACCCGTTGGAAGTGGTGGGACACATAGATAGACATCTCCTCCATCATATCCATAAAAATATTGGCGTATGTCGGAGCCATATTAGACACCATAGCTGTTCCTTTAAGCTGAATATAATACCTCTCATTAAACAAGAAATAATTAGATGTCAGAATAAGCTCAACAAGTGTCATAATGAATTCACAAGATGTGCTATCATAGTCAGAACCAGATAACTTGCGTCTCACTGCCTCTAGCCCTCTATTGTGATCAATTGATGTGTATAGTGCTGTTACGTCAAACGAAACCAGTATTGAGCCTGTAGGTAAAGAGATTGACCTCAGTTTTTGCAAGAAATCTGAGGTATCCCTCACATATGATTTAGCACTAATCGCAAAATCCCTCAAGACTTTATCGCCAAAAATTGATATATTATTCAACAATGACCCTCTACCCTCTACCCGACACTATGGGACGGCCGGGTGGATTTGACAAATTTTTATGTATCTTGGGTAACAAATATAAACAAGGAATAGTTGGATGTTCCATGATAAGAATTTTTTTTAGATGTTGATCTATAATACCCTCGTCAATATCCTCGTCAACCCTCGTCAACTGCATGAGTCAATAGTGATTAAATTTTTTTCTCAATGTCGAATCTAGGATCTCCCCTTAGTACCCTGTAAACATTAGTATCAAGTAGCTGCCTATTACATTCATTAAAGTTCGTTCCAACCCCCGATTATGTCACATGCTATCGAGACATTTCGAGAGTTGGTTCAAAAAGATTTGAACACATTAAAAATGCAGACGAATAATGTAATGGCAGGAAGGAGGTGAAGGGAAAGTGAGCCCTAATCTACCCACCGCCCTGTCCCTGCCTACTTGCAATGACCCGCCCTAGGCGACGGGGTACAACTGGGCGGCGGTCCCTACGCTGTCTAAGTGCACGGGAGAACAAACAGGGAACACGCAAGGGAAGGGGCAGTAGCCCACGGAATGCCGCGAGGAAACGGAGCGGTGAATGAGTAGTCAGGACCAGGATGAAGTGGAGTATACCAACGTGGCACGGAGAAGGAAGCAAGCCAGGGCAAAGTGAAGCAGGTTAAGCGGAACTGCAGCAAGGCAGAAGCACGGCAGAAGCAGGCTGGAGCAAGGCAGCAGTGGGGCCAGGAATCCAGAAGAATTACAAGCACTGAGGAAGAGAACACGGCAGGTAATAATGGACAGGGGGCGGAGCTAACTCCGACTGACCAGGCCGCGATAGGCTCTCCCACTCCTGAGCCTGCCACCCTGGTTTGTGGGAGCCGGTGTCAGTCTAAGAGGTCTGGCCTCAGGTGTGGATTGATTAATCCCAGGAGTATACCTAGACGTAGTACCTGGCAGATCCCTAACAAATAATGATTTGTTTAAACCTCCCAATATGACTTCCTCTGAGATCACAGCTCTTGACGAACTTATCCATAACCACGATCTCACGATCAAACCCGCTGACAAAGGGGGTGCGATCGTGGTTATGGATACTACTATGTACATTAATGAATGTAATAGGCAGCTACTTGATACTAAAGTTTACAGGGTACTAAGGGGAGATCCTAGATTCGACATTGAGCAAAAAATTGAATCACTATTGACTCATGCAGTTGACAAGGGTATTATAGATCAACATCTAAAAAAAATTCTTATCATGGAACATCCAACTATTCCTTGTTTATATTTGTTACCCAAGATACATAAAAATTTGTCAAATCCACCCGGCCGTCCCATAGTGTCGGGTAGAGGGTCATTGTTGAATAATATATCCATTTTTGTCAATAAAGTCTTGAGGGATTTTGCGATTAGTGCTAAATCATATGTGAGGGATACCTCAGATTTCTTGCAAAAACTGAGGTCAATCTCTTTACCTACAGGCTCAATACTGGTTTCGTTTGACGTAACAGCACTATACACATCAATTGATCACAATAGAGGGCTAGAGGCAGTGAGACGCAAGTTATCTGGTTCTGACTATGATAGCACATCTTGTGAATTCATTATGACACTTGTTGAGCTTATTCTGACATCTAATTATTTCTTGTTTAATGAGAGGTATTATATTCAGCTTAAAGGAACAGCTATGGGGTCTAATATGGCTCCGACATACGCCAATATTTTTATGGATATGATGGAGGAGATGTCTATCTATGTGTCCCACCACTTCCAACGGGTCCTGAAGTGGTGGCGATACATAGATGACATCTTCCTCATCTGGACAGATACTGAAGACTCACTAAAAGAATTTCATCTTTTTCTTAACTCCTTAGATGCCGATATTCAATTCACCATTGTATATTCTACTGAATCCATCCAATTTTTGGATGTTACAGTGATGGTCATTGATAATGTTTTGAAAACCAAACTACATGTGAAAGACACTGATCGGAATACACTCTTAAGATATGAAAGCTGCCACCCAAAAAATATGATCAAGTCACTGCCTTACAGTCAAATGGTCAGGATTAAGAGGATTACAGATGATCATGATGATCTGACTAAGTCTTTGGATATTTTGACCTCCAATTTTTTGGAGAGAGGATATCCTAGATCATTGATTTCAATGCATAGAGATAAAATTTGTGATATACCAAGAGAGAAATTATTCAAAACTTCAAAAGCACACAGACCCAAAAGAATTCCTTTTATCTCCACATATAGTGAAGCTAGTGGAGATATCTCCAAAATAATGAATAAACACTGGCCCATTTTGAGAGATAGTTTTGGACATATTCATGAATTAAACAACAGACCACTTATGTCATATAGACGTACACAAAATTTTAGAGATAGACTCGTAAAAACAAAAGTTAAAGAAGGTAAAAATATTACACAATCTTTATTACAACCACTAAAAGTGGGCAATTTTCCTTGCCATCATTGTGTAAATTGTACTTACATGTGCAGAGGTAATGTCTTTGAACATCCCCAAACTGGTAGAAACTACAATATTAGACATACACTTACCTGTGATTCTGACTGGGTTGTTTATGCGCTATGGTGTCCGTGCCAATTAATATACGTGGGCGAAACTACTTGTACGTTCAAAACTCGTTTTAATAACCACAGATTCTCAATTAGGTAGAAAAAACTAGATCTACCCGTTGCAAAACATTTCGTTGAGAAGGGACATACCGAGAGAGATCTAAAATTTATGATCTTGGACCATGTTCCCCCATTACCCAATGGTGGTGATAGACACATGGTCCTGCACAAGAAAGAATTGAAATGGATTTTTTCACTTAACACATTGAGACCTAATGGGCTCAATGTAGAATTTAATGTGGATAGAATCGCTGTGTAGCGCTTTGCCTCCCTCTCCCCCTTTTTTAGGTTTTTTGTATATGTCTCTCATCGGACACTAAATTTGGTGACATGATTTTAAAATATTATACTATATGGATATGTTTTTTCTGTTACTAATATACTCTGTTTTGTATCACTCTAGATCCCAACAGAACTTCGGGACCATCTTCTTCCGTGTTCAGTCCTATTGTAGTGTATGCACTTGTCAAAATAATGTACTCTTGCTGTCTTGTTTAGTCCCAATCTATTCCATATAAAGATAGCTTTTACTATATTTTTTTCTTGTCTCGTATGTGGATTGTCAGTAAACAATACTGGGCTGATTACCCAGATTCATATTCTCTTATTACAGACATTGTTTCTGCGGACTTGATATTACATCGACAATATAGGTCCGTTACACGTTCACGATCTCTTTGGATCCCCCATATACATTAAGTTGTGGTTGGAGTGATTCTGGAGTTTCTGGGGAACCGTTCCCTCTTGACCACGGAAGTGTGGCCAGGGATCGGGTATACCCGCGTGTGGACTTTGTGGTGTATCTTGTCCTTTCGATATATACGTACTATTAGAAATACTGATGCATCATTACTGACTACACCTACGAGCATATTTGTGATCAAGTTTTGATCCTTTTTCTATATGGACTACACTTGACAACAATGGTGATTGCGACGCTATATTTACCTTTCCAATCACATGGAGTCATGTGATTGGATGTTACCTGGCAACTATGGACGCGCTGCGAGAGGGATGCCTTCGGCGAGATTACGTATCTGCCGCTATGTTCCTACAGCGTCCTGTTGCTAGGCCACGGTAATACTTCCGGTTTTATCAACCGGAAGTTGGCAATATATATACACACACATTCACACATGTTGCAAGACCACATTTGGTGCATTTATTATTGCTATTTGGATAACCTGTATGTGTTTGCATTATGAAGGTCCTGAAGCTCTGATTGGTGAGGAAAAGCAACATGATCTGGTTCAACACAACTGTTGCATATATGTTTATGCCGTAATTTTATATTTATATGTTTTTTCATGCGATATTTGTATTCTATGTATGTATTCACACTTGTGCTTCTTATGTGTCAATGCTTTGATCAGTCTTGATACTATTTAAACACATTGTGTTTGGTTTTTTTCTTGCACTTTGCACGTCACATGTATGCTATTGAGATTAATTATGCAAATGCTCTTTCACTCTTTATATACCATGCTCACTCAGTATGTTACCATGCTTGATAAAGGTCCTATTGTTGGACAGAAACGTCGCTGTTTGTTGGCTGAATAAACCACTTTATTTTCACCACTTTGAGTGCTGCAAGATCTCTACTTTTATATATATATATATATATATATATATATATATATATACAGTGAAGGAAATAAGTATTTGATCCCTTGCTGATTTTGTACGTTTGCCCACTGTCAAAGACATGAACAGTCTAGAATTTTTAGGCTAGGTTAATTTTACCATTGAGAGATAGATTATATTTAAAAAAAACCAGAAAATCACATTGTCAAAATTATATATATTTATTTGCATTGTGCACAGAGAAATAAGTATTTGATCCCTTTGGGAAACAAGACTTAATACTTGGTGGCAAAACCCTTGTTGGCAAGCACAGCAGTCAGACATTTTTTGTAGTTGATGATGAGGTTTGCACACATGTTAGATGGAATTTTGGCCCACTCATCTTTGCAGATCATCTGTAAATCATTAAGATTTCGAGGCTGTCGCTTGGCAACTCGGAACTTCAGCTCCCTCCATAAGTTTTC
This sequence comes from Rhinoderma darwinii, assembly GCF_050947455.1. Classification (NCBI taxonomy): domain Eukaryota; kingdom Metazoa; phylum Chordata; class Amphibia; order Anura; family Rhinodermatidae; genus Rhinoderma; species Rhinoderma darwinii. Next base: position 45,310,415 of record NC_134698.1, on the reverse strand, counting down.
GATGGGATTAAGGTCTGGAGACTGGCTAGGCCACTCCATGACCTTAATGTGCTTCTTTTTGAGCCACTCCTTTGTTGCCTTGGCTGTATGTTTCGGGTCATTGTCGTGCTGGAAGACCCAGCCACGAGCCATTTTTAATGTCCTGGTGGAGGGAAGGAGGTTGTCACTCAGGATTTGACGGTACATGGCTCCATCCATTCTCCCATTGATGCGGTGAAGTAGTCCTGTGCCCTTAGCAGAGAAACACCCCCAAAACATAATGTTTCCACCTCCATGCTTGACAGTAGGGATGGTGTTCTTTGGGTCATAGGCAGCATTTCCCTTCCTCCAATCACGGCGAGTTGAGTTAATGCCAAAGAGCTCAATTTTAGTCTCATCTGACCACAGCACCTTCTCCGAATCACTCTCAGAATCATCCAGATGTTCATTTGCAAACTTCAGACGGGCCTGTACATGTGCCTTCTTGAGCGCAGGGACCTTGCGGGCACTGCAGGATTTTAATCCATTATGGTGTAATGTGTTACCAATGGTTTTCTTGGTGACTGTGGTCCCAGCTCCCTTGAGATCATTAACAAGTTCCCCCTGTGTAGTTTTCGGCTGAGCTCTCACCTTCCTCAGGATCAAGGATACCCCACGAGGTGAGATTTTGCATGGAGCCCCAGATCGATGTCGATTGACAGTCATGTTGTATGTCTTCCATTTTCTTACTATTGCACCAACAGTTGTCTCCTTCTCAATGTTCCAGGCAATCAGCTCAGATCAAGGTACAAATCCTGCTGGAAAGCGTGACACCAAGTGCAAATAAAACGTACCCAATAATTACACATCTTCTAGGTGCCCTGTCCATTGGAACAGAGAAGTTTTTCTTATATAAAAGGTGTTTGTTTGATTTAGTTTAAGGGCCTGACATTGTTATTGTATGTACTTAGAACAACTTTTATAGTACGTAGATGTTATCACCAGATTAGTAACAATTGACAAGGGTTGGGGTTCCCCAGCAAGTGCCATTAAACATGAACTAAAAGATTTTTAATACGATGAACTCCATCACTAAGGTGCGGCAGGGGCAGTCGGAGCCAGTACAACGCGTTTGTCATGAACTGACGGCAGTGTCACAATTCCAAGCAGCCGCCCAGACAAGTAAATTACCGGAGGAAGAAGACAGATTAGCGGAGGGTTTGTGGGTCATAATAACACTCCACTAATCCGCCTACGTGGGATCTCACACCAGGCTCACAGCATGAGGTGTTGTGTACAGCCCGGTGACGTAAACTAAAAGAGACGGGGTCTGAAAGATGAGAAGGACCAAACCAAGTCCTGATGACATCAGCAAAGTTCAAAGTAAGGACCAAAGACCTGAGTGAATCCTTCAGCAGTATCAAGTGTTTTAATCAGAAGACAGGAGAAGAAGAGGACGATGATGTACATGACTTGTCAATACACTGGTGGGACCCCATACCCTAACCGGACATTGGTGATGGCATCATATTAGTTGTGGCCCTATTGATATATTGTTTGAGTTTCATAATCATAATATATAATTTATGTAATTTAATATGAGAAAAAGGGAGGTTTGTGAAGGATGATTTATTCACTTATATTCTCTGTATGAAATTACATTGTGAATTATCAAGCAGGATGCCGAATTACTAAGATATGTATTATGTGAAAGTGATGATAATGTGTAAATGATTTAGTTTTCTTGTCTGGAGTTCCCATCTTCGTTCTTTTGTTCTTTTGTAGTGAATAGGAAAGTCATTGTTCCTTTAATACAAGTAATGTTGATTTCGTATGTTTTATCTTTGACCTTGGTTCCCATGCGAAGATGGACATGGAGTGAGATGGGAGGATGGCAAGTATGCGTGAGGGAAGGTCTCCCCCATCTCCACGAGAATATTCTGTCCAAGAGAGAGATAAGACACTTGTAAACATAATGTGTGAAGAATTATAATGATGTATCTGGGATGCATTTTATTGTATGCTTTTTACTGAATAACAAATATTGTTACATTGTCTCTGATTGATTTACCTCAAGCCTACACCCCTTCTGAATTTCAGTTTAACAGTTTGAGTTTGGTAATAAATCCTTCAGAGGAGCATTTTGAACATTTCAGCGTGTCTGTGTGTTTTCTTCTCCTCTCTCGATATATATCGGTGAAATATCCTAATTAGGATTCTGACTAATGGAGTCTGGCCTTGAGAGTCTGTTGGGACTCGTATAAATTTCAGTCTAATATATTTTGAGCGATGGATTTCCACGACACCCTAAACTTGAACGGTAGTGCATATATATATATATATATATATATATATGTATACACACACACACACACACACACACACATACACATACACACACAAATGTATATTGAATAAGATGTTTAAATATTTAATCCAGTAGTAAATACAATGATCATCCCAAAAAGAAGGTTTATGTGTTTCAGGCGTAATTCATAAGCACTGGTAAGACTATAACATGTGAGCAGTCATTGTATGTTAAATTGGATTTATTAGAAGAAAACATTTTATTCAAGTCGATTTCTATGCTAGTCATCTGGAATCATTGCTTATCAGAGATACAAGTTTTGAAATACCTAGAAGAAGGCATTTCTTTACTTTTGTTATTTTCTATATTTTAGAATAGTAATATTGTCAAAGGCTATGTAAAACACAGATGGAATTATGCATTGTCCAAAAAAATGTTAAACAAATCAAAAATGTCTTATATTTTAGATTCTTTAACCCCTTAAGGACACGGACAATTTTGGCCTTGAGGACAGAGCATTTTTTTTTACATTTCCCTCTTTGCATCCCGACGCTCATAACTCTTTTATTTTTTTGTACGACGTAGTTGTATGAGACTTTGTTTTTTGCGGGACGAGTTGTACTTTATGTAGGTACAATTTTTTGGTACAAATACATTATCGTTTAATTTCTAAAAAATTTTATTTTGGCGAAAATGCAGAAAAAAAGCAGTTCCGCTGCGGTTTTAATATTTTTTTTTTACACCATACACCGATCATCATAAATAATGTTATACATTTTTTTGTACAGGTTGTTATGGTCGTGGCGATACCAAATATGTCTATATTATTTCATGTTTTGGGACTTATATTTGAAAAAGTTTATTTATTTAAAAAAAATTGTATTTCTGTGTATTTTTTTTACTTTTTATTTATTTATTTATTATTATTTTTTTTACATTCATTTAACTTTTTTTTTTAATCCCATAAAGGGATTTATCATTTTGATTTTGATTTTGTAACTGTAATGTACTGGCATAGATCTATATGCCAGTACATTAGCCTGTGTACTGATTGTACACAGGCAGTTGTTAGGGCATACCTCAGTATGCCCTAACAACAGGAAATATGTTCAGACAGCCCTAGGGTTCTTCAATGGACCCTGGGCTGTCTGGCCATATGAGTTGTGGGCTTTGATCGCGTCACAGTTATGTTCATGATCAATGATCAGCTTTCATCGCGGCGTTCAAAGGGTTAACGGCGGAGAGAAGATGCTTCTCTCCTCTCCGCTGTCAGAGCGGGGCCGTGGCTGTGTATTACAGCCGTTGCCCCGCTCTCGATCGCACACACAGAGACGGCACAGACGGCTGTCACACAGGACGAGTATGCTCGTCCTAATGCGCGAAGTGCTCGCCGCTCAGGACGAGCATACTCGTCCTGTGTCAGCAACCAGTTAAACTAACCACCCTTTGTTTTGACAACAGCTTTGCACACTCCTGACATTTTCTCAACCAACTTCATGAAGTACACATTTGAGATTATGTCATATTATGTTATTACATAATACAACATAATCTCAAATGTGTACTTCATGAAGTTGGTTGAAGATTATACAAGACTATTGTCTTGTAGGCCTTCCAAGTTCTTTTATGTTATTTATATTCTTTTATTTAATTTGTTATGTTTATATTTTAGAGGTTTTTAGAGTAGTTTATTCAATAAGACTCTGTTCAAACAAACAACATGACTTCCATTTATAATGCAAGTCATGATTCTGAGAATTATCTGTTTTCTGTCTTTAATAAGGTCTGTTGGGGTCTGTGTTTTTTGACGGCAAGAATAATGCTCCAGACTGTCCTATCCTTGCCGTCAAAAATACAGAAATGGCTGACTGAACCCCTGACGAAAGGCACTTAATGCAGATGTGAACACAGCCTTAATTAGCTATGTTCCCTAATCAAGAATTGACTACAAAGGCAGAAGGAGTAGGTAATTTCAATCAATATACCAAGGCTTATTCTGGTTCCAGAGGAAAGATATGTATGACAGTGGCATGTACTACCCTAACTAAGGAGATAATCCTATTTTCACTGTAAGTATAACACTTGTAGCAATTAAAAAATGAATGATTAAGTATACAGGTCAATAGTTACTTGAGCAGTCTGGGAGTGAACCTTCAGTTAATGTTCAGATTTCCACAATAAATATATATTTAACCCAGCGCTCAGAATCACAAGAGAACTGCCAAAAACAAAACAAAATAAAAAAGTGCCCTATCTCCTACATAATGTGATTGGCACTGTAATGTAGGTAACAACAGTGTTTTTTTATTTAGAAAAACAATCTATTTTCACCTAGTTATGAGCGATTTTAGCTTTATGCTAATGCCTTTCTTAATGCCCGACTGGTCGTGTTTTTACTTTTGACCAAGTGGGCGTTGTACGGAGGAGTGTATGACGCTGACCAATCAGCGTCATACACTTCTCTCCATTCATTTACTCTGCGTTGTTTACTATGTGCTGTCACATACACCCACATTAACGTTACTGAAGTGTCTTGAGAGTAAATAGACATCACCTCCAGCCAGGACGGGATGTCTATTCACAATCCCGACACTTCGGTAATGTTTGTGTGGGACTTACAGCACAGCACAACGAGTTCACGTTGTGCTGTCATTTACAGCGTGATCTCGTGAGATTACATTTGCTGTGCTGTAAGTCCCACACAAACGTTAGTGAAGTGTCGGGATTGTGAATAGATATCCCGTCCTGGCTGGTGGTGATGTCTATTCACTGTCAAGACACTTCAGTAATGTTAATGTGGGTGTATGTGACAACACATAGTGAGCAATGCAGGATCCCTATGTGCTGATTACATGAATGGAGAGAAGTGAATGATACTGATTGGTCAGCGTCATACACTTGGTCAAAAGTAAAAACATGCCTAGTTGGGCATTAAGAAAGTCATTAGGATAAAGCTAAAATCGCTCATAACTTGGTGAAAATAGATCGTTTTTCTAAATAAAAAACACTGCTGTTACCTACATTACAGCGCCGATTTCATTATGTAGGAGATAGGGCACTTATAATGTGGTGACAGAGAGTCTTTAACTGTACATAGCAATATGGGAATATTTATTCATACAAATTATTAACAACATATTATAAATAGAAAATGGTATTATTATTTGGCTGTGTGACAGCCGTCTGTGCCGTCTCTGTGTGTGCGATCGAGAGCGGGGCAACGGCTGTAATACACAGCCACGGTCCCGCTCTGACAGCGGAGAGAAGAGAAACATCTTCTCTCCGCTGTTAACCCTTTGAACGCCGCGATGACAGCTGATCGCGGCGTTCAAAGAGGGGCGACTGCACATTGATCGCGTCACAAAAAATAACTGTGATGCGATCAAAGCCCACAACTCGTATGGGCAGACAGCCCAGGGTCCATTGAAGGACCCTAGGGCTGTCTGAACATATTTCCTGTTGTTAGGGCATACTGAGGTATGCCCTAACAACTGCCTGTGTACAATCAGTACACAGGCTAATGTACTGGCATATAGATCCATGCCAGTACATTACAGTTACAAAATCAAAATCAAAATGATAAATCCCTTTATGGGATTAAAAAAAAAAGTTAAATTACTAATTTCTTGCCATGACCAAGAGCACGGTCGGTGCTTGAAACGCGTAGGCTCGGGCACACGCCCGCACCATCAACCATCCTGGGACTGCGTCTCGTTCTACATTTAATATCTTCTATTGCCAATAAAAGTGGGATCCACGTATCCTTTTTATCCCGACACAGCGCTGGATCATTTCTCCTTTTTTCTTGCAACTTCCACCATGGACCGTCGCGGAGATCCGTGCGAGGTGTCAGGCTGGGACGCAGGATTTGGTGAGCTGGAGGTTTCTCCCCATTTTTTCTAAAAAAAATTGCTCTGTCCTCAAGGCCAAAATTGTCCGTGTCCTTAAGGGGTTAAAGCTAGCTGGCCAAAAGAGCGCAGGTCAAAGTCTATAGTTCGTATAGTCAATAAAAGGAATGCCTGCAGGCAGACAGAACCCTTTTTCCTGACCACCCAAAAGTTAATAGAGAGTAAATTTTTATTTTCAAATTTTATTAAGCTACGTATAGCAAGGAACAGACCACATATAACAGTTTAAAATTATCACTGCCAAAGACCGAAGTTATAATAAGGGTAACCAGCTGGAGGAGCCAGCAAGGTATTAACAACCAAGAGTAAATGCCGGCTGACAGTCAGTCAGGAGGCAGCAAGCCACACTTCAAGTAGGGCAATAAATTCGGTTAGGCAGGAATTAAAAACACTTAGAGCCCCCCCGACATGTTTCGCTAACTTGTAGCGTCCTCAGGGGTACACGGGGCTAATGGCGGCGCGGCAATAAACTACTCCTCTTAAAGGAGTGTGAAGTGACGTGGATGGGAGGTGGGAGTGAGAGCAGACAACCAATGGGGCGAAGCAGGACATAACAGGCGCTGGAGAGGAGGACACAGTCAATGATCGGCCATGTATCAAATAGCCGATAGTAGATGTCAAAGCAGCGCAGGCGCACATCTGAAACTGCAAAGACTGTCAGAATGTGGGCGCCTGCGCAGTAACGCAAGGAAAGAACTCAAAGCAATTCCGAGTAGGGAGAGAAAGTGACAGATCGGCGCAGGCGCAGTAGAATGTTTGTGCATATTTGGTATTGTCCCTGTAGTCTGGGTTCTTTCCTGTTCTCATGGCTCAGGCGCTTTGTTCCCAATAGCTACCGAGAGATTGGCTGTGCGTCCGTTGTCACACACTGACGGGGGATGCACAACTTCGGTCTTTGGCAGTGATAATTTTAAACTGTTATATGTGGTCTGTTCCTTGCTATACGTAGCTTAATAAAATTTGAAAATAAAAATTTACTCTCTATTAACTTTTGGGTGGTCAGGAAAAAGGGTTCTGTCTGCCTGCAGGCATTCCTTCTATTGACTTTATGTAATGTACCTGCTGACTACCCAGGGTCAAAATTTGTTTTTTTGTTATAGTTCGTATAGGGTACCTGCGGCAGCTCGGACATTAGCAAGGCAGGCTCGGCTGGGACTAGGCAGCGGGTAGACGTCAGGCATGGAGTAGCAGGACAGGTGTGGAATACAGCACAGCACTACTACAGCACAGCACGGCACTTGACCAGGATAGCACGGGATACAGGTTACAAGATACAGGATACAGAATACACTGGGAACTGGAAAACACTGGGAGACCATTTGCTTAGACAAACTAGGATACGACAAACAACGCTCAGGCACTGCTGTAAGGGGCTGGACCCTACTTATAGTCCAGGGGGCTCATGGGCTAATTAACACTAAAGTCCAGTGCACGTGCTGCCCCTTTAAGAGCAGGCACGATCGTGTGCACGCACCCTACGGGTCCCGGCCAAGGTTAGTGGAAGTGAGGAGGAGACTGGGGCCAGCGTTTTTCTGACGGCCCGCAGCCATGGACATGACACCCGCTGGAGCATCGTGTACCCATGTCCCATGTTTTAGTATTATTTAGGAATCTACCAAGATTTTTTTTATTGTCGAAAATTAATCTGCATGCAGAAATAATAGATAAAAGAAATACAGATGCTTTCAGTGGCAATAAAGAAAGAGAATATAAGATGAGGGACTACATTGATTGTAATTCCACACACGTGGTCTATCTATTAGAATGTACCTGCAGTTTAAAATATGGAGGAAGAGCAGCTAGGAAATTGCATGAATGGACTGCTGAACATAACAATGATTTAAAAAAAAAAATAATAATAATAATTGCTTATATCTAAGCATTTTTTGGAAGTACATAAATGTAACCCATTAGGTCTAAAAAAAAATGAGATTCAAAAGATTTCTTAACTGGAGGAGTAGAAATATTGTAAAAAAAACTGTCCAAGTGTGAAACACGGTGGATACATGTCCATAGTGCACTGGAACCGAGACGAGACGGTTAAATGTTGAAATTTAGCTAAACTGTTTTATAAGTAACTGGTGAGGAACATATAATATATTTGATGACCGATTTACATACACATACCAACTGCTCATTTGAGTTGATGGTTATTACGGATATGTGTATAAATAAGGGTTTTCTGTTAAAATTCTTGATTTTATACAGTACTAGGTTTGTTTGCCTTGTGTAATATAGCTATTTTTGTCAATTCGGTGAGAATATACGTGTAATCATTTTTTTTATTATTCTGTATTTATTGTTTGTATATTTTAAGAGGACTCCTGCATTATGCTCATTTTTATTATGTAGATTCGATCTATGAATTTCTTAATGGTTTTAGATAATTATACAATAGAGCAGTAATTTGGACTGTAGTGTAACCAATGGGTAGGGAGGGGAGGGTTTATATGGTAATAACAGATTTAGTTGGGTGTAGGTGATTGGTCACATGATATGCATGTGTTTATGTTGTGCTTTTACCCCTTTAGGACACAGCCTGTTTTGGCCTTGTGGACACAGATGATTTTTTCAAATCTGACATGTGTCAACTTATGTGGTAATAACTCCGGAATGCTTTTACCTATCCAAGCGATTCTGAGATTATTTTCACGTGACATATTGTACTTTATGTTAGTGAAAAAATTTGGTCGATAAATTCAATATTTATTTGTGAAAAACTTCAAATTTTAGCAAAAATTTGCAAAAATTAGGATTTTTCTAAATTTAAATGTATTTGCTTGTAAAACAGATAGTAATACCACACAAAATAGTTACTAGTTAACATCCCCCATATGTCTACTTTATGTTTGCATCATTTTTTTTCACGTACTTTTATTTTTCTAGGGCGTTACAAGGCTTAGAACTTTAGCAGCAATTTCTCATATTTTCAAGAAAATTTCAATAGGCCATTTTTAGGGCCTTATATATTAGAAAGTCACCATAAATCACTCCATTTTGAAAACTGCACCCCTCAAGGTATTCAAAACCACATTCAAAAAGTATTTTAACCCTTTAGGCATTTCACAGGAATTAAGGCAAAGTAGAGGTGAAATTTACAAATTTCATTTTTTTTTTGCCGAAATTCATTTGTAATAAAAAAAAATCTGTAACACAGAAGCTTTTACCAGAGAAACACAACTTAATATTTATTGCCCAGATTCTGCAGATTTTAGAAATATCCCACGTCACCCTAGTGTGCTAATGGACTGAAACACAGGCCTCAGAAGCAAAGAAGCACCTAGTGGATTTTGGGGCCTCCTTTTTTTAGGAATATATTTTCGGCACCATGTCAGGTTTGAAGAGGCTTTGTGGTACCTAAACAGTCGAAACCCCCAAAAAGTGACCCCATTTTGGAAACTACACCCCTCAAGGCATTTTTCTAGGGGTATAGTTAGCATTTTGACCCCACAGTTTTTTTGCAGAATTTAGTGGAATTAGTCTGTGAAGATGAAAATCACCTATTTTTCTGTGGAAACATAGAATTTTTTCATTTTTACATGGAATAAAGGAGAAAAAACACATTTGTAAAGCAATTTCTCCCGATTACGGCAATACCCAATATGTGGTCATAAACTGATGTTTGGACCCACAGCAGATTTTGGAGGGCAGATTTTGCTGGATTGGTTTTCAGTGCCATGTCGGGTTTGCAACGCTCCGGAGGGACCAAAACAGTGGAAACCCCCCAAAAGTGATCCTATTTTGGAATCTACACCCCTTAAGGAATTTTTCTAGGGGTATAGTGAGCATTTTGACCCTACAGGATATTTTTTAGGGCTAAGGTGACCAAAAAACAGCGATTTTGGCGCTTTAAATTCTTTATTTCTTACAGCGTTCACCATGCGCAATAAATTAAGTTTTACTTTAGTCTGCCGGTCGGTACGATTACGCCGATACCGTATGAGTATAGTTTTTTTTAAGTTTTGCAGCAATTTGCACAATAAAATTACGTTTCTATAAAATAATTTATTTTCTGAGACACGCTATTCTGAGCCGTAACTTTTTTATTTTTTCGTCAAAAAAGCTGTGGGAGGTCTTGTTTTTTGCGGGACGGGTTGTAGTTTTTATTGGTACCATTTTGGGGTAAATGCGACTTTTTGATCACTTTTTATTTTATATCTTGGGAGGGGTGGTGACCAAAAAATGCTCACAGTTTTCCGTTTATTTTGTTTGCGGCGTTCACCGTGCGGAAAAATTAACATTATAGTTTCATAGTTTGGGTCGTTATGAACACGGTGATACCAAATATGTATACTTTTTTTTAACATTTTCATTTTTTTCCTATAATAAATGACTTATTATAGGAAAACAAAACCTTTTATTTTGACACTTTTATAAAACATTTTTATTAACTTTTTGTTTACTTTTTACACTTTATTTTTTTGTTTTATTAACTTTTCTTTTACTTTTTACACTTTATTTTTTTACCTGCAGCTCTGATCGCTGCTAGAATACATTATACTACCTAGGTAGTGTAATGTATTCCAACTGTCAGTGTGACGTCACAGTCACTCTGACAGTTGGTCTATGAGGATCAGCAGAGGCTGATCCTCATATGCTTCGATACATGGCATTAACGGAGGCCGTTGCCTGGCCTCCGGGTGCTATCACAAGCATCAGCAGCCCCCACAATTACATGGGGGCTGCTGATGGGCTACAAACCCCCTACATGCGGAGATCGCAATCGAGCCCCGCACTTAACAGGTTAATTGCCGAAATCAGCGGCGATGAGCCGCTGATCGGCAACACTGGAGTGTCAGCGGTCGGGGACAGCTGATCTCCAAGTTCCCGATGAACACCTTGTCGCCGACAGTGTGCATCGGGAACGACACAGTGACTTCCTGTCACTCTGACAGGAAGCCTATTGTAATGATGGGGGTAGGGAAACAGACAAGTGAGCCCTAATCTACCCGCCACTAAGTCCCTGCCTACTTGCAACGACCCACCCTAGGCGACGGGGTACAACTGGGCGACGGTCCCTATGCTCAATAAGTGCCCGACAGACAAACAGACAAGGGTACACAGAAGCTAAGGGAAATGGGGCAGTTGCCCACGGCAACACCGTGAGCAACAAGAGTGGTGAACGAGCCGAGTCAAACCAGGAGTGTACGAGGTACCAAACGCAGAGCAGAAGAGTAGTCAGTAAGCCAGTAAGCCAGGGTCAATACGAAGCAGGGACAAGTAATTCAAGAAGCTGCAGCAGGGCCAGGAAACCAAACGAGAAGAATCACAAGCAAGGAAGAACAGGAAAGGCAGGTATAAATAGACAGAGGGCGGAAGCTAGCTCCGTCTGGCCAGGCTGTGATAGGCTCTCCCACTCCTAAGCCTGCCATCCTGAGTGGTGGAAGATGGAGTCAGTCTCACAGACATAGAAGCAGGTGCAGACTGATTACCTATGGGCGTTGACACAGAAGATGTGCCTGGCAGATCCTTTACAGTACCCCCCCTTTTATGAGGGGCCACCGGACCCTTTCTAGGTGGACCTGATTTATTGGGGAAACGAAGGTGGAACCTCCTGACCACTACCCCAGCGTGAACATCCCGGGCGGGTACCCAAGTCCTCTCCTCAGGCCCGTATCCTCTCCAATGGACCAGGTACTGGAGGGAGCCTTGGACCATCTTTCTGTCCACAATCTTGGCCACCTCGAATTCTACCCTCTCAGGGGTAAGAACGGGGACAGGAGGTTTCCTCGAGGGAGCCAAGGACGGGGAGCAGCGTTTAAGGAGGGAGGCATGAAACACGTCGTGTACTCGAAAAGATGGGGGCAACTCCAGTCGGAAGGAGACAGGATTGAGGACTTCAATGACCTTGTTCGGCCCTATAAACCGGGGAGCAAACTTCTTGGACGGGACTTTAAGGCGCAAGTTCTTTGACGATAGCCACACCAGATCCCCGACCATAAACAAAGGGTTAGCGTTCTGTCTTCTATCTGCCTGAGATTTTTGTATGCTCTGGGACGCCTCTAGGTTCTTCTGAACCTGGGCCCACTGTGCACAGTTCCCGATGAACGACCTCTACCTCGGGATAGTTGGAACTACCAGGTGAAACGGAGGAAAACCGTGGATTAAACCCAAAATTACAGAAAAAGGGGGAGACTCCTGACGAGTTACTGACCCGGTTATTAAGGGAAAATTCGGCGAGTGGAATGAATGAGACCCAATCATATTGACAGTCAGAGATAAAACACCTTAAATATTGTTCTAGAGACTGATTAGTCCTCTCAGTTTGGCCATTAGTTTCAGGATGGAAGGCAGAGGAGAAGGACAGATCAATCTCCAACTTTTTACAGAAGGCTCTCCAAAATAATGAAAGAAATTGTACCCCTCTGTCATAAACAATAGTGACAGGGACCCCATGGAGACGCAGGATGTGTTTGACAAACAAGGTAGCTAACGTCTTAGCATTGGGTAGTTTCTTCAGGGGCACAAAGTGGCACATCTTACTGAAGCGGTCTACTACAACCCACACAACCGACTTGACTTGAGATGGAGGCAAATCGGTGATAAAATCCATGGAAATATGGGTCCAAGGTCTCTGGGGAATGGGCAAAGAACGTAGTAAGCCCGCTGGTCGGGACCTGGGAGTCTTGGACCTAGCACAAACCTCACAAGCGGCGACATAGGCCTTAACGTCTTTAGGCAATCCAGGCCACCAATTGTTTCTGGCAATGAGGTGCTTGGTACCCAGGATGCCTGGATGACTAGATAGTGCGGAGTCATGATTTTCCCTAAGTACCCTAAGCCGGAATTGCAGGGGAACAAACAGCTTGCTCTCAGGAAGGTTCCCGGGAGCTGAACCTTGATCAGTCACAATTTCAGAGACTAAATCAGAATCAATAGAGGAAATGATTTTACCTTGAGGCAAAACACAAGCAGGATCTTCCTCCAAAGGAGGGCTGGCCATGAAGCTACGCGACAGTGCATCTGCATTAATATTTTTAGACCCAGGCCTATAGGTGACCAAAAAGTTGAATCTGGTAAAAAATAACGCCCATCGAGCTTGTCTCGGGTTTAGCCTCCGGGCAGATTCTAGGAAAACCAGATTCTTGTGGTCGGTAAGGACCGTTACCTGGTGCCTAGCCCCCTCCAGGAAGTGGCGCCACTCTTCAAATGCCCATTTAATGGCTAAGAGTTTGCGGTTGCCAATATCATAGTTACTCTCAGTGGGCGAAAACTTCCTGGAGAAGTAGGCACAGGGACGGAGATGGGTGAGGGACCTGGTACCCTGGGACAAGACATCCCCCACTCCCACCTCGGACGCGTCAACCTCCACGATAAATGGCTCCATTTGGTTGGGCTGAACCAGCACCGGGGCCGAGATAAAGCACTTCTTAAGGACCTCAAAAGGCTGGACAGCCTCAGGAGGCAAGTGGAGGAGATCAGCACCTTTGCGAGTGAGATCCGTAAGAGGCTTAGCGATGACCGAGAAGTTAGCTATAAATCTCCTGTAATAATTAGCTAACCCCAAGAAGCACTGTAACGCCTTCAGGGAGGCAGGTTGGACCCATTCCGCCACAGCCTAGACCTTGGCGGGGTCCATGCGGAATTCATGAGGAGTGTGGATTTGACCCAAAAATGGTATCTCCTGCACCCCAAACACACATTTTTCGGTCTTCGCAAACAGTTTGTTTTCCCGAAGGACCTGGAGCACCTTCCTGACATGCTCAATGTGGGAGGACCAGTCCTTGGAAAACACAAGTATGTCATCAAGGTACACTACAAGAAATACCCCCAGGTAATCTCTTAAAATCTCATTTATGAAATTCTGGAAGACCGCGGGAGCATTACACAACCCAAAGGGCATGACGAGGTATTCGAAATGACCTTCGGGCGTGTTAAACGCAGTCTTCCACTCATTCCCCTCCTTGATGCGGATAAGGTTATACGCCCCCCGTAGATCAAACTTAGAGAACCATTGGGCCCCCTGAACCTGATTAAAGAGATCAGGAATGAAAGGAAGGGGATACTGGTTCCTTACAGTGACCTTATTCAAGTTACGGTAGTCAATGCATGGCCTAAGACCACCATCCTTCTTTCCTACGAAGAAGAAGCCAGCACCTACTGGAGATGTAGAGGGGCGAATGTAACCCTTGGCCAGGCATTCCTGGATATACTCTCTCATGGCTTCACGTTCGGGACAAGAGAGATTAAATATCCTACCCTTAGGGAGCTTAGCTCCTGGTACCAAATCGATAGCGCAATCGTATTCTCTATGAGCAGGTAACACTTCGGAGGCCTCCTTAGAGAAAACATCAGCGAAGTCCTGAACAAACTCAGGTAGCGTGTTCACCTCCTCAGGGGGAGAAATAGAATTAACAGAAAAACATGACGTCAAGCATTCATTACCCCATTTGGTAAGATCCCCAGTATTCCAGTCAGACGTGGGATTATGCAACTGCAACCAGGGAAGGCCTAAAACCAAATCGGACGATAATCCCTGCATCAACAGTACAGAGCACTGCTCCAACTGCATGGAGCCAACAAGGAGTTCAAAAACAGGGGTATGCTGTGTAAAATAACCATTAGCAAGAGGAGTGGAGTCAATACCCACTACCGGGACAGGTTTAGGCAAATCAATCAAAGGCATAGCTAGAGACATAGCAAATTCCACAGACATGATATTAGCAGAAGACCCTGAATCCACGAAGGCACTGCCGGTAGCAGACCTACCACCAAAAGAGACCTGAAAGGGAAGAAAGACTTTATTACGTTTCATATTTACGGGAAATACCTGTGCGGAAGTTTTCCGGCTGCTTATTCTTACGCCTAGGACAGGTGTTCACTTGATGCTTGTCATCCCCACAATAGAAGCAGAGACCATTCTTCCTGCGGAACTCTCTACGTTGTCGGGGGGACACGGAGGCCCCGAGTTGCATAGGTACCTCCGAGTCTTCCGTGGAAGAACGAAGCAACGGAACCTCAGGAGGCATCATGGGTGAGTCAGAGGGGAAAACACAAAAACGTTCAAGTTGTCATTCCCTGAGACGTCGGTCAAGTCGTACCGCTAAAGCCATAACCTGTTCTAGGGAGTCAGAAGAGGGATAGCTAACTAGCAGATCTTTCAGGGCGTTCGACAGACCCAACCTAAACTGGCACCTTAAGGCAGGGTCATTCCACCGAGAAGCTACGCACCACTTCCTAAAGTCAGAACATTTTTCATTCCCTTTTCCCGTCCCTTGGTTGAACTTGATGGACATGTGTCTTTTTTCAGCCGTACTAACTATGTAACTATGTAACTATGTAAGAACAATACTCCTCAACAGGTCTCTTACCCTGACGTAAGGTCACCAGCTGACTCTCGGCAAAGGCAGTCTTGTCAGTCTCGTCATAAATGAGTCCGAGAGCAGAAAAGAAAAGATCAACGGAGGAAAGTTCAGGGGCGTCAGGAGCCAAGGAGAAGGTCCATTCTTGGGGCCCTTCCTGGAGCCGGGACATAATTATACCAACCCGCTGGCTCTCAGAACCTGAGGAGTGGGGCTTTAAGCGAAAATAGAGCCTACAACTCTCCCGAAAGGAGAGAAAAGTCTTCCGGTCCCCTGAGAACCGGTCAGGCAACTTGAGGTGGGGTTCAAAAGGTGAGGGGCACTACCATGGTAGCATCAGGCTGGTTGACCCTCTGAGCCAGGGCCTGGACCTGTAGGGAGAGACCCTGCATTTGCTGAGCCAGGGTCTCAAGGGGGTCCATAGTAGTGTGAGGGACCAGGGTAGACTAGGTATATGGGCTTGTGATTATGTAATGATGGGGGTAGGGAAATAGACAAGTGAGCCCTAATCTACCCGCCACTCAGTCCCTGCCTACTTGCAACGACCCGCCCTAGGCGACGGGGTACAACTGGGCGACGGTCCCTACGCTCAATAAGTGCACGACAGACAACAGACAAGGGTACACAGAAGCTAAGGGAAATGGGGCAGTTACCCACGGCAACACCGTGAGCAACAAGAGTGGTGAATGAGCAGAGTCAAACCAGGAGTGTACGAGGTGCCAAACGCAGAGCAGGAGAGTAATGAACAAGCCGAGTCAAACCAGGAGTGTACGAGGTACCAAACGCAGAGCAGGAGAGTAGTCAGTAAGCCAGGGTCAATATGAAGCAGGGTCAAATAGTTCAGAAGCTGCAGCAGGGCCAGGAAACCAAACGAGAAGAATCACAAGCAAGGAGGAACAGGAAAGGCAGGTATAAATAGACAGAGGGCGGGAGCTAGCTCTGTCTGGCCAGGCTGTGATAGGCTCTCCCACTCCTAAGCCTGCCATCCTGAGTGGTGGAAGATGGAGTCAGTCTCACAGACATAGAAGCAGGTTGCAGACTGATTACCTATGGGCGTTGACACAGAAGCTGTGCCTGGCAGATCCTTTACACCTATCAGGACCAGCCGAAGGTTGGTCCTGATGGGCTTCCGTCCATGGCAGACATGGAAGCCATTGTTTGGCTTCCGTTTGCCATACTAACTATCGGCGGTCTGCCGATATGTTAGAAACCCCCAAAATTTGTCGATTGCAACCGATCACCGAATTTAAGGAGTTAATTCGCCGAAATCAGCGGCAAAGGACTGCTGGTCGGCAAGAGTGGAGTGTCAGCTGTCGGCAACAGCTGACCTCCCGATTCACAGTGCACACTGTCGCCGACAGTGTGCACCAGGACAAACTCAGTAACTGTACGTCCCGTGCGGGAAGTAACCTCCCGCGACGATGTACAGTTACTTCCTCGTGTGGGTTGGGGTTAAGTGCATGGATTGTAAGAGTTTTATCATTTTAATAAATGGAATTATCCTATGAGAGGCGGTTTGTTACAATCATCTTTGTAGCCTCTGGCCCTGTAGCGGGAGCAACAAGCCAAAAAGTTTATACAGTGAGAAAACAAAATGGGGGGGATTTATGAAGCCCTCTACGCAACTTTTTAAAGAAATGGGTACTATAATTTATGACAAAATACTGCCGCAAAACACCAGTCTTAATAAATTGCCCCATTAAGGAGGTGAAGTGCACAGGCGACGTGTCTATCAAGTAAAATGGGAAATTTGAATAAGGGATCATGTTGAGGAGTACGATTGGGATTTCGTTGGACACCACCATGAAAGTTAAAAGTTTCAGGGACTTCCTCTTAATTTTGTAGTGCCTTGGATTATATCAATAATACTATTAGGTTTTATTGAACTTGTTTTTAACTAACATGATTGATGGATTAAATTGGTGTTTCATTGCGGGCTGATAATGTTTGTACATTTGTTTATTTTGATTCCTCTTCTGTGAGTCTGAGCGTCTCAGTTTAAACATATGTTACTTGTAGCAAAAAGTAAAAAAAAATATTTTGCTTTACATACTACAGCTTATACAGTTTCACAAAAAAGACTTGAAGATATTGCAAAATAAAAATGTCAAACACGATAGCTTAGTGAATAACAATGTGACTTTACTCAATATTATGCCAAACAAAAGACAAACAAGCAATAAAATATAGAGAATAGCATAAAATAAGCAAGCATATAAAAGTAAAGGAATGGTCACTAAGCTTTGGGCCTTGGGTAAAGCTCTGTTGCGTGTGCCAACACCCAGGGATACCTCAAGACGTATAGCGTTTGCTCTAGATGTCTGTTTCAAATGACCTTACCCCTCCTTGAGGCATACCACATTTTATACCCTTCATGCCCTATTCGCCACAGTTTGTACAGCATTTTCCAAAAGACCCTGTACTCACCAAATTTCCCAAGGCTCCCTTATCAGCAAAATGTGTCTAGGTGCATGCATGATGTGAACTCCTACTTTTAGGAATGCACATCGTCCTTGTGCTATGGTACCTGTTGGTTCTTCTTTGCAACAACATTAACTTGAAGTGTTAGAAAGATTAAAATGAACGCCTTGCTTGCATTCACTTTTCGTCTTTGAACCAGTGTTTGGGAGTCCTTTTTCCATTTTTCTTCTTCCGAAGTCAATTGGTGGTTTTGTTAGCTCAGAACGATTTCTCCATAACTGTTTTACCTGTGAAACTAGTCATGGTCATGAGCATAGGAGCTGACTGCATACAGATTTATTGAGTATAATGGGTATAAATCTGTATACAGGGACCTACTCCTAGTGGCAGCAGTAGGTAGCCCGAATTTCTCCATGATCTTGGTGGATGGTAACATGAGGTTTACTGTCTCCAAGACCTGGTTGTACTCAAGTGAACTATCGGCCAATACTAACATTGATAAATACACTATAAGGACAAAACTATTGGGATACACAT
Organism: Rhinoderma darwinii; assembly: GCF_050947455.1. Lineage (NCBI taxonomy): Eukaryota > Metazoa > Chordata > Amphibia > Anura > Rhinodermatidae > Rhinoderma > Rhinoderma darwinii. Next base: position 45,291,981 of record NC_134698.1, on the reverse strand, counting down.
CTTAATCATTAAATTCAGGTGTTCCATTCAGTCCCATTGACGAAGGTGTATAAAATCACGCACCTAGCCATGCAGTCACCTTTACAAACATTTGGAAAAGAATGGGTCATTCTAAAAAAAACTCACTGAATGCCAGCATGGTACTGTAATAGGATGACACCGTTGTAACAAATCAGTTCATGAAATTTCTTGCCTACTAGATATTACACGATCAACTGTGAGTGGTATTATTGCAAAGTGGAAGCATTAAGAAACCACTTGCAGCTCAGCCACAAAGTAGCAGACCACGTTAAGATACAAATTGGGGTCGCCAAGTGCTGAGGCGCTTAGTGCATAAAAGTTGACAATGCTCTACTGACTCAATACCTGCAGAGTTCCCGCGGCATTAACACCAGCACAAAAACTCATGACATGGGTTTCCATGGCCGAACAGCTGCATGCAAGCCTTACATCACCAAGAACAATGCTAAGCATCACATAGAGTGGTGTAAAGCGCGTCACTGTACTCTGGGGCAGTGGAAACGTGTTCTTAGTAGTGAAGAATCACGCTTCCCTACCCGGCAGTATGATGGGCAAATTTGGGTTTGGCAAATGCAGGGAGAACGTTACCTGCCTGACTGCATTGTGCCAAATGTGAAGTTTGGGTTGGGGTTCTTTTTCAGAGTTTGTCCTTGGCCCCTGTGTTCCAGTGAAGGGAAATCTTATTGCTTCAGCATACCAAGACATTTTGGACAATTGTATGCTAACAATTTGTGGGAACAGTTTTGGGAAGGCCTTTTTCTGTTCCAGTGTCCCAGTGCACAAAGAATGGTCCATAAAGGCATGTTTGGTTGAGTTTGGTGTGGAAGAACTTGTCTGGCCCGCACAGAGCTGTGACCTCAATCCCATCAAACAACTTTGGGATGAATTCATTAGAACTGAGATTGTGAGCAAAGCCCTCTCATCCATATTCTTACCTCACAAATGCTCTTCTGGATGAATGGGCAAAAATTCCCACAGACACTCCAAAATCTTGTAGAAAGCCTCCCCGGAAGTTGTTTTCACTGCAAAGGGGGATGAACTCCATATTAATGCCTATGGATTTAGAATAGGATGTCATTAAAGCTCTTGTAGGTGTAATGTGTAGGTGTCCCAATACTTTTGTCCATATAGTGTATCTGGACATTGGTGTCCCTGTGTGTCATCAAACTTAACACAGTGGTTATTTTCATCCCCGCCTTAAGAGCAAGGGAAACGCATCTCCAGGTGTCCATATGGCGGCTCACTAAACCTTGTGCACTGACAATCACTATCAAATCCTGCGATCATTTAACTTCCACTGTTACTAGACAGTTCTAGCAGTATCTACCACTCTTTTACATAGATGCTATAACTGCAGACTTTAACAAATGTTTAATCTTTATTCCTCACCCATCAGAAGGGCCGAACTGACAATCTGCCGTATCTGGCAGATTCCCGGTGGGTCGTTTCTGAATGTCACAGAGTGGGCTGCATGGCACACTGCTGTTAAATTCTAAATTCTATCATTAAAGGGGTTGTCCACTACCGGACAACTGATGACCTATCCACCGGCTAGGTCATCAGTATATAAACGGTCGGGGTCTGACAACCGGACCCCACATTGATCAGCTTCTCTGGCTGCCTCTGGGCACTGGACGTTCATGCCGGAAGCAGATGTCTCCGGCCACGGAATAGCTGCCGAGCTGCCGTACTGCAGCTCTGCTCCTATTCAAGTGAATAGGAGCAGAGCTGCAGTTCCGAAGCGTGCCCGCTATGCAATATACGGAGCCAACTGCTTCCGGCTCTGTACACTGCATAGTGTGCAATGACATCCGGTGCCCGCAGGCAGCTGAAGCAGCTGATTGGTGTGGGGTCCGGGTTTCGGACCCGCACTGAAGATATACTGATGACCTATCTGGTGGATACGTCATCAGTTGTCCAGTAGTGGACAACCCCTTTAAATTAGGTCCCGGGTCACTGACCCCAGCACACACGGTGGCGCTGTGGAGCTCAATGCTGGCTCTGCCTCCCTCTCTTGCCAGTGCTGCCTTTCAGCCTCATGTTCCTGCTGGTTCCACTGGGTGGTAAGTCTTATAAAGTACTGTAAGTCATTCACTTAAAACTACTGTACAACCGTGGGGTTCTAATCAAGTGTTTTCTGCAGTTAACCCGACTGTATCTACATAGCAGGCCTTCATCGCATTTTCTTCTGTGATTTTTGGAAAATCGAAACAAAAACACGCAAAATTACGGCCTTTTTTCCCCCGATTTTCTGAATATTGCAGCAAAATGTTGGTGTTTCTGTTGCAATTTTAAGAAAATCATAGACAAACTGCGATGAAGCTATGATGTGTGTATACAGTCTAAGGATATGTGCACACAGGGTGGAGTAGCTGCCAATTTTCTGCAATGGATTTCATTAGCAGCAAAGTGGATTAGATTGAACAAATGTCATCCACACCCTGTGGAGAAAACTGGATGCAGAAGCGAGGAGCCAAAGATTTATTGACAAGAAACTCTGCAGTCATCAAGAGAAATTGCCATGGCAGTGTGGGCTGGATGAAAAAGAAAAAGAAAGAGAACATCTACAATCTGAGAAGACGTCACCTGTCAGTAACTGAAGTTGAAGAGGAGCTGTAACCTCTCTTGACATGTCTGTTATAGTAAATTTTTGTATTACTTATGAGATCATCTACTCTGTGTTTTGACATTCCTCTGTTACTTTTCCTGGAAATGTATGAGTTAAGATTGGCCTATGTGAATGTGATTCAAATGTGTTTAAGTGATTCCATTTTGTGTAAACTCCATCTTGTATATCTGGCATCCATCTTGTATTCTAAAGAATCCATTTAGTGAATAAGAAGTTATCTGTTGCTTTAAGACAGTATGCTTATGCTGACTTTGTCTATTTCTCAGCTATGCATCTCCCTGTTTCTTATCTGAGTCTAAGAAATGTGTAATGGCCTTGTAGCTGTAAACAGTATGAGAAAGCCCTTTCATTGCAAGTGAAACAAAGTAAGATAAGAATTCATTCTGGCCTGAAAATATAGCTACTGTTTGTGGCAGGTGCAGAGACGTAGAATTTCATGAGAGTTATAGTTTTACATTTATGTCTGTGATTGGGTCAGGATGAACATATTCTCATTGTATGCTATTGGCTGAATCTGAGTCAACGTCACATTGTAAACTATTGACTGAAATTAAGCCTACTCCCTTTTTGAAAGATATTATTGTAATTGCTTGATCAATAAACATTAGAGAAGAATATTTGAGCAGACAAGCAGTGCAGAACCCCAGGATAAGATTGGGTATTTTACAACCTGCCTAGCTCTTTCCTAATTTAAGAATATTCTCTATATTCCTACCATTGAAGCAGGGCACACAACTGCAATTTTACCTGTCAGTAAGAGGGGTCCGGCGCTGCGATAGCAGCTAGCTGCAGTTGCCACTAGTGGGAGCTCACCGCGTACAGATTCATACCGCTTCCATTGTGTTTGATACTAGCTGTATAAATCCATACGCAGATATCACCACATAGTGGTTGCTTCATCTGGCCAGAATTAGATCATTTATCAAGTTATAAAAACAGTGCTCTGTCTCTGAGCTATCCAGATATATTATGAAATGTATCAGCACAGAATTTTGGACCTAAAAGTGGAGTGGTGGACATTACCTTTAATGAAGGTGTAGTACATTTGTCTAAGCTCTTTGGAGAGATTGGGACCCTTTCTAAATTTTGCTATCAGGTCCTATAATTTTAGTCTATTGCATACACTTTTATTCTGCATTTTTAGAGCAAGTTATCTTGTTCTATAAATCCTTACAGCCATCAATGTATTTAATTTCACAAAACAAGTATGACATCACAACAAAAAGCATTTTCCTTGTGGTTTTGTAATTTTGTGGTTAATAAGTGAGTCTCATTGTCATCAGACTGTGCAGAGTGCATTAGAAATGAGGAATGCTTAGTCAACAATAAATAGAGAAAAGTAGTAAACATTGCCATACATGGGGCTAATTAAGGAAGTTTAGCAATGATACACACGCAAAACGCCTACTGTACCTACTGTACATTATAGTGAAATACAGTAAGAAGGTGGAATAGTGTAACTACCTCCTGGTATGTTTGACATCTGTGGTATGTCAAATAATTAAAGGTATGCTAAGAGATGAACAGCAAATGTATATAACAGAGAAATGTCTAATAACTAATAACCAGCATGGATTCATGAAAAAGAGGTCGTGCCTGACCAACATGTTTGGTTTGTATAAGGACGTGTGTGCAAATCTGGATTTTGGTCAGGCGACGGATGTGATATATTTGGATTTTGCAAAAGCATTTGATCCTGTACATCACAACAGTCTTGTTCTGAAGCTACAGAGGCCGGGATTGGGGGAAATGTAAATACGTAGGTCAAGAATTGAAGAAGCACATTAAAATTATTATTACTTTGCCCGTTAGTAATGGGCATTTTGTACAAATATGTAATTTTTATTTTATCATCGAGCGATAATTTATTCAAATACAGTCACCGTTCCGGTCCCATGTGCGGTCACGTGATCGCCAGTCTGACTTGCCAATTCACACAGCGACTTACGAGTTGTATATCTTTATTGCACCGTTTTTGGGTGCACATAGTATGTTGATAAATGTTTCTTAACTTTTTTGGGAGGGAATTGAAAAAACCCCCAGCTATTCCAGCATTGTTTTTCGCATTTTAAATTGACGCTATACACTATGCGGCATAAATAACATGTTATCTTTATTCTATGGGTCAGTACGATTGTGGCGATTCTAAATATGTATACGTTTTTTTGTTTTACTACGTTTGCACAAAAAACCCTTTAAAAAATATATATTTGTTCTTGCATGGCCATACTTCAAGAGCCATAACGTTTCTATTTTTCCATCAATGTGGCCATATGTGAGCTTTTTTTGCGGCTGAAGGTGTAGCTTTCATTGTTTTTTAGGATACATGTGACTTACTGATTAACTTTTATTAGATTTTTTGTGGGGGAGAATGGAAAAAAAAGGAAATTTGCAGTTGTTTTTTGTACGCTGTTCACCTGGAGGTCTAATCAATTTGTTAACTTCATTGCTCGAGTCGTTATGTTTGCAGCGATACCATATATGTGTATATATTTTTTTTTTTTACACTTTTACTAAATAAAAACACTTTAGCAGGCCCCCTGCTGCCATGGAAAATCATCTGCGCCCCGCGATCACGTCGTGGGTGAGCCGATGGGGTGACAGAGGGAGCTCTCTCCATCAAACACCAGAGATGCTGCGGCTTCGAAGGAGTTAAACTGCTGGAATCGGCAGGGGCTCCTGCCCCTGATCTCGTGGGTACAGCGGCAGTATTCACGAGATACGAGCGACATACCCGCTAATGACGGATATATCAGTCGCTAGTCGTTATGGGATTAATTTTGATAAATGTAAAGTAATGCATTCTGATTACAAGTAAGCTAAGCAGCAGTACTCAAAGTCAAGGAGCAGCTGCAAAAGCAAAAACGATTTTAGAGTGTATGAAAAGGGAGATAAATAACAGTGATTCCGAAGTAATATTATCCCTCTATAAATCCCTTGTAAGACCACATCTTAAATATGCGATTCAGTTTTAGACTTTACATTGTAATAAGGATATAGAATAGCTGTAGAGGGTTTATAGACAGGCAACTAGACTATTAAATGGTACGGAAGATCTTTTTTATGATGAGAGGCTAGAAGATTGGGCTTCTTCAGCTCGGCAAAAAAGACGCCTTACAAATACACGTAATAATATATTTGTGGTCAATACGAAGAGCTAGCACATTATTATGTTATTTCAAGAATTTTACTAAGAACCAGGGGACATTTATTGTGTGTGGAGAAAAGGCAATTCAGACATCAATATAGAAAAGAGTTCTTTACAATTAGAGTAGTCAAGCTATGGAATTCCCTACCCCCAAGAGCTAACATGTGTTCTGCTGGTCACTGTTTAATGATTTATTGCAGATTCCTCTTCTGCTTATTATATTCTATATATCACTCAGAGTGCTAAACTTCTGTTCCTACATTTGCATTTACATTACAGAATCACTCTATTCTTTAGTAACTTACTTATTGTAAGGGGTTGAAGCCGTGGTAAATGGTGTAACATGTCATAGTCGAGCAATTTTTAGCTAACGTGTGTTTGCTGAGAGAGCTGAATCCCTGATCCGGAGGTGTATTTGACTGTAGTGTCAAATAGCTATTGGAGCTCAAGGGGGGTACAATATATAAGTAAAGTATGGAGTAGTTCTACAAAGTAAAGGCAAATGTAGAAACAGAAGGTTAGCACTTTGAATGATATATAAAAATGAATAAGCAGAAGAGGACTCTGCAATAAAACAAAAAATAGTGACCATCAGAACAAATGTTTTTAAAATGTGTCGCCCTAAAAATGGGCACTAAGAAAATAATAATAAAATAAAATGTAAATAATATGCACTTTTAGTGTATGGCAAATAGGTGGGCTCCATCGAGGTGAAGCCTTAATGTAAATATATTGTTGTTATAGAATAAGCCCACCTAGTACATATGAACCCAGTATTCTACAATTTTATAGGTTCAGTATAACCTTCTACTGTCCTAGAAGAATAAAGTAGTAAACTTGGCAATAGATAACAAAACTATAATTGTCTTTTCACTTATGCACATGCGGTTTCTGCTACCATTTTTGCTTATTTACTCATTGGCTATATTTGTACAGTATATGTCGACCCTTCTCGTGGTCCGTTTGATGAAGAACTGAATGTTGGCCCATTGCTCTCCAATAGCTCATTATAGAGCAACCTCCAAATGTCTCACAAGTAATTACAAAAGTGTGAATAGGGCCTATAAATAGAAGTACTATGATGTGTAATCTGTGTGTTAAGCCAGTTATACACATGATATACAGTTAGGTCCAGAATTATTTGGACAGTGACACACGTTTTGGCATTTTAGCTGTTTACCAAAACATATTGAATATACAGTTATCTAATCAATATGGTCTTAAAGCGCAGACTCTCAGCTATAATTTGAGGGTATTCACATCCCAATTTGAGGAAGGGTTTAGGAATTACAGCTCTTTAATATGTAGCTGCCTCTTTTTCAAGGGACCAAAGGTAATTGGATAATTATCTCAAAAGCTATTTAATGGGCTGTATGGGCTTTTCCCTCGTTAATCCATCATCAATTAAGCAGGTAAAAGGTCTGGAGTTGATTCCAGGTGTGACATTTGCATTTGGAAGCTGTTGCTGTGAACCCACAACATGAGGTCAAAGGAGCTCTCAATGCAAGTGAAACAGACCATCGTTAGGCTGAAAAAAATGAATAAATCCGTCAGAGAGATAGCACAAATGTTAGGAGTCGACAAATCAATAGTTGGTACATTCTTGAAACGTTGCTGGGGTCAAAGGTTAAAAACAAAACAAAAACAACTTTAATAACAATGCAATTGAATACATAACCACAATTGATGATTACCATAGAGACTGTACACATGAGCTTTATTACTGTTCTGCAGTGTATGTGGCTCAGTGTAGGAGAAACATGAGAAAGCTTTTGCCATTGTGTTTGTGGAACTAAAAATTCCGCCAGCATTACGGTCATTGACATTTCTAACCGAGTGATCAAGGGTTAAAACTTCAAGGGCTGGGAATACTGTATATCATACTAACAGTTAAGGAACGTTACGGAATATGTGTCTGCAGTTTACAGCGGGGATCGCAGGATGTGCGTCTCAGGTCGCTATGGAGATCGAGCACTAACGCTCGGAGGCCAGGAGGCGGGTTGGCGTCTTTGGTTGCTAAGGAGATGGGTTAGCGACATACACTGCAGAGCAGTAATAAAGTTCATGTGTACAGTCTCTATGGTAATAATCAATTGTGGTTATGTATTCAATTGCATTGTTATTAAAAAAATATATATATATATTTTTTTTAACCTTTGACCCCAGCAACGTTCATTTTGGCGGTCTTTTTAAGCTATTTAAACCCTGCTGGGTCCTCCAGCAACATGTATGATTCTTTGCCTGATGAAGAGATCGGTCCGATCTCGTAATGCGTAGCATTCTTATCCATTAAACATATATCTTATTTAAACTTCTTGCCTTGGATTGAATCTTTCAAATCCACAACATTTGGACAGCGCTGGAGAATTTTATCCACTTTTTTCTCCATTTATCTCGATCTACTGAGGGAGCCCTGACAGCCCCTGCACGGATTTACCAGCTGCAGTCAATTGAGACCATACAGGCACTTCTGGGTGTTGTGCTCCTAGCACAGCACCACAAGATAAGCACAACCGCCTACCCCCAACCCTTTGTCACTTTAAACAAGAGACGATGTGCGCGGCTGTTTTTTGTTTTTTTCTCCTTGTCTATAGATTACTTTTATATTGGGCAGGGCAGAAACTGGGGGCCTGACTTTTACATGCGGGCACAAACTGGGGGAACACAAACAACGGACTAACTTCTATATGAGGGCAGAAACTAGCGGACTAACTTCTATATGGGGCACAAACTAGCGGACTAACTTCTATATGGGGGCACAAACTAGCGGACTAACTTCTATATGGGGGAACAAACTAGCGGATTAACTTCTATATGGGGGTACAAACTAGTGGACTAACTTCTATATGGGGCACAAACTAGCGGACTAACTTCTATATGGGGGCACAAACTAGCGGACTAACTTCTATATAGGGGCACACACTAGCGGACTAACTTCTATATGGGGGCACAAACTAGCAGACTAACTTCTATATGGGGGCACAAAATAGTGGACTAACTTCAATATGGGGGCACAAACTAGCAAGCCCCAGACTTTTGGCCCGATGCCCCGGATCCCCGGGCGACTGCCACATTCAGTGGTGTGGCTACAGGGGTCGCAGCGGTTGCAATTGCGACCAGGCAACTGTTGCTATAGTAATGACACTATACTTACCGTCCTCCTTCCCGAGCGCAGCAGAAGTCCTGACGTCTTCTCGCTTCATAACGTCCCGACGCTGTGCGCCACACATGACGTCACAACGCTGGATGGTGTCAAGACATCGCTGCACCCGGAGCCTAAGAGGAGGGTGAGTGTAACATTACTGCAGGCTGGGCTCCTGTATCTAAGCCGGCCTTGTGGTAGACTTGGATACAGGGGCTAACAGACAGTATCACACATGGACCCTGTATCTAAGCCTACCACATGGTAGGCTTAGATACATGACCATATAAAATGTTTTCATATTCTAGTTTCTGCCTTTATACTGCCGCCGCTCAAGTTGCACCGCAAAGGGGCCCACTAAGGGTATGGTCACACGCTTACTAAAAAACGGCCGAAAATACAGATGTTTTCAAGGGAAAATAGCTCCTGATTTTCAGCCGCTTTTTTTAGCAACTCGCGTTTTTCACGGGCGTTTTAGGAGCTGTTTTTCTATAGAGTCAATTAAAAATGGCTCCAAAAACGGCTCAAGAAGTGACATGCACTTATTTTTCACAGCCGTTTTTTAACACGGCCGTTTTTCAAAACGGCTCCGTAAAAAAATGCTTCAGATTTTACGGAAGTTTTTCAGATATATACAGCCTGAAAAACGGCCGAAAATAAGCCGTGTGAACATAGCATCAGACTCTGTCGCCCAAGGGCCCACATAAAACTGGAGCCAGCCCTGGTACCTGTGGTTTTACAACTCTCCAAGGTGCTCGGATTTATTATCGCCCTGTTGATTTTCACTCATACTGTTTGATCTGCACGTTGTGCCGCCGTGTGTCAACTTTTTTCTTCTAGATTTGTTCTACCATGTTACAGACCCACTCCAAGTTTTGGCTTCCAAATACAGAAGCAAAATACTGACCTAAATACTGTCGTGAAAAAGAGGCCTTAGTGTTTTTTTTATTGTGCAGCATAAGGGTATGTTCACACGGCTTATTTTCGTCCGTTTTTCGGGCCGTAAACGGCCGAAAAACGGCTTAAAAAATCGGAAGCAGAACGCCTCCAAGCATCTGCTGTAATGCCCATGGCCGCGGGCCGTCAGGTTTACTCACCTCCTGATGGCCGCAGCCATGGATCAGTGAGCGCTGGTCCTCCTCAGGAGATGCCAGCGCTTACTTCCGGTTCACTTGGCCGTGTCCCATAGGGACAAATTAGCCCATGAGCACCCTGGACTATAAGAAGGGCCCTGCCTCCTTCCTGCATCGCCTGAGCGTTGTTGTCATTTATCTATGTTCGTCTCTGCAAGTGGTCCCTTAGTGTTTCCTAGTTCCCAGTGTTCCCGTTCCTGCTACCTGTAGCCTGTATCCCATTCTATCCAGTAACCAAGTGCCGTATAGAGTTGGAGTCGTGCTGCGATAAGTACTACGCCTGTCCTGTTACACCATGCCTAGTGTCTGCCTGCTGCCAAAGTCCCATTCAAGCCTGTCTTGCTACTGTCCGAAGTTACCGCCTATTTGAGCTATAGACTTTGACCTCATTCCTGTTGGCCAGCTGCCATACCGTTAAGGCGGTATGGCCCCTCGGGTCCACGCACCCAACGTGACAGTACGCTCAGGCCATGGACCACGGCGATCATTCCAAGACCATGATGACGTCACAAGTGGTGTGTGTGGATATGCTAGACCTCCGGTCTCGACAGGACCAACTCCTCCAGGCATTGAACATTATTGCACATTGGCTGGATGTGCAAGCTGCCTTTCCTCCTACTACACCTCCCGGCAGTCCAGAGCCTCTGACTACACCTCCTGGCAGTGCTGATCCCACGATTTTCTCTGCTGCTACCTCATCTCTATGATGGAGACGCGAAGACCTGCAGGGGATTTTTGAACCACTGCCAGATCCACTTCAGTCTGTATGCTAGGGTATTTTCAACTGATGGTGCAAGGGTTGCTTTCATCGTCTCTCTCCTCACTGGCAGGGCCCTAGCATGGGCGAACCCTATCTGGGAGAGACAAGGACCAGAGACCCGTGACTTCCAGGGGTTCCTACAGACATTTTGCACAGTGTTTGAGGAGTCTCATGGGCAGCTGCCTCCTTACTCAACCTTCGCCAGGGAAACACTTCCGTGGGTTAGTACGCCATCCACTTCCGCTCCCTGGCGGGAGAGTTGTTGTGGAACAACGAGGCATTGGTGACTACATTCTGGCAGGGACTGTCCCCTGAGATTAAGGACAAACTTGCCGCCCGAGATCGGCCATCCACCCTGGATGACCTCATCCTTCTGGCCGCCCGGATTGACATAAGTATCCGAGAACGGTTCCAAGAAGCCCGTCGCAAGGGATGACCCCCTAGCGCAGCTCCTACTTTGCAACAACCCCTGCTGTCCCCATCAGCTATTCCTCCAAAGGAGTCATTGTGGACGGACCATTTCAAGCTGTCTACCCAGGAGAGACAACGCAGACGCACTTCGGAACTCTGTCTGTACTGCGGCCATGGAGGCCATTGTCAAAAATATTTTAATTATCTTTATATGTGTGAACCTAAAAGTGCTATAGACAGTTGTCACTGGAGCTCACAGCTCTGCTGACACAAGAGCCTACATGGGGGGATGGCTATTCTATTTCAAGTCGTTTAGTTTATGGCTTTGCATTTCAGCTGTTACAAAGGCAACGTGAGAAAACGTGCTGACATTGTATTTCTTATGGTTAAAGATATATGTGGAGTTTTGGGACATTACCATATTTAGAATGCTCATGCTTTGCAAGTATGATGTTACCACCTACTCTCATTTCTTATAAATAAAGATGGATCCGCCCCCTAGGGCAGAGATCGTTTGAACACTGAAGCTGCATGTCATGGTCTCTCTCCGGCTGGCCTCTCTCAGATCCACCAGTGAGAGAGCATTCATTAATTTGGAACTCATAGACAAATGCAGATAATGTCCAACGTTAATGGACAATGTAAATTCTGCAGCGACATTACTTGGGGGCTCTTGTCCGGGATTCTCAACACAGATCGAAGGCGACAATCGAAGGTGGATGACGGCTGAGATAACGGAGAACTGCACACAAAACCGGTGACTAAGAAATGTTATTCTTACTGTGCACTTCTCTCTTGTTTTAGCTGCCGTCCAGGTATTGTCTCTTTTGACTATTTGGGAACCATGAACACCATTTGTCTATGAGTATTTGTATGTATGAATTATAGGAATAGGTGTGTGAGTAGAAATGAATCTGTGAGTGTATCTGTGAGAGGCTGAAATAAGGGAGCGTTTGTTTTCTGATCCCAAAACATACAGAAACAACCAAATACCGAGATAACACTAAACGGCCTGTCCGAAGTGTTCCCTCTGGCCCCTGGGTTTAGTATGTATTAAGATCAGGTGGCAAATTGATCCTTGCAGAAGTGACGGGTAACCATCCCCGCCCAAGTGATTGTTAGGACTTTCGCGAATCCAGACTGTGACCCATAGGAGGCGCACCTGGCCGGAAGTAAGAGTATGTATGTGGGCTAATCCTCGGACGCCCGAACTGAATGAGTTGCTGATTATTAAGTAACATCTCTATAACTAGAAAGTTTATGGAATATCCATGGGCGCCTGAGACAGTGAGTTATAAATCACACCCATCCCTTTAAATACAACATAAAGTAGGTTACTTGCAATAACCGATGCTTGTTGACAATAGTTGTGTGGCTGCTGTTTAGGAGACCGGATCAGAGACGTGGTTGCCCAACGACAGTCTAAAATATTTAGCAGAGCGTGTGGGGGAGGAAAACTCCATGACAGTCTAAAATATTTAGCAGAGTGCGTGAGGGGGAAAACCACCATGACAGACTAGAAATAGGCCCAGGATTTAGCAGAGTGCTTCGAGGAGCCCTACGGACAGACTAAACACAGTAGTTAGCAGAGTGCCTAGGGAATTCTCATTGACAGACTAAGAAAGCCGAAAGTCTAGCAGAGGGCATGGGGACTTCTGAGGAAGGGGACAAACAGCAGCAGATATTGTTGAAAACCGAAGCGGGGAATGGGGCAGTAAAAGAACCTGGAGAAAATGACAAAAGAAAAAAACAAACAAAAAAAAAAACGGGAGTTTACAGTTATACTTGAGGGGATGGTTTCTTGAGAGATGATGGGCCCCGGATTAGTAGACAGAGTTGCAGAGAACAGATAGAAGTTATTGAATGTACCAGGAGAAAAAAAAAAAAAAAGAAAAAAAACACATGGAAGCACAGTTGTCAGTTATCAGTAAGAATTAGCCAGCGTCTAATTCTATAGATAGAGACATTCCAGTAGAAAAGAATGTGCCAACATATAATTCTTCTATGTACAGCTTTATAAACCAAAGGTTTACAGAAACAAGAGGGTTTCCAGGGGTGACATGCGAACAGTTATTAGCCATACATAGAGAGAAAGGCGTCATCTGAATTCATAAAGGAATCAATTAACTCTTCACTTCCTAAAAAGGAAACATTGGGTGAAATGTTCAGGGATTATTGATAGAGAGATAGATAGACGTGGATTAGGAATTGGCTAGAAATATAAATAAAGCCAATAGGACAAGTGTAATGAACATGGATTGTAGAAGAAGAGAGATTGATAAAGTGAAGATTCAAGACATTTTAAACTTTACTGTAAATCTTTTTCCTTTTTGGTTTATTTAACAGTCATTTTAATAATTGCATGGAATGTCTAACAAGATATTGTTAATCTATAGTAACCGTGTTAGACTAATAGAACTAATGATAAGAGAATAACGTGTTACTTACAAGAGCATGCCTCAGATATCCACTATGGGAAAAAAAAAAAAAACATGTGAAGAGGTTTTGTCATTGATTGACAGGAGCACATGGTGACTTTTTGACCTTGTAGCTCATAAGTTTTAGCTAGTAAGGGGTTAATGCTACATTCTCTGTTATCTGTAGTTTACCTGTGTCTGCAGAAAGTGCACATGTAGTGGAAAATAAGAAGACAGGATTGAGTATTATATATTTTATGTTTATATGTTATATGTTACGTTATATGTGTTTTATGTGTCGACCACAATGAAAAACATTATTCATATTTAAATTTAATATGATGCCCATTACTAAATGAAGATTATAGTTCATTGGATGAAGAATCCAAGAATAATAGGAGTTTATACACAGTCATTCTAGTTATATACTTGTTTTACATAAGGACACACACAAAAGGTATATACGTGTGAGATTGGATTCTCAGTACTGAGAGTGTCTGGGAACAGCCGGTATTGTGAGTGACTGGTGTGTGATGAACTATTTTTAAAGGGAAATGGTTTCTTTGAAATCACCACATGATAAGTGATTCAACAAGAAAGATTTTTATGTCATTGTTACATTTTAGTTTATTATTATTTGATATTAACAAGTTTCTATTGGCATATGATGACACATATAGTGCACAATATGTTTCATCATTTGTCTTAATAGATTGGTTTATTTAATAATTGACATATACTAATTAAGGAAACAAATATTTTGCTATTTTGCAAACCTCTTATTAATTTATAAGAGTATCCTTTCTGTTGAATGATGGTATATACATTACATATGCACATGACACACACACACACACACACACACACACACACACACACACACACACACACACACACACACAGAAACATATTGGGAATATTTTATGAAATGAAAAATGCAAATAAGATTACAGCATTAACAGGAGCTGTTGTCACGTTTATGGTGTCAGATTCCTGTCCAGTCAATCTTATAGTTTCTGACATCCTTGCAGAAATTCAGGTTGTCATTCAATATGTCTGATGGACAGATTGAAGTTATTGATGATATGCAAAATTCCATGTGTGCTGCACTCTATGGGGATTGCACTAGGAGGAAGACCTCACATCTCAGGCATTGAGGGCGGTCCTGTCCTCCTTCTGGGCACAGGGTAAACAGACGTAGGATGCATGTCTGTGGCCCCTGTGACTTAAAATTGTTTGCAAACAGCCCCAAACCTCAGTTGAAGCAGTGCCCTCCGAGCCTCCCACAGTTGAAAAGAATTGATAACCAGATAAGACAGTATTTGGAGGACGGGGTGCTGAAGGAATGTGTATGTTCTTATAATAAGCCCCTCTCCCTGAGAATGCCAAACAATGTTGTACCTTCCGTCTTGTATCTGTGTAGTAGCAGCAGCTGCTCTACTCAAAGACAAGACAACAGACATAGTGCTAAGATTAGCCTCTAGTTCTCATGGTGCCCCATGCTGTTAGTGAGAATCTTCATAAAGCACTAAGCACATGTCTACAAAGTATAAGACCAGTCTCATGGCCCCATATAAAACTAACTATACATTGATGTACTGTACAGTATTACAGTGTTAAACCCTACTACATTGCTTCCGCAGGGTTCAACAGAGGAGGAAGAGAAGGATATATGGTCAATGGGAGACTTGAGGGAATGTGATAAGTCGCAGGAAATAGCAGACCATGAATTTCCAGCCTGGTGGGAAGTTGATTTCTCAGCACATTTGATTCCCCAGTACACAGATCACCAACATAATTGTCTTGAATGACAATAGAGATAAAAACATTAGAAAATGTAACAAAGGATCCAATATCTAATCCAGCTTTTGAGTTTCTTTTGAAGATGCTTCCAGGTACCACCATGAAGGAGGCTACAAGACTGGGTATATACTGTCACCACCGAAACAGAGGTAATAAAGTAACACCCACTACCATCCTCCGTGTCAGCACAGGAGGTGGCTGTAAAGGATCTGCCAGGTACTACGACTGGGTATACTCCCGGGATTAATCAGTCGACACCTGAGGCCAGACCTCTTAGACTGACACCAGCTCCCACCAACCAGGGTGGCAGGCTCAGGAGTGGGAGAGCCTATCGCGGCCTGGTCAGTCGGAGTTAGCTCCGCCCCCTGTCCATTTATACCTGCCGTGTTCTCTTCCTCAGTGCTTGTTATTCTTCTTGGATTCCTGGCCCCACTGCTGCCTTGCTCCAGCCTGCTTCTGCCGTGCTTCTGCCTTGCTTCAGTTCCGTTTATCCTGCTTCGCTTTGCCTCTGGCTTGCTTCCTGCTCCGTGCTCTCGTTGGTATACTCCACTTCATCCTGATCCTGACTGACTCATTCACCGCTCCGTTTCCTAGCGGCGTTCCGTGGGCTACTGCCCCTTCCCTTGCGTGTTCCCTGTTTGTACTCCCTTGCACTTAGACAGCGTAGGGACCGCCGCCAAGTTGTACCCCGTCGCCTAGGGCGGGTCGTTGCAAGTAGGCAGGGACAGGGCGGTGGGTAGATTAGGGCTCACTTGTTCCCTTCACCTCCTTCCTGCCATTACAGTGGCGGTGAAGGTACTCGCTGAGGTGTGTAGACTGACTGAAGGTAAAACCGCAAATATATATATATACTGACTCTAGATATGCTTTTGGTATTGCACATGATTATGGCCTAATCTGGAGGAGCAGAGATTTTGCTGGATCCACGGGTAAACTCATAATGTTGAGAGAGTGAGAGAACTGTTTGAGGCTCTGACACTGCCAAAGCATGTAGGTATACTCAAAGTGCAAGCTCTTACTAAAGTGCAAGCTGCCCCCGAAGCGAGGGGAAATAGACTAGTAGATAAGGCTGCAAAAGCTGCGGCTCTCATGTCCCTCATAGAGGAGGACGTAGTATTCTTGACCAGCATAGTATCTGGTCCCATAGACATGATAATATTAAGTAGACTACAAAGTCAGGCCACATAAGAGGAAAAAGGACATTGGCAGACAAAAGGTGCCAGTGAAGGGGAGGATGGAATATGGAAGGTGGGTAACAGGATGTGCCTACCCAGAGTCCTCCTCCCCATGATAACCCAACTAATGCACGGACCAATGCAGGTGTCAAGAGAAGGAATGTGTGCAATGGTGACCAAATGGTGGGTACCCCCGGGGGTTCAGCAAGTGCCGCTGCCAGATTTGTCCAGGGGTGCATGATATGTGCCTGCCATAACATCGGCAAAACTGTGAGGGTTGCAAAAAGGCATATGGTAAAGGCAGACTACCCGTATCAGCGATTGCAGATTGACTCAGTTACAAAAGGAGGGACAGTATGAACATGTATCGGTCTGTGTAGATCTGTTCTCTGGGTGACCTGAGGCGTGGCCAGTAACGTGGGCCACAGCAAAAGTAAAACATTGCTCCCAGAAGTGGTATGTAGATATGGGGTCCCTGAGACAGTAGAAAGTGATAGAGGAATTCACTTTCCTGGAGAGGAACTCCAAGACATCCTGCAGGCCCTGGGTATAGAGCAGCTTTTCACACCCTGTATCCCCAGAGCAGTGGGAAGGTAGAATGGTTGAATGGGACTTTGAAGTTAAAAATCCAGAAGGTCATGGCTGAAACCCATAAACCATGGACTGAGCGCCTGCCCATTGCCCTCTGACCTCACCCGTTATGTGGGAGCGCTGGAGAAACAGATCACGCAGATGTATAAATATGTTTATGATTCCATTCCAGATCCTAAGTGATAGGAGGACATTGTTTACAGCCGGGGACTGGACGTGTTTAAAGAGACACCGTAAAGCACTAGAGCCGCACTGTGACGCTCCGTACCAAGTCCAGCTCACAACTTCCACATCCATTAAATTGGAAGGAAAGAACTTGGACATTCGCCGGTCACTGCTGACAGGTCCTCAATCACGAGGCTGAACTGTGGGTCTCGTCAAACTCCGGCTGACCTTCATCTTCTCTGTCATCTCTACATTACCTATTGTCTAAATGATGAGCTGGAAGAAGAGTTTAATGACAAGTTTATCAAACATCAAGCGATATCAGTATTGACTAACTTGCTGGACTATTGTATATGTCTCCATTCAAAGACGATGCCATATGTGAAGATAGGTGAGGTTATTGCCTTGGCCTTGCAGTCCCATCTCTTTTCTCTAGCGCTTAACCCTTACTCTCCTGGAGTTGTCCTTCGTGTAATAGCAGCTGGGATATTGGTTCCCTGTCTGTTTAAACTGTGTAAGATATTCAAAGAGGCAAGCGCTGCGGAAAACATATCTCAGGCCAGGAATACCGCCGTCCATGATTAGATGTTACCCCAATGACAGTGTGTGATGTGTAAACATGGGTCAAGTTGTTTGATGCTGTATACCTCACCGGCTGTGAGGGAAGAGACACAGAATATGTATAGTCTGGGGATAAGAGCAACTGGCAGCTCCCAGTGCTCAGAGACAGCTAGAAAATGGATGACGCAGGGTCTAGAAGGTGCAATACGAGGTAATCTAACTAATAAAGGGGGTGGCATCGATGAATGCCACCGGACGGGACATGATCTTGTTCTCCTGGATTGCAGGAGTGTTAAATCACTCCAGGGATGTGCTTCAACCCAACATGTATGTCATATATGTGGGTACGAGGCATATAAGTGGTTGCCACCCAGGAGACCAGGAGTATGTACCTTAGCTAGACTACAACCAGCAACTTAGATAGAGATATATTATGTAACATGTTTGATTGCAAAAGTATCAGCAGTTAAGAAAATAGCACAGGATATTAAAGTGCATGAGGTCCAGACCACCCACCACCCTAAGAACCGAGGAGTAAGGAAACATTCAGAGCCACCTATTTACGTGACACCAGGGGCGGACATACCGCATGTGCAGCCGGTGCAGCTGCACAAGGGCCCCGCGTGGGAAGGGGGCCCGTTCAGTGGCGTAACTACCACAGTAGCAGCCGTAGCAGCTGCTACGGGGCCCGCGGCATGGGGGGGCCCGTGTCGCCCTGACAGGCACATTACATTTTATGTACCAGGCCTGGCGGCACGGGCCCCCTCATGCCTAGTAGCATCACAACACTAGGCATGAGGGGAGGGAGGGGGCGGGGGCCCGGTGATAGCCGCCACACTGCACTACCAATCGGGAGGGAGGGGGCGGGTGCCCGGGCCCGGTGATAGCCGCTACACTGCACTGCCAATCTGGCACAGATGAATAGGACAGGACGGCGATGCTGGTGGTAGGAGGAGCGCTCAGGCAGGGGAGAGGACAGGGGGCGGTGCGACGTAAGACTTCGGGCGGCTGGACAGTACAGTCAGGACTGCCGGAGAACTCATAGGATGAGCGGAGGACAGACACAGGACGAGTGGAGGACGTGCAGACTGCAGAGGACAGGTAGATGAAGTTAAAAAGTTCATGTCAGAAGGGAGAAGTTTTTATGTAGAAAAATCTGCCTCATAATTCCTTCCGGAATTTTGAGGCATATTTTGACCTGCCGGTAGAACACTTCCCGCGTTTTTCATTGCATTTTTTTGTGGCGTTTTTCGGCCATCGGGCCGTGGGCAGGGAAACGCAGCAAAAAACGCATTTTCTGCCTGCCATTGTTGTCAATGGGAAGTCAGAGACAGAAACGCCCGAAGAAAGGGCATTGCGCTTCTTTTTCCCGCATGCGGTTTTTACTGCTCGCAGGAAAAATTTCATGGATTTCAATGGGAGGCACTTTCTGACGTTTTTCGCGAAAAAAACCTCAGTGTGAACTCCCCCTAACACAGGGGCGTAACTACTGCTATAGCAGCCGTAGCGGCTGCTACGGGGCCGCGGCATGAGGGGGCCCGCGTCACCTGCCGGCACGGGCCCCCACCTTGGCCGGAATCTCCGCTAGCTGCCGCTATGGCTGCTACAGCGCGATGCCACGGAACACTACGGCAGAGCAGGGAGTATCTCCCCGCTCTGCCATTAAACATAAGACATGTATCCCCTATCCACAGGATAGGGGATACGTGTGTGATCGCTGGCATTGATAGGGAGAACGGGGGACCGAAAGTCCCCTGAAGTTCTCCATCACAAACCTCGGACTTCCGGGGTCTGTGTCGGCAGCTCCGTAGAAATGAATGGAGCGCCGGTCACACTTGAGCTGCGCAGACACCGGAAGTCAGAGGTGAGTGATGGAGAACTTCGGGGGACTTTCGGTCCCCCGCTCTCCCTATCAATGCCAGCGATCACACATGTATCCCCTATCCTGTGGATAGGGGATACATGTCTTTTGTCTTTTCACACTGTAGGTCGCATTTTTTTGAGTGATTGGGGGTGTATGGCGTTCCCTACAGGGGGGGGGCTGTATAGCGTTCCCTACAGGGGGGGGCTGTAAGGCGTTCCCTACAGGGGGGGCTGTATAGCGTTCCCTACAGGGGGGGCTGTATAGCGTTCCCTACAGGGGGGTCTGTATGGCGTTCCCTAAAGGGGGGTCTGTATGGCGTTCCCTACAGGGGGGGGCTGTATGACTTTCCCTACAGACCCCCCCTGTAGGGAACGCCATACAGAACCCCTGTAGATAACGCCATACAGACCCCACTGTAGATAACGCCATAAAGTCCCCCCTGTAGATAACACCATACAGCCCCCTGTAGATAACGCCATACAGCCCCCCTGTAGATAACGCCATACAGCCCCCTCTGTAGATAGCGCCATACAGTCCCCCCTGTAGATAGCGCCATACAGTCCCCCCTGTAGATAGCGCCATACAGTCCCCCCTGTAGATAGCGCCATACAGTCCCCCCTGTAGATAGCGCCATACAGTCCCCCCTGTAGATAGCGCCATACAGTCCCCCCTGTAGATAGCGCCATACAGTCCCCCCTGTAGATAGCGCCATACAGTCCCCCCTGTAGATAGCGCCATACAGACCCCCCTGTAGATAGCGCCATACAGACCCCTCTGTAGATAGCGCCATACAGTCCCCCCTGTAGATAACGCCATACAGCCCCCTCTGTTGATAGCGCCATACAGCCCCCTCTGTAGATATCTTGAGATTCAGTCCTGCTTGATAGGTAACAGTGCAGTAAGCTAAGCATGATAAGATCATCTAAATTATTGCATCTCAGTTGCATGAGTGCTTTGTGTTATATTCAATGATTCAATTTAACCTAAGTCTCTAAATGTGGGCAAAGAAAATAAAAAAACTATACTCACCTCCTCCCTCGCCTCCGTTCACCCGCCGCAGCCCCCATCCTCCTGTCTCGGTCTGTGTTACAAGTGTACAAGGCTGCACTGGTGACGCGCTGCCGATGGCACGTGACCGCTGCTGCCAATAACTCCTCATTGGTGTGCTGCTGAGGACAGTAGTTCCACAGCAAATCGCTGTTGAGGGCATTGATTGGCTGCAGCGGTCATGTGCCATCGACCGCGCGTCACCACAGCAGCTTTGTAAACACAGAAAGGGATAGGGGCTGCGGAGGGGGAACGGAGGCGCCGGAGGAGGTGAGTATAGGTTTTTCATTTTCTTTGCCCACATTTAGGGACTTAGTTTAGATAAGAATTTAACCCGGAAAAAAATGTGTTACTTGTGTTCTAAACTGGTAATAAAATGTACAATATAAATCTTCCTTCATAATTTTTATTAGTAAGGTTTATTTTTATATGCATATATATGTTTAGGTAACTTTGTCGGTATTGGGGGGGGGGCGGGGGGGCCCTGGCACATTATCTGCACAGGGGCCTTTTGCAGTCTGTGTCCGCCACTGCGTGACACTAAATGCTTCCATACCTGATAAAGTTATCTGTCAAGCCGTAGAAAACCACCAAGATAGATGGTATCGCCCGAATTGTGAAACCTGTAATTCCCTAAATCTTCAGGTGTGTACAGTATGTAACGCTGTACGCGCACCTATTGCTAGACACGTATCCTGAGTATTCATCTCGCAGTGAATGGCATTAAATGCCCTGGTTTAGGGGAGCTAACCAGAACGTAATCTCGGGTGAATATTCGAATACATGGCTAAGCAATTTTATGTTCAAAAGAAGGGAATTGTCAAAAATATTTTAATTATCTTTATATGTGTGAACCTAAAAGTGCTATAGACAGTTGTCACTGGAGCTCACAGCTCTGCTGACACAAGAGCCTACATGGGGGGATGGCTATTCTATTTCAAGTCGTTTAGTTTATGGCTTTTCATTTCAGCTGTTACAAAGGCAACGTGAGAAAACGTGCTGACATTGTATTTCTTATGGTTAAAGATATATGTGGAGTTTTGGGACATTACCATATTTAGAATGCTCATGCTTTGCAAGTATGATGTTACCACCTACTCTCATTTCTTCTAAATAAAGATGGATCCGCCCCCTAGGGCAGAGATCGTTTGAACACTGAAGCTGCATGTCATGGTCTCTCTCCGGCTGGCCTCTCTCAGATCCACCAGTGAGAGAGCATTCATTAATTTGGAACTCATAGACAAATGCAGATAATGTCCAACGTTAATGGACAATGTAAATTCTGCAGCGACATTACCTTGTGCGTCTGTGCCACCAAAAGCCCCAGAGCCTAGGGTTGGTTGGAGAGACAACCCTGGGTAGAGAAGGACTTTCTTCTAAATTGTCCATTCCCATGACCGTAGTGTCCGGCGAAAAAACGCACCGGGTCTCTGCTTATCTGGACTCTGGATCCGCAGCTAACATCATTTGGAGAGACCTGGTTGATCTTCTCCAGTTGCCCACAACCCCTCTGGAGAGGCCTTTGATGGTTGCATCGGTGAATGGACTACCTCTGCCAGACCGGGTTGTAGCTGTAACCAAGCCACTGAAGCTCCAAGTGGGAGGCCTTCATTCCGAGCTCATCTCATTCGTTGTCCTGTCTAAGGCTTAAAACCCTGTGCTGCTGGGCCTGCCCTTGCTCCGACTACATGCCCACGTCCTGGACTGGAATTCCGGAGAGGTCCTCTAGTGGGGTCCCGAGTGTCGCAACTGCTGCCTGGCACAGATTCATCTGGTCCAGCCTCCTCTGCCTCAGTCCTTGGCAGGATTACCTTGTCATTATTTTACGTTCTCGGATTTCTTCAGCAAGAAGGAGGCGGAGACGCTGCCCGCACACCGGGCGTATGACTGCCCCATCGAGCTGATTCCTGGTACATCCCTTCCCCGTGGTAGGGTATATCCTTTCTCCTTGACAGAGACTCAGTCCATGTCCGCCTATGTTAAGTAGAGAATCCCCCTTGAGGAAGCGGATACTGCGAAACGCGCGTCGGGGCGCACACATAGATCACCAGGTGCACCAGAGATCACCTTTATGGGTAAGAACACTTTCCTAATTTAATGCTTATTTAATGCATGGTCTACATCTATTTCTCTATTACAACACTTTATTGCCGGACGTTGCATGTCCCGCATATTAATGAGCACTTATATAGATTTAGATTACTGATACTCCATACAAGTGTTACCCTTGCAGTTCTCTTGGTGTTTTTCTGTGTTTATTATACATAGAGTTTCTCCTGTCATATACCTTTTTAACATGTTTGTTGTTTTGTATATTTAAATAAAGTTGTTATACAGTTTGATATAAATTGGCTTCAGACTCTGTATTCTTTTGTGGAGAGAATCTGGTACATAGTTGCTTCAAAAAACTGGAACTATTTTTCCAGCCAGAATTTTCTTCCTGCAAAAAACTCCATGTGAACTTACCTTAGTTCCATTTTTAGGGTATGTTCACACGGCAGCGTGGGTAACGGGCGAAATTACGGGGCTTTTTCCAGGAGAAAACAGCCCCGTCATTTCAGCCGTAACGGCATGTGCAGGCGCTTGAACGCCGCGTCCATTACGGACGTAACTGGAGCTGGTTTTCCATGGAGTCCATGGAAAACGGCTCCATTTACGTCTGAAGAAGTGACATGACACTTCTTTGGCGCGGGCGTCTATTTACGCGCCGTTTTTTGACATCGACGCGTAAATATACGCCTCGTGTGAACAGACAAACGTCAGCCCATTGCTTTCAATGGGCAGATGTTTGTCAACGCTTTCAAGCCGTAATTTCGGACGTAATTCGGGGGTTAAGACATCCGAATTACATCCGTAAATAGGCCGTGTGAACATACCCTTATTGTATTTGAAGTCCCTGCACTTCCGTCTGCATCTTGGTATGGCTGCAAATTGTGGTGTTTTTTTTTTTACAGATTATGAAACCACCAATGTTTAAAAAATCTAAACTGCATACATTGTAAAACAGTTCCCGTTACTTTTGTATCAATTCTGTTATTAAACGTAGGTTCAGACATCTGTAACCTTCACCAGCATGCACAATTTACTCTCCATAAATATTCTTCCTGCACAGCTCAGATAAAATAAATCTATTTATTTGAACTGTATATATGTTCATTTGTCCTATCTGTGCCCTGGCTTCCTGCCTGATTTCTGTTATCTGTCACAAGAACATTGCCAAATCTGACTTCTAACCCTTTTATGCAGCAAAAATGTCTATTTTTTTTATTGCACAGTTAATTTCTTAACATTTTACTTTTCTGAATGATGTCTAATCTCTGCAATATTGTGCCAGTTTTATAGCTGCGTGGAAAATGTTACTGAGAAATGATTTCTTACAGCTTAGCTTCTCTCATACCTGAATATACAGGCGTGACTGCAGTCAACCCCAGTATGAAAATCAGTGGTGACTTTATTTCTCTACAAAAAATAACAAGGCCTGCCTAACAGAGTTTATGTAGTTGAGGGAAGGTGGGATTCTTTTTGAGTGGATTTAGGTATAAAGCGTACCGAACCTCTCAGATGACTTTTCAGAATAAGCTGTCATTGGTGTGTATATGAGAAATAACACTATTTATGCCCATTATATGACATGTATCTTGCATTTTTAGCCGTTTTTCCCTCTGCAGGCTCTCTCTAATTCTCAGTTTTCTCTGAGCTAGTGGACGGGGCTTAACTGCTATAATGTCTTCTATGCACAACACACAGAGAAGAGGAGAATACTTCTCTCCTATCTCTATCTATAACATACACTATATGGACCAAAGTATTGGGACTTACCCCTTAATTATTGAATTCAGGTGTTTCATTCAGTCTCATTTCCACAGATGTATAAAAGCCAGCACCACTGAGGACTGCAGTGTGTGTTTGGGAGTGAACGGCTGTGGTCGCTTGTGGAGAAGCTCCTGGGACTCCTGCTTCCAGTTTCCAGGCCCAGACCAGGGACTCTCCTGATACCAGCAGCCCAGGTTTGTAACATCGTACCTGGGCTTGGAGAGGGCTCTGAAGGGGGCTCCATCCTAGGATGGAGCCTCGGTCCTTCACCCTCAGGAGCAGGCTGGTGGAGGGACCAGCCAGAAGGCTGGCAAGAGACAGTCAGCTTCAGGGGAGAAGAAATCACCTCGGGGCAGCAGCAATGTTGTCCCAGCTCCCCCAAAGGCTGAGGCTCCAAGAGGGGCCGCGAGGAGGGGATCGGAGATGGCGTCAGTTTCCCCCAGAGAGGGCCCAGCATCATCGGGGCCAGAACAACAGAGCTGAGGGGACACCCTAGGGTGGGGATCGCTGAAGCCAAGAGAGGATGTCATGGTGTTTAGCTCCCGCCTGGCGGCCCACATCCAGGAGTACCGTGACCTGGGTAAGTCCCTGCAGCGCCTCCGAGGGAGCTGGCAGTGGCCCGAAGCAGGGAGGCCAGGTACTCCGGGGCGAAGAGGGCCTGTTACTCGCTGCAAGCGCGCACTTTTGTGCGGGACAAAGAGGAGATGGAGGAAAGACAACAGGAGATTGTCGCTGGGGGAGGCGTCTTCTCGGAGAAGCTCCGGAACGATGATCGCTTTGGAGAGATGTCGTCCCCCAGCGTAAAGACATGTGTGGCAGAGGAGGAGAGACAAAAAGAATTACCATCTGTGACGGTTTCCACCGGGTCCCCTCTGAGGAAAGATAGCGATTCGGAGGTCCCGAGGGAGACTGGGGAGACTGGCAGCGAGCAGGAGGATGGAAGAGTGAGGAGGATGGCGGAGCCCAGCAACGTGTGGCTGCCTTCATCATCTGAGAGCAGCTCTGAGTCTGAGGACGAGCGTCCCCCGGGTATACTTACGCAGATCCAGGAGCTGGAATCCCCAATATCCTTGGAGGGATTCTGCTTCGGCTCAGAGCTGCCAGCTGAGGATGAGAAGAAGTAAAAGAAGAAGAAGGGGAAGGAGAAGAGGCCCCAGGTGAGACTCGTATATAAATTGGGGTCTCCCCTGCACTCCGGGCCAGAGGATGTCTCGATTCAGGGTGCAGGTCCTGCAAGCCCCCCAGTTCCAGCCTCTGCAGTGGGGCTGGAACGGGTAAGGAGGGAGAAAATCGTGGGGCCGGGCAAAATGGCGCTGGACGCCGTTCCCTGAAAGGGGGCGGTACTGGTGCCATCGTGTCAGGGGGAGTGGTCCCGAGGCTGATGGAAGGCGAGCCCCTGAAGCCGGCCAGTAGCGTGAACGGGGTGGACCAGAAGTCAGTGGCGCGTCCCCGTGATGTAGCTGACTGGATATCAGCCGGCTCTGTAACATCTGAGTCGGCTGACAGAGTAGGCGGAAAGTCAGCTACCACCCTGGACAGAGGCGATGCTGACAACGAGGAGCCAGTGGGAAGCCATTCCCTGAGAAAGGGGAGTGGTTTGGACGCCGCAGCTCAGCCCGGGAGCGGCGTCCGATATGTGGAATTTAAAAACCCGATGCTGGCACTGCCACAAGCATAGATGTCTCCCCTCCCCTGGTTGCCATGGACACTAATGAAGCGGAGGGTAGCATGGAGGTACCGCCTATAACATCTGGCGGTCTCTCCACAAAAGCACCCAATGATGCAGAGGTGGGAAGTGGAGATGGGGGGGGAAGTGATGGAAAAAAAGAAAAATATTGATCCTGACCTGGCCAAAGAAATGATGTATGAGAGTATGTTTTGAAATGTGATAGGTAATAACGTAATTAATAAAAATTATGGTGAATGGGTCAAATAATTTAGATAGAGTGCCAACCAAAGATGCGGAGGGGCTGAGTACTCCCTCCACTACTACTCCCAGCAGATCGTATGCTGGGGTAGTGAGGGGGGCCCACCGGCTCACCCTTCTTTCTCCTCTAGACCCAGGGACGGTAACTAGCAACAGTTTCTTCTGGAGGCCTTAAGGGAGGGGAAGCAGACCCTAACAGTAGGGGGTGTGCAGCGAGATCTATCCTTTTGGATAGAGAGGTACGATCTGGATGCCTTCCGCGAGAGAAGGGGAGATCAGTGGTCGCTCCAAACAACCGGGCCAGGAGGAATATAGTCCGTCTCCGGTGGCGTGGCAATGATGCGTGCCCTCCTAGAAAGAGGATGGTGGAGCTGCTGCTGGAGATGGGGTTCAAGGCAAGTGACATCTTTGCCTTGATACATCCTTTTGGTACGGCTGAGTTCGACATCAGCTTTGTTCACCCGTGGGGCATTGAGGTCTTCTGGGGGAATTATGAGCTGGTGAAGAGTGAGCCCGGCTGGCGGGAGTTTGCTGTACAAGCAATATCCCGCCAGAGTGGTCTCAAGAAAGTGACCGTTCTCATCCGTAACGAGTCCCTTTCTTGTGATGATATCATGACCTGGTTGAGCAGATATGGCGAGGTGGCGGAGATGCCAAGGAAGAACTTGGGCGAGTTTGGCATCTGGTCAGTGGCCTGGACGTTTATGGTCAAACTTAAACTTCTGGGGCAAACTGTATCCCACATTCCATCCTCCGCTTTTCTCAGGAGGGATCAAATCCTGGTCTTCTACCAGGGGCAACCGAAGCTGTGTCACCGGTGTGGCGACCCTTCGCACCTGAGCGCCGGCTGCACTGTGCAGAAGTGCGCTCATTGTGGAGGGGTAGGCTATCTGGCTGCAACGTGTGACCAGATTAGGTGCCACTTGTGTGGTGACTTAGGTCACACATTCAGTTGGTGTCCTCGCTCCGTGGTCAACACTGTCTCTAAACCTGTGGAAGAGGAAAGTGGGGTGGCTTCTGCAGGTGAGGAGGCATGTGGTGATAGCGGAGACCAAGGGAAAGTGAAGAACACTAAGAAAGCCCCCCCGTTCCTCTCAACGAAGGCAGAAGAAAAGGCGAACGGAAAGGGAACAGAGAGAAGCCCAGGCAACTGGGGTGATCTCTAGCCCTGACCTGGACCCTGCCCCGGAAACAGATGCCCTTGAGGAGGCCGATTTGAATGAAGAGATCAGGAGGATCCAGAGAGAGCGAGTGGCTGAAGACTCTCAGTCCTCACATTATGAAAGTGTTGGTGAGGAGGAGAGGGTTCAGCCTAAAGAAAAAGGGACACAGGGAAAGAACTTAAAAGCGCCAAGAACAAACTGGCTCTGCCCTGACCAAGGAAGGCAGGACCTGCACCCCCCTGGGTCTCTCCCCCAACCGCTACCAAGTCCTCATGGATATTCAAGCTCCTCAAGACGAGGAGGAGGACGAGGTAGGGGTCTCCAGGGACACTGAACCTCCTCCCTTGCGAGGTGCTCTGGCTTCGGGGGCGGAGGTTGCCCTGGAGTCGGAGGATAAAGAAGGGAAGGGGAAAAATTTGGAAGAAATGGACTCTTCCGTTTAAAAAAAAAGAGCAAAGGGGAGGAATTCCGAGGGGTCTTCCTCAGATAAGGAAGCACAGAGTGGAAAGAGGAAAGCCATCTAACACAATCATCTCAGATGGCGGCACCCGTACCGTTGACGCTGGCATCGATTAACGTTGCCAGCATTAAGTCTGATACGGCTAGATTTGCAGCCTTTGATATTCTTGGCCGAGTTGAAGCCGACATTTTGTTTTTGCAGGAGACCAGGCTGTCACTTTTGGCAGTCATCGTAAAAACTAGGAGGGAGTGGCGACACGGGCCCTCCTACTGGTCTTTTGCGGCTGAGTCGTATAGCGGTGTGGCGGTCCTTTTCACCGCACCGGTAACATGCCGACGGATGATTGAGTTAGAAATGGGGAAGTGCTTGATCTTAGATGTTCTCATAAGGGGGCAAGAACTACGACTAATTAATATCTATGGTCCCCAGACTGAGTGGGACAGAAAAAGCCTCTTCATGAGAATTAAACCTTTCCTTTTTACGAACCGACAAGTTATCTTTGGAGGAGATTTTAATACTGTCATTAAACTCCAAGACAGAGGAGGTTCCAGAGATAGATTGGCTTATGATAGTGTAACATTAAATACCATAGTTAGCGATGCTCATCTGGTGGATATCCACATCAGGCATACCCTAGGTCACTCAGGGTTCACCTATCATAGAGGTAATGGTAGGTCTAGCATAGACAGGTTTCTTTTGATGGAGGAAGCCTTCCCTTCACCAGTGTCCATTGTTGAGGTGGAGTTCTCCGACCACTGTATGATTATTTTCTCTTTGAATATTGCAGAGTCCCTCCAGATGGGAAGAGGTATATGGAGAATGAATTCAACTCTCTTGGAAGAAACGGAGATAAGACAGGCCTTTGAGGATTTTCTTCAGAGCCAGGTACCTTTGTTGGATCTTGGTGGTACTAAGTCAGATTGCTGGGAGATGTTCAAAGAACGGGTATCAGAGTTTTTATGCCAGCTCTCATGCCTCAGGTCCCTGAATAAGTACCACCTATATCAGGAACTGAGGAGGAAACTCGAGTATCTAGTCTCCACCAGAAAGGAAATCTCCGGGGTGAAAGCTTTGCTTAAGAGGTGTCCATATGATAGGCACGTATCTTTGGTTCTTGAGAGGGATTTCGGGAGGTACCCCTCGCCCGACCCCTACAGGAACTGTAAAATGTCAGTGAGTCGTAAGATCATTACAGGACTGGCTGATAGTACAGGGATCCTGGAGGTCGTCAGATCCTTATACTCGCACCTCTTGGGAAAGTAGGATCTAAGCAGAGATGAGATGGCGGCTTTCCTGGCCGAAACCATTCCTGAACCAGGGGTAGACCCCACTCTCGGTGTTTTGATAGAATCAATCAAGGAAGAGGAAGTGGGACTGGCAATTGACGGGCTTGCCGTAAAAAAATCGCCAGGTCCAGATGGCTTGACATCCGAGTTTTATAAGACCTTTAAAGGAACTCTTGTTCCCCTCTTGACCGCGATTTTTAATGAGTGCCTTTCCTCAGGTACTTAGCCAAAGTCAATGAGGAGTTCAGCCTTGATCATTTTATCGAAGGGTAAAGACTTGACCCGTATTGAGAATTGGCATCCCATAGCGCTTCTCAATATGGATAGAAAGGTTCTTGCAAAGATGCTGTTTTATCGGCTGGTGAAATTTGCACCCCGGCTCCATTCGCCGGTCCAGCACTGCTCTGTTCCAGGTCGCAGCACGTTTAGTGCTGTTCTCAGTGTCAGAGAGGCAGTGGAACAGGGAAATGCTGGTCAATGGAAGGGGTACATCCTGTCCTTGGACCAGGCTAAGGCATTTGACCGGATGGACCATGAGTACCTCTGGTCAGTCCTTCTGAGGTATGGCCTACTGGGGGGGTTTGTCAAATGGCTTCAGACCTTATACACTGGGGCTGAGACTTTTTCGCTGGTGAACAGTTGGGTTGGAACCACCTTTGAGGTTGGGTCTGGTGTCCGCCAGGGTTGTCCCTTAAGCCCTTTGCTATATGTGTTTGCGATTGATCCTTTTCTTAAAAGGATTGATCGTGGGCCATTGGCGGGGTCGGGGCCGGCCTGGAGGGGCCGGAAGCCACTCAGAGGGTGGTTGCGTATGCAGATGACGTCTCTATTTTTGTCTCCTCGAGAGGGGAGACACGGTGGGTGATGTCGGAAGTGGAACATTACTCGTTGGCATCTGGGTCCAAAAACAAACGGGATAAGTGCGAGAGTCTCTGGCTGGGAGGAGGAGATCCTGGTTTTGATTTCCCGGACACCCTTCCAGAGCCTCAGGGGTCTGCTAAGACCTTAGGAGTTGAATTTAGCCCGGGTGATTGTCCCAAGAAAACTGGGAGTGTAGGCTGAATCTAGTTGCCCAGAAGGTCGCCCAATGGAAGGGTTGGTCCTTAACCCTGAGGGAAAGAGTTCACCTGGCAAAGGCCTACCTGTTGCCCATGTTGCTCTACCTAGGCAGTGTGTGCATTTTGCTAGAACCTCTCTGGACTTGGGTCTATTGCCTGTTCTTCCAGCTGTTATGGGGGAACAGGCTTAACCTAATCAAGATGGAGGTTACTTACCTACCAAGGAGACTAGGCGGGTTAGATATGGTTAACCGGGTGGTGTTTCTAGTAAACACCTTTGTTAAGATCAACCTGGCAAACCTCTGGCAAGAGAGGGCTCCTTGGTGGATATCCTCCTGCAGGGGGTGGTTTCTGCCTTTCTTCCAGGAATGGGAGAGAGGAGGGCAAGTGAAAGACCTGCGTACGCCTCACGGACATCTTCAGGCTTATGCCACCCTGGTTCTGAAGATTGGTCGCCGGTGGGGTCTGGGAGTGTGGGAGATCAGGACCATGTCGAGAAAATTTCTTGACAGAAGGGTTCTGATGACCCACTTTCAGAAGCCTCTGACGCTCAAACACTGCCCAAGTAGTGACCTCGGGGTGGGATTAAACTTTTAAATTCAGCGAGGATTCCCCAGAAGTTTGGGGATCTGGCTTGGCGTTACTTTCATGGGAGACTGTATGTAAGAGGCAACTTGAAGTACAGAAACTCTGATGATAGGGGTTGTCCCTGGGAGGAGTGTGGCGGCGTGCTGGAAAGCATGGAGCATTTCCTGCTTCATTGCCCCTTCATTACAGAGGTATACAAAAGGGTGGGAGCCTCCATTGGTTGGCCAGGCCTAACCAGCCTCTCCTATGCTGGGTGGGCCTATGGAGTATTTGGAGACCTTGGTGGTAGGGACCATTTCACCTTGTTTCTAGTCAGTATAGTGGTTAAGCTCTTTACATGGAATACACGAAGCCTAGTTTCTACTCAGAAGAAAATCCTCCTAGTCGATGAGGTTGTTAGCAATATCATGGGTGATCTGGTGAAGGTGCATTCTTTGGAGGTTGACAGATTGGGGGCATCCAAAGCCTCTCGTCTTTGGAGGGGCTTTTCCTTTTGGGTATCTTAATGTGTCGGCCTCCATGAGGGGGAGGGGAGGGTTTTCACCGGTGCTCAACTGGAGGTGGTGGTCTGCGTTCCACTGAGGCACCAAAAGAATATTAGCGATAGGGCTAGGAATAGGGAAAGGTGAGGGTCAGCATAGGGTCAGTTTTTAGTAGGGTCAGGGGAAGGGCTAGTAATAGGGTAAGGAGATAAGGCAAGCGATAGGGAGGGGTGAGGCGGTGGACGTGGAGTTTGGCCTCTGTGGGGCCTTTCCCTTCTCTCTCTCTGGTGATGGGCTGGGTAAGCACAAGAAGTGTTTTTGTTTTGTTTTTGGTAAAGGCAGAAAAAGAGTTTACAAGCGACCGAACCTGGTGCTTTCGGGAATGATTTGGTTTTGTATTTGTATGGTATTGTAAGATAAGTTGTGATAGTTAAGTATATATTGTATATAATTCTGTATATTGTTAGAATAGGGTCAGTTTTTAGGGGGGTAATAGTTAGGTTGGGACGAGGGCCGGGGTTATGGTGGGGCTGTGCCTAGCGCAGCCCTGGACTATGCAGACATGGGAGGACATGGGGCGGGGGGCTGGGCTTGGGTGTTGGGTGTGGTGATAGGGGCCAGCATCTGGACTATGCGGACATGAGAGGACATGAGGCGAAATGCCGGCTGGGCATGGTGAAGGTTAGGATATGTAAGGATAGGGAAAGATAGGGTATGTGTGTGTGACATTTATTATGGTGAAGGGGGAAAAAAAGGGTGTTTTTGTTGTTTGGGGTGTTATTTGCTTATTTGTTTGCTTTATTTTTCTTGTTTCTGTGCACTTTGGTTGGCATGGGTGAGAGTAGGTTCTTTTTTGCTATTGTTTTGTTCTGTAGTTTTTTTTTAGAGAATCTAGTTGTTGTTTAGGATAAGGTGTGAATGTGGCTGTATGAGTGGAGTATGTGGGGCCAGGTCAGGTGTTATATATATACAGCAAAGTATTTTTAGTTAAGATTTTTGTTTTTAGTTTTTGTTATGTATTTTGTGGATTTGTTTTATATTTTTCTATACAATAAAAGAGTTCCAGCACCTAGCCATGCAGCCTGCCTTTACAAACATTTGTGAAAGATATACTGCAACTCCGTGAGAACATACCCTAAGGCTCACAGCAAGACACAGGTTTGCAACAAGTAGTAGACCACAGACTCATAGCAAGAAGCTGGATACGGACTGGTAGCAGGTAACCGGATGCGGACTGGTAGCAGGTAACGGGATGCGGACTAGTAGCAGGTAACTGGATGCAGACTGGAAGCAGGTAACTGGATGCGGACTGTTAGCAGGTAACAGTTTTGGAGCCGTTTTTCATAGACTCTATAGAAAAACAGCTCCAAAAACGGCCGTAAAAAACGCAGCAAAAATTGTGAGTGGCTTAAAAAACATCTCAAGATCAGGAGCTGTTTTCCCTTGAAAACAGCTCCGTGTTTTCAGATGTTTTTGAGTTTGTGTGTGCACCTACCCTTAGGCATAAATAACAGATACTGGTATTCTACGGGCCAGTACGATTACGGCGATACCAAATATGTTTTGTTTTTTTGTGTTACTACGTTTGCACAATAAAACGCTTTCATTTGTTTTTGAATCGCAGCATTCCAAGAGCCATAACTTTTTTATTTTTCAGTTGACGTAGCCATATGTGGGCTTGTTTTTTTGCGGGATGAGGAGCAGTTTTCATTGGTTCTATTGTGGGATGTGTGGGACTTATTGATTAAGTTTTATTATATTTTGTTTCTGGGGAGAATGCAAAAAAGCAATTTTGCCGTTGATTTTTGCGTTTTTTTGGTCTGACGTTCATCATGCGTTTTAATGAATGTGTTACATTTATTTTTGGGTCGTTACGATAGTGGCAATACCATATATGTGTATTTTAAATATATTTTTTAAACTTTTATTAAATAAAACCACATCTTAAGGCAAAAAAATTGTTTATTTTTTTTTAGTCCCACTAGAGAACTTTACAATGCGATCATTCGCTGATATAATGCTTTGGTATACTTAGCATATATATTAGCATATAATTGCCTGTCAATGTAAAACTGACAGGCAATCCATTAGGCCATGCCTCTGGCACGGTCTAATAGGCATATAGTCATTGCAGGCTTGGAGGCTTTTGATAGGCCCCCGGCTGCCATGGCAACCTGTCAGCATCTGGCAAGCGTGGGTTTACAATGGGTGACAGAGGGATTGCTCTTCCCTCTGTTAAAACATTTAAATGCCGCGGTCGCTATTGACCATGGCATTTAAAGGGTTAAACAGCTGAAATTGGAGGTTTCTCCAATCCCAGCCGTTGCAAGGAGAGTCGGACTCCCTCAGTGATCGAGCGGGCACAGCCTATACCATTAGGGAAGTAAGCATTACTCCTCCACTATCCAGACCACCAAGGCTGGGTGCATTGACCCCTCAACTAACCTAGACCATCAGGTTATACCAAGATCCAGGGCCGGTTCCAGGCTTATGTGGGCCCTTGGGTGACACAAACTTAGTAGGGCCCTTTGTGGGGGAACTCACGGCGGCAGTAAAATGGCAGAAAACGTCACTTTGTGCCCCCATATAGACGTTAGGCCCTATTTATGCCCCTATATAGAAGTTAGGCCCCCAGTTTGTACCCCCATAAATTTAGTGCCCTCTGTAGATAGTGCCACACAGCCCCCTCCCAGGTAGTGCCACACAGCCCCCCTACCAGGTAGTGCCACACAGCCCCCACTCCCAGGTAGTGCCATACAGCCCCCCTCCCACCTAGTGCCACACAGCCCCCCTCCAGGTAGTGCCACAAAGCCCCCCTCCCTGGTAGTGCCAAACAGCCACCACCATGGTAGTGCCACATAGTATAATGCCCCATACTGTACAATGCCCCCCATAGCTGCCCCATACAGTATAATGCCCTCCATACAGTATAAAGCCCCCCTAGCTACCCCATACAGTATAATGCCCCCCCCCCCCACACAGGATAATGCCCCCCATAGCTGTCCCATACAGTATAATGCCCCCCATACAGTATAATGCCCCCCATAGCTGCCCCAAACAGTTTAATGCCCCCCATTCAGTATAATGCCCCCGTTGCTGCCCCGTACAGTATAATGCCCCCCCATACAGGATAATGCCCCCCATAGCTGTCCCATACAGTATAATTCCCCCTCAGCAGCTTCCATATCAGCCCCCCTCCCATACCCAGTATAATGCCCTCATATGTATGTACCTAATAGAAAAATAATAACATAATTACTTACCTATCCCCATTCCGACGACGGGTGGAGGAGATCCTTTTCCTCCTCTGACTGTGACGTGGGTGACTCAGCGCAGACAGGCGCGATGACGTCACTTCATCGCGTCTGCCTGCGCCGAGCCGCTTGGGTCACAGTTAATACTGGAGCAAGAATCCAGCATTGAACGCAACTGAATGTGCGTCCTGAAGACGCAGATTCAGTTGGAAGCGGGACCAGTGCTGTGTGGCTTAGGGGCCCGGTTGCTGTTGCGACCGTTGCAACCCTTGTAGCTACGCCACTGCCTGGGACACTGCTCTGCTCCTGACAACATTGTCCATATATGGACAGTGATGTCAGGGGCTTCCCCAGAGACAGAGTCCCGGTGCCGAGCCGCTAGCGCTCTGCCTGGGACTCCTTCTTTCCTCCTTACATAACTATCCATATATGGATAGTGGTGCTGTGACGACAGCGTCAGCAGCCGGCGGCCGAGTGGGCCCCTCCCAAGCATAGTGGGACCCGGCACTTGCCCGGGTTTGCCCGGTGCTGACGCCGGCCCTGCCAAGATCCCACATACAAAAAAAAACGACAATAAAGTACAAGATACTTCCCGGTCCTTCCAAACCAGTCTCTGTTTTGAAAATTACATGATGATGTGATGTCTTGGCTAGCAACAATGATGTTGTGTCCTTAATAATGTAACCACTGCTGGTTGTGATTGGCCTCAGTGGTCATCATCACAGTTGACATCAGATAATCACACTGTTTTCAAAATAGAGACCGGTGGGATATGATCAAGATCCCCGATGCAGGAATGGCTGAAAATTTTAAAAGAAAGTATATGGAGTTGTCTTTTTTGTTTTCTTTTTCTGATGGAGGATCTTGGTATGAGGGGGGTTTTAAAAAGTATGTCTTGGTCTACCCCTTTAATTATGTA
The DNA here is from genome assembly GCF_050947455.1 of Rhinoderma darwinii. Classification (NCBI taxonomy): domain Eukaryota; kingdom Metazoa; phylum Chordata; class Amphibia; order Anura; family Rhinodermatidae; genus Rhinoderma; species Rhinoderma darwinii. The sequence goes on along the minus strand of NC_134698.1, from coordinate 45,256,164 downwards.
AAGTTATTAAAACAAAAAAAAAACAAGTAACACATTTTGCTTATTATTATTTTCATCTACTGTTTCCTCAAGAAAAAAAGGCCTCCGATAACCCCGTCCTGCTCATCTTTGTCACATCTATGCCATATGACTTGTATCCGTAATAAAATTCTAAAATAGTAAGAATTAATGTGATATCTTCATTGAATGGTGCACTGGCTGTACTCCAGTATTGTAAGCTTTTGTGCTTTGATCTTCTGCCATCTAGTGGTTATTTATAGTAAGTCAAGATAGTGCTAAACAAGTAAATCTGTAAAGTAGAAAAATCCGGCCCTACCTCTGATAAAATCTTCCTATTAAAATAGCATCAGAATGACAATGCTATTTTAATGATTTAATAAAGAAATAAAAAAAAGAAGATTGAACAGAGGTAGTCCTGGATTTTTCTATGACCTGAGGTCCACCAGGCCATCCGTGCTCCCCCAATTTCTGGAAGTCCGCGCCAAAGGAAAAAGTGCATAGGGGAGCTGACCAAAATGTTATTATATTTATGTTATTTGGTTTTAAAGTGTAGCTAAACGTTCGACAAACTTCTGACATGTCCTAGTGACATGTCAGACGTTTTGATTGGTCGGGGTCCGAGCACTGAGACCCCCACCAATCGCAAAAATGAAGCTGCAGAAGCGCTCGTGTGAGTGCTCAGCCGCTTCGTTTCTGTCCGGCTTTTTCCGGAAAGTCGATGTATCGGAGTACGGTCTGATAGACTTTCCATTGAGCCCGTACTCCATTTATTTACATTTATTTTTAATAGCCTAACAGTAACGAAGTGGCTGAGCACTCCCATGAGCGCTTCTGCGACTTTGTTTTAGTGATTGGTTGGGGTCTCAGTGCTCGGACCCCCACCAATCAAAACTTCTGACGTCACTGTGACATGTCAGAAGTTTGTTGAACGTTTAGTTACACTTTAAATAGACTTATTAAATAACTTTAATTCTTTATTTTATAATAGTACCTACTGCAAAATGAAGATATATGTTTCCTGCTCATGTTGTACCTGCCGGATATGTATAAAATTTCTGATCCTATACATTAAGAATTAACCTTCGCTCACTCAGTTATTGTTGACCAGGGTGTCTGATGAAGTCGTACAGTTACAACTGCATATTGGATCTGAGGCAGAGGTGGTAAGTACAGATAGCAGTCAGAGACCAATGACATCCACTCTCACATATTGCTGCCATCTCTGTGTCATGTACCTGACTCAGCATCTGCTGCAAGAGCTGGAGAAAGCACATTAACAAATCTCTCTTGTTGGCTCAAGTTAGGAAATTCTGTGCCAAGATTTAACTCCTTCTTGCTTCCAGACTGTGATATCTTGGTTGATTTAATTTTAATAGTTTTAGTGTTATATTCACATCTGGACTTAAAATAGAATTGGTCATCGGACACTTAACTATTTAAGAAGTATAAAATGACTCAGGAGCTCCTGCTGCAGGTAAAGGCTGCTGACTAGAGATTTAACTTTTTGTATCTTTGTAAATGATGTATACCTTCATAGATGTCTATGATTGTTTTCAATGCACTGGCATACTGGCTTGGGTGCACTTGCAGTACAGCTGAGATACAAAGTCATTTGCATCCAACATAGAAGAGATATAGAGTAGTAGCGCACCTACCATCCATTCAGGCCATGTCACTGCTATGGTGCCGTTAGTGAGAGGGAGCCCAGCCCTGAACTGCTCCTGAGTTAGATAATAATATTCTAGTCAATTGCAGCTACCACCAATGAGTTCAATAAGATATATCTTAATCCATGTGTATAAAAGAAAAGTCCAAAGCAGCACAGTGGAAAAATATGTAAAAGTAACAAACTTTAGGGTGCACGCCACAAGAGTTTAGCCAGAGACCTATGTCAATATGTTCAAAAAAGAAGCAGCACTCTAAAAAAATGAAAATAAATTTGGTGGGTTTATTCCATGAGCTACGTTTCGGTTCCTAATTTGGAACCTTTGAGAAATGTTTCATATTAGGAACCGAAACATAGCGCATGGAATAAACACACCAGATTTATTTAAATTTTTTTGGAGTGCTGCCTCTTTTTTTTTTTTTTTAAACATAAATCCATGTGTAGTGAGCTCCCCCTATTAGTAAATGCAGGCAGACAGAATGTTACAAAATTTCTAAAATTCTTATTGAACATTTCTCAAATGTCAAAACCGGAGATGGGGCAGTAACCCTTCACTTTGACAGAAGACAAAGTTGAAGCCATTAACTTTCTGAAGCATGCTATTGTCATACCCACCGTCTTGTATCTGTGTAGTAGCAGCAGCTGCTCTACTCAAAGACAAGACAACAGACAGTGCTAAGATTAGCCTCTAGTTCTCATGGTGCCCCACGCTGATTGTGAGATTCTTAATCAAACATACTAAACATATGTCTACTTCACTTATCACTAAGTATAAGACCAGTCTCATCACCCCATATAAAACTAACCATACAGTGTTACAGTGTTGAACCATGTTACATTGCTTCCGCAGGGTTCAACAGAGGAGGAAGAGAAGTATATATGATCTGGGGAGGCTTGAGAGGGAATGGGATAAGTCGAAGGAAATAGCAAACAGGGAATTTCTGAATTTCTAACCTGGTGGGAAGTTGATTTCCCAGCACATTTGATTCCCTAGTACCCAGATCACCAACATAATTCTCCTGAATTAATGACAATGGTGATGAAAACATAAAAAAAAAAAATGTAACAGAGGATCCAATGTCTAATCCAGATTTGGAGTTTTTTTTTATAGATGGTTCCAGGTACCACCATGAAGGATGCTACAAGACTGGGTATACTGTCACTACCAAAACAGAGGTAATAAAGTAAGAACCACTACCACCCTCCATGTCAGCACAAGAGGTGGAGGTGAAGGTACTCGCTGAAGTGTGTAGACTGACTGAAGGTAAAACCGCAAATATATACAGTGACTCTAGATATGCTTTTGGTATTGCACATGATTATGGCCTAATCTGGAGGAACAGAGATTTTGCTGGATCCACGGGTATACCCATAATGTTGAGAGTGAAAGAACTGTTTGAGGCTCTGACACTGCCAAAGCAGGTAGGTATACTCAAAGTGCAAGCTCTTACTAAAGTGCAAGCTACCCCGGAAGCGAGGGGAAATAGACTTGCAGATGTGGCTGTGAAAGCTGTGGCTCTCACGTCCCTCAAAGAGGAGGACGTAGTATTCTTGACCAGCATAGCATCTGATCCCATAGACATGACAATATTAAAGGGAATGTGTTGCCAGAAAAACATGTTTTTTTTTTAAAAATTAAACATTTAGTGTGTGGGTGATTAAACATGGTTCAAATTTTTTTTATTTTTTTCACGAGTCAGGAAATAGTCAGGAAATATTATAAATTAATTCTAATTTATAATACTACCCATTTTTGGTCACTAGATGGAGCTATTCCCAAAATTGCAGCATTGCAACAATGGGTTAAAAGCCCTCGCTCTAGTGAGCTCTCAGCATCCCCCCTCCTTTATCCTGGCTAGTGCCGGGATAAACGAGGGGTTTGAACGGTGTAACCTCCTACGCTGTGTGTCGCCATTTTTTGAGCTAACACACAGCGTAGTAGGTTTACATACAGTAGTAAACACACACAAACACGAACATACATTGAAATCTCTTACCTGCTCCTGCCGCCGCGGCTCCCTCCGGCCCGTCCGCTCCGTTTGCTGCCGCTGGTCCAAGTGCACAAATCCGGAAGCCGCGACCGGAAGTAGTAATATTACTGTCCGGCCGCGACTTCCGGTCCACAGGAAAATGGCGCCGGACGGCGCCAATTTAGAATTGGACTGTGTGGGAGCGGCGCATGCGCAGTTCCCACACAGACGCCGTACACTGAAGTCAATGGGACGGGAGCCGTTCGCAGTCCCTATGGGACTGTGGCTGCCGTATTCCATATCTGTATGTGTCGTTAATCGACACAGACAGAAATGGAACAAAAAATGGCAGCCCCCATAGGGAAGAAAAAGTGTAAAAATAAGAAAAAGTAAAACACAAACACACAAATGAATATAAACGTTTTTAATAAAGCACTAACATCTTTAACATATAAAAAAATAATTTGTGATGACACTGTTCCTTTAAGTAGACTACAAAGTCAAGCCACAAAAGAAAAATGACAGTGGCAGACAAAAGGTGCCAGTGACGGGGAGGATGGAATATGGAAGGTGGGTAACAGGATGTGCCTACCCAGAGTCCTCTTCCCCATGGTAACCCAACTAATGCAAAGACCAACGCATGTGTCAAGAGAAGGAATGAGTGCAATGGTAACCAAATGGTGGGTACCCCCAGGTTTCGGAAGAGCTGCTGCCAGATTTGTCCAGAGGTGTATGATATGTGTCTGCCCTAACATAGGCAAAACTGTGCGGGTTGCAAAAAGGCATATGGCAAAGGCAGACTACCCATATCAGCGATTGCAGATTGACTCAGTTACCAAAGGTGGGACAGTATGAACATGTACCATTCTGTGTAGATCTGTTCTCCAGGTGGCCTGAGGCGTGGCCAGTAACAAGGGCCACAGCAAAAATAAAAGATTGCACTCAGAAGTGGTATGTAGATATGGGGTCCCTGAGACTATAGAAAGTGATAGAGGAACTCAATTTACTGGAGAGGTACTCCAAGAAATCTTGCAGGCCCTGGGCATAGAGCAGCTTTTTCACACCCCTTATCCCCAGAGCAGTGGGAAGGTGGAATTCGACTTTGAAGTTAAAAATCCAGAAGGTCATGACTGAAACCCATAAACCCTGGACTTAGCGCCTGCCTATTGCACTTTGACCTCACCAGTTATGTGGGAGCTCTGTAAAAATAGCTCACGCAGATGAATAAATATGTTTATGATCCCATTCCAGATCCTAAGTGAAAGGAGGACATTGTTTACAGCCAGGGGACTGGGCGTGTTTACAGAGACTCTGTAAAGCACTAGAGCCGCACTGGGACGGTCCGTACTAAGTCCAACTCACAACTTCCACATCCGTTATATTGGAAGGAAAGACAACTTGGATACACGCCAGTCAATGCTAAAAGGTCCTCAATCACGATGCTGAATTATGGGTCTCGTGGAGCTCCAGCTGACCTTCATCTTTACTGTCATCTCTAATTTACCTATTGTCTAAATGATGAGCTAGAAAAAGATTTTAATGACAAGTTTATCAAACATCAAGTGATATCCGTATTGACTAAATTTCTGGACTGTTGTATATGTATCCATTACACTCTTTCTTCAAAAACGATGCCATATCTGAAGATAGATGAAGTTATTGCCTTGGCCTTGCAGTCCCATCTCTTTTACCTAGCGCTTAACTCTAACTCTCCTGGAGTTGTTCCTCTTGTAATAGCAGCATGGGCATTGGTTCCCTGGCTCTTTTACTGTGTAAGATATTCAAAGAGGGAAGCGCTATGGAAAATAGATCTCACGCCAGGAATACTGCAGTCCATAATTAGATGTTACCCCAATGACACTGTGTGAATGCGTAAACATAGGTCGGCCAATAAAAATGACATGTTGTTTGATGCTCTAACCCTCACCGTTTGTGAGTGAAATGGCAAGAAATCTGTATATTGTGTAGGGATAAAGGCAACTAGCAGCTCCCAGTGCTCTGAGACAGCTAGTAAATGGTTGATGCAGGGTTTAGAAGGTGCAATAAAAGGTAATTTGACTAATAAAGAAGTGGCATCAATAAATGCCACCTGACTGGACATAAGGTTGGTCTCGTGGATTGCAGGACTAATCAATCACTCTGGAGATGTGCTTCCACCCAAGATACACTTCCTATGTGGGCATAAAGCATATAAGTGGTTGCCACCCAGGAGACCAGGAGTATGTACCTTAGCAGGGATACAACCAGCTACTTGGGTATGGGAAGATAAAGATTTCCTCTATGGTAATGTTTCCCAACACATGTTATTAAAAAGGGAAGTACAAAAAAAGGCCAGGCCATTAGTACATGTAGCATGGAAAGAAAAGTTCAGCCTAGTATTAACACTTTCAGGCTTATCTATAAAGAATGCTTATAAAATAGAGGAATTGGCCGCGCTATTTGATAATGTAACTGATTATATATTTGATAGTTTAAACATAACATCAGCCATCATAGGACAATTAGTCTTAGTAAGCAATCAACATACTATGGTACTTCATGATTTAACTGCATCACAAGGGGGTATGTGTCAAATTGTTGGACCAGCCTGTTGCCATTATGTAGATCCCTCAGGATTGGTACAGGTAAAGCATGACATAGAACAAGCCCAGAAGGTAAAGGATTTAGGAAAGTTAATTTTAAAGAGGATTGGAATCTTGATTGACCCGACTGGTTGAGCTGGTTAAACCCGGCCAATTGGTTTAAAGGAATTGGAGGCTGGGTTTCTGGTATCTCATGTGGCTGTACAGTTATTAGCTTTTGTTTTGCTGGGATAAATTTTTTTCAAACTTGCAATATTACAAGAATGACAGCAGTCAAGAAAGCAGCACTGGATATTAAAGTGCATGTGGTCCAGACCACCCACCACCCTAAGAACCTGAGAAGTAAGGAAACATTCAGAGCCAATTGTTTATGTGACACTGAATGCTTGATAAAGTTATCTGTCAAGCCGTAGCACAACACCAAGGTGGATGGAATTGCCCAAATTGTGAAATCGGTATTTCCATAAATCTTCAGATGTGTACAGTATGTAACGCTGTACACGCACCTATTGCTAGACACGCATACGAAGTACCCATCCAAAGGTGAATGGCACAAGATGCCCTGACTCAGAATAGCTGACCAGAAGGTAGCCTTGGAAGAGTATTCTAATACATGGTTAAGCAATACATGGTTAAGCAAATTTATGTTCAAAAGAAGGGAATTGTCAAAAATATTTTAATATCTTTATATGTGTGAACCTAAAATTGCTTCACACGGACGGACAGTTGAAGCTGATACAACAGCCTACAGGGGGGATGACTATTTTATGCTAAGTCATTTGGTTTATGGCTTTGCATTTCAGCTGTTACAAAAGCAACATTGTATTTCTTATGGCTAAAGATATATACTAAAGAGGAGATGGGGATTCTGTATGATACCAAATGTAGAATGTTTACTTCTGCAAGTTAAAGGCTAACGCCTACACTCATTTTCCTATAAATAAAGATGGATCCGCCCACTAGGGCAGAGACTGTTTGAACACTGACGCTGCGTGTCATGGTCTCTCTCCGGCCTGCCTCTCTCAGATCCACCAGTAAGAGAGCATTCATTAGTTTGGAACTCATAGACAAATGCAGATAATGTCCAACGTTAACGGACAAAGTAAATTCTGCAGCGACATTACAAAGTATCAATGATTTCAAGCATATAAAAAACTTTTCAAAACACGTGGCACGCCAAACAGTTGTAGACGGACACTGGATTTCGCCCTTTTGGCTTTTTCCGGGGCATGTGAGGCGTGTGCTGAAATACAAAGTTAAATAGCTTCTAGTACCCAACATCATTGGCATAGCAAAACAATAATTACAAGCTAAAAGAAAACAAAACATTAATTACAATATATAATATATAGATAAAAAAATATATAATGGTCATATTTTCTTAAATATATGGGATTCACTAATATCATTCACAGATAGTTAATCTACAAGAATTACAGATGCATAAATTAAAAAGAAATTCCATTACGTCACCGCATCTATCTAATGTTTTGTATTTTGAGCAGTATGACCCATGTTATAACTGTTTTTCTTGAAACCATTCTACAAATATACATTATTGAGTTCCTACATGTTTTCACACAAAATTATGTCTTCCAATAAATTACAAATTCCCACCTATTACCATGTATCAATCTCATTCACAAGATTTAAATGTTCCACCCCTACTCTAAAAATACTACGTGTTGCTACCCAATCCTCATGCTAAGTCACTACTCAGCCAATCAGTTCTCACCTCGGCCGAAAGCATCTCCAAAGAGAAAATTATTCATTAAACTAATACAAAACTCGCATTGACTAACGCAACGGCACAAACTCAGCTGAATGTTTCTCCTGGAGGAAGTGTTATATTTGAACACAAGTGTTAACCCATGAAAGGACACAAATGCCATAAAGTTGCAGCACAGCCCTGTCAGCTCTGTCATTGTGACCCCCACAAGGTAAATTTCAACCATTAATATAAAAAAATAGATGCTGGCCAAACCTCAAATACGTACAACATTAGAGATAAAATTACAAGAAAACACCAAACTTCTGACTAAATCACAAGAAGCATTTCAATTCAAAGTCTGAATTCAAACCTAAAGCATGAAGTGTTTTTAGCTAATGAATCCAGAAGGTTTCCTTTTGGCGATTTTTTTTAATATACAGTAATTCTCCTCCTCCAATGATTATCTGCAATTTCTATTGCATAAAATTTCTCGGATTTTGATTATGGTTCTTTAAAAAAATGTGCCCATAACTCTTTTGTTGCCTTTTGAATATTATTACAATGTTCTGCTATACACATCTTTAGATTCCGTGTGTTTCTCTCTATATACATAAGGTCACAAGGTCACTCCAATGCATGAATTGTGTCACAAGATATAACGTTATTGATTCTGTGGGTGGTCTTTTTTTTGGACATCTATAAATATCTTACGAATATCCTTGGTTCGGCTATGTCCTACCTCTTTACAAGATTTGCATTTGGTACATGGGAAAAAAAAATCATCGACATGATTGACTTGTCAGAGGATTTTATATAACTTCTAGTGATCATGTCTTTAATATTACGGGTTTTACGATAAATAATTGTCGGATTGTCTGGCAAGATAGCCCCTATAGTTGCATTATTCTTCAAAATATACCAATTTTGTTTAATAATGTTATGTATAATAGAAGAACCCATAGAGTAAGAGGTAATAAACTGTATGTTTAACAAGTTCTCATTCTGTATATTCTCCTGACAATTATTCTGTATCTCATTACTAACATCACATAGAGCCTTCTCCACTACTTGTGTTTCTTTCTAAAAGACACGTTTTTATTATTTTAGATTGCTTCGAAAAATCTTCTGTATTTGTACAATTTTTTGTTAATTAGTTTCAACTGACCCTTTGGAATATTTAGCAATCAGGGTCTAAAGTGACAACTTGAGTAATCGATGTAGCTGTTAGTCAGTGGGTTTGAAGAAATTCCTAGCAGCCAACTTATTGTTATCTATATAAATTTCTAAATCAAAAAAACGAATATTATTATAAATTGTTTTTTTTTAAATACTCAGAAATAAAAACAAAATGGTATTGGTTGTTATTAATACGTTGAACAAAAGCCAGGAGCTATGTGGTAGTTCAGAGCGCACAAGACCTGGGTAGGTGCACGAATAGGGTCCCAACCCAATTACGTAACGAAAGAAGTATTGGGCACACAAATTCGTGATTCTTACAAATTTTCAGATTTTTATTTTATCATTAGTTGATGCCAGAGGTTTTAGTGCGACGTTTTGGTCTAAATTTAGACCTTCATCAGGCACTACAAAAGTAAAATACTTTGAAACACAATTAATTAGCATCATGTAGATTAATACAAAAATAGAAGTAAAAATAGGGAAAAGAAAAAAACGAAAAAGAAAATAAATATATTAAACGAAAAGTGAATGGGAACAATGTCTATGGTATGTATTAAGGCATCGTTCATGGGCAAAGTACAACATAGCAAATAATGTAAAAAAAATCTGTTATTAAGCCTAATGTTTGCACAATACAGTATATTTTTCATAATATAGCATATATTGTATGTACATAAAAAAACAGACAACCTAACACAGGAAGCAATGCCAGGGCATAACAGTTGGAATATAGTGATTCAATGTAGCATAGAGGAGGGCAGGTTTTAGAAGAGGACAACATAGGGTTAATATCTGTAACTTTCTGTTAAGGAGCCGAATTTATGCATATCAGATATGGAGGAAGATTAAAGAGTATTGCAGAGAGTAGTTTTGGAGTATCTAGTAGTTAGTGGTATGTAGTAGTTTATAAAGTATTGTAGACAGTAGTTTTGGAGTATCTAGTAGTTAGTGGCACGTAGTAGTTTAGATGGTAATGTAGAAAGTAGTTTTGGAGTATCTTGTAGTTAGTGGTACGTAGTAGTTTAGATGGTATTATAGACAGTAGTTTAGAGAGTATTGTAGAGTGTATTTTTGGAGTATCTAGTAGTTAGTGGTATGTAGTAGTTTACAGAGTATTGTAGGCAGTAGTTTTGGAGTATCTAGTAATAAGTGGTGCGTAGTAGTTTAGATGTATTGTAGACAGTAGTTTAGAGAGTATTATAGAGTGTCGTTTTGGAGTATCTAGTAGTTAGTGGTATGTAGTGGTTTACAGAGTATTGTAGACAGTAGTTTTGGAGTATCTAGTAGTTAGTGGTGCATAGTAGTTTAGATGGTATTGTAGAGAGTAGTTTTGGAGTATCTTGTAGTTAGTAGTACGTAGTAGTTTAGATGGTATTGTAGAGTGTAGTTTTGGAGTATCTAGTAGTTAGTGGTGTGTAGTAGTTTAGAGAGTATTGTAGAGTGTCGTTTTTGAGTATCTAGTGGTGTGTGCCTGTGGCTTGGTCGTGTGTTAACTTTAGACTGCATGTTTATGTTTGTGTGTTGCTAGGGTTACGGGATCGTAGATGTCCGGCGTCATTCCGACTAACTCTAAAGGAATGACGTACTGTATTCTAATGATGAAAAGTAATACTGCATTACCTGATTCCTCCTGGTATCTGGAATATCCAGTCGTTGGTGCTGCTTGTTTGGGTAGCGGCTAACCGCTATATTTGTCGCGGATGAACTTGGCTGGAGGTGGCCATTTTATGTGGAGTGGGTCGGGCAGTGGGCGGCGTTACGATAGCCCTCGTCATGAGGTATGTAACTCCGATTGGCTGTAGAGGGTTATGGGTGTGTCGGTCTGTGAAGTGCCGGTCACTTACGTAGTATGCTGAAGCCAGCTTACCGCATGATACCTAAGGAGTTATGTGCAGCGGATAAAATGTAAAGGATCCAGGTATGTAGTAGGAATAATCCTACATGGCAGGGAAATGTAAGTGAGTATTTGCTGGTGGACTTGTAAAAACCACAGAGAGATATAGGGTAAATGCTTGCCCATGTGTGACATGTATGGAAGGATAGTATGTCTATGCAGTGTATATGAATGGCATTTATAATCAGTGACTATTTTAACACCATAATTATACTGTAGATCTCTACGTGATGATTTTAAGAAGTTAAGAGGTAAGTGTAACTGTTAGATATTAAAATGCTGATGTATGTTTTTGAGAAATGAGGTTGGAGCAGTATAGAAGTATCGAAGCGCTATACTGTCCGTTAACGTACACCATCGCTAAGGATACCGTGGTCACAATCCTGTAAGGGTAGAAGTAGCGTGTTCCCTTAGTGAAGTTCAGTGTGTCTGGCGAAGGATAATGAGAGAAACAACTAGTATATATAATATAGAAACATTCTGCTATATAAATCGTAAAACTCTATGGTATGTATTTGATTGTTATAGAAAGCTACCAATCTCGTATTCCCTATTTAGGCCTCTGGGTTCCAGTGTCTGTAACCTGTGGATCCAGTAAGCTTCTCTACGCTTAAGATGTTTTATCCTATCCCCACCTCTTCTCGGAACTGGTATGTGTTCTAATACCTGGAACTGTAATTGTGAGATGTTATGTCTTTTCAAAATAAAGTGGGCTGGGATCGGTAAATGTGTTTTATTACAGCGTATATTGCTTTTATGTTGTCCAATTCTGTCTCGTACCTGTTGTGTTGTCTCACCAATGCAAGCTAGTCCACAAGGACATTTTATCATATACACAACATAATTAGTGTTACAAGTGAAATATTCTTTGACAGGTATGCGTTGGCCAGTTCGTGGATGTTGTATAGTATCTCCCCTAATTATGTGAGAACATTGCAGGCATGATCGACATGGGAAAGTCCCCTTCTTGGGGGTATTAAGGAACGTTTGCCTGGGTAGTCTCTTTGCAGAGCCCACATCCGCTTTTACCAATCTGTCCTTCAGATTTTGTGGTCTTTTGGTACATGGAAGGAATGGGGCTTGAAATTCTGGGATGTTTGGATAGGCTTCCCTAAGGAGTGGCCAGTGTTTACGGATGATGTGGTGGACTTTATATGAGCAGGCATGGTATGTGTGGACGAATCGTATACGTTTAGGTTTCTCGACTGTCCTGTTTGTGGTAATATTGCGTGGGGCTTCCAATAATGTCTGCATGGGATAGCCCCTATCTCTGAATTTCTCGGTCATGTTGGTGGTTCTTAGGGCCTTATTTTCGATATTGTCTGCTATCCTGGTGACACGTTGATATTGTGACTTAGGTAGTGATTTTTTGGTTGCTAGTGGATGACAGCTGCTGTACTGTAGAAGGCCATTTCTATCTGTCTCCTTTGAGAAGAGATCTGTGGTAAGGCGGCCCTCGTCATCTTTAATGACCATGGTGTCTAAAAAGCTGATTCCGGTCAAATCCTGACTGAGTGTGAATTGAAGTTCAGGCCAGATACTATTGAGGTACCTTGTGAACCCCAAAATTGATTCCATTGAGCCTCTCCGAATGCAAAAAACGTCATCAATGTACCTCTTCCATAGCAATGCGTGTTCCTTAAATTCAGTATTCGGATATATGTATTGTTCCTCAAAATGGGCCATGAAACAATTTGCATAAGGAGGTGCCACGTTGGACCCCATTGCCGTTCATCCACGCCAAATATAGCGGTTAGCCGCTACCCAAACAAATAGCGCCAACGACTGGATATTCCAGACACCAGGAGGAATCAGGTAATGCAGTATTACTTTTCATCATTAGAGTACAGTACGTCATTCCTTTAGAGTTAGTCGGAAAGACGCCGGACATCTACGATCCCGTAACCCTAGCAACACACAAACATAAACATGCAGTCTAAAGTTAACACACGACCAAGCCACAGGCACACACCACTAGATACTCCAAAACTAAACTCTACAATACTCTCTAAACTACTACACACCACTAACTACTAGATACTCCAAAACTACACTCTACAATACCATCTAAACTACTACGTACTACTAACTACAAGATACTCCAAAACTACTCTCTACAATACCATCTAAACTACTACGCACCACTAACTACTAGATACTCCAAAACTACTGTCTACAATACTCTATAAACCACTACATACCACTTCAATGTATTTTACTTTTGTAGTGCCTGATGAAGGTCTAAATTTAGACCGAAACGTTGCACTAAAACCTCTGACATCAACTAATGGTAAAATAAAAATCTGAAAATTTGCAAAAATCACGAATTTGTGTGCCGAATACTTCTTTCGTTAAAAGCCAAATTGGGGTCACTTTTGGGGGGTTTCCAATGTTTTGGCACCACAAGACCTCTTCAAACTGGACATGGTGCCTAATAAAAAAGAGGCCACAAAATCCACTAGGTGCGCCTTTGCTTCGGAGGCCGGTGCTTCAGTCCATTACCGCACTAGAGCCACATGTGGGATATTTCTCAAAACGGCAGAATCTGGGCAAAAAATATTAAGTTGCGTTTCTCTGATAAATCCTTTTGTGTTATAAAAAAAAATGGTATAAAGAGGATTTTCTGACAAAAAAAAATAAATGGAAATTTCACCTCTACTTTGCTCTAAATTCCTGTGAAACACCTAAAGAGTTCATAAACTTTCTAAATGCTGTTGTGAATACTTTGAGGGGTCTAGTTTCTAAAATGGGGTGTTTGATAGGGGTTTCTAATATATGGGCCCCTCAAAGCAACTTCAGAACTGAACTGGAACCTAAAACAATAAATAAATGAGGCAATACTTTGCTTCTTACATTATACTGATAATGAGCCGTGCCCACCCCAAGATGACCCCAGTTTTGACCCTTTGTATAAATGGAGACCCCTATTAGACCGTTTCAGTGCCCGGTTTTCCCAAGCATACACCCCCGAGAAGTGTATTTCTATTGATGTGTCCCTGGTACATTTTAAAGGGAGGGTTCAATTCCGCGAGTACCTGCCGGGTAAGAGGGCAAGGTATGGCGTGAAGATGTATAAGCTGTGCGAGAGTGCATCAGGGTATACCTACAGGTTTAGGATATATGAAGGAAAGGCCACCCCCAAACCAGACTGCATCCTGGACTACAATAGGTACATGGGAGGGGTGGACTTGTCAGATCAAGTCCTGAAGCCCTACAGCGCCATGCGGTGTGGTATAAGAAGCTGGCCGTGCACATCATACAGATGGCATTGTACAATGCGTACGTGCTACATCGATGTACAGCCCAGAGGGGAACTTTCCTGGAATTTCAAGAGGTGATTATCAAGAACCTAATCTTTAGGGACCAAGAAGGGTGGGCACCCAGTACTTCTGGAAGCGGGGCCACACACATCGTACCAGGGCGGCAACACTTTCCAGGAGAAGTTCCCCAAACTGGCAAGAAGGGAAAAAGTCAAAAGAGGTGCAAAGTCTGCTATAAGAGGGCGATAAGGGATGACACAATATATCAATGTGACACGTGTCCCGAATAACCAGAGCTCTGTATGAAAGAGTGTTTTAAAATTTATCATACATCCCTTGGTTTATAATTTACCCCAATTTTACTTACCCTGATGCACTCCGCACAGCTTATCCCCCCTCGTCTTTCCCCTCTGGGCCCTGCTGTGTGCCCAGGCAGCTGATAACAGCCACATGTAGGGTATTGCCATACCCGGGAGAACCCACATTACAGTTTATGGGGTGTAGGTCTCCGGTCAAAATGCTCACTACACCTCTAGATGAATGCCTTAAGGGTGTAGTTTTTAAAATGGGGTCACTTCTTGCGTGTTTCAACTGTACTGGTACCTCAGGGGCTTCTGCATACATGACTTCGCACTAGAAAATCCCCAGTAGGCCAAATGGTGGTCCTTTCCTTCTGAGCCCTCCCATGGGCCCAAACGGCAGTTTATCACCACAAATGGGGTATTGCGGCACTCAGAACAAATTGAGCAACAGAATGGGGTATTTTGTTTCTAGTGAAAATAAGACATTTTCAGCCAAAACGACATATTATTTGAAAAAAATTATTTTGTTTTAATTCCCAGCCCAATTCAAATAAGTTCTGTGAAAAAACTATGGGGTCAAAATGGTCACAACACCCATAAATGAATTCCTTGAGGGGTGTAGTTTCCAAAATGGAGTCACTTCTGGTGGGTTTCCATTGCTTTGATACCTCTGGGGTTCTGAAAATGCGACATGGCACCCGAAAACCAATCCAGCAAAATCTGGACTCCAACAAACACAGCGCTCCTTTCCTTCTGAGCCCTCCTATGGGCCAAAATGGCAGTTTATCACCACAAATGGGGTATTGCCGCACTAAGGACAAATTGGGCAACAAAATGGGGTATTTTGTTCCCTGTGAAAATAAGAAATTTTGATCACAAATGACATTTTATTGGAAAAAATGAAATTTTTTTCATTTCACAGCCCAATTCAAATACGTGCTGTGAAAAAACTGTGCGGTCAAAATGGTAACAACAACCATAAATGAATTCCTTGAGGGGTGTAGTTTCCAAAATGGGGTCACTATTGGGGGATTCCTACTGTTTTGGCACCTTAACACCTTTTCAAACCTGGCATGCTGCCTAAAATATATTCTAATAAAAAAGAGGCCTCAAAATGCACTAGGTGCTTCTTTGCTTCTAGGGCTTGTGTTTTATTCCACGAGCGCAGTAGAGCCACATGTGGGACATTTCTAAAAACTGCAGAATCTGGACAATACATATTTAGTAGTGTTTCTCTATTAAAACCTTCTGTGTTACAGAAAAAAAATTGAATAAAATTGAAATTCAGCAAGAAAAATGAAATTTGCACATTTCACCTCCACTTTGCTTTAATTCCTGTGAAATGCCTGAAGGGTTAAAAAACTTTCTAATTGCTGTTTTGAATACTTTGAGGGGTCTATTTTTTAAAATGAGGTGTTTTATTAGGGTTTCTAATACATAGGCCCTCAAATCCACTTCAGAACTCAAGAGGTACCTTAAAAAAAAGGCTTTTGAAATTTTCTTAAAAATATGAGAAATTGCTGTTTATGTTGTAAGCCTTGTAACGTCCAAGAAAAATAAAAGAATGTTCAAAAAACGATGCCAATCTAAAGTAGACATATGGAAAATGTGAACTAGTAACTCTTTTGGGTGGTATAACCGTCTGTTTTACAAGCAGATGCATTTAAATTCTGAAAAATGCTATTTTTTCAAAATTTTCTCTACATTTTGCAATTTTTCACCAATAAACACTGAATATATCGACCAAATTTTACCCCGAACATGAAGCCCAATGTGTCACGAGAAAACAATCTCAGAATCGCTTGGATAGGTTTAAGCATTCCGATGTTATTACCACATAAAGTGAAATATGTCAGATTTGAAAAATGGGCTCTGAGCCTTAAGGCCAAAACTAGGCTGCGTCCTTGAGGGGTTAAAATCCTCAATTTTATCATTTAATATTCACAATTTTTTCTTTCTTATATTAATAATACACTGTATTCCCTTAAATGCACATTGATTTAGAAATTCTTCCCATGCAGTTAAATCATGTGGCTCATTATCACCATTCAATTGTAATTGTCATCTTCGACCCTCTGGGATCATGTGGTCACTAAGAAATTATTCTAGTGAAGCCACATCTCACATTAAGGGTACTTCTTTTATTATAAGCAATTCGAGTTGTTTAAACATAGATTCTAAATCATCTAGTCTAGGACCAGCGTCAAGATCTTCCTGTACATTATTAGAAAAATCAACCAAGTTCTGATCTCGAAAACGAAATATATCTATGATGAGAGGTGCAAACAAGGTAGGATTAAACGACACAACATTTCTAAAATTCTTATTGCACACTTCTGAAATGTCAAAACCGGAGCAGGCACAACAGAGTGAAATACGCAACACCAAAAACAATTAGTACAAAAAATTAAAGTTATACCGCTCAGACGGTTTTAGACAATGGTCCAATGAAATGTCCATAGAAAATATCACTTTTCCACAGCCTGTTTGCAATAGAAAATCAAAATCCCAAATGGTGCGTATTTCTCCTGTGTCTTGTAGTTCTATAGCGTTTGCATCAGCTCCCCGATACTGGCTTCTCCAGATAGTTCCACAGGATTAGGTTTCTATACCTTTAAAGGTTTACCTTCAGCCAATCAGAGCTCACCTTGGCCAAAAGTATCTCCAAAGAGGAAATAATTAATTAAACGAATACAAAACTCACATTGACTAATGCAACGGCACAAACTCAGCTGAATGTGTCTCAAGGAGGAAGTGTTATATTTGAACACTCGTGTTAACCCACGAAAGGACACACATGTCATGACGTCGCAACCAAGCTCTGTCATTGTGAACCCCACAAGGTAATTTCACCCATTAATATAAAAAATAGATGCTGGCCAAACCCCAAATACACCGTGTTCCAAATTATTATGCACATTGGATTTAAGTGTCATAAACATTTAATTATTAGTTTTTCAATTAAACTCATGGATGGTATTGTGTCTTAGGGCTCTTTGGATCATTGTAATCAATCTCAGACACCTGTGATAATTAGTTTGCCAGGTGTGCCCAATCAAAGGAAAACTACTTAAGAAGGACGTTCCACATTATTAAGCAGGCCACAGGTTTCAAGCAATATGGGAAAGAAAAAGGATCTCTCTGCTGCTGAAAAACGTGAAATAGTGCAATGGACAAGGTATGAAAACAATGGATATTTCAAGAAAACTTGAGCGTGATCATCGTACTGTGAAAAGATTTGGGGCTGATTCAGAGCACAGATGGGTTCGTTCAGATAAAGGCATAATGAGGAAGGTTTCTGTCAGACAAATTAATAGGATTAGGAGAGCAGCTGCTAAAATGCCATTGCAAAGCAGTAAACAGGTATTTGAAGCAGCTGGTGCCTCTGGAGTCCTGCGAACCTCAAGGTGTAAGATCCTCCAGAGGTTTGCAAGTGTGCATAAAGCTATTATTCGGCCACCCCTAAACAATGCTCACAAGCAGAAACGTTTGTAGTGGGCTCAGAAATACATGAAGACTAATTTTCAAACCGTGTTGTTTACTGATGAGTGCTGTGCAACCCTGGATGGTCCAGATGGATGGAGTAGTGGATGGTTGGTGAATGGCCACCATGTCCCAACAAGGCTGTGACGTCAGCAAGGAGGTGGCGGAGTCATGTGTTGGGCTGGAATCATGGGGAGAGAGCTGGTAGGCCCCTTTAGGGTCCCTGATGGTGTGAAAATTACCTCTGCAAAGTACGTAGAGTTTATGACTGACCACTTTCTTCTGTGGTATAAAAAGAAGAACCGTGCCTTCCGTAGCAAAATTATCTTCATGCATGACAATGCACCATCTCATGCTGCAAAGAATACCTCTGTGTCATTAGCTGCTATGGGCATAAAAGGAGAGAAACTCATGGTGTGGCCCCCATGTTCCCCTGATCTCAACCCTATTGAGAACCTTTGGAGGATCCTCAAGCAAAATATCTATGAGGGTGGGAGGCAGTTCACATCAAAACAGAAGCTCTGGGAGGTTATTCTGACATCCTGCAAAGATATTCAAGCAGAAACTGTCCAAATACTCACAAATTCAATGGATGCAAGAATTGTGAAGGTGATATCAAAGAAGGGGTCCTGTGTTAACATGTAACTTGGCCTGTTAAGTACTTTTTTATTGAAAGAGCTTTTGATTTCTGTTAATATGACCTCCTGATGCTGCAAATTCAACAAATTACCATTTTAGTTCTCTTTACAACCTTTAAAATGTTTTGATCTCTGTTGTGCATAATACTTTGAAACAGTGCATTTTGAGTTTTTTACTTCTAAAAAAAATCTGTTATGATTAGGAGATTTGTTCAATAAAATTTGCATTATACTCCAACGGTTGATGGCTTGAAGATTATACTGACTGTCATTTGCATCGACTATTTAGGAAAATCAGCGAAAAATAACATTTGCATAATAATTTGGAACGCGGTGTAGGAGTACTGTGAATATCACATATTATTGTACCCCATTTGGATATTGTACTGTAATTTGTAATACTTGCCAGTTAGTTACTTATATCATGTGAGCCAGCTGTTAACCTGTTAGTGACCACTAATATGCATTTTCACGACGGTCACTAATGGGCCTTAGGCTACGCTGCCGCCTTTTCATGGTGGCCAAGTCTAAGTCCTGCATGGGTGTCCGAGCGGGTGCTTGGATGTCTGATGACAGCTCATGCCAGGGGCGTCGCTAGCACTGGACCTCCAGGGCCCAAGCCCTGGATCTTTGGCCCAGTGCCCCAGATCCCCGGGCGACTGCTGCTACAGGGGTCACAGTGGTCGCAATTGAGACTGGGCAGCGGTCGCGATTGCTACCGACCCACGGCCCCCACACTGCTATAGAAATGTACTATAGTAACTGGGGCCTATGTCATAAAATACACGGGCCCCTGTTTATATAGTAACGACACATACTTACCCTCCTTCCTGAGAACAGCGAAAGCCTTGACATCTTCTCGCGTCACGACGCTGTGCGCCGCGCATGTCGTCACAACGCTGGATGGTGTCGGTACATCCGCAGTATAAGATTAATGTCTGCTGGGGTCCGGTATTTAAGCCTGCCTGGTTAAAGGCTTAGATACATGGTCTAACAGACAGTATCACACATGGGCCTTGTATCTAAGCCTACCACATGTGTTACTATTTTTTTTTTGTGTTTGTGTTTTTTTACAGTCAAATTAGAGGATTACTTCGATGACGGCTTTTTTTATTTTCCATAAAATGGTTAATCAGGGCTGTGTGGGGGTTTTTTATTTCAATAAAATATATTTTTTCTATGTCTTTGTATTTTCTTTTAAACTTTATTACTACCGCCTTAGTAATGGCCTCTGGCTGATTGACAGCGTCCATTACTAAGGCATAGAAAGCCAAGTGTTGCGACTTTTGCAGCGTATGACGTTGCATCCCATGTGACCGCTGCAGCCAACCACAGGCAGTAGCGGCGGTCACATGGGATAATACTTCATCCCAGGAGGCCGGCCTGGATGACGTCAGAGGTCCGGCCTCCTGGTATGAAGTTACAACCTGTGATTGGCTGCAGCGATCACATGGGCTGCAGCGTCATCAAAGGAGGCTGAACCCGACTGCACAAAAGGGATGCATCGCCATAACAACGGCTTACGTAAGTGTGAGCAGCTTTTACCGCTGCTTTCCGCAGTGACAATTCATCTAAAAAAACGCACCACACTGTTGTGCGGTTTTCGGACGGAATGTACTGTGGGTTCCAGGTTGGATACGCCGCATGGTTTTTACGCAGTGTATCCGTCCCGTGGGAACCCGGCCTAAGACTTCTTCCAGTCACAACTTCTCTTTGGAGAGTTTGCTGCCTAGACATCTTTGGATCCTCGCTTTTCATGTACTCACCATACCTTTTCCCTACTTACACAAACTCCTCATCCTGCTGCTACCTCTAATGCTGTATCTGTTGCTGCCCTGCTTGCCCCCATTACTGTGTCAGTTATGTATCACAGTGCCCCTGAAATAAAGGTGTCCTAACTATATTTACCTCAAAAACAATAGTGCCACACAGATAGTTCCCCTGAAAACAATAGTAACATAAGAGAGAAGAAAAAAACAAGGGGTGATTGGCACTGCTGATCTCATGTCAGAATAGTGTAAATAAATGAGTTTGTTGCTTTTACAAGTAGACTATGTGTTACAGCACCGTGCTGATGCCTTTATCAGGGAAAAATGAAAAACACAAGACACAAGAGATAGGCTATATATACTTTTGAAAAACAGAATAAAATCTATGAAGTAATCAGGTTAGGTCAATTAGCATGCTAATAAGTCAATCAAAAGTCATTGAATTTGATTGATGTTGTTTATAATGTAGTTTAGACACTATGGAAAATTGTTGTGGACAGATTTATTTGAGTGCTATATTGTTATACTATTTAGGCACTGTATAGGGGTGTCATTTGAACACTGTTTGATGGTACTGTTTGAGCACCGATTGGTGGTATTATTTAGGCACTGTATGACAACATTATTTGGGCTATATGTGACAGTATTATTTAAGTTTTGCATAGTTGTGTTATTTGTGCAATGTATTGCATTATTATTTTGGCTTTGTTTAGTAGTATTATTTGGGCTCTGTATAGCAATACTTTTTAAGAACTATATTTTTTGAAATCTGTAAGCCCATATTATTTGTGCTTGCTATGCAATACTGTTTTAGAACTGTTTATATGTGTTATTCATGCAATGTTTGGTGGTATTATTTGGGAACTGTATGACAATGTTATTTAAGCATAGTGGGTAACAAGGTTGGTAAACCTAAAGTTTTATGTTTATGCTCTGCGAGATCTCTCTGCCACTGATTTTTAGTGTGCTGCTGAGATCATGAGGATATTCTTAATTGTGTATATAGATTTTTATTAAGTAACCTCACAAAAAAGTCATACTAACAGGGCATATTAACAGAAGTGATCTTCATGATACAACCCCTTTAACCCCTTTAGGACGCAGCCTGTTTTGGCCTTGTGGCACAGCTGATTTTTTCAAATCTGACATGTTTCACTTTATGTGGTAATGACTCCGGAATGCTTTTACCTATCCAAGCGATTCTGAGATTGTTTTCTCGTGACATATTGTACTTTATGATAGTGAAAAAATATGGTTGATAAATTCAATATTTATTTGTGAAATACACCAAAATTTAGAGAAAATTTGCAAAAATGTGAATTTTTCTAAATGTAAATGTATGTGCTCGTAAAACAAATAGTAATACCACACAAAATAGTCACTAGTTACCATTTCCCATATGTGTACTGAATATTTGCATCGTTTTTTGAACATCCTTTTATTTTTCTAGGATGTTACGAGGCTTAGAACTTTAGCAGCAATTTCTCACATTTTCAAGAAAATTTCAAAAGGCTATTTTTACAGGGACCAGTTTAGCTCTGAAGTGGTTTTGAGGGCCTTATAAATTAGAATCCCCCAATAAATCACCCCATTTTAAAAAATGCACCCCTCAAAGTATTCAAAACAGCATTTAGAAAGTTTCTTAACCCTTTAGGCGTTTCACAGGAAATAAAGCAAAGTAGAGGGGAAATTTACAAATTTCTCTTTTTTTTGCCGTAATTCATTTGTAATAAAACAAATTGTGTAACACAGAAGGTTTTACCAGAGAAATACAACTCAATATTTATTGCCCAGGTCCTGCAGTTTTTAGGAATATCCCACATGTGGCCCTAGTGCGGTAATGGACTGAAACACCGGCCTCAGAAGCAAAGTAGCACCTACAGGATTTTGGGGCCTGCTTATTTTTAGATTATATTTTAGGCACCATGTCGGGTTTGAAGAAGTCTTGTGGTGCCAAAACAGTGTAAACTCCCCAAAAGTGACCCCATTTTGGAAACTAGACCCCCTTAAGGAATTTATCTAGGTGTATAGTTAGCACTTTGACCCCACAGGTATTTTGCTAAATTAAATTGATTGGAGTTAATCTGTGTAAATGAAAATCTACTTTTTATCTAAAATAACATAGAAAGTTTTAATATTTACAAGGAATAAAGAAGAAAATGCACCCCAAATATCTGTAAAGCATCTTCTTCCGATTACGCAAATACCCCATATGTGGTAATAAACTGCTGTTTGGACCCACGGCAGCGCTCAGAAGGGAGCGAGCGCCATTTGGATTTTGGAGCGCAGATTTTGCTGGATTGGTTTTTAGTGCCATGTCGCGATTACAACGCCCTGGAGGGAACAAAACACTGGAAACACCCCAAAAGTTACCCCATTTTGGAAACTACACCCCCTCAAGGAATTTTTCTAGGGGCATAGTGAGCATTTATACCATACAGGTTTTTTTGCAGAATTTAGTAGAATTAGGTCGTGAAAATGAATATAGACATTTTTGTCCACTAAAATGTTGAATTTTTTCATTTTCACAAGGGATAAAGGAAAAAAAGTCGCCCTAAATTTGTAACGCAATCTCTCCCAAGTATGACAATACCCCACATGTGGTAATAATTAATTTTTTTAATAGAAATTAATTAACCTTTGCAGGACTGATCCTTTATTGATTTTCCATTTTAGTTTTTTGCTCCCCGCCATCCAAACGCCATAACTTTTTTATTTTTCCATGAATTGAGCGGTGTGAGGGCTTATTTTTGGCAGGATGAGCTGTGGTTTTCATTGGTACCATTTTTTGGTACAGGCAACTTTTTGATCACTTTTTATTACATTTTATTTAGAGCTTTGGTGGCCAAAAACAGTGATTTTGGCGGTTTAAATTCTTTATTTCTTACGACGTTCATAATGCACTATAAATTACAATTTTACTTTATTCTGTGGGTCGGTCCGATTACTGCGATACCATATGTATATACTTTTTTTTTTATGTTTTGCAGCGTTTGCACAATAAAATCACTTCTTTATAAAAATTATTTCTTTTCTGTGTCACCATATTCTGAGAGCCGTAACTTTATTATTTTTCAGTCAAAAAAGCGGTGTAAGGGCTTGTTTTTTGTGGGACGGGCTGTAGTTTTTATTTTCGGGTACATGCAACTTTTTGATCACTTTTTATTCTATATTTTGTGAAGGGTGGTGACCAAAAAATAGTGATTCTGGCATTGTTTTTAGTTTGTTTTTTGTGCGGCGTTCACCGTGCGGCAAAAATAACATTACAGTTTTATAGATTGGTTTGTTACGAACGCGGTGATACCAAATATGTGTACTGTTTTTTATTGGTTTCATTTTTTCTCTATAATAAGAGACTTATTATAGGAAAAAAAAAATATTTTATTTTTATACTTTTGGAAACAATTGCATGGGGGCTGCTGATGTTCTACAAACCCCCTACATTCGGAGATCACAATCGTGCCCTGCATGTAACGGATTAATTGCCAAAATCAGCGGCAATGAGACGCTGATCGGCAACAGTGTAGTGTCAGCTGTCAGGGAAAGCTGACCTCCGGGTTCCCGATGCACACTGTTGCCGACACTGTCACAGACACTGTCATTGACAGTGTGCATCGCGAACGGCAGTGTCGTCCTGTCACTCTGACAGGAAGTCTATCAGGAGGCTGGTCCAGATAGGCTTCCATACATGGCAGACACGGAGGCCATTACTTGGCTTCCGATCGCCATGCTAGCCATCTGCAAACCTCACGATTTCATTGTGAGGTCTGCCAATGTGCTAGAAACCCCTGAATGCGGTGATTCCAATCGATCACCACAATTAAGGGGTTAATTGACAAAATCAGCGGAAATAAGCCAGGGACAGCTGGCCTCCCAGTTCCCGGTGCACACTCTCGCCTACAGTATGCACCGGGAACCACGCAGTAACTGTATGTCCCTGTGCGCTAAGACACTGGCCACATGGGCGTACAGTTGCGTCGTGGTGCGCCTAGGGGTTAAGTTTGAGATATAGGGAGGACTTGACAGCAGAGACAGCCGACAGACACACTAGTCTTCTTTAGGACAGCAGGAGCAATGAGTGAGCGAGCAAATTAATCTGCAACCTCAAATCTGTCACAACTCTGATGAACAGAGTCTAAGGCTACTCTATGGTTTTCACCAGAGCACACCGCAAGGCAAGAGCAGTTTTGGATAAGAGGGGCAATGCAGGCAAACCTGAACAGGATAACCAGACAGCCAGAAAGTCCAAATCAGTAAGCAAGGGGTTAACAGGTATAGCAGAGGTCAAAACCAGCCAGCAGCATATATTGCAAATCAATAAACAAGGAGTTATCTGTAGACAAGCCGAGGTCAGTTTCCAAGAAGTCCAGAAGTCAGAGATATAGAGTATCGTCAGTAGCTTGATCACAACACCTGAAGACAAGGAAATTCACAAGCAAAAAAAGAGGGGAGGAAGCCAGGTAGAAATACTCCACCCTTACACCTGACAGGAAGAAAGATAGAGAAGTGGGATAGGCTCAAGAAGGAAAACCAGAACCGCCCAGAAGCTAGACTAGTAGTCATGGCGATCTTTAAAGGAACAGACGTTTCCTAACAGTACCCCCCTTTCTACGAGCGTCTACCAGACCCTTAAATCTTGGTCTAGGTTTCAAAGGAAGCTTTATATGAAAGATTTTAACTAAACGACTAGCATGTACTGAATAGGCAGGAACCCAAGTTCGTTCTTCTGGCCCATACCCCTTCCAGTAGACCAAGTACTGGAGAGTACCCCTGACCCTTCTGGAATCCACAATACTCTGAACCTCAAACTCCATATCTCCTTCTGCCTGAACTGGAGGAGGAGGTTTCTTGAGTGGATTAGATGGTAGAAAAATATTTTTAAGGAGAGATTTGTAAAAAACATCATGAATTTTAAAAGATGGAGCAAGAGCCAGACGAAAAGACACAGGGTTATTAACTTCAACAATTTCATATAAAACAACAAACCTAGGGGCAAACTTATGAGATGGTACGTTCAGTCGCAGAGTTTTAGTAGAAAGCCACACCTTTTGACCCACACTAAACACAGGACCCACCGTACGTTTTTTGGTAGCATTTTTCATTTGATTAACTTGGGAGTTCTTCAGGTTGAATAGAACCTGCGTACAAACTGTGCACAGTTTATTTTATTTAACTTCTAACTCAGGGTTATCACTAGAAGAGGAGGAAAATGAACTAAAACGAGGATGAAAACCATAATTACAGAAAAACGGCGAGGTATCAAGAGAAACATGGTGATGATTATTTATAGCAAATTCTGCTAGTGGAATTTATGAGACCCATACAGCCTGGTTAACAGCAATATAACACCTAAGATACCGTTACAAGGTTTGATTAAAGCGCTCAGTTTGACCATTAGTCTCATGGTGAAATGCAGAAGAGAAAGATAAATGTACACCAAGTTTCTTACAGAAATTTCTCCAGAAGTTAGTCACAAATTGTACACCTCTATCAGAGACAATATATTCCGGAACACCGTGCAGACAAACTACTTGATCAATAAATAATTTGGACAGAGTTTTGGAATCTGGGAGCTGAGGCCATGGAATGAAATAACACATTTTAATAAAACAGTCCACTACCACCCAAATTACAGTTTTCCCTTCAGAGGGAGGCAAATTAGTGATAAAATCCATACTCAGATAGGACCATGGTTTCTGTGGAACAGACAATTGTAGTAGTTCACCCATAGGACGAGTTTGAGGAGTCTTAGCACGAGTGCAGACATCGCAAACAGATACATAGGAACTCACATCACGAAACAAGGACGGCCACCAGTAGTAGTAGTAGTAGCAGTTATCCCTGGATGACCACACAAAACAGAATCATATAACTCATTGAGCAAACGAAATCCGAACTGAGGAGGTACAAACAATCTCCCAGCAGGAATGGTTTGCGGAGCGAGTTGCTGACATTTGTTAATCTCAGTTGCAAGATCAGGTGATATTCCAGAAACCACTATCCCCTTAGATAAAATAGGTTCAGGATGAATGTCGGGGACCTGTGAGGAACAGAAACTTTGAGATAATGCGTCAGCCCTAACATTTTTAGACCCGGTTCTGTAGGTTACAATAAAGTCAAATCTGGTCAAGTACAAGGCCCACTGTCACGACGCGGGGTGTGGACCCACTGGGCCGTACTGCGTAGCGGGATAGCAGCTGGCCAAACAGGTATAATGCAATGTCTATAGTTTAGAAAGGGTACCTGAGGCAATGTAGACAGTAGCGGTGGATTCAGGCTAAGATGAAGCTCCGAGAGTAAACAGACACCCGGCGGGGTGCGACACAATAGATGCAGTGGAGGGCACAACACGACTCCAACCCTTGAAGTCACAGAGGCACGGTAGCACGGGATACAGGGTACAGGCAGCAGGAACGGGTAACACTGGGAACTGGAAAACACTAGGAGGCCATTTGCAAGGACAAACTTAAGGTAACACAACAACGCTCAGGAAAGAATCAAGAGGGCAGAGCCCCTTTTATAGTCCAGAAGCATTCTGGGCTATTTGCAGTATTCTGCAACTGTGCGCGTACTGGCCCTTTAAGGCAGTGAGCGCGCCCTGCGGGAGACAGTGTCCGGACCAGGAAGTGAGTGCCGGCGTCTCCCAGGAGGGAGATGCCGCCGGGCACTCGCTCGTCCATGGCCGCGGCCGTCAGAGGGTGAGTCAGGACGATTGTCCGCGGCCATAGACGTTACACCAACCTAGCCTATCTGGGATTGAGTCTTTTGGCTGATTCTAAGAAAGACAGGTTTTTATGGTCAGACAGTACAGTAATTTGACATCTAGCCCCCCTCTAGAAAGTGGCGTCACTCTTCAAATGCCCACTTAATAGCAAGAAGCTCACGATTACCTATATCATAATTATTTTCAGTGGCAGAAAATTTGCGAGAAAAAAAAGCACAGGAACGTAAATTAGTCAATACAGAAAATCCTTGAGACAACACAGCCCCCACACCTATTTCTGAAGCAACAACCACAACAATAAGGGGGCTATAAAGATCAGGTTGAACAAGTACATGCGCTTTTACAATACACCGTTTTAAGGTTTAAAGGTGGAGACCGCATTAGGTTTCCAATTTACAAGATCAGAATCCACCTTTGTAAGATCCGTCAAAGGTTTGGCAATGGAGGAAAAATTATGAATACATTTTCAGTAATAATTAGCAAAACCCAGGAACCTCTGCAGAGGTTTTGGTGAAGTTGGTTGGACCCAATCAAGAATTACCTGAACTTTAGCGGAGTCCATACGAAAATCATGAGAAGACAGCACATATCCCAAGAAATTAACTTCCTGAACTCCAAAAAGACATTTTTCAAATTTCACATAAAGACAGTTTTCCCTCAGTACTTGAAGGACGGACCTTAAATGTTGAACATGAGAGGACCAATCGGAAGAAATCACAAGAATATTATCCAGATATACCAAAACAAAGCGTCCAATAAAATTTCTGAAATTATCATTAACCAGGTTTTGAAAAACAGCTGGAGCATTACTTAAACCAAAAGGCATGACCAAATACTCATAATGACCATCTGGGGTATTAAATGCTGTCTTCCACTCATCCCCTTTGCGGATACGAACCAAATTGTAGGCCCGAGTAAATATAGTTTAGAGAACCACCTGGCTCCAAAGATCTGATTAAACAGGTCCGAGATGAGTGGAAGAGGATATTGATTCTTAACTGTAATCTTTTTTAATTCACGATTGTCGATATAGTGTCTTAAACCACCATCTTTCTTTTCAACAAAGAAAAAACCTGCACCCACCGAAGAAGTAGATGGACAAATATGACCCTTACGGAGACTGTCTTTAATATAATCTTTCATGGCCTGTCTTTCTGGAGCAGAAAGATTAAAAGTCCGCCCATTAGGCAGCTTAGCATTAGGGAGAAGTACAATGGGACAGTCATACAGTCTATGAGGAGGGAGAGATTCACAACCGATTTCAGAAAAGACATCCTCGAAATCTTGAATACACTCAGGCAACAATGGTGCAATGCAAGATACATTAGTAGTAGACAAAGACATGCAAGAATCATAACATTTAGAATTCCACTTAATCAAATCTGCTTTTACCCCATCAATAACAGGATTATGTGTCTGCAACCAAGGAGTACCCAATATTACCACAAAGGCAAATTTTCTAGGATAAAGAAAGTGATTTGTTAAGTATGTAAGGTACCCACTTCCAAAGTAACAGTCGGAGTACAGAACTTGACCGACCCCTGGGAGAGAGGGGTCTTATCTATAGTAGAGACTTTGACTAGTGTACTCAACTGAATAACCCCCTTATTCCAATATAGCCAATATCTCTGCAACATGAAAATCTAAGAAATTAGCCGCAGAACCACAATCTAAAAAAGCATGACCAGAAATACAAACATTATTAAACCATACATTAGCAGGCAATTGATTTTTCAAGAAAATGTGGGAAAAACCTGACTACCCAGATGGCAATCCCGGGTACCATCTAGGCTCTGAAGTTTTCCAGAGCTAGACATTCTGGACGTTTGGAACAGTTCTTGAGTGTATGACCAGCGTCCACGCAATAGAAACACAACCCTTTGCGTTTCCGAAAAAGTCTCAGTTCGTGAGAAGACAGAGTGGAGCCCAACTGCATGGGCTCTTGTGCATCAAATGAGGGGATCTCAGAGCATGGAAGGGGAGTAGCCATTATTGATCTTTCATTTTTGTGCTCTCATAGTAGTTGGTCCAGACACACAAGGGTCATGGTATCCTCTAGAGACAAGGGCGGAGGGTAATTTATTAGGAGATCTTTCAAGGTTTCTGAAAGGCCTCGGCGGAATTGACATCGGAGTGCAGCATCATTCTATTGTGAAGAAATGGACCACCGTCTAAATTACGACCAATACTCCTCGACAGGACGCAGTCCTTGCTGGGGAGATAACAGATTGGCCTTAGCCACTGCAGTGATATCTGGTTCTCCATAAATTAAACCTAAACTCTCAAAAAACATCTTCACAGAAAAAAGTTCAGGGGCATCAGGTCTCATTGAAAAGGCCCAGGTTTGAAGATCACCCTGCAAATGTGAAATGGCGACATCCACTCGCTGTTGCTCAGTTCCAGAGGAGATAGGTCTTAGTCTAAAATATAACTTACAACTCTCCCGTAAATTAATAAAAGACTCACCAGAGAAATTATCAGGTAAGTTCACCTTTGGTTCAACCGGAGTTGCGACTGGAACGACTGCGTGGGTCTGCACAGTTTCATGCTGTTGTATCCTTATGGCCAGACTTTGTACCAGCTGAGTCAGATTATGCATCTGTTCCTCCAGGGCTTGCATACGTCGGTTCCATCGTGAAAAAATATAATATCAATGGGCTTGTCGATATGTTATGGAATCACTTATTAAGCAAATCTCAGGGTGGAAGTATAAGGAATATAATTTTGTTGCGAATGTCATTGTTATTTGGTAAATTTATAGTGGTATTATTTTTATATCTTGTTGCATTTTAGTTTGGGCACTTCATGCCTCTGTTATTTGGATACTTTAGGGTAGCACTGAGAATATATCACATTCTGGTGGCATTATTTGAGTATTGTACCTAGAATTATTTGGACAATCATGCAGTGATATTGTAATGTATTGGGAACACATCCCCATAATTAAAAGCAGAAAATGTCATGCCTTATGTGTTGTGTTATTTTAGGTTCTTGTGGGAATGCAACTGCGTCATTGGAAAATGCTGTTGACATGCTGTTCGTGTTGTTGCTGTTGTTTCTTTATCTATCCACTAGGTGGCACTAGTGAAGTGGTGAAGCTGGCCACTGTCTGGCAAGCTATGCGAGAAGATATGCTACAATATTCTGCATTGGAGAGACAGGTGTCTCTCTGATAATGGAGATGTCATGTGCAAATTGCCTCAGTTGCTTTTCTTAACTGTTTTAACCAGGTAGGACAAGGTGCTTGACTTATTCACACATTTAATTCTACATTCCCGGAATGTATGGCCCGGACGTCATTTTAGGCTGTATTGGTTGTTTTGTAACAGGTTGATGAAGGACCCAGGAGCGTGCGCGTTTCATAAAGTCTGGGGGTGGCATTAGGACTATAAAAGAACAGTTAGCCCACAATGTTCGGTGATGGGAGGAAGTTGCCGTGACCTGAGCGCTGCGTACTATAGAAAAGAGAGGTGATGTTGCAAGGAGGGGAAGGAGATAAAACCTGCTGTGTAGGAGGATGAAAAGAGGTAAAGACCGACTGCTTTGGGGCTGAAACTAAGGAGCGTGAGTTTAACTGGTGAGGACCGAACTAGCCAGTATCACATCTGTGGGCCTGGGGTAGCGACAGGTCCTGAAGAGCGAGCAGGCGTGGTGTGTCAGGCAGGGGCGTAACTAGGAAAGACTGGGCCCCATAGCAAACTTTTGACTGGGGCCCCCCCTCCCCTGGGTGTCACACAACCCCCCCCCCCCCCCGCTTGTAGATAGTGCCCTCTTTACAGCCCCCTCCCTGTAGATAACGCCATACAGCCCCCCCTCTGTAGATAGCGCCATACATCCCCCAGTAGAGAACGGCATACAGCCCCCCTGTAGATAACGCCATACAGCCCCTCCTGTAGAGAACGCCATACAGCCCCCCCCTGTAGAGAACGCCATACAGCCCCCCCTGTAGGGAACGCCATACAGCCCCCCCTCTGTAGATAGCGCCATACAGCCCCCTGTAGAGAACGGCATACAGCCCCCCTGTAGATAACGCCATACAGCCCCCCCTGTAGGGAACGCCATACAGCCCCCCCTGTAGAGAACGCCATACAGCCCCCCCCTGTAGGGAACGCCATACAGCTCCCCCCCTGTAGGGAATGCCATACAGCTCCCCCCCTGTAGGGAACGCCATACAGCGTCCCCCCTGTAGGGAACGCCATACAGCGTCCACCCTCCCAAAAAAAGGCGACATACAGTGTGTCCTACAAAAGACATGTATCCCCTCTCCACAGGATCTCCACAGGATAGGGAATACATGAGTGATCGCTGGCAGCGATAGGGAGAACGGGGGACTGAAAGTCCCCTGAACTTCTCCATGACAAACCTCTGACTTCCGGCGTCTGCGCAGCTCAATAACAATGAAAGGAGCGCTGGTCACGCATGCGCACAAGCGGGACCGGCGCTCCATTCATTTCTACGGAGCTGCCGACACAGAACCCGGAAGTCCGAGGTTTGTGATGGAGAACTTCAGGGGACTTTCAGTCCCCCGTTCTCCCTATCGCTGCCAGCGATCACACATGTATCCCCTATCCTGTGTATATCCTGTGGAGAGGGGATACATGTCCTGTGGATAGGGGATACATGTCCTGTGGATATCCTGTGGAGAGGGGATACATGTCTTTTGCTCTATTTTGCGCCTTCAGGACCAGACACCGTTTAGCCATTTTTAGCACGTGTTAGTTAAATGGCTATAACTTTTTTATTTGTTGGGCTAACGACGTGATTTTTGCGACGTTTTTTTCGTAGACTATGCAGGTTTTTTTTTTTATCAATTTTATACACACCTTTTTTGCTATTTTAGAATTTTTATTCATAAAGTTTGAAAATAGTAAAAAAATAAGCTTTTTTACATTTCAGCTATTTTTTATTTGGTAATAACATAGCTTTACCCTAAAATAGACCTTTTATTTGTGATCGCCATTGTCTACCGTAAATTTTTATATATTACATGTCTATATTAGGGTACTAGGGTCAGCGCTAGCGTTACACCAATGATTGGCGGGAGGGAACTGTTTTTTTGGGGTGGGTATTTTATGTGTATTTATTATTTACATTTTTTTTGCACTTTACTTTATTATTTTTTTATTACTATAGTCTGTCCCTCTAAGGTCAAAAAAGACTTTTGGGGAACTTTATATATTTTTTTTCTTTCTTTTACACCATGTTTTTCCACTGTAACTGGAGCTGCACAGCAGCCCCAGTTAATGGTGAAATCAGCCCTCTCATAGTGACGATTGTCACTAATAGGGCTGTGCAGGGTCTAGTAAGACCCAGCATCAGTCTGTCACTAACGGCACCCGGCGATCATGTGACCAGTCACATGATCACCGGGAGGAATAGAGACAGCGCCGCTGCTGCTGTCTCTATTCCTGTACACAGCGCGCATTCAGCGCTGTGTACAAGTGATCAGAGAAGACAGAAGCAGCGAAAGCTGCTTCTATCCTCTCCTCAGGGTCCCCGGCAGTCACTGACAGCCGGAGACCCGACATTCAGCTGCCCGATCGCGCGGGCAGCAAGTGAAAGCCCGAGCCGTAGAAAGTCTATGGCTCGGGTTTTAAGGACCCGTCCCTGACCGCTGGCCGTAAAAACACAGCCAGCGGTCGGGAACCAGTTAATGGCAGAGCGGGGAGATACCTCCCTGCTCTGCCGTAGTGTTCAGTGGCGTCCCGCTGTAGCAGCCATAGCGGCTGCTAGCGGAGCCTCCGGCCATGGTGGGGGCCCATGCCGGCGGGCGACACGGGCCCCCTCATGCCGCGGGCCCCGTAGCAGCCGCTACTGCTGCTACGGCGGTAGTTACGCCACTGGTGTCAGGTGTGTCAGGCAGTCAGTGAGAGATGTAGCGGCAGTCACCAGCAGTAGTGCAAGACTAAAGGAAGAGTCGGTCCTTGTGGAGTCTTATAGGGCTTAAATTGCTAAGCAACCAGCAACCACTGTCATAATAGGAAGTAGACCCGAAATACATAGAGCAGCCACCATCTTGAGACCTGCTAGACCCATGTAAAACAACCCTTGTATCAAGGAGAAGTGCTCTTAACCCGAGTATATTTACCATACTTCCCAACTTTTGAATTCGGAAAAGAGGGAAATTTTAAGCCACGCCCTAACCACGCCCAATATCCTGAATAAACACATCAAATCGCGGCCAGATCCTTCTGCAGATAACGCACGCACATTCTCACTGCGGATCTCTAGACTGTCTGGATATCACAGACATTATGGATCCGGTTATATCGTCTTCATGTTACTTTTCCTATCTTGGGTATAACATTTTCTCATTATGGCAGCAGCAGCTGCAGGACAAACCAAAAGGCTGAGAACAATGAAAGTCAAGAGGGAGACCCTGTGGTTGATGACTTTTCAATTGACAGGTAGCAGAGTTACATGATGGGGATTTTTTTTTCCAGTTGTGTAACTCTGCTACCGGTCAATAGAAAAATCATCCACCAGAGCCCCCTTGTAGATCGCTCCACACACAGCCCCCTGTAGATAGCGTCAGACACCACCCCCCTGTAGATAGCTCCAGATACAGCCCCCCTATAGATAGCTCCAGATACAGCCCCCCTGTAGATAGCTCCAGATACAGCCCCCTGTACATAGCGTCAGATATAGCCCCCTGTAGATAGAGCCCCACACAGCCCCCTGTACATAGCGCTATATACAGCCCCCCTGTACATAACGCCACACACAGCCCCCCTGTACATAGCACCAGACACAGCCCCCTGTAGATAGCTCCAGACACAGCCCCCCTGTAGATAGCGCAACACACAGCCCCCTGTACATAGCGCTAGATACAGGCCCCCTGTACATAGCGCCAGATACAGCCCCCTGTACATAGCTCCACACACAGCCCCCCTGTAGATAGCTGCACACACAGATTCCTTGTACATAGCTCCACACACAGCCCCATGTAGATAGTGCCATATACAGCCCCCCTGTACATAGCACCAGACACAGCCCCCTTGTAGATATCGCCACACACAGCCTGACTGTACATAGCGCCAGACACAGCCCCTCTGTAGATAGCTCCACACACAGCCCCCCTGCACATAGCTCCACACACAGCCCCCTGTAGATAGCTCCACACACAGACCCCCTGTAGATAGCGCCACACACAGCCACTCTGTAGATAGCGCCACACACAGCCCCCTGTAGATAGCTCCAAATACAGCCCCCCTCTAGATAGCGCCACACACAGCCCCGCTGTACATAGCTCCACACACAGCCCCCCTGTAGATAGCGCCACACACAGCCCCCTGTACATAGCTCCACACACAGCCCTCTGTAGATAGCGCCACACACAACCCCCCTGTAGATAGCTCCACACACAGCCCCCAGTAGATAGCGCCACACACAGCTCCCTGTAGATAGCTCCACACACAGCCCCCTGTACATAGTTCCACACACAGCCCCCCTGTAGATAGCTCCATGGACAGTCCCCTGTAGATAGCTCCACACACAGCCCCCCTGTAGATAGCTCCACACACAGCCCCCAGTAGGTAGCGCAACACAACCCCCTTATACTTTGTGCCACAATGCCGCCAGAGTGGAGAGCGGTAGAGGTAGCCGGCCCTACTGCTGCCACTCTCTGCTCTGCGTTGACTTCACTCACCATCAGAAGAAGGCAGGAGTCTTGCAGCAGCGTTCTCACTGGTGTCGATGCCGGCCCGGGAGTGGTCCAGTCACCTGACCGGTAAGGTTAGATGACAGATCAGGTGACAAGTCAGGTGACTGTACTGGTCCACTCCCGTGCCGGCATCGATCCCAGTGAGAACACCGCCGCAAGACTCCTGCCTTCTTCTGATCGCTGTTGCAGTCAGCAGTGATCAACTGTTTTGATGCAGCGCCCAGCGGAACATTTTGCAGACCGCCCGGGACGGCAGGACAGCGGTGAGAAACCGGGACGTCCCGCCGGATCCGGGACGGTTGGGAGGTATGTATTTACTGAACAAGATAGTTATCTTGCCAGCCTGAGCCGTAACTAAATCTGTGCCTCTTCTCAGTAAGAAATGTAATACCATGATGATTCTTCTGCCTCACAAAGAGCGGAAAGATTGTAGATTTGAAACTTTTTTGTGCACACCATTAGCATTGAGAAGAATTGTGTATAGATTGCAAATAAAATGTTTGGCACTAAGCATCTCCTGCTTCGTTCCAACTCTCTCTGTGACATCCCTGCGAGGTCTTCCACTATCACACAGTCTGCACGGAAAGGGAAGCTCATTCACTTTTGCACTGTGTAAGGCTTTGTTCACATCTGCGTTGGGGTCCCGTTCTGACGTTCCGTCTCAGCTTTCCATTAGAACTGGACCCTGAACAGACACAAACTGACACAGACGGAAACCTCAGTTTCCATCACCATTGATTTCAATGGTGACGGATCCGGTGCCCATGATTTCCGTTTGTCTCTGTTGTGCACCGGACATGCCGTTTTGCCGGAACCAATAGCATAGTCGACTACGCTATTGCTTCCGGCAAGACGACGGGTCCAGTGTACAACAGAGACAAACAGAAACCATGGGCACCGGATCTATCACCATTGAAATCAATGGTGTTGGAAACAGAAACATCTGGTTTCCGCCTGTGTCAGTTTGTGTCTGTTCAGGGTCCCGTTCTGACAGAAAGCTCCAACGGAACGTCAGAATGGGACCCCAACACAGATGTGAACAAAGCCTTAGCTGCTTAATGTATGTAAGCTTTCTTTTTAAAGGAGAGGGACAAGATATGCAGTACACATTTGTATTGTATGATAATAGAAATATGCAAATGTCTTTTCTGACTCCATAGACACAGCAAAATGTCCAAGCAGCCTGTATGGCTGCAATCAGAAACCCTACAGTTTTGTGGTACGGGGACATAGGCACTCTGTGTGTTGCCGTATGGAGACTCCGAATGACACTGTATTCTCCCTCAGAAGCAATTCTTTAAAGTATCTCCGAGAACTTCAGGATAAAAAGGGAAACAACATGCAATTCTCATCATGTAAATCTCTAAACATAAAAGCTACTAGGCAAATACAGATGTTTTTTTCCCTTATAGTGTTATTCTTTTTATATCCCTTTTTGTCTACAATTTAGATACTTACCACAGGAGGGAGCCATAGCCTTACCAATTACCCATAAGAAGCATGACAAGCAATGTATGCCGCAGTTAGGTTACATACAGGATGATATGACTTCCATTTTCTATGAGTAATATATATCAAACATTCCTCATGCATCTAAAGCAGCTTTATGTCTCAATGCCCTAACTGTTTCCAGCAACATATTGTGGACAGATTTTCATTTCTTGGTAGTATGGTGACTCATGTTTTACTTGATACCCCAGGAAACCGCTTTTATTTCAATTACATGGCTGTGAAAATTGTCAGGTTTGCATTAACCTTTTACAATGCATCACAGTGCTAGACTAACCAGCAATCTGAGCTTATGTACAGAGTTCATATTATTTTCTTGCTATTAAGAACTGTGTCCGGCTCTCCCGCTTCCCCTGTCATGGTGATAAATGTCTTCTTATTTCACATGAAAATGAGATTCCACTCCTTCTCTGGCAAATGCTGCTATTTCAGCGCAAAATCTCAACGTATTACAGCCAACTAGGTTTCTTGTCCGTGACAGCGGCAGCCATCTTAAAAGGGTTGCCTAGTTTAGAAAACCTATTTTCATATTCCCTACTAGGGAATTCCGAGTTACTAAAGGGGATCTTCTGTTCCAGATCCTTATCTCTTGGCCAAAAAGAAGAGCAGTTACTTAGACCATCTCTCATGGACGCTGTGTAATTCTTAATTTTTTCTGTGGTGGCGCTGCAGAAAAATTGAACACTTACCGCCAGGTTTTCTCACGGATTATAGCTGATCGCTGTGGGTCGCAGGAGATACTTTGTGATCAGCTTATTGTCAAGGAACCTTTCTATCAAGTAGTGATTTTCCAAAGCGGACAACCCCTTTAACTGTTAAATAACTACTGGCAATATAGAAGACATATACTTAAATGTAACCATGAATTATTATTCATAACCACTTGTTCTTATTGTGTCATACGTATTTACTATTTCCTGCAGGGAGGAGAGAGACCTATTAGTTCATTCTAAAACTATAAACCCTTTGTTTTTGGGAGAATAATTGATGTATTTTAAGCCTTAGGCTCGGTTAACCGTGGGATCATAGCCATCAGGTTACTGTTATTCTGCATGGGAAGAATAGCATAGTCTGCTGCACTGTTCTACCTTGGAAAAGAAGACAGAAACATGAACAATCCTCATCCTGGACCCTTTCAAAATGGAAACCATGACACCAATTTAAAAAAAAAAATAAAAAAAAAAAATGCTGTTAATGGTAGATTTTGTTGATGTCCCTGTAGAAAGATTTAAAAAAAAAAACAACAATTAACAAAAATGCTCCAGTTTTCAGAAAATGTCACCAGGGTAAATAAGGCTCATAAATCACTACGAACAAAAATGTATTCCATTCACTCACATCTAACATTTAAGAACTGTATTTTTTCTTTAAAAATGCAGCAGCATCCCCATACAATATTGGTACTCAGCCATAGTGGTTAATAAACTCCATGTATGTAAGCCAATTACTAGTTTTTAGGTGAATTCACATCACTGTCAACATTTATGGTGGACTGTCAGAATATACCCAACTTGTCCATAGATTCCATTAGCAAACGTATGCGAAAAGACTGTCTTTTTTACATATGTTTGGCCAGGATACTTCAGGGTCCTCCAGTCCCAACTGTATTGAAAAGCAGTCGATTGCACTTTACAATACACTTGTAAACAATAAGGTACCTGTATGCTGCACAGTATACTTTAGTTTTCATGGAAGTCTTTGGTAGATGTATTCAACTGTATAAGCAAACAGCATACATCTGTCTATATGTTCAGCAGGACTGTTTCAAATGGTCCCGTTGAATGTTGTTCCCAACGTGGTGGAATTTGAGCCTCAACTGCATATGGCAAACTCAGTCAAAATCGAGAAGTGATTTTATTATCATTGTATTACCAGTGATTTAGTCAAATAGTAGGACAACATAACAAACAACGGAAAAAAACACTGTAACAGGTTCAATAGTCCAGCCATGTAGAACACTAGCAGTCTAGTGCATCAGTAAACAATGAATTGACCATATGCAGGGTATGTCGAACTCGAAACACCAGGATCTTCATATATCCTAGTTGAAGTGGCCTTGATGACCATAAAAAAACTGAATATGTTTATTCTCTTCATCACAGTTTCGAAATTAAAGTTAAACATTGACTAGTTGATATGAGGGACCACTATATACTTAATCCAGTATTAGTATATCATCCTAAGTTTCACTTTGATTTTGTTACATTTTGTGATATATACATATATATCTGATTTAATTTACAGCCAATGTGCTCAGAAATCTGCTGCTGATACCTAACATTTTGAGGTTTTTTTTCTATTGGTGTCTACAGGAGTTTTAGCACTACTTATATAAAGTGAAGATTTGGCAGCAAGCAGAGACAATGATTGTCTGAGACCGTTCTTCAAGCAAGAGCTGTATAGGCTTTGCTGGCAATATTCTGAGGTCACCGTCCCCAGGTTAATCCCCAATAGTTGATTGAGTTGTGGATAGCAGGTGTGAACCGCTTTGTGGTCAAACAGATCCAGGCTGGTTACAGGTGCGAAGGGTCAAGTCCAGTAATTCGTTTTTAGGAAATTAGGTCAGTCTCAGGCCAGAGGTTGGTGCACGCATAAGTCAGATCAAGTGAAGTCAAGGCGAAAGCATGGTCAAACACAGATAATGATAGGGAACAAAAGGAAAAACACCAAGTAGCTCACCACCAGGGTAATTCCCCTTTAAAGGAACAGTGCCATCACAAATTATTTTTTTATATGTTAAAGATGTTAGTGCTTTATTAAAAACGTTTATATTCATTTGTGTGTTTGTGTTTTACTTTTTCTTATTTTTACACTTTTTCTTCCCTATGGGGGCTGCCATTTTTTGTTCCATTTCTGTGTGTGTCGATTAACGACACATACAGACATGGAATACGGCAGCCACAGTCCCATAGGGACTGCGAACGGCTCCCGTCCCATTGACTGCAGTGTACGGCGTCTGTGTGGGAGCTGCGCAAGCGCCTCTCCCACACAGTCCAATTCGAAATTGGCGCCGTCCGGCGCCATTTTCCTGTGGACCGGAAGTCGCGGCCGGACAGTAATATTACTACTTCCGGTCGCGGCTTCCGGATTAGTGCACTTGGACCAGCGTCTGCAAACGGAGCGGACGGGCCGGAGGGAGCCGCGGCGGCAGGAGCAGGTAAGAGATTTCAATGTATGTTCGTGTTTGTGTGTGAGTACTACTGTATGTAAACCTACTACACTGTGTGTTAGCTCAAAAAATGTCGACACAGTGTAGGAGGTTACACCGTTCAAACCCCTCGTTTATCCCGGCACTAGCCAGGATAAAGGAGGGGGGGATGCTGAGAGCTCACTAGAGCGAGAGCTTTTTACCCAATTTTGCAAAGCTGCAATTTTGGGGACAGCTCCATCTAGTGACCAAAAATGGGTAGTATTATAAATTAGAATTAATTTATAATATTTCCTGACTCGTGAAAAAAATAAAAAAAATTTGAACAATGTTTAATCACCCACACACTAAATGTTTAATTTTTTAAAAAAAAACATCTTTTTCTGGCAACACATTCCCTTTAAGCTCCAAGAGGAGTGATGTTGCAGCCCACTCTGGGTCCCATTCATGCAGCTGGAGCTGCGCAGCACAAGCAGAGGAGAGCCGCAGCGTCTCTCCTTCATAGTGACGCTATGGCCGACACACTGCTCCCCAAGCAGATTATCATTCCAATTAGGGCACCTCTCTCTGTCAGCTCAACATGCCCCATAAGGTCATAGTAGAAGAGGTTGTCTTTAGCAGATCATCCCTTAAATATTTATTTAGCAAAACTTTTCAAAATGCTACATTATTTTATAATGAAATTCAGCAGATATTTAATAACCAGTAATTTAGTGTTTTATTGCTCTCATGACTCATAAATCGTCCCCTAATAAATGTTAAATATGTAGTAATTGGTCATAGCTTATTATGTGCAGACAGATGAATTGCATGCCTACAATGCTCAGAAGCACTATTCATTTCTACAACTGCAGTAAATGCTAAGGTAACAGACAATAAAAATAAAAACTTAAAAAAGGTTAAATAATAAACAATACAAAACAAAACAACACTACAACACTAAACTAACATATAATAGTACCTACACCTACTGCACTTAGAGGCTTGGGTAACAAGAGTTCTATGAATATTTATAGCTCCAAGTCTTGTTTGCTATCACCCTGACACTTTTAGGGTACTTTCACATGTGCCGGTAGTAATGTGGCTGGAAGCTGCACACCAATATGCTCTGTAGCTGTGGCAAAACCATGTGTTAAATACATTATAAAACTTTACACTATCACAAAATACTATATGTTATTTCAGATCTTTCTGTCAAGGGAGGTACGTTAAAGGGGTTGTCCAGTCCCTGAAAATTGATGGCATATCCTCTGGATAGGCCACCATAGCTGATGGGTGGGGGTCGATTAGCTGTTTGGAAGGGGCGAGCATACGAGCTCGTACGAGCGCTGCTTCCCCTTCTTTTCTACCTTGAAGTGAATGGGAGAAAAGACTGAAATACCTGTGAATCGACGCTAAATGTGTGTCCACACATCCTATCCTGAGGATAGGCCATCAATTTTTAGGGATTGGACAACCCCTTTAATTAGGAAATCTTAATTCAAAAAGAAATGTCAGTACCATCCATAAGCACATGCTTTGATTAAATACTCATTGAAATTTGTTTGACACTATATGTGTATTTTAAAGACATTGTATAAGATTGGAAAAAAATATAAGCTTTTTTTCCCAACCTCCAACAGTCCCTTTTAGGGTATGTTCACACAGGGCCGATTCGCTGCGTAAAGGGACACAGTGTATCTGCCCTGGAGCCTGCAGGGAATTCTAGCAGAAAAAGTGCACCGAATTGTGGTGCAGTTTTTTGGCCGGAATGTCCGTTGCGGAAAACTGAAGGTAAAATAAAAAAGTCTATACTTACCTGTAGCGATGGTGCTGCGTCCCTCTGACATCCGACAGTCCGATCCCCTGGGATGACGTTTTACCCCTTGTACCAAATGACAGGGTATCACAGCACCAGATGCAAAATAGTATGGGTGCAAGCGTCAACAGGACCTGATCTAAGGTGATCTTGGTGTAATCCAGACAAAGAGAGATGAGGCAGCACATCCAAAAAAGAAAGGGAATTTATTCACCCAAATATGCAACGTTTCAGTCCATCAGGACCTTTCTCAAGCATTGCACAGTGCACACCCAAAGTACAGTGGCCTCCATAATTCTTAAATGGAAGAAGTTTGGAATAACCAGGACTCTTCCTTGAGCTGGCCGCCCTACCAAACAAGTAATCAGGGGAGAAGGGCCTTGGTAAGAGAGTTGACCAAGAACTCAATGATCACTCCGATGGAAGAAACTTCCAGAAGGTCAACCATCACTGCAGCACTCCACCAATCTGGGCTTTATGGCAGTAAAAGACACATGAAAGCCCGTCTGGAGTTTGCAAAAAAGTACCTAAAGAACTCTCAGACTGTGAGAAACAAGATTCTGTTGTCTGATGACACCAAGATTGAACTTTTTGGCCTCAATTGTAATCGTTATATCTGGAGGAAACCAGGCACCATCACCTGCCCAATACAATCCCTACAGTGAAGCCTGGTGGTGGCAACATCATGCTCTGTTTTTCAGCAGCTGGGACAGGGTTGAGGGAAAGATGAATGGAGCAAAGTACAGAGATATTCTTAATGAAAACCTGATCCAGAGTGCTCTGGATCTCAGACTGGGCCGAAGGTTCACATTCCAACAAGACAATAACCCCAAGCACACAGCCAAGACAACACAGGAGTGGCTTAGGGACAACTCTGTCAATGTCCTTGAGTGGCCCAGCGAGAGCGATGACTTGAACCCAATCGAGCATCCCTGGAGAGACCTGAAAATGTCTGTCCACCGACAGTCCCCCATCCAACCTGACAGAGATTAAGAGGATCTGCGGAGAAGAATGGCAGCAATTCCCCAAATCCAGGTGTGCAAACCATGTGACATCATACCCAAGAAGACTGGAGGCTGCCTCCCCATCCAAAACACAATGGTTGGACAAGGTTGAGCAGATTTGTAGTTTGGAGGAGCTGACCAGTTGGCAAGAGCACACTCATGTAAAATTCTTGAACACTTGGAGACCGTGGCTACACTATAGAATACATTGAAGGTACATAAACTTGCGTGTGAGATGCAAAGTATACTGAAAAATTTTGCATTGAAATAAGGTTGATAAGGGCTGTAACGACAAATTCCTGTAAGCTACATAATCTTGTTACCCTTTTTCCCCCTCTTCCCTTGTTTTTCTCTCCTCCCCTATTGTGCCACGGCTTCTTCAAACATGTACCTATATCTTAATGTACCTGAAATGCTTGTCTTTTAGTTCTTATTTCTCGAGATAATGTACAAATATCCAAAGCTGATGGCCTTTGTGTAAGTTTCTAAACCCATGTTGCACATGGGTACAGTTATGTTATTTGCTTGTATGTTTGTTTTATTCTTTTTGAAAATAAGAAAAACAGATTTGACAAAAAAAAAAAAGAAAAGAAGACTGGAGGCTGTTATCGCTGCCAGAGGCTCTTCAACTAAGTACTGAGTAGAGGGTCTGAATACTTATGTCAATGCAATAATTGAGTTTTTCCATTTCAATAAATTAGCAAAAATTACGAACATTCTGTTTTCACTTTGTCATTATGGGGTATTGAGTGCAAAATGATGGGCAAAAACTTGAATTTCTTTCTATTTTAGTACAAGTCCTCAACATAACAAAATGTTAAGAAATTAAAAGGGTCTGAAGACTTTCTGAAAGAATTGTATATATATGATCTGTAATCCTTTTAAAATATGTTTGAAATTTTAAAAACAGCAGAACAGAAATATAACAGCAATGTTATTTGTATAAATCCCCATAGTGCCTCACAGTTTAGGCTATATTCTCACCTGCGTCAGTGTGTTCTGTTGTTCTGCTCTGTCAGAGAAGCAGAACAAGGGAATAACGGAAGCAATGGTTCAGTTGCACAATGGGCGCTCCTGGCACCCGATGGAACCCATTGACTTTAATTGGTTCCGTCAGCATTCC
The DNA here is from genome assembly GCF_050947455.1 of Rhinoderma darwinii. Classification (NCBI taxonomy): domain Eukaryota; kingdom Metazoa; phylum Chordata; class Amphibia; order Anura; family Rhinodermatidae; genus Rhinoderma; species Rhinoderma darwinii. The sequence continues at coordinate 45,212,741 of NC_134698.1, read as the reverse complement.
GTAGGGGTGTCCGTGATTTTACTGGAAACAATAGTGCAGCATTCCGGTAATCCTTGCCAGATCTGTGACGGAGGCCCCTGACAAAGCCTCCAACGCAGATGTGAACAAGGCCTTACAAAGTATTACTTATGGGGGAATTGGTGACTAGAAACAAATTTCCATCTTGAGGAATACTGCATTTTAGTGGTGGATGTTTCTTTTTATTTCTAAGTGATATCTCACTTTATAACATATTATTTATAAAAAATATAAATAAAATACCTAACTCTCAGTGCAGCTGGAGGGGGAAGCTGGCAGGGTATGTGCCCTGGATGTTGTGTGCTGTAGGGGGTTCCAATTTTAAGCCATCAAAGCCGGGAGACAGGTCAAGAAAGGTTACAACTAAATATATGTCCCAGATGAAAGAATTCCTATCTACAACGCACACAATGCCTATCTCTGAATGTGTACATTGTATACAGATGTTTTCATGGCAGACCAGAAAGGGCCAGGTTAGGGCAGATAAATATTGGGGCAATTCATTATTTTGTCTTATCATTTTGTATATAGTCTGTGCGCTATGAGTGAATTATTGTATGAGGTCCCTACATAATAAACCCATGCCATACAGGATAATTCATGTGCACTTTATGTTTTGTTATTAGGTTTTTTTTATTTAAAGGGGAGGCACAGGGACTGTAACTTTTATTTTTTTTACCTTTTAACAAATAGAAAGAGAAAATCCAGCTCACCTATTGCTATATTTCAAGAAGCACTGGGCAGCATTGGATATAATATTTCCAGCATTTACTTTAAAAGGAATAAAATCACTTATTTTATTAGATAATATTAAAATTCATAGTAAAGTGCAAGAATATAGTACACCGCTTACCGGTTTCAGGCCTTACATGGATATCACACCTATAGAGAAACTGCATGCCACCCCCGGACGAAGGCATCTTGCTGAAACGCGCGTTGTGTTCTGGCGTCTCTCCTGTGCAGGAACATGAATACAGGTATGTAATCTATTTTGTAGGGCCTGTGTTTTTGTCCTTTTCCAGGCCTGTGATAGATCTTTACTTAATGCAATATTGGTTGCTGCCTATGCCCTGTCCTTGTCTTTTGCTACACACTTGTGCACTTTTGTGCCTTTAAGTTCTATGCACCAAGTTATGCTTGGTCTACATGTTTGGATGTCCCTACCTAGTTACAATTAAACGTCTCTATTATTACTGTTTGATATATGTTGCATTTGTGCATCTTGAGACAATCCTCTAGTTCCCTATATGAAAAAGATAGGCTTTGTTAACCCATAAGAATAAAAGTAACAAGTAACATAGATTGTATTGGTATGCATTAAAAACCAAATACAAATAGTGTATATATATATATATATATATATATATATATATATATATACATACACACACTACCGTTCAAAAGTTTGGGGTCACCCAGACAATTTTGTGTTTTCCATGAAAACTCACACTTATATTTATCAAATGAGTTGCAAAATCACTAGAAAATATAGTCAAGACATTGACAAGTTTAGAAATTTTTATTTCAAATAATAATTTTCTCCTTCAAACTTTGCTTTCGTCAAAGAATGCTCCATTTGCAGCAGTTACAGCATTGCAGACCTTTGGCATTCTAGCTGTTAATTTGCTGAGGTAATCGGGAGAAGTTTCACCCCATGCTTCCAGAAGCCCCTCCCACAAGTTGGATTGGCTTGATGGGCACTTCTTGCGTACCTTATGGTCAAGCTGCTCCCACAACAGCTCTATGGGGTTGAGATCTGGTGACTGCACTGGCCACTCCATTACAGATAGAATACCAGCTGCCTGCTTCTTCCCTAAATAGTTTTTGCATAATTTGGAGGTGTGCTTTGGGTCATTGTCCTGTTGTAGGATTAAATTGGCTCCAATCAAGTGCTGTCCACAGGGTATGGCATGGCGTTGCAAAATGGAGTGATAGCCTTCCTTATTCAAAATCCCTTTTACCTTGTACAAATCTCCCACTTTACCAGCACCAAAGCAACCCCAGACCATTACATTATCTCCACCATGCTTGACAGATGGCGTCAGGCACTCTTACAGCATCTTTTCAGTTGTTCTGCGTCTCACAAATGTTCTTCTGTGTGATCCAAACACCTCAAACTTCGATTCGTCTGTCCATAACACTTTTTTCCAATCTTTCTCTGTCCAATGTCTGTGTGCCTTTGCCCATATTAATCTTTTCCTTTTATTAGCCAGTCTCAGGTATGGCTTTTTCTTTGCCACTCTGCCCTAAAGGCCAGCATCCCGGAGTCGCCTCTTCACTGTAGACTTTGACACTGGCGTTTTGCGGGTACTATTTAGTGAAGCTGCCAGTTGAGGACCTGTGAGGCGTCTATTTCTCAAACTAGAGACTCTAATGTACTTGTCTTGTTGCTCAGTTGTGCAGCGGGGCCTCCCACTTCTTTTTCTACTCTGGTTAGAGCCTGTGTGTGCTGTCCTCTGAAGGGAGTAGTACACACCTTTGTAGGAAATCTTCAGTTTCTTGGCAATTTCTCGCATGGAATAGCCTTCATTTCTAAGAACAAGAATAGACTGTCGAGTTTCACATGAAAGCTCTCTTTTTCTAGCTATTTTGAGAGTTTAATCGAACCCACAAATGCTATGCTCCAGATTCTCAACTAGCTGAAAGGAAGGTCAGTTTTATAGCTCCTCTAAACAGCAAAACTGTTTACAGCGGTGCTAACATAATTGGACAAGGGTTTTCAAGTGTTTTCTAATCATCCATTAGCCTTCCAACACAGTTAACAAAAACAATGTACCATTAGAACACTGGAGTGATGGTTGCTGGAAATGGGCCTCTATACACCTATGTAGATATTGCATTAAAAACCAGACGTTTGCAGCTAGAATAGTCATTTAGCACATTAACAATGTATAGAGTGTATTTCTGATTAATTTAATGTTCTCTTCATTGAAAAAAACTGTGCTTTTCTTTCAAAAATAAGGAAATTTCCAAGTGACCCTAAACTTTTGAACGGTAGTATATATATATATATATATATATATATATATATATATATATATATATATAAAGGCACGGTAGAAGTCACATAGAAGACAATGATGAGTATGCAGGGCAAAAAAGTAGTCACGAAAAAGCAGGGAAAATAATTTTCCACAAACCACCAGACATAGTAATGTCTAAGTATAACAAGCCAATATAGGTTAAATACTAAACTGCATGTAATATAAATTACAGAACAAATAACCTGGCATTCCTAAGTATGGAGAAAGGAAATGAACCAATGTTCAAGAGGCAAGTGCCTCAGACCAGTGACCATGCATACCCACCCGACCCGCGTTTCGCTTGGAAAGCTTCGTCTGGTGTCCCCAGATTAGTGTTTTGCATCGGTGCAACATGGATATCAGTTTAATTAAGGGAAATTTGAGGCCTGAAACTGGTGAGCGGTGTACTCTATTCTTGCACTTTATTATGGATTTTAATATTGCCTGATAATATAAATGATTTTAAAATCGTATAACTTTTTTTTACATTACATGTATTAAAGTTACTTAAAAATTATATTCATAATATTCTGCTAAATAACCCTTAAAATTCACAATGTTTCCCTCTCTCTTCATAATTTTCTTGAATCTTAAACCTACATTGAAAAATACTTCTCCCATCTCCTATTAAGTATCTGGTAAAAGTGTGCTGAAGAAAAACCCTAACATTGGTACTTTCTCCAACTTTCTTCTGGACTTCTTCCAAATTGGCTTTGGTGACTCTATAACACTCATCAATCTTACAGAAAACACTTACACAATTTAACAGCATAATCTTTACAGCCAAATCCAAGGGACATTTCTCATTTCCTAGAATTTAACTCTTAGGTTGACACACATGATTAAAACTTTTCCCATATCCTTCACTGTTTCAGCCTTCCTAAGACACTACTAAAGGCACAATTACACCGGCCAATTTTGGCCGATGCAACGAGCGCCGATCAATGAGACAGCTCGTATGAACGCTTGTTTGCCCGATAATCGGCCACTGTAAAAGGGCCTGTAGTTAAGGGGCTATTACACTGGCTGATTATCTGGCAGACAAGATTTCATAGAAATGGATTCATAGATTGTATGCAGGGCGTTCATACATTGTAAACAGGGCAGCGGTCAGCAGATGAACGAGCAAATGGTTGTTCATCTGCTGATTGTATCATTTAAAAAAAGTAAAATATTATCGTTGTTGGCAGCACATCTCAGTGTGTAAGCAGGGAGACGCGTTGCCGACATGATAATAATGTATGGGGACGAGCAATCGGGGGAAACGACCACTCGTCCCAATCCATAGCTCCAGGAGCAAGCGAGCGCCGATCAACGAGCTATATTGTTCATCCGCGCATGCTGCACCAGTCAAAATCAGCCTTTGTAACAGGGCCTTTCGTTTTTGAACTATCACTCTAGTTGGTCAGCTTCTTTCTGTTTATCTGGAACAAATATAATTAATGTAATTATATATTATCAACAAGACACTATACATTTTTTTGCCTTGTGTGTGTTATAATATCAGCCCCTTGTGAAAATCCTTATATACTTAAAAGATCTGAAATGTAGATATTTAGGGTTTACATGTTGGAAATTTATTTGATTTTTCGATTCCTTAATTATTTTTTTTTATAGCTCATTCAGCATGATAGAAATTACATTTGTAGTTAGACTATGAGGCCGGATATTATACCTGTAAGGTGATTTCTAGATACATGCCGAAAATAGAGGTTGCAAATGTCGTATGTCCACCTGGTGGGTCCTAGTAGGGAGCCATACATTCTATTAATAAAGCTTCGATACTTTTTAATCTCCTGATGTGCAGTAAACCTAGGCCAGCAGTGCCCAGCTTGACAAAAGGCTCAGAGTGTTTAGAGTTAAACAATTTACTGTTTGGTTCATTCTAATGACAGATAAGCAGTAGGTAGTTGGAGAGAGCACCATGACAAATTGTATATCTATAACTGTCAGCCTTGACCAAGGGGATTATCTGCTTCTGTAAGAGAGGTCAGGTGCTGATATCGCCACCGGTCTTGTCAGTAAGAGTCAGCATATACACTTTAGACAACACACTTGACCACCTGCATAGATTCCAAGTTTCAATAACATTTTACAGATAAGAGTACAGTACAACCATAAAAATAACTTTTATTTATTTACTTTTTTAGTAGATACCAAGAAGCTAAGCTTCCAAGACATTTTTGTAGGTTTTCTGGCAGATAAAACATTGCCTGTGTGCCAGAATGCGGAAATGACCCAATTATTATTTTTTATTTCCCAACACTTTATAGGCTTTTGTGACATAGATATTTCTAGTCAACTCATAAGTACAGTAGTGATTGAAGCCATTGTCACTGTTGCAGTTGAAAGTCCTTCTGTTGGGTAAAGTATGGCATTTTAGATGTGTCATAAAATATGTTTAGATTCCATAAATGTTCTATGCACACATGCAATGATAATGTGATACATCTGCCATAAGAACAACAGATTGATTAGCACAAACTTGTTCCTCTTCCACTTAGTAGTCATTGTCTATTTCTTGCTGGAATTGCCGATTTATGATATAGAAAGGAGTCACATTAGCCTTTAGGGTTTCTTTTGGGTTTCATAAAGAGATAGTCAAAAGTAAGTTTCAGAACCCTTATGAATCCAAGTGTAACTATGAACATTTATTTGTTAAAGGAACCTCAATATTAAAGTGGTTTTTCCATCAGAGACATTTTTATTTTATATAATTAATATGCCATATATTAATGGGTCTCGCCAGTAACAGGACTGGTCATTCTTTCGGGTTGAGGAGAGGCTATCTATAGAGTTATTCACTGAGATTACGGACAGGAATTCCAGACACATGTCTCCAATGAAAACACACGTAGACACACTCTTTTCCCAGAAGTGAGTGGAGGCTGTTATAGCTGCAAAATGGGCACAACTACATGATAACATCCATCGTTTCGGAATGGGATGTCCAACAAGCTCATGTAGGTGTGATGGTCAGGTGTCCACATATTTTTGGCTATATAATTTATCCTTATGATAAATAAGACCTTATAACTGTATATATTTTGCTTATTATATGCAGAAAGGAACCATTTCTGAATCATTCTTGTTTTTGACAAAGGTGGATAGAAAGAGTAAAGCTGTATGGTCCCTTCTTTCCAAGCAACATTTGGCAACATCCGCCCCAAGCCACACTTGTTAACAGCCAGCCACTAAAACCTCATTGGCTGAACAATATCTAGGAAACCGCGACACTTTGACCATGGCATGAGCCCACCCTCCCGAATATTTATCATTCTACCTAAAATTCCAGTGTGTAAGGCATCCCCTTCAGCACTACGATATTTTCTCCCATCAAACAGATTACCAACGGGAATGGCCATCAGTTCCTTACAGAACTTTTGTGGTCCGCGCCAGCCACCGCACTGCTGCCTGCTGACTGATCACTAGGCAACTGTGACTTCAAGTTCACGCCGCTGCCTGCCAACCAACTGACATCATATGTTTTCTCCTCCGTAAATGAGGTTCTATTAAATACATTGCACCAGGAGATTGATATAGTCTATTAGTATTATTTAACACCATGTACTCTTGACTTTTTAAATTTGTGTATGTTTCAAGGGATATGTTTTAGTATGTATTGTTTTTACTATTGCCAGTGATTTCTTACGGTGCTACTCACCCCTCTTTTTCCCCAGGAACTGTGTTTTCCTTTTTTTTTTTATTCCTACATAAATAAGAATGTTTTACTGCTACTATGTATCTGTGCCGTATCTGATGAAGAGGCTGGTACAGCCCCGAAAAGCGTCATTGCTAGCACATAACAAAGCGATTGTAAAGTTAGTTTCACTGAATCTGCATAATTATCACTAACTAAGGGGGAAGTGCCAGAAAGAAGGGACCATACAGTTTTTTTTTCTCTAGCCGCCTTTGAGTCATCAATCCCACAACACCAGTGGCACCGGATCAGGTCCCAGGCAGCAGACACTCTTTATTCCATACCCTTGTAGGTTAGCGGAATCTTTGCAGATGGCATATAGGGCCCGGTGCATGTTTGTGTCACGGAATTAATTGTATGAAGACATGAGGTAGTTGCAAAACTTCAAAGTTTATTTCAGGCTGGTAATGCAATATAGTGGGAAGACTGACCACACAAGAACAACAAGAATTTTATTTAGATAGTGCCTGACTAGGATATCTTGGGCCCACCAGAGAAAGTGATTGAGGGTCCATAATCCATCTATACAGAACATGTGCATGTCCAAGTTTAACCCCATACTTATCTATGCCGCCATCCAAGGTCGATTTTTAGGGCAAGCTGGTCAATTGCCCAGGGTCTCCATTTCCTCGGTAGCCCCTTGGGGACGGGACCTACAGGGGCAACCTGAATTTAAAATTAATCCCTTCACTGCCCTAGACCACTAGGGAATGTAATGTTAATCGCTTCATTAACCTAGACCACCAGGGAATGTAAAATTAACCTCTTATCTACCCTAGACCACAAAAGTGTTTGAAATTATGATAAAATTTGTCTAAAAGTGGCACGATGGGAGCACTTCTTAGCTTGTTGATAATTTTGGTCCCTCTTTTAAAATTTACATGGAATTCAATCAGTAAGAAAGAATTCACCCTTATCCTATCTCTTTAACTGAGTACATACAGTGAAGGAAATAAGTATTTGATACCTTGCTGATTTTGTAAGTTTGCCCACTGTCAAAGACATCAACAGTCTAGAATTTTTAGGCTAGGTTAATTTTACCAGTGAGAGATAGATTATATAAAAAAAAAAAAACAGAAAATCACATAGTCAAAATTACATATATTTATTTGCATTGTGCACAGAGAAATAAGTATTTGATCCCTTTGGCAAACCAGACTTAATACTTGGTGGCAAAACCCTTGTTGGCAAGCACAGCAGTCAGACGTTTTTTGTAGTTGATGATGAGGTTTGCACACATGTTAGATGGAATTTTGGCCCACTCCTCTTTGCAGATCATCTGTAAATCATTAAGATTTCGAGGCTGTCACTTGGCAACTCGGATCTTCAGCTCCCTCCATAAGTTTTCGATGGGATTAAGGTCTGGAGACTGGCTAGGCCACTCCATGACCTTAATGTGCTTCTTTTTGAGCCACTCCTTTGTTGTCTTGGCTGTATGTTTCGGGTCATTGTCGTGCTGGAAGACCCAGCCACGAGCCATTTTTAATGTCCTGGTGGAGGGAAGGAGGTTGTCACTCAGGATTTGACGGTACATGGCTCCATCCATTCTCCCATTGATGCGGTGAAGTTGTCCTGTGCCCTTAGCAGAGAAACACCCCCAAAACATAATGTTTCCACCTCCATGCTTGACAGTGGGGATGGTGTTCTTTGGGTCATAGGCAGCATTTCTCTTCCTCCAAACACGGCGAGTTGAGTTAATTCCAAAGAGCTCAATTTTAGTCTCATCTGACCACAGCACCTTCTCCCAATCACTCTCAGAATCATCCAGATGTTCATTTGCAAACTTCAGACGGGCCTGTACATGTGCCTTCTTGAGCAGGGGGACCTTGCGGGCACTGCAGGATTTTAATCCATTACGGTGTAATGTGTTACCAATGTTTTTCTTGGTGACTGTGGTCCCAGCTGCCTTGAGATCATTAACAAGTTCCCCCCGTGTAGTTTTCGGCTGAGCTCTCACCTTCCTCAGGATCAAGGATACCCCACGAGGTGAGATTTTGCAATTTAACCTACATTTCCCACAACTTTGGTTAGGGTCGAGGTACTCAGCTAGCCACAAGACTTAGGTATCTCTAGCTGGTCTGGTGATTGAGTCTCTGAATAACAGCTAACAGGGAGGAATCAGACACAAAGGGACCAGTTGTAGATACAGTTCCTGTGCCAAACGACAAATGTAAAGTAATTGTAAAGGTACATAGGAGGGTGGACAGAAGATAAAAACCGCAGTGTTGTCAGGCAGTTCAGAAATAGTTTGCAGAACTTAGACAGAGTGAGCTGCAGAACAGTCAGATTAAGCCAGGGTTGGTAACACTAATGTAGCATAGCCATGTACACTGTATAGACAAAAGAATTGGGACACCTACACATTACCCCTACAGGAGCTTTTATAACATCCCATTCTAAATCCATAGACATTAATATGGATGTGGTCCCCCTTTTCAGTTAAAACAGCTTTCACTCTTCTGGAAGGCTTTGTACAAAATGTTGGAGTGTGTCTTTGGGAATTTTTGCCCATTCATCCAGAAGAGCATTTGTGAGGTCAGACACTGATGTTGGACGAAAGGAGCTGGCTCGCAATCTCCTCTCAGGTCCTCCAAAAGGTGTTCGATGGGGTTGAGGTAAGGGCTCTGTGCTGGCCAGTCAAGTTCCTCCACAACAAACTCATCCACCAATGCCTTTATGGACATCGCTTTGTGCACTGGGGCAGTCATACTGGAACAGAAAATGTCCAAACCCCAAAGTTGTTAGCATACAATTGTCCAAAATGTCTTGGTATGCAGAAGATTTTCCTTTACTGGAACTAAGAAACCTAGACCAACCCCTGAAAAACAACCCCAGAGAATTATCTCTCCTCCACTAAACGTTACAGTTGGCACAATGTAATCGGGCAGGTAACGTTCTCCTGGCATTCACCAAACTCAGACTTGTCCATTAGACTGCCGGATAGGGAAGCATGATTTGGTACTCAACCAAACACCTTTCCACTGCTCCAGACTCCAGTGGCGGTGTGCTTTGTTAACACTCAATGTGACACTTGGCATTGTGGTTGGTGATATAAGGATTGCATGCAGCTGCTCGGCAATAGAAATCCATTACATGAAGCTCTTGGCACGGTATTTGTGCAAAAGTTAAGGGCAGAGGAGGTTTGGAACTCTGAAATTATTAAGTCAGCTGAGCGTTGGTGACTTTTGTGCACTATGCGCCTCAGCACTCGGCTCTATAACGTAATGCGGTCTGACACTTGATGGCTGAGTTCTGTGGTTCTTAAACACTTCCACTTTACAATAATATTACTCACAGCTGATTGTGGAATATCTAGGAGGGAAGAAATTTCACAAACTGACTTGCAACAGTGTCATCCTGTTACAGTGCCACGCTGGCATTCAGTGAGCTGTTAAGAACGACCCATTCTTTCACAAATGTTTGTAAAGGCAGACTGAATGGCAAGATGCTTTATTTTATACAGTGTGGCAATGGGACTAAATGAAACACCTGAATTCAGCGATAAAGAGGTGTGTCCCAATCCATATAGTGTATGTGGTACAGTAGCAGGGAGTTCAGAAGAGTAGTCAAAACAAGCTAAAGTTCAGTAACAGAAATGTAGTAGAGCCGACTTTGCGGTACAGTGGGGATGAAGCATAGGAGGAATCAAACAAGCAAGATCAAATAGTAAATTTAATAGGGTAAATCTAATAGTTGGCAATGAAGCCAGTGTGTTGCGTTTTTAAATTGGCTCGGCGACCGCGTGCTATGCGAATGCCATGGCAGTGGCTGGAGGGGCTGACAGATGGTGCTGGATCACAAGAAGGTGAGTATGTAACAATTTTGACCATCAGTGATATGTCAAACAGATCAGTGCATGCATTCTAAACTATAGTCTATAATAGTACAATATGTGTATGAAAAGAGAAATAAGACACAGTATATTTTATGAAATCTCTTGAAATATGCATTTTTGTTATGGTAGCCTTAATGCGGCAGGTTCAACCAGTGTGTAAACTGCTAGTTTCTTATAAGGTTATGCTTCTTTTATGGGTTCTGCCCTTCTTTTCTTTTTAATTTTCTATTAATTATGTCATAATTCAGGTGGTGACTTCTCTTCATTTAGTTTAAAGGAACAGTGTCATCACCAAAAAATGTTTCATATGTTAAAGATGTTAGTGCTTTATTAAAAACGTTTATATTTATTTGTGTGTTTGTGTTTTACTTTTTCTTATTTTTACACTTTTTCTTCCCTATGGGGGCTGCCATTTTTTGTTCCATTTCTGTATGTGTCGATTAACGACACATACAGACATGGAATACGGCAGCCACAGTCCCATAGGGACTGCAAACGGCTCCCGTCCCATCCACTTCTGTGTACGCCGTCTGTGTGGGAACTGCGCATGCGCCGCTCCCACACAGTCCAATTTGAAATTGGCTCCGTCCGGCGCCATTTTCCTGTGGACCGGAAGTCGCGGCCGGACAGTAAGATTACTACTTCCGGTCGCGGCTTCCGGACTTGTGCACTTGGACCAGCGGCAGCAGACGGAGCGGACGGGCCGGAGGGAGCCGCGGCGGCAGGAGCAGGTAAGAGATTTCAATGTATGTTCGTGTTTGTGTACGTTTACTACTGTATGTAAACCTACTACACTGTGTGTTAGCTCAAAAAATGGCGACACACAGTGTAGGAGGATAGACCTTCAAACCCCTCGTTTATCCCGGCACTAGCCAGGATAAAGGAGGGGGGGATGCTGAGAGCTCACTAGAGCGAGGGCTTTTTACCCAATTTTGCAATGCTGCAATTTTGGGAATAGCTCCATCTAGTGACCAGCAATGGGAAATATTATAAATTAGAATCTAATTTATAATATTTCCTGACTCGTGAAAAAAATAAAAAAAATTTGAACAATGTTTAATCACCTACACACTAAATGTTTAATTAAAAAAAAAAAAACATGTTTTTCTGGCAACACATTCCCTTTAAGAGTGTGTGTGCTTTATGGTAGTTATAATGAATGGGATTTAAATGAAAGTGAAATGTCATAGACTATTACAGTTTCCAGGAAGGGATGGAGTACAACCCCCTCCCGTAGAGACCATGGAGTGACAGGGAATATGTACACAAAGCCTTATCTGAGTGTAGAGTGTTACTATCCTATCTTAATCTAGGCCTCCAGAAATGCAATAGCGCTGTAATTTAATACCTCACCCTCTGCTGACCTGGCCCCAGTCTACAGAGCAAAGCTGTGAGCTGCAAAAAACAGGAAATATCAGCTTTTGTATGTGCTCTAGTGGCCATGGGTGCAACTACAGTTGGCTGGGCCCCATGGCCAAATCAGACATTAAAAACAGCAAGAAAAAAAAGCATTTTTTCCTCACCAATTCTTGCTTCTATTATCTTTAGGTCACAGCACACGAGGCCCTGTATCACCTCAGTACCCGGCACTCAAGGTCTGTACTGCGAAACATACAAGGTCCTGACGCCAGGCAGCATCAGAACATTGTAGCACATAACGTCCTGACGCTGACCCACATCAGAACCCTGTAGGCCCTGCGGCACAGACCCTGAGTGTCGGGGCCTAATATGGTAGGGGGGCATGTGAGCACGGCAATTGGTGGGGAATACAAAAATATATTTATAATAAAAACCACATTGAAATACTATGCCATTTTCTGATGATACAAAGGGAGTATATTATGTTCAACAGGTTTTGAAGACTCCTGTTCTAGTACTGTATATTCATTTGAAGTGGGTAGGTAATTATTTACTAGTCTTGGCTGATAACTGAGGATATGAGGATTTTTTTTATACTTCAGAGAAAACTCTGGCAAAAAAACAAAGAGTAGCTTTAAAATTATTTATATTAATGAGTCTGAACATTGCCATTCAAAGGACTAAATAGGCAGCTGTGTATGGTAATATTGGAAGAAAGTCCAAAAGTGTAATTCATATCCTGTAAGATGCCATGCCAGTGAGCCGCAAAAGGTGGAAAAGGAAAAATCATTTGAAATAGGTCTTCAGCCTCCATAAAATAATCTTGTCTATAGTGCTCTTGATTTGTAAATACTTCCCAGCTGTATAATTTCTCTACCTGTTGATGATAAAAAAAAAAGACTTAGGGCTTATTCAGACGAACGTGTAATACATCCGTGCTACACGCGTGATTTTCACGTGCCTCGCACAGACCTATGTTAGTCAATGGGGCTGTTCAGACTGTCAGTGATTTTCACGCAGCGTGTGTCCGCTGCGTAAAACTCGCGACATGTCCTATATTTGCCTGTTTTTCGCGCATCACGCACCCATTGTAGTCAATGGGTGCGTGAAAACCACGCACGGCACACGGACGCACTTCCGTGTGCCGCGCGTGATGCGCGCTACAGTAGTCAAAACTATGAATGAAAACAGAAAAGCACCACATGCTTTTCTGTTTACAAACATAAAAACAGAGTGTCATAATGATGGCGGCTGCGCGAAAATCACGCAGCCACGCATCATATGCTGATGACACACAGAGCTTTTGCGGACCTTTTGCGCGTGCAAAAAGCCACTTTTTTGCGTGCGGAAAATGCACACGCTCGTGTGAATCCGGCCTTATACTATAATCCCGGGTGTCAACACAGTCTTCAATACTATTTGACATCAGCATTAGTAAACAAGACTAAAAATGAAGTATAGTAACATACAGTGGGGACCCATTTTTGATTCATAGTGCATTACCAATACAGAGATTTATCCAATGACTAGGCTGTAGCCATGACAAGGGGGTATCTACTAGAGGAAGAAAGGTCTCACCATTAGCATAGAGGAGTTTTTTTGTCGTTACCATAAGAGTAGTGAGACTATGGAACGTATTGTTCCAGGCTGTTGTAATTATAAGTACTGTGTATCTATTTTAGATTGCTTGAGATGGGTTATTGAGCCAGAGATGTAATGGGACTGTGATGTTTGGAGCCTGGAAAATGTTTTCCCCTTTAAATGATGCAACTACTAAATAGAGGTTTGTTTTTTTCTACATCTGGAACAACACTGTTGAGTTGGATATATGTCTTTTTTTTCATCCTTAACTGTGCTGTATGTTCCGCCTGTTTTACATTTGTATTGTTTGTTTTTTTTTACAAAAACCAAAGTGGATTCTATGAGAAAATCCTTCCTTTTCCTGCTTGTTGGCAGCTCATAAGTACCTCCTAGGTGCAGTAACTATAGGGGTTGTTGAGGTAGCAGTCACCTAACCCCATAAAAAAAACACACCGGTATTCTAAAGTGCGCATAGTAGGTAGGCGCTGTTAAAGATTTTGCATTGGAGTCCACGTGCTTAGTTATGTCTCTGCCTGGAAGCATGGCAGTATTTATGTAGGTATTTTAGCTGGCGCTATATATGGGGACACTCTGGCATTATTAATTAGGGCACTCTGTCTGGAACTGTTAATGGACACACTCTGGCTGCCATTATGGTGACGTTGTCAGTTCTCACGTTCTAAATCCTTAGCACCCTCAACACTTTTCTTGATAGTTGACAACTATGTTGTTATATTGTTACAGAAAACCCAAAAGAGAACATGCGAGTGCTGAATAGCCAAAGAGTAATGGAAATAAAATCAATGCTTTATTAGATATACATTAAAAAATTGCTAAAAATGAGACCCACCATACAAACAGAATGCCAAATAGTGGATGTACTAATATATAATGAAATTCATATTAAAAGCATGATAAGAAGTTCCCAATGACTGAAAATTTAGGCTAGATAATGTTATAAAGTGCCATGATCAAATAGTCATAATCATACTGTCAGACAAGAACATAAACGTACATCCCCATTTTCACAGAACCACGAGAGGCGTCCACCCTGACGCACATTTCGGATGAAAGCCTTTGTCTGGAGTTTGTGCTCAGCACAGAAAGCGCTCAATTTAAACCCCCCTGGCCAATCACGTACAAGATGATCCATGTGCTGTGTAAAAAACATATTAAGCAAGGTATCTGGTTGGTCTTTTGTAGTGGCATGCAGTCCATGTATCTGCGGCCAAGGCTGCCTCCAATGCGCGTCCCTTGACTTTAGACATTGGTCATCTGATTACATGAATCCGGTGTACCTGCGTAACTGTATGACACCCAACAACAAGCCTGTCACTAGGGACATGGCGCATGGTTACTACCAAAACTGGCATCCAACACAAACATTAACTATGAAAACAAAAGTCCTAGGCAAAGATCCAAATCGCGTGATAAAATAATAAGTTAAGGTTGTACAAAAGCAAAATGTTGGGGCCAAGTGCATTGGGGTGCATATAACCCTGACTTATAGGAGTAAATCCAAAGTGAGTGCTGGTAACATTTCTAGGAGTTCATTCCTTGATGTTTCAGCCTCTATTCGCGCTTTATCACGCCTATGAGAAATATGGAAAACTAGAGACTTTGTACAAAATACTATAAACATAAGACTAAAAAGAAAGATATTTTGATACAATATGAGTTTTGAGGGACAACTGGAAGGAATGAAAATGTGATACACCCATTTGCTGCAAAGACTTGCGTGCTTCATATCCTGCCACTATCTTATTGATTAATTCCATCCTGATATCCCATCAACATTAAATTGAATCTGTCACCTCCGAAATCCCCCTAAACTTCTGTACAATAATCAGTTAATAGCTGAAAAGACGCTGATTCCGAATCACTCGCATTCCCTCGTTATAAAACCCGCAAACGAGCCGTGCGCTGCACACTGATGATAAGTCCCAGGAGTCCTCTCCATTATATTGCCGAGTTTAGGAGTCCTCTCTATACATAGAGTATATTAGTCTACATCGCACGGCCCATTTTGCGGGCTTACAGCAAGGAAATGCAAGTAAGTAGAAAGATAAAAAATACGGATTTAGAATTAGCTTTGTTTTAGCTATATACTGAATATTAGAGTTTGGGAGGGTTTCCGGAGGTGACAGAGTCTCTTTAAGTGCAAGGCAAACAATAGCTATAAGTAATGCTACTTATTGTTTTTGTAAATATCTTGTAGACATTGAATGGCAGATTAGCAGGTATCGTGCAGTCTTTCCATGAGTACAATTTACATCCAAGCACTTATTTCTCACCCAATACAAACAAGTCATTCTGTTCCTGTCCCCAGCGACATCCGTCCATTGCGTTACTTAGCAACAACAGGACACAGAATTGCCTTCCTCTCCAGTGTTAATTATTTTTTCATTTGTAACTTAGATACTTCGTGATATCTGTCGTCCTACAGTGGTGACAAGGTAATATGTAGCTTACCGCTGTTCTTTGTTTATCGCAAACTGCTTCTTTCTTTTCCATAGCGCAGTGTGGGGAGGCCACATTATTTGTGCTAAAAGTCCGCTTGGTCAATCTGGCTATATACAATGATATGTAGTTCTCATAGAAGATCCATTGACAACACTCTAGGAAAATGTACTTAATGGTTAAAAACCCATTTATTGAGTGTGTTTATAGTAGGTAAGTGGTACATATTGGAAGTTTATTACAATCACTTTTTTATTAGATTGGATGGTATTTGTATTTCTGGGGGCTTATCTGTCAAATCAGGTTGAATGTGTTAGAGGTTCACAGGTGGCTTACTGTCGCTAGGAAATAAAAGGGAAAATTCTAGTTTAGCCTGAAGCGCACTGTGCTGCTTTCCAGCGGACCGTCAGATTTTGACTAAATTAACAGTACTGTCACCTGTCAATTTTTATTTTAACCAAGCGATATTCAGGCTTATCTTCCCTGTAGCAAAAGCCTCCATTCCTCTCCCTTTCTTCCTACGGTTTAATAATGGTTGATTCCACACGAAATTCCAGCTGCATGAGGCAGAAAGCAAAGTAATTCCACTCATCGTAAAATTTTAGATGGGAAAAAAAAAATGAATACATGAGAAACATCTATAGTCACACCCTCTGAACAAACTTTTGTTTCAGAGGCTTTGTCACCAGATTATAAGTGCCCTATCTCCTACATAATCTGATTGGTGCTGTAATGTAGATAACAACAGTGGTTTTTAATTTGAAAAACGATCATTTTTGAGAAAGTTATGAGCAATTTTAAATTTATGCTAATTAGTTTCTTAATAGACAACTGGGCGTGTTTTTACTTTTGACCAACTGGGGGTTGTAGAGAGAAGTGTATGACGCTGACCAATCAGTGACCAATCCGCGTCATATACTTCTCATTGTTCCAGCCCAGCTTCTTTCACTGCACAATCACACTGTAACAATGGGCTGGAACAATGAGAAGTGTATGACGCTGATTGGTCACTGATTGGTCAGCGTCATACACTCCTCTGTACAACGCCCAGTTGGTCAAAAGTAAAAACACGCCCAGTTGTCTATTAAGAAACTAATTAGCATAAATCTAAAATTGCTCATAATTTGCTAAAAAAAATGATCGTTTTTCAAAATGAAAATCACTGTTGTTATCTACATTACAGCGCCAATCAGATTAAGTAGGAGATAGGGCACTTATAATCTGGTGACAGAGCCTCTTTAAGCCAATTCTGGCAAAACTCATAATAGTGCCCCCAATGTACTCCCATGGTAACGTCCAAAGTGCCAGCATTCCCAGAGTGCCAGCCTCACAGTGTCGGACTCCTTGTAGCGTCCATACTGCCAGCCTTATACTAAACCACAAACTTACCTGTTCCAAGTTACCATTGTCCGCTCCCTTTACAGCAGTGGCCGTGTCATGTAACATCTTCCTGTGCTGATCTCTGTCAGTAGTGATCAACAACGAAGGAGAATGTTTATGGTGTCTTGTTAGATAGCACTGAGCATGTCTGCCAAAATTCTGCCCCTGTAGTCAGGCAAGAGTGCCACCTGTGTTCACCTCACCTGTGTTCACCTCACCTGTGTTCACCTCACCTGTGCTTACCTCATTGACATATCTTGCTTCACAGGTTTTAACGTAGTCTTGATATGTAAAGTTCAGACAACCTTGTAAGATTTTTAAGTGTTTTGTGTAAGTGGAGAGATGTTAACTATCAATATACAATATTTTTGAGGTAGAATATTTCTATTTTTATCCCTGACTTCTGGGAAGAACACATATAGGTATAACTAGCTCTATGATAAGCGTTTTTCCTTGACATGTAGCTTGACTATAATGAACAGCACAGACATCTAGAACTACATCTCTCACACGTAAAGCCTGACATTGCCACAGACAGATGTTGACTCTAAAATGAACTCAAATTATCCAGCCGTTCTTTTACTGTCTGTTATTCACACATTACTTTCTTTGAACCTCTGCAGCATAGCGATCAGTGACGTCTTTCTTCTACCTCAGTCTCCCTCCTCCTCATCTATTATCTGCACATTAATGGGAACAGTCACCTTGAGCTAGTGACGCAGTGTCAGGAATCCATCTCATGGAGTAGCAGCCTCCCTCCTTCTATGTATACTGTTCACATGGCACTAAAACACAAGAAAAACCTTAAAAATACCTGCCAAGCATTAAAATGAATTCATTGCCTCTTAACACAGCTGTATATAACCTGTGACATACAGAAAAGGAGGCAAATTAGGGTCAGCTAAATATCTGTTTTTATAGAAAAATATGAGTCTCATTTTTTTACATAAACATGAAATAATTCTTTCTTTATATTTGCATACATTTCTTTTTAAGATGACATAATGCTTAACAGACATTGCACAGCTATAGTATAGCCTGTGTTACAAAACACATGCATCCCCTATCCATAGGATAGGGGATATATGTGTGATTACTGGTGGTCCAACTGGGAGGCCCAGCGATAAGGAAAACGGGGTACCGAAAGTCCCCCTAGGTGCTCCATGAGAAGCATGGGACTTCCGGGGTCTGTGTCCGGCTTGTGTGTCCGGCAGCTCCATAAAAATGAATGGAGTGCCAGTAACGCATGCGCACAAGCGCGACTGGCGCTCCAGTCATTTCTATGGAGCTGCTGGACACACAAGTTGTCGGACCCCCAGCGATCACACATGTGTTTTGTGGGATAACCCCTTTAAAGGTAGGAATGCAGTAGTAATGATTTATCTTTTCCAAGAGCTGAAGATGCTAGTGGGTGGGTTAGAGAAAAAGGTCTGCTTTGTTGCAGAAACAGTGCCACTCTTGTTCATGGGTTGTATCTGTTATTACAGCTCAACCCTATTTAGGTCAAAAGGGGTGAGCTGCAATAGAAGACACAGCCAATGAAGAAGAGAGGTGCTGTTTCTAGCAACAAACAAAAAGTACAAGACTCTGAGCTTTTAAGAGATATTAGCGTGTTTTATGGGCCATTGGTTCACCAGAACAGTGATCCCACAATCTGACCCAATGGTCATGTTCAGTGTTCACAAAATATCTACATGGCATTACATTCACTATAATGTACATGCTCTTTTTATAGAGTATCTGAACATAGTTACGGAATAATGTGCTCATGAACAGTTTCCTACTGAACTCCTAAGCTACAATGAAAGGATGACTTTAGCATTGGTAAAACTTTTAAAGAGTAACTGTTGTTTCAGCAAACTTTTGACATGTCGTGGGGGTACGGGTGCTGAGACCGCCACAGATCGCTAAAACGAATGGGCAGTAGTACTAACCGAAGTGCTTTGACTTTTTGGCTGTGATCAGCAATCCTATTATGCCTGAAGACGGGCTCATAGACTTCCTATGTGAGCCCATCTGCAGGCATACTAGGATTGCCAATTGCAGCCGAAGAAGCTAAAGTGCTTGGGGTAACATTTCTGCCAGTTTGTATTAGCGATTGGTGGGAGTCTCGGTACCCCTATCCCCACCGATCAAAACTTCTGACATGTCACTATGACATGTCAAAAGTTTGCTGAAATGTCAGTTACTCTTTATATAGAGGTGCAACAAGCATGACACACAAACTAAAAACAGCAAATATAAGACCATGAATAACACATGCACCCTCATTGCTTAGCAACAGCTTTCTTTCTGTGCCACACTCAGGTGTTTGTAACTCTTAACCATCCAGGTGATTTGGGACAGTTTCATTATATAAAGTAAGGGGAAGTTATACAATTGCTCACCCTTTCAGTGTTATCAATAGGACATTTTCTAATTGCTCTTCCCTCTCTTCTGTTCTTTGACCAGGGATTGATGGGGTAGATATTGACATAAAGGGGAAGAAGAAAGTTGACTATTTTTTAGCTTTTCTCAGTAGGGCTCATAATTATAAAAGTTGTGGAAATTCCAGTATCTCCCTATTGTAGAGCAGAAATATAAGTAGAATTGCTTAGTACTAAACACTGAACAGTATACGGACTGTAATGCCCATGGCCACGACCATCGGGATTACTCACCCGCGACGGCCGCAGCCATGGATCCGTGAGCTCTGGTCCGCATCTCCTCCTCAGTATAGACGCCAGCGCTCACTTCCGCTTCATTCTGTTGTGTTTACCCGTGTTAGGCCTCGTGCACACTTCCATCACTGTTTTCACGGCCGTTTTTGACGGATCCGTGTGCCCGTTTTAGCAGCCGTGTGTACTCCCGTGTGCACTCCGTGTTTCCGTTTCCGAGCACCGAGCATGGTACTGTCCAGGGTGCTGAAAGAGCATGGTTGTTCAGCGCTAGTCACTGTACAGGGTGCTGAAAGAGTTAATGGGCTGCACTGATCGGCGGTAACTCTTTCAGCACTCTGGACAGTGACTAGTGCTGAAGAACCATGCTCTTTCAGCACCCTGGACAGTACCATGCTTGGCGCTCGGAAAATACAATTTTAATGAAATAAAAAATAAAAAACTAAGTTCAAACGTACTTTCCTCGTGTCCGGCCTCCAGGGATGACGTTTCATCCCATGTCACCGCTGCAGCCAATCACAGGCTGTAGTGGCGGTCACGCAAGTCAGGATGACGTCAGAAGACCGGCCTCCAGGGATAACGCTTCATCCCACGTGACCGCCTCTGCAGCCAATCACAGACTGCAGCGGCCTCTGCAGCCAATCACAGGCTGCCGCGTCATACAGGAAGGTCGGACTGGAGGAAGAAGAGGGACACGTCACCAAGACAACGACCGGGTACGTATGAACTGCTTTTTATTTTATTTTTAATCAGCAGCCTCTTTTCTCTATCAGTGATTGATAGAGACAAGTGGCTGCCGATTAGTGTAATATATCTGTAATGTACTTGTAAAGGATCTGCCAGACACAGCTTCTGTGTCGACGCTCGTGGTAAATCAGTCTGCATCTGCTCCTAGGTCTCATAGAGTGACTCGATCTGCTAACACTCAGGCTGGTAGGCTGAGGAGTGGGAGAACCTATCACAGCCTGGCCAGACGGAGCTAGCTCCCGCCCTCGGTCTATTTATACCTTCATTTCCTGCTCTTCCTTTGCCTGTGATTCTGTCTGGTTTCCTGGCTCTGCTGCTCCTGCTAGTACTATTGACCATTGCTTCAAATTGACCCTGGCTTTACTGACTACTCTCCTGCTCTGCGTTTGGTACCTCGTACACTCCTGGTTTGACTCGGCTCGTTAACTACTCTTGTTGCTCACGGTGGTGCCGTGGGCAACTGCCCCATTTCCCTTAGCTTCTGTGCACCCTTGTCTGTTTGTCCGTCGTGCACTTATTGAGCGTAGGGACCGTTGCCCAGTTGTATGCCGTCGCCTAGGACGGGCCGTGCAAGTAGGCAGGGACTGAGTGGCGGCTAGATTAGGGCTCACCTGTCTGTCTCCCTACCCCAACATTACATAATCACAGGCCCAAATACCTTTTCTACCCTGGTTCCTACACAACTATGGACCCCCTTGAGACCCTGGCTCAGCAAATGCAGGGTCTCTCCCTACAGGTCCAAGCACTGGCTCCGAGGTGCAACTAGCGTGATGCTAACCAGGTAGTGCCTTCCACCTCACCTCTTGAACCCCACCTCAAGTTGCCTGACCAGTTCTCAGGGGACCGGAAGGCTTTTTTCTCCTTTCGGTAGAGTTATAGGCTCTATTTCCGATTAAAACCCCACTCCTCAGGTTCTGAGAGCCAGCGAGTGGGTATAACTATGTCCCGGCTCCAGGACGGGCCCCAAGAATGGGCCTTCTCCTTGGCTCCTGACGCCCCTGAACTTTCCTCTGTTGACCTTTTTTTTCTGCTCTCGGGCACATCTATTACAAGACTGACAAGACTGCCTTTGCCGAGAGTCAGCTGGTGACCTTACATCAGGGTAAGAGACCCGTTGAGGAGTACTGTTCTGACTTTAGGAAGTGGTGCGTAGCTTCTCGGTGGAATGACCCTGCCTTGAGTTGCCAGTTTAGATTGGGTCTGTCGAACGCCTTGAAAGACCTATTAGTTAGCTATCCCTCTTCTGACTCTCTAGATCAGGTTATGGCTTTAGTGGTACGTCTTGACCGACGTCTCAGGGAACGACGACTTGAAAATTTTTGTGCCTTCTCCTCTGGCTCCCCCATAATGGCTCCCGAGGTTCCGTTGCTTCGTTCTTCCGCGGGAATCTCGGATGGACCAATGCAACTCGGGGCCTCCGTGTCTCCCCAACAATGTAGAGAGCTCCGCCGGAAGAATGGTCTCTGCTTCTACTGTGGGGATGACAAGCATAAAATGAACAACTGTCCAAGGCGTAAGAATAAGCAGCCGGAAAACTTCCGCGCCTAAGTGACCATCGGGGAGGTCGCTTCGGCGCACAGGTATTTCCCGTAAATATGAAACCTAATAAGATCTTGCTTCCCTTTCAGGTCTCTTTTGCGGGTAGGTCTGCCACCGGAAGTGCCTTAATGGATTCAGGGTCTTCTGCTAATATTATGTCTGTGGAATTTGCTATGTCTCTAGCTATGCCATTGATTGATTTGCCTAAACCTGTCCCGGTAGTGGGTATCGACTCCACTCCACTTGCTAATGGTTATTTTACGCAGCATACCCCTGTTTTTGAACTCATTGTTGGCTCCATTCATTTGGAGCAGTGCTCTGTACTGGTGATGCAGGGATTATCGTCCGATTTGGTTTTAGGCCTTCCCTGGTTGCAGATGCATAATCCCACGTTTAACTGAAATTGCGCAATCGATTTGGTACCAGGAGCTAAGCTCCCAAAGGGTAGGATTTTGTAATCTCTCTTGTCCCGAACGTGAGGCCATGAGAGAATATATCCAGGAAAGCCTGGCCAAGGGTTACATTCGCTCCTCTACTTCTCCGGTAGGTGCTGGCTTCTTCTTCGTAGGGAAGAAGGATGGTGGTCTTAGGCCGTGCATCGATTACCGAAGCTTGAATAAGGTCACTGTAAGGAACCAGTATCCCCTTCCTTTGATTCCTGATCTCTTTAATCAGGTTCTCTAAGTTTGATCTTCGGGGGGCTTATAACCTTATCCGAATCAGAGAAGGGGATGAGTGGAAGACTGCGTTTAACATGCCCGAAGGTCATTTCGAATACCTCGTCATTCTCTTTAGGTTGTGTAATGCTCCCGCGGTCTTCCAGAATTTCATCAATGAGATTTTAAGAGACTACTTAGGGGTATTTCTTGTAGTGTACCTTGATGACATACTTGTGTTTTCCAAGGACTTGTCCTCCCACATTGAGCATGTCAGGAAGGTGCTCCAGGCCCTTCGGGAAAACAAACTCTTTGCTAAATCCGAAAAATGTGTGTTTAGGGTGCAGGAGATACCATTTTTGGGTCAAATCCTCACTCCTAATGAATTCCGCATGGACCCTGCCAAGGTTCAGGCTGTGGCTGAATAGGTCCAGCCTGCCCCCCTGAAGGCGTTACAGTCCTTCCTGGGGTTTGCTAATTATTACAGGAGATTTATTGCTAACTTCTCGGTCATCGCTAAGCCTCTTACGGATCTTACTCGCAAAGGTGCTGATCTCCACTGGCCTCCGGAGGCAGTCCAGGCTTTTGAGATCCTTAAGAATTGCTTTATCTCTGCCCCAGTGATGATTCAGCCTAACCAAATGGAGCTATTCATCGTGGAGGTTGACGCCTCCGAGGTGGGAGTGGGTGCTGTCTTGTCCCAGGGTACCAGGTCCTTCACCCATCTCCGTCCCTGTGCCTACTTCTCCAGGAAGTTCTCACCCACTGAGAGTAACTATGATATGGGCAACCACAAATTCTTAGCCAATAAATGGGCATTTGAAGAGTGGCGCCACTTCTTGGAGGGGGTCTTTGTCAAACACATCCTGCGTCTCTATGGGGTTCCTGTCAATATTGTTTCTGACAGAGGGGTACAATTTGTTTCATTGTTTTGGAGAGCTTTCTGTAAAAAGTTGGAGATTGATCTGTCCTTCTCCTCGGCCTTCCATCCTGAAACTAATGGCCAAACTGAGAGGACTAATCAGTCTCTAGAACAATATTTAAGGTGTTTTATCTCTGACTGTCAATATTATTGGGTCTCCTTCATTCCCCTCGCCGAATTTTCCCTTAATAACCGGGTCAGTAACTCGTCAGGGGTCTCCCCCTTTTTCTGTAATTTTGGGTTTAATCCACGGTTCTCCTCCGTTTCACCTGGTGGTTCCAACAATCCTGAGGTAGTTTTAGTTCATCAGAAACTGTGCACAGTCTGGGCCCAGGTTCAGAAGAACCTAGAGACGTCCCAGAGTATACAAAAGACTCAGGCAGATAGAAGACGTTCTGCTAACCCCTTGTTTGCGGTCGGGGATCTGGTGTGGCTATCTTCAAAAAATGTGCGGCTTATAGTTCCGTCCAAAAAATTTGCTCCCAGGTATATAGGGCCATACAAGGTCATTGAGGTCCTAAACCCTGTCTCCTTCTGGCTGGAGTTATCCCCGTTTTTTCAAATACACAACGTGTTTCATGCCTCTCTCCTTAAACGCTGCTCCCCGTCCTTGGCTACCTCGAGGAAACCTCCGGTCCCTGTTCTCACCCCTGAAGGGGTAGAATTCGAGATGGTCAAGATTGTGGATAGCAGGATGGTCCAAGTCTCCCTCCAGTACCTGATCCATTGGAGAGGATACGGGCCTGAGGAGAGGACTTGGGTACCCGCCCGGGATGTTCACGCTGGGGTATTGCTCAGGAGGTTCCATCTTTGGTTCCCCAATAAGCCAGGTCTACCTAGGGAGGGTCCAGTGGCCCCTCATAAAAGAGGGGGTACTGTAAAGGATCTGCCAGACGCAGCTTCTGTGTCGACGCCCATGGTTAATCAGTCTGCATCTGCTCCTAGGTCTGATAGAGTGACTCGATCTGCTACCACTCAGGCTGCAAGGCTGAGGAGTGGGAGAACCTATCACAGCCTGGCCAGACGGAGCTAGCTCCCGCCCTTGTTCTATTTATACCTTCATTTCCTGCTCTTCCTTTGCCTGTGATTCTGTCTGGTTTCCTGGCTCTGCTGCTCCTGCTAGTACTATTGACCGCTGCTTCAAATTGACTCTGGCTTTACTGACTACTCTTCTGCTCTGCGTTTGGTACCTCGTACACTCCTGGTTTGACTCGGCTCGTTAACTACTCTTGTTGCTCACGGTGGTGCCGTGGGCAACTGCCCCATTTCCCTTAGCTTCTGTGCACCCTTGTCTGTTTGTCCGTCGTGCACTTATTGAGCGTAGGGACCGTTGCCCAGTTGTATGCCGTCGCCTAGGACGGGCCGTGCAAGTAGGCAGGGACTGAGTGGCGGCTAGATTAGGGCTCACCTGTCTGTCTCCCTACCCCAACATTACATAATCACAGGCCCAAATACCTTTTCTACCCTGGTTCCTACACAACTATGGACCCCCTTGAGACCCTGGCTCAGCAAATGCAGGGTCTCTCCCTACAGGTCCAAGCACTGGCTCCGAGGTGCAACTAGCGTGATGCTAACCAGGTAGTGCCTTCCACCTCACCTCTTGAACCCCACCTCAAGTTGCCTGACCAGTTCTCAGGGGACCGGAAGGCTTTTTTCTCCTTTCGGTAGAGTTATAGGCTCTATTTCCGATTAAAACCCCACTCCTCAGGTTCTGAGAGCCAGCGAGTGGGTATAACTATGTCCCGGCTCCAGGACGGGCCCCAAGAATGGGCCTTCTCCTTGGCTCCTGACGCCCCTGAACTTTCCTCTGTTGACCTTTTTTTTCTGCTCTCGGGCACATCTATTACAAGACTGACAAGACTGCCTTTGCCGAGAGTCAGCTGGTGACCTTACATCAGGGTAAGAGACCCGTTGAGGAGTACTGTTCTGACTTTAGGAAGTGGTGCGTAGCTTCTCGGTGGAATGACCCTGCCTTGAGTTGCCAGTTTAGATTGGGTCTGTCGAACGCCTTGAAAGACCTATTAGTTAGCTATCCCTCTTCTGACTCTCTAGATCAGGTTATGGCTTTAGTGGTACGTCTTGACCGACGTCTCAGGGAACGACGACTTGAAAATTTTTGTGCCTTCTCCTCTGGCTCCCCCATAATGGCTCCCGAGGTTCCGTTGCTTCGTTCTTCCGCGGGAATCTCGGATGGACCAATGCAACTCGGGGCCTCCGTGTCTCCCCAACAATGTAGAGAGCTCCGCCGGAAGAATGGTCTCTGCTTCTACTGTGGGGATGACAAGCATAAAATGAACAACTGTCCAAGGCGTAAGAATAAGCAGCCGGAAAACTTCCGCGCCTAAGTGACCATCGGGGAGGTCGCTTCGGCGCACAGGTATTTCCCGTAAATATGAAACCTAATAAGATCTTGCTTCCCTTTCAGGTCTCTTTTGCGGGTAGGTCTGCCACCGGAAGTGCCTTAATGGATTCAGGGTCTTCTGCTAATATTATGTCTGTGGAATTTGCTATGTCTCTAGCTATGCCATTGATTGATTTGCCTAAACCTGTCCCGGTAGTGGGTATCGACTCCACTCCACTTGCTAATGGTTATTTTACGCAGCATACCCCTGTTTTTGAACTCATTGTTGGCTCCATTCATTTGGAGCAGTGCTCTGTACTGGTGATGCAGGGATTATCGTCCGATTTGGTTTTAGGCCTTCCCTGGTTGCAGATGCATAATCCCACGTTTAACTGAAATTGCGCAATCGATTTGGTACCAGGAGCTAAGCTCCCAAAGGGTAGGATTTTGTAATCTCTCTTGTCCCGAACGTGAGGCCATGAGAGAATATATCCAGGAAAGCCTGGCCAAGGGTTACATTCGCTCCTCTACTTCTCCGGTAGGTGCTGGCTTCTTCTTCGTAGGGAAGAAGGATGGTGGTCTTAGGCCGTGCATCGATTACCGAAGCTTGAATAAGGTCACTGTAAGGAACCAGTATCCCCTTCCTTTGATTCCTGATCTCTTTAATCAGGTTCTCTAAGTTTGATCTTCGGGGGGCTTATAACCTTATCCGAATCAGAGAAGGGGATGAGTGGAAGACTGCGTTTAACATGCCCGAAGGTCATTTCGAATACCTCGTCATTCTCTTTAGGTTGTGTAATGCTCCCGCGGTCTTCCAGAATTTCATCAATGAGATTTTAAGAGACTACTTAGGGGTATTTCTTGTAGTGTACCTTGATGACATACTTGTGTTTTCCAAGGACTTGTCCTCCCACATTGAGCATGTCAGGAAGGTGCTCCAGGCCCTTCGGGAAAACAAACTCTTTGCTAAATCCGAAAAATGTGTGTTTAGGGTGCAGGAGATACCATTTTTGGGTCAAATCCTCACTCCTAATGAATTCCGCATGGACCCTGCCAAGGTTCAGGCTGTGGCTGAATAGGTCCAGCCTGCCCCCCTGAAGGCGTTACAGTCCTTCCTGGGGTTTGCTAATTATTACAGGAGATTTATTGCTAACTTCTCGGTCATCGCTAAGCCTCTTACGGATCTTACTCGCAAAGGTGCTGATCTCCACTGGCCTCCGGAGGCAGTCCAGGCTTTTGAGATCCTTAAGAATTGCTTTATCTCTGCCCCAGTGATGATTCAGCCTAACCAAATGGAGCTATTCATCGTGGAGGTTGACGCCTCCGAGGTGGGAGTGGGTGCTGTCTTGTCCCAGGGTACCAGGTCCTTCACCCATCTCCGTCCCTGTGCCTACTTCTCCAGGAAGTTCTCACCCACTGAGAGTAACTATGATATGGGCAACCACAAATTCTTAGCCAATAAATGGGCATTTGAAGAGTGGCGCCACTTCTTGGAGGGGGTCTTTGTCAAACACATCCTGCGTCTCTATGGGGTTCCTGTCAATATTGTTTCTGACAGAGGGGTACAATTTGTTTCATTGTTTTGGAGAGCTTTCTGTAAAAAGTTGGAGATTGATCTGTCCTTCTCCTCGGCCTTCCATCCTGAAACTAATGGCCAAACTGAGAGGACTAATCAGTCTCTAGAACAATATTTAAGGTGTTTTATCTCTGACTGTCAATATTATTGGGTCTCCTTCATTCCCCTCGCCGAATTTTCCCTTAATAACCGGGTCAGTAACTCGTCAGGGGTCTCCCCCTTTTTCTGTAATTTTGGGTTTAATCCACGGTTCTCCTCCGTTTCACCTGGTGGTTCCAACAATCCTGAGGTAGTTTTAGTTCATCAGAAACTGTGCACAGTCTGGGCCCAGGTTCAGAAGAACCTAGAGACGTCCCAGAGTATACAAAAGACTCAGGCAGATAGAAGACGTTCTGCTAACCCCTTGTTTGCGGTCGGGGATCTGGTGTGGCTATCTTCAAAAAATGTGCGGCTTAAAGTTCCGTCCAAAAAATTTGCTCCCAGGTATATAGGGCCATACAAGGTCATTGAGGTCCTAAACCCTGTCTCCTTCTGGCTGGAGTTATCCCCGTTTTTTCAAATACACAACGTGTTTCATGCCTCTCTCCTTAAACGCTGCTCCCCGTCCTTGGCTACCTCGAGGAAACCTCCGGTCCCTGTTCTCACCCCTGAAGGGGTAGAATTCGAGATGGTCAAGATTGTGGATAGCAGGATGGTCCAAGTCTCCCTCCAGTACCTGATCCATTGGAGAGGATACGGGCCTGAGGAGAGGACTTGGGTACCCGCCCGGGATGTTCACGCTGGGGTATTGCTCAGGAGGTTCCATCTTTGGTTCCCCAATAAGCCAGGTCTACCTAGGGAGGGTCCAGTGGCCCCTCATAAAAGAGGGGGTACTGTAAAGGATCTGCCAGACGCAGCTTCTGTGTCGACGCCCATGGTTAATCAGTCTGCATCTGCTCCTAGGTCTGATAGAGTGACTCGATCTGCTACCACTCAGGCTGCAAGGCTGAGGAGTGGGAGAACCTATCACAGCCTGGCCAGACGGAGCTAGCTCCCGCCCTTGTTCTATTTATACCTTCATTTCCTGCTCTTCCTTTGCCTGTGATTCTGTCTGGTTTCCTGGCTCTGCTGCTCCTGCTAGTACTATTGACCGCTGCTTCAAATTGACTCTGGCTTTACTGACTACTCTTCTGCTCTGCGTTTGGTACCTCGTACACTCCTGGTTTGACTCGGCTCGTTAACTACTCTTGTTGCTCACGGTGGTGCCGTGGGCAACTGCCCCATTTCCCTTAGCTTCTGTGTACCCTTGTCTGTTTGTCTGTCGTGCACTTATTGAGCGTAGGGACCGTCGCCCAGTTGTACGCCGTCGCCTAGGACAGGCCATGCAAGTAGGCAGGGACTGAGTGGCGGGTAGATTAGGGCTCACCTGTCTGTCTCCCTACCCCGACATTACAGTACTTCTGCCTGCCCGGCCGTTGCTAGGCAACGGCTTTTTCACACATGTACGGCACACGGATGCCTTCCGTGTGCCTTCAGTTTTTTTGCCGGCACCATTAACTTGCATGGGCCTCACGGTCACGGAATCTCGGACCAAAGTTGGACATGCTCTACTTTTGATCGGAACGGAGCAACGGGACCGTCAATAAAACTGAAGTGTTCATGGCCCCATTGAAATTAATGGGTCAGGGTGCTAGCCGTCAGAAAAACAGCTAGCACCCTGAAGAAAATGACTGAAGTGGGCATGAGGCCTAAGTCTTTCAAATGGTCCCTTAGTTTTTCCAGTTCCCAGTGTTCCCGTACCTGCTACCTGTATCCCGTGCTTTCTTGTTCTTGTGCCTTAGAGAGTTGGAGTCGTGTTGTGCCACTGATCACGTCTGCTGTGTTACACCACTCCTAGTGTCTGCTGCCAAGGTCCTATCCGAGCCCAACCATCGCTACTGTCTGAGCTACCACAGTTACCCTTACTCAGACTATAGACTTTGACTTGGTACACTGTTTGGCCAGCTGCTATCCTGCTATGACGGTACGGCCCAGTGGGTCCACGTACCCACAGATCATGACAGTACGCTCAGGCCATGGACCCCGCTGGTCAACCCAAGACCATGACGACGTCACAAGCCATGCAAGCAGACCTGCGAGATCTTCAGTCATGACGGAGACTGGCAGTAAACTCCATTGTACAGCTGCTGGATGTACAAGCTGCAGTCTCCACAGCTCCTGTTCCGGTTGCCCCGGCTGTTCCTCCTGCTACACCTCCTGCCAGTACCAGCAATGATTTCCCATTCTAGCTGCCACTACCGCCTCGTTAAAATGGAGACGCGAGTACCTGCAGGGGATTTCTGAACCAATGCCAGATCCACTTCACTTTACATGCCAGAGCGTTCCCTTCTGATGCCTCAAGGATTGCTTTCATTATCTCTCTTCTTACTGGCAAGGCCCTAGCATGGGCGAATCCTATTTGGGAACGTCAAGGACCAGAGACCCGTAACTTCCAGGGGTTCCTACGGACATTTCACACAGTATTTGAGGAGCCTGGACGGGTCTCGTCAGCAGCTGCCTCCCTGCTAAACCTTCGCCAGGGACATACTTCCAAAGGCGAGTACGCTATTCACTTCCACACCCTGGTGGGAGAGCTGTACTGGAACAATGAAGCCTTGGTGACTACATTCTGGCAGGGACTGTTGTCCGAGATCAAGGACGAATTTGCCGCTCGTGATCTGCCATCTATCCTGTATGACCTCATCTTGCTTGCCACTCGGGTTCACATGAGGCTCCACGAATGATCTTAGGAGGTTCGTCGGGAGAGAAGATTCCATAGGCTGGACCCCACTTTCAAGCAATCCCTGTTGCCCTCGCCAGTTGGCCCACTTGAGGAGCCTATGCAGGTGGACCGGCTTAAGTTATCTGTCCAACACAGACGCACTTCGGGACTTTGTCTGTATTGCGGCCTCGGTGGCCATGTTGTGCGCCTGTGCTCTCAAGATCCGAAAAATTCCAATTCCTAGGATTGGTTGGGGAGACAACCCTAGGCGATACCAGCAGAAAAAAATGGGACATAGATAAACTTCAAAAACACAGAAAAGGCCATAGTTACTTAGTGGGTAGGTGAAAACCCGTTCCCACTTAGTAAGTATCGCCTTTTCTGTGTTTTTGAAGTTTATCTATGTTCCCTTTTTTTCTGCTGGTGTTTTTAAATTAGGAATGTAACGTTCTAGTTAGGGTACTCACAAGGCACTGGGGACCCTTGATGTTGGGTTGGGAGCTTTGCGTATTTTGGCCAAAATAACAACTAATACCCCATATTTCATGGATATTTTTACTATATATACTTTTTTCAGGACGCAGCCAGGTCTTATAATGCTGGGAGAGCATGATGTGCTAGTGTTTGGTTTGGCATGCAGAGCAGCCCGCCTTAGCTGACAGTATGGGCGTTACAAATAGGCTGTGATTCGGCAAGATATGCTATGCCGGATGACTGGCACATTATTCCTCCATATATTACACATAGTACTAACACCCCATGTACTATTCACAGCACTGACCCCCATTCATCACATTTATTTATTTTTTATTACATTATCACACACAGTTTTGACACTTCTATACCACACATAGTTCTTTTATACCATGCATTCACACCCTTGTACTGCACTAATACTGACACCCATTTATCGCACACTTGTGAGTACTTAGTTCGCCACTCCCCTCAATACTAGTGGGAGTGGCTATCACTATTTAATGCTCTCTTCCTCTTAAAGGGAATGTGTTGCCAGAAAAACATGTTTTTTTAAAAAAAATTAAACATTTAGTGTGTGGGTGATTAAACATTGTTCAAATTTTTTTTATTTTTTTCAAGAGACAGGAAATATTATAAATTTTTTCTAATTTATAATACTACCCATTTTTGGTCACTAGATGGAGCTAGTTCCCAAAATTGCAGCATTGCAACATTGGGTTAAAAGCCCTCGCTCTAGTGAGCTCTCAGCATCCCCCCCTCCTTTATCCTGGCTAGTGCCGGGATAAACGAGGGGTTTGAAAGGTTTAACCTCCTACACTGTGTGTCGCCATTTTTTGAGGTAACCCACAGTGTAGTAGGTTTACATACAGTAGTAAACACACACAAACACTAACATACATTGAAATCTCTTACCTGCTCCTGCCGCCGCGGCTCCCTCCGGCCCGTCCGCTCCCTTTGCTGCCGCTGTTCCATGTGCACAAGTCCGGAAGCCGCGACCGGAAGTAGTAATATTACAGTCCGGCCGCGACTTCCGGTCCACAGGAAAATGGCGCCGGACGGCGCCAATTTCGAATAGGACTGTGTGGGAGCGGCGCATGCGCAGTTCCCACACAGACGCCGTACACGGACGTGAATGGGACGGGAGCCGTTCACAGTCCCTATGGGACTGTGGCTGCCGTACTCCATGTCTGTGTGTGTCGTTAATCGACACACACAGAAATGGAACAAAAAATGGCAGCCCCCATAGGGAAGAAAAAGTGTAAAAATAAGAAACAGTAAAACACAAACACACAAATGAATATAAACGTTTTTATTAAAGCACTAACATCTTTAACATATAAAAAATTTATTTGTGATGACACTGTTCCTTTAAGCATTTTTGACCTGTCTGCATCCTGTTGGAATGGGTTTTCACCTAGCCACTTAGTAAGTATGGCCTTTTCTGTGTTTTTGAACCCTAGGCGATACAGCGCTGGATAAAAACTATCCTCAAAACTGTCCATTCCCGTGACCATAGTGTCCGGCAGGAAGACTCACCGGTTCTCTGCCTATCTGGACACCAGATCCGCAGCTAATTTTATCCAAAAATACCTAGTTGATCTCCTCCAGTTGCCCACAGTTCCTCTGAAGACGTCTTTGGCTGTTGCCTCAGTGAACGGTCTGCCTCTGCCCGATCCAGTCGTATCTAAGACCAAACCGCTGAAGTTCCAAGTTGGAGCTCTTCACTCAGAGCTAATTTCTTTCCTCGTCCTGCCCAAGGCCATCAACACTGTGCTGCTTGGCCTACCTTGGCTTCGACTACATGCCCCTGTCCTGGACTGGAATTCCGGAGAGGTTCTCCATTAGGGCCCCAAGTGTCTGAACCGCTGTCTGGGACAGATCCATCCAGTCCGATCTCCCCTGCCTTGATAGTTGACAGGATTGCCCCCTCACTACTCACAGATTGCGGATGTCTTCAGCAAGAAGGAGGCATATGACTTCCCCATTGAACTGGTTCCTGATGCGTCCCCTACTCATGGACGGTTATATCCTCTCTCCTTGCCAGAGACCCAGTCTATGTCTGCTTATATCAAGAAGAATTTGGAGAGGGGTTTTATACAAAAGTCCTCCTTCCTGACTGGGGCCGGGTTCTTCTCTGTCAAAAAGAAAGATGGATCTCTTTGACCTTGCATCGACTACCGGAGTCTCAATCAAATCACAGTCAAGAACAGATGTCTGGAAAAACTAAAGGACCATTTGCAAGACTTAGGCCTCATGCCCACTTCAATCATCTACCTCGATGACATCTGCTGCGATTAAGAGAGAATCGCCTGTATGCCAAGCTGGAGAGATGCGTGTTTGAGAGAAATTCAACCATTCTCTTCCTGGGCTACATCATCTCGGATCAGGGCCTCAAGATGGATCCTGAGAAGGTAAAGTCTGTCCTGGAATGGCCACGCCCTCAAGGCTTAAGGTCCCTCCAGTGCTTTCTGGGATTGTCCCGACTTCTACTGGCAGTTCATACCAAACTTCTCTTCACTGACAGCACCCATCTCTACCCTCACCAAAAAGGGCATGAATGCCAAGGTCTGTACTCCAGAGTCAGAATCTGCATTTAACTGCTTGAAAAGTGCCTTCACGTCAGCCTCAATCCTCCATCATCCGTATGTGTCTGGACAGTTTTCGTTGGAGGTGGATGCCTCCTCAGTTGGCGCAGGTGCACTTCTGTTCCAGAGAGGTCCCAAGGGCAAGGCAGTGGTATGTGGCTAATATTCTAAACTTTTCTCTTCTACTACTCGATTGGGGATCGGGAGTTACTGGCCATCAAGTTGGCCCTGGAGGAGTGGAGAAATCTACTGGAGAGCGCACCTCACCCCATCCTGATATTTACCGACCACAAGAACATCACCTATCTCCAGTCGGCCCAACGGCTGAAACCCCATCAAGCCAGGTGTTCACGGTTCTTTGCCCGGTGCCAGTTTGGGCACCACTACCGCCCTGCTGACAAAAATGTGAGGGCCGATGCCTCGTCCAGGTCGTTCAAAATAGAGGACACCATGGAGTCTCCGCAAAACACCATTGATCCATCCTGAGTTGTCTCTGTTAATCCCTGCAATTTAGAGACATCCCTCTGAGGAGGACTTTTGTACGCCTGGCAGACAGAAGAAGAATTATTCGCTGGGGACACTGCTCTAAACTGGCGGGTTATGCAGGTGCCTGTAAAACCCGAGACCTGATTGCTCGTCATATCTGGTGGTCCACACTGGCCAAAGACATCATGGACTTTGTCTCATCCTGCACGGTGTGCGCGGCTAACAAGGTTGCTCACTCCATGCCTGCTGGCCTGCTCCAGCCGCTGCCTGTGTCCAATGCTCCCTGGCAGCATATATCAATGGACTTTGTCACTGATCTGTCTCCCTCTGCTGGATGCAGTACGGTCTGGGTGGTGGTGGACCGATTCTCAAAAACGGCAAATTTTGCTCCGCTGACCGGCCTACCTTCTGCTTCTCGACTGGCCAACCTCTTAACACATCTTCCGCCTTACGGCTTACCTCTGCATATTGTGTCTTATCGGGGGTTCAGTTCACCTCAAAGTTCAGGAGAGCCCTCTGTAAACTCCTTGATGTAAAGTTTGGCTTTTCTTCAGCCTAACATCCCCAGTTCAATGGTCAAGTCGACAGAATCAATCAGATCATGGAGAACTATCTATGACATTTCATCTCCAGGCAGCATGATGACTGGGTGCAGCTTCTTCCTTGGGCCGAGTTCTTTTATAACAACCACACAAGCGAGTCCACTACTGCCAAACCATTCTTCGTCGTTTACGGCCAACACCCACAAATTCCTCTCCCGGTGTCAGTTACGTCCTAGGTGCCCGCAGCTGACTCTGCATTCAGGGACTTCCTGCAGATCTGGCAGCAAACCCGATACTCTATTCTGCTGGCGGTCGACCGCATAAAACGAAAGGCATACACAAGGAGAATAGAGCCTCCTCAGTTACTTCCAGGTACCAAGGTCTGGCTGTCCTCTAGGAATATCCGGCTGAGGGTTCCATCATACAAGTTTGCCCCCAGGTTCCTCGGACCCTTCGAGATCCTACAGCAGATCAACCCTGTCTCCTACAAGCTTCGGCTGCCTCCCACCCTCAAGATCCCCAACTCCTCTCATGTCTCCCTCCTGAAGCCTGTGGTCCTGAACCGCTACACCAAGACTCCTAGTCCTGCAGTTGCCCCCAGTGGTTCATCAGATACATTCGATGTTTAGGAGATCTTGGACACCAAAAAAGTGGGAGGAAGAACTTTTTATTTGGTGGATTGGAAGGGGTTTGGTCCAGAAGAGAGGTCCTGGGAGCCAGAGGAGAACCTCAATGCTCCTACCCTTGTTAAGAAGTTTCTCTCTCGCTCTGGCTCCAAGAAGAGGGGGGATACTTTAACGCCCAAGGCCACGGACCGTCAGGATTTTGAGAGTTGGAGTGTTGTGCCACCCATCACGTCAGCTGTGTTACACCATGCCTGGTGTCTGCTGCCAAGGTCACATCCGAGCCTAACCATCGCTACTGTCTGAGCTACCACAAGTACCCTTACTCGGACTATAGACATTGACTTGGTACACTATTTGGCCAGCTGCTATCCCTCTACGGCGATACAGCTCAGTGGGTCCACACACCCACAGATCGTGACACAGACCAGGTGGTTGTGCAGTAGTAAGGCCAGCTTCACACTGTATTTTTGTCCTCTGTTTAACATGTACATCGGGAAAGCTTCCGACGTACACGCTAAAGGTGTCCATAGTGGCCCATTAATCTGACAGAGGACAAAAGAGTGTCCTTTTGTCCGCTGTCTGGCTGGTACACATAAGTATACTGCAAAAGAGTATGGAATAGCGTAGTAGACTAGGCTATTCCATCCTGTACTATTCTGTAAAAAAAACTTACCTGTTAAATACCATATTAGCCTATAGGTGAAGAATGCCAATGTATGGCATTCATCAAAGGCATCCGTTTAGCAGACAAGTCATGGAGTTTTCAATAGCATTTTATGTCATACCCGTTAAACGGATGATATTATAGTCTATGGATGACAGATGAGATTATGGATGATGGATCCACCCGATAGCATCTGTCAGCCATAGGCTATAATGTTATCCATTTGCCAGATTAATGTATACGTTAAACGAATACCTTATAGTCTACGGGTGACGAATGCCTCTGTTAGGCATCTGTCACAAACTCTGTTTAACATATATGTCAGGAGCAGTTAACACAATAAAATGAAAACTTTGAATTGTTTCTAATTTTTGTTTTTATATATGGAAATCGCCTTACAAGTGATTAGCTGAGAACAACTCATCGAAACACAATACTAAAATTGAGGTAGGGGCTAAAAGTGTTATTCTATCTTTTTGCAAATAGCTTTTAAACGGCTATTAAGTGAGATAATAAATAAGTGGAGGTCAATAAAATCTTAATACACTAGTATAACAATACAAAAGTCTTCCTCTGCAGATGAAGCTTATATACAATATCAAATTTGATAATGCATTTTTTGTGTTTCAACTCAACTGTGTCCAGTATAATCCAAGTCATCAATAGAAATACATGGAAATGGCTAACTTTTTATACGTATCATATTTTGTTATTCTCTTGAATGCATATTCATTACCTATTTCACTACAAAGAATAGTGCTATGGGGTATAACCTACTACTATATGGTTTAAAAGTGCATAAAAGTGATTTGAAAGTTGAACACGCTTGAGAAAGAGGACATGACACCCCCGAAATGCTGCGTGTTTGGTCTGCTGCCTGAACATTAAGTAAAAGACGTTATGGCTATCAAAATGCATGGAAGCCGAAAAAAGAGGGATGCTGTAGGCGCTGCTTGTATTAAATGTTCAGTTGGTTTATTGCATATAAAAGCAAGGTAAATAATTTGCTACGCGTTTCAACGCCGGACTGGCGTCTTCCTCAGGCAATAAAATATACAAGGAAAATACAAGGATATATACACAAACAGGTGAATACATTAATTGGGCCAGTTCAGACATGGCAGTGAAAAAAACCGCCAAAACAAGAGGAGGTCAAAGGTCAAACAAGAAACTAATACTTTGCATATTTTGAAACGTATGGAGAGAAAGAACAAATACATAATAAGAAAGGCAATGATCGATGCATGTAATATAGTAATAATAATATTATAATATAGTAATATAATGCAACGGCATAACAGATACGATGCCCAAAAAAATCTTATTAATATTACGTAAAAACATAATAACATAAAAATCGGAATCTGGTCCCAAGGGATTGATTAGATAAGATGCCATACTACAAATTATACCAGAGAATTCCTTACTGTACATCGGAAGAGAGGAATCAACCATGCGGGAGTCATGGAAACGGCTTTGAAAAATTTCAAAGCCGTCTGGCGGTGTTGTCGGACAGAAAGAGAGGCCCTTGGACAATAGGCTGATTTCATCTTTTTTAAGGTTGTATTTGTCCTACAACCTTAAAAAAGATTAAATCAGCCTATTGTCCAAGGGCCTCTCTTTCTGTCCGACAACACCGCCAGACGGCTTTGAAATTTTTATGGACCTAAACAGGTTTGTGCGCAAATTGACTCTGCTGCATCATTTCGCTATCTCCCCCACCGTTATTATACCTATTCCTGACACAAATTCAAGTTCACCTATGCCCGTCAGAGTCGATGTATGCCCCAAATCTTCTTTTTATCCCCTTCATCATCGGGGACCTGCTTTAGAAACCTTTTTTAATCTGGTCAGCAACGACTTTAAAACAATTGAAAAACCGATTATCGCTGCAGACAATCTCACCAAATCAACGCATCTCTATAAAAAAATCTACAAAAAAATCAACAAATCATTATACGTTCAGCGGATAAGGGGGGCGGTATCATCATACAGGACCGCACGGATTATGTTAATGAAGCGTATAGACTATTGTCGGACACTATTTTTTATGAAAGACTGCAGTCCAACCTTATTCCTTCGTTCCAAACTATATACAAATCCCACATAGAGGAAGCATTTTTAGATAATATTCTAAGTAAAAAAGAAAAATCTTTTTTAACTGTTCCTTTCCCCACTATCCCTTTTTTTTTATACCATCTGCCTAAAATCCATAAATCCTTATCCAACCTGCCTGGCCGACCCATCATCTCAGGAATCGGGTCACTTACCAGCAATTTGTCCCACTTCATAGATATGCATCTCCAACCTTTCGTCACCAAATTACCATCCTACCTCAGGGACTCCACGCATCTCATTAGGGAATTACTTGCCCTACAATCCACTCATGATTTAACTGACTTCTGGTTTTTAACTGCGGATGTATCATCCCTATATACTAACATCCCTCATGATCTAGGTATACAGGCAATTATGTCATTTCTAACCACAGAATTACGTCTTCCAAACAATCAGATTAATTTTTTAATAAATAGCATCGATTTTATATTGACTCATAATATCTTCACATTCGAAGGAAAATGTTATAGACAGTTAAAAGGTTGTGTGATGGGATCACGATTTGCCACATCATCCGCCAATTTGTACATGGGAGTTTTTGATTACCGGTTTATATTTGGGGATCATATATATAAAGATAACATCATCTTCTATAAACGTTATATTGACGACCTTCTGTTTATCATAAAAGGGGATCTATCTGTGATCACCCATTTCATGGAACACCTCAACGATAATACCTTCGGAATCTCTTTTACACATGAGTGCACTGTTAACAAAATTGATTTCTTGGATCTCACAATTGAGAAGAATGGTCCTATTTTAACTACAAAAACTCATTTCAAAGGAGCAGATGTCAATAGCTATCTAAACTTCAGGAGCGCCCACTATCCACCTTGGCTAAAGAACGTACCTTTTGGCCAGTACAAAAGGATAAGGAAAAACTGTTCCAATGACGTAGATTTTTATAAAGAATCCAATCTATTAAGAAAAAGGTTCAAAGAAAAAAACTTCCCCTCTAGTCTGATAAAAGGTGCTCAAACCAGAGCGAAATTATTGACACAACTTGATTGCTTAAACCCAACATCCATTGATACAAAAAAAACCTGCGACTTCCGATGTAATTTCATTACCACTTTTAACAAAGGGAGTAGATTGGTCAGCTCCACACTTCAAAAGCACTGGCACATTCTCACTAATGACCAATACATGAAAAATCTTATTCCAGCTAAGCCCAAGATAACCTATAGAAGGGCTAAAACTCTGAGAAACTTAATTGCACCCTGCAAATTGCGTACCATCCAACAGCCCCCCCCCCCCAAAAAACACCTTTGGTTACCTTCGGCTCTTTCCGTTATGGAAAAGCAAGATGCCTGTGCTGTCTGAGTATAAATACGAAAACATCTAATTTCACTTCTGTAGTTACCAAGGAAAGTTTCTCAATAAAAAGTTTTCTAAATTGTGGCAGCAGCTATGTGGTTTATCTATTACAATGCAGGGGCATAGCTAGGGGGGGCAGGCGGGGCACTTGCCCCGGGCGCAGTTCAGAGGGGGGCGCCAGCGCCCCCTCCTCCTGCACTATAATTGTACCTGTGTCGCAAGGACACAGGTACAATTAGAAGCAATGAATGACCGGGCACGTTCCGTGCCCGGCCATTCAGCGCCTCTCCACGAATGAAGCGACTGGTACCTTTTGTACCAGTGACGCTTCCGTCGATGAAAGGCGCTGACTGACTGGCAGGGAAAGTCATCCTGCCCAGCCAATCAGCGCCTTTCATAGACGCCGCGTTCAACCCCCTGGAGACCTGCGCAGAAGAGAGCAGGTCTCCATGGCTGCCGGACGGCGTGGGAGCGGGAATAAGGTGAGTTTGAAATGTTTTTTTTTTTTTTTTTTAAATTGTAATAGAAGTGTGCGGCTGTATCTGCGGGGGGGCGACGACTTTGTCTACCTACGGGGGGTGTCTATCTACAGGGCTGGGCTATATACAGGGGGACTATATCTGCTGGGCTATATACAGGGGTGCTATATCTACAGGGGGACTATATACAGGGGGACTATATCTGCTGGGCTATATCTACAGGGGAGCTATATACAGGGGGACTATATCTGCTGGGCTATATACAGGGGGGCTATATCTACAGGGGAGCTATATACAGGGGGACTATATCTGCTGGGCTATATACAGGGGGACTATATCTACAGGGGAGCTATATACAGGGGGACTATATCTACAGGGGAGCTATATACTGGAGTGGGCCGCCTATAGAGCACCATATACAGGGGTGGGCTATGTACAGGGGGACTATATCTACAGGGGGGGCTATATACTGGAGTGGGCTGTCTATAGAGCACCATATACAGGGGTGGGCTATATAGTATATAGCCCCCTGTAGATATAGCCCACCCCTGTATATGGTGCTCCATAGATAGCCCACCCCAGTATATAGCCCCCCCTGTAGATATAGTCGCCCTGTATATAGCCCAGCCCTGTAGATATAGCCCCCTGTAGATATATTCCCCCTGTAGATATATTCCCCCTGTATATAGCCCACCCCTGTATATAGCCCCCCTATGTATAGCCCACCACTGTAGATATAGCCCCCCTGTATATAGCCCCCCTGTGTATAGCCCACCACTGTAGATATAGCCCCCCTGTGTATAGCCCACCCCTGTATATAGCCCCCCTCTGTAGATATAGCCCCCCTGTGTATAGCCCACCCCTGTATATAGCCCCCCTGTGTATATCCCAGCCCTGTGTATAGCTCACCCCTGTATATAGTATCCCACAAATAGCTCCCCCTATAGTGCTCCACAGAAAGCCCACCCCTGTATATAGCCCCCTTGTACATATAGTCCACCCCTCTATATAGCCCCCTTGTACATATAGTCCACCCCTGTATATAGTGCTCCACAGATAGCCCACCCTTGTATATAGTATATACAGGGGTTGGCTATCTGTGGAGCACTATATATAGGGGTGGACTATCTAGTGGAGCATTATATACAGGGGTGGACTATATGTACAAGAGGGGGGGCTATATACAGGGGTGGGCTATCTGTGAAACACTATATACAGGGGTGGACTATATGTGGAGCACTATATACAGAGGTGGGCTATATCTACAGGGGGGCTACATACATGGTTGGGCTATCTGTAGAGCTCTATATACAGGGGTGGGCTATATCTACAGGGGGCTATATACAGGGGTGGGCTATCTGTAGAGCACTATAGGGGGAGTTATTTGTGGGGCACTATCTACAGGGGGCTCTATGGCAGGCACTATCTACAGGGGGCTCTATGGCAGGCACTATCTACAGGGGGCACAGTGTGTGTGTGTGGGACACGGTGTATGGTGCTATTATAATTAGAGGTGCAGTGTATGGCGCTTTTATATTTAGGGGCGTAGTGCGTGGTATAATGATAACTTTATATTTATTTATAGGTGCAGAAATGTTGGAAAAGTGAGAAGCTGAAGACATGTGAGCGGCAAACTGCAGAAATGGCCTGTGACCGGGAGAATTCATCATAGAGGTCAGGACCAAATGGAGAAAAAGAACTAGAATCTAAGACGTCACCGGTGAGTCACTTAATGTAAATGTTTATTCTGCCTCTAATCAGTAATGTAGTCACTGTATGATCTGCAGCGAGATGATTATGATAGGATTTATTTTTTGTGAAACGGCATCTCCCAGCATATCCTTATCATTGTTCGGGCCATGCTGGGAGCTGTCGTTTTACGCCGTACAAACCTATACGGCAGGGGTTGCACAGCTGTATTTGTTCTGGGGCTGTATATATGTATCGAGCTTGGTTCTGGTGTTGTGTATAGGACCATATTGCTTGTAAAATGTACAAATAATTTTATGCTCGCGTTACATAAAAAGAAATGACACGTCGATTGGTAGAGAAAACAAACACGGCGAGGGGGAAGAAGAGGTTGGGGGGGGGGGGCGCCAAACTGAATCTTTGCCCCGGGTGCTGGAGAACCTAGCTACGCCTCTGTACAATGCACATGCAATCTCCAATATGTAGGTCCCACAACCCAAACCCTCAGAAATAGGGTTAATAAGCATAGATTTAATGTAAAAAATGGTTATCTCAAACATAGCGGTTCCCGACATTGCGCTCTGAAACATAATTGTAATTTTGATGTCATGACTGTCACTCCCATTGAAAGTATTCCACGTGAATTATCTGATAGATTCACCAGACTCAAACAGAGGGAGAACTTCTGGATTTACAAGCTGGGGACCCTACACCCCAATGGTCTTAATGATATTACAGAATCTGCATTGGATTAATTCTGCTATTTATTCCTCCTTTCATATTGATATAATTTATGATTTTATGAATATTTCCTACCCTAATGTGTGTACATTTTATTATATTATTATTTTATTATATTACCATGGCATTTCCTATCATCCAATTAATTATCCCTTGTATTTTTTACATGTATTCATATATATCTATTACAATTACGATATTATATTGTATATATATCACATATATGTATATATATCATATATATCATCTACATTTTGTATAGCAATGGCATCTGCGATTGCTAATCAGCATACATTTGAATCCATTATTATTGTATCACCTACATTCTGTACAGCGATGGTATCTGCAATTGCTAACCAGCATACTTTTGAATCCACTATTACTGTATAAATGGAAGTATTCGTTCTTACCGTTCTGCACCTGGCTTCGTGTGGTCCTTATTGCGTTTGCGTTCCATTATGCGTCCCAATGATTTTTTTGGCCCTCATGAGCCACCGTAGTTGCCATGACTCCCACAAGCTGTAGACAGTACGGATTACGCGTGCGGTCCATTATGCGTTCCAGTTCTGTTGTTCACAGTTTCCATGACTCCCGCATGGTTGATTCCTCTCTTCCGATGTACAGTAAGGAATTCTCTGGTATAATTTGTAGTATGGCATCTTATCTAATCAATCCCTTGGGACCAGATTCCGATTTTTATGTTATTATGTTTTTACGTAATTTTAATAAGATTTTTTTGGGCATCGTATCTGTTATGCCGTTGCATTATATTACTATATTATAATATTATTATTACTATTTTACATGCATCGATCATTGCCTTTCCAATTATGTATTTGTTCTTTCTCTCCATACGTTTCAAAATATGCAAAGTATTAGTTTCTTTTTTGACCTTTGACCTCCTCTTGTTTTGGTGTTTTTTTTCACTGCCACGTCTGAACTGGCCCAATTAATGTATTCACCTGTTTGTGTATATATCCTTGTATTTTCCTTGTATATTTTATTGCCTGAGGAAGACGCCAGTCCGGCGTTGAAACGCGTAGCAAATTGTTTACCTTGCTTTTATATGCAATAAACCAACTGAACATTTAATACAAGCAGCGCCTACAGCATCCCTCTTTT
Organism: Rhinoderma darwinii; assembly: GCF_050947455.1. Lineage (NCBI taxonomy): Eukaryota > Metazoa > Chordata > Amphibia > Anura > Rhinodermatidae > Rhinoderma > Rhinoderma darwinii. Next base: position 45,169,358 of record NC_134698.1, on the reverse strand, counting down.
TTCGGCTTCCATGCATTTTCTATGTAAGGCTGATGGAGACAGTTTGTATCCAGACAAGCACATTTAGTCACTTGTGAATTTTGTTTAAAATGGCACACACATTAAATAGTCATTAATCCTTAAACAAACTTTGCATAAGTCAATAGAACAAGTGAATATAAGAAACTTTGTAATAAATCTTATTAGAGAAAAATTTCTCTTTCTCCACTTATAAAATCATTGTCATCTCACTGAGTGGTCAGATTACATGCTGTCCATAGAAGTCTGCGAAGTGCGGGAAGAAGGAGCAGAGTGAGAGGGAGGCAGAAAGACAAACAGAGATGCTGCTGCAGCTTCTAGTGAGTGTTATGTCTCAACCATGTTCAATTCACAGATACATTGCTCAGTACTGATGTGTAATGTCAATCATAATGCTGCTGCCTCTGAGCGTGTGCTACAAAGATATAGGGGAGAAGGATATTCTCTTCTGTATATGTGAAGTGTATAGAAGACATGATAGCAGTTAGGCTCCACCCACTAGCACAGAGAAAACTGAGACTTAGAGATAGAGTCTACAGAGGAGAAAACTGCTAAAAATGCAGGATACAAGTCATATAATGGCCATAAATAGCATTATTCGTCATGTACACACATGACAGCTTATTTCACGTAAAATACACTCGTGTGAATAAGGCCTAATACAGTAGCATAGGAGTGGATGAGATTTCAAGAAATCTCATCCACATGATGTGTATGTGATATGCGAAGATTCCGCACACAAATTGACCCACTGTGCGGTCTTTTAAGCTGTATCATGTCAATTGTGGTTGCGGAATCGCCAGTATTTTGTTGCGTGTTATCCCCATTGAAATCAATGGGATCCAAAACTTGCAACAAACAGTCAAGTGTTGTGACTTTTGCGGTGGAATCGCAGCGATTACGGCACAAAAATCGCAACTTAGAAAGAATCTCCTGAGATGACGTTTCATCCTGTGTGACCGCTGCAGCCAATCACCAGTAATGATGCAGTTTTCTGCAGCGGAAATTCTGTGCTGAGATACTGCACTACAATTTTGTGCGGTTTTTCGCCCGGAATTCCCTGCGCCCACATGTGAACTTACCCTAAAAACACTGTTACATTTAAAGGGAACCTGTCACCAGCATTTGACCTATTAAACCAGCACTACCGAGTGGTAGTGGGTGAAAAATCATTTCTATATAACCTATAAATGTCTTCTTAGTCGGCTCTGTAGCTTTAGTATTCAGCTTTTTAGTGTTCCCACACTGTATGCTAATGAGCATAAAAGAGTCAGATCTTCATTTGAAAAGAGTCATATCTTCATTCCTCAAGTTTTTCCGAGTTTTTCCCGCCTCCTTACTTTTGATGGACAGCTCCTCGCCTTTACCCAGCACACTAAATCCCACGCTTGTGCATTGATGTCCTCTTCTGGTGTGTGCGCAAAAAGGAATACCGGATTATTACGATAAAAGGCGCAAAATGTTTGCAGACCGTCGGAGGAGGAGTTTAGGAGAGGAGATAACGGCAATGAACTTTTGATAGCAGCGGCCAGTGAGGGATATGTAAAGTGCAACAAGTGAAATGCTGGTGACAGGTTCCCTTTATGCCTTTTTTATGCATTTAAAAATGTCAGAAAAATTCTGTGTGTGTGTGAAGGAAGCCTTTTTTCGAATGGATTGTGATGTGTAGTTAGGACCTCATGCTTAAAGATTGCATACTGGAGAATGCCAAATCAATAAAGGGGGTGAACTATACTGAGGATGACTCTTGGCTGAAAAGAGAACTTCTCCTGTAGTGAACTTTTATGCTAGACAATTATTATCAATGAATAGAAGGCAGGAACTTAAAGATTGGAATGACATGATGCATTACTTTCCACATTAATTTCGACCGTGACCTTGAGCAGTAAAGATACGAAGCCAAAACGGACTTCTCCATGCAGATGTCATCTCGTACAGTTTCTTGGCAGGTATCTCTGCTAATAAACATTTCATTTACAGTCTGTGCGATTCTCTAATCTCCACAAAGTGGTTGGTGAGACGGGCCCATCTGCTTACAGTGATTTATGGAAATATTTTAACTTATGTAGCATCTTAACGTGCAAACCCGGAATTGGAGCATTTATCCCGAGCCATATATCAAGGTGGGGAGTGATTGTAACCATCACATCATAAAGGTGTTCTTATCACATATTGATAGTCTTTTCACCTCACCCTTTCTTCACATAGAGGGTATGTTCACACGCAAAGTAAAAAATGGCTGAAAATTACGGAGCTGTTTTCAGAGAAAACAGCCTCTAATTGTCAGAAGTTTTTGAAGCTGAAAATGTTTTTTCAGGAATTTATTTGAGCCGTTTTTGGAGCTATTTTTCATTTGACACAATGAAAAACAACTCCAAAAACGGCTCAAGAAGTGACATTCTCCTTCTTTTTAGAGGGCGGTATTTTTACGAGCCATTTTTTAAACGGCAGCATAAAAAAAGTCCTGTCTGAACGAAACACCGTTTTTTCCATTGAATTCATTGCGCAGATGTTTGTAGGCGTTTAGCTACCATTTTTTCAGCCGTATTCGAGGCGTTTATGCCCCGAAATACGCCTTAAAACACAGCGTGTGAACATACCCTTAGTCTGGCAAGAAGTGCTGAATAGAGAATTTAGGAAGAGTTACCATCTGTATTCAGAACAGTACTACTGTATGAGATATCATTTAATTGAAAGAAGTTGTCTTATCAGAGTCATGTAATTTGGCGTCCATGCACCCACCCGGGAAGGCCTAAGCAGAGCCTCGTGATATGCCACCAATGTTTATGAACAGAAAAAAAAGTCTCTGATAATTATTACACTTCATTTAACATATCACAATAAGAAAAAAAGCAAAAAGGTTACTAGCGTAAATTACCACCTTCACGCACCTGGACGTAACTGCACGTGCTGGTGCGGGGGTTGAAGTATGAAGCGGGCTCACGCGCTGAGCCTGCTCCATACGATGTGGGTGTGAGCTGTGTATTACAGCTGACACCTCGCACTAATCATAGGAAATTATTTTTGCAGTAAAAAACATGAACCATAAAAAGCGCTGCTGTCATAAGAAACAGGTCAAATTGTAATGTACATAAATAGCATGTTTATTATGACTACTAAATAGTATCTTCATCAGGCCATTCCTAATGCTGGTACATAGTTGAAACGCGTAGCCATATTAAAGATACTATTTATGTACATTACTACCGTTTCACGTATTTCTGATGTCAGCAGCGCTTTTTATGATTCATGCTTTTTACCTCAAAAATAATTTCCTGTGAATATTGTGGTACTATATTATTACCTCCTGTCTACACCAGAGTTGTGCCTGAGGTTGCACAACCGGTTTAGGTGAGAATATTTGCCACTACCTCTTTTCTTTTCATCTCATTGCTTTGGTGACCTGCATCATGTTGCGCCGTGTTTCTTTTACTTTTTTTCTCAAGGTATTACCGCGCACTAACGGGCAGGAACAGAGATAGCTCTGATCCTGGCCATTTAACCACTTAGATGATGCGGCCATTAGAAAGAGGGGAAGGCCCCCTCCGACAGACCATTGGCCCTCCCGCGATGCGATCGCGGGTTGCCGATGGTTCTCATGGCAGCCTAAAGGAAGCCTACCTCTAGCCTGTAAAAATGACAATATACAGCAATACATTAGTATTGCAGTGTATTGTACCAGCGATCTGATAATTGCTGGTTCAAATCCCCTAAGGGGACTAATACAATTTTTTAGAAATAGTTCAATAAAGTTTTCAGTAGTGTACAAAAATGTTGAAAATATAAAAAGTTCACAAAAACCCCATTTCCCATTTTTCCACAAAAGTGATATAAATAAAAAAATAATTGGTATTGCCACATCCGTAGAAGTCAGAACTATTACAATATAACATTATTTAACTCGCACGGTGAACACCATTAAAAAAAATGTAAACACATATTTAAAACACCATAACCACAGTTTTTTGGTCACCTTAGCACCCAAAAAACGTAATAAAAAGTGATCAAAAAGTTGTATGTAAAATTAAAAACTACATCTCGTCCTGCAAAAAATAAGCCATCACACCGCTCAATCAATGAAATACTAAAAGAGTTAGGCCTCATTCACACGACAGGGTCCGAGTGTCGGCCGGGAAAATCGGCCGTTTTTGGCCGATTTTCCCGGCCGGTTTGCATCCGGTTTGCATCCGTCCCGATTCCGTTCCGGGCCGAGTTGCCGTTTTTACCGGCCGATTTGGACCCGATTTGCATCCGTTTTTTTCCCTGTCCGTTTTAAAATCGGATGAATTTCATTTAAATTTGTTGCCACACACAGCCCTTTGTAGATAATGCCACAGCCCCCTGGTAGGTAATGCCACCCAGCCCCCTGTTGGTGATGCCACACAGCCCCCTGTAGGTAATGCCACCCAGCCCCCTGTAGGTGATGCCACACAGCCCCCTGTTGGTGATGCCACCCTGCCCCCTGTAGCCGATGCCACCCAGCCCCCTGTAGGAATACCACCCTGTCCCCTGTAGGTAATGCCACCCAGCCCCCTGTAGGTAATGCCACCCAGCCCCCTGTAGGTGATGCCACACAGCCCCCTGTTGGTGATGCCACCCTGCCCCCTGTAGGCGATGCCACCCTGCCCCCTGTAGGTGATTCCACCCTGCCCCCTGTAGGTGATGCCACCCAGCCCCCTGTAGGTGATGCCACCAGGTCCCCTGTAGGTGATGCCACACAGCCCCCTGTAGGTTGCACCCATCCCCCCCCCCCCTTCCAGGAGAAGTCACTGACTTCAATGTCCATATATGGACAGTGTAGTCACTGACTTCTCCTGAAGAGGAATTCCCTGCCACAGGTCGGGAATTCCGCTTCAGAAGTGAGTGACGTCACTGTGTCCATATATGGACAGTGTAGTCACTCACTTCTCCTGTAGCGGCATCCCCGGCCATAGAGTCGGGGATTCCGCTGCAGAAGTGAGTGACTTCGCTGTGTCCATATCTGGACAGTGTAGTCACGCACTTCTCCTGTAGCGGCATCCCCGGCCATAGAGTCGGGGATTCCGCTGCAGAAGTGAGTGACTTCGCTGTGTCCATATCTGGACAGTGTAGTCACGCACTTCTCCTGTAGCGGAATCCCCAATCCCCGGCCGGGGATTGGGGATTCCGACTCCTACAGCGAGCAATAAAAGACCCTCCTCCTCCTCCTCACATGCACTCTGCACTGTGAGGAGGAGGAGAGAGAGTGCGCGAGCGACGGTAGACCCGGCCATCACTCGGGACACATTCCGGCCGAAAATAGAGCATGTCCTATTTTTTGACGGCCGGTTTTACCGGCCGTCAAAAAATCGGTCGTGTGAATAGCCCCGTTAGGGGTCTATTATTCCTAATGCAGCCGGGTGCCGGCCGATTTATGAACGGCCGGCACCCGGCCGGGAAACCCTGTCGTGTGAATCCCGCCTTATGCCTCTCAGAATGTGGTGACACAAAATATTTTTTTTTTGTTAACAAATAGTTGTTTTTTGTTTTGTAAAAGTAGTAAAACATTTAAATTTTTTTTATAAATTTGGTATCACCGTAAGCGTTTTGAGCTGCAGAATAAAGTTAAGTTGTAGCTTTTACCGCATGGTGAAAGTCGCAGTAAACTAAACCCAAAAAATAATAGTGCCAATAAAAGCTACAACTCCTCCCGCAAAAAAATAAGCCTTCACAGCAGTCCATTGACAGAAAAATATTAAAGTTATGGCTCTTGGAAGTTGGGGAGTGAAAAACGAAAAGTCAAAAAGTCCTGAAAGGGTCAAAGCTAGATCTTTGGAAGCTAACAGTGGTTAGAGGATAAAGGAAGCACATGTATGACTCCAATAATAAAAAGGTTTACTGCTCTTGCACACGACCAAGTTCGGGCCGTGAAAAACGGTCCGAGTGATGGCTGGATTTCCCGGCCCGACCACGGTACAGGTAACCGGGACTCTTCATATAATGTCTGTGAAGCCAGGAGTCCCGTTCACCTGTACCGTGGTCGGACCGGGATATCTAGCCAACACTCGGACCGTTTTTCACGGCCCGAACTCGTTCGTGTGCAAGAGGTGTTAGGGTATCATCAGGGCCAGCCTTATATTGGATGGTGTCAATCTTCTGTTAACACAACCTCCCCTCCATACAATGTATATATAAACATATATTATACATATATTATATAGTGCCTTCTTATAAGCACCATACAATATGGTGCCCAAATAACAGTGACATACAGTTTGTTGCCCATAGAAGTCTATGCAGAGGGAAGGAAAGAGTAGGAGGAGAGAGCAGAGTGAGAGACACGGATGCTGCTGCCCATAGATGTCTATGCAGAGAGGATGGGAGCAGGAAGCAGGAAAATAGAGACACAGACACGCCGCCCATAGAAGTCCATGGAGAGGGTAGGGGGAGCAGGAGCAGAGACAAACATGCTTCCAATAGAAGTTTATGGAAAGGGGAGAAGGAAGCAGAGAGAGAGAGAGAGAGAGAGAGAGACACTCAGACATGCTGCCCAAATAAGTCTATGGAGAAGTGTGGGGAGCAGGATCAGAGACACAAACTTGCTGCCTATAGAAGTCTATGGAGAGGGCAGGGGAGTAGGAGGTGGGAGCAGAGTGAGATGCTGCACATAGAAGTCTATGTAGAGGAAGGGAGAGCATGAGTAGAGTGAGAGAGAGGAGACACAGGCTGCTGGTAAGAGTTATATCTCACTCCAGTGCTGGATTCTCAGATGCACTGCTCATTACTGCTATATAATCACCTCCATGCTGCTGCTGTTTCTATATACATATAGAGATAGGAGAGCAGGATTCTCCTCTTCTATGTGTGCTGTGTATAGCAGACATGATGGCAGTTAAACTACACCCACTAGCTCACAGAAAACTGAGAATTAGAGATAGACCCTGCAGAGGGGAGAACTGCTAAAAATCCAGAATACAAGTCATATAATGGTAAGAAATAGCGTTATACCTCATGTACACACATATGAGAGCTCATTCCGAAAAGTCAACTAAAAGTTAGGTGCGCTTTAAGAAACACTGCCACACAATGTCTAAGTAAATTACACCATACAGTACCAACAATACCAAATAACAGCTTCAGAGCTATCTAATTTATATTATAATTCATAGTAGTTGCCTTCAGTAGGGACGGCTGGCCCTGAATATTAGGTAAGCCCAGAGTTATCGGTGTCACACAATGATGCTCAGTATTTGTTTATTTTTATAACTTATCTATTCACCTTCGAGTTGCACGATGCATCTAAATATCGATACTATTTTGATGCCATGCGGCCGCATAGCTTAGTATTGCAACACATGAAATAAGATAGAGCGGGGCTGCGGCTCTATCTTAATTTATAGCGTCATTTATGATGTGTACGCTGTAAAAAAAACAAAAAAAACTGCTTTCTTTCACTTGTTAATGTGAGGCACGAGGTATTATGAATTTTGAACCTCCGTGTGCCTCATATTAATAGTAATCAACCCCATTATGTACCTCATACATTAACCCATTGTTGTCCTTTATGACTGAGAAACATGATGGGGTTAAGAACTATTAATAGGAGGCACATGGAGGTTCAAAATTCATCACACCACGCTCCTCACATCAAAAAAATTGAAAAACTTTTTTTATTATTATTATTATTGTTGGCAAAGTATAGTTTTTGTATCGAGTATCGCAATACTACACAAAGTATCGGTATCGAAGTCCAAATTCTGGTATCGTGACTACCTGAGATCACATGTATCAATTATTTAGGAACACACCAGAATCTCTTGATCATGTTCTGAGCTGAACTTTATAGCATAGAGAGATTGTAATAGTAAATCACTGGAAACTTCTACTAGACTATAATGAAAAAACCCTCTTCACACTGCTTCCAAATGGGAGTTCTGTGAAAAACATTAATAAGAAGTTTCAGTAGGTATAATTTAGTTCCTTTGATTCAGCAGAATGATGGTTGACCAAATTAAGAAAACGATCACATGCTGAAAATGGATATAAAACTGCTCATAACTATATCCGGAGGCCTTTTATCCCCTGTCTATTCATAGGAGGGTCGCTCACGGTTTACAAATGGGTTGCTCTCACTGTTTGCTGCTTGAAACATTCAGAACTTTCTAGTCAGAATGTCGAAAAATGCTAAATTTAGGAAAATCAAAAAGAAGAAATGCAATATATAAGCTCATAGACTGTCAATCCCGATGATTCAAAACCAGTCAAACCAGTGGAATTCCTTGTAGCCTTGTTGGTTATCTTTGGAAATCTCCCACAGCTACTTTGTTTTGTGTGTCACTGTTAACACTATTTCTGAGAGAATTTTTATTTAAAGGGGTTTTCCCACTATAGTAACTGATGGCATATTGCTAGGCTTGCAACAACAAATTGTGCGTAAACTCCCCGAAAAAACGGCTGAAAATACGGGATCTGCACGCCTCCAAACATCTGCCTATTGATTTTAATGGGAATAACGTCGTTCATTCCCACGGGGCGTTTTAAAAAGGGTGCGTAAAAAAACGCCCTGTAAAAAAGAAGTGCATGTCACTACTTCAGCCGTTATTGGAGCCATTTTTCATTGTCTCAATAGAAAAACAGCTTAAAAAATGGCCGTAAAAAACGCATCAGAAAACGCTTGATGCATAAAATACGGCTGAAAATCAGAGGCTGTTTTTCCTTGAAAACAGCTCCGTATGTTACGGCCGTTTTTCGTTTGCCGTGTGAACATACCCTTAAATCCAGCCTTAGGCCTAATGCACACGACTGTGCAGTATTTACAGTCAGTAAATACTGCACGGACGGGCCGCGGAGTATCATCCGCATTTACAGACCGTGCTCACAGTAATAAGTATACGGCCCAGGCAGAAAACCCGTAAATATACGCTAAGTTGTGACCAATAGAAATGAATGTGTCAGTATTTTATCCGCAATTACCACGGTCGTGTGCATGAGGCCTTAAGTATTTTTCTGTGGTTCTGATGGCAGTGGCTGATGCACAGTACACATTTGTTGCCATTGATGTTGGTGCCTATGGCAGTACTGGGGACCCTCGGATGCTGCAAACATCTCAGATTGTACTGCAAAATCTCTGTGATTGTGTTATGCTCCCAGCCCCCAGACCTCTTCCGGATTCCACAAATCCAGTCGCCTTTGTGATGGTATCGGAAGAGGCGTTCCCTTTGAAGCCCAACCTGCTGTGCCCATATCCACGAAAGAGACTGAATGCTTGATAGCAGATTTTTTATTTTTGGCTGAGCCAGGCACGAAGAGTCGTAGAGTGTACCTTTGGAATAATGATTAGTCAGTGGAGGGTCTTAAACACGGCCATCCAGTTGGAGCCAACCACAGTTGATGCTGTGATCAAGGCTTGATGTATTTTCCATAACTATGGTTGGGATTACAGTCCCAATGTTGATGTGGAGACCATGCAGCCTGCCTTTGACACAGCCATCAACTGGGGTCTTGGCGGTCCAACTGCTTCCAGTGCCCATGTGAGAGATACCTTTGGTAACTATTTCTTGACTTCCGAAGGTGCCGTGCCCTGGCAATACTCCTGTGTTGCCGGTGTGCAGCCTGGACAGAATAAATGTTTTTTTTCTGTTACTGTTTTGGTATGACTGTATGATTTTTGAAAAATGGAATCATTTACTATTATTTTTTTTTAACTTGTGTTGTAAAATATTAATATATAAAAAATTTGAAAAAAATGTGAACAATTATTTTTTATTTTGTGGGTCCAGGTGTGGAAACCACCCACAACCAGTGGCAAAGCTATAGGGGTCGCAACTGTGACTCGGCCCCTATGCCTGGGGGGCCTGCAGGGCCCACATTGCCACACAGTGCTGGCTGCGCTGGTCCCGCTTCCAACTGAATCTGCGCCCGCAGGACGCATTTTCAGTTAGGTTCAGTGCCGCGAGCGGCTCGGCGCAGGCAGGCGCGATGTAGTGATGTCATCGTGCCTGTCTGCGCTGAGTCACTCCCAGTACAGTGCAGAGGAGGAGAAGGATCTCCTCTACCCGTCGTGGGAACGGGGATAGGTAAATAATTATGTTATTATTTTTCTGTTAGGTACATAAATATGGGGGCATTATACTGGGTATGGGAGGGGGGCTGATATGGTAGCTGCTGAAGGGGCATTGTACTGTATGGGGGGCATTGTACTGTATGGGACAGCTAAGGGGGCATTATACTGTATGGGGCATTATACTGTATGGGACAGCTATGGGGGCATTATACTGTATGGGGCATTATACTGTATGTAGGCATTATACTGTATGGGGCAGCTATGGGGGCATTATACTGTATGGGGGCATTATACTGTATGGGGCAGCTATACTGTATGGGGGCATTATACTGTATGTGGCAGCTATGGGTGGCATTATACTGTGGGGGCAGCTATAGGGGCATTATACTGTGGGGGCAGCTATTGTGGGCATTGGACTGTGGGGGTCAGCTATGGGGTATTATACTGTGGGGGCAGTTATGGGGCATTATACTGTCTGGGGGCAGCTATTGTGAGCATTACACTGTGGTGGTCAGCTATGGGGGCATTATACTGTGTGGGCGCAGCTATGGGAGCATTATACTGTGTGGTGGCATTATACTGTTGGGGCAGCTAAGGGGGGCATTATACTGTGGGGACATTCGTGGAGTCTGTCGGGCAAGGCAGCTGGGCATATGCATACACAGGGGGCCCAAGCTGAATTCCTGCACCAGGGCCCATGAGCCTTTAGCTACATCCCTGCCCACAACGATAGTTCAAAACAAGGCAAACAAGTGATCAGCAAAGCGCTATGTCCCTTCATCTGTAATAGTTACATAGTTACAACGGTTGAAAAAAGACATATGTCCATCAAGCTCAGCCACGGGATGGTAGAAAAGAAAGGGATGGGAGAAATTATAGAACTTTGTTTTACCCCTATTGATCGAGAGGAAGGTTTTAAAAAAAATACAATAATAATAATATATTTAAAATCAATATAAAATTACCCATAAGGCATTAACTAATCTTCCCTAAAAAGGAAGATTTCCCTCCTAATCCTAAGTGACTGGATCAACATTCAAACAAGAATTCTACACATTGACATAGGAGCTAATATTTTTTCATTCTAGGAAATTATCTAAGCCTTTTTTTTAAAGCCGTCTACTGTCCCTGCTGTGACCAGCTCCTGCGGTATTCCATAGATTCACAGTTCTCACAGTAAAGCAGGCTTGTCGTCTCTGCAGGTTCAACCTTTTTTTTCTCCAGACGGAGAGAGTGCCCCCTTGTTTTTTGAGGAGGTTTTACATGGAACAGGTTTTCACTAGATGGCTATATTCACACTGGGCGGATACGCTACCTAAAAGCACACAACGTATCCGCCCTGTGTGCCGCAGGGAATTGCGGAAGAAAACCGCACCAAATTGTGGTGCAGTTTTCTGGCCAGAATGTCTGCTGCCGTAAACTGCCCAGAAAAAAGTAAATAAGGATACTTACCATGGCGACACGTCCCTTCGACGTCCTGACGCTCTGCAGCCCTGGGATGACGTATCATCCCATGTGACCGCTGTAGCATTTGATTGGCTGTAGCAGTCACATGTGATAAAATGTTATCCCATGAGGTTGACCTGGAGGAAGAAACACAGACTTTTGGGCAAGAAAAATATTATTATTTGTTTGTGAGTTTGCGTCTTTTGCAGCAAAATCGCTGCGATTCCATAGTAAAAAAATGCAACATCTGCTATTTGTTGTGGGATTTATCTCCCCATTGAATTAAATGCAACATCCCGCAACAAATATGCATCGTTTACGCCAATACAATTGACATGCTGCGGATTAAAAAATCACACTGCATGAGAATTTCTGAGCGTTTTTTCTGTTCAGTATTTACGCAGCATGTGGATGAGATTTGCTCTATCTCATCTACTTGGCTGTCACTGTATTATGCTGCGGATATTCTTTTGTGGAAAATACGCAGTATTTACGCTACTTGTGAACTAACCCTATTTCTTGTATGGACCATTCATATATTTATATAAGTTAATCATGTCCCCCCTTAGTCTTCTCTTTTCAAGGCTAAATAGGTTTAATTATTTTAATCTTTCCTCATAACTTAGAGTGTCCATGCCCCTTATTAGCTTTGTTGCTCTTCTTTGTATTTTTTCCAACTCCAGGGCATCCTTTCTGTGAACTGGATCCCAGAACTGAACTGCATATTCTATATGAGATGGTTTTCAACAGAATTTCTTCCTCCACATTCTCCTCTCTGTCTCTGGTCCGAAAGGTTCTTTGGGTCCCCTGTCGGGGAGAAGCCTTGTGTGGGGGCGTTCTGGGGCCGTTGCAGCCTCTGCCCTGGGGTGGATGTTGACCCCAGATGAGGATGGCCCCGCCTGTTCTTTTCCTTCCCCTCTGGTTCAGCTAAAAGAGCAAATTCCTCTAGGTCACTCTCCCCAGACTGCAGTTCCTCTAAGGAGCCCAGACTGTAAAAAAATTTTTGCAGTCAATGTACATTGGCCCATAGGATAGAATGTGTCCATACTTTCCGCAATTGCGGATAGAATGCTGACTGTAATCCACAGTCGTGTGCATGAGGCTTAAGACTGAGTTTTCACGCTACTGTGAAAATGTGATATTTTTTTACGACTGCCGCAAAACTGAGTAGTTTAGCTGTGATCTTCGTAAAACCTCAGAAAAACTATGCGGTTCTGCGGGTGTTGCAGCAAAAATGTTTATTTTGACTATGATGTGTAAACCAAGCCTAAGGGTCCTCACACATTGCAGTTGAGGTGCAATTAGAACCACTTCGACATACAAATCTTAAAAACGCATTCTTTTTTACCGTGATTTGGTGCGTTTTTCAATGCGGTCCAAACGCAAAAAGCCGCAACCGCATAGATAAAACACACCAAATGCGGTTTTCGAATGAGCTTTTTTATGCGGTTCTAACTTCACCTGAACCGAAACACATGAATGGACCCTAAGGACTGGTTCCCACGGGTTGGATACGCTGCATAAAACTACGCAGCTTATCCAACCAAAATCCCACAGCACATTCCGTCTGAAAAACCGAACTACATTGTGGTGCTGTTTTTTGGGCGGAATTTCCGCTTGTGGAAAGCAGTGCTAGAAAAAAAAAACTTTTATAATTACCCCGGTAGTAGTCATGGCGACGCATCCCTCTGTTGTCATGCAGTCCGGCCTCTCGGGATGTCGCTGCAGCCCATGTGACCGCTGAAGCCTGTGATTGGCTGCAGCAGTCACATGGGATGAAACGTTAACTGAGGAGGCCAGCCTGGAAGAACAGAATATAGCGTCTCTATGACAACGCACAGGTGGTAGGTATAAGGTTTTGGGTTTTTTACTGAGTTATGATTTTTGAGGCGGAATCGCTGCAATTTGGTCGCAGCACTTGACTATTTGTTGCAGGTTATACATCTCCATTGAATTCAATGGGGAAAACCTTCAACAGTAAAGCAACGGAAATGCAGCATAAATTTACATAATGTGGATTTAAAATCTGCACCGCAGGTCAATTTATGAATGATTTCGCAGCGGTTCTTTTCTGCATCGTGGGCATGATATTTTTTAAATCTCATTTACTTTGCTGCTTTTCTGTAGCATGATTTGCCCATTGAATTCAATGGAGATGTAAAACCTGCAACAAATAGCCAAGTGCTATTGTTAAGTAGTGCCATGAATATTAGAGGTGCCCCTATTATTTGAAAATTGACAGTAGTAAATCTTTGGACTTGAATCCAAATTTGCATTGTAGTCGACTTCTCCATTGGTATCATTAAAGTGTAACTAAACGTTCAACAAACTTCTGATATGTCATAGTGACATGTCAGAAGTTTTGATCGGTGGGGTCCGAGCACTGAGACCCCCACCAATCGCTAAAACGAAGTGGCAGAAGTGCTCGCGTGTGCGCTTAGCTGCTTAGTTTTTATTAGTCTTTTTCCAGAAATAAATGTAGCGGAGTCTATGAGCCCTTACTCCACTACATTGGCTTTCCGGAAAAAGCCGAACAGAAACGAAGCAGCTCACACGGGCGCTCCTGCTGCTTCTTTTTAGCAATTGATGGGGGTCTCCATGCTCGGACCTCACCAATCAAAATTTCTGACATGTCACTATGACATTTCAGAAGTTTGTTGAACGTTTAGTTACACTTTCAATTTATTTGTGAGTAACCTATGTTTGCATCAACATGGGACACAAAGTTATATAGTTATATATCTGATGGTTGTGATACGCTTGTCTGTGGAAGCCGTAATGCCTCATGCACACATGTGTGCCGGCTGGGTCCTGTCAGTGATGCGTGGAAAGGACCTGATTCACCCGCTAAAGTGAATGGCTCCGTAAAAATCGGGTGCCACTCAGATGGCGTGAAAAACGGCCCAAAGTTGTGCAACAGGCATAAGGATAAGTGAACACAGGGGGATACATTGCGTAAAAAATTACACAGTGCATCTGTCCTTGAAGCAGCAGGGAATTCCGCCCAGAAAACTGCACCAAATTGTCGTGCATTTTTTTGGGCGGAATCTTAGCTGCGAAAATACTGCTAGAAAAAAACAAAACAATCGTATGCCCTTCTCCGCTGTCAGAGAGACGTGTCCTTCTGCTCACAGTACAGCCTGGCCTCCTGGGATGATGATGCAGTCCATGTGACCGCTGCAGTCTATAAATGGCTGCAGTAGTCACAAGGGATGAAACTTTATCCCGGGAGTCGGGCTGTACTCAGAACAGAGGATCGTGTCGCTCTGACAACAGTCGGAGTAAGTATGAACTTTTTTTTATTATTTTTAAACCAAAAAAGCTTTTTTATTTCTGATTTGCAATTTGCGCGGCAGAATCACAGCTTTTTCGTTGCAAAAATTGCATCATCTGCCTATTTGTTGCGGATGTTACCTCCCCATTGAATTTAATGGTAAACCCGCAACAGAACAGCAGCGATTCCGCAGCACAAATTGACTGGCTGCGGCTTAAAAAAAACGCACCTCAGGTTAATTGTTGAACGGTTTATTAGCAGATTTTGGGTGAGATTTGTTTAAATCTCATCCACTCTACTGCCACTGTACTGCGCTGCAGATTTTATGCAATTAAATCTAATGTGGAAAATCGGCAGTGTTTATGAAGTGTGTGTCTCTAAACTTATAGTAGGTGCCAACTGAGATCAGCGTTCCCCTAATGTCTGAGCTTCCAGGAGTTTAGTTTGCATATTCCATACCCGAGAAGACATGGATGGATAAAATATACAGTACGATTGTAGGAAAGCATTCTACAAATTGAATGGGTTCACAAATATTTACATGTTCACATTTAAAATTTTTGTTGCAGACATTTCTGTGACCGTTCCATACATCTGAATGGGGTTTGTGAAAATCCATGTACATGATGCAGAAAAAACTCCAAACAGATGTATGGAAAAGTCGCAGAAATTTCTGCAACAAATCTGCCACGTATGAACATACCCTTAGTTAGTCATTTAGCATGTGAACAAGTAACAGCCTCACTAGTGCCTGCATTTTTGGTATACTTAGAGTTTTTGTATATACTAACATATACAGTATATTTTCTCATAACATTCAATCCTATGGTGAAAAAATGCATTACAGAAAGTTGATACAGACTAGACTTTTATATAACTTTCTCCAGGAAGCAAAGCTTTCTTTACAGCCGGAAGAGCCAACTTCACATCACAGAGTACAATGTTACCGGTCCCTCTGGTAGTGAAAGGATTAAATAAATATTTCTGTGTAATCAGCTTTTTCAATCAGTGTTATAGCTCTGTCAGTTTTCAGGTGGGTACCATTTCTGAGGGGTTTCCATGGTAACTGTGAAATAATTAGGTTTTCTCACTGGCAGCAGCAGATTGAGGATTTAGGGTCTTGGTCAGTTCTTTAAGCAAAGCAGTGTTTTTAAAAAAATTATTGTTGTTCTAGACATTGTTTTTTGTAAGCAAGCACTGCATCTCTAGGACTGGTATTAACTGCCATCTACTAGTAAAAGTTTCATTCATATCTGCATTGAAGGCTCCGTTAGGGGCCTCCATCGCAGATCCGGCCAAGATTACCGCAGACAACACTGATGGAAAGCCGACGGCACCTTTTAAAGTCAATGGGTTCTGTCGGCCACCGGCAGTGTCCATTGTGCAACTGCCAGAGCTGAACAACGGAACACACCGACGCAGGTATGAACATAGCCTAAGCTCTATTGCTCTGTGCCAAAGTCTAAGGGCTCATGCACACATCAGTTATTTTCTTTAGTGTACTATCCATTTTTTTAACGGATAGCACACTGACCCATTTATATATGGACAGTGACATCAGGGGCTACCTCTAGGAGCAAAATCCCAACACTCTGACCGGGGATTTTCGCCTTACAAAGCCCCTAACGACACAAGGGGCGTCCTCTAGGAGCAGAGTACTCAGCCAGAGCATTGCCAACGCTTTGGCTGGGGATTCCCGCATTACAAAGCCCTTAACATCAATGTCAACATATGGACAGTAACGTCAAGGGCTTTCCAAAAACAGGAGTCCCCAGCCATAGCGCATTCGATGCTCTGGCCGGGAACTCCATAGTTGAAAGCCCCTGACATCACTGTCCATATTTGGACAGTGACGTCAAGGGCTTCCCCTGGCTCAGTGCTTAAAAGAGTACTGTGCCCGGGGAGTTTGGGCAACATTCGCCACTGTATGCCTATACAGTGGGATACGTTGGTGCCCAAAAGTCTCAAATGCTTGCGCAAATTGCAATTTTTGAGGCACTTTGCTAATTTTCTAAGCTAGAAAACTGGCTTAGAAAAAAAATACAAATTCCCCCTTAGTGTATGTATATAATAAGCACTTTATCTAAGCAGACACAGAAGCAGCAGACACTGAAGCAGGGAGCTGTGAACATAGAACAGGCCAGACTTTCCCACATCCATTTCTTACCTCCTCTGCACTGTTTGCATCATATACAGATATGTTTTTTCTTTTTTTTTCCACTGTAATCACAAAGGAGCTGTCAATGATCTACTTTCTGCTCATGTTACCTATTAGTTACTGCACAACCAGCTAACATTGGTTACCTAGCATGGTTGCTTCAACTGGGAGAAAGATATATATGAGAAACATTTCATAAGTTCTGTCATCAGGAATCAATGGAGAGAAACTTTCTAGGAATCACAGAGGGAGAGGACATATAATAGAGAAGGTCTATACAAAACTGGAAAAGCCTTTTAAATCACTTTAGCCCTTTTTTCTAAACTTCTCACTCGACTACTTTCCTCTATATGCCCTTGTCTGTGACAATGACCATTTGAGTCCAGTGGTGTCATACTCATGCTCATGAATATTACAATGGATATTTGTGACAATAAGGTGATGAGTTTCCAAGGTCAGACTTGTCAGTACACAACCATGAGGCCAATTGCCATGTTTCTGCATGATATCAAATAAGTTAGTAGAAATGATAAAGAAACGTCCTCTTTGAACATTTTTAATTTATCGTATCCAGATGTATCTTCCCTTGTCAGCAATAAGTCTCCTTGCTCCTAACTCCCCCTCCCATGCCCCACATAAGCATTCTAATCACCGGCGCACATAACATGACGACCTATATGGGACTTTCCTGTTTCCCATATTAGCGGCTCCATGCCTCCTGCCTGATAAGACGAAAAGCGATGCTTCAGTTTGACAGCCCTGCAAACAGAGAGCCGGCTGCTCCAATCGGATTGGAATCCCAGGTGCACTGAAATAATTACCCCCATCACTCATGCAGCAACTGAAAAATGGTATTTCAACAAGAAAGATTACATTCTTTATTTAGTGCCAACAGAAATCATTATTTTGAGCTATACCCAGATTTTCTGCAATAATTTAGTCATTAAATGTATTTGTTGTAGCACTTAAAAGCACAGCATACAAACTGCATAACTAATAGTTACCCTGAATGAAATTAGGAGTCTTAATTTTCATAACGCTTCATTTAATTTGTTCCAGTGGAAGGAACAGGGCTCTTGTTTGTAGTTTGTTAACAAAAGGGAAAGAAGACACAAAATAAATTTTCCCCAAATGTGAAAAAATCTCATTATACTATCTGTCTATCAATCTGTCTGTCTGTCCACCTGTCTCATTTATCTACCTATATATCTACCTATCTACTGTGTTCGTTACATTAATAGTTAAATATATCCCAACACTGTTTGGCCAACAGATATTGTAAGGCCTTATTCACACGTCAGGATCCGAGTGTCGGCTAATAAAAACATCCGTTCCTGGCTGTGTTGCCGTTTTAACGGACGATTTTGACTTGTTTTGCGTCCGTTTATTCCCTGTCTGTTTTAAAATCGGATGAATTTCATTTGTAAATTTTTTGCCACACACTTCCCTCTGTAGATAATGCCACACACTACCCTCTGTAGATAATGCCACACACTGCCTTCTGTGTATACTGCCACAGCCCCCTGTAGGTAGTGCCACACAGCCCCCTTGTAGGTAATGCCACACAGACTCCCCTGTAGGTAGTGCCACACAGACACCCTTGTAGGTAGTGCCAGACAGCCCCCTGTAGGTAATGCAACACAGCCCTCCTGTAAGCAAGTCCACACAGCCTACCTTGTAGGTAGTGCCACACAAACCCCCTTGTAGGTAGTGCCACACAGACACCCTTGTAGGTAGTGCCACACAGACACCCTTGTAGGTAGTGCCACACAGACACCCTTATAGGTAGTGCCACACAGCCCCCTGTAGGTAATGCCACACAGCCCCCATGCAGGTAATGCCACACTGCCCCCCTGTAGGTAATGCCACACAGCACCCCTGTAGGTGGTCTAGCCTGATGAAGATGCTGATCCAGCATTGAAACGCGTTGCCACTTTACTCCTACATTAAACCTTTGAACCTTACTTTTGCATACGAGATTTACCTTTTTCCACGGTTTTGCATTATATCTCGTGTGTAGCAGCGCCTCCTGAAGACTCTCCTTTCTTCTCTCCACCATTATCACTATTTACTGCGGTTTCCCGAAGAATCACCGGCATTGAGTCTTGGCAGCAGCACACATCGCATTCAGAGCCTATATACATCTTAAACCAGGTTAATAGTATATTGTATATGTTCTACTGCAATCTATCTGGTTAATCTGCACTATGTGGTGCCGTGTTTTTTGCTTTTATTTTTATGGACAGTGAAGGCAGGGACTTCACCTTGAGCGGAATCCCCGGCCACGTCGCCGGTGATTCCGCTTCAGAAGTCTGTTACGTCACTGTGTCCATATATGGACACAGTGAAGTCACGGACTTCTCCTGGAGCAGAATCCCCAATCCCCGGCCACAGTGTTGCCGAAGCTGTGGCCGGGGATTGGGTATTCTGCTACCACAGTGAGCAAAAAAATACCCTCCTCCTCACATGCACTTCGCACTGTGGGGAGAAGGAGGAGAGAGCGAGCGACGGAAGACACATTTAAGTGATGGCAGTGTATTACCCTGCCCCATAGACTTCTATGGGAGCCGGGCGGCCAGGAGAAAGGCCGAAAATAGGGCATGTCAAAAAATCGGTTGTGTGAATAGCCCCATTAGGGGTCTATTGTTCCTACTGCAACTGTGTGACGGCCGGGAATAAGGTCTTAGCGTATGTGCAGTTTAAGGGCACGTTCAGACATGGCAGGTTTGCTTCGGAATTCCGCTCTGGATAGGCTGCAGTGGAAATCTGCAGCAGACTTTTCTTTCCTTGGTATCTTTCGATATTTATTTACCGTTGCTGAAAACAACGGTGCGGAAAAAAGCTTGTGATGTGAAATTTACATTCTGCAGCCTGCTCAGTCTGTTGCAGAGAAGCAGCAGATTTTCGCTGCACATTTCAGCCTGAGACCTGCAGCAAGTCTGCTGAAAAATCTGCAATGTTTGGAGGAAGCTCCAAATATGCAAATTTTGCACCAGATTAATTGTGTAATTGCTGCAAATTCTGCATCAAAACTGCGTTTGTGATCCTGGCCTAAATATTTTTTTCTCCACCATGTTCATAGAAGAGAAGGAAATGTCGGGTAAATTACTGAGGGATAAGGCAAAATTTATATTAAATTTCACCATCTTTCCCACGAAGAAGTGCAGTGCCACCTTTAAAAGATTACAATAGACAAGTCATCGTGTCCAGATACCATACACCCCAGTGTTCTAAGGGAATTAAGTACAGTGATAGACAGACTGCAGGTTTGGATCTGGTGGTTAGTCTATCTGGTGAACATGCCATCTGGATCTGGTGATTAGTCTATTTTAGCTGCAGGCGAATCTGTACTTCTTCTCACAGTCCACAATTTCTCCCTCATTACCTTTTAAAGGGCCACCACTTTAATTTTTAATCTTTTTACGGTTAATATAATTGAAGAACATATTAGAGTAAGTTTTACTCTCTTTGGCAATGAGTCTCTCTGTTTCCAGCTTTGCTGCCTTTATTTATTTTTTACATAATTTATTTCCCTGTATTTTTTTCTAGTGCTGCCTCACTGCTTTTCTGTTTTAGTAGTTGAAATGTTCTATTTTTGTTATGTATTGCTCTTTTACATTTTTTTATTTATCTACATTGGTTTTCCCCTGTTCCTAACCATTTTATTCCCATTTCGTATGTACCTCTTACAATGAAAATTTAAGATGCTTTTAAAAATATTCCTTTTAGCATGTGTGCTCCTTTTTTTTGGGACATTGTACCTGTTAATGAGCTTAAGCAGTGGTGTAACTATAGGGCCCCCCCCCCCCCCCCCGCACCACGTCAATGAAAAGTTACTATAGTAACTGGGGCTTATGTAATAAACTATACGGGCCCCTGTTACTATAGTAACTGACAGTACTTACCCCCTCTTTCCGGAGCACAGCGGAGGTCCTGACGTCACAGGGTTGTGTGGGGGTTTTCTATTTCAAAAAAGCTATTTTTTCTATGTCTTTGTATTTTTTTTAAACTTTATCGCTACTGCCTTAGTAATGGCCGCTGACTGATTGACAGCGTCCATTAATAAGGCAGGGCTTATTGTTAGCCGGTGAAAAGGCTAACACTAACCCCCATTATTACCCTGGTACCCACCGCCACCAAGATGTGTCGTGAAGAGCCGGGTACGATCCAGTACCCGACCATCTGTAGCGATGGTCTGGCACTGGCGCGGCTGCAGGCTGGTATTATTAGGCTGGGAAAGGCCAATAACTGTGGCTGCTGCTGTGTTGTATCTGGCTGGTTATGAAAAATGGGGGGAACGACACGTCATTTTTTTAAAAATAAATTGTTAAGGATCTGGCAGGCACAGCTTCTGTATCCACGCCCATAGGTAATCAGTCTGCACCTGCTTCTATGTCTGTGAGACTGACTCCATCTTCCACCACTCAGGATGGCAGGCTTAGGAGTGGGAGAGCCTATCGCAGCCTGGCCAGACGGAGCTAGCTCCCGCCCTCTGTCTATTTATACATGCCTTTCCTGTTCCTCCTTGCTTGTGATTCTTCTCTGTTGTTTTCCTGGCCCTGCTGCAGCTTCTTGAACTACTTGTCCCTGCTTTGTATTGACCCTGGCTTACTGACTAGTCTTCTGCTCTGCGTTTGGTACCTCGTACACTCCTGGTTTGACTCGGCTTGTTCACTACTCTCCTGCACTACGTTTGGCACCTCGTACTCTCCTGGTTTGACTCGGCTCGTTTACTACTCTTGTTGCTCACAGTGTTGCCATGGGCAACTGCCCCGTTTCCCTTTGTTCTGCGTTTCCTTGTCTGTTGTCTGTCGTGCACTTATTGAGTGTAGGGACCATCGCCCAGTTGTACCCCGTCGCCTAGGGCGGGTCGTTGCAAGTAGGCAGGGACTGAGTGGCGGGTAGATTAGGGCTCACTTGTCTGTTTCCCTATCCCTGTCATTACATAATCACAAGCCCATATACCTACTCTACCCTGGGCCTCACACCACTATGGACCCCCTTGAGACCCTGGTTCAGCAAATGCAGGGTCTCTCCCTACAGGTCCAGGCCCTGGCTCAAAGGGTCAACCAGCCTGATGCTACCATGGTAGTACCCCTCACCTCACCTCTTGAACCCCACCTCAAGTTGCCTGACCGGTTCTCAGGGGACCGGAAGACTTTTCTCTCCTTTCGGGAGAGTTTTAGGCTCTATTTTTGTTTAAAGCCCCACTCCTCAGGTTCTGAGAGCCAGCGGGTAGGTATAATTATGTCCCGGCTCCAGGAAGGGCCCCAAGAATGGGCCTTGTCCTTGGCTCCTGACGCCCCTGAACTTTCCTCCGTTGATCTTTTCTTTTCTGCTCTCGGACTCATTTATGACGAGACTGACAGGACTGCCTTTGCCGAGAGTCAGCTGGTGACCTTACATCAGGGTAAGAGTCCTGTTGAGGAGTATTGCTCTGACTTTAGGAAGTGGTGCGTAGCTTCTCGGTGGAATGACCCTGCCTTAAGGTGCGAGTTTAGGTTGGGTCTGTCGAACGTCCTGAAAGACCTGCTAGTTAGCTATCCCTCTTCTGACTCGCTAGACCAGGTTATGGCTTTAGCGGTACGACTTGACTGATGTCTCAGGGAACGACAACGTGAACGTTTATGTGTTTTCTTCTCTGACTCCCCCATGATGCCGCCTCCCGAGGTTCCGTTGCTTCGTTCTTCCACGGAAGACTCGGAGGTACCTATGCAACTTGGGGCCTCCGTGTCCCCCCAACAACGTAGAGAGTTCCGCAGGAAGAATGGTCTCTGCTTCTATTGTGGGGATGACAAGCATCAAGTGAACACCTGTCCTAGGCATAAGAATAAGCAGCCGGAAAACTTCCGCGCCTAAGTGATCATCGGGGAGGTCACTTGGGCGCACAGGTATTTCCCGTAAATATGAAACGTAATAAAATCTTGCTTCCCTTTCAGGTCTCTTTTGGTGATAGGTCTGCTACCGGCAGTGCCTTCGTGGATTCAGGGTCGTCTGCTAATATCATGTCTGTGGTATTTGCTATGTCTCTAGCTATGCCTTTGATTGATTTGCCTAAACCTGTCCCGGTAGTGGGTATCGACTCCACTCCTCTTGCTAATGGTTATTTTACACAGCATACCCCTGTTTTTGAACTCCTTGTTGGCTCCATGCATTTGGAGCAGTGCTCTGTACTGTTGTTGCAGGGATTATCGTCTGATTTGGTTTTAGGCCTTCCCTGGTTGCAGTTGCATAATCCCACGTTTGACTGGAATACTGGGGATCTTACCAAATGGGGTAATGAATGCTTGACGTCATGTTTTTCTGTTAATTCTATTTCTCCCCCTGAGGAGGTGAACACGCTACCTGAGTTTGTTCAGGACTTTGCTGATGTTTTCTCTAAGGAGGCCTCCAAAGTGTTACCTCCTCATAGAGAATACGATTGCGCTATCGATTTGGTACCAGGAGCTAAGCTCCCTAAGGGTAGGATATTTAATCTCTCTTGTCCCGAACGTGAAGCCATGAGAGAGTATATCCAGGAATGCCAGGCCAAGGGTTACATTCGCCCCTCTATTTCTCCGGTAGGTGCTGGCTTCTTCTTCGTAGGGAAGAAGGATGGTGGTCTTAAGCCATGCATTGACTACCCTAACTTGAATAAGGTCACTGTAAGGAACCAGTATCCCTGTAATGGCAGGGGGTAGGGAGACGGACAAGTGAGCCCTAATCTACCCGCCTCTCTGTCCCTGCCTACTTGCAACGACCCGCCCTAGGCGACGCGGTACAACTGGGCGGCGGTCCCTGCGCTCAGTAAGTGCACGACAAACACGACAAACATACAAGGAACCCAAGCAAGGAAAAGGGGCCGTTGCCCACGGCAACACCGTGAGCAACCAGAGTGGTGAACGAGCCGAGTCAAGCCAGGAGTGTGCGAGGTACAAAACGAAAAGCAGAAGAGTAGTCGGTAAGCCAGGGTCTGTATGGAGCAGGATCAAAAATAGCAGGAGCTGTAGCTGGGCCAGGAAACCACAAGGAAAGAAACACAAGCAATAACAAGCACCGTGGGACAGGAAGTGCAGGCTTAAATAGACCGAGGGCGGGAGCTAGCTGAGTCTGGCCAGGTTACGATAGGCTCTCCCACTCCTAAGCCTGCCAGCCTGAATAGTGGAAGCAGGAGTCAGTCTCATGGATGTATTCTCAGGTGCTGACTGATTAGTTCTGGGAGTTAACCCCGAAGCTGTGCCTGGCAGATCCTTTACAATCCCCTTCCTTTGATTCCTGATCTCTTTAATCAGGTTCAGGGGGCCCAATGGTTCTCTAAGTTTGATCTACGGGGGGCGTATAACCTTATCTGCATCAAAGAGGGGGATGAGTGGAAGACTGCGTTTAACACGCCCAAAGGTCATTTCGAATACCTAGTCATGCCCTTTGGTTTGTGTAATGCTCCTGCTGTCTTCCAGAATTTCATAAATGAGATTTTAAGAGATTACCTGGGGGTATTTCTTGTAGTGTACCTTGATGACATACTTGTGTTTTCCAAGGACTGGTCCTCCCACATTGATCATGTCAGGAAGGTGCTCCAGGTCCTTCGGGAAAACAAACTGCGAAGACCGAAAAATGTGTGTTTGGGGTGCAGGAGATACCATTTTTGGGTCAAATCCTCACTCCTCATGAATTCCGCATGGACCACGCCAAGGTCCAGGCTGTGGCGGAATGGGTCCAACCTGCCTCCCTGAAGGCGTTACAGTGTTTCTTGGGGTTCGCTAATTATTACAGGAGATTTATTGCTAACTTCTCGGTCATCGCTAAGCCTCTTACGGACCTCACTCGCAAGGGTGCTGATCTCCTCCGCTGGCCTCCTGAGGCTGTCCAGGCTTTTGAGGTCCTTAAGAAGTGCTTTATCTCGGCCCCAGTGTTGGTTCAGCCCAACCAAATGGAGCCATTTATCGTGGAGGTTGACGCGTCCGAGGTGGGAGTGGGGGCTGTCTTGTCCCAGGGTACAAGGTCCCTCACCCATCTCGTCCCTGTGCCTACTTCTCCAGGAAGTTTTCGCCCACTGAGAGTAACTATGATATTGGCAACTGCGAACTCTTAGCCATTAAATGGGCATTTGAAGAGTGGCGCCACTTCCTGGAGGGGGCTAGGCACCAGGTAACGGTCCTTACCGACCACTGAATCTGGTTTTCCTAGAATCAGCCCGGAGGCTAAACCCGAGACAAGCTCGATGGGCATTATTTTTTACCAGA
This sequence comes from Rhinoderma darwinii, assembly GCF_050947455.1. Classification (NCBI taxonomy): domain Eukaryota; kingdom Metazoa; phylum Chordata; class Amphibia; order Anura; family Rhinodermatidae; genus Rhinoderma; species Rhinoderma darwinii. The sequence goes on along the minus strand of NC_134698.1, from coordinate 45,144,219 downwards.
TTCAACTTTTTGGTTGGGTCTAAAAATATTAAGGCTGATGCACTGTCGCGTAGCTTCATGGCCAGCCCTCCTTCGGAGGAAGATCCTGCTTGTATTTTGCCTCCAGGTATAATCATTTCCTCTATTGAGTCTGATTTAGTCTCTGAAATTGCTGCTGATAAAGGTTCAGCTCCCGGGAACCTTCTGAGAACAAGCTGTTTGTTCCCCTGCAATTCCGGCTAAGGGTACTTGGGGAAAATCATGACTCCGCACTATCTGGTCATCCAGGCATCCTGGGTACCAAGCACCTCATTGCCAGAAACTATTGGTGGCCTGGGTTGCCTAAAGACGTTAAGGCCTACGTCGCCGCTTGTGAGGTTTGTGCTAGGTCCAAGACTCCCAGATCCCGACCAGCGGGCTTACTACGTTCTTTGCCCATTCCCCAGAGACCTTGGACCCATATCTCCATGGATTTTATCACCGATTTGCCTCCATCTCAAGGCAAGTCGGTGGTGTGGGTTGTAGTAGACCGCTTCAGTAAGATGTGCCACTTTGTGCCCCTCAAAAAACTACCCAATGCTAAGACGTTAGCTACCTTGTTTGTCAAACACATCCTGCGTCTCCATGGGCTCCCTGTCAATATTGTTTCTGACAGAGGGGTACAATTTATGTCTTTGTTTTGGAGAGCCTTCTGTAAAAAGTTGGAGATTGATCTGTCCTTCTCCTCTGCCTTCCATCCTGAAACTAATGGCCAAACCGAGAGGACTAATCAGTCTCTAGAACAATATTTAAGGTGTTTTATCTCTGACTGTCAATATGATTGGGTCTCATTCATTCCCCTCGCCAAATTTTCCCTTAATAACCGGATTTTCCCTTAATAACCGGGTCAGTAACTCGTCAGGGGTCTCCCCCTTTTTCTGTAATTTTGGGTTTAATCCACGGTTCTCCTCCGTTTCACCTGGTAGTTCCAACAATCCCGAGGTAGAGGTCGTTCATCGGGAACTGTGCACAGTCTGGGCCCAGGTTCAGAAGAACCTAGAGGCGTCCCAGAGCATACAAAAAACTCAGGCAGATAGAAGACGTTCTGCTAACCCCTTGTTTATGGTCGGGGATCTGGTGTGGCTATCGTCAAAGAACTTGCGCCTTAAAGTCCCGTCCAAGAAGTTTGCACCCCGGTTTATAGGGCCGTACAAGGTCATTGAAGTCCTCAATCCTGTCTCCTTCCGACTGGAGTTGCCCCCATCTTTTCGAGTACACGACGTGTTTCATGCCTCCCTCCTTAAACGCTGCTCCCCGTCCTTGGCTCCCTCGAGGAAACCTCCTGTCCCCGTTCTCACCCCTGAGGGGGTAGAATTCGAGGTGGCCAAGATTGTGGACAGCAAGATGGTCCAAGGCTCCCTCCAGTACCTGGTCCATTGGAGAGGATACGGGCCTGAAGAGACGCTGGGGTATTGGTCAGGAGGTTCCACCTTCGTTTCCCCAATAAACCAGGTTCATCTAGAAAGGGTCCAGTGGCCCCTCATAAAAGGGGGGGTACTGTTAAGGATCTGCCAGGCACAGCTTCTGTATCCACGCCCATAGGTAATCAGTCTGCACCTGCTTCTATGTCTGTGAGACTGACTCCATCTTCCACCACTCAGGATGGCAGGCTTAGGAGTGGGAGAGCCTATCACAGCCTGGCCAGACGGAGCTAGCTCCCACCCTCTGTCTATTTATACCTGCCTTTCCTGTTCCTCCTTGCTTGTGATTCTTCTCTGTTGGTTTCCTGGCCCTGCTGCAGCTTCTAGAACTACTTGTTCCTGCTTCGTATTGTCCCTGGCTTACTGACTACTCTTCTGCTCTGCGTTTGGTACCTCGTACACTCCTGGTTTGACTCGGCTTGTTCACTACTCTCCTGCACTACGTTTGGCACCTCGTACTCTCCTGGTTTGACTCGGCTCGTTTACTACTCTTGTTGCTCACAGTGTTGCCATTTGCAACTGCCCCGTTTCCCTTTGTTCTGTGTTTCCTTGTCTGTTGTCTGTCGTGCACTTATTGAGTGTAGGGACCATCGCCCAGTTGTACCCCGTCGCCTAGGGCGGGTCGTTGCAAGTAGGCAGGGACTGAGTGGCGGGTAGATTAGGGCTCACTTGTCTGTTTCCCTATCCCTGTCATTACATAAATAAATAAATAATTGGAAAGAACGATGTGGGGTTCCCCCATTTTTATAACCAGCCAGATACAACACAGCAGCAGGCTAACATTACCACGGTGGGAAAGGCAACTGTTTTTGGGCTTTCCCAGCCTAATAATAACAACCTGCGTCCGCCCCAGTGCCCCTCCGTCACTACAGATGATCGGGTACTGGATCGTACCCGGCTCTTCCCGGTACCCCTGGTGGCGGTGCGTACAGGGATAATAATGGGGGTTAGTGTTAGCCTCTTCATGTCTAACACTAAGCCCACCTTAGTAATGGACATTGTCAATTAGCCAGCAGCTATTACTAAGGCGGTAGTAGTAAAGTTTATAAAAATACAAAGACATAGAATACATATTTTATTGAAATAAAAATCCCACACACAATCCTAATTAACCATTTTATTGAGAATAAAAAAAATGCTATTCTCGAAGTAGTCAAACAACCGAACGTGTAAAAAAACACAAACACAAAAATAATTAGTAATACATAAAAAAGCTAAACAAATTTTATACTTACCTTTCCTGGGTCCAGCGCTGGAGCCGCAATGTCAGCGAGCTGAGCCCTGTATCTAATCCTATCATGTGTGATACAGTCTGCTGAGCCACTGTATCAAATCCTATCCATAGCTATAGGGTCGTAGTGCTATAGATATGCTGTCTCCTATGTACACATATACATACACCCAGACATTTTTTGGGGAGGGTATATGTATTCAGGCTTTTTCCCCTGATGTTTTAAGACCTTAGTGACGCCCCTGGCTGCTAGTCCTGCATCGTTGGGTCACTTAGGAGACCCAGCGATGCAGCTAAAAGCTGCGGGCCATCGGCCACGAGAAATTTTGGGGGGCCCAAGAAGAACCTTTGCATCGGGGACCATGAGCCTTTAGCTACACCCCTGGGCTTAAGGGCACCTCTAAGCTTATCGTACTTCACCTTCCTAAAGTTTAGTGTTTTTGTTACCTTTTAGAAAAATTGTATGTTGCTGGTGTATGGTCTGGGGGCTTTAGGTCTGGTGGAGCCGTGGTGAGTATTTCTGATTCAAATGATCTCAAGTGTTAACAACTAGTATTGGGCAATAGATACTACTGTGTGTAATTGACATAAGCATTATGTTCACTACAGAATCTGGGGTGTACCTTTACCCTATCTATACCTATCTTTTACTTGCCACAGTTGCTCATAGAAAACAAGCATTACACAATTGATTACAGGTGAGAAAAAAAACTGTTGTTCAGGAGGGGAAGTTGGGGACAATACTGGATCTTTATACCATCCTGACTAAATGTCTTAAATAACAATGAACAAACTAAGTGTTCAAAATATTCCTGTCATTCTTTTATATTATAGGGGGTTTCTGCTTTTTGATTAAAGGTTTTCCAACTATACGATAATCACAGGGTGTCCTCAGCGATCATCTGTAAGGGAACCTGGCATCAAGTTTTCTATTTTCCTGCTACGTCACCACAGGGGAAATTAAGCAATATATGTTTAATTGTGCGATTCATGGATGTGCCAGGTACTCCAGAACAACAGATGTTTTTCATTGCTGCTCTGTGCTGTGCCTAAAAGATGAAAGTCCTGGACAAGGGGATCGCAGAATTCTCTAATATCGTGTTTTAAAAAAGTTTAGACAGTCCCTTTAAACTGCTGCTAATAAAAAGCTTTTGTGGTTGATTATTTTGCCAGTAGCATCTGGCTGTAAAAAATAATATAGGTCCTACATAATTCTTTTTAAAGGCGACACTTGCCTTTTTGAGCTGTCATTTACCTCCCTTAAAACATGAACAAGAAGCGTTTGGTGGGCAGCACCACTCAATTTGTGATTGTGAAAAAAATGCAAAGCACCTTAAACAAACCATAAACATACTTTAAAAAGTTGGTGTATAAACAGCATAAATGCATGCTTATTTATGTATAAAAATAAGAAAAATGTACCAGACATTACACTTAAATTATTCAGAGGGGGGCAAACCCTGATAAGCTGCCACCTCTAAGACCATTCCTGAATTTCTATATTCAGAAGTACATATAAACGGGTGCACAAAATAAGTGCAGAATCTTAAAACATGCCAAAACAAAAATGTGAGGTCAAAAAACAAAATTTGTCACCAGTAAATTATGCCCCTAGATAGGAGATTAAGTCCATACACACCCCACGTTTATAGCCACCAACTGTGGCTTTCTTAGGGGTGCTTATGTCTGTGACTATCCGCTCTACAAACAGATTCAGTGTTAAAGCTACATATCTCTTGCATCATCATTGTCATCATGCTGGAGTCATTGTAAAATTGAATACCTTCAAGTTCTCAGCAAGCATCAGGCTTAATTCCTGCCTTCATTACATGCAGAATGCGCCTTCACATTCCCTTGCATGAGCTCCCCTCTAGACGGTTATGGAAATTGTGTTTCCCAAGAGATAAAGGTGCGCATCCAGACGGAAAAGGAATGGATATTTCAGTTTATAATCTGAGGGCATATGTAAACTATGCGGAGTACGTCAGGGCATAATAAGAGGGTATAATAATGCGGTACATAAATAATAATCCATAGATGTGTGGCCAGTGTCGCACTGATAAATGGTGTCCAATCCTATCCCCCTTTTAGAACACACTGCATCTTTTGTGTCAACATATTCTCAGATCCAGAACTTTTTCATTTTTATTGGTACCATTTTGAGGTACATGCGACTTTTTAAACACTTTTTTGTATATTCCTTATTTAAGGGTTTTATACAAAATATAAAGGTAGAGGGGAAAAAAAGGCATAAGGGTACAGAAAGGAATATAGGGAGGGGGGAAGAGATATTACATTAACAGTGTAATATATCAAAAGCATATATTATTCAATAATGTGCTGACTATCCCAAAATGTACAACCAAGTTTTAAATTTGGAATTTTATAACTGAAAAGTAAATAGTTGGAGTCAATTCCATGCGTTATGAAAGAAGGGTATCAATGTATTGTATGAATTAAGTCTATTTATGTCAAATCAATATATAAGTAAGGAATTGTAAAATGTTCACCAGTCGTTCAATATCTGTTGAAATGTATAAAATCTTTGGTTCAGGATCCATTTCAACCATTCAAGATTTGTAGGAGGGTCTATATCTATCCAGTGTCTCGCTATCAAAGTTTTTGCAGTATTTATAAGGTATGGTACAATGTAATTAGGGTTAACATACTGATAAGTAGTGTCTAAATTAAGTAAGACCAGCTCTGGAGAAAGGATGATATTCTTTCTCAAAAATGTACTTATGTTCAATGAGTTTGCCAAAACGAGCGGATTACTAAACAATTGAACCAAATATGTAGCAGAGAGCCTTTGTGTTTATGACATCTCCAGCACGTAGAGGCATAAGTAGGGTCAATTTTATTCAGAGTTTCTGGAGTTTTGTACCGTCTTGCAATGATTTTATAATTAAAGGGGTTGTCCGAGATAAAAATGACTTTGTGTTAATGCTTGTAATTTATAAATGTAAACACATTTACTTGTGACGTGCCGTGTATGGGCTGTTCTGCTGCACAGCCCGAAACGCACATGCGCGGTCCCTGCTGTTCTTGCGGTCCCTGCTGTTCTCGCGCATTGCGCGTTACAACAGAACAGCCCATACCGGGCACATCACAAGTGACGTGTTGTATAACTGGAAAAGAATTGAAGATCATCACAGCGGCCAGAGAGTGACGTCACCCATCAAGTACCCCACGACAGGATCTGGAAACGGGGCCACTTTGGAAAATATAAGTATATCACAAATGTATTTACAAGCATTAACACATAGTAATTTTATCTCGGAAAACCCTTTAAGATTCTTGTTGATATTGAAAATGAGTGAGAATTTTTAAGAACTAATTTGGTTTGGTCTGCTATAAAAGTAGTGTTCAGTTCGTTCTCCCACTTTGATATGTATGAGGGTGGGTTGTGCAGTGGCGCTAGAGTTTTATATAGTTTTGAGATCATGCCTCTAATAGGTTTACTTTGAGCATAAAATTTAGTCAATAGGTTGAATGGTGTTGAATCGATAACATCTTAGAAAAAGGCTTTTGCAGATTCTAGGATGATCTTAGATTCTTGAGCATTTAGAGTCTTTAAAAGTAAGTAGAAGTTTCAGGTCTTGAATAATATCATTATTTACAATTAAAGAGAACCTTTCACCTGCCCATACATGTGCAGCTGAGTGCAGTATTTACTAGGCAGGGCTGCACTTTAAATTTTTCTCCTACCCTCCTCCATTATTTAGATATCGGTGCCGTTATATTTGGCGCCCGATATTTAAATAACATCCGTGAACCATCAATGGAGCATGTAATGGCAAGGGGGCGTGTAACATCGCTCTGACACTGTCCAATCAGCTATGGACAGTGCCACAGCAAGAGCTGGAGAGGGGAGAGCGTGTGCGCACGCAAGCGCAGTTCTGAGCTGTATGCGCGCACGCTCTCCCTCACTCTCCAGCTCTCGGCAGACAAGGATAAGACTGTGTGATCTCTTACGAGAGATCACACAGTCTTGTCCTTGTCTGCCGAAAGCTGAAGAGTGAATAGGGGGCGGCGCGCAGTCTGCCAAGAGTTGAAGAGTGAGTGAGAGCTTGCGCGCGCACGCTCTCCTCTCTCCAGCTCTTGCCGTGGCAAAAACCCCGTTGAATTCAATGGGAGACGGAAAAAACATCTGCAAACGGCCGCCGCGGTTTTTGATGCTGTTTTTGTCAAAAAAACGGTCAATTTTTTTCCTTTGCCTGGAAGAAACCTGCAAGGTGAACTTAAGGTGGATTGCGTCTCTGTACTCAATGTATGGTAGTCTAATCCTTCCTAATTTCTTAGGCTTGGTCAAGGTTTCATGTTGTATTCTAAAGCCTTTGAAATGCCATATAAATTTTGATGTCATTTTTTTAAGATTATTGAATAAGGACTGAGGATTTTTTATTGGTAGGGTCTAGAGGAGATAGAGAACTCTAGGAAAAACTATAATTTTGATGAGAATGGTTTTACCAAACCAATAAATTTGCATTGAGGTCTAGTTGTTAAGGTATTTTTCTATCTTTTCCAGTAAGGGCTTGAAATTAAGATCATACAAGTTCGTTATTTCTGAACTTATCTTTATACCTAAGTAAGATTAGTATTTTTGAAGGGAGAAGTGTTGGATAAGGCGATCCAATTTCTTGTACATACATTTATGTTGAAGAGTTCTGACTTAGAGTTGTTTATTTTAAAGGTGGAGATTACTCCAAACATTTCAAATTCTTTAAGCAGGATCTTAGAGCCTGTTCACATCAGTGCTCGCTTCCGTTCATCTGTTTCATTTAACCTCTCCGTCACAAACAGATGAACGGAAAGCCAAACGAAACTATCGCATCCGTTTGAAATTGATTTCAATGGTATTTTTTTCTTTCAGTTGGTTTCAGTTTGACTCTATTCCACTAGGTTTCTCTTTTCTTCACGGAAACAATAGAGTAGTCAACTACGCTATTGTTTCCGTGAAAAAAACAGAAACCTAGTGGAACGGAGGCAAACTGAAAGAAAAATAATACCATTGAAATCAATGCTAATGCAAACGTAAACGATAGTGGCTTTCCGTTTATCTGTTTCTCTGATGGAAAGGTTGAACAGAGCAGATGAATGGAACCCAGCACTGATGTGATCAGGCCCTAAAGGGATTTTTGTGTGTTAGAGAGAATAATGAGCATGTCATCTAAAAAGTTGCATGAAAATACCCTGAATGCCTTGAGTTTTCTCTGATCTTTTGGGCAAGAACTTCCATTGTTAAAAATTAAGGGGGATAGTGGACAACCTTGTCTCGTACCATTCCCACATTTAAATGGATGGGATAGGTCTCAGTTTTTTTTAAAGGTAATTTTATTAAAACCTCATAGCAAAACAATGGTACAAATATAAAACTGTAAAATCCTGAGCATTGCATAAAGTAATACAATAGTACCAATTGTACAAGGTCAGTTATTGACATAAAACAAACAAACAAACAAACAAACAAACAAACAAACAAACAAACAAACACACAGATAAATTTTTCCACATATTGATATGCATATAAGTTAAAACACAAAAACGAAACTCTAACAAACAAACTTTCCTTATCAGCAGTATATATAATATCAAATCTGTTGAGGACCAGTCAAAGGGAGAAGATTGGCGGAAGAATGAGGGCTCAAACAGAGACATAAACAACTCGAGATCCAGTCGATCTGGGCTATGTCAAGAATATGAGCTGGTATCAGGACACCCACGTGCTTCATAAGTGAGTTTAAAAAGTGGCGGGGTAGAGTTGCTAATGTAATCCATGATGACAACATAGGTACCTTAGGATGTTTCCAATCCAGGAGTATATTTTTTTTTAGAATAAAATAATAGTAGCATCATGAGAGATCTAACTGCCACAGCAGGTAAAAGTTCTTCCACCAGTAATAAAAGACAAGTTCTGGGTTCAAGTATACGAGGGAGTCCTACTTTAACCCCTTCAGGACTGAGCCTGTTTTGGCCTTCAGGACGAAGCCGATTTTTCAAATCGGACATGTGTCACTTTATGTGGTAATAACTCCGGAATGCTTTTGCCTATCCAAGTGATTCTGAGATTGTTTTCTCGTGACATATTGTACTTTATGTTAGGGAAAAAATTTATTCGATAAATTCAATATTTATTTGTAAAAAACACCAAGATTTAGAGAAAATTATCAGAAATTTGCATTTTTCTAAATTTAAATGCATCTACTTGTAAAATAGATAGTAATACCACACAAAATACTTACTAGTTTATATTTCCCATATGTCTACTTCATGTTTGCATCGTTTTTTGAACATTTTTTTATTTTTCTAGGATGTTACAAGGCTTAGAACTTTAGTAGCAATTTCTCATATTTTCAAGAAAATTTCAAAAGCCTATTTTTTCAGGGACCAGTTCAGTTCTGAAGTGGCTTTGAGGGCCTTATATATTATAAAGTCCCCATAAATCACCCCATTTTGAAAACTGCACCCCTCAAAGTATTCAAAACAGCATTCAGAAAGTGTTTTAACACTTTAAGCGTTTCACAGGAATTAACCCCTTAATGACCGGGCCATTTTGCACGTTAATGACCAAAGATTATTTTTTGTTTTTTCATGGTCGCATTCCAAGAGTCGTAACTGTTTTTGTATTCCGTCTATATAGCCGTATAAGGGCTTGTTTTTTTGCGGGACGAGTTGTATTTGTAATTGTACCATTTTTAGATGCTTATAATATATCGATTAACTTTTATTAACTTTATTTTAGGAGAGAATTGAAAATAAGCAGCTATTCCAGCATTGATTTTCACGTTACAAATTTACGCCGTTTACTATGCAGCGTAAATAACATGTTCACTTTATTCTATGGGTCGGCACGATTACGGGGATACCAAATATGTAAGGGTTTTATATGTTTTCCTACGTTTGCACAATAAAAAGCCTTTTAGAAAAAAATTACTTGTTTGTGCATCGCCGCATTCCAAGAGCCGTAACATTTTTATTTTTCCGTCGATGTGGCCGTATGGGGGCTTGATTTTTGCGGGCCAATGTGTAGTTTTCATTAGTACTATTTTGGGGTACATAGGACTTATAGATTCATTTTTATTTAATTTTTTATGGGGGGAATGGGAGAAAAGAGAGAATTTTGCCGTTGTTTTTTGCGGGTTTTTTGGACGCCGTTCATCCGGCGGTTTAATTAATGTGTTCATTTTATTGGTCAAGTTGTTACGATCGCGGGGATACCATATATGTGTATGTGTATTTGTTTTGACACTTTTACTAAATAAAACCACTTTTTGGGCAAAAAAAGTCGTTTTATTTGATTTTCACTGTAATGATTTTATTTTTTTTCCACCAACTTTATTTAACTGATTGACATTTTTTTTTTTAGTCCCACCAGGGGACTTCACTATGCGATGTGCCGATCGCATATATAATGCTTTGGTATACTTCGTATACCAAAGCATTATTGCCTGTCAGTGTAAAACTGACAGGCAACCTGTTAGGTGATGCCTCCGACATCGCCTAACAGGCAGATGCTGAAGGCAGACTTGGGGGTCTTTGTTAGACCCCTCGCTGCCATGGAAACCCGACGGCGACCCGCGATTTGTTTGCAGGGGCGCCGATGGGGTGACAGAGGGAGCTCTCTCCCTCTGTCAAACACATTAGATGTCGCTGTCACTATTGACAGCGGCATTTAATGGTTTAAACTGCCAGAATCGGAGCGCGCTTCGATTTCGGCAGTTACAGCAGGAGCCAGGCTGAGTATAACAGCCGTGCTCCTGCTGCTGATCGCGTGGGTACACTGTCAGTACCCGCGCAATCACAGGACGGATATATACGTCCTCCTGCGCGAACTAGCAGCTGCAGAGGACGGATATATCCGTCCTTCGGCGTTAAGAGGTTAAAGCAAAGTAGAGGTGAAATTTACAAATTTCATTTTTTTTTCCGAAAATTAATTTGTAATACATATTTTCTGTACCACAGAAGGTTTTACCAGAGAAATGCAACTCAATATTTATTGCCCAGATTCTGCAGTTTTTAGAAATATCCCACATGTGGTCCTAGTGCGGTAATGGACTGAAACACCGGCCTCAGAAGCAAAGGAGCAACTAGTGGATTTTGGGGCCTCCTTTTTTTAGAATCTATTTTAGGTACCATGTCAGGTTTGAATAGGTCTTGTGGTACCGAAACAGTAAAGACCCCCCAAAAGTGACCCCATTTTGGAAACTATACCCCTCAAAGAATTTATCTATGGGTATAGTTAGCATTTTGAACCCACAGTTTTTTTGCTAAATTTATTTGAATTAGTATGTGAAGATGAAAATCTACTTTTTTTGTGAAAAAACTTACAATTTTTACATATTTACAAGGAATAAAGTAGAAAAAACACCCCAACATATGTAAAGCAATTTCTTACGATTATAGCAATATCCCACATGTGGTAATAAACTGCTGTTTGGACCCACAGCAGGCCTCAGAAGGGAAGGAGCACTATTTGGATTTTGGATTTCTGATTTTGCTGGAATAGTTTTCAGTGCCGCGTCACGTTTGCAATGCACTGGAGGGATGAAAACCATGGAAACCCCCCAATAGTGACCCCATTTTGGAAACTACACCCCTCAAGGAATTTTTCTAGGGGTAAAGTTAGCATTTTGACCCCACAGTTGTTTTGCTGAAGTCATTGGAATTAGTCTGTAAAGGTAAAAATCGACTTTTTTTCTGTAAGAACTTAGAAATTTTTAATTTTTACAAGGAATAAAGGAGAAAAAACACCCCAACATTTGTAAAACAATTTCTCCTGATTACGTAAATACCCCATATGTGGTAATAAGCTGCTGTTTGGACCCACACCGGGGCTTAGAGGGGAAGGAGCGCTATTTGGCTTTTGGAGCTCAAATTTAGCTGGAATAGTTTTTGGGTGTCATGTCGAATTTGCAAAGCCCCTGAGGTACTAAAACAGTGTAAATCTCCCAAAAGTAACCCCATTTGGGAAACTACACCATTTAAGGAATCTATCTAGGGGTATAGTGAGCATTTAGGCCCCACACGTCTTTTGCAGAATTTATTAGAATTAGGCCGTGAAAATTAATATCAACATTATTTCCACTAAAATTTCACAAAGGATAAAGGAGAAAATGCACCCCAACATTTGTAAAGCAATTTCTCCCGAGTACGGCAATACCCCACATGTGGTCATAAATGTTTTTTCATTAGAAAATAAATTAACCCTTTCCGGACTGATTCATGTTTTGCTTTTTCTTTTTAGTTTTTCCTCCCCGCTTTCCGAGAGCCACAACGTCTTTATTTTTCTGTCAATAGAGCGGTGTGGGGGCTTATTTTTTGCGGGGCGAGCTATAGTTTTATTGGTACCATTTTTTGGTACATGAGACTTTTTCAACACTTTTTATTACATTTTTTGGTAGAGCGAAGGTGACAAAAAAACAGCGATTTTGCCATTTAAAATTCTTTATTTTTCACGGCGTTCACCATGCGAGTTCAATAATGGTATATTGTAATAGCTTGGACTTTTATGGATGCAGCGATACCAATTTTGTGTGTTTTTTTTATTTTTTGACATTACTTTAGAGAAAAAATATTAAAAGGATTTATTTTTGGACTTTAAATATTTTTTTATTTTTTTTCCACTAATAATAACTATTTACTTTTGTTTTTACATATTTTATTAGTCCCCCCTGGGAGACTTGAACCAGCAATCGTTAGATCACTGGTAGAATACACTGCAATACTAATGTATTGCAGTATATTGTGATTTTTACATGCTCCTGTAACAGCGCGATTGCTGTTTCTGTCCGTTAGTCCCGGGTATCCGCTGTAATACACAGCTGACACCCGCAGCGTATGGCGCGGGCTCAGCGCGTGAGACGCTCCATATATCACCCCCCACACCATGACATGCTATTAAGTCATGGTGCGCGAAGGGTTTAATGCGCAGCCGATGGTGGAAAGTGAAAATTACAATTTTCCACTGATGTGCCATTTTAGTGCACTATATGTTGTGCCCAGTTTGTGCCACAAATACCACAAATAAAATATTAACCGGGTTCTCCTGGGTATGGCGATGCCATATCGGTGGACGTAAACGGCTGTTTGGGCAGACTGTAGGGCTCAGAAGGGAGGGACGCTATTTGGCTTTTGGATTTTGCTTGGTAGAAGCTCTGGCGTTTTGCTGGTATTTCAGTTTATAATGTGGGGGCAAATGTAGGTTGGGCAGAGTACATCAGGGCATAATAAGAGGGTATAATAATGGGGTAAATAAATAATAATCCGCAGATATGTGGCCAGTGTTGCACTTATATTATAAATGGCGCCCGATCTTATCCGCTTTTGGAACGCTCTGCACATTTTGCATCGCCATATTCTGGGAGCCGGAACTTTTTTTTATTTTTTCACCACCGGAGCTGTGTGAGGGCTTATTTGTTGCGGGACAATCTGTAATTTTCATTGGTACCATTTTGGGGTACATGTGATTTTGTTGATCACTTTTTATTCCAATGTTTCAGCAAGCCAGGTGACCAAAAACCATCAATTCTGACAATGATTTTTATTTATTTTTTTAGAGCGTTCACCCTGGGCTATAAATGACCGTTATATTTTATTCTGCGGGTTGGTACGATTACGGCCATACCATATGTATATAGGTTTTTTTATGTTTTGCAGCGTTTGCGCAATAAAATAACTTATTTAGAAAATAATTTATTTTTTGTGTCACCATATTCTGAGAGCCGTAACTTTTTTATTTTTCAGTCAAAAAAGCTGTGTAGGGGCTTGTTTTTTTGCGGGACGGGTTGTAGTTTGTATCGGTACAATTTTGGAGTACGTGCGACTTTTTGATCACTTTTTATTGTATATTTTGTGAGGGGTGGTGACCAAAAAATAGTGATTCTCGCTTTGTTTTTCATTTATTTTTTTTGCGGTGTTCACCGTGCGGGAAAAATAATATTATAGTTTTATAGTTGGGGTCGTTACGAACGTGGTGATACCAAATATGTGTACTTTTTTTTTACGTGTTCTTTTTTTTTCCTATAATAAAAGACTTATTATAGGAAAAAAAGCAGTTCATGTTTATGTCACTTATAACTTTTATTTTTACACTTTTTTTAAAACATTTTTATTCTTTTTTTTACTTTTTTCACTTGTCCCACTAGGGGACACTTAGGCTTGCAGCTCTGATCGCTGCTGAAATACATAACACTACACACGTAGTGTAATGCATTCCAACTGTCATTGTGACGTGACAGTCACACTGACAGGAAGCCTACGACGACCACCCTCCGGGTGGTCCTCATAGGCTTCTGTACATGGCAACCCGGAAGCCATTGTCTGGCGTCCGGTTGCCATGGGTACGATCGCCAGCCCCCGTGATTTCACATTGGGGCTGCCGATCGGCGCTAAACACCTTAATTGTGGCGTTCAAATCGAACGCCGCAATTAAGGGGTTAACTGCCGAAATCAGCGGCGATAGGCCGCTGATCGGCAACGGGGAATGCAGGGCAGACGCCCTGCACAGTTAACCGCCGCTGCGGTGTAGCGCCGCGCGGCGGTTAACTGTCAAAGCACAGACGTAACTGCACGTCAAGGTGCGCAAACTTACTGCTCACCTCAACGTACAGTTACGTCAAGGTGCGGGAAGGGGTTAAGCTCAAGAAATTCCAGTACTTCAGTCAAGACAGTATTAATAAGTAGACACTCCCAGAACATATGTAGGAAATTGGCAACGTGGACAGATAGGATTAGGTAAGCGTCCCATCCTAAATCATTTGGAAGGTCTGTAATAGATTTGGTGGAAACATTTTAGATATAATTTTGTAGATATCAAGGGACCTGTTAGAGCAGATAGGATTTCCTGATGATCGTCTGTAGATACAGAGGGAAGAGTCTGAGACCATCGGTCCATTGCTCTATCAAGTTTATGGGAAGATACAATTAATATGGATAATGGTTTAGCCAACATCTCTTGTGTCACCCAATCCTCCACCAGGGACGTACATAGTTTGACATTATACCCTGCAAATTGCGACAAAAGAGCGTGTCTAAGCTGGAAATAACGGAACCTGAGGTGGGTCGGGTTCTGATGTTTGGACCTAAGTTGTGCAAAAGCAGCTATTTTATCTTCCACTACCACATCCTCCAAGGTTAATATACCCAGGGTTGCCCATTTACCAGGGTTAGAAAGTCCTCGTAACTGTGTCAGAAGTGGGTTATACCAGAGAGGTGTCCTAGGGAACCAGGACCGCTCCTTTGAGTTAAAAAGCAGCATTGATCTCTGCCAGAACTTGTGAATAGTCTTCATTGGGCCTGTAAGTGTGTGTCCCGGGGGGGGGGGGGGGTGCTGTCTATAAATAGTGTTTACTAGAGCTTTATAGGAACCGAGAAATTAAGCTTCCCGGGATAGCTCTCCGTTAATCTTAATCCTGGAAGAGGGGTTCTTGTATAGGGTCATGATTTTTTCCAGCATATAATCTGGGAAGCCAAATTTTAAGAGTTAATTTTAAAAATGTACAATTGATGGTATCAAATGCTATTTCTGCATCTGTCGTTAAAAGGGCTAATGGAACGTTCTGTTTTTTAGCATATTGGATGATGTAGAGAATTCTCAATGTGTTGTCTTTTGCCTCTCTGTTAGGAGTGAATTCTATTTGTTTGGGGTTTATGAGAGAAGGAATTTAAGGCAGTATCCTGTTAGCAAGGATCTTAGTGTAAATTTTAACGTTGCTGTTAATTAAGGAAATTGGCCTAAATGTTACTAATTCTATTATATCTTCAACTTCTTGAATTGAGAAAGGGTTGTAAAGTATTAGGCCTCATGCACACGACCGTGGTGTTTTTCTGGTCCGCAAATTCCAGGACCGTGTTCCGTGGAATGTCATCCGCAGTTCATCCGTATGTAATCCGCAGTTCATCCGTATGTAATCCGCAAAAATGCGGATGAAAAAAAAAAAAAAAAAAAAAGGACTTTTAAACAGGATGCCAAAAGCTTGGTCAAACCCCCTTTAGAAGGTCACATGATCGCTCTGGAGCCATTTCCTGCTGCATTTTTCCTGATCTTTGCTTTGTGCGAGTTCAGTGAGATTGCGCTGCTGATATAGCTGTGGTTTTTGTCAGTTACTCACTGCGAACATGTCTTCTGATGATGTGGATGATGTACTCCTGCACTGGCTCCTCTCCAGGCGATTTGGACTTCGACCACCAATGCTGGACGAAGAACCGAGGAGGAGGAGGAGGAGATATTGGGTTCACCCCATTATCTCACAACGGCTTAGGAAGGGGCATTTTAACATGCTGTACTCAGACCTGCGGCAGCACCCGGACAAGTTCCTCAGCTACTGCCGTATGTCCGTGCAAACTTTTGACTGTCTGCTGGCGGACCTTCGTCCTGGACTGATCTTCCAGGACACCACCATGAGACGTTGCATTTCTCCAGAGGAACGCCTGATCGTCACTCTGAGGTAAGAAAACCTAAATACCCTTCTACGACATGTCTCTACCCTGCAAACAATATTAGTATACTTGTCCCCTGTGCATATTGCCGCCTTGCCACCGTGCTGCAGATATTTTTCCTGTATGTGCATATTTTGTTATATATGTTTGTTTTTTTTTACAGATTTCTTGCTACCGGCAACTCCTTTGCATCGCTACATTTCCAGTTTCTGCTGGGGTGCTCCACTATTTCGAAGATTGTCAAGCTTACCTGCAAAGTCATCTGGCAGCAACTTCGAGCAGCAGTTATGCCAAAGCCCAAGCCAGAGGACTGGATTCGGATTGCCGATGGCTTCTTACAATCAGCACAGTTTCCCAACTGTGTTGGTGCGCTAGATGGTAAGCACATCCGCGTAAAAAAGCCTGCTCACTCAGGGTCTCAGTATTTCAATTATAAGCAGTTTTTCTCGGTGGTGCTGTTGGCCTTGGCTGACAGTGACTATCGGTTTATAATTGTCGATATTGGTGCCTATGGAAGCTCTGCGGATGCTGGCATCTTCAGGGCTTCCAGAATTGGTGAACGTCTAGCATCTAACCAGCTCGACCTTCCGGAACCTAGACAGCTTCCAGGATCTACAGGACCACCAGCACCCTTTGTCATTGTGGGTGATGAAGGTTTCGGACTGTTCCCTCACCTGATGCGTCCATTCCCTAGGCGTGGCTTAGATGAACAGAGGCGCATTTTTAACTACCGCCTTACCCGTGCAAGACGGTATGTGGAGTGCGCCTTCGGAATTCTAAGCAGCAAGTGGCGTGTGTTCCAGAGCTCCATTCAGATGAATCCTGAAAATGTGACAAAGGTTTTACAAGCGTGTGTTGTCCTCCACAATTTTCTGAGGATTCATGAGTCGGCAGTGGACGCAGAGCTGAACCATTTCTCAACTAATTACATCCCTTTGGACTACACACCACATGGAAGACCTGGAGTGTCTGGACTGGCAGTCCGTAATTTGTATACAGACTATTTTGTATCACCTGAGGGAGCAGTTCCTTGGCAAAGGGATGTGCTTCGTCTGCCAAATTAAAATTTTAGAGGGACTGTTGTATTTCCTGTTTATGTTACAAATGTTAGTAGTTAAAGTTGCAGTAGTAGAGTAGGGACTCGCAAGAGAATGAGGACCCTTGACGCGGGTTGCGAGCTAATGTATTTCTGTTTTGTTTTTTTAAATTCTTTATTAATTAAAAAAAAAAAAATGCGATTATTTGCATTTGGCAGAAATGCAAACCAATACCTCATTATGTTTTGCAATAATAATAAAGACAAACACATAATTAACTATAAACTTATTTTATTTCTTGCATAAAATAGTGTCAACAAACATAAACAAAACTATGTTATATAAGTAAATTATAAATTGTA
Source organism: Rhinoderma darwinii (assembly GCF_050947455.1). Classification (NCBI taxonomy): domain Eukaryota; kingdom Metazoa; phylum Chordata; class Amphibia; order Anura; family Rhinodermatidae; genus Rhinoderma; species Rhinoderma darwinii. The sequence continues at coordinate 45,126,713 of NC_134698.1, read as the reverse complement.
GAAGGATTGCGAAGGTGCAGGTTCATGATGTGGTCGTGGAACTGCCTCCCCCTGCTGCATTTGCCCATACTGTTGCTGAGAAGGTCCTGGCATGCCATAAACTGAACGATCGTCACTGAATAGCGGCATTGAGTCTACATATGACGGATGCTGGATGCCTTGGGCGGTTGCTGCAGGTGCTGGAGGGACAGAGTTGAAGGTGCTTGCATCACACCCCCGTCTATGAAACTCGATGGCCTGATGCATTGCACGTGGGTCAGGATGTGTCGCAAATATTTCCACGACTTCCATTAGTGCTGTTTGGCACCTTATCTGTCTGGAAATTGGCACTCTTTTAAGAATATTAGAGAGAGCGCGACAGAAGGTGCCCTCTTCAGTTTCAGTAGCTCTTTTCTCCAAGTGTTCTAATACACGCAAGTCGACTTCCTGCCTTGGCTCTGTACGTGTTGGACCTTTGGCAGAACGTCGACGTTTACCTCGGGGTATAATTTCTTCGTCCGCGGCACAGACTGGATTATCCACTGTTGTTGGTTCCGCTGTCACAGGAGTGGAAGTGGACCTAGCAGTCCCCAAAGCTACGTCAGGCTCTTCAATTTGAGTCTCATCAGAGTCTTCTTCTTCCTCCAGATTATCCTTGGTTCTGTTTGAAAATGAAAACATAATGTTAGGGAATTTTTGTAGTAATTTAAAGTCATGTCTACAGCTGGGCAAATACACTATGTATGCATCACTACATGCAGAGCCCTAACTAGGAAAGACAGGGCCGCATAGCAAACTTTTGACTGGGGCCATCCCTCCACTGGGTGTCACACCCCCCCCCCCCCTTGTAGATAGTGCCTTTTTTGCTGCCCCCACCCCTGTAGATAACGCCATACAGCCCCACACTGTACACTGTATGGCATTATCTACCGGGGTACTATATGGCGTTATCTATAGGGGGACTGTACGGCGTTATCTAGTGAGGGGGCTGTATGCCGCTAACGCCATACAGGCCCCCCTCCCTGCCCCCCGGACAAATGCCACCTATAGTGTGTCCTACAAATACATGCGTTATCGCTGGCAGCGATAGGGTGAAGGGGGGACTGAAAGTCCCCTTAATTTCTGCCGTCTGCACAGCTCCAAAAAATTGAAAGGAGCGCTGGGTATGTATGCGCACAAGCACGACTTTGGCTCCATTCATTTTTACGGAGCTGGAGAAAGTACGAGGTTTGGGATGGAGAAGTTCAAGGTACTTTCTGTCCCCCGTTCTCCCTGTCAATGCCAGCGATCACACATGTATCCCCTATTCAGTGGTTAGGGGATACATGTCTGTTGTTTAATGTCAGAGCGGGGAGATACCTCCCTGCTCAGCCGTAGTGTTCAGTTGCGTCCCGCTGTAGCCGTCATAGCGGCTGCTAGCGGAGCCTCCGGACATGGTGGAGTCCCCTCATGCCGCGGTCCCCGTAGCAGTCGCTACGGCTGCTACAGCGGTACTTACACAACTGGCTACATGGGCAGACTACAATGATCAAAGTATATAAGCAATACTTACGGGCCAACCTGCATTACATCAAGAAGAAACGAAAGTTGTTTGGTGTACATGTATGGCTTTTTTTTCAGACGTCCGTCTCCGCTCTTTCCCTTGTCATTCATCTCACGCTTTAATTGGTCTCGGCACGTGTTCCAGCGTGTTTTGACGTTTTCGACTATGATATAAAATAAACCAATCACAGATCAACATTTTAGAAGAGTACATTACTAGATATTAGGAAATGTTGTTTATTATATGAAAATGATGCTGCAAATTTTTGTTGTTTACGCAACAAATCTGCACCTACATTTGCATATTTGACAGGTAATTCCGACGTTGCAGAAACTACAGCAGACTTGCCACGTTTTCCATGTGCCCACACGACAGCGTCCGTAACGGCTGAAATGACGTTGCTGGTTTCAGGAGAAAACATCACCCGTAATTTCAGCCGTAAAGGCATGTGCTGGCGCTTTAACGCAGCGTCCTTTACGGACGTAATTGATTTTCATAGGAGCCCATGAATAACGGCTCCAATTATGGCACAAGAAGTGACAGGTCACTTCTTTGACGCGGGCGTCTATTGACGCGTAAATATACACGCCGCTTGAACACACAAACGTCAGCCCATTGCTTTCACTGGGCAGATGTTTGTCAACGCTATTGCGGCGTATTTAGCGTGCGTAATAGAGGTCAAACACCCCCGAATTACGTCCGTAATTAGTGTGTGGGAACATACCCTCATAGTGACATGTCACGTTTTGATCGGTGCTGTTCAGAGCCATGAGACCCCCACAATCTCACGTGCACTTCTGCAGCTTCATTTCAGCGATTGGTGGGTGTTTCAGTGATCCAACCGCCAACAATCAAAACGTCAGGCATGTCATTATGACATGACAGGAGTACTCAGAAACCGCATCAAGGTGTGAAACTTACCCATGCGCTTCTTTTGCACTTTAGTTGCCTTCTCCCACTCGGTAAGATGCACCTCACTGCAGACCTCCTGCCAGGCAAGATCTTTCAGATTCCTGTCTGCATATTCTTCCACCCGCTTATTCCACAGACAGGGCTTGTGCTGGACCAGGATGATTAGTTTCTCGACGTTTATTGAAGCCATGCTGCTCTCTGCTGCTCTCTGCTGCTCTCATGCACTGTCTCCAGACTTCACGACGACAGAAGTCATTCCCGGTCGTCGCCTAGCAACACTTCTGCAAATCCGCAAACTGCGGATGACACACGGCGGTGTATCCGCAATTTCCACGGGCCCATTGACTTCTATTGGCATGTCCGCAGCGCATTTGCGGCCCGTAATAAGACATGTCCGGAGTTTCTGCGGCACGGATGTGCGGACATGCGGAGAGCCGTGAAAACACGGATAGTGGGTATGGCCACATAGAAATGAATGGGTCCGCAATTAACCCGTGGATTTGCGGTTGAATTGCGGACGCAAAAACACGGTCGTGTGCATGAGGCCATAATATGTGGTCAATGCAGGGCAAATTATTGTTAACTAAAACTTTATTTATTGTTCTTGTCTTATCCTGGCAGTATTGACTTTTGGTATCCAGATTGTAAAGTTCTTCATAAGGCGGGATTCACACGACCGGGTCGCGCCCGAGCCCGAGTGCCGGCCGGTAAAATCGGCCATTCTGCCCGGCCGGTTTGCATAAAGTTTTGCATCCGTGCCGGGCCGGGCAGATCTGGACAGTGACATCAGCGGCAACTCCTGAAGGGGAATCCCCATGTGTTCGGGGATTCCGCTTCAGGAGTTTCCCCTGATGTCACTGCCCAGATATGGACAGAGACATCAAGCGCTCTGTCCAGGAGCGGAATCCCCGAAAACACGGGGATTCCACTCCTTCAAGGAGCTAAAATGGAGCTAGCACATAGCAGAGCGGGGAGATACCTCCCTGCTCTGCTATAGTGGCGTCGCTGCAGTAGTAGCAGCCGCAGCAGCTGCTAGCGGCGCCATCGAAGGTGTCGCCGGGCCAGGGCGCTTTTAAAACAAGCAGGGGAAGGGAGCCAGCGCAGCGCAGTGCTCCCTTCCACCTGCTGTACACCCCGGCCCTGCCACACAGTGTACAGCGATGCCATTCGTCAGAATGGCATCAACTTCTCCTCCTCACATGCACTCTGCGCTGTGAAGAGGAGGAGATAGAGCGCAAGCGCCGGAAAACCCGGCTATCACTCGGGACACATCCCGATGATGGCCATGTATTACCCGGCCCCATAGACTTCTATGGGAGCCGGGCGGCCAGGTAACCGGCCGAAGATAGAGCATGTCCTATTTTTTGACGGCCGGTTTCCCCGGCCGTCAAAAAATCGGTTGTGTGAATAGCCCCATTAGGGGTCTATTATTCCTAATGCAGCCGAGTGCCGGCCGATTTATGAACGGCCGGCACCCGGCCGAGAAACCCTGTCGTGGGAATGAGGCCTTAGGCTTCGTTCACATCTGCATCGGGACTCCATTCATGAGTTCCGTCGTAGCTTTCTGTCAGGAAATTCCATCCAAACTGAAACAAACGGTAAAAATAGGTTTCCGTTTGCATCACCATTGATTTCAATGGTGACGGATCCTGTGAAAATGGATTCCGTTTGACCTTGTTGTGCAAGGGTTCCGTCGTTTTGACGGAATGAATAGCGGAACCCTTGCACAACGGTGACAAACGTAAACCATTTGCACCAGATCCATCACCATTGAAATCAATAATGATACAAATGGAAACCTATGGTTTCCGCTTGTTTCAGTTTGGATACCATTCATGGGTTCCCCTGACGGAAAGCTCAGACGGATCCCATGAACGGAGTCCCGACGCAGATGTGAACGAAGTGTAATATGTATTCGAAATTCTGCCCATTTCTTCTGTTGTGTGTATGAGGTTATTAATTTGGTCTTTTACTTTTGGGATATATATTGCAGCGTTGTGCTTTTTTATTAAGAGATAAGTTTATTACCACATTTGTCAGATTGGACATAAGGCCTAAATTTTTCAGTATTACTTTTAAGCAGTTCGGATCTAAGTATTTATAAATATTTTTCGAGAATGAGGCTCAAAATTTTCTTATATGTAGATTCTAGCAAGCGGATGTTAGCTAATAGTTCTTTAGTATTTTTCGGTTTCTTTTTTTTTTTTTTTTTCCTAAAGACCCAATTCAATTGGATAACTCTTAAAAACTGCTTTGTGAGTCTCTCAAATTTTAGCATTAGGCTGGGCTCCCACAGTGCAGATTTGCTGCAGATTGTGCATGCGTTTTTTAAGCTAAAACCAGGAACGGAACCTAAACAGAAGAAATATCTAAAGAAAGGCCTTATAGGTCTGTTCTCCTGGATCTAGTTCTGTTTTATTCTTACAAAATGATGGCAAAATCTGCAGCAAATCTGCACTGTGGGAACCCAACCTTACACTTTCTGTCTGGGCAGCTTTCTTTGAAAAAGTTTTGTATGCACCCAAGTATATAAGCTACATCATTATTTTTAATGGGCTTTTATTTAGTTTCCAGTTATCCCCTTTATGACGAAGGATGGATATACCCGTCCTGTGAAGGTGCTAGTTCCCACATAAGGACGGATATCTGATTGCGTGGGTACTGCCACAATACCCACGCGATCAGCGGCAGAAGCACAGCTGTTATTCACAGCCTGGCTCCTGCCGCAACTGCCGGAATTGAAGCGCGCTCCGATTTCGGCAGTTTAACCCATTAGCGACAGCGGCATCTAATGTGTTGTACAGAGGGAGGGAGATCCCTCTGTCACCCCATCGGCGCCCCCGAAAAGAAATCACGGGGCGCCATTGGGTTTACATGGCAGCTCAGGGCCTAACAAAGGCCCCCAGGTCTGCCTTCAGCAACTGCCTTTTAGCAGTTAAATAAAGTTTATGAAACAAAAAGTGTCAAAACAAATAACATATACACATATATGGTATCCCCGCGATCATAACAACTCGAACAATAAAAATAACACATTAATTAAACCGCCAGATGAACGTTGTCCAATAAAACCCGCAAAAAATAACGGTGAAATTCTTTCTTTTCTCCCGTTCCCCCCATAAAAAATAAAATAAAAGTTAATCAATAAGTCCCATGTACCCCAAAATAGTACTAATGAAAACCACACCTTGGCCTGAAAAAATCAAGCCCACATACAGCCACATTGACGCAAAAATAAAAAAGTTTCGGCTCTTGGAATGCGGCGATGCAAAAACAAGTTGTTTTTTTTAAAAGGGCTTTTATTGTGCAAACGTAGGAAAACATATAAAACCTTTATTTATTTTTAGAAGTGGTAACCTCGTAATCATCCCGACCCATAGAACAAAGGTAACATGTTATTTACGCTGCATAGTAAACGGCGTAAATTTATAACATGACAATCAATGCTGGAATAGCTAATTATTTTCAATTATCTCCAAAAAAAGTTAAGAAAAGTTAATCAATATATTATATTCATCCAAAAATGGTGCAATTGAAAAATACAACTTGTCCCGCAAATAACAAGCCCTTATACGGCTATGGCGACAGAATAAAAAAAAAGTTACGACTCTTGGAATATGACCGTGAGAAAACAACATTAATGTGAAAAATGGCCTGGTCATTAACCCCTTAAGGACGCAGACTAGTTCTGGCCTTAAGGCTCAGAGCCCATTTTTCAAATCTGACATATTTCACTTTATGTGGTAATAACGTCGGAATGCTTAAACCTATCCAAGTGATTCTGAGATTGTTTTCTCGTGACACATTGGGCTTCATGTTCGTGGTAAAATTTGGTCGATATATTCAGCGTTTATTGGTGAAAAATTGCAAAATGTAGAGAAAATTTTGAGAAAATATAATTTTTCAGAATTTACATGCATCTGCTTGTAAAACAGATGGTTATACCACCCAAAATAGTTACTAGTTCACATTTCCCATATGTCTACTTTAGATTGGCATTGTTTTTTGAACATTCTTTTATTTTTCTTGGACGTTACAAGGCTTAGAACATAAACAGCAATTTCTCATATTTTTAAGAAAATTTCAAAAGCCTTTTTTTTAAGGTACCTCTTCAGTTCTGAAGTGGCTTTGAGGGGCCTATGTATTAGAAACCCTAATAAAACACCCCATTTTAGACCCCTTAAAGTATTCAAAACAGCATTTAGAACGTTTTTTAACTCTTCAGGCATTTCACAGGAATTAAAGTAAAGTGGAGGCGAAATTTGCAAATTTCATTTTTCTTGCTGAATTTCTATTTTATTCTATTTTTTTTCTGTAACACAGAAGGTTTTACCAGAGAAAAACTACTAAATATGTATTGTCCATATTCTGCAGTTTTTAGAAATGTCCCACATGTGGCTCTACTGCGCTCGTGGACTAAAACACAAGCCCTAGAAGCAAAGAAGCACCTAGTGCATTTTGAGGCCTCTTTTTTATTAGAATATATTTTAGGTTTGAAAAGGTGTTGAGGTGCCAAAACAGTAGGAATCCCCCAATAGTGACCCCCATTTTGGAAACTACACCCTTCAAGGAATTCATTTATGGTTGTTGTTACCATTTTGACCCCACAGTTTTTTCACAGCACCTATTTGAATTGGGCTGTGAAATTAAAAAAATTTCATTTTTTCCAATAAAATTTAATTTGTGATCAAAATTTCTTATTTTCACAGGGAACAAAATACCCCATTTTTTTGCCCAATTTGTCCTTAGTGTGGCAATACCCCATTTGTGGTGATAAACTGCCGTTTGGGCCCATGGGAGGGCTCAGAAGGAAAGGAGCGCTATGTGTTTGTTGGAAAAATTAACAGGGACCCTAGTAGCTGGCAGGGATGAATTATATAAGCGAACAGATTGATGTGCAAGGGCACAGAAAATCCCAATTTCCCAGCTGCTATTGAATTGTTGCATTCATTAAAATATAACTTTTATTATTTTGTTTAGAAACAAGATGCAGCAGAGAAAAAATAATAAATGTACAACATTGAATTGAATTAAAAAGTTCAGAGTCGGTTAGCCCGACGTTTGAGATCTGGTGTGTGTTAGGATCTCATGAATATAGTGTGGCAGGCATGGTCAGCAGCTGCAGATTACTTGAAAAGCCTCTATGTCACACAGTAGTAGAGTGCAATGGCTAACACAGCAAAGATTATTAAAAAAGCGCTAGCCCCCCCGACATGTTTCACTGCTTCAGCAGCGTCCTCAGGGGATAATTTCGGGGCTAATACTCGCGCGTGCAGTTTCCTCTTCCTAATATAGTGGGGAGACACACCTACTGCGGTGTGTCATCCCCAGTGAGCGGCCAATGGGAATTGTGGAGAGGGACAAATCCTCGTTGTGTTTGATTGACACAATGACCGGCCTATGCAGTAAGGTAGCCGTCGTTCCAATCAAATGTCGGTCTCGGCGCATGCGCGCCATAGTCAAATCGGGTGATAGAATTTTGATGTTTAGAAGGACCGCTGTCATCATCAAAAACGCAGCGGAGGCTGGGCAATGCGCTGTGTGTACAGACGCATTGCATATTTTCAGCTGCGTCTGGGTTTACCTACGTATGGTAAGAGTACTTTGTTTGGAAGTAGCCAGTTATATAAATATGTACATACATATTGGGATGATGATGTCAGTTGGAGATACCAGGGATGGTATCCCAGACGTGATGACGCACATAAGAGGAAGGGAAAAGATGATATTAGTTTCAAATTGTACAAGAACAGTAAATTATGAACCTAGTGTTAGGTCTGCTTAAGGAAGTGTGCTAATATATTTATATATTTTTAGAAAATTGTATCACATAGTGGTAGAATAATAGGTGATAGTTGGTGACCATCAGTGCCAATGACTGTGGATATAGTATATTTAGGAGATATTGGATTGATGAATAGATAAGGGGAAACTATAGAAAGGCAGCAAAGGTGAAGCCTTTGTTTAGACCGTTAGGGCTAAGAGAACTAAGTCTATGTATCCAGCGTGCTTCTTCTTGTAGTAATTTTTTGTCTAAATTACCGGCCCTAGGGCCTAGTTTGACTTGTGTAATGCCCCAGAAGTGAAGGGAATTGGCATTTCCATGATGGAAGGATCTGATATGCCTGGAAAGTGGTGTGTCTTCTCGTGTGTTGATGGTACTAGCATGCTTAGAGATCCTTCTTCTTAGCTGTTGGACGGTCTTTCCAATGTAGAGTTTTGGGCATGGACATATGGGGGCATATATGGTACACCGCTACTCTGGCAGTTGATAAATTGCCTGATGGTATATTGTTTGCCGTCCACAGAGTTGTTAAAGATCTTGATTTTTGACATATACGGACAGAAGGTACATCTGCCACATGGGTACGAGCCTATAGTGGGTGGCGGGAGCCAAGTATTCAGAGGAATAGATGTTGTAGTGTAATGACTGTGCGTGAGATATTCCCGAAGGTTCTTGCCGCGTCAATATGTGATACTTGGACTGTCAGAGATGACCTCAGCCAAATCAGGGTCTGCTTGTAAGATGGACCAATGTTTCCGCAGTATATTTGATATGAGAGGAGAACAGGTGTCAAAATTGCCAATACATCTGATAGTGGAAGGGTGTTTATCTTTATTTGTAACTGGATGTTTGTTTCCGTATAGGAGTTCGTCTCTCGAGACAGCCCTAGCTCCGACATATGCTCTGTGTAAGGTTTTTTTGGGGTATCCTCGTGCCGTAAATTTTTGAAGAGTATCGCATTCTTGTTGGAAAGTTTGTTCGTCAGAGCAGTTCCTCCTGGCTCTAAGGTATTACCCTATTGGTATCCCTTGTTTAAGGGCTGGTTTGTGAAAGCTCCCCCAATGAAGGAAGCTATTTGTGGCCGTTGCCTTACGGTAGATGTTAGTGTGGACACTCCCACCAGAATCCAAAGAGATCTGAAGGTCAAGAAAGTTGATTTGGTTAGTGTGTATTTGGTGAGTGAAATGCATCCCAATGGTGTTGTTGTTTAGGATATCTATGAAATCAAGAAAAAGTGTCATATCACCATCCCAAAAAACTAGTATGTCATCTATATATACATCATATATCCTTATTAAATCGAGGATTGGGCTTTTCACCGGTTACCTCTGGAAAAGAGTTTGAGATATGTAAAGATCTTCACCTCTATCTCAGAAAGATTCTTTTGAGACTTTGGCATGGGGAAAAAAAAGAAGAAAAAAATGAGGGGAATAGTCAAAATGAGAATATTCTATCACAGTCGCAGAGAGAAATAATGGAATTTGGATTGATTCCTAATTTAGAAATGTCTGATCTGAATACCTTGGGAGATTTAAATGAATTATGGAGGGAAGGTAACATATTGGAAAATACAGATAATCCTGAAGAGGATTTTTCTGATATTATCCCAGAGTACACGGGTTTGCGTAAAAAAAGCAGTACCATGCCAAGCATACACTCCAATAGATATACACATGCTTTTTTGGAGGCCATGCTTAAGGACATAAGTGTCATCGACTGGTCCTCCTTCCTGTGTGAGGACAACTTAACTGAAAGGGAACGAAAAGCCCTGAAGGAATTGCAGAATATTAAGAATATTATTATCAAGCCTAGTGATAAGGGTGGAAATGTTGTCCTACTCAGGGAGGAGGACTATGTCGGTGAGATTAAAAGACAATTGGAAACGGATACATATTCTCTTTTGAAAGATAACCCATCGGATCATATAATGGGGACTTTGAATAGAAAACTGACTTTCGCATTGGATGAGGGCCTAATTAATAAAAATGAGTTCCAATATTTGGAGGTAAGGGAACCTCGCATGCCTACCATATATGTGCTTCCTAAGGTGCACAAAAATAGGAATACACCCCCGGGTAGACCAATTATTTCGGGGTGTGATGGCCCAACAGATCACCTTGGGAAATACATAGACGAAAAATTGAAACCCTTTGTTCACACACTTCCATCTTTTGTGTTGGACACAGGGGACCTCTTAAATAAAATTGATAAATTGACCCTGGAGGAGGATTTCATCCTGGTAGGATTGGATGTGGAGTCATTGTATACTTCCATCCCACATGACATTGGCCTCAAAGCGGTCGCGCATTTTCTGGAGAGGAGAGGAGGGGACTGGGCTCACCAAAATGAATTTATTATTGAAATGTTGGAATTCGTCTTGAATTATAATTGTTTCTCTTTTGATGGCAAATTCTATCGGCAGACCCGTGGAACAGCCATGGGATCCTCTTGCGCACCATCATATGCCTGTTTATATTTGGGATGGTGGGAAGAATTTATAGTATACCCACACCCCCTTTTCAGAAAATGCGCCTCCGCTTGGCTGAGATACATGGATGATGTTCTCCTAGTTTGGAGGGGACCATTGGATTTATTGGATAGCTTTATTAGAGACTTAAATGTTAACAACTTAAATATCCTTCTGACCTATACTCACAGTGAAGATCATATTAGCTTTCTTGATCTTAATATTCATAGGGAGGGAAACAGATTAAAAACGACTACATATCGGAAACCAACATCAGGCAATACCCTATTGGCAGCAAGTAGCCATCACTTTCCCTCTCAAATTAAGGGGATCCCGATAAGCGAATTTCTTCGAATTCGCCGCAACTGTACTGATTTTAGGGACTTCAAAAGTGAAGCACAAGATCTGTCTTCCCGTTTTGAAAATAGGGGTTACTCCAAAAAATTGATCAAGAAAGGATACAATAGGGCATCCAGACAGAATAGAGAGGAAATCCTCAAGAGAGGTAAAAAAGATAATAGTGACAATAGAGTCAGATTCATTTCGAGGTATGGGTCCCATTGGGATATACTTAGGAATTTGATGATAAAAAACTGGCCACATTTGACTTTGGATAAAAGAATTAATTCAATAGTGGGGAATGTACCGAGTATGGTCCCCAAAAGGGCCCCCACGCTGAGGAATATGTTGGTAAGCTCTGAGTTTAAGAGAAGGACCCCAGGTAATGAGAAGTGGTTACAGAAACGTCCAAAAGGAATGTTCATGTGTGGCTCTTGTAGATGTTGTAAGTATGTATTAAAATCTGACACTTTTCTTGACAGTGAACACAAAAGGGAATTTAAAGTTTATAACTTTATTAATTGCCGTTCGACCATGGTCGTCTATTCCATTGTCTGCCCATGCGGGAAACAATATATTGGCAAAACGAAGCGAGAATTACATATTCGCATCAGCGAACACATTCGGGACATTACCAAAGGTGAAATAACAAATCCTCTAGCTGCACATTTTAAAACATATCATGCCCAATCACCAACTGGCTTAAAATTTATGGGGATTTATCAGCTATTTCAAGATAGAAGGGGGGGTGATCTTAACCGAACACTCCTTCAAAAAGAAACCATGTGGATTTACACATTAGGAACCTTGAACCCTAGGGGACTAAATAATGAAATAAAATTTAACATGTTCCTCTGAGATTTAAACAAATGGGAGCCAATGGATTCCCATTAGGATTACCACATCTTCTGCGTTAGTATTGGTCTCTGCTTGTTCCTTTTCCTCCTTGATAAAACGTACATGAGACCTTTTTGTCGTCCAGTGTTACATTCCCTTCTCAATTTCCTGTACTTTCTGAGTTACCCAGCACTGGATAAATAAATCCTTGGATCAAAAATGGCTAATGTATGGATTGGATATATTCTTTCCTTGGAATTTGATATTAACTCTAATAATATGCCTCTGATTGGGTTATCCCATTTGCTACATATCAGTAATTTACTTCTTGCAGAATGAGCATGAGTAATGTTCTTTCGGGCATGAAATATTGAATCAATTGGATAAATAAATAAAATAAATGAACAGATTATCCATCTCTTGCAATTTTCTTTCGCAGGAGTACGAGTTGTCCTTAGCTCTTTGTGGGTGGTGGAAATTAGGGACCCATTGCCCCCTTTGGACATTTGATCCCCCTCCCTGCCTCCATTTGGAGTTTTATGGCGGCCCCCCTATGTGCAACAGTTATATACATACATATGATTATGAGACTTAGTGATAAAATTATTCTATTGATTTTTGATAGTTTATTTCTTTTGGGGATAGTGGGGACCCAGGTCCTAATACCTTAACAGGTTTTGGTCCTCTCTCCCTGCTTCCCCTGAAGTATCTTTTGAACTCCATATGTATGTATGTATAGATAGCTATAAAATTAAACAGATTATATATTTAGCTTCAAAGTACTAATTAATTTTGCTAATTTTAAATAGCGTATGATATAGCTCAATAGTGTAAACGGTGTAGCAAAGGACTCTATGTTGGGGAAACATTTTTTATTTATTTTTTTATTTATTTTTCCATAATCCAACTATAGAATCTAGATATTAGTAGCGGACTATATTCATGGATAAATTAATTCTGATTATTAGACCCAAGTAGTTGTTATACTCTTGTGGAAGACTCTGATTTAATTATTATTTCTGTCATGACCATATAGAGATGCACCACTGATTGCCTTCTCTATAAAAATACTGAATATATCCTTTTAACACAACTTAGTGGATATATGAATTGCCTGTTTGATTGTAAAAATATTTATACTTGCTATCAAAATTGATTGTTTTATCTTACGAAAGATCGATATGCACTATTCATAACGTCTCTTCTAATTATCCCTATGAAACATTATGTCTATGACCACAGAACCAATGAATGAATTTGGGACACTATAAATACACTGTGTTTGGCAGCACCTGTCAAACTGCTCTGAAGAAATCCCGTTCAGGGATGAAACGCGTCAGCTGTTCCAATTAACAGGGCCGGTAGTGACGTCCAAGCCTTGCCCTGAGAATCCCTGTCCAATGTTGGAGATACCACGTGGAAGGAAACCTACTCTGGAATTTCAACTCACCTGGTTGCTAGCGTGCGATCCTGCCCTGTTGGGTCTGTGTCTCTCGAAGTGTACCTAATCCACCTTGATGCCGGCATGTGATCCTGTCCTCTCAGGTCCGTGTCTCTCTGAGTGCAGTGGCGAAATACCCGCATGGATCAAGGGAGGAGATCGTCATTTGATGTGATGGTAGAGATTTGGAGGCTTTGAATTTAATGTGTGGCCATACAGACGAACCTTGCTTCTGTGGAGATCTACTATTTTCCATCTTTGGGCTGACTACCCCTATAACTGGCTTCTCGGCACTCGCTGGATTTTTAAGGTAAAAACCCTATACAAATTATAAGAGTGCCTTGCATTAAAGCTCAAGATCACGAGGGCTACACATTTGACCCCAAGGGTCTGTGAAAAGACTTCCTTAGAACTAAGGATCCACTTAAGAGAGGAAAAAGCACGCTGTAAACCACATCCCCTTAATACATGGGGCTACCTTCCTATCTTTGGAGTTATATGCGTATAAAAAGATTATTTTCAAAAAACATCATTACCAGTTACTCCTGATAGGAACTCTGGCTATTTTGCGATTTAAATAACAGATCTGGTTGAAAACCGCAAGTGTGAACACTACCCAGCGGTTTTTCGTTTGGAATTTTCTATCTTTTCAAAACCATTCTGTATATATATAGTACGCTGTATAATCATTTGGTAATATCTCCAATGTATTAAGGGTGCCATTGTATGTCTCTTTTCCTGGCCAGGAGGTTCTTTTTATGAAAATATATACTTTTGTTGTTGTAAAAATTTATTTTGCCGGTATTATCTGGATTCTAAAATAAAATACTATATTTAATTTTACTTAACCCAAGAGTGCCTATTTATATTCCTGGATCATTTTTCTTTTTTCTTTTTTCTGTCATCTATATACCTGATATGTCCTCATTGAAAATTAATGTGTCTTCCCACCACCCCAAGAATAAGTTGGCGTATGTGGGTGCGCAGACTGTGCCCATAGCTGTGCCTTTGAGTTGATGGTAAAATTTGCCATAAAAAATTAAATAGTTGTGCGTGAGAAGAAATTGAAGAAGTGAAATTGTGAAGTTGTTATGTGCATGGAACTGTGTACCTTTTGTGTTCAGAAAGTGCTGAACTGCTTTTAAGCCAAGCTCATGTTTAATGTTAGTGTAGAGGGACTCTACATCTATGGTGGCTATTAGTGTAGTAGTGGAAACATTGATATCTTGGATTCTGGTGAGGGTGTCTTTGGTATCCTTAAGGAAGGATGGTAAGGCTCTGACGAATGGTGACAACATTTCATCAACGTACATGCTTATTCCTTGAGTCAAATTGTCGTTACCCGATACAATGGGTCTACCGGGAATGGGCATAGTGTTCTTATGGATCTTGAGTACTGCGTAAAAAGTTGATAAAGTTGGTGTGGGATTAAACAGAAATTTATATTCATCCTGGGTGATTAGTTCTTTGGATTTAGCCTCGTTGAGAAGGAGGCCAAGTTCTAGGAGAAAGGGCTCCGTGGGGTTCTTCTCTAAAATAGTGTAGGTTGTTGTGTCATCTAGCAACCTGTGAATCATGGAAGTGTAGTCATCTTTGTTTAAGATGACAATATTGCCACCTTTATCAGATGATTTCAGTACGATCTCATTATTTTTACAGAGTGCTTCTAAGGTGGCCTGTTCCATTTGACTAATTCCGTATTTTTGTGTTTTGAGTTTGCTGAGTTCCGCACTAACCAGCTTGACGAAAATATTGATATGTGAAAACTGCGTGAAGGGGGGAGTCATGCGTGATCTAGGTCGTAGTGATGAGAAGGGGCCTGTGGCTGTATTAACTCTATATTAATTTTCATTAGCTACAGTGAAGGAAATAAGTATTTGATCCCTTGCTGATTTTGTAAGTTTGCCCACTGTCAAAGTCATGAACAGTCTAGAATTTTTAAGCTAGGTTAATTTTACCAGTGAGAGATAGATTATATAAAAAAAAAAAGAAAATCACATAGTCAAAATTATATATATTTATTTGCATTGTGCACAGAGAAATAAGTATTTGATCCCCTACCAACCATTAAGAGTTCAGCTTCCTCCAGACCAGTTACACGCTCCAAATCAACTTGGTGCCTGCATTAAAGACAGCTGTCTTAAATGGTCACCTGTATAAAAGACTCCTGTCCACAGACTCAATTAATCAGTCAATTAATCAGTCTGACTCTAACCTCTACAACATGGGCAAGACCAAAGAGCTTTCTAAGGATGTCAGGGACAAGATCATAGACCTGCACAAGGCTGGAATGGGCTACAAAACCATAAGTAAGACGCTGGGTGAGAAGGAGACAACTGTTGGTGCAATAGTAAGAAAATGGAAGACATACAAAATGACTGTCAATCGACATCGATCTGGGGCTCCATGCAAAATCTCACCTCGTGGGGTATCCTTGATCCTGAGGAAGGTGAGAGCTCAGCCGAAAACTACACGGGGGGAACTTGTTAATGATCTCAAGGCAGCTGGGACCACAGTCACCAAGAAAACCATCCTGCAGGTCCCCCTGCTCAAGAAGGCACATGTACAGGCCCGTCTGAAGTTTGCAAATGAACATCTGGATGATTCTGAGAGTGATTGGGGGAAGGTGCTGTGGTCAGATAAGACTAAAATTGAGCTCTTTGGCATTAGCTCAACTCGCCGTGTTTGGAGGAAGAGAAAAGTTGCCTATGACCCAAAGAACACCTTCCCCACTGTCAAGCATGGAGGTGGAAACATTATGATTTGGGGGTGTTTCTCTGCTAAGGGCACAGGACTACTTCACCGCATCAATGGGAGAATGGATGGAGCCATGTACCGTCAAATCCTGAGTGACAACCTCCTTCCCTCCACCAGGACATTAAAAATGGATCGTGGCTGGGTCTTCCAGCACGACAATGACCCGAAACATACAGCCAAGGCAACAAAGGAGTGGATCAAAAAGAAGCACATTAAGGTCATGGAGTGGCCTAGCCAGTCTCCAGACCTTAATCCCATCGAAAACTTATGGAGGGAGCTGAAGTTCCGATTTGCTAAGCGACAGCCTCAAAATCTTAATGATTTACAGATGATCTGCAAAGAGGAGTGGGCCAAAATTCCCATCTAACATGTGTGCAAACCTCATCATCAACTACAAAAACCGTCTGACTGCTGTGCTTGCCAACAAGGGTTTTGCCACCAAGTATTAAGTCTTGTTTGCCAAAGGGATCAAATACTTATTTCTCTGTGCACAATGCAAATAAATATATATCATTTTGACAATGTGATTTTCTGTGTTTTTTTTTATATAATCTATCTCTCACTGGTAAAATTAACCTAGCCTAAAAATTCTAGACTGTTCATGTCTTTGACAGTGGGCAAACTTACAAAATCAGCAAGGGATCAAATACTTATTTCCGTCACTGTAGATCCTCTAAGGCATGCAGGGTTCTGAGTTCAGTGTGGTCAAGCTGGTGAGTGTTGGTATTGGTCTTGAAGTATTTATGCAGGGCTAATTTCCTTGCAAAGAGATGAATGTCTTTCGTCCAGGTGAACTCATCAAATGCGAAAGTAGGGGTATAGGATAGACCCTTGCATAAGAGTGTTTTCTGATGTGAGCTCAGCTGGACGGACGACAAGTTGCAAATCTGCAGATTGTCAGAGGTTTGATTTCCTACTTTGGTTATTTTGTCTGGTTCCAAGGTGTCTGGTGCATTCCTAAAAAAGGAAATGTATTTGGAGGACTTGTTAGAAAAGAGCCTGTGTTCGCTGCAGTAGCAGTATTTTTCCCTGTGCCATCTACATTGATCCCCATAGTGGATGGAGTTGTTGGTATATTTAGTGTTGATGGCATATTTGTCGTCTTGGATGAGGATGAAGAGCGTGTAAAAGAAGACACTGAAAAGGGCATAGAGGTGAACGTTTGTTGTCCGCTGTGACCAGAGCATGTTGTATTGGTTTTATTAGGGATGGTATATTTTCTCTTTGTGGTACACACAGTGCATTGCCCAGCCTCCGCTGCGTTTTTGATGATGACAGCGGTCCTTCTAAACATCAAAATTCTATCACCCGATTTGACTATGGCGCGCATGCGCCGAGACCGACATTCGATTTTAACTACGGCTACCTTACATCATCATCCCCATATGGATGTACATAGTTATATAACTGGCTATTCCCAAATAAAGTACTCCTACCATATGGAGGAAAACCAAGACGCAGCTGACAATATACAATGCGTCTGTACACACAGCACATCGCTCAGCCTCCGCTACTTTTTTCGATGATGACAGCGGTCCTCTGAAACTTCAAAATTCTATCACCCGATTTGACTATGGTGCGCATGCGCCAAGACCGACATTTGATTGGAAAGACGGCTACCTCACTGCATAGGCCGGTCATTGTGTCAATCAAACACAACGAGGGTTTGTCCCTCTCCACAATTCCCATTGGCCGCTCACTGGGGATGACACACTGCAGTAGGTGTGTCTCCCCACTATATTAGGAAGAGGAAAAACGCACGCGCGAGTATTAGCCCCGAAATTATCCCCTGAGGACGCTGCTGAAGCAGTGAAACATGTCGGGGGGGCTAGCGCTTTTTTAATAATCTTTGCCGTGTTAGCCATTGCACTCTACTACTGTGTGACATAGAGGCTTTTCAAGCAATCTGCAGCTGCTAACCATAAATGCCACACTATATTCAAGAGATCCTAACACACACCAGATCTCAAACGTCGGCCTAACCGACTCTGAACTTTTTAATTCAATTCAATGTTGTACATTTATTATTTTTTCTCTGCTGCATCTTGTTTCTAAACAAAATAATAAAAGTTAGATTTTAATGAATGCAACAATTCAATAGCAGCTGGGATATTGGGATTTTCTGTGCCCTTGCACACCAATCTAGGTGTTTGTTGGACTCCAGATTTTGCTGGATTGGTTTTCGGGTGCCATGTCGCATTTGCAGAGCCCCAGAGGTATCAAAGCAATGGAAACCCACCAGAAGTGACCCCATTTTGGAAACTACACCCCTCAAGGAATTCAAATATGGTTGTTGTTACAATTTTGACCGCACAGTTTTTTCACAGCACCTATTTGAATTGGGCTGTGAAATGAAAAAAATGACATATTTTCCAATAATATGTCATTTTTTATAAAAATTTCTTATTTTCACAGGGAACAAAATACCCTATTTTGTTGGCCAATTTCTCCTGAGTGCAGCAATATCCCATTTGTGGCGATAAACTGCCGTTTGGGCCCATGGGAGGCCTCAGAAGGGAAGGAGCGCTGTGTGTTCTTTGGAGTGCAGATTTTGCTGGTTTGGTTTTCGGGTGCCATGCCGCATTTGCAGAGCCCCAGAGGTATCAAAGCAATGGAAACCCACCAGAAGTGACCCCATTTTGGAAACTACACCCCTCAAGGAATTCATTTATGGGTAATGTGACCATTTAGACCCCATAGTTTCTTCACAGAACTTATTTGAATTGGGCTGGGAATTAAAAAAAATATTTTTTCTCCAATAATATGTTGTTTTAGCTCAAAAATTCTTATTTTCACAAGAAATAAAATACTCCATTTTGTTGCTCAATTTGTCCTGAGTGCGGCAATACCCCATTTGTGGTGATAAACTGCCGTTTGGGCCCATGGGAGGGCTCAGAAGGAAAGGAGCGCTATTTGTTCATTGGAGTCCAGATTTTGCTGGATTGGTTTTCGGGTGCCATGTCGCATTTGCAGAGCCCCAGAGGTATCAAAGCAATGGAAACCAAGCAGAAATTACCCCATTTTGGAAACTGCACCCCTCAAGGTATTCATTTATGGGTGTTGTGACCATTTTGACACCATATTTTTTTTACAGAACTTATTTGAATTGGGCTGGGAATTAAAACAATTTTTTTTTTCCAATAATATGTAGTTTTGCCTGAAAATTTCTTATTTCCACAAGAAAAAAAATACCCCATTCTGTTGCGCAATTTGTTCTGAGAGCCGGAATACCCCATTTGTGGTGATAAACTGCAGTTTGGGCCCATGGGAGGGCTCAGAAGGAAAGGACCACCATTTGGCCTACTGGGGATTTTCTGGTGCGAAATCATGTATGCAGAAGCCCCTGAGGTACCATTACAGTTGAAACCCGCAAGAAGTGACCCCCTTTTAAAAACTACACCCTTAAGGCATTCATCTAGAGGTGTAGTGAGCATTTTGACCAGAGACATACACCCCATAAACTGTAATGTGGGTTCTCCTGGGTACGGCAATACCCTACATGTGGCTGTTATCAGCTGCCTGGGCACACAGCAGGGCTCAGAGGGGAAAGACGAGGGGGGATAAGCTGTGCGGAGTACATCAGGGTAAGTAAAATTGGGGTAAATTATAAACCAAGGGATGTATGATAAATTTAAAAACACTCTTTCATACAGAGCTCTGGTTTTTCGGGACACATGTCACATTGATATATTGTGTCCTCCCTTATCCCCTTCTTATAGCAGACTTTGCACCTCTTTTGACTTTTTCCCTTCTTGCCAGTTTGGGGAACTTCTCCTGGAAAGTGTTGCCCTGGTACGATGCGTGTGGCCTCGCTTCCAGAAGCACTGGGTGCCCCCCCCATTCTTGGTCCCTAAAGATTAGGTTCTTGATAATCACCTCTTGAAATTCCAGGAAAGTTCCCGTCTGGCCTGTACATCGACGTAGCACGTACACATTGTACAAAGCCATCGGTATAATGTGCACGGCCAGCTTCTTATAACAGACCGCATGGCGCTGTAGGGCTTCAGGACTTGATCTGACAAGTCCACCCCTCCCATGTACCTATTGTAGTCCAGGATGCAGTCTGGTTTGGGGGTCTCTGTACTGGTACCTCGTACAGGTACATGGGTACTGGTGTGGCATCTCTCTTGTCCTTGTACTTGACACACAATATGTTGCTGCTAGAATGTGCCCTACTCTCACCCCTTCTGAGTGTTTGCCCAAGCAGTGCCTTAGGGAGGCCTCTCAGATTTCTTCTAGCAGTGCCGCATGCCGCAGGACTGGAAGCGAGGCAGTTGAAGAGTGGGACGCTGGTATAAAAATTATCCAGGTAGAGTTGGTAACCCTGGTCCAGCAGTGGGTGCACCAAATCCCACACAATTTTTGCATTAACTCCCAGTAAGGGTGGGCATTCTGGGGGCTTAATACTGCTGTCCTTCCCTTCATATATCCTAAATCTGTAGGTATGCCCTGATGCACTCTCACATAGCTTATACATCTTCACACCATACCTTGCCCTCTTACTCGGCAGGTACTGGCAGAATTGAAGCCTCTCTTTAAAATGTACCAAGGATTCATCAATAGAAATACACTTCTCGGGGGTGTATGTTTGGGAAAACGGGGCACTGAAACGGTCTAATAGGGGTCTCCGTTTATACAAACGGTCAAAACTGGGGTCATCTCGGGGTGGGCACGGCTCATTATCAGTATAATGTAAGAAGCGAAGTATTGCCTAATTTATTTATTTTTTTAGGTTACAGTTCAGTTCTGAAGTTGCTTTGAGGGGCCCATATATTAGACACCCCTATCAAACACCCCATTTTAGAAACTAGACCCCTCAAAGTATTCATAACAGCATTTAGAAAGTTTATGAACTCTTTAGGTGTTTCACAGAAATTTAGAGCAAAGTAGAGGTCAAATTTACATATTTTTTTTGTCAGAAAATCCTCTTTATACCATTTTTTTTATAACACAAAAGGTTTTATCAGAGAAACGCAACTTAATACTTATTGCCTAGATTCTGCAGTTTTGAGAAAAGTCCCACATGTGGCCCTAGTGCGGTAATGGACTGAAGCACCAGCCTCCGAAGCAAAGGAGCACCTAGTGGATTTTGAGGCCTCTTTTATTATTAGGCACCATGTCCGGTTTGAAGAGGTCTTATGGTGCCAAAACAGTGGAAAACTCACAAAAGTGACCCCATTTTGTAAACTAGACCCCTTGTGGAATTCATTGTAGTTTTCTTGGGGTGCATGCAACTTTTTGATCAGTTTTTATTCTATTTTTAGGTGGCGTGGTGACTAAAAAACAGCAATTTGGTCTGTTTTTTTGGTCTATTTTTTTTACAGCGTTCACCGTGCGCTATAAATGACATATTCACTTTATTCTGCGGGGCGATACGATTATGGCGATACCATATGTTTATCGTTTTTTTATGTCTTATGGCGTTTGCACAATAAAATACATTTTTTTAAAAATCATTCACTTTTTGTGTTCCTTATTCTAACAGCCAGAACTTTTTTATTTTTCGATCAATAAAGCCGTGCGAGGACTTATTTTTTGCGTAACGAACTGTAGTTTCGATCAGTACCATTTTTAAGTACATGCAACTTTTTGATCTCTTTTTATTCCATTTTTTGGGAGGTGAAGTGACCAAACAATTGTGATTCTGGTACGGTTTATTATTATTTTCTTTTACGGCGTTCACCGTGCGGGATAAATAAATAAATAATTTTGGAGTTCAGGCCGTTACGGACACGGCAATACCAATTATGTATAGTTTGTTTGTTTATATATTTTTATTAATAATAAAGGACTGATAAGGTAAAAAGGGGGATTTTTATTTTTAATACTTTTAAAACTTTTATTTTCTTATTTTTACACATCTTTTTTTTTGTTTTTTTTTACTTTATTACTTTGTCCCACTACGGGACTTGAGGGCAGGAGGCCCTGATCGCTATTCTCATACACTGCACTACATGCGTAGTGCAGTGTATTAGAACTGTCAGCTACTCACTGACAGCAAGCATAGTGGGTCCTGACTTTGAGTAGTGTATGTGGCAGGGGCGTAGCTAGGAGGGCCAGGCGGGGCATGTGCCCCGGGCGCAACTTAAAGGGGGCGCCAGGGCCGTACTGTCCATGATGGGGGCCTGCTGCCTCTCTGAGTGGTCGGCGGCGCCACTAAAACCAGCCGCCGCCACCCCCACTATAATTGTACCTGTGTCTATAGGACACAGGTACAATTAGAAGCAATGAATGGCCGGGTACATTCCGTGCCCAGGCCATTCAGCGCCTTTCTATGAGTGAAGCGTTGCGATACTTTGCGTCGTTGAAAGGCGCTGATTGACAGTTAAAGTCATTTTGCCCTGCCAATCAGTGCCTTTCATAGACGCAAGCAGCTTGCGTTGTTCAACCCCAGGTGAAATGCGCAGAAGAGAGCAGGTCTCCATTGCCGCCTGACGGCGCGGGAACGGGATTAAGGTGAGTTTATATAGTTTGCTTTTTTATCCTAATAAATAAGTGTGTGGCATTATCTACGGGGTTGGCTTTATCTACGGGGGGTGGCTTTATCTATGGGGGTGGCTTTATCTACAGGGGGGCTTATTTATGGGGGGCTCTATCTACAGGGGGGCTATATCCTGGGGTGGGCTATATGTGGA
The DNA here is from genome assembly GCF_050947455.1 of Rhinoderma darwinii. NCBI lineage: Eukaryota > Metazoa > Chordata > Amphibia > Anura > Rhinodermatidae > Rhinoderma > Rhinoderma darwinii. Next base: position 45,104,018 of record NC_134698.1, on the reverse strand, counting down.
GCACTATATACAGGGATGGGCTATATGTGGAGCACTATATACATGGGTGGGCTATATGTACAGGGGGCTATATACAGGGGTGGGCTATCTGTGGAGCACTATAGGGGGAGCTATATGTGGGACACTATATACAGGGGTGGGCTATATGGGGGCACTATATACAGGGGTGGGCTATATGTGGAGCACTATATACAGGGGTGGGCTATATCTACAGGGGGCTATATACAGGAGTGGGCTATCTTTGGAGCACTATATACAGTGGTGGGCTATATGTGGAGCACTATATACATGGGTGGGCTATATCTACAGGGGGCTATATACAGGGGTGGGCTATCTGTGAAGCACTATAGGGGTTGCTATATGTGGGACACTATATACAGGGGTGGGCTATATGTGGGGCACTATCTACAGGGGGCTCTATGGGGGCACTATCTACAGGGGGCTCTATGGCAGGCACTATCTACAGGGGGCATGGTGTGTGTGTGTGTGTGTGTGTGTGTGTGTGTGTGTGTGTGTGTGTGTGTGTGTGTTTGTGTGTGTGTGGGACACAGTGTATGGTGCTATTATAATTAGAGGTGCAGAGTATGGTGCTATTATATTTAGGGGCATAGTGTGTGGTATAATGAGAACTTTATCTTTGTTTATAGCTGTAGAAATGTTTATAAAGTGAGAAGCTGAAGGTATCTGAGCGGCAAACTGCAGAAATGGACTGTGACCGGGAGAAGTCATCATAGAGGTCTGGACCGGATGGAGAAAAATAACTAGAATCTAAGACGTCACCGGTGAGTCACTTAATGTAAATGTTTATTCTGCCTCTAATCAGTACTGTAGTCACTGTGTGATGATGGGTGGTATGATTATGATATGATTTTTTTTTTGTGAAACATAATCTCCCAGCATATCCTTACCGTTGTTTGGGCCATGCTGGGTGCTGGAAAAAATTGAGTGCAAACCTATACAGCAGGGGTAGCACTAAATTGAGCTGTATTTGTGTTGGTGTTGTATATATGTACTGAGCTTGGTTCTGGTACTATATATAAGTACTGAGCTTGGTTCTGATGCAGTATTTATGTACTGAGCTTTGGTCATTAACGTGCAAAATGGCCTGGCCATTAAGGGGTTATATAAAGTTTTTGTTTTAGGAGCCAATTATAAAGTTAAAAAATGTGGAGCATGATCCGAGTGAGTAATTAAGCCGTAACTTACTTTTTAAACTAAACTGAGTAGTCTATGTGGCAGGGGCGTAGCTAGGAGGGGAAGGCGGGGCATGTGCCCTGGGCGCAACTTAGGAGGGGGGCACCAGGGCCGTACTGTCCATGATGGCGGCCTGCTGCCTCTCTGAGGGGTCGGCGGCACCACTAAAACCAGCTGCCGCCACCTCTACTATAATTGTACCTGTGTCTATAGGACACAGGTACAATTAGAAGCAATGAATGGCCGGGTACATTCCGTGCCCGGCCCATTCAGCGCCTTTCTATGAGTGAAGCGTCGCGATACTTTGCGTCGTTAACAGGCGCTGATTGACAGGGAAAGTCATTCTGCCCTGCCAATCAGCGCCTTTCATAGACACAAGCAGCTTGCGTCGTTCGACCCCAGGTGAAATGCGTGGAAGAGAGCAGGTCTCCATTGCCGCCGGACGGCGCGAAAACGGGAATAAGGTGAGTTTATATAGTTTGCTTTTTTATCCTAATAAATAAGTGTGTGGCATTATCTACGAGGTTGGCTTTATCTACGGGGGGTGGCTTTATCTATGAGGGGTGGCTTTATCTACAGGGGGGCTTATTTATGGGGGGCTCTATCTACAGGGGGCTATATCCTGGGGTGGGCTATATGTGGAGCACTATATACAGGGGTGGGCTATATGTGGAGTACTATATACAGGGGTGGGCTATATCTACAGGAGGGGCTATATACTGGGGTGGGCTATATGTGGAGCACTATATACAGGGTTGGGCTATATGTGGAGCACTATATACAGGGGTGGGCTATATCTACAGGGGGGGCTATATACTGGGGTGGGCTATCTGTGGAGCACTACATATAGGGGTGGGCTATATGTGGAGCACTATATACATGGGTGGGCTATATCTACAGGGGGCTATATACAGGGGTGGCTATCTGTGGAGCACTATAGGGGGAGCTATATGTGGGACACTATATACAGGGGTGGGCTATATGGGGGCACTATATACAGGGGTGGGCTATATGTGGAGCACTATATACAGGGGTGGGCTATATCTACAGGGGGTCTATATACAGGGGTGGGCTATCTTTGGAGCACTATATACAGTGGTGGGCTATATGTGGAGCATTATATACATGGGTGGGCTATATCTACAGGGGGCTATATACAGGGGTGGGCTATCTGTGGAGCACTATAGGGGGAATTATATGTGGGACACTATATACAGGGATGGGCTATATGGGGGGCACTATCTACAGGGGGATCTATGGGGGCACTATCTACAGGGGGCTCTATGGCAGGCACTACCTACAGGGGGCATGGTGTGTGTGGGACACAGTGTATGGTGCTATTATAATTAGAGGTGCAGAGTATGGTGCTATTATATTTAGGGGCATAGTGTGTGGTATAATGAGAACTTTATCTTTGTTTATAGCTGTAGAAATGTTTATAAAGTGAGAAGCTGAAGGCATCTGAGCGGCAAACTGCAGAAATGGACTGTGACCGGGAGAAGTCATCATAGAGGTCTGGACCGGATGGAGAAAAAGAACTAGAATCTAAGACGTCACCGGTGAGTCACTTAATGTAAATGTTTATTCTGCCTCTAATCAGTACTGTAGTCACTGTGTGATGATGGGTGGTATGATTATGATATGATTTTTTTTTGTGAAACATAATCTCCCAGCATATCCTTACTGTTGTTTGGGCCATATATGTAATGAGCTTGGTTCTGGTGTTGTGTATAGAACTATATTGCTTGTAAAATGTACAAATGTTTTTATGCTCGAGTTACATAAAAAAAAATGTGGAAAAGAAATGACACGTCATTGATTGGTAGAGAAAACAAACATGGCGAGGGGGAAGGAGATGTCGAGAAAGAGGTTGGGGGGGTGCCAAACTGAATCTTTGCCCCGGGTGTTGGAGAACCTAGCTACGCCTCTGGTATGTGGTGTTAGTAAGTAATCTAAGCTGGAATGTTTTTTGTGTACTAAGCAGTAGAAAGAGTATTGTTTGGTGAAGGGGAATTTTATTCTCCATGTGTCTATTAATTGTAAGTCTGCAATTAGTGTTTCAATATATTTCAGCTTTTGATCACTTTTTATTAAATTTTTTTGGGAAGCAAGGTGACCAAAAAACAGCAATTTGGGAATTGTTTTTTTTTTACAATTTTGACCGTGCCCTATAAATGACATATTAACTTTATTGTGCGGGTTGATACAAATACGGCCATTCCATATGTATATCGTTGTTTTTTTTTTGTTTTACAGCGTTTGCACAATAAAATTACTTTTTCTTTTTAAATCATTTATTTTTGTGTCACCTTAAGAGCCATAACTTTTTAATTTTTTTTGTCCAGAAAGCTGTGTAAGGGCTTGTTTTTTTTGTGGGACGAGCTGCAATATTTACTGATACCATTTTGGGGTACATACTTTTTTTTTTTTTTTATAAATGCTTTTATTTTCATTTTGTTAGTTTGTATCACAAAACGTTCAAAGTGTACACAACATAGTGCAAAAATGGCAGTGCAAAACATTCAACAGATCACAGGTCAGTTATCAGCCTCACATAAGTGCATGGGGTCACCTGAGAGTACCATGTCGCTGGAAACAAATGTTTAAGGAATCTCCGATGTGAACTCTGAACCCGCAGCCGTGCATGGTATTCCATAAGCGTGCATGAGAACATGAAAAGGAGGAGAGAAAAGCAGAGACAGTAAGAAGGAGAGGAGAAATAGTGAGGAACAAAAAAAAAGGGGGGGGAAGGGGGGGGAGCTGACCTGACACAACTAATCCATTCACGCCATGTTTTTAGGAAGGAGGCATGGGTCCCCTTCATTGATGCCGTGAAGTCCTCCATTCTCATGATCTCCTGGATCTTGCCGAACCACATGCCCACCGTCGGAGGACAGGACTGTCTCCACAGTGCAGGAACACATGCCCTAGCTGCGTTAACCAGGTGTCGAACTACCGAGTGTCTATACGAGGACAGGGGGACCTCACACAAATGAAGCAGGAAGAGGCCCGGGGATCGCGGGAGGGGAAAATCCGTAAACTTTTAGGAAATGCGCCACACCTCGGAACAGAACCTAGTCCCCATATCTCCAGCATAATGGCGAAGCCGCCGGGATCATTGCATGCAATCTGGAAAGCACCCTGTACCAACGGGACAGAATCTTGAACCCTGCCTCCTGAAATCTACTGGCCATGGAGGACTTATGCGTCATGGTGAACAGGCGTTCTTGTTGTTCAGAGGTGAATGTTTCGCCCAAGTCCCTCTCCCAGCTAAGCTGGTACGGAGGTGGAGGTAAATTGGAGGGTGAGACCAAGAGCGTATAGATTCTGGACAATGAGTGACGGATCGTGCCCGTACCTGTACACAGGAGTTAAAACGAGGAGCAGTCTCGTAGTTGCGCTCCAGGATGGTCTAGTGACGCCAGGAAATGTCGCAACTGGGTAACCTGCCATGTCGAGAAAGGGACCGGATCCGACAGAGACCGTATTTGAGCGCTCGTCATCCACCTCCCCTCCTACTGAAATTGTATAGCCCGTCCCTTACCTGCCCTCAACCATACTTGAAGTGGACCACTATCCAGTCCCGGTGGAAAGGCAGGATTGCCTAATATCGGAAATAGCGGGGAGGGGGACGGCGAGAACTACGCCCCAGGAAACACCCGCGCTGCGACTGCAAGGGTAGGGCCAATTGTCGGGTGTGTCCGCGCAACCCGGGGAACATGTCTGCCCAACCAAGGCAGTGCCTGCAAGGGGACTGTCATAAAAGCCTGTTCCATAGCTACCCATTCTTTCATCACGCCGGGGTACATACTTTTTAATCACTTTTTATTTAATTTTTGGGGAGGGGAAGTGACCAAAAATCAGCGATTCTGGCATTGTTTTTTATAAAAAAAATGTACGACGTTCATCGTGTGGAGAAAATAACGTGTTTTTTTATTTTTGTATAACATTTTTATTGCCTTTTATTTTTAGTCCCACTAGGGGACTTAACCCCTCCCCTATTTGGCCACTTTTGACCTTAAGGACAGAGCCTCATTTTTCAAATCTGATATGTTTCACTTTATGTGGTAATAACTTCAGAATGCTTTTACCTATCCAAGCGATTCTGAGATTGTTTTCTCGTGACACTTTATGTTACTGGAAAAATTTGCTTAATACATTCAGTGTTTAATTGTGAAAAACACCAACATTTTTAGAAAAATTGCAAAAATTTGCATTTTTCTAAATTGAAATGTATCTGCTTGTAAGATATATAGTAATACCACACAAAATTGTTGCTAATTATCATCCCCCATATGTCTACTTTAGATTGGCATCGTTTTTTGAACATTCTTTTGTTTTTCTAGGATGTTACAAGGCTTAGAACTTTAGCAGCAATTTCTCATATTTTCAAGAAAATGTCAAAAGGCTATTTTTATAGGGGTCAGTTGTGAAGCAGCTTTTAGGGCCATATATATTAGAAACCCCCAATAAGTCACCCCATTTTAAAAACGCCACCCCTCAAAGTATTCAAAACAGCATTTAGAAAGTTTCTTAACCCTTTAGATGTTTCACAGGAATTAAAGCAAAGTAGAGGTGAAATTTTCAAATTTCTTTTTTTTGCAGAAATTCATGTTTAATCTATTTTTTTTGTAACACAGAAAGTTTTACCCAAGAAACGCAACTCAATATCTATTGCCCAGATTCTGCAGTTTTTATAAATATTCCACATGTGGTCCTAGTGCGCTAATAGACTGAAGCACAGGCCTCAGGAGCAAAGGAGCACCTAGAGGATTTTGGGGCCTCGTTTTTATGAGAAAATATTTTAGGCTTCATGTCAGGTTTGAAAGGCTCTTGCGTTGCCAAAACAGTGGAAATCCCCAAAAAGTGACCCCATTTTGGAAACTACGCCCCTTGATGAAATTATCTAGGGTTATAGTGAGCATTTTGACTCTGCAAGTTTTTTGCAGAAATGATTGGAATTAGGCTATGAAAATTAAAATCTACATTCTTTCAAAGAAAATGTAGTTTTAGCTAATTTTTTCTAATTTCAACAAGGACTAAAGGAGAAAAAGCACCACAACATTTTTAAAGCATTTTCTCCCGAGTAAAACAATACCCCACATGTGGTCATAAACGGCTGTTTGGACATACGGCAGGGCTCAGAAGGAAAAGAGCGTCATTTGGTTTTTGGAGCTCAAATTTAGCAGGAATGGTTTGTGGAGGCCATGTCGCATTTGCAAAGCCCCTGAGGGACCAAAACAGTAAAAACACCCAAAAAGTGACTCCATTTAGGAAACTACACCGCTTGAAGAATCCATCTAGGGGTGTAGTGAGCATTTTTACCCCACAGGGGTTTCATAGATTGTATTAGAATTGGGCAGGGAAGATAAAAAAAATCCTTTTTTTCCAATAAGACGTAGCTTTAGCTCAACATTTTTCATTTTCTCAACAACTAAAGGAAAAAAATAACCCTAACTTTTGGAAAGCAACTTCTCTGGAGTACGGAAATACCCTATATATGGTCATAAACTGCTGTTTGGGCACACGGCAAGGATCAGAAGGGAAGGAGCGCAATTTGGCTTTTGGAGCAAAGATTTTGCTGGATTGTTTTTTCTGCCCCATGTCGCATTTGCAAAGCCCCTAAGGTACCAGTACAGTGGAAACTCCCCAAAAGTGACTCCATTCACGAAACTACACCTCTTGAAGAATTAATCTAGGTGTGTAGTGAGCATTTTGACCCCACAGGTGTTTCATAGATTTTATTAGAATTGGGCAGTGAAATTAAAAAACAATCCTTTTTCTTCAATAAGACATAGTTTTAGCTCACAATTTTTCCTTTTCTCAACAAATAAAAGAAAAAAAAGAACCCCAACACTTGTAAAGCAATTTCTCCCGAGTGGTCATAAACTGCTGTTTGGGCACAGAGTAGGGCTCAGAGGGGAGGTAGCGCCATTTGGCTTTTGGAGCGTGGATTTTGCTAGGTAGTGGATTTGTTTGAATATTGCTGGTGTTTCCGTTGATAATGTGGGGGGCATATGTATCAGGGGCATAGTCGGGTGGTATAATAATGGGGTAAAAAAGAATAAAATATTCCATAGATGTGTGTTACTCTGTGACACAATCCTTTCTGCACAGGCCAGTGTCGCACTGATAAATGCCCTTCCTTATCCCCCTTTTGGTCCATACTCCGCACCTTTGCAGTTTGGGGAATTTTTCTGGGAAGTGTTGTCCTAGTATAATATGGGCACCCTCGCTTCCAGTAGATATGTTTGGGCCCTCTCCTTCCTGGTTCCCTAATTTTAGGGGCCTTGATAATTCGCCACTTGAAACAGAAAAAATGTTCCCGTCGGACCTGCACAACTGCATATTTTTTCTTTCCTGACTTATTGGAGCCTTAACTAATTTTATTTTTTCATAGACGTAATGGTATGAGCGCTGTTTTGTTGTGGCACGAGCTGTAGTTATTATTGGTACCATTTTGGGGTACATGCGACTTTTTGATCATTTGTTATCCTATTTTTTGGGGGAGGCCAGGTGACAAGAAAAACAGCAATTCTGGCATATTTTTTTAGTTCTTTTTATATAGCGTTCACCACGCATCATACATTTATGTTAACTTTATTCTGCGGGTCAGTACGATACCTAATTTATAGCACTTTTTTATGTTTTACAACTCTTATTGCACAATAAAATTACTTTTGTAAAAAGAATGTATTTTTTTCTGTCGCCAAGTTGTGAGAGCCATAACTTTTTTATTTTTTCGTCGACGGAGCTGTATGAGGGCTTGTTTTTTGCAAGACGAGTTATAGTTTTTATAGGTACAATTTTTGGATACATGCGACTTTTTGATCACTTTTTATTTACATTTTTTTAAGACAAAGTGACCAAAATAACAGCAATTATGGCAGTAAATAACAAAATATTTTTATAGCGCAGGTCTTTATGGTCGCAGCAATACCAAATATGTATGGCTTTATTATATTTTTCAATAATAAATGACTTGATAAGGGAAAAAGGGCGATTGTGTTTTATGTTATTACTTGAAACTTTTATTGTATTTTTTACAACTTTTATTTTAACTTTTTTTTCTACACTTTTTTTTACACTTTATTTTACACTTCTCCTTAGTCCCACTAGGGGACTTGAAGCTCCAACTGTTTGTTTGATGTTCTAATACATTGCACTACCTATGTAGTGCAATGGCATATATATGAGAAAGAAAGAGTCATAAGCTATATATAAAGTACAAAAGACAATTTTATTACATATAATTACATATAATTTACATGAGTAATTTGATAAAAACATGGCGAGGTTTCTAAAAAGAAGAAATATGCCTGTGGGTCACATTTGGAAAGTATACGACCATGGGCACACTAGTATAGTAGAATATGGGTGACACAGGAGCATACAAATATATAGTATAATGGTAAGTATTTATAAGAAGTAAACTGCTATTTTTCAAATTTGTAGCTCACATTAATGTGTCACCATCATCCCAGAAGAGGGAAGATAAATCATCCAGGGAAACTCACTCATTGCTCAAATGCACAGCTAGCAGTTAAATCAGCACTACTGATGTTCAGGGGAAAGAAAATCTTGATGTCAAAAAAATGAATGTGCCGTGCAGGAAGATCCCCAATAATAGTACAAAGTGCCATCCAATCTAAAGAGTCCAAAGACTTGTTGTCCTGACTGCACTCTGTGTGCAAAATATGCATAATATGCACGGCTACTACTCCGGAGTCACCAGATAGAGCCAGAGAGCGTACACTCACCCATGGTTGAAAACATAAGAGTCGTGATCCACAGACAGTGAAAGGCCAGTGAGTGACATCTGTTTATAATACTATGTAGTGCAATGTATTAGAACTGTCAGTTGTTCACTGACAGCAAGCCGATCAGGCTCCGCCTCTGGACGGGGCCTAATCGGCTTCCGTAATGGCAGACAGGAAGCCTTTGTTAGGCCTCCTGTTGCCATAGTAGCAGTCGCCAGCCTTCCCATCGCATGGCAGACTGCCGATTTGCTACATACCACTAAGATGCAGCGATCGCATTGAATCGCTGCATTGAAGGGGTTAATGGCAGGAATCGGAGCTAGCTATAACATTCAGCGGACACCCACTGCTGATGACGCCGGCTCAGCTCCTGAGCCGGAAGCTGAACTGGCACCATCTTGTCGATGGTACCGGAAGCCTTTTAGGCCCCGCCGACAAGCGGGGCAAAGGAGGCTTTCATTGCTGGCAGACTGGGAGCTAAGTATTAGGTAAGTATTAGGCCTCCGATCGCCTTTGCAGCCTTTTCCTTCACGTACAGTTACATGGAGTTGCGTTAAAACACCAGTTTCCATCACGTAACTGTACGTGATTTTGCCGGAAGGGGTTAAAGGCCTCCTTGATCTCTATCCTGATACATTGTGCTACCTATGTAGTGCAGAACTGTATTAGAGCTGTCAGTGTTAGGGTATGTTCACACGATGAGAGGCATTTACGTGTGAGAAGACAGACTGTTAACAGCTGCCTCGTTTCACACGTAAATGCTCCTCCTCGCATTTTGCGAGCCGTCTGAGACGCTCGTAAATCTTGAGCTGTGCTTCATTGAGTTCAATGAAGAACAGCTCAAATTACGTGGCAAAGAAGTGCCCTGCACTTCTTTGCCGAGGCAGGCCATTTACGCGTCGTCGTTTGACAGCTGTCAAACGACGACGCGTAAATTACAGGTCGTCTGCACAGTACGTCGGCAAACCCATTCAAATGAATGGGCAGATGTTTGCCGACGTATTGCAGCCCTAGTTTCAGGCGTAAAACGAGGCATAATACGCCTCGTTTACGTCTGAAAATAGGTCGTGTGAACCCAGCCTTACACTGTCAGCAAGCCTATTAGCCCCCGCCGGAGGCCTAATATGCTTCCGTACTTGGCAGACCAGGAGGCCATTGTTAGGCCTTTAGTTGCCATAGCAACCATCTGCACCTCCGCATTTGCAGGAGCGTTATTCGGCTACACGCTACCTAGATGCCGTGTTTGCTTTTCAAAGTGATAAATCGGTGGGTATCGAAGATAGTGTAGCTCCGGTCCCTGTCGTTACAGCAGGGTGTCAGCTGTAATATACAGTTGACACCTGTTGGTGACGGCGCGAGCACAGCTTCTGAGCCCATGACATCACTGCAATATACTGTACAATGACGTGGTGTTGTGCTAAGTCATTGGCTGCAACGACATTACTGTATGTTGATTGTCGTTAAGGGGTTAAATAGGTTGTCTGGTCAGGGCCGGCCTTAGATATGTTCGACCAGTGCGGTCGCACAGGGCGCCAGCCGCCACACTGCAAGAGGGGCACCAGCGGGTGTGTGTATCCCCGCGCCGTTGCAACTACCAGCAGGGATACACACACTAACTGCAGTCGCCTTTCCACCCAGGCGATTCTTCACTTAGTGGCCGTCGCTACCGCTGTAGCAGCTGCTGAGGCTGATAGCGGTGATATCGGGCATGAGGGTGGTGGCGCCGCTAGCAGCTGCTGCGGCTGCTATAGCAGTAGCGAATGCACTATAACAGAGCTCTGCTGTCTACTAGCGCCACTGTAGCTCCCAGAAGGAGCGGAATCCCCGTGTGGCCTGGGATTCCGCTCCTGGAGCGCTACTTGATGTCTCTGTCCATATATCGACAGTGACATCAGGGGAAACTCCTGAAGCGGAATCCCCGGTCACAGCGTTGCAGACTCTATGACCGGGGATTCCACTCCAGGAGAAGCTAATGACGTCATGGACACAGACGACAGGAGCTACTCCTGGAGTGGAATCGACGGTCATAGCGTCTGCAACGCTGTGACCGGGGATTCCGCTTCAGGAGTTTTCCCTGATGTCACTGTCCATATATGGACAGAGGCATCAAGCATCGCTCCAGGAGCGGAATCCCCGGCCACACGGGGATTCCGCTCCTTCAGGGAGCTACAGTGGCGCTATCTTTACTGGAAGTGGGGGGGGGTTGCGATCTACTGGGGGGCTGTGGGCTGTGTGGCACTACCTACAAAGGACAACTGTGCAGGATCACACAAAATACCCAGCTTTCCCGGATATCAAAAGAAAGTGTGGAAATAAACTAAGATATAACTTTTATTTAATCTAGCTAAAAGGATCCTTTACTCAGACTAAATAAAAGTTATATCTTAGTTTATTTCCACACATTTATTTGATAGCTGCGAAAGCTGGGTATTTTGTGTGCTCCTGCACAGTTGTCCTTTTTTGAATGTCTATTGCCCGCCAGCTATCAGGGTCATTTCGTAGTCCTTGCACTACCTACAAGGGGGCTGTGGGCTGTGTGTCTCTACCAACCAGGGGGCAGCGGGCTGTGTGGCACTACCAACCAGGGGGCTGTGGGCTGTGTGGCACTACCAACCAGGGGGCTTTGGGGCACTACAAACTAGTGGGCTGTGAGGCACTACCAACCAGGGGGCTGTGGGGCACTACCAACTAGGGGGCTGTGGGGCACTACCAACCAGGGGGCTGTGGGGCACTACCAACCAGGGGCCTGTGTGGCACTCCCTACAGGGGGCTGTGCGGCACTCCCTACAGGGGGCTGTGTGGCGCACTCTACAGGGGGCTGTGTGGTTCTATCTACAAGGGGGCTGTGTGGCGCTATCTACAAGGGGGCTGTGTGGCGCTATCTACAAGGGGGCTGTGTGGCACTGTCTACAACGGGGCTGTCTGGCGCTACCTACAAGGGGGCTGTCTGGCGCTATCCACAATGGGGCTGTGTGGTGCTACCTACAAGGGTCTATGTGGTGCTATCCACAAGGGGGCTCTGTGGCGCTACCCAAGAGGGGCTGTGTGGCGCTACCTACAAGGAGGCTGTCTGGCACTACCCACAAGGGGCTGTGTGGCGCTACCTACAAGGGGCTGTGTGGCGCTACCTACAAGGGGCTGTGAGGCGCTACCTACAGGGGGAATCTGTGAGTGGGGGGCTGGTGGTCATTTTACTGTAAGTGGTGGGCTGATGGTCATTTTACTGTGAGTGGGGGGCTGATGGTCTTCAAGCGGTTTCCACCTCTGACCTCCAATTTAAATTAATAGGAGGCAGAAAATACCTGCGGCGCCCGTTTGGAGCTTTTTTTCCTGCGTCTTTTGCATTCACTTCAACAGCTTAAGAAAAAACACAAAAAAAAGGTCACACAACGCTGTCAGTTGCTGAAGGAATTTTGAGGCAGATTATTTTTGCCTTACAAAAAAACGTGTGTGAACATGCCCTACGAGTGGAGTGCTTGTTCTTAGCCATTTTCTGTCTTTCTCAAAAAAAATTTGTTAGGGGGGCCCTGAGAAAATTTAGTTTTCAGTCCAAAAAGGTTGGGAAACTCTGTACTAGGCTACAGGGTCCCGTCATGGAGCAGCTCAGTTCGTCATGGGAACGGGGCCTAGGTGAGTACATTTTTTGTTTTCGTTTGGGGGCACTGTCTACAAGGGGGAGGTGTGGGAACTGTATGGCACAATCTACAAGGGGGAGGTGGGGGACGGTATGGCACTGTCTACAAGGGGGAGGTGGGGGACTGTATGGCAATGTCTACAAGGGGGAGGTGGGGGGCTGTATGGCACGATCTACAAAAAGGAGGTGGGGAATTATGGCACTGTCTACAGGGAGGCTGTATGGAAAAATCTACAGGGGGCACTATACTGTGTGGGGGCCACTAAGCGGACATTATACTGTTTAGGGGTACTACATATGGCATAATACTGTGGGCACAATTAGAGGACAAAATACTGTATCCTTGAAGGGGTTGTAATATATTATATTATTAAATATTATTATTATACTGTATGGGGGCACTAAAGGGGCATTATAATTTTTTTATGGGGCATTTTTTTTTAATGATGGGGTGGGGCGCCGAAAGATCATTTCACACAAGGCGCCATCTATCCTAGGGCCGGCCCTGTGTCCGGTTTAGAACCTTCTGAACTAATAGAGGGTAGTACACTATTAAGGACCCTCATCTATTGGCTACAAAGAATGTATGCAATAAGTGGGATAGTCTGCAATAATGTTATCATCAGGGTGCCCTTCTAACAAATGGTGCACAACCCATTTATTTCTATCTGTACAATATGGCCACCGATAGAGTGCCCACAGGAGTTTCCTGACTTCTGAATAACAAATCTGTCAAGTCATGCAGTGATATAAGAGCAGAGGATGTATTGCTGGATAATTTGGAAGATTTTCCAGTCAGGAGTCTGGATGACAACTTTTCTAGGAGCTGAAATAGCAGCTATTAGTAATGGTTGTTTTTAGAAAATAAGAAAGAAAAGCTAAAGATGTAACTAAGATATGGACCTATTAAAAACTTCTTAAAAGGGTTGCCTGTGATTAGAAAAAGTGGTCTGCATTCTCTCACAGAAACAGTGACTCACCTCCCCACCATCCAGAGGCGTCTGTCGCCTCAAGCCACCGTGCATTGAGTCTTGCGGCGGAGACAACAGGAGTGCCGGACAGACCGCACTGACACCCAGCAATTTAGAGAACTAGGTTTTATTTATTATGTGTTATTGGGAGTTATTCCATATCTAGGTTTGTTGTTCCAGAGTATTGCTTCTTAGTATTTTGAATCCTTATTGACCTGTCTGGGTTGACTCCTCTTCTGCTTTGTCCGAACTTTACATACTTGGCACTGCTACATCTAAATGCCCTCCTGAACTATACATATATCCTTCACGGTACTTTTAAAAAGGATTTATATTTGTCGATGTCCATAGCAACAGTACTTCCAAATACTACCTTTAGATATGATTCCATCCGTGCTAGTTGTTATCCAGAGAATCAACCCACAGACCAGCTAGAGGCCCCTCAGACCTGGGGCCAGCTGGGTCAACAACAAATGTCGAGCCTAACCGAAGTAATAGAAAAGGGAGGTGCTAGAGGCAAAATTTTGCTAACCAGTTGTTTATTTTTCTATTATCGCCACGTGTCCATGGCGTGGTGTCTGTTATTGCAGAGTGAACTGTACTAGACCTTTAACAACCAACTTTAGTTAATAGACATTGTATGGAGATATTTCCACTGTTTATATGCCCTTGGACAGGACAATAGATCCAGCTTGAAATGTCACAAAGAATAGACACGTAAACGTAACTCTACACTATGGCCATAGTCTAACAGGATTTACTGCTTATATACGCCTTCTGTATTGTAATGAATATGCAGGTACTTATCCTCCCTCCATTGTACATGTAAAGGAACAGATGTATGTAGTCACTGTGTTCAATTATTTCAGCCTCACTTGCGGATATATCAGTGTATTAACCACATGATATCTGAAGAAGCTTCCTATTTGTTTCATGGAAAGAATGTCAACAATGCACCATGTTCTGTTCACATCAAAGAGATTGAATATTACTGTCAGCAGGAAGGTGTTAAGACAAAAATTACATTAAAACCAAATATTGATAGAGGATAATTAAAGCAGCAGCTGAGAAAAGATCTCCACAAGAAAAGGGAGAAAGCAGGGGGATTACATAAGGGATTGGGCTATGAGTCGAGGAGAAGAGGCGCCAGCAGTAGATATAAGAGAGAATAAGTAATTTCTGAGCATAAGTCTCACATGAAAGCACATTGCCCACCATCTCACTCGGGAGCTCCGGCAGTGTGTGTGTGAAGCTGGAAGGCCCTATACTCCATACATTATTTAATGTGCCGTCCTTGTACTTACATCCATTTTGTGCTTAGAGGATACACAGTGTACAACCTGTTTATTTAAGGAACACAGTAAGTGATAGGATGAAGAAAACAGTAAATGGATAATGCATCCTGCTAGTATTACTGGCTTATAAGAACTATGACTATGGGATACTAGATTGTTTAGAAGGATCACAAAATCAAAATATTAACCGTCTCCCATGTAAAATAGTTTTCTGTACAAAATATTTACTATGTGGCACTCCATTCCTCTGCCTGGACATGGGCGCAGTAATATTAGGGCTTGTTCACATTTGCGTTGGAGACTCTCTTAGCGACCTCCATCACAAATCCGTCCAAAAATATTGGAAATAACAGCGCAGCATGCTGCGCTATTGTTTCCGGTTAAACCACGGGCACTCTGGCGGACTCCATTAAAGTCAATGTACTCCGTCGTTTGCCAATGGTGCCGACGCTTTGAGATTTTCATTGTTCTGCTCCTCTGATGGAGCAGAGAAAATTAAACACTGATGCAGGTGTGAACAGGCAAGGGCCCAGGGCTGTTCTTAGACTTTTAGGGGCCCAGGGCAAGGGTTAATGGTGGGGTTCCCCCTGCACTTTACAAAAATGGTGAGAATTCTAAGGTGCAGCATAGCCAAAGAAAAAAATACTGTATATGAATGACATAAAACGTTTACCATTCCCTGTGCTCTATTAAAGAATAAACCACTAAATAAATAATCAAATGAACAGCGTGGGGACCGCAATTACTCAACCAGTCCCCGTGCTTCACAGCCCGGACTGATCTCCACTGAAACAGGTGGGCCAACAGCGTGGGGTCAGCTTGTATTATGAAAAAACAGCCAACAGGTTGCCAGGCAAGGCACTAGCTGAAGATTTGTAGGAGTAACCTAATTTTTCATAACCAGCCAGATACAACAAAGCAGCAGCAGGCTAGTATCACCAGGGTGGGAAATACCACCGTTTGTGGTCTTTCCCAGCCTCATTATACCAGCCTGCGACCGCCCCAGTGCCTGACCATCACTACAACAGCTACTGGATCGTATCCGGCTCTTCCTGATACCCCTGGTGGTGGTGGGTACCCGGTTAACAATGGGGGTTAGTGTTAGCCTCTGCACTGGCTAACACTAAGCCTCGCCTTAGTAATGGATGCTATCATTCATCCAGCGGCTTAGTTTAAATCACGTGGTCCCAGGTTAACTAAGGTTATGGGCTTACTTTTAAAAGTAGGCCAATGAACTTAGGTAACCAGGCACCACATTATGTAAACTAACAAATGACAGCTTAGAGTTATCACTGCTTAGTTTACTGATGCTTGTAAGGGGCGCAGGATCACCTGAGATGTTCCGGCATTTTGCTGCATCTTGCATGCGCCACTAAAAATACCTAGTGTGGGGACTCCTTCACATACAAAGGAGTCCCTGCACTAGGAGTTATGAGCGGTCCTTCATCTATTTTTAAAAGTAGGTGAATAATCGCCCTGTTCACATCTGCATTCGGAATTCTGTTGTTTTGCTCCATCAGAGGAGCAGAACAACAAAAATGGCAGAAATGCAGGCTCCGTTGAATAACGGAGACAACCGATGCCTGACAGAACCCATTGACTTTAATGGGTTCCATCGGGGTGTCCGTGGTTTTATGGTAAACAATAGCGCAGCATGCTGCACTATTGTTTCCGGTATTTTTGGTGGAATCTGCGATGGAGGCCCCTAACGGAGCCTCCAACGCAGATGTGAATTAGGCCTTGGAGCATTAAAGTTATACCCCGGAGAGCTCCCGACATCAATGTCCATATATGGACAGTAACTTTGGAAGCAGTGCTGGAGTCAGTGGGCAGTGCGCTAATGCATAGTGGTAAATACGAGCAAAAAACACAGCGCCACATGGTGCAGATCACAAAACCATAGGAAACAAGGAGGACACAGACAAGATGATAACTGCTCACCTTTTGGAGTTGTGCAAAGGCAGGCACAACTCTAGTAGAAGGTGACAAAGTATAAATGTGATGGAGCTGCAGCTGGGTTCAAAATCCTGACTCCTGAATGGGAGAACCGCTAAAATAGGAGGTCAATTGTGTTGAAAAAAAGGAACCATCGTGTAGCGCTGCTACCATCAAGGAGAGACCATAAGAGTAACGATAATAAAGGTTTTATTGTAGAGGCTACGCGTTTCAACGCCGAACGGGCGTCTTCATCAGTCCAAGAAAAAAAGTTTTTTCTTGGCCTGATGAAGACACCCATTCGGCGTTGAAACACGTAGCCTCTATAATAAAAACTTTATTATCGTTGCTCTTATGGTCTCTCCTTGATGGTAGCAGCACTACACGATGGTTCCTTTTTTTCAACACAATTGACCTCCTAGTGGCAAATACGGGCCTAGCAAAGAGTATCAAACATGTTAGGCTTAAATACAGGGCCCAGCAGACAGTATCACACCATGTATGATACTGTCTGTTGGGTCCTGTATCTAAGCTTACCACATATATTAGATATAGGGCTCATGTGTAATACTGTCTGGTGGACTCTGTATCGACGCCTAGGACATTGTAGGTTTAGTTAAAGGGCCCCAGCAGACAGTGTAATCTTACACTTATCCTCCTCTTCGGCTCTGGGCACAGCGCAGGTCCTGACGTCATACAGCGTCATGACGTGCGTGGCACACATACTGTCGAGACATCATGGCGCTGAAAGATGTCCAGACCAGCGCTGTGCCCGGATGCGAGGAGGGTAAGTATACTGTCACTATAGTAACAGGGGCCAGTGTAGTTTATTAAATAGACCCAAGTTACAATAGTGACTGTAAATAGAGGTGGTGCCTTGGGCATGTTTGGCTTTGGGGCTCGGTCACAATTGCGATCGCTGAGACCCCTATAGCTATGCCACTGCACATATACAGTAACACAGTTTTAATTCAAAGTAAGTCTGGATCTTTCTATTACACAGAGCCTATATTATATTGCTGAGATAGGTTTTTGATTCGCAGATTTATTCTGATTCTTATATTTAGAGTTAGGATGGATTTTTTTCTCCCCTAAAATGAGTCAACAAAATCATAGCGATTGAGAAGCCAACATCTGGACCATCCCTGGTGGATAATAGGCTCAACTAGATCAGGGGTCTCAAGTACGCAGCCCGCGGGCCGCATGCGGCCCCTGGGGCTGTCATCTGCGGCCCGTAGGACACAGAGCCGCTAGTAGAGACTCTGCTCCGAGACTCTGGAATTCCCTGACATCGCTGTCCACATATGAACAGCGATGTCTGGGGCTTCCCCAGAGCCGGAGTCACGTGCAGAGAGCTAGTACAGGCTCTGCTCCGGGACTCTGTGGAATTCCCTGACATCGCTGTCCATATATGGACAGTATGTCTGTGTCTTCCCCAGAGTGGAGTCCCGGGCAGAGCGCTAGTATAGGCTCTGCTCCGGGACTCTGTGGAATTCCCTGACATCGCTGTCCATATATGAACAGTGTGTCAGAGTCTTCCCCAGAGCGGAGTCCCGTGCAGAGCGCTAGTATCGGCTCAGGTCCGGGACTCTGTGGAATTCCCTGACATCGGTGTCCATGTTTGGACACACGATGTCTGGGGCTTCCCCAGAGCCGGAGTCCCGTGCAGAGCGCTAGTATAGGCTCTGCTCCGGGACTCTGTGGAATTCCCTGACATCGCTGTCCATATATGGACAGTGTGTCAGGGTCCTCCACAGAGTGGAGTCCTGGGCAGAGCGCTAGTATAGGCTCTGCTACGGGACTCTGTAGAATTCCCTGACATTACTGTCCATATATGGACAGTGTGTCAGGGTCTTCCACAAAGCGGAGACCCGGGCAGTGTGCTAGTATCGGCTCTGCTCCGGGACTCTGGGGAATTCCCTGACATCAGTGTCCATGTTTGGACACACGATGTCTGGGCCTTCCCCAGAGCTGGAAGCCCGGGCAGAGTGCTAGTATAGGCTCTGCTCTGGGACTTTGGGGAAGCCTCTGACATCGCTGTCCATACATCGACAATGATGTCAGGGGCTTCCCCAGAGCAGGAGTCCCAGTGATGTCAGGAGCACAGCTGGAGTCCCAGGAAGAGCCTACTAGCGCTCTGCCCAGGACTCCAGCTCTGGGGTTGCCCCTGACATCTCTGTCCATATACTCTGTCAAGCTGTAATCCCAGGCAGAGTGCTAGAAGCGGCTCTGATCCGGGACTCCAGCTCTGGGCAAGCCCCTGACATCAATGTGGCAGCATCTGCGGAGGGCACTGTGGCAGCATCTGTGGAGGGCACTGTGGCAGCATCTATGGAGGGCACTGTGGCAGCATCTACAGAGGGCACTGTGGCAGCATCTACAGAGGGCACTGCAGCAGCATCTACAGAGGGCACTGTGGCAGCATCTACAGAGGGCACTGTGGCATTATCTAGGGGTGTGTTGCATTATCTACAGAGGGCACTGTGGCATTATCTACAGAGGGCACTGTGGCATTATCTACAGAGGGCACTGTGGCATTATCGAGGGATGTGTTGCATTATCTACAGAGGGCACTGTGGCAATATCTACAGAGGGCAATGTGGCAGCATCTACTGAGGACTCTGTGGCAGCATCTACAGAGGGGACTGCGGCAGCATCCACAGAGGGCACTGCGGCAGCATCCACAGAGGGCACTGCGGCAGCATCCACAGAGGGCACAGCGGCGGCATCCACAGAGGGCACATCGGCAGCATCCACAGAGGGCACTGCGGCAGCATCCACAGAGGGCACTGCGGCAGCGTCCACCGAGGGCACTATCCACCGAGGGCACTGTGGCACTATCTAGAAGGGGCTGCCCAATTTTGACATGTGTGTCTGCAAAACGCTGCTAACTGAGCCGACCGGACTGCATTTAGCGACACTTAAACTGGAAAACTGGATTGTTGAAATATGCACGTGGATAAATATCTCAAATTTTAAACCTAGCGGTATTATTATAGTAATGTAGTATTATTATAGTAATATAGTGTTATAGTAGTTCAAATAACTAATTGATTAACAATAATTTTGTATTGTATCAAATTTGGAAGTAATGCGGCCCGTCAACTTCCCATTTTTTCTATATGTGGCCCACTTACCCGGCCGAGTTTGAGACACCTGAACTAGATGAACATATGTTTTCTCCACCTTACTATGTTAATTCTCTATGATATGAGTTTGTGTTTTTGGCCGTTTACTCGCACCATTCTATGTCTCCACTGAATTTCTGATTCTTACATTGCTTCTTCTGACATCATACCTGCACTATGTAGTTTAATACTTTTATTTTTCTCTGACTTACGCAGTTATCTTTTCCTTCACATCAGATTTTTTTTTCTCTTCTTTGTCTCTTGCTACATCTGAGTGGGTTGATGCCCCTGATTCTTTTCTGTCCTTTTCAATGTCATGTGTCTGATTACCGGTCTCTCTCTTCACCTGATGAATCCATAAAGATGAACATAATTATACTTTCCCAAGGTAAATAGCTCTTATAAATCAGGTACCGCTGCCAGATCTCCTCTCCACTTCCTTCGCTTCTGAAGAATCCTCCCCCAGGATTATATCTCTTCTTGCAGTGAAAGCCTGAATGTATTTAATATAGCCGGTCACTTGAAAGTATGTATGTGGGAGTCCTGGCATATCTTTTCATGCAGAACTCTTGCATTGTTCAAACTAGAGAATACAAAAGTAAAACTGAGTTACAAAATCTTGAATCCACAAACTAATGATTGTAATTAAAGAGGATCTGTCACTAGTTTAGTAATGCCCAATCTCCTAACTACTCTGATAGGCACTGTCCTGATTATAATTCCGGTGCAAATGGTGTCCCAAGACGTTTATTATTTTAAAAGTTATAAATGTATTTCTAAATATGCAAACTAGGCTATACTAGCCTAGGAGATTTGGCATTACTAAACTAGTGACAGATCCTCTTTAAATCATAAAAGCATAGACTATAATAGTTTGTGTGTTAATTTCAGACCATCTCACAGCAACTTTTTTCAAAACTTAACTAAATCAATCAAAAACTTGATTTCATGTATATCCAGTTAAGATTCCGCTTTCGTTTCGGGTCCTGTGGTATCCTCCACTGTAAATAGTTAGTGTGTAGAATTCATACTTACTTCTTAGCAGGTTGGCACTCTTTCGACTATTAGGGCATGACCACACATGGCGGAATTCCTCCGCAACTGTCCGCATCAATGCCGCACAGAATCTGCGTTGCAGATTCTGCAGCGGATCTGCACAAAATGTGCAGAAAATTGATGCGGACTGGCCGCTGCGGACTGCAGGAAAAGTGCTTCCCTTCTCCCTATGGGCGGGTTCACACATGGCGGAATTGCACTTAAATTCCGCTGCGGACACTCCGCAGCGTTAATCCGCAGCGGAGCCGTTTCTACATTGACTTTCACTTTAATTTAGCAGTGTTCGTTTACACGATGCGTACAATTCCGCTGCGGAGCATAGGCTGCGGAGCGGAATTTGGTGTCCGCAGCATGCTCTGTCTGTTGCGGAGCAGTGGCGGACTCATGGCGGAATTTCTCCATTGACTTCAATGGAGATTCAAAGTTCCGCAATGAAGTCCGCAGCTGTCATGCACATGTCATGTGTGCTGCGGATGCGTCTTGCTTTTTTTACTTGACATTTCTTCATTCTGGCTGGACCTATGTATTTCTAGGTCTACAGCCAGACTGAGGAAGTCAATGGGGCTCCCGTAATGACGGGAGCGTTGCTAGGAGACGTCAGTAAATAGTCACTGTCCAGGGTGCTGAAAGAGTTAAGCGATCGGCAGTAACTGTTTCTGCACCCGGGACAGTGACTACCGATCCCAATATACATGTATCTGTAAAAAAAAATGAAGTTCGTACTTACCGAGAACTCCCTGTTTCTGTCTCCAGTCCGGCCTCCCAGGATGACGTTTCAGTGTAAGTGACGGCTGCAGCCAATCACAGGCCAAGCACAGGCTGCAGCGGTCACATGGACTGGCGCGTCATCCAGGGAGGTCGGGCTGGATGCCG
The DNA here is from genome assembly GCF_050947455.1 of Rhinoderma darwinii. Lineage (NCBI taxonomy): Eukaryota > Metazoa > Chordata > Amphibia > Anura > Rhinodermatidae > Rhinoderma > Rhinoderma darwinii. The sequence goes on along the minus strand of NC_134698.1, from coordinate 45,082,172 downwards.
AAGGAGGGACGCGTCATAAAGACAACGGGCGGTAAGTATGAATTTCTTTTACTTTCACTAGGGAAAGTGCTGTCCCTTCTCTCTATCCTGCACTGATAGGGAGAAGGGAAGCACTTTTCCCGCAGTCCGCAGCAGCTAGTCCGCATCAATTTTCTGCACATTTTGTGCAGATCCGCAGCCGTAATCCGCAACCCGGATTAGGTGCGGCATTGATGCGGACAGTTGCGGAGGAATTCCGCCATGTGTGGTCATGCCCTATCAGTGCAGGATAGAGAGAAGGGACAGCACTTTCCCTAGTGAAAGGAAACGATTTTCATACTTACCGGCCGTTGTCTTGGTGACGCGTCCCTCCTTCGGCATCCAGCCCGACCTCCCTGGATGACGCGCCAGTCCATGTGACCGCTGCAGCCTGTGCTTGGCCTGTGATTGGCTGCAGCCGTCACTTACACTGAAACGTCATCCTGGGAGGCCGGACTGGAGACAGACGCAGGGAGTTCTCGGTAAGTATGAACTTATATGTTTTTTTACAGATACATGTATATTGGGATCGGTAGTCACTGTCCCGGGTGCAGAAACAGTTACTGCCGATCGCTTAACTCTTTCAGCACCCTGGACAGTGACTATTTACAGACGTCTCCTAGCAACGCTCCCGTCATTACGGGAGCCCCATTGACTTCCTCAGTCTGGCTGTAGACCTAGAAATACATAGGTCCAGCCAGAATGAAGAAATGTCAAGTTAAAAAAGCAAGACGTATCCGCAGCACACATGACATGTGCATGACAGCTGCGGACTTCATTGCGGAACTTTGAATCTCCATTGAAGTCAATGGAGAAATTCCGCCATGAGTCCGCCACTGCTCCGCAACAGACAGAGCATGCTGCGGACACCAAATTCCGCTCCGCAGCCTATGCTCCGCAGCGGAATTGTACGCATCGTGTAAACGAACACTGCTAATTTAAAGTGAAAGTCAATGGAGAAACGGCTCCGCTGCGGATTAACGCTGCGGAGTGTCCGCAGCGGAATTTAAGTGGAATTCCGCCATGTGTGAACCCGCCCTTATTGTATGTTTTAGTTATCTTTTGTAAATGAGCACAGATTATGTTGGATAGCCATGGTTTCCATTGTGCCATAGCACATCCTTAATGGTCATTACTTTTGTAACTTAAAGCTCTTGGGGCCCCAATGCACCCCCTCATAGTTACACCCCTGATTGCCATGTTTGAGGAGCTCACTAGAGAAGACTGTGGTTATAAAGGGATACCCTTAATAGTAATGTTGCCGACTAAGCCTGCAGCATTGATGGATCCATGAATTCATGTGGTTAATGCCATTTCTGACCTTACTGTCTGCATGGAGAACTAGAAATCAAGATTCATCAGTCCAAGCAACGCTTTCAAATTCTCATCTGTCTAGTTTTAGTAACCCTGTAATTCTTTTTAAATATACAAATTATGTGTAAAAATCCCATGAAATTACAGCTTCAGATCACATTTCTTCCATATCTTTTGACATTTGGTCTGAACAACAGCAACTAAAGCCTCTTGACCATAACTAAATGAATGAGATAAAAATCTATGTTAAAAAAAAATATTTGAATATTCAAAGTTAATCACTTTCCGAATTGATATTTGGAATTTCTACATTTACAGAAATGTGAGTTTATGTCTCAACGTAGAGAAACATAAGTTGGTGTTTGAGATCATGTATTTTTGCTTTCACTCCAATTCAGTCTAAATCCAAAAAAGGCTGCAAGTTTACATAATGAGTAGCTGTATATTTCTACCAGTCATGCGGTATATAGTGTTATTTTTCTGTAGAGGAGAGAGAGTATTTTGCAAGCCATGATTGACTGTTCAGTAGAAACCTGGCTGTTGATAAATCAGAGATTGTTTTCTAGAAAGTGGACAATAAAACCACTTGTCTAAATTTACTTTGTTTTTTTCCGTCACCAATTATTTTGCCATGGCGCTCACATCCTCAGTACATATACCTGTAAGATTTATTTGCCTTCTGGAAATGCATTTGAAATGCTCTCAATAATGTCAGCAACATCTTCTGCAAAACTCCAGTGATGAAAGGCACAGAAGTTCCCAGGGAAACTAATTTTCATATAGATTTATAGCTGATCCTGGCTGATATCTTTTATATTATCACACCGTTAAGGAGAAGCTATTAAATTGCGCACACACGCAGATCTCTGCCAGACCTGTATATATTATTAGAGCTTGGGGAATGGTCTCATAATATCGACGTGACAACGCTTCTGCTTCTTATTTGTGTGTAGTGTTTTTATTTCCAGCCGTTATTTATGTCCTGAGATGATTATAAACGTGAGCGAAATGTAAAGATGTCTTTACCATAGTCTGTTAGATTTGACCCGTTAATGACATGTAAGAAATTGCATGCACTTAAAGGAAGCTTCCAGAAGGAAATTCAACAAATAATATTAAGACCAAATAAATACAGCTCACTATAGATTTTACTACCAAGATCTATGAAAGTGCACCAGCCATTCTCGCTTCTGTTCAACCCAAACCCCCACCTCCATGTTTTACTAATCCAAATATCCTAAAAAAAAATGAAAATGTTAAAAAATAAATTAAAAAATATGCAACCCCTTGACCAAAACAAATTGCTCCAACATCAACTGAATATATAACATAAGGACTATGGTTATGCACCCTTAGAATATGCAATAAGAACTTGTCACCTCTCCTGACATGTCTATTTTAGTAAATAATTAAATTCCACATAAAATAACAGGTGCTCTTTAGTTGCATATAATAAGGGTATATCCACACTCGGCAGATTTTTAGCGGAAATTTCGGAAACAAATCTACCGTGTATGACTATACCCTAAGGTATAGGCCGCATGGAGCGGCACTGACCTGGCCACCGTGCAGCCAACAACCACGCCAGCACCATGTCTGGCGCAACTGTCAAATAGCCTGTTTACGGCTGCGCGTTGTTGCGGGTAAAACGGCCCTTTACCTGTAAAATTGTATGTCTATTAATTCATATACCTTTTATGGCCACACGATTTTGCAGGTAAAGAGCCTTTTTACCAGCAACAATGTGCGGGCATTATCAGACTATTTGACAGCCGCGTCGAGCATGGGGCCGTCACGGTTGTTGGCCAAGTCAGTGCCACTCTGTGTGGCCTTGGCCCTAGTGAATTTGGATGTGGCTGGGATTGTTGGTGATAAACATGCAGGTTCAAGTATTGTCAAAACTGCAAATTTTCAGTTTAATGCACAAGAGTGGCTAGACTGTGTAAGAAATGGTGCAAATATGTAGCAACATCTAGTGAGGGCAGTCATGTGGGCATAAACACGATTTTGATAAAAGTACCACAGGGGAAGCAAGAACATGTTTTCATAGACCCATCTTATGTGTTATCCGTATTTCAACCGGGTTGGGGACATTATGCTATTGTGTCCTCTTTCTTCACCCCAATGAATATTTTCAGCAACACTGGTCACCATTTCACAAAAGTTGTCATCTTGTCACAGAATAGTTCCAAAACCATGACTTTGCTTTGGAGGCTGTACAGTACCCAGTTTTGTATAACAATGAATTTGGTTGTACCGCCATCTCATTGATGCCATGATGTCAACCCCACAACACACTGATCCAACCTACTACCAATGAACACAGCATTCTTAGATGCCAGGGTATAGGCCTACTACTTGGCACTACACATAAAAGAATGTCTATAATAAACAGTGTCAGTAAGAATTACATAAGCTACCTCAAAGGTCAATTTCCCACGGGTCGGATACGCTGCATAAAAACTTATGCAGAGCATCCGGCCACATTCTGTCCGTAAAACCGCACCACATTGTGGGCGGTTTTTCCGCTGCGGAAAGCAGCGCTGAAAAAAACAACATACTTATCCCCTACCTCTCTTCTGTGCATAGTCCAGCCTCCTAAGATGATGTTGCATGCCATGTGACCGCTGCAGCGGTCACATGGGATGAAACGTCATCCCAGGAGGCCGGACTGCAGGAAGAAGCAGGGAGTTCTGGGTAAGGCTAGATTCACACGAGCGTTGCACATCTCAGATGTGAAAAACTGGAATTTTTCACGTCCGAGGTGCATCCGTGCTATCACGCATCCCCCATAGACTAATCCTATTTTCTCACGGACCCTTCACATGGTCCGTTGTAACAACGGCCGTGTCGACGGCCACAATGAATTATATAGGTCCGTGTGACCAACGGCCGTCACACAGACATATAACACGTTCATGTGAATAAGGCCTAAGTATTAATTTTCTTTATTTGCTTGCTTATTTAGTTGCGATTTTTGTCGCAACACTTGGCTTTTTGTTGTGGGTTTTGCATCCCCATTGAATTCAATGGGGAAAACCGCAACAGAAAAGCATCGAAAACGCAGCATAAATTGACATGCTGCAGTTTTAAATTCCACACTACAGGTCAATTTATTACCATTGAAGCTGCGTCTTTTTTCCACAGCGTGGCCATGAGATTTTCTGAATCTCTTTAACTTTGCTGCTACTGTAAATGCTGCGGAATTTCCGCACAGAATTCCGTTGCAGAAATGCCACAGTATTTGCGCTACGTGGGAACCCGGCTTAAATGTGCCTTCATCGCCTTTCTGTTATAAAAATAATTTAGTCATTGCATTATTTTTAGCTTCTAAATAAAATACTGTAACAAAAGACAGGTTCCTACATCCAACTTCCTTGACAAATTGATTTGGACACCTAACATTTACCAAGGGCATTGTGAATTTGTAAAATATATTCCTCAATGCTAAGCAATTAAGAAGACTTTTACTTAACATTTTTCAACCAACTGCAAAATCTACTTATTTTGTCCATAGAGGATCCTGATAGTACAGTCAATATGTCATCTCCAAATATTAGCATTAATCCAAAGAAAAACCCAACCATTGTTAAAGGCTGTGTAAACCTTCGAAAGTAATTTTTTTTAAAATAAAAATGTCAGTCAGTGTGTTTGGTACAACTTTTGAATTAGTTTTTTTTTTTAGCTCTGTATACAGAGCAGCTGTATTGTTCGCTAAGACCTGAATCCGTCAGGTCCGCGGGATTGACGGATTCAGTGTCAGCAGGTCCTGCGTGTCTTCAATTCACTTAATTTCAATAGGACAAAAGGCTGCAATACCTGTGAATCGCCGCAACATCCGTGTCGACGATTTACAGTGAGCAAGTAGAAATGAAGGGGAAGGAGCGCTCGTACGAGTGCTGGAAGCCCTTCAAAACTGCAGATCGGAACGGGTCCCGGGAGTCGAACCCCGACCTATCAGTTATTAATCGCCTATCCTGAGGATAGGCCATCAATTTTTAGGGACTGGATAACCCCTTTAGGGTCATAAATAATAATTGAATTGTTTTGAATTTTTCACTGAAATACCAAAACCAGCTATGATATTCTATCAGTGAGACAGGCTCTCAATATACATATTATTCTTAAAAGTGCATTGAATAAAACTCTGCCCTATATGAGCATACCCCGACAACCTAAGCAGTATGCATAGTCAACAAATGCATATTTCTACCTGCTACTTCTTTGTATTATCTGCAGTACACACAACCCTTGGGCTCTGTTTATTCTGCATGCAATGCCGTCTGAATCCTAACCAGGTCCGGGGCATTTAATGGTTTTGAGTCTGCGGCAATCCACTTGCAGTAATGAGCAGCCCAGGATTATGCGTTGCACGTCGTCCGCTCACAGCCAGCATTTCATTCCTCCCGTCAAGCCGCTTCTGAAATGTCTTTTTGCAGAGCTCAGAGGTCCCTGCCTGCAGGGACAGAGCTATATTTTTTAGAGGAGGTGGGAGTGAAATAGGCACCAGTTGAAACAATCCAACACCTGTTCCAAAGAGCACACAAAAAAGACAGGAAAGCAATTTAAATCTGCTTTGCTGTTTGTAAATGTGACCGAGGCGTGTAATTCAAAAGCTGCATATCCCGTGACGTTGCTCCCAGCGCTCTCTGCTGTTTGCCTAATTGGACAAGGGTTCATTTGCATACGTATGATGCTTAATGTTTAATTCATGAAGCTCAGCAAGCTCCCTCTATCTCTCCATTCCCACCCCCACATGGCTTCACTGGCAGCATAATCATAGATCATGTTGATAGCAGGTCCTTATTATTAAAGCTTTAACCTCTTTTTGTCTGACATTCAAGTTTTAAACTGAGCTCATTCTTTCTAACTAAAATGACAAAATGTGAAGATAAAAGGGAAAAAAATAAAAACGTGCACCAAAAATGTAACTACCGTATATACAATTATCTGCTAAAAAAATGCAATAGAGTTGTATCTTGTATAGCATGCCAAAACGGTATAGTATATAATCTCCAGACATTCATTGTGCTGCTCAGACTGCATTTTGTTATATTTATTTATGAATTATTGTTTATTAAAATGTACCTGTCCTAGGTTTGCTATAGACTACAAGCATCACGTAGATGCGCTCAATTTTCAACTCAGGTTTGCGGTCCCTTACATGAAATGATAGTGAATTCTCTAATATGTTATTATTCCCGGAATTACTCCTGTTAACAACAGGAACAATACAAAAATACAGCCAACCTGAGACCCAGAAAGCTTCTTCTTAACAGACAGCCACAATAATCTTTTGCAGCACCCATGGAATCTGGGTAAAGCTGTTTCTGGCCTAGAGGAATCGTTTGGCCGAGAGGAAACGTGTTGGGAGGATTTTTATTTTTGAAGAGAGGTTCCCCGGTCCCTTTGCATTGAAAGAACAAATGGATGACTTCCAGCATCTAAATGGGTAGGGGGTTATTGGCGCCTAATTTCCATACATTTTCACTGTCATATATGTGAGGAAGGCATAATATCAAATGTTGGTGAAACCTTCTCATAAAGAAAAACAACACAGATTAATAACCCTTACTGAAGTTGATAATTTGCTGTCTTAAATTCCTGGATGCACGCCATAAGAAATATATGAAAAATGCATATGGCATATGAAATCACCATGTGTATATGTTTATTTTTGTAATTCTTTTTAAAATAAAAATATAGTAAAAGTTAAATTTTATATATACACACTCCGGATATATCTATTTTTTTCTTTAATAAATACTATGGAGAATTGCAAAAAATCTCAGTCTAGGTGGTGGACTTTAAACTACACCATCAAAATTTATTAACCTGAGATCCAGCCAGCAGTTTAAGTTGTCAATGCCCATTTAATACCCAGCAATTCCCATAATATACCACTTCCACACGCAGTGTGAGGGCTCAATGAATGAGAATGGCTTCTTCCTCCACTTAATGCTGCTGGTTCACGCCATTGCCAGAAGTCAACCTTACCTCTAATAGATGAGGACGTTCAGGTTGCAGGTAATAAATTGGCATCTTTGTGGCCTTTTAAGGACAAACTAAAAGCCCTCTGCCTAAGATGCCCAATCTTCTCAGCAAGCAACTTACAACAGGTTCAATTTAGTTAAATTCCACCATAGAGCTACTTATCAGAAAATATTAGAGTATTTGGGTAGCAATCTGGATTTACTCTAGGGCTGCCTGGGGAAATTCTAATACAATGTTAGTTTCCTGCATATATGTTAGCACTGACTGCTGTAAACTGCAATACTGCAATGAGCTCCAGGCAGGAAAAGGGTTAATTTGTGCAACCTCTATGGTCTGCGAAAGCCACTGCAGGTCGTCTAGTTATTGCCATACCAGTATTGACATCTGTACACTAGCACATACAGTAGTTTACAAATGAACCACGTCTCTGCAATGGCATGACAAGTCAGACCTCCCCAGTAGTATTAATGCTCCATGCCCACATATTTTCATATCACCGTCAGTTTTCGTTTTGTGTCAATCAGGCAGGATCAATATTATGATACAGAATGACATTGTTTCATTATGAACGTTTGGAAAAGACCAGGATTATCCAGCAGTAATAGATGCTTGTATATAGCGCCAGCCAAGAGCTACAATTATCAGCACGAGACGCGCCTCGTAAGTATTCCACAATAGATGGCACATAATTATTCTAATTAATGTACATCATCAGTAATTATCCTTGATTAATAACAAATCTTTTCCAGCAAGGTAAAGGTCACCTGGAGGTGGCATCGTGTCCGATTCACCTTGAACGTACCAGAAGTAATCAGGCGGAATGGGCTGAAGTGTTTGTGCTCTGTATTATCAGTAATATTATATTGTCACCGCTGATGATGAAACTTGGATGGTCCTTGAAACCTAAATACAAACAGAATCTTTTCTCCTGTTTAATCTTCCCTGGAGATATTACACAGCTGAGCAGCCATTTCTTCCACCTCTTACCACTTCTTATTTTCAAAAAAAGACAGACGTCTCATCTTTACTTTTTTTCCTGATCACCATACCTACTGTGAGTCTATTAATACAAGTTGTAAAAGAAAATGATTCCTGATTGCATGCTGAAATACACATAGCGCCATTTATTATAAATAAGAAACCACCCTGGGTTGTGGGAAAAATAATGTAGTCTTTAAACACAAGGCATCGACCAAAATTGTTATTTGTAATACATTTGCAAGCCCCTTAACAGATCCTGGTTCATCTGAGACTCGTTGTGCTACTCCGTATTTCCTATTTATTTCCCAAATGACTGAATAAAGGCAGAATTAAATATCTGATATTAAAGGGATTCATTTCAACATTAATTACAACAGCAAGTCAGTCCAATTTAATACAGCTGGGGAATTTGTGGGGGAAATGGAAGCAGAGTAATGTGTCCAGGTGCAAGGGATCATGTTTGCATTACATTAGGAGGAATATATTAAATATTATTTCCTGGGGGGGATAAGCACATATAGTATAGTTAGAATCATTTGAATGTTTGGGATTTATTTTCATAAATATTATACTATGAATATTTGAACAAATTTTTTTAGCAAACAAATATATTTACAAATATAAAAAATGGTATGCTTCATCACACAAATATTATTATTATTATTATTATTATTATTATTATTATTATTATAATTATTATTATGTTTCTCATATTGTTATGACAATACAAATTCCTTTTTTTTTTTAAACACACACTGGGGCCAATTTCTTAGGAAGCCATTTAACCTATCAGTGTCTTTTTGGGGTGGGGGAGGAAAGCAGAGTACCTGGAGGAAACCCATGCAAAGATGGGGAGAACATAGAAATCCATGCAGATATTGTCTTGGTCGGATTTGAAACCAAAACCCCATTGCTGCAAGACAACAGTGCTAACCACTGAGACACCGTGTTGCTCTGGACAATGTAGACATACAGTACAGAGATATCCACCCTTAACTTTTCTTGAATTGCGTTAAGTTATACAATTGTCATGATACCAATTCAATACAATCTTAAGCAATCCAGTTAAAAACGTATAAAATAAACATATATGTTTTATAACATGAGTCTATGGGTGACGAATGGCGAAGTATGTGGGGAAGTAGGGAAGAGAAGGGAGAGCTGGTATAACATTAAACTTAAAATATAGCTTTTATTAAATATTTATAAAATGTGGAAGAGTTCACAAGGATAAATTAGTTACCCTAAGAATATTAGGTTGGGTATCCCCAATTGCTGACCAACCTAAAAAGAATTAGTATTGGGATCAAACACTTCTTGGCATCCATCACAGCCATGTAATAAAAAAAAAAAAGCATATTCATCTCAAGGTATGTCAGGTATGGAGATAAGTTAAGGGAAGACACATCTGTAGCCCATATTGCATCAACTTCAATATTGCTATGAACTTAGTGTCCCTTTAGAACTTCTTTGGGCCATTCTGGAAAACAAATATGATTTATAATTGACATAAAGCATATAGTTGACAAGGGAGGATAAATACATAGCAAACATTGTGTATCAGTCCTCAAGACGGTGTTGGCCATTGATGTTAGGTGGTAGTCTTGGCTATGAGACTCAGCTCTGGCGGTGGGTGGTGTCTCGCCCTCTGTTCCTCCTTATAGCAGATGGAGCTCAGTAATCCCTAATACAGTAGAAGTCGTCTGTTTCCTCATATATGGTTTGATACCTGCTTATCAGCCTTATAGATCTGCCATGTTTGGTACTTTAGAATATACTCTGGCTGTAAGGTTCTTTCTATTCCTGCCTCTTTTCTTTTTCTCTCATTCCTTTCTGTTCATCTCTGCTACTGTTGTTTTATTGAATTTTAAATCCATTGTTCAATAAAACAGAAAAACACATTTTATAATTTAGTATCCCTTCAATAGAGGTGTAATTGGGTTAAAAAAATAATTTCCAGTGTGTTTCTTAAATATTTATTTTGCACACTTCAGTCTATTGATATGGACTGAAATTCACTACCACCACTAGCCAATTGTCTAGACCATTGTTTCCTGTATGTTATTCAGATCATTACTACAGTCACCATCATTGTTACCATGATCATCTACTTTGTTAGCTTCAGTACTAGTCAGTATTTACCTATTCATAATATAATAGCTGATTCTGTTAAAATGCAGTGGAATTATGACAAGCACAAGTTTACAAAAATCTACCATTATTATAAACACATGGACTTTTAAAGAAATAGAAGATCTGCTGCATGAAAGGCACGATAAGCAATGTAAATACCCCAAATACAGGCCCTTTTACATGGCCAATGATCAGGCAAATGGGGGTTCACAGATCGCTCGTTCCCAATCATTGCCCTGAGTAAACAGGGCAACGATCAGCCGATGAACAAGCAAACGCTCGCTCATTGGCTGATCTGCTTGTTTATGCAGCAATAAATAGTATGGTTGTTGGCAGCACGTCTCCCTGATTGGCGCTCGTTTCCACGGTCCATATCGGGCCATGTAATAGGACCTTAAAGAGGCTCTGTCACCAGATTTTGCAACCCCTATCTGCTATTGCAGCAGATAGGCGCTGCAATGTAGATTACAGTAACGTTTTTATTTTTTAAAAACGAGCATTTTTGGCCAAGTTATGACCATTTTTGTATTTATGCAAATGAGGCTTGCAAAAGCCCAAGTGGGTGTGTTTAAAGTAAAAGTCCAAGTGGGCGTGTATTATGTGCGTACATCGGGGCGTTTTTACTACTTTTACTAGCTGGGCGTTCTGACGAGAAGTATCATCCACTTCTCTTCAGAACGCCCTGCTTCTGGCAGTGCAGACACAGCGTGTTCTCGAGAGATCACGCTGTGTCGTCACTCACAGGTCCTGCATCGTGTCGGCCACTTCGGCACCAGAGGCTACAGTTGATTCTGCAGCAGCATCAGTGTTTGCAGGTAAGTAGCTACATCGACTTACCTGCAAACGCCGATGCTGCTGCAGAATCAACTGTAGCCTCTGGTGCCGATGTGTCCTCGCTCGTCCGACACGATGCAGGACCTGTGAGTGACGTCACAGCGTGATCTCTCGAGAACACGGCTGTGTCTGCACTGCCAGAAGCTGGGCGTTCTGAAGAGAAGTGGATGATACTTCTCGTCAGAACGCCCAGCTAGTAAAAGTAGTAAAAACGCCCCGATGTACGCACATAATACACGCCCACTTGGACTTTTACGTTAAACACGCCCACTTGGACTTTTGCAAGCCTCATTTGCATAAATACAAAAATGGTCATAACTTGGCCAAAAATGCTCGTTTTTTAAAAATAAAAACGTTACTGTAATCTACATTGCAGCGCCTATCTGCTGCAATAGCAGATAGGGGTTGCAAAATCTGGTGACAGAGCCTCTTTAATTCCTTAATTGGAGCTTTGCTTTAAAGGTATTGTCTCATGAAGATAGCCATCCTGGTGATCTGCTGATTGCCATGGGTCTGGCTCCTGGAACTCCTGGCAATACTAGCTCTTTCATTGAAGTGTACAGTAGTGTTACATGCGAGCCATTCAAATGAATGGGCAACCATTTCATGCATGGACTGAACAGTTCTGCCAGAGTGGGGGCAACTCTCTGCTCTGGCTCATTGAAGGGGGTTTCCGAGCAATGAAACCGATCTACAACATCTTTATGCTCAAATAGGATACATGGACAGGGGTTCTCTTTATACGACAATCCCTATAATCACAAAAGTCATTGATCATACAAAACTTTATTTTACATTGAGCTCCTGTGAAGTTGAGGAATGACAGTTTCTATAACTAGTTTTGTAACTAAATAAATGCCCCTACCTTGTAGGGTCTACAGAAGGTCTATTAAGATATTTTAAGGCTGCTGTCAGAATTAGATTTGCATTTCATCACATGAGCCGAAGAGCACAGACAGTAAGATAGAGTAGGTTTGGGAGATGTTCAGTCATGCATGGGCTAATGTTCATATGTTGTAAAGGTAATTTGCTAAAAGGGCCGTCCAATCAGGACAATCCCTGTCTATACTGTAAGGGTATGTGCACACAGGGCCGCCATCAGGAATTTCAGGGCCCCATACAGCTAAATTTTCTGGGCCCCCCTACCGTGGCACCGCCTGTTAACGGTACTCCGTCCAGCACTATATCATGGTACCTAGGGCCGCCATCATTGGGGGTATTAAGGGTACTGATGTGAGAGGCCCGGCCAAACCTAATTGAAAGGGGGGCCCGGCAACTGCCGCGACTTGCCTTTGGTAGAAAAAAAACAGGCCCCTGTTTTTTTCACCAAAAGAATGTCGTGAGCTGCGGGCTCCCCTTTTAATTAGGTTTGGCCGGGCCTCTCACATCAGTACCCCTAATACCCCCCCTGATAGCGGCCCTGGGTAGCATGGGGGTCGTCAAACACTGCCGCCCGTGCGCACTCGCGAGCGCGCACCCGCGACCGCACACACCTGCGACCGCCCGCGCACCCGCGACCGCCTGAAACCGCACACCGAATTTTGAGGCAGATTTTGACCTGCCCACACTATCTTGCCGCGTTTTTTGCCCGCGGCGATTGAGGACAGCAGACAAAAAAACGCAGCGAAAAATGCATTTTCTGCCTCCCATTGATTTCGATGGGAGGTCAGAGGCGGAACAACGGCAAGAAAGGACGTGCTGCTTTTTCTTTTTTCCGCGACTGGCTCCCATTGATTTCAGATTAAATCAATGGGAGGCGGTTTTGGAAGCTGTTTGGTGCTGATTCTGACGCAGTGTCCGAGTCAATATCAAGGCCCAAAAACTCTGCGAACTGGGCCTTATTGTTAGGGCTTATTCAGACGAACATGTAATACATCCGTGCAACGCGCGTGATTTTCACGCGCCTCGCACGGACCCATGTTACTCTATGGGGCCGTGCAGACTGTCAGTGATTTTCACGCAGCGTGTGTCCGTTTTTTTTCCTAGTATAATGTTTCTCCTAATTTTTTCTAGTATGATGTTTCTCCTCAATGAAGGCAACATTTTTCATGAACATACATAATACTGTATATAAATTATGAATGAGGGATCTATCATTGGTGGCTTATAGTGTGTTGCACCTTTTGCCACACTCCTAACCTTCACATGCTACTAGTAGTACTGGTTTCCACTAAAGTGGCAGCGGGGCCATTGTGCCCCCTCAGGCACCGGCGCCTGGATGCATTTACGCACCTGCCATTACCAACTCCTAAATTCAACCTGGCCAGAAGTGATAATTATTTATTTAGATATGCCTGTTCCTTATATTGCACCAACAAATGTTGCTGCGCTGTACAGAGATTGTCATCACTCATACCAGTCCTTGCCACTTCTTCAGTGATCCTGTCGTTGTACAAACTTGCTTACAAACATATTCTACACCCGGACCCCCTGAAAACAATAATGTATGTAAATATGATATAAGGTCCAAATCTGTGCACTGTAAAGCAGTATTATTTGGGGATTATATGGCAGCATTATTTAGGAACTGTATAGTACTATTATATGCATATGTGAATTGAGTGGTTTAGAGGTGTGGCTAGTGGATTTAGTAAGGGCCTTGGAGGCTCCGCCAGGGGCCTCCGTCACAGATCTGGCCAAAAGCACTGGAAACAATAGTGCATAATGCTGAACACCATAACGAAAGACTGACAGAACCCTTTAAATTAAATGGGTTCTATCGGGCTCCAATTGTGTCTCACCAGATATAAATACAGCTATGACTGTGTAGGATCATATCTAAACATTAAAATGTTACATATTATTGTGTGTAGTAAAAGTGCTTTGTCTACAATTACATTGTTGTGCAATTATCATGGATCACCATCACAACTGTACACTGCCCATTAGTAATGTTGCTCAAAGGCAGTGGGACCATTGGCCTATGTAAGAATGCAACCTCTGCTGTTAATATTTGTCAAAGCTAAAATTGAAAAAAAGATGATCCAGGGAACCATTGACAATGTATATGCAAATTATTATGAATAAAATGAGTAATCTAATATATTTCTTCATAATTAAATATGGCTGTAGGCAGAATTATATTGTTCTATTTCGAAGAATACTGAATTCCTTCTTCTATATTTTTTCCACATTTTTTTGTATCAGAATCCAGACACCCATAATAATAATCTACAAAATAATACTTCACACTCACTGCCTCACAATGTACAAAAAAAGTAATTGTGTTTTATGGACACAGGATACCAATATTCATAAAGTGTTTCTATTTCTTCCCAGGTAGGACCATTGTGATGCTGTTTTAGGCGCAGTGGATGTAACATCCATCAGGGAGACATAATGAATTGTGCTGCTATTGTACACCAAAGGTCCACCACGTCTTTGCATGCTATATCTACCTACAGTAAGTCTATGACCAGATGCTAGCATGTCTCTTTATCCGCTGTGATCTCCTCTCCTCACAATGAAGTGAACTTCTCTCTGAGCACCACTGGATGGAGCTTGTGATTTATAATACATGAGACATCATCAACTCTTGTTGTTATGTAACAGAGACGACAACACGTATTTTAGAGGGAGAAATAGAAAAAGGGTAAACGTTAGCTTATGTGATGGTCAGAGAATAGGTCAAAATAAGAATCACTATAGAAAGCAACCATAAATTAAATCTATGGGTTTTAATTTGAGTATTATCTACTTTATATGAAATTATACAGTAGTCCTAAAATTCTCATAGTCCGCCACTCCGAATTTCAAGATTAACTATAATCTTCCAAGACTAAAACAAGAAGACTGACCTAAAATAACCAATAAAAAGACCCATCTGATTAAAAACAATGTGATAGTATAATATTTTGTTACCATTTTTGCACTGTCTTGATAATCTCGAATATTTGATAATTTAAGAACCTATCAGTACCCGCCTGACATAAGGAATAGAAGACAATGGGCAACACATCAAGGTCTAGGTTTAGCACTGGGGGCAGAACACATCTGAGTGGGCCCCCCACACAGTATAATGACTCCTTAGTGTGCTCCACAGTATAATCCCCCACATCTGACCCCACATATAATGCCCCTATGGTTGCACCCACACAGAATAATGCTCCCATAGCTACCCCAACATAGTATAATGACCCCTTAGTGCCCCAATCATAGTATAATGAGTCCTTAGTGGCCCCCACACACAGTATAATGACCTCTTAGTGGCCCCCACATAGTATAATGCCCCTATAGCTGCCCCCTCACAGGATAATGCCCCTATATTGAATAATGCTCCCATAGCTGCCCCCACATAGTATAATGAACCCTTAGTGGCCCCCACACAGTATAATGCCCTTCTAGCTGCCCACACAGTATAATGCCCCTATAGCTGTCCCCAAACAGTAGAATGCCAATATAGTGCCTCTCACACAGTATAACACCCCATGGCTGCACACATACAGTATAATGCCCCCACACAGTATAATGCCCTAGAGCTGCCCCCCACACAGTATAATACCCCATAGCTGCCCAGATATAGCATGATGCCGCCATTGCTGCCCCACACAGTGTAATGTCCCTATAGCTGCCCCCACACAGTATAATGCCCCATAGCTGCCTAGATATAGCATGATGCCGCCATTGCTGCCCCACACAGTATAATGCCCCTATAGCTGCCCCCACACAGTATAATGTCCCTATAGCTGCCCCATACAGTATAGTGCCACCATAGCTTCCCCCACATAGTATAATGCCCCATAGCTGCCCTCATACAGTATAATGCCCCCATAGCTGCCCCATACAGAATAATGCCTCCAAAACTGCCCAAATAGAGTAAAATTCCATATTGAAGCCCCCACATACCCATTATAATGCCCCCTTAGTGCCCCCCACATAGTATAATGATCCCTTAGCGGCCCCCACACAGTGTATTGCCCCTATAGCTACCCCCACACAGGTTTATGCCCCTATGGTTGCCCCCACACAGAATAATGCTCCCATAGCTGCCCTCACATAGTATAAGGAACCCTTAGTGGCCCCCACACAGTATAATGCCCTTCTAGCTACTCCACACAGTATAATGCCCCTATAGCTGTCACCACACAGTATAATGCCCCTATAGCTGTCCCCACACAGTGTAATGCCCCTATAGCTGTCCCCACACAGTATAATGCCCATATAGTGCCTCTCACACAGTATAACACCCCATAGCTGCCTACATACAGTATAATGCCCCCACAGCTGCCCCCACACAGTATAATGCCGCATATCTGCCCCCGCACAGTATGATTCCCCAAAGCCACGCCCACACAGTATACTGCCCCATAGCTTCCCACATACAGCATAATGCCCCCATTGCTGCCCCATACAGTATAATGCCCCATAGCTGTCCTCATACAGTATAATGCCCCCATAGCTGCCCCCACATAGTATAATGCCCCCATACAGTATAATGCCTCCATAGCTGCCCCATACAGTATAATGCCTCCAAAACGGCCCACATAGAGTAAAATTCCCTATTGCTGCCCCCACATACCCAGCATAATGCTCCCTTAGCTGCCCCCACATAGTATAGTGCCTAATAAAAAATAATAAAATAATATAATATAATATAATAAATAAATAAAATATCCTTGTTCCTACGACGAGTGGAGGAGATTCCTCTGCTCCTCCGCTCTGTACTGTGTGTGGCTCTTCGCAGACAGGCGCGATGACATCACTACATCGTGTCTGTCTGCGTCAAGCCGCTAACAGTCTAAGCTGGCATTACAAAGTGAATGCTGGAGTAAGGAGCCATCGGCTCCATGCTCCAGCATTAAATTCAACTCCTGAGGACGCAGATACAGTTGAAACCGGGACAAACCACAGCTGGGGGACCGGCCCTAGGCCCCACCATCTCAGAGGGCCCAGGCCACTGCCCCCCCCGCTAGCTACGCTACTAGTCATGACCCATGTTCACTTGATCAGTCTCAACTTGTGAAGTATACCGGTCGGGAGTTACACCAGTGAGTACCATCCACCCTTTTGGTAAATGTCTTGTGAGAAGTGCGAAATAAAAATAAACATCTTAAAGCTCTCATTGTTTTCCAGTGTTTCATTTATGTAAATACAATCTCATGCACACTTCCGTTGCCCGTCATACGGCCGCTAATGACGGATTTGTGAAACACGGACCGCACATGGATGGCTTCCGTGTGCAGTCTGTTGTTTCAACGGACTAAATGAATGGAATGGCCGAGCCTGTTCCGTCAAAAACGGACAGGAGTAGGACCTGTCCTATTTTTGTCAGAACGGCCACACGGTTCAATTAAAACAACGGATGTGTGCATGGCCCCATAGAAATGAATGTGTCAGGGTGCTATCAGTTAAAAAAACGGATAGCACACTTATGAAAATAACTGAAGTGGGCACGAGGCCTAACTGTCGCTCATAGTTTTATACTGTAGCTATAATGAGGCATCATTGATAATCACATATCCAACTTTATTATTCATTAGCATCCATGCTTTATATCATGGTGACCTTTTAATCCAGTGTCTGTCTCGACCAATTACAGACAATGCCAATAAAAACCTCCACGTTTTTTCTTCCTTGTCATTTTTCCTTTCTTATTTTCAATCCCTTTATAGTTTTAAATAAAGTGCATATATCTTCCAAAAATGATAACCCTGTGTCATCTACATGAATTCATGTCCACCTAGAATTCTTCAAGTTCATTAAAACTTTATTTTCCTGGCCAGGGTTCAGAGCTTTGATTCATTCATCTTGCATTCTCTGAGTATTTGTATTGTCCATTGAGAGTGTGTGGGTTTTCTACAAAATTAAGTGGCAAAATGTACTCAGTAAAGTTTTAAAGGACATATAATTCTCATTCATTTTCTAAATTGATCAGTTCAACAAGGGTAAAGCGCAGGGCACAAAGAGCAGGACATCACACAATAAGATCTGCAATGACTCTTTATTGATCCATTGTAATAAATTCAGAGAGCGCTCTACAATAGGACAAGCTTAATGCTTTATGTCTGCCTGCTGAAGAGGGTACAAATATCTTTAATGTTTTTCTCTACAATTATTTAGAAGATCTACTGAGAAGATCTTTGAGTCTTTGGAAATGAGCGACACTCGTGACAGCTGGCAGGACTCTATATTTAGCATCAAGTATTATGTTGAGTAGACAAGTAAACTATATGTTGTCCTTAAAACAAAGTGTGGAGCAGTGTGTGTTTGTTTTGGAGACAATAGATGCCTTTAGGGTTACCCTTTTAGCGATACGACACATGGTCATCATGACTGGGAGCTACATTCCCTTTACCTCACCATGAAAAAACTTCAGTCACCTCTTTCCTTCTTCTCTGCCTCCTTCTCGTCAGCCCATTTTTATCAACCTAGCCACAACAAACTGTGCTAATGACATTCTGATTGGAAGCTGTAATTAGTCACAGCGAGGACTTGCCTCACTTCCTTGTGCTGCTTATAAAACAGAGGAACACAACCTGCAATTATCTCGGGTTGTCAGAGGATGAGGGGTCTGGATCACAGCCTTCCCCTGACATGCGGATTTTACTTTCTTATATTTCACATATTTAAGATTTCTTCTCATTAAGTGAATCTAACTGTATGTACCCATATTAGCAGATATATCAGTATTTGATATTCAGGTACTGTCATGTTGTGATAAGTACGGGAAGCTCTATGCCAACCTCCATGTTGTGAAGGAAATATACCACAAAATGATGTTTTAAGTTAAATGATCATTATTGGCAAGATAGATAAACTATTTTCATTCCCAGAAGATTTGTGCTGTGGTGTATTGGTTAAAAATTAAACAAACAAAGTAAAGAACGATGTACTCGAAAAGTATAGAACGGTGTATAGCAGATCTTACTCTAGAATGACTTCCAAAGTAAGGAATGGTGCATAAAAGATGTTACCCTAACATTTCTACCAAAGTATAAACCAGTGTATAGCGGTTGTAACCCTAGAATTGCTACCAAAGTAAAGAATAATGCCCTGCAGATATTATCCTTGAAATACTACCAAAGTATGGCATGGTGTATAGCTGATCTTACCTAGATTTACTACAAAAATATAGAACAGTGTATAGCAGATCTTACCCTAAAAACACTTCCAAAGTATAAACCGGTTTATAGCAGATATTACCCTAAAAACACTATCAAAGTATAAACCGGTTCATCACAGATCTTACCCTAAAACTACTACCAAAGTAAAGAAAGATGAATAGCAGATCTCACCCTAGCAGTACCCTGAAGTAAAGAAGGGTTGTTTAGCAGATCTCAACCTAGAATTACCCCAACGTAAAGAAAGGTTGTTTAGCAGATCTTAGCCTAGAATAACTTTCATATCATAGAACGGTGTATAGCAGAACTTACCCTAAAATTACTTCCAAAGTAAAGAACCATGAATAGCAGATTTTACTCTAGAATTACTCCTAAAGAAGAGAACTGTGTATAGTAGATCTTACCCTAGAATTACCCCAAAGTAAAGAATGGTGTACAGCAGATCTTACCCCAGAATTAACTGCCTATAACATAGTTTTGACCCTAGTTCCAAGTCTCAGTAAAATATGACATATCTGGTGCCACTCGATGACAATAGTATTTAGGGTTGCCACCAGCTGGGGACCAGTGGCTACTGAGCCACTGGTTGGGGAACACAGGTGTATGGGGTAAAACTGTTACATGTTCATTACACTATTAGAAAATGTAACAAAATAGGATCTATGAATAGATGAAAGAGAAGGATAAAGATTCCCAAAACAAAGCTTTTCCTTGAAGGGGTTGTTTAAGATTATTGTTATTTCTTTATTTTTAATAGAAACAGCGCTACACATTTCCATGGGCTGTGTCTGGTATTGCAGCTCAGCACTATTCAAGTGGATGGAATTGAACTGCAATACTAAACATAGCCAATGGACAGCAGTGGTGCTGTTTATGTAAAACAATTTATATTTCAAAACTGCTTTTGAAACATGCCCTCAATAGGCTAGATAT
The DNA here is from genome assembly GCF_050947455.1 of Rhinoderma darwinii. Lineage (NCBI taxonomy): Eukaryota > Metazoa > Chordata > Amphibia > Anura > Rhinodermatidae > Rhinoderma > Rhinoderma darwinii. Next base: position 45,061,905 of record NC_134698.1, on the reverse strand, counting down.
ATTCTCCTGTGTGCAAATAGATATGTTAAAAGAGAATTATACGATATTAATTTTTTCAGAATTTAAATAAAAATTGTGAAATGTTTTATTATCAGTGAGGGGTTAAAATGTGTAGATTTCATTTACATCTTGTTAACTCATTTGCTTTTGGGATAACACTTTGCAAAAATCAAACTATGTTGATTAAGGTCCATAGTTGTGAAAAATAGCTACTCCCCCGTTGCCTTTTGTTAATGCTTTGGCTTGTAATGGAAGTTGGTTACAGCTGTGCACATCAAAAAGAATGATGACAGAATAAACACGTTCTAAATAAGACTAGCATCAAGTCCCCTGTGTGATACATTTAATTCAAAATGCTGTAGTGCATATAGATGTTAAAAGATCCTTATGCATAATAGATTCTGCTTACATGTAAAACTGTTGTGGAAAGTAGTTTACAGAGGGAGTTGGTTGGGTTGTAGTAATGACCGTGACTTGTTAGAAGACTTTAGAGGTCTCTTCTGTTAAATGACTTCTCTGTTACAAAAGTAGTCCCAAGAAAGAACGATATCTATATATTGGGCTGCTATGAACAACAATTAATGAGTACTACCTATTAGGCTTAAATAATACACATCACAGTATTACACAACTTCATTAAATTGATAGAACTACCAATTCATCGACAATTATTTGTTCAATCTGAACCCCATATAGGAAACCAAACAAACGGCTACACCTAATTCCGAACGCTAAGTGTCAACCTAGCCTTAAAGGGAATGGCTAGATAAGACTCCAATTTTTGCATTGGGAGTTTTCCCAAGAATAGCCTATTGCATGGGTCTCACTACAGAAGAAATTAAGAATTACATCCTTTGGAATAATTTGGTGTTCATTGTGTTTAAAGTTAGACATGAATGCCCCCCCCCCCCCATATATGATAAACCTTACTATATTGTTATCATTATTGTAATGCTTGACATCAAGTATCATGGTTACATTTATTTTTGCTGACATCATGGAAAAATACAACATTTGCATTTCCTTGAAGATAAAACTCTTGAAAACATATTGTCATTGCTATTCTTCTGGTGCTAGGGGTTGTCCTATCTGGTATGAAAGTCAACCCGCCAACCAGCTGTTATCACTGGAGGAAGCTGCAGCGGTAGTTACATTTGTTGCTGCAAAGGGAATGTTGTGTAACATGTAATCTATTCAAATGAATGAGTAACCATGTAATACATGATCCTGCAGAGTACACTAGAGAGTGAGCTGATCTTTACTGTGGCTCTCTGCTTTTGGCAAATACAGAAAGATCTCTAGTGGGGACCCCTCTCTATGACGTCCATACAGATGTAGCCATCATTATCTTGGTTTTCAGTGCATTAAATACACAGTGTGAAGAAACTTTTCTTGACCTTTTCAATGCTTTTCAATGGCTTTTGTTGTGTGATATCAAGCTGCAACAAGTTATCAGAGTCAAGATAAAGATGGCTACATTCATATGTCCATGATAGAGAAGCTAACAGCAAAGCTAACAGCAAACTGAATGTAAGATCTCTGTAATGATGGGGGTAGGGAAACAGACAAGTGAGCCCTAATCTACCCGCCACTCAGTCCCTGCCTACTTGCAACGACCCGCCCTAGGCGACGGGGTACAACTGGGCGACGGTCCCTACGCTCAATAAGTGAACGACAGACAAACAGACAAGGGTACACAGAAGAAAAGGAAATGGGGCAGTTGCCCACGGCAACACCGTGAACAACAAGAGTGGTGAACGAGCCGATTCAAACCAGGAGTGTACGAGGTACAAAACGCAGAGCAGGAGAGTAGTGAACAAGACGAGTCAAACCAGGAGTGTACGAGGTACCAAACGCAGAGCAGGAGAGTAGTCAGTAAGCCAGGGTCATATGAAGCAGGGTCAAATAGTACAGAAGCTGCAGCAGGGCTAGGAAACGAAACGAGAAGAATCACAAGCAAGGAGGAACAGGAAAGGCAGGTATAAATAGACAGAGGGCGGGAGCTAGTACCGTCTGGCCAGGCTGTGATAAGCTCTCCCACTCCTAAGCCTGCCAGCCTGAGTGGTGGAAGATGGCGTCAGTCTCACAAACATAGAAGCAGGTGCAGACTGATTACCTATGGGCGTATACACAGAAGCTGTGCCTGGCAGATCCTTAACAATCTCCTAGGTTAATTAGAAAATTCCTATCTAAAGTGCATCTCCAGCCCAAAAAAATTAAATCCATACCTATGCTTACAAATGTTCTGCTTTTATTTAAGCAAGTTTAGCAGTTTGTGCCCTAGAGCTGCTGTTCTTGCAAGCATAGTCAGTCACTTTTGGTGTTATGGAGGTGAGGATTCCAGTCATCCATTTATCCAAGGTGAATACAACTATAAACAGACACTTTATTACTCACTTCTACTCCCTCTCCCATGCTTGGAGGCGCCGGCAGCCACTATGGCTGCTGCAGCTGTAGCAACGCCACATTCAATAGTATCTGCGTCGTTTGATGCAGATACAATTAAATCTTATGGCAGAACAGGGAGGTATCTCCCTGCTCTGCCATTTACTAGGCTACAGCCCACATTCGGTCCGTAGCCTATCAGGTGCAGGGATCCTGTCGGCAATATGACGTCACTGGATCACGCCGGCCTACGCAAGGATCCCGTCAGCATTTGAGGATGTTGTAGAGCAGCTCCGTTCGTTGCGCTAGGTGAGTCCAATTGTTTTGTTTTATTGTTTGGGGGGGACTGTCTACAATGGGGAGGTTGGGGGCACTGTCTACAGGGAGGGCTGTATGGCACTATCTACAAAGGGGAGGTGTATGCCACTATCTACAAGGGGGCTGCATGGCACTATCTACAGCGGGACTATATGCCACTATCTACAATGGGGCTGTATGGCACTATCTACAAGGGGGCTGTATGGCACTATCTACAAGGGGTATGTGGGAGCACTATCTACAAGGGGGGGGTGGGGGGCACTATCTACAAGGGGGAGGTGGGCCACTATCCACTGGGGGCTGTATGGCACTACCCACAAAGGGGATATTGGGGGCACTATCTACAAGGGGGGCTGTATGGCACTGTCTACAAGGGGTAGGTGGCACTTTCTACAGGGGGGCAGTGTGGCACTATATTCAAGAGGGGTGAGACTATCTACAGGGGGGCTGTATGGCACAATCTACAGGGGGGCTGTATGGCACACTTTACAGGGGGCTGTATGGCACTATACATGGAGGCTGTATTGCACAATTTACAGGGGGGCTGTATGGCACAATCTATAGGGTGGGTGTATGGCACAATCTACATGGGGGCTCTATGGCACAATCTACAGGGGGGGGGCTGTATGGCACAATCTACATGGGGCACTTTCTACAAGGGGGGCTATGTGTGGCACCCAGGGGAGTAGGGGACCCAGTCAAAAGTTTGCTATGGGGCCCAGTCATTCCTAGTTATGCCCCTGTCTCACACATGTGTGTAAATCTTGTGCCAAAGACACTCTTTATTACCCTCTATGCCTGCTTGGAGCATCACTTTATACAGTTGCTATATTTTACTTTTTTATCTTACCAACAATAGCCTTGTACTTACCTCTTCCCGGCGTCTTCTGACTACCGGCCGGCGTCGTTCCTCTCCTTGCGTCTCTGTTTCTCGCAGCCTTCCACACCGCCGACGCTAACCTCCTGCCTTGTCCACTGCTGCAAGGGTGCCAATGCTGTTTCTTCTCTTCTTAAAGGGCCAGCACGCACCAATATTCCACCAAGATTTCCCAAGCTATAAAAGGGTTCCGCCCACGCCAATGCCTGAACAATTAGGCTCTACACTAGCTTGCTAGTTGTACCCTGAACCATATTATATTTGGATTTCCTGTTACTGACCTCGTGCCTGAACTTCTGATTATTCCTGCCTGCTGCCTGCCATGACCTCCTGCCTGTTAACCGTGATGACTCAATGCGACTTGCCCTGACCTATGCTGTACCTGACCCTGCTTTCTGTCTGCTGTTTCTGTACCATGCCTGGGCACTTTGGCCATTGCAAAGGGAGACTACCCAGGGCGTATCAACCTGGGGATACTATTAGCCAAGTCCACATCTCCGTATGGAGGTAAAAGGGTGAAAACCTAGTTGTTATCTCTTAGACTTTGTGGCCTAGTTTAGCCCTACGTTAAATCCCTTAGTAACATAGTGGGTCCACACCATACTCTGTTGACCCTGTGACAGTAACTACTTCCAAGGGCCCCGTTACCTAATACTTTGAGTACTGGTATAAACAATTCAATATGATCAATATTAAATTTACATCTATCACTTGCAGTACCATTTTTTTTAACACTGTGCTTGGATATAAATTCAATGTTATATCTCACTGTGTGGTAGAATATAAATAAAATACAAATACTGTATGTCAAACCCAATAATATTGGAATAGAAATCACACTGAAATTTCAGACACCCCATTTTAGTTAATGAGAAAAACTCAAACCTATTTTGGTAAATAGGTGGTTTAACAATATATTGTACAGTTATCTCAAAACTTTCTCCAGTAAATCCACAACATGTTTATTAGTGTATGCCTCATAAAACAAATTAGATAAAACAAATTTGACGTAACTTAATTATCCATAAGTATTCTGTCTAAAATTTGTTTTTATTAAAAAAAAATATCTAGGGGCGTGGGTTGGACATGGCGCTGATCGGACGTGCTTTCTGAGAGCTCCGCGCCTGCACTCCTTTCAACCCGATCATAAGCTAATTTAAAAGCATCAAAAGCGCATATATTTACTAACCTGATGGTTAGGAAGTCCAGGGCCTCTTCGGGGACTCATTATCATACTCGGCAGATGTCTGCAGCTGGGTCTATTCAGCGTTTTCTGACCGACGCCGGGGCAGGAGCAGTTTCCAAGATGGTGCCGACAGAGGAGAGACGCGATTGCACCGAGTCCTTGCTCCCTGAGGGGATTTCATCTGCGGCCGGCGTTGCTGCTTCAGGTACTGATGGTACCTTTCCTTCATTGTCCGGTGCATCGGGGCTGGTTCCCTCCAGGCTAGATGGGGTCACACCGAGTTCTGCTGGGGATGTGATGGCGCTGCCTGCGCGGGATGGCGTGTCACGTGGTGCCTGTCATGGCGGCCGAGTCTCTCCATCTTCCCTCCCGCATGTGCTGGGTCCTGCATTGCTGCCTTCCACATCTCATATAGATATGGATCTTCACCCCTCAACGTCAATGGGAGGTGCATCTGCCCTTGGGGATGATTTACAGGGCTTGAGACGTCAGTTATCAGCTTTGCCCACTAAGCAGGACATGGAGCGTTATGTTAATCGTCTGGAAACGACATACAAGTCTGAGATACAATCTCTCACCACTAACCTATCCCAATTGTCAGATCAGGTGCAGCGTATGGAGAGCGATGTCTCAGTTATTTCACAGCAACAAGTTTCTCAGGACGCCCGTATAGATCAGCACTCTCATCAGATTCATGCATTATTTAATTTGGCTGAGGATCATGAGAATCGGAATCGTCGCAACAACATTCGGCTGAGGGGCATTCCTGAGGATATCTCTCCGGGTCAACTTATCCCTACTTTACAATCTCTATTTAATACCTTACTGGGACGCCCTGCTGCAGATCCTATTGAGTTGGATAGAGCCCACAGGACCCTGGGTCCTCGGAACCCGGATCCAGACAGGCCTAGAGATGTGCTATGTCGTGTCCATTTTTTCTCTCTCAAGGAGCAGATAATGAGAAAAGCCCGTGATAAAGGGGAAGTTTTATTGCAAGGGGTCAAGATTCAACTGCTATCGGATTTGTCCAAAATGACTCTGGATAAGCGCAAAGTGCTTCGTCCTCTGTTGGATGTATTGAGGGAGCATGAGATCTCTTATTCTTGGGGTCACCCCTTTCAGCTACAGGTCCGCAGAGATGGGTCATTATTGAGTGTTCGGGACCCAGGGGATGTTCCGGACTTCTGCGCTGCTCTCCGTGTGCCTCGAGTCTCCATCCCTGATTGGCCTTATGTTCCCTTCCCGCCGCCGCGTCCACGGGCGCGTAGGCGAGGTCGGTCTCCTGCTTCTCCTGGTCGTAGGCATGAGGGTCGCCTAGCTGAACCGATCTGATATCCTTTTCTGTGTTCTGTTATCAGAGTTCAATGCAACATTTCTGAGGTTTCTCATTTAAAGCAAATATAGTCTGTGTTCTTATAGCCACTCACATTGGTGTTACCGCTCGTTGCAACTGATTTTATTTTTGCTGGACACTGCGGGTCCATTGGTATGGTTCGATTAATGTCATTGTGCTTCAGACGTGAATGCTTAAGGTTTTCTAAAATCCCTTGTACCTCTTGCAAGTATATGCACTTTTGATAACATTGAATGTATATAGGAATATGCTCCTTTGAGGTATTTCTAGGTGTATATTAATGCTGCATACTTTTGTCTCATTACTATTGGGTGTTATGCAAAGTGCCTTGGTTTTCCTAACTGTAATAATATATTATTACTTGCTTGAATATAATTGCTGGGTTGGGGGGGTGCGGGGCACTGGCTAGTCTGTGTCCTGACACTTCTCCTCTTAGGGACTCACTGGTTGATTCCGGTGTCTGTTAGAGTGTTTCTCCTTGAGTAGCTCAAGGAGTGGGCGATTAGTTCGCCTGTTCGTTTGTCTTTGTTGTTGTATATCCCCTCCTCGTCTGTCTTGTCCTATTCACCTCTGCCTTAGTGCATTCTTTTGTTGAGCTCCTCGGGGTAAAGATTCTGATGGCGCAATTGAAGGTCTGTACCTTCAATGCTAGGGGGCTCAATGTCCCGGAAAAACGCTCACAAATTTTATATAACATGCATAAAGAACGAGTACACATCTTGTTCCTACAGGAGACTCACTTTCAGGTGGGCCATATGCCACAATTTACGAATAGATACTTCCCGTCTTGGTTTCACAGTGCCAACCCGGAATCCAAGTCCAAAGGGGCTAGCATAGGTATCCACAAGTCACTTTCTCATAAAATCATTGATGTTTTGGTTGACCCGGGAGGTCGATATGTCTTTCTAAAATTGTCTATGCGCAATAAGATTCTTACACTGGCTAACTTGTACCTTCCCAATCAGGATCAGGCTAGAGTGGGGCGAGTGTTCTTGAAGAAATTGGAAGAGTTTACAGAGGGCGTCTTAATTGTGGGTGGAGATCTTAACTTGACCTTTGATCCTAGGCTTGATACCTCCTCGGGCAGGTCTGCTGTTCCTAAATCACAGTTGGGGGCACTAAAGGCTATGATGCATTCCATGCAATTGATTGACGTGTGGAGGATTCTGCACCCTCAGGTAAGAGAGTATACGTACTTTTCCCCCCTTGCATAACATGTACAGTCGGATAGATGCTTTTTTGATCAGTCACCATTTGCTTACCTGGCATCCTAGTACTAATGTGGGCCCCATGATCTGGTCAGATCATGCCCCAGTGTTCCTGACCCTTTCGTTTCCTGAATCGGTACCGAATTTTCGGTCTTGGAAACTTAATGATAATTTATTGAAGGATACAGTATGTGTGTCGGCTCTCAAGGACGCTCTTGATGGGTTTATTGCAGTACATGAGCATGACCCTACCTCCTTACCACTCCAATGGGAGGCGCTGAAATGTGTCATTAGAGGAGTCCTAATACAGCACGGGGCACGTTTGAAGCGAGAGAAAGGGATTTCTATTGCACGTCTCCTGACTCAGATAAGGGAGTTGGAATCATGTCATAAACAAATTCCATCTTCACAGGTTTTTGCAGATCTTACCACAGCAAGGGAGTCCTTGCGATCTCTTATAGATCAATCACACGCCCGGTTTAGAGATCGGATGAGAAAACACTCATATGAATTTGCAGACAAGTGCGGTAGATCTTTAGCGCGTATGTTACATCCCCGAACACAAGCGTCCTACATCCCTAAAATACTATCTTCTTTGGGGGGCGAAGTTCATGACCCGGTGGGTATTACAGAGTGCTTTAAACAGTATTACTCGACTTTATATAACATCAAGGGGCAATTTCACGATATGCAGGCTGAGGCATTGCGGGACAAAATAGATCATTATGTAAATAGTACGGCTTTACCGCCTTTAGAGGAGGGGGAGGCTTCGGGACTCGAGGAGGATTTTGTGGAATCAGAAGTGGAACATGTTATTAAGGAATCACCCTTGGGCAAGAGTCCAGGGCCTGATGGATTTAACAACAAATTTTATAAAACATTTAGGGCTCAACTGGTTCCCTTTTTGACGAAAGTCTTTAACTCCGTGTCTTCCTTGTGTCCCTTTGCACCCCAGTCCCTCGAGGCTCACATTACTCTGTTACCAAAGCCTGGCAAGGACCCAACCTCTTGCGCTAACTTCAGACCCATCTCATTAATTAATGTAGATGTAAAATTTTTCGCGAAGTTGCTTGCATCTCGTTTGTCACCGTTGTTTCCTGGATTGATACGGGATGATCAGGTGGGGTTTGTATGTGGTCGGGAGGCACGGGATAACACCAACAAAACTCTCCTTTTAACTTCATTTTGCCAATCCCGTAAGATACCGATGTGCTTGCTGTCAGTTGATGCCGAGAAGGCTTTTGACAGAGTGCATTGGGTGTTCCTCCGCAGTGTCCTAAAACAGGTAGGCCTTGGCACTACTATGGTGGATAGGATAATGGCATTATACCATAGGCCTACGGCTCGGGTTTGTGTTAATGGACTCCTTTCTGATTCCTTGTCTATTGCTAATGGCACGAGACAGGGGTGCCCACTATCGCCTCTATTGTATGTTCTGGTTATGGAACACCTGGCAGTGGCACTGCGGGGCAACCCTGATGTTAATGGGGTACGGGTAGGATCACAGCATCATAAATTAGCGCTTTATGCAGACGATCTCCTGGTATTTATAACAACTCCCATGATCTCTTTGCCATCTCTGACTGAGGAATTTGAGCGTTTTGGTCATCTAAGCAATTTTAAAGTTAATTACTCCAAATCGGAGGCCTTGAATATATCTCTGGATGCTTCTATGGCTGCCCATCTCGCTCGGGTTTTCCCATTCAAATGGCAATCTACATCCTTAAAATACTTGGGGGTGCAGGTGCCCACGCAACAGGCAGATTTGTTTGCGTTGAATTACACACCTATTCTTCAACGTACTTTGAAGGAGTTGGCAGAATATGGAGGGAACCGCATGTCATGGTTTGGGCGAAGTAATGCGGTCAAAATGGATATTTTGCCCAAATTCTTATACCTTTTCCAGACTGTCCCTATTGTAATACCAGCGGGTTTCTTCAAGACCTTACATAGGGCTATAACCAAATTTGTGTGGGGTTCCTCTAAGCCTCGCATTCGTTTTGCTGTCCTTAGTCGCCCAAAAATAGACGGGGGCGCGGGTCTTCCAGACTTTAAAAGATACCATCAAGCCGCACTGATTATGAGGGTAGTAGATTGGTTCCGCTCGGAAACAGCTAAGCAATGGGTGCGTATCGAAAGAGATATGTCTCCTCTTGCATTGTCCTCTTTGCCGTGGTTGACTGTCCTACAGCGCCATAGTCTATCTCTGCCTTTCCTCACACGTCAGTTTCTTGTGGTATGGGAGCGGATCATGGGGGCTGCGTGCCTGGTGAATCGGCCGGGTCCTATGACTCCTCTTTTCGACAACCCCTCGTTCCCTCCGGCGTTGGGTATGGATACATTCCTCTGCTGGAAGAGAAGAGAAGGTGGATATCTGTCTGAGACCCTTACTCCTGAAGGTGTCATGTTGTCAATGAATGCAGTCTCTGAGGCTTGCCCGGGGAGAAGGTCAACCTGGTGGTCATACTTACAGCTGCGTTCTTATCTCTCTTCTCTGGAGGACTGTCTTGTGTTATTACAGGATAAGACTCCTTTAGAAAAGTATTTATCTTTACCAACGGCCCCTTCGCATGTATTGTCATACTTACATGGAGTTCTTCTGCCCAGCTGTTCCTTTTCTCAACTGTCTTTCACCTATGCATGGGACGAAGAGTTGGGGGTTCAACATACTGAAGAGGAATGGGGTACTGCCTTCCTGTTAGCCCATAAATTGCCAATGTCTTGTTTTGCCCAGGAAAAAAACTACAAAATACTCACTAGGTGTTATCGTTGCCCTGCTTTGCTGCATAAGATATTTCCGGAGGTGTCTGCTGATTGTTGGAGGTGTGGGGAAGCTCCTGGAACCATGTTGCATATTTGGTGGGACTGTCCCAGGATACGTACCTTTTGGGGGAAGATTTTTGATTTGGGCAAGAAGCTCTTGCACATTGAAGTTCCGACCTCGGCATCTATTGGGTTACTCTCCATGGTTCCTGGATCTCTCACATACCTCAAAAGGGGTATCTTTCGACATTTTCTGACTGCGGCGAGAACGGTGATACCTAGGCACTGGAAATCTCATACGGTTCCCTCTTTGACGGAATGGGTGACAGAGGTGAACGGGATAATGAGAATGGAGGAATTACTGTCAGCAGACAGGGGCAAGTCTGGGCTCTTTGTCCAAACTTGGGCAGTATGGTCTGGATTCCGGGGTGGTAATGATCTACCTCTATGGCTTGATGGTAGGTTCTGAGCAAATTATGTGATCTTTTTCTCTATGCGCTATGTGTGTTTGTGTTTCCCTTTGTTGTCTGGTGTCTTGTGTTGTTGTTATAATTTTTCTGTGGCACTTATATGTACCAATGTTTACTTTATTGAGGCCTGGTCCTCTTGGCTATGGTATTATATTACTGTATATGGGGTACAGTTAGTTCTACTGTACTTTAATTCATATGCTCTTTAGATGAGTGGGAGGTTACCACTTATTTGGGTTTATGCATCTTCATAATGTTTATAAACTGTTATAATCTGTATTTTATACATGATACAAATTTTTCTGCCAAAACTGTGTAATGTATATATGCTGTAATTTTGTGGCTACAAAATAAAAATCTTGATAATGAAAAAAAAAAAAAAAAAAAAAAATCTAAATTTGAACATGCAGAAAAGAGAAAGTAAATTGTACAATATATATATACAGACATTCTAAATTGGCACAATGGGGCAGATTTACTATTGGTATTGCACCAGAATTCTTGCTTTAAGTGCACCATCTTTTTGGTGCAAATGATTTTATACAAATTTATCAATGAAAAGCGCCAAAAAGTACATATGATTGTGACTCGTCCAATCTTTGAGGCAAAAAAGTGGGCTAACCAAGAGGTGGCATAAAGTTAGACAGAAGTGTCTATTATCAGAAGAATGTGCCACTGTGATAAATTTGGTGCATCTAGTCTAATTGTAAGCTGTCTAAATTTAAGATAGTATTAGTAAATCTGACGCATTGGTCGTAATGAACAACTTTAAAGGGGTTTTAGACCCAGTATAGCTAATGATAAGAAAGAAACCGAAAAGAAAAATGAAAACAGCTGTACATTTAAACTGAGTTGGTGATATATATAGTTGCAAGGTTGAGAAGCTTGAGTTTTGTCTTGATTTATGGTAACAGACAGTCGCTACGGAGTGGGGGCTACACACTCTAATCCGGCAATCTAGGGAAGATTGTGAATTAACAGGGTTGTTTAAAATTATTTCAAGCATTTGAAGAGTTACTGCACTTTTCCAAAAATATTTGATATGTCATACTGACATATCAGAAGTATTGATCGTTGGGTTCCGGGTGTTGAGACCACCATCATTACTGAAACTAAGGTGCAGAAGTGCTCAGCCGAGCACTCTGCACCTTCGGCTGTGATCGGCGTGCCTCATTAGGCTGAAGACGTCTCATAGACTCTTGAAGGAAAATGTCCAAGTTGAGAGGGGATGTTAGGGCATTTTGACCAGGGTCCGTCGCTCCTTATGTTCCTCCGTCTGAAAGACTCTATTAGCAAATAGCCGATCCATTGTGTACACGTGGTTAATCAGATTTCACATTTCAAACATAAAAGGGGTATTAGTACTTTGCCACGATTTTGCAATCATACTCATAGCCGCTAAAATTATAAGATGAGATGATGATGATGTTCACTCTCGTGGCACACTATTTAATTTCGTAGGCTCACCTATCCTTAACATTCCTATCTATTTGTTTTGTTTGGTGTTTCTTGTGTCCTGTCACTTTGACCTGGACCATCTTCTGACTTCACTTACGTCTGTGTTTCTTGTATTTCTGTCTTGTCCCCTGGTTCCAACTCAGCTTGCCTGACTTTGCCATCATCTGCCATGGTAACTACTGCCAGATACAATCCTAGGATGCCATTCTGCGGGCCACAAGTAACAGAATATTATGGTCATAGATTTTGCTGACGTGTCTGATGTGAACAATTTGGTGACCCCAGATTCAGAATACTTTGCAAGTTCTCACTTCTGCCTTAATGAGGCTCTGTCACCAGATTATCAAATCCCTATCTCCTATTGCATGTGATCGGCGCTGCAATGTAGATAACAGTAAAGTTTTTTGTTTTTTTTAAAAACGATCATTTTTGGCTAAGTTATAAGCAATTTTATATTTATGCAAATGAGCCTTTCTAATGGACAACTGGGCGTGTTTTCTCTTATTTCCAACTGGGCGTTTATTGTGTTTTTAGCAACTGGGCGTGTTTACTTCTTTCACTGCACAATCACACTGTGCTGTGGATCACACTGGGCTGGAACAATGAGAAGTGTAGGACACTGATTAGTCACTGATTGGTCAGCGTCATACACTCCTCTGTACAACACCCAGTTGGTAAAAAGTAAACACACCCAGTTGTCCATTGAGAAACTCATTAGCATAAATCTAAACTAGCTCATAACTTGCTCAAAAATGATCGCTTTTCAAAATAAAAACCACTGCTGTTATCTACATTACAGCGCCAATCAGATTATGTAGGAGATAGGCCACTTATAATCTGGTGACAGAGCCTCTTTAACCCCTTAGTGACCAGCCCATTTTAGGCCTTAATGACCAAGCTATTTTATTCGTTTTTCTATAGTCGCATTCAAAGAGCTATAACGTTTTTATTTTTTCGTCTACATAGCTGTATGAGGACTTGTTTTTTGCGGGATTAGTTGTGCTTTTTAATGGCACCATTTTTGGGTACATATAATTTTTATATTAACTTTTATTAACCTTTTTGGGGGGGATTATAAAAAAAACTGAAATTCCGCCATTGTTCTATGCGTTTTTAAATTGACGCCGTTCACTGTGCGACGTAATTAACATGTTACCTTTATTCTATGGGTCGGTACGATTACGGCGATACCACATATGTGGAGGTTTTTTTATGTTTTACGACTTTTGCACAATAAAAACACTTTTGAACTAAAATTATTTGTTTTTGCATCGTCGCTTTCCAAGAGCCGTAATTTTTTTATTTTTCCATCAATGTAGTGATTTTTTGGGCTTGTTTTCTGCGGGACAAGACGTAGTTTTGAGTGGTACTGTTTTGGGGTACATGGGACTTATTGATTCATTTTTATTATGACTTTTTTGGGGGGCAATGGAAAAAAATTGCAATTTCGCCATAGTTTTTGGCGTTTTTTTTTTACGGTGTTCACTTTGCGGTTTAAATGACATATTAACTTTATTAATGGAGTCATTACGGTCGCGGCGATACCACATATGTGTACTTTTTTTTTTTTTTTACACTTTTACTAAATAAAACCACTTTTTATGGAAAAAAATGGTTTTATTTATTTTTTTACTGTACTTTTTATTAATAATCTTTATTTCACTTTGATGACTGATTTTATTAGTCCCACTAGGGGACTTTACTGTGCGATATTCCGATCGCTGCTATAATGCTCTGGTATACTTCGTATACCAGAGCATTATTGCCTGTCAGTGTAAATCTGACAGGCAATCTGTTAGGACGTGCCTCCGGCGCGTCCTAACAGGCATATGTCCAGGGCAGACCTGGGGGCTTTTATCAGTCCCCCGGCTGCCATGACACCCCATCGGAGACCCGCGATTTCATTCGCGGGCCGCCGATGGGTGAGAGAGGGAGCGCACTCCCTCTGTAAACAAAGTTAAATGCCGCGGTCGCTATTGACGGCGGCATTTAACGGGTTAAACGGCCGCGATCGAAGTAAACTTCGATCGCGGGCGTTGGAGCAGGAGCTCAGCTGTCATCAGACAGCAGAGCCCCGGCTCCTGCCTGCACGGGAGACCCGTGCAGGACTTAGACTAGGCTGACGTGAAAAGGCGTCAGCCTAGCCTAAAGCCCAGTAGTAAATGACGTGAAAAGGCGTATTAGTGGTCACTAAGGGGTTAAGAAGGTTGTGCGCATCTTACTCTTTGCCTTTTCAGGACTCTGTCTTCACTTATGTGTTCACTGTACGTAGAGCTTTACTCCCTCGGACTTTGATTGTGTTTGGCTAAATGCCAACTAAAGGTTGGGTACACTTACAGTATTTTCCTGAACCAATGGATAAGGACAAAGAACACACATGGGTATGTATATGGCAAAAAGTCTATAGACACAAAGAATACATAATAAGGCCCCATGCACACGACAGCAAAAAAACCTCAGTTTTTGCGGACCGCAATTGTGGTCCGCAAAAACGGAGCCATTCACTTTCATTGAACACTGACACCTTTCCGTAGCACTATGGAAGGGTGTCAGTGCCGTGGAAATGTTCCGGGAATTATGGAACATGTCCGTTCTTTCGTATTTTGCGGGCCGTGCTCCCATACTTTGTATGGGAGCACGGCCCGAAAATTCGGCTGTCAGTCAGCGGCCGGCCGTGCCTGCAATCGCGGGCCGTGATTGCGGGCACGGTCGTGTGCATGGGGCCTAAAGCGTATAAATTTATTTGCAAAAAATACTCCACAAACACAATAAAAACATTTAAAAAAGCAGATGGCTGCTATAACTGGTTCAACTGGGAGATACTGTCCTGATAAGCAGCCCAATACTAACTCCCCCAGAAAAGAACCTACCTCGAATAACCCTGTACCAAGGGTTATGCCTGAACCAAGGGGGATATGGAGCAAGGACTCAAGTCTACTTACCCTGCAGGAGCGGCACATTGATAAAACTAAGTAAGTAATACTGTATAAGCTCATCCAAAGTATAGAAGGTGATATGTGGAGAAGCCCTTTCAACATGAAAGATACCTGGTAAGGCCCTTCAGCCTCTGCAAAATGACCAAGGGATGTTCGAGCATTTCATTAAATTAATATTTCAGTTAGTTAATAGTTTGTTTCCAATTCATTATCATCTATTAAGATAATTGACTCATCAAAATGTATCATCTATGTCATAATCAGAGAAATGCCTCCTTGAAGATTTGTAGGCACTTATTTGAGGGGTTTTAATTTCAAGTTAATATTTGCATAGGACAGAAAAATCTTTCTGCATGGCGGTTTTGAAAACTTGTTTCAATGTTGGGCCACAATAAAAAAACAGTCTCCAGGCAAATTTATTACAACATCTGACAAATTACAGAACGACATTTTTAGTTTAATGCTTTTAGTTAAAGAGAACCTTTCATCTGCCCATACATGAGCAGCTGAGTGCAGCATGTAATAGGCAGGGCTGCACAAACCCTGGGGCAAGGGGGCGTGCAACATCGCTGTGACACTGTCCAATCAGCTACGGACAGTGTCACAGCAAGAGCTGGAGAGAGGAGAGCATGTGCGCGCACATGCGCAGCTCGGAGCTATGCACACGCATGCTCTCACCCACCCTTGAGCTGTCGGCAGACAAGAACGACAAGACTGTGTGATCTCTCGTGAGAGATCACACAGTCTTGTCGTCCTTGTCTGCCGAGAGCTGAAGAGTGAGAGCGTGTGCGCTCATGCTCTGTCCAGCTCTTGCTGTGATACTGTCCGTAGCTGATTAGACAGTGTTACAGCGATGTTACACGCTTCCTTGCCAATTACACGCCCCATAAACAGTACAGGGGGTTATTTAAATATTGGGCGCCAAATATAACGGCACCAATATCTAAATAACGGAGTAGGATAGGCAAAAAATGTAAAGTGAGACAGGGTTTGTGCAGCCCTCCCCTCCCCATTACATGCTGCACTCAGCTGCACGTGTATGGGCAGGAGAACGGTTCTCATGACAGAACCCGGTGCCCCAAGCCTGTGCGTCATTACAAGCTCTGTCAGACTCCGAATGTATGGAGATATTCTCCTTCAGAAGCATTACTGTATAATATGTCTGCACATGCAGTAAGACATAACATGCCACAATTTTTCTGTCGGATTTGTACAGAATTTGTTAAAAAAACACCTCCGTATTGACAATAGAGGCATCATGGGCCTTTATAACAGTCGTAATATGGCGGTGCTAATTTATTGCTAATGGGTATTACTTGTACAATATTCACCTTGTTTATTAACTGATACCAGTAAAGAGCGTCCTTCTGATGCCACTCACCTCTCAAATACATACAAATACAATGTAAATAGTTAATAAAATGTATTTTTTATTTTATATTGACTGGCTCAGTGTTGTTTATATGTTTGCACTTCCATTAAAGATGGTGTCTATTCATTGGCACACAGTATAGGTTGTAACTTAAGGTTAGCAGCCTTTATTCATGGAGATTTAGAATTCATGTTGCCATGGAGATCCCATTATCCAGCCCCAGAGTTCTGAGTTCACATTTTGTATGTGAATTTATGACGCAGTCTAGATACTGGGCTCCATGTAACAGCACATAAAATTACAATGAGGAGGGAGAATCAATTTTTACATGTTATCTATATCACTTATATCGGTCAATCTGTGACGCAAGCATTAAAGCAACATAATAATTTCTCAATACATTAAGATTATTTCAGAATAAATCATAAATGTAGAATTGTTTGAGTCTAAGTGCACACAAACCCCTGTGAATTGAAGAAAAACAATCACAAGTGAGAACAGTATTCCATGTTTCAGGCAGGCACAAGTACAAGAAAAGCAACTTTCCACTATGAGAACCCTATTCAAAATCTCTCCATATCTCATCTTCCTTGACTTCTGTGAGTATGACATCAAGATGAGGGATATTTGTTCTTAGTGAAAAGCAAAGTGTTCAAAATGTTGTCAATTTTTCAATAGTTGTGTTATATCTTATATGGGTGTTCCCCACTATTGACCCTTATGCAGGGGCGCAACTAGGAAAGACTGGGCCCCATAGAAAACTTTTGACCGGGGCCCCCCTCCCCTGGGTGCCACACAACCCCCCCCCCCTTGTAGATAGTGCCTGCCTGTAGATTCCGCCACACAGCGCCCCCTGTACATAGCACCATACAGCCCCCTGTATATA
Source organism: Rhinoderma darwinii (assembly GCF_050947455.1). Taxonomy (NCBI): domain Eukaryota; kingdom Metazoa; phylum Chordata; class Amphibia; order Anura; family Rhinodermatidae; genus Rhinoderma; species Rhinoderma darwinii. Next base: position 45,044,692 of record NC_134698.1, on the reverse strand, counting down.
GCACCATACAGCCCACCTGTAGATAGCACCATACAGCCCCCTCCCTGTATAAAGCACCATACAGCCTCCCTGTAGATAGCAAGATACAGCCCCCTCCCTGTATATAGCGAAATACAGCCCCCTGTAGATAGCACCATACATCCCCTTGTAGATAGCGCCATACAGCCCCCTCCCTGTATATAGTGCCATATAGCCCCCTGTATATAGCACCATACAGCCCCCTGTATATAGCACCATACAGCCCACTGTATATAGCACATACAACCCCCTGTATACAGCACCATACAGCCCCCCTGTATATAGCACCATACTGCCCCCCTGTAGAGAACGCCATACAGCCCCCCTGTATATAGCACCATACTGCCCCCCTGTAGAGAACGCCATACAGCCCCAACCCCCCCCCCCCCCAAAAAAAAAATGGCCTGTAGCCTATGGTTTGTCCCACAAAAGACATGTATCCCTTATCCTCAGGATAGGGGATACATGCGTGATCGCTGGGACACCCATCGATAAGGAGAACGGGGGACCGAAAGTCCTCCATAAGAAACCACGGACTACCGGGGTCTGCGTCTGGCAGCTCAATAAAAATAATAGGAGCGCTGGTCACGCATACGCAAAAGCGTTACCGATGCTCCATTCATTTCTACTGAGCTGCCAACACAGACCCGGGAAGTCTGAGGTTTCTCATGGAGAACTCCAGGGGACTTTGTGGTCCCCTGTTCTCCTTTTCGCTGGGGGTCCTGTGGATAAGGGATACATGTGTTTTTTTAGGAACAACCCTTTTAATGGCAGATCGGGGAGATACCTCCCTGCTCTGCCATAGTGTTCAGTGGCGCCGCGCTGTAGCAGCCATAGCAGCGGCTAGAAGTGCCTCCGGCCATGGGGGGGCGGGCTTGCCGGCGTGCGGCACAGGCCCCCTCATGCTGCGGGCCCCGTTGCAGCCACTATGGCTGCTACAGCAGTAGTTACGCCACTGCCCTTATGGCATATCAGTTCGATATACAATAAAAAAGAGATTGATTGAGGTTGGTAGCACCTTGGGTCCTGGCACGGTGTGTGCAGCCACGTTCCATAGAAATAAATTGTTGATAAAGAAAAAAACAAGCTTTTCACTCTCCCACATACATGGATGGGAAACTCTCTGACGAGAACAAAGAGCCAGGGAAACCTATCTCATGGGATTTGTTGGGTCTCATGGTACCCTTTGCAATCAAAATTGTATGACATGTCTAGTTGACATGCTATAAGGGTTAATAGAAAAAATACTATTAAAATTACACACTGTATGTCCTTCTGACCAGGCTGCATCTCTCTGTGACGCTGGGCAAGCAGGGCATATTTCTGTTGGGGGAATGTGAAGATTAATCCTGCAAGGAGGGCAGGGAACATGCAAACAAACTAAAGGTTATGTGACGCTTGCCATATGCAGCAGTTTTACCAGCTCTGCTTCATTGCTTTGTTGAGGTGCATTTCTCTCCTTCGCCGCTCAGTTGACACACTGGCTCATGAAAAACATACGTTTATTAGCCCTGACCACAGTTTGTGATGCAGGTCATAGTGGAATATACATGGGCAGAGACTGAAGAATCTAGGGAGCAAGCTGTGTTGTTCCCTGCAACATGACTTTTGGGTTCGTCCACCTCAGCTGCGATTATTCCATCAATTTGCTGAAACCTTCAAATCAACTAGCTGGAAAAGAAAATTCAGTGTCACTAACAACAGTTAGTTGAGCAAGAACTTGAGCCACCAGCAGATGGCTGGATGTGTACTGTCTTTTACTTGCCAAAAACTGCAGAGATGGCTGGTGGCAGAGGAGGGAGGAGGAAAAGAAAACGATTATTATTCATGTAGTTTAGACCTTTTTTCCCTCCAAAAGCTGTGTCACCATCAGAATGGTGTGATGACTGCACATGCGTGAAAGTAAGGTTGTATTTCCCGAAGGGTTGCCTGCATGGCAATGACTCTGCTGCCGTTTGCACACTAAAGAGTCTATGCACAGTGTACCAGTCCTACCCATGCTCTTGATTTTATACTATGTGCCCCTTCTTGAAGTGAGCATCATCAGTATTCATGTTTGCCAGGAATTGAAGCCAAGTAGAGGTGAAATGTAAAAATTTTTTTTTTTTTGCCAAAATTCATTTGTAATAAAAAAAATTCTGTAACACAAAAGGTTTTACCCGAGAAATGCAACTCAATATTTATTGCCCAGATTCTGCAGTTTTTAGAAATATCCCACATGTGGCCCTAGTGTGCTAATGGACTGAAACACAGGCCTCAGAAGCAAAGGAGCAACTAGTGGATTTTCAGGCCCTTTTTCTATTAGGAAATAGGAAATATTTTAGGCATCATGTCAGGTTTGAAATAGTCGTGCAGTGCCAAAACATAGGAAACACCCCAAAAACACACCATTATGGAAACTACACCCCAAGGAATTAATCTAGTGGTATAGTGAGCATTTTGACCCCACAGGTTTTTTGCTAAATTTCTTTGAAATAAACCGTAAACATGAAAATCTATATTATTCCAATAAAACATATAATGTTTTCATTTTTACAAGTCATAAAGGAGAAAAAGCACACCACCGTTTGTAAAGCAATTTCTCTCGATTATGGCAATACCCCATATGTGGTCATAAACTGATGTTTGAACACATTGCAGCCTTCAGAAAGGAAGGAGCGCCAATTGGCTATTGGAGCTCAAAATTTGCTGGAATGGTTTTCAGGTGCCATGTCGCATTTGTAAAGCCCCTGAGGGATCAAAACAGTGGAAACCCCCCAAAAGTGATCCATTTTGTAAACTACACCCCTTATGGCATTTATCTAGGAGTATAGTGAGCATTTTGACACCACAGGTTTTTTTGCAGAATTAATTGGAAGTAGGCCGTGAAAATGAAAATCTACGTTTTTTCCCATAAGATGTAGTTTTAGCTTAGTTTTTTTCATTTTCACAACGTCTAAAGGAGAAAAAGCACCCCAAAATTGGTAAAGCAATTTCTCCTGAGCATGGAAATATCCCATATGTGGACATAAATAGCTGTTCGGACACACGGCAGGGCATAGAAGGGAAGGATCATTATTTGGATTTTGCTGAAATGGTTTGCGGCGCCATGATGCATTTGCGAAGCCCCTGAAAGATCAAAACAGTGAAAGCCCCCTAAAAGTTACCCCATTTTATCTAGGGGTATAGTGAGCATTTAGACCTGAAGCAATTTCTTCTGAGCATGGAAATACCCCATATGTGGTCCTAAACTGATGTTTGGGCACACGGTATGGCTGAGAATGGAAGGAGTGTTTTTTGGCGTGCAGATTTTGCTGTATTGGTTTCAGGTGCCATGTCGAATTGGCAAAGCTCCTGTGGGACCAAAACAGTAGAAACCCTCTAAAAGTGACCCCATTTTAGAAACTACATTCCTCAGGGTATCTCCAGCTACGGGTAAAAATAAGAAGTAGTATTTTTTGGGGGTATTGCTGGTATTTTAATTTTTAATTGTGGGGGCATATGTAAGCTGTGCGGAGTACATCAAGGTATAATAAGGTGGTATAAAAAAGGGTACAAGAATAATAAAATTAATAATTCATAGATGTGTGGTATACTTTGAAACACTCTATTATGCACAGGCCAGGTTTTTCTGAGCAGGTATCGCACTGACAAGTGGTGTCCTTTCTGATGCCCCTTTTGTTACACACTCTGCACCTTTTTTGGGACCTGCCATTCTTTGCAGTTTGGGGAACATCGCTGGGAAAGTGCTGCCCTGTGGCCTCGCTTCCAACAGATGTGCTTGGGCCCTCTCCTTCCTGGTCTCCAAAAAGATGTGCCTTGATAACCAGCTCTCAAAACTGAAGATATGTCCCTGCCCGGCCTGCACATAGCACGTAAGATTATACAATGCCATCTGTACAATGTACACGGCCACTTTTTTGTACCAAACCCTTTTCTTCCGCATTACGCTATACGGCTTCAGCACTTCATCTGAAAGATCAACCCCTCAAATGTATTACCCAGGATGCAATCTGGCTTGGGGGTCACTACACTGGTGCCTCGTACAGGGACAGGGGTGACCCCTGCTGCCATTTCCATGTTTTGTGGTCAAGATAAGGACGTCCCTCTTGACCTTGTACTTGATGAACAACACGTTCTCGCTGCATAATGCCCTGCTCTCACCCCTTCTGACACATTGGCCAGTGTTTTAGTGAGGCCTCTCTGGTTTTTGCGCACGGTGTCGCGTGCTGCAGTATTTCTGGTGGAGAGGCACTTTAATAATGGGATGCTGATGTAGAAGTTATCCACGTAAAAATGGTAACCCTGGTCCAGCAGTGGGTGCACCAAATCCCACACAATTTTCCCACTAACTCCCGGGACAGGGGACATTCTGGAGGTTCAATCCTGGAGTGCTTTCCTTCATAAATCTGAAACCTGTACCCTGAGCTACTCTAGAAAAGCTTGTACATTTTTATCCCATACCTTGCCCTCTTACTTGGCAGGTATTGGAGAAATTTTAGCCTCCCCTTAAAATGTACAAGGGACTCGTCTATTGAAATGATCTTTTCATGGGTGTACACTTGGCTAAATTTGGTGCTAAAATGATCAATGACTGGCCTGATTTTAAATAGGCGGTGATATGGGGGGTCATCACGGGGCAGGCACTGTGCATTATCATGCAAAAACTTTGAAATTGCTTCAAAGCGAGTCTGGTTTATGGCCATGCGGTAAGTTGGGGTGTTGTACAAAACATCTGTACTCCAGTATTGCCTAATCTTTGGCTTCTTCACTAGACCCATATGCAGCAACAGGCCCCAAAATTTCCTCATATCCGCTGCATCTACGGGGGTCCACCTTAGGGGTCTAGTATATGATGACGTGGGGTTCCGGGCAATAAAGTCCTGGGCGTACAAATTGGTCTGGGCCACCAATAAATTCACAAATTCCTCACTGAAAAAAACCTTTATAAAAACTTATTTCTGTGAGGCTTCAGTCTCAAAATTAATTCCGGTGTTGCCCATGAAATCAGGGATCTGAGGCTGAAAATTTTCGGGGATTGGTTCCACATGAGCTCACTAATTTGGGGGGTTTCTTCAGCTGATGTTCTGGGACGACTTTGCGGTGGTTCCTCATCACCGGATGATGAGAAAGAGGACAAGGTGTATGAGCAAATTCCTCTTCTACCTCGCTGGCAGAATCAGTGTCAGAGGCCAGGAGGGCGTATGCCTCCTCTGCTGAATAGGCCCTTTGGGATGATTGGGACATTTAGTATAATACTCAATTTATTTTTTACACAGGGGGTTGTTTGTGTTGTGCTTCTACACGAGTATAAATGTACAAAATAAAAAATAAAAATTGGAGAATAAAATGTACTGAATAAACTTCAGTAAAAAAAAATGATGGCAATATAAAACTGCAAAAAAAAGTTCTGACTTCCTGGCACTAACAAATTATCCCTAACTGTAGTATAAAAAACATACTACAGTAAATTTAAACTAAAACTATGGAATTGTAAAATTTAGTGAACGAACATCAGCAAAAACCAAACTGAACATCCGTTATTAACTGACACTAATCCTGTAACGCTACGGTATCACTAACTGACACTAATCCTGTAACGCTACAGTATCACTAACTGATGCTAACGAACAAAACGGTAGCATAAAAAATATACTACAGTAAATTTACACTAACCTCCTACCTAAGCAGGTTTTACTTTTCACTTTTTTTTTTACAGTTTTATAAAAGGCCAAAAAAACCTGCGTCAGCAAGAAAATGGTCCTGTAAAAATAGGCCCAAAATCGAGAAAACTGCACAAAAAATGAGCACAAATACTGTTCAGTGATGGCGGTTACTGATCAGGACTCACACAGGAAATTGGTACAGGTAGAAAAAAAAAAGGGTCTGGGACAGGAAATTTAGGGACAGATCACAGTGCTGCTGCTAAAAAAAACAAAAAACCAGCAGCACAGTTGATTATGACAGCAGGATGCAGATGATGACAGCAGGATGCAGTAGACGACGATAGTCAGCAACACAGGCCTCAAAAACGGTTAGTATGGCTGATAGTAGGTATGCACCAGCTCTGCTCACCGTTCCTAACTGGAATGAGGTGGGTAGAGTTGGTGCAGGGTGTTTGAAAGACCCACTATGGCTGCGACTGGTGGGTCTATGCAGACCCACCAATCGTAGTGACCGGGGAGGGGGCGCCGGGTTCCACCGGCCTGCGGATACAAGGCAGGTATCGGTGCTAGACGGCAACAATCACCACGTATCATTGTGCCCTGTGGCACAGTGATAGGGTTATGCCGAAAAAAGCTGAGATTGGCCGGACAGAATTAACCGGCCAATTGCAGCGATCGCCGATCCGGGGGGGGGGAGGGGGGCTGTGCGTGTTCACCTTGGGCGATGAGTAAAGATGGCCTGCTGTCAGAGACAGCAGCCATCTTTACTCAATCACCATGTCCTTACACACGGTGACCGCTCAACGATCCAATATAACTGTACGTTGGATTGCATTAAGACCTTGGCAAAAAACAATGTAATAGTATGTTGTACATACCTCCCAACTTTTCAGTTTCGTAAAGAGGGACAATGGAAGCGGTGCGCATAGCATATTTTTCCCCTGTTAGGCAACGCCTCTAACCCCACCCATTCAGTACAATGTTCCCACACAGTATAATGCCTCTATAGCTGACACCCCACACTGTATAATACCCCATAGTGCCTTCCACACAGTATAATGCCCCCACTGCTGCCCCGACACAGTATAATATCCCGATATACTGTGTGGGACGCACTAATGCCCCCATAGTACCTCCCATACAGTATAATGCCCTATAGCTGCCCCCACACAATATAATGCCCCCATAGTTGCACGCGTTCAGTATATTGCCCACACAGATGCCCCCATACAGTATAGTGCTCCATAGCTGACCCCATACAGTATAATACCACCATAGCTACAGTGAATCACTGGCCTCAGCGGTCACGTGCTGTTAATGGCAGCATCACCGCTGAGGCAAGCGATTGGCTGCAGGGGCACGTGACCAATTAATGATCTGAAACACCAGATATTACAAATTAAATGGGTTTTCCCACAAACACATGTATCCCTAATCCACAGGATAAGGGGTTAAATGTGATTGCTGGGGGTCCAGCCACTGGGGCCCCTAGCGATGAGAACGGGGGACCAAAAGTCTCCCGACGTGCTACATAAGAATGGAGCGCTGGTGCTCATGCTCAGCCAGAGCTCCATTAATGATCGAGCATGCGCACTAGCGCTCCATTCTTATGGAGCACTTCGAGGGACTTTCGGTTCTCCTAATCGCTGGGGGTCCCAGTGGTCAGACCCCCAGCAATCACACATGTATCCCCTGTCCTGTGGATTTGGGATACATGTTTGTGATAAACCCCCTTTAACTCCATATGGGACACGATCCACTCGGGCCTTTTTATATTTAAGAAGCCAGTGCCGGAAAAATTAGCGTTTCTAAAATCATAAAATAAATGCCATTAATTTTATGATTTTAGAAACGCTAGTGTCTCCAGGCACTCTGTGCTTTTTTTTTACACCAATTCGTCATCATAGGCTCACAGGCAATTTAGCCGCTGAGCCTGGGACTGTTGCCAAGTAGGGGTTAACTTAGTTTCTGTAGGTAGGAGAAGTGCAGGGCTGATCCCCGTCTTACCTCTCCTTTCTCTCTCTGTTCCCGGGCTTGTGTGTAAGCATACGAGTGGGAAGGGGGGGGGGGTGGTTATGCTAATAGGGGGGAGCTTGTAACCTCATCACTCTCCCTGTACTTCCTCTTTTGGCTGTGAAAATTTCCAGCCCTCCCTCCCAGGTTTACCGTGGTTGATGGCGGTGGTGTGTTTCGGTGTTTTTTCTTTTACACTTTGGCGATTGTTACATTTTGTGTCTCTTATTTTAGGACAATAAATAAATAAAGACATAACAAATACAAAAATAATAAGCGCATTATACAAAAAAAAGGACAATTACATAAATAACTGCATAACAACTAAAAAATAATAAGCACATTATAAAAAAAAACGAACAGAAAATACTGCTTTTATTTTACATTTTGGTTTTATTCCATGTTCAATGCTTGATTTGTCATGTCTGTTTATGTGGCAGCTTGAGGGGGTTTTAGTTTATTACCTACATGCCCTTAGGCTTTATTCAGACGAACGGGAAAAACGTCCGTGCAACACGCGTGATTTGCACGCGCGTTGCACGGACCTATATTTGTCTATGGGGCCGTGCTGACATGTCCGTGATTTTTCCTCAGCGTGAGTCCGCTGAAAAAAGTCACGACATGTCCGTTCTTTCGGCGTTTTTTGCGCATCACGCACCCATTGAAGTCACGAACTGCGTGATTCGCACAAGAGCTGTCAAACTCTGAATGTAAACAGAAAAGCACCACGTGCTTTTCTGTTTACAAACATCCAAACGGAGTGTCTTTGAGATGAGCGAACCCGGACAACCGAACCGAACTTCACCGGGTTCGGCCGAACTTTTTTTGACCGAACCTGGCAAAAAAAATTCCGGTACGCGACGTCAGGAGATAGTCACTGTCCAGGGTGCTGAAAGAGTTAAACTGTTTCAGCACCCTGGACAGTGACTTCTGATCACAATATACATGAACGTGTAAAAAAAAAAGAAGTTCTGACTTACCGAGAACTCCCTGCTTCTTCCTCCAGTCTGACCTCCCGGGATGACAATTCAGTCCAAGTGACAGCTCCAGCCAATCACAGGCCAAGCACAGGCTGCAGCGGTCACATGGACTGCCGCATCATCCAGGGAGGTGGGGCCGGATGTCAAGAGAGGGACGCGTCACCAAGGCAACGGCCGGGAGGGAAGTTCTCGGTAAGTACGAACGTCTTTTTTTTTTTTAACAGGTTGCTCGATATTGTGATCGGAATTCACTGTCGAGGGTGCTGAAAGAGTTACTGCCGATCAGTTAACTCTTTCAGAACCCTGGACAGTGACTATTTACTGACGTCGACTAGCCTCATCTCTATGATGGCGGCTGCGCGAAAATCACGCAGCCGCGCATCATACACGGATGACACACGGAGCTGTCCGCAAAAACGCCACGCTCGTGTGAATCCAGCCTTAGGGATAGGCTGGCATTCAGCTTTTGTTGACCTCTGGTTTAGGTCATTGGGTTTTTGGATAATGTTATTTATAGATAGTTATTTAATATTTAATATTATATCAATCTAATTATTTTCAAAATAAAGCTGTGGCCGACCCCCCGGGTCAATCCCACATTCTAAAGAAATTTGGTGTTATTTGTACTTCTACTCTACACTTAGTTTAGGTGGTTATATATGCACACAGTCCCCATTTTCTCTACTCACAGTAGTCTGTCTGTTTTTTAGTGACTGGTGGCTCGGTGCTGTGTTTCCTGTTGAGCGCACGTCCCGCTCCCTCACTCCGGGCACACAATGCTGTTGCGCCGAGCGACATACTCATGCTGGGCGCAGGCAGCTGACGAGTCACGGTCTAACCACAGTCAGACCGTGACTCGTTAGCTGCCTGCAGTGAGTTAGGTCAATGTAAGCTAATTCAATTTGCTTTACGTTGACCTTACGGAGGGGAGGAGAGGGGGTGTGGCTGACCACAGGGAGACGGTGTCTGTGACTCAACAGGGCATATCGGGACATTTTTCAGACAGTGGTTAAAACCCGGGACTGTCCCGCTTGATTCGGGACGGTTGGAAGTGATGACGTTGTGTGTCGCCAAGGGGCTAAAGTGAAACTACTGGGAATTGTTCATAATCATTAAAATGGATATACTAGGTTGATTTAACATAATATGGCTGCTAATTCTTCCAGCCTAGTTCCCCAAATACAATTTTCCAAGGTTCTATGTACATTAGAGATCCTTAACAACCCAGGAAGTAACAAAATGGCTGCATATTACTGGGATGTACAGGTGAGGTTGCCTTCTCTGACATCACTCAGTGCTCTGCAGGTATTGGCTGAAGCTTCCCCTCAAAGTCTTCCTGTTCTGCCCGCTCTCTGTTATACTGGTAACTAGTATAGAAAACCCGATACACGGGTTTGCTAGCAAAATGAATGCTGTGGTCTGTTAATATATATAAATGCTCCCCATAGCTGCCCCCACACCGTATAATGCCCCCCAGAGCTGCCCCCACACAGTATAATGCTCCCCATAGCTGCCCCCACACAGCATAATGCCCCCCATAGATGCCCCCACAGTATAATGCCCCCATACAGTATAATGCCACCCCATATCAACTCCTCCCACAGTATAGTGCCCCTCATAGCTGCCCCCACAGTATAATGCTCCTCATAGCTGCCCCCACAGTATAATGCCCCTCATAGCTGCCCCACAGTATAATGCCCCTCATAGCTGCCCCTACAGTACAATGCCCCCCATAACTGCCCCCACACAGTATAATGCCCCACATAGCTTCCCCACACAGTACAATGCCCCCAATAGCTGCCCCCACACAGCATAATGCTCCCAATAGCTGCCCCCCCCCACAGTATAATGCCCCCTCCCTCCCATACACAGTATAATGCCCCCTCTCTCCCATACACAGTATAATGCCCCATATGTATGGACCAAATAGAAAAATAATAACATACATACTTACCTATCCCCGTTCCCACAACGGGTGGAGGATCCTTTGCCTCGTCTGCACTGTGCTCAGTCTGCTGTGAGCGGCTAGACGAAGGCAGACGCGAAGTAGTGACGTCATCGCACCTGTCTGCACCGAATCACTCACATCGCACAGACCGGAGGAGGAGAAGGATCCTTCAATCGGCGGGGGAACGGGGATAGGTAAGTATGTATGTTATTCTTTTTCTATTAGGTCCGTACATATCGGGGCATTATACTGTGTATGGGAGGGAGATGGGGGCATTATACTGTGTATGGGAGGGAGGGCGGCATTATACTGTGTATGGGAGGGAGGGGGCATTATACTGTGTATGGGAGGGGCGGCATTATAGCTACGCCACTAATCACTCACATCTCCTTCCTCAGTCTTTTGGCTGTGGGTGGAGCTAACTGGTGCTTGAGCTGTGGGCGGAGCTCTATGTCGGCGGAGCTCTATGTGAGCTTTAGACACCACGTCCTTCTCGGTTAATATAAGATACTTAGAGCTCTCTGCTCACTTTCAAGTAACGTTCTCTGTTTGCAAGAGGAAACAGCTAAAATGAAGCTGTTTTCTGAAATTTCCCTACACTTATTTTGTCAGTCACTGTCAATATTCAATCTGCATAATCTTCTTGCTGGGTGCTAATGGGGAGTGGTGGCTTCTTATGACGCATACAAATTATATCTAAACCACACACTATATTTAATATTTTTAAGCACATCATTGCACTCCAGCAAATGGTAACAAATCCATTATTTAAAATAAAACCCATAAATAAAAATAGACACTTTTGAGTTTGGTTTAATAATTATTTGTGCATCAGTTCGTCTTTATTATAGATATAATATGTTATATAATGTTGAAGAGGAGAAACACATTCCAATTACAAGCAACACATTTAGGTTATGTTCACATGTGGTAGATTTGATGCAGAAATTTCCGCAACTGTTCCATATATCTGAATAGGGTTTTCAAAAATCTATGCACATGCGGCATAAACAACCCCATTCACATTTATGGAACAGATATTCAAGTGCAGAAAATTCAGCAACATATTAGCTACGTGTGCAGAAAACCCCATAAAATAAGACTCCAGGTTAAAGCCACTCCTTAATATAATGTCAAAAAGGGAAGAAGAAAGGCTGGACTTTTTACTCACGTTTTTTAAGCCGTTTTTCACAGCAATTTTTTTTTTTCTGCCCATGAAAGCTGAGGCCAGATGTTACTTTAAAGTATATATTTCCAAATATGAGAAAGCCTACATACACAGCGTTTTGTTTTTTTGGTGTTTTTATAGTGTATTTAGACCGGAAAAACGCATGTACAAAGTGTCACAAGTAAAAAGCGCAGCCAAAACGCATGTAAAAATCACTATTTTTTTACATGCGTTTTAAAACGTTTAACAAAAAAAGTGTCTGAGAAAGAGAACTTACAAGCTGGATCATTCCCAAAATAACCTTCAAGGAAAACTTGGGTGAATTTACACGCGGCATTGTTTTTCATCAGTTACATTTATGTGGCAGCAAGCACATGGATTTTTGCGTCCCGCTCATCTTCTGTCTCCAAGCCGACGTTCTTCCTTCCTACCAGGCTGCTCTGCTAGTGGCCTTCCATGCCGCCAGCGCTCTGCTCCTGGATCTCATGCAGCTGCCTCTAGTGCACATGTGCTAAATTCCACCCAGAGTTGTTGGGTATAAAAGGGTAACTTCCACATCGCTCAGGGCCTAAGCAATTGGGCTCTTACTCTAGCTTGCTAGTTTAATTTTCCTGAGACTTGTATTTGGATTATCTGGTACTGACCCTGCCTGAACTTGACCTTGGCTGCCTGCCCTGACCATTTGCCTGTTTACGGTGACGATCATCTGCCGCCTGACGCAACCTCTGGCTTTGCTAACCGTTAGTGAACATCTGCCGCCTGCCCTAACCTACACTAATACCAGACCTTGCATCTTGCCTCCTGTTATAGTAGTTAGCCTGTCCTCGTCAGCTGTTGCCAACGTAGACTACTCTGGGGGTAGCAACTTGAGTATACTCACAGCCAAGTTCACATCTCTGTATGGAAGTTAAAGGGGGAACACCTAGCTATACATTAAATTCCGCTCCCAGGTTTAGCCCCACGCTAAATCCGTTGGCAACACTGTGGGTTCACACCATTCTCTGCAGGACCGATGACTGTCACTACTTCTACGGGCCCCATGACAGGGACAGTTGCAGAAATTTTGGCAACTAATCTGCCCTTGATGACTGAAATACAGCAATCAGCAAAAGCTGGCGCTTGCAGTGAAATGGCAGTATATAAGCTGTTGTAAATACTATACATGATATATTTCACCCCATTGTAAATTAAAGTCACCATGGAGTCACATGACCTTATAAAAGCCAGGGGCTGCAGGCTAAGTACATTTATACAGCTCATGGAACTTCAAGGTGACTTTTAATATTTTTTATATTTTAAACTGTAGTATTCCTTATACTATACAGCTCAGCTCCTGTAGAAACTCTTTTTGAAAAGAAAAGCTTCCTGACTACCATTTATTAACTGATTGATATTAAATACCTTCATTCGTTTGATGAAGAAGGTATGAAGAAGCAGTATTTTTTGTTAAGCAAAATCTGCTGTAGACCCTCTTCTTAAAGAAAGAGGGAACACTACATGTCAGTCAATCAGTGGTTGGTACAAGAGAAGGAACTTCCTACAAAAGAAATCTGTGTGCTCATCTCTGTATTGATCTGTATAATGATCTGTGGATGATTTTCTAAGTATTATATACAGAGATATACATTTTTGTGAGATTTACATGCCTTTATACTGCTGCCATTAATTACTATTAAGCCTGGTTCACATTGTGTTATTTTCGTTCCGTCAGAGTTGTTAGTCAGGAAGAGCCCATATATGGACAGTGATGTCAAGGGCTTTCAACTACGCTCTGCCCGGGAACTCCTGTCTTGGAAAAGCCCTTGACATCACTTTCCATATATAGACAGTGATGTTAGGTGCTTTAAAGTGTTGGAATTCCCAGCCAGGGCGTCGGCAACTCTCTGGCCAGGGATTCTGCACTTGGAGGAGCCCCTGACGTCACTGTCCATATATTGAGGCCTCATTCACACGAACGTGTTAAACGTCCATGGGACGGCCATTGAAACAGCGGACCTATGTAATTCAATGTGGCCGTTCACATAGCCGTTGTTTCAACGGACTGTGTGAAGGGTCCGTGGAAAATTAGGACATGTCCTATCTTTTCATGCATCCCTCCATAGACTCAACTATGGTGGATGCGTGACATCGCCTCCCACAGCGCTGAGCACGGATGCACCTCGGACGTGAAAAATAGCAATTTTTCACGTCTGAGATGTGCAGCGCTCGTGTGAATCAGGCCTAAAAGTGACGCATGGGGATCCTCCAATTCAGGATTCCCCGGCCAGAGTGCTTCCGAAGCTCTGGCAGGGGATTCCGTAGTTAAAAGCCCCTGACATCATTGTCTATATATACTTCTCCAGTGTCCGAGTCCCTGCTCAGAGCGTTTGCAATGCTCTGGCCGGGACTCTGTAGTTGAAAGCCCCTGACATCACTGTCCATACGTGGACAGCGATATCAGGGGCTTCCCTAGTCCTGGAGCTTTGAAAGCTCTTGCCAGGGACTCTGTAGTTGAAACCCCTGCCATCACTGTCCATGTATGAAAAGTAATGTCAGGAACTTCTCCAGTCCCGCTCTCCCCGCCCAGAGTGCTTCTAATGCTCTGGCAGGGTACTTCGTATTTGAAAGCTCCTGACATCACTGTCCATATATGGAAAGTGATGTCAGGGGCTTCCCCAGGGCTGGAATTCTCTGGCCGAGTGCTACCTTATGCTTTGCAGGCCAAGTGCTACCTTATGCTTTTCCCGGGGACTCCAGACCTGCCGAAGCTCACAGAGGTATATGTTTAACGTATGGGGTGGAATATCATAGTCTACTACATTATTCCATTATTTAAAAAAAAAGGTATACCAATATATACCAGGCCGACGGAGGCCAAAATAACACTCTTTTGGCCTATGTCGGGCTAATGGATCCCTATGGATGCGGTTATTGTTTACTTTAGGAGTTTTCTGATGTACCCGCTAAGCGTAGGGCTACAGGACTAGTTACTCATACCCGTGCTCAGTGGTGCACCAACAAGGGTGGTACAACAAGTCTGTATCCTGCCTCCCAGACACCCCGAGTAAAATACATTTTTGAGGGCCCCTGAGACTGGCTGACTGGGACTCTTCCCTATATTTGTAACTAGAATGCAGGGAGAGTCCAGGAGGAGGGCCGGTGTGTTTGGCAGCAGCAGGCATCCATATATATATATATATATATACTTAAATGCTACTATATTCCTGCTTTGTTTAAGTGAGTCAGAGCGTGATAGTAACACTAGTGAGGGTGAGTTCATTCCTGCTCTCATTTGTACTACTATCCCTCTAAAGCACTGTACTGTACCCAACCACCCTGAAAGCATGACCAGACACATTTAATTATGGTTTGGTGTGGAAATAAATGCAATGCAAATAATAGAATCGTGGCATTAATCGTATAACTATTGCTTTTATTTTCCCACCAAACAATCATGAAAGCATGCTATTTGTACTGGAAAAGAAGGCTTGAAAGACATTTTAATCTAAGGTGCAAGACTGTTTTCAATCCTTTTGTATGGTCATAATGTCTATACTGGGCTGTATTTGCCAGTAGGGATGTGGACAACACACATGGCACTATGGCAGTCTGCATCTCCAGTAAGATTAGAGAGCAGCGTGCATGTCGGCAGCTTCATGGGCAAAGTGGGTGGGAAACTATATAATGCTGGAGCAGCAGTCAGTAGAGTCTGATGTCTGCCGCTCCACTAATCAGAGAACTCAGAGCACAGTACCACCCAGGATGGAGCATGAAGGAAGTGCTGCCGCTGCCCGTCACCCACACCACACGTCTGTCTGAGTGGAAGTAGTACATCGTTTTTTCAGTGTACACAGTACAGTACATGATTACACGTTGCAAAACACAGTGGAGGATATATATCCAAACTGATTCCACCTCTTATTTTTCAGAGGCATTTAAAAAAATGTAAGCAGCAACCGGATTGGTTGCCATTGGCAACGACTCCTCTTTCCTTTGCACCAGTTTTGATATATAATCCCCACTGTCCTTGTGAAGAGACCAAGTCCATTTCTGTGGGGAGAGCACTGCATGTTTTACTAAAGAAAAAGTGTAGTGAAAACGAACTCATCCCTATTTCTTCCATAGTGTGTATTCCATATCACACAATGTAATAGTTGGTGCATGTTCCCGGAAGTTCTACTCTGGGGGGGGGGGGGGGGGGGCGGGCACACGACATCCAGGTGCACTCCTCAAGAGAGCTCCGAGACCCCATCTGGGGAAACCATTTGCTTTAGGCATGCTGCATAGGGGCATATTCAGACGTAGGAGCCATGTCACGGTTTACTGCGATCACTACCGCTAAATCACGGCAAAACCCCAGCATTTTGCCGCAATTTCACGATAGTTGTGATAAAGAAACAATGTGACATGAACTCTACATCTTAATATACCCTTACATGCTGCTTTCCTGCCTCAGGAATAACCGTATAAACATCGCTATAGGGGGATTGAGCAATAAAAGTGCCTAGGGAAGCATGAGCTCTAAATATGGCCATGTCTATACGACATTTTTATAAGTATATGCTGATGTTGTGCTTAGGTCCTTGTCACAAAGCTCAGGGACTCCCACCCAGGTTATATTTCAGGAGCACACCCTGGCTTATGGTTGCTAATCATTTTCTACCTGTATATTCATAGCAGTATGTCCTTCAATGTAGTTTTCCACATCTTGCAGTTTTCCCGTGAGAGCTATTTATTGAGAGGGATATTAGAGCTGGGGCTTCGGCAAGGGAGGGGGCTATCCAGCTTCATCTAATGGAATTATGATAAATTACAGCTCAGCCAGGTTTTTTATGATGTGAAATCAATTCCATTTCATTACCCAGTCGTAGCAGTGGCTGGAATGTTGTTGGTTGACTGAAGCGGAACATAGAGCCAACACACACACACAGCCAAAGGATGCTGCAGAGATTAGTCAAAGAGCCTGCGCGGATCTGCAACATACTGAATGACATCATCTGCGTCATGTGGTGGAAAGACAAAATGATCTATACATTAGTTGATCACACTTAAAGTTCATCAGGAGACAATATTAGTTATCTGCATATAGTGTACAATGCCCAGAGTATTAACAGAATGGTGATAAGTATGATTCATTGTAAACCTTTGGAATGTCTGGGTTTGATTTTAGTAGCACTGATTACATTGAGATCTTAAAGAGAACCTGTCATGTTGAAAATGCTGTCTAATCTGTGGGCAGAATGTTATAGAGCAGAAGGAGTTGAGCAGTTTGATATATAGTTTTGTGGTAAAAGATTCAGTAGAACTTGTCATTTATTCATTTAGACCTTTACTCATTCTCGACAGGAGTCCAGTGGGCGGTCTCAATCAACTATTGACAGACTTCTCTGTATGAGTGTGCATACAAAAATAGCTGCCAATCACCAATTAGGACCTCCCACTAGGCTCCTAAGTTCAGAATGAGCAAAAGGTCTAAATGAATAAATGACAAGTTCTACTGAATCTTTTACCACAAAACTATATATCAAACTGCTGAACTCCTCCAGCGCTAAAACATTCTGCCCACATATTGAACTGCACTTTCTGTGTGGCATGTTCCGGTGCATGAAATCTGTACAGCCAACAAAGTATGTTGGCTTCTAGAGTAATGTACACGCCACATACTGTGCCCATAGACTGCTATGGGCCCAAACTTTATCTCTGCGTGCCTCCTATTTTTTACAGATTTACATAAACTTATCTTCTATGATTCATGCAGAATCTATGAGAAATGTGGCATGTTCCATGACATGCTATATTACGGCGGTATCCAACCCTAAAAGCATTGATTCTAGGGGAGAGTACGGGACCTCATGGAGGCATCATAAGGCAGCACAGAGTCCCTATGGGTCCATAATACAGAATTGTTGGGACTCTATGTGTTGCCTTACAGGGTTTGAGCAGCATGGACCCTGTTATAATGGATCAAAACCGATATTGCGAAGTCTACCTCTGGCAAATCGGAGAACATTATCTATTAGGTTGTGGTCCTCTTCTGAATGGAATCTCACAATATTGAGCACTAATCTTACTCTAATGTTTCAATATCCATTGCATATGGATGTCTCTTCTGTATCTTTCTCACCTTACCTTTTTGTTCACTTGGAAAACCATCTCATTGTCCAGGGACGTAGGTATAGAGGAAGCAGAGGGTGCTGACAGGTCAAATGTCAGCTCAACCACGGAATAGAACAGCAAAATTATAAAGAGGCAATGCAGAAGTGTGATGGGGTTTCATGATAATTGCACAATAATGCAGTACATGTAGACATAGCAGTGTTGCTATACAAACAAGTCACTTTTATAAACGTAGATCCTACATGTTGTAAAGTATTTGCATACAAGGGCATTGGGAGTGGGCCAAGGAGTTTCAAGTTACACCTCACAGTCTGCCTATATAAAACATTGATGTTGGCTTTCATTATCAAAAGATTCTTTCAGAATGTCATAGACGGAAAATATACACATTTCTAAATGTCTCTGATGAGCATCTATTATGAATAACAATTATGGAGATTTAATGTGACTGACAATATTGGCGACATGTGACTTGTCTGAGTGCTTTTTTTTTTATTATAGTCTTCACCTGCTGATTGTCCTTCTGTATTCTGCATTGATACGAGGGAAACATCTGAATTTAATTAGATTATTGGGTTATTCATACATACAGTCTCGGTTAGAGGAGTGATTTGTTTATTTGCATGATTATGACCCAGCAAAACAGTGAAAAGAAAGACATTGCTCGGATACTATTCATGGTCTTGTCTGCTTCACTCTTTAGACTCGCATGTATTTACCAAATGATACGTATTTCAACATTGTATTGTAAGCGCCCATGTAATATTAAACAATTAAGGGGTTTTCCCATCAGAGACATTTATGACATATCCACCGGATACGTCATTAATGTCAGATAGATGCGGGTCCCACCTCTGGGTCCTGCACCTATCTCTAGAACTAGCTTTTTGTGCTCACGCTGCCTCCTTGTGCTACTTAGTGATTACATGGTCGGGAGTTCCGGAAAGAGTGTAACCCGCTGAGCTACACTGTTTCCGTAACTCTCATAGAACTGAATAGTAGTTAAGGAAACAGTGTAGCATGCGAGCTACGTTGCTACCGTATCTGCCATTCACTACTACGGGAGTTACGGAAACAGCGTAGCTCAGTGAGTTATGCAGTTTCCGTAACTCCCGACCATGTAATCAGGAAGTGGCCGGGAGTCAGCGTGAGCACAAAAAGCTAGAACGGGGCTTAGAGAAAGGTTCTAGAGAAAGGTGCAGGTCCCAGAGGTGGGACCCGCATCTATCTGACATTTATGACATATCCTGTGGATATGTCATAAATGTCTCTGATGGGAAAACCCCTTTAAAAATTACATACATGAGAATAATGTGCATATCAATGTCTTAGAAAAATCCATAAAAGCATATTGCAATGTATGTATTAAGAATGTGTGTATACAACTATAAAGGCTGGTGTGGTGGCTCTAAAGTGCCTATATAATGAACATTCCTTTATAAGATTTTGAATTACTTTTCTATTGAAGAAAGGTAAATCAGTGTAAACTATTTTTTCCATGTATAAAACTCATGATACAATCTCTAACTGATCCCAAAACAAATAAATACATGGGGATATGTTTTTATGGCTGGGTAGTGTGTAGAGGTGTATTATACAGGTTTAGAAAACCACATCTATCTCATTGTAATATCATGAGTTATCAAAAAGATAAGCTCAGCTTTGCAACATTTACTAACTCAGCCAAGCTGTATCTTTAGCTTTCTTAAAAAGGCTGGAAAGCTTGGTCATCAGTTCTTCAGTAAAGGACCGCTCTTGATAGGTTTAACTCCTTACTGTTAAAATAATAATGTTGTATAGTTTTCATCTTATGATGTGCATGGTCATAGCTCCATAGCAGTGCAAATATTCCAAAGTATAAAGCCAGACAGATCTGGTCAGATCTTACACTGCACTGAATTCTGAGACCACTTCTTTCAGAACATCATGGGCACTGTACAGGGTTTATAACTGCACAGTGGTGGTCTCATCCATCTGCTGTGCATGCAACTACAGCAAATCTCCATTTAAGTCAATGTGTTGCAGTTCCTTACACAGCAGGTGGGCAGTAACTCCGTTCTGCAGAGAAAATGCAAGAAGAGTTACATAGTTGATAAACTTTAAAAAAAGACACAGGTCCATGAAGTCCAACCTATAATCCCACAGTGTTAATCCAGAGGAAGGCAAAACCCCACGAGTTTAATGGCAATTGCCACATTAGGGGAAATATTCCTCCCGGATTCCAAAAATTGCAATCATAAAAAAATCCCTGGAATAACATCCCATCTCCAGAATCTAGTACTCATAACTTGTAATATTATATTTTTCAAGAAAGTCGTCAAGGCCCTTCTTGAACTTGTTCAAAGAATCAACCATCACAACATCCTGTGGCAGAGTCCCATAGTCTCACTGCACTTACAGTACAGAATCCCCGTTTGTGATGGTGGTGAAAACGGTTTTCCTCTAGATGTAGGGGATGCCCCTTGTCCTTGTTACAGGCCTAGGTGTAAAAAGATCATTAGTAAGATCTCTGTACTGTCCAGTTATACTGTATATTTGTACATTGTAATTAGATCGTGCCTAAGCTGTCTTTTTTCTAAGCTGAATAGCCCCAAGTTTGATAACCTTTCTTGGTACTGCAATCCATCCATTCCTTTAATAATCTTGGTCACCCTTCTTTGCGCCCGTTCTAGTTCAGACATGTCCTTCTTATACACCGGTGCCCAATATTGTACACAATATTCCATGTGTGGTCTGACTAGTGATTTGTAGAGGCAAAACTATTTTCTTGTCATGAGCATTTATGCCCCTTTTGATGCATCCCATGATTTTATTTGCCTTGGCAGCAGCTGCCTGGCACTGATTGCTAAAGCTAAATGTACCAATATCCCCAAATCTTTTTCAGTGGTAGTTTTACCCAATGTTTAACCATTTAATGTATAATTGTAAACAAAGTTTCCTCGGCCCTAGTGCATAACCTTACATTTATCTACATTAAACTTAATTTGCCATTTCTCTGCCCAAACCTCCAGCTTCCCCAAATCCCTCTGTAGTATTACATTATCCTCCTCTGTGTTATTACTTTACAGAGCTTAGTATCATCTGCAAATACTGAAATTATACTCTGTAACCCCTCTACAAGAACAGGATAGAAAAAGAGACACGGCGCCACATGGTGCAAAATCTGGGTAAAACAAGGGAGCACACTTGTGAGGAATATGCTCACCTTGATCAGTAGACACTGGTAAGTGTCAAAATCGCATTGAAGCTGCTGCCAGGTCCATAACACAGCAAACAGAGTTTGTTGTCCAACAAGAGACTTGATAAAATAAAAAAGTTGGGACCACCGGCGCTGCTAGGTGAAGGAGTAATGCAAGGACTTTTTAAACGGACATCACAGAAAAGGTTTTAATGACAAGGGCTACGCGTTTCAGCACCGGACTGGTGACTTTATTGGCCTGATGAAGGCACCAGTCCGGTGCTGAAACGCGTAGCCCTTGTCATTAAAACCTTTTCTGTGATGTCCGTTTAAAAAGTCCTTGCATTACTCCTTCACCTAGCAGCGCCGGTGGTCCCAACTTTTTTATTTTATCAAGACCCCTCTACAAGGTCATTAATAAACATATTAAAAAGAAGAGGGCCTGATACTGACTCTTGTGGAACCCCTCTGGTAACTGTGACCCACTCAGAGGATGTACCATTAATAACCACCCTCTGTTTTCTACCACTGAGCCAGTTGTTGACCCAATTACACATATTTTCCCCCAGTCCCAGCATTTTCATTTTACATACCAACCTTTTATGCGGCACAGTATCAAGCGCCTTGGATAAGTCTAGATACACCACATCCACAGCCTTACCCAGGTCCAGTCTAGAACTTACCTCCTCATAGAAGCTACTCAGATTGGTTTAACATGAGCGATCACTTATAAATCCATGCTGATGCTGCGTTAAGTTTATTCTTATTGAGATTCTAGAGAATAGCATCTCTTAGAAAACCCTCAAATATTTTACCCACAATGGAGGTTAAACTTACAGGTCTATAGTTTCCATGCTCACTTTTTGACCCCTTTTTGAACATTTGATATGTGCCAGTCCTGTGGAATAGACCTAGTCATGATAGAATCCTTAAATATCAGAAATATCAGGGTACTTAATCCATGCAGAACGCAGGGGTGTATACCATCTGAACACGGTAATTTGTCTATTTTAGTGTTTTTAAGTCGGCACTGCACTTCTTGCTTGGTTAAGCAGGTGATATTTAATGGAGAATTTACTTTATCCCTAATCATGTCGTCTGACATTGGATTTTCATGTCTAAATACAGTAGAGAAAAAGGCGTTTAATAGATTGTACTTTTCCTCATCTTCCTCCACCATTATACCCAGATTATTTTCAGTTTCTTATTTATGTATTTGAAAAATATTTTTGGGTTATTTCTACTTTCTTTGGCAACGAGTCTCTCTATTTCAATCTCTGCTACCGTCTTGCTTTAGTAGTTTGAATGCTTTATTTTCATCATTTATTGCCCCCCTCACTGTTTCATCGGTTTCATCCTGTTTCTAGCTTGTTTATTCCCATAAGGTATATATTGTTCACAGGACCTATAAAAGAGGCTTTTAAAAACGTCCCATTTAGTTTGTGTATTTTTATATTTAAGGACATTGTCCCAGTTTATGCCCTTAAGGTCATCCCTTATCCCATGAAAATTGGCCTTTCTAAAGTTTAGTGCTTTTGTAGGTACGCTAGAAACATCTTATTAAAGGACACGTGAAAACTTATTATGTTGGGGTCACTATTACCTAGGTGACCCCAACATGTACTTTTAATATCTTGTCCAGCCTATTGGTTAAAATTAGGTCTAGTAGTGCCCCGATTCCTGTTGCGTCCCGCACCAGTTGTGAAAGGTAATTGTCTTTTATTGTTTCCATTGTTGGACCTGCAGGTTTCTGATATCAAGATAGTTAAAGTCCCCCATAATAATGACTTCATTATGGTTTTCTGCATCTTTTTGCTTTATTAGTTAATTGTATGCTTCTTCCATTATACTTAGATACTTATAACAAACCCCTAACAGTATTTTATTATCCCCCCCCTACTTATTCCCCCCATAGGCACTCAACATGATAATTTCCCTCATAGACATCATCACGCAGGATGGGTTTTAGGCAAGCGTTAGTGCTGTGGCCCCTTCCTTCTGAGGATCATCCTACAGATCAGGAAAAGATGGCATATTATAACAAGCCATCACATACAATTAGCCTTTAATTGTTTTTTTCTGCTACTTTCCTTCTGAAAATAACTACACTTTGGCATGTTTGCTTGATGAACATATAGAAAGCAGTATGGAGAATACTATCTAATTTCATGTATCTGTCCATGGTGCTGAATATAAAGCAGTGGTTCTTTTTTATGCTACTTTTATAAAGTTCTAGCACTGTGCATACTGTATAACCATACCTGAATTATGAAGTAAACAGGTATTCTATTTGCCAAAACTTAGGACTGTAATAATGTTGACTGGCTGACAAATTCACTAAACCTGCAAATATGTATTTCATTATTCCACTGCTCATTTTCCTAATTGGTATATAATTGATATCTATCATATACCGTAGTTATGTTTTTATTTGATTCCCAAAACGGCTATTTAATCATGATGAACTTTTCTTTAATGTGGTCCTTTGCTAGTCACTTGTTAATCATTATTGTTTTCACCACTGAAATATGTTTGGTGCATGGACTTTTTATGGTGTTATAGACATTGATGAGAAAAATATGCAACAATACACATTACCCAACTGGAAGCTATCACTTCAACCCTGTTGTGGTTTTCCCAAGGAATTAATGTGACTACTCTTCTTATCATTTTGAAACTAAAACAACCTAAAGCTTCCCCCAAAAGTGATTTTGACCGACTAAGACCATCTGCTACTGACTGTAGATGCCGTTTCACGACACCAAGTGTGAAAGACCAAAGTAAGATATATGTGGAAAGGTTTAACGGACGTGTTGGATTTTTTTGATCGTTGTCAGGTGGCTAAATTGTAAAGTCTTTTATGACAAAAACTGGCTTGAGTGGGCATTAGCAAACTATTTGCGTCCTCTGTTGTCACCTCATCTACAGATACCGCTTTTGTCTAGGTCACAGAGCCAGGCAGACATCTGTGCATTGTTGGCAATTTCTTTTTATGTGATCTAGGCATTATCATTCAAAATGACAACCCTTTCAGACTACCTATTAACAAGTCATTCACAATACAGTTGTCTACAATCACTAGTGCATAGCCAGCTTAAAGGGGTTGTCCGTTTTTGACAATCCTTTTCTGTTAGAAGGGTCGAAAAACGGCTGCTCATAAGGTGCCCCGCAACCTGGACTCATAACCATCAGCTGTAATCTGTGGGAGAACCTATCGCTTCAATTCCCCTGTAGTGACGACCGCAGGGAAAAAGAAACATTACATAGTGTCTATTAAAATAAATCATGTCTGTGCAATGTAGGCACAACCTGGGTCTTCCAGAAAGAGTCGCTATGTGCAGCTATTTACACAGAATGGCCTCATAGGAAAACCAAACAATCCCTTTAACTAGTATGGAAATTTGGGATTGCATCGGTACAAGCAAGTTTGATATTGGTTTTTCAATTTTTGAACAGTATGTTTCTATTTTTTGTCTTTGGAAACTTGCCTTGAAAAACACGGAATAGTAAAATGCAAACACGTCCCCTATTACTGGCAGGTCCTGCAGCATGTGCTCATGAATGAACTAAACAGTATATATGCGTAACGTTTTTGTAACTAACCAAATAAACATGTTTTAATTCAAGAACTTTGCTAAATGTTGTATTTTTTTCACAACATGAGAAATTCATACATTCATTCAAAGGGTCCAGAAAGATGAGAATTATGCTGCGGAGTCCTCGAATCCTACCAAGCAGCACCAATCTCAGTTTCCTTGTCCCTGTGAATAGGGTTTGGTTAAATCATAGACTATAGTTGACGGCAGGTACATCTGACTTTTGATGTTTAAAACTTAGTTTTGACAACCCCAAACTTATTACTAGACTTGTTTTCCTGCAATTGTTATGGGAAATAAGGAAAGAAGGCTTAAAATCTGTTCATGCATACTGATGATGTAAAACATATAAGTTGGGCATTCATTTCTTTGAAAGCCATTAAGAAATACCTGATCAACAATAAGTTTTATATATTCTTAAATTAATGGCTTGTTTTCATGAAGTTTCCCCTTTTAGTGCTTATAGAATTTGGCTGGATTCACACGAACATGTTCGGTCCGTATGTCGGCAGTATTTCCCGGACCGAGCACACTGCAGGGAGCCGGGCTCCTAGAATCATAGTTATGTACGATGCTAGGCGTCACTGCCTCTCCCCGGAACTACTGTCCTGTGAAAACATGATTACAGTACGGGACAGTTTAAGCAGCGAGGCAGGGACTCCTGGCGTCATAGATAACTATGAGGCTAGGAGCCCGGCACCCTGCAGTGTGTTCGGCCCGGGAAATGCGGCCAACATA
The DNA here is from genome assembly GCF_050947455.1 of Rhinoderma darwinii. Classification (NCBI taxonomy): domain Eukaryota; kingdom Metazoa; phylum Chordata; class Amphibia; order Anura; family Rhinodermatidae; genus Rhinoderma; species Rhinoderma darwinii. The sequence goes on along the minus strand of NC_134698.1, from coordinate 45,019,312 downwards.
CGGACCGTATATCACGGACCGAACCTGCTCGTGTGAATCTGGCCTTATTCTACCATAAAAAAAAAAGTATACAAAGTAACAAATAAGCACACTAATCTCTCAATCCTCCCACCCTGTCCGTTTCATGTTTCTCAGACAGTCTTTTTTTACTAGTACAAAGAAGGTTTTTCCTTTATCTCAGAAAGGGAGGGTGCTATATATTTAAGGGCCTTTTACACCGGCCAATTATCGTGCAGACAAGCGTTCACAGAACGCTCGTTCCAGATAATTGCCCTGTGCAAAGAGGGCAACGATCAGCCGATGAACAAGCAAACTCATTCATCGGCCGATCGTATAGTTTCAAATACCTTAAATATTATCGTTGTCGGCAGCACATGATAAAAATGTATGGTGACAACTTGACAAGTGATCGGAGTGACGGGCGCTCATCCCCATACTAGTTCCTTGTGAATGGAGCAAACGAGCGACGATCAACGAGCTGTCTCGTTGATTGGTGCTCTTTTACATGGCCGATGTCAGTGTAAAAGTACCCTTAGTCACAAGAAATGCAACAGATTTGCTAAACATTATCTGCTACTCAAAGATTTGATCAGTAATGTGGGCCACAGTCATGTGTGTTGGGGAACAAGGTGCAGTTTCCTCAGTGTTCATATTTGTGCCTGATTGAGGCTCTCAAATCGTTATTCAGTTTGCTCCCCCAGCGGTAACTGTATAAAGCAGAAATTTAGGCATACGGTGCATAGAACAAAAGATGAGAACCCTATTACAATATAATACTAAATATGTATTTTTAAACTGAAGCATTCATGTGTGTAATAAAATTGTATTGATAGTATTACTTTATTAAACATAACTGAATAAAGAATCAAGATTCAGAAATTTAGAGAATCACTTCCAGACACTGTGCAATAGATATTTTTTGTTGTTGGAATTTATCTTCATCATTACTGAAAACTAAAGTACTGATAGTATAATTTATTTGGATCACACAATCCCATTGTACAAACATTTAGAAGTTGTTAAACACTGTAGGATGTCCAGTTGTGGGCTTGAAATTTTAGGTAAGTCAGTATCTTTGGGTGTTTCTTACCTGGTCTTTATTTTCTTCAGTGGTTTTTAGTTCACTTCCATTTTGGCAGAGCTAGGATCCGTGATCAGACTTAGCTGCTTGGTCTATTAAAGTTTGATAGGCTGCCGCGTGATAGGCTTAAGATTGTGATATGCCCTCCCATGCTTTACACTGCTGTTCTGCCTGTTCATATTGGCTATTTGTATGGGCACGAGGTTAGAAGTTAGTCCATAGAGAGATTTCTATTTCAGGAAGGATAGAATGATTATTAACTACAAGCAACTAGACCAGTAGTTTACAAAAAAAAGGATCATGCTGAGCCATATGAGCCTTCGTATTATATTTCCGCTTTTTATATTGTTTCATGAAACGATGTGTGTTAAGGAACTTCTAATATGTTTGCTTCAATTTACTAAAGTGCAGGTCAAAAGAAATCTAATTTTCACATGCGTAAAAAGGCTTTGTTCACACTCTGTCAGGAGTGCCGCTTTTTTTACAGCAAATCTAGCACAGTATGTAGCACTATTCTTGCCATCAAAAGGTGGAAACCCTCAAAAAACACTCACACAGGCCCCATTACAAGTCAATGGGCACCGTTTGTGAATGTGGATGCGAATATGAACATAGCCTTTGGCTGGCGCTGTGCGATGCAATAGAAGTCCACTATGAGAAAGTGGTGATAGTTGGAAATTTTGCAATAATTCTTTGCAACTTTTCCCCCATAAAAACCTGATAAATTTACAATGTGATTTCTCGCACAAATCATGGTCTCTGTGTAGCTCCACCCTGATATGTTGTATAACTCTTTGGTGTCAGTAGCCTTCTTCCAATAGTTTCGGCAGTGGTCAGCATTTACTGTATTGTTTCCAAGAAATTAACATTCATTCTTTTTTTCTGTAAAGTGAGATACATTGCATGATACATACATAAAAATACATGTCCATGTCAACCTTGTAATTTAATTTCCTACAACAAACATGAAAAGCAATGTAACAATCTGTAAGGTCTGTAAACCCCAGGGATCACTTATTTAGTGGAATTAACTACTCTGCCCCTAAAGAACAACTTAATTTAATAATTTTGCATGTTCTCCTGTGACTCCTTGTGAAAGATCCTTGGCCCATTGCCATGATGTATGCAATGGACCAACTCTTGTACATATCGGGGTTAACTGTTGCATAATACCCGCAGTTTTATCTAAGTTGTCCATTAGCATAAACCGTGTTAAATGGGATAGAGAGCGTCATTTCCAAATAAAAGGCAGGAGTTCCCGAGTCCAGCTGAACATACTTCTTTCTTAGATAAAGGTGTTCTTTAGTGGCACATCTTATAAGTTCAGGAGAGGTTTAGAAACCCAATCCATGTCAACAGTGCTCCTCACTAAATTGTGACACTCCGATACAGAGCAGAGATGTAAACTAAACATCTAACCTGTTCTTTAGGGACATGGGATTATCTCCTTGGGATAAATCTCATTAAACATTCATGAGATCCTCTTCATTAAGAAATATCTGATGTTATACTTAACCAAACAGAATATTCGCAATTGGTGGGCAATGCCTTATTCGCAAGTAACTGTGCAAGAAACAGTGCTGGAATACACAGGAACCAAAAGGAGTATAGTATAAAACCTAAATGTAATGATGGAAAAAGTACAGGACACCATCTGTGATTGCTATGACTTCCAGCGCTGTTCTATACGGTTACATGGGAACCACTTCCAGGACAATCACATAATTTGTCCGTAATGTTTTTCGGTACCATCATCTACTGCATGAAGAATAATTGTGGTCACTTCTTCTGTACACTGCAGTCTATCTGAAGGTGTGCTCAGACTTCGCACCCAAATTACTTAATTTACCAATTTTTAATGCTTTCACACTGTTTATTTTTGTTTTCAAGTAGAAAAATATTTCTCATACATTCAAAGTGGTACACAAAAGAAAATGAGTGGGATAACGTTTTTTTTTCTGTTTTTCTTCATTGTTTTCGCTCGTATTTTCCGATAGCACCATATCGATACATTCTTAACGTAAACATCCTGAGCACTTTCTTAGAAAGCGAGACCAGAATATATTCATTTTCATATATTTTAAATATATATATATAAATATAAAAGAGAGAGAAAGAAAAAAAAAAAAGAGAATTTGGTGACTGTGTTAGCCACTGGGATGGGATGAAATATTTTAGAGTACACTGTGGAGAGTTGGGCATGGCAGGATTTAATAACTGTGTTCACAGATGTAATGATAGACAGGTTTGTGGGAAGAGCAAAAAGAGGGTCTGTAACGCTTCCATTATGATGAATCCATGCAACACAAGGTGTTGTACAACCCTGTGACACTGAATGGGTTACTATATTATTCATGAAAAGGGCCACTGGAACTCACCTCATTTCTCCAGAGATACATCATATGATTGAGGTAGGTTCCTCTGACCCTAATAACCTTGAAGGAAACAAAGTAAAGAAAAAAGACAAAATGTGTATGTGTTGACATTAAAATATGAGTTCAGCTCCCCCATGAATTGTGAATGAATGGAACATTCTAAGAACTACATTTGACGGGGGTGGCATGAATAAAATCTGAAAAGTTTGTGTACAGCTCTTGTATTGTTGCCCTGATTTTTATTGGCTTTATTTATTGAGGTTGTCTTACCAACAGTGATCGGGATGGCTCCAGAATGCATTAATCTCTGAAATACAAAGTAGTGAAGGGAAGAGCGAGGGTGTGGCGAGATAGGTGCCAAGTGGAGTGAAATGGGATCTAAGGGGAAGTGTAGACTTGAAGACCATTATACAACACCTTCACAATGGTGATTATTAACATTTCTGTGCAATGGACCTAAAACTTTACCTCTCGTGTGAAAACCCTTCTTTTACAATAGACGTGTCTTGTTCGTTAAACCAATTTCATAATACCCCTTCTTTAAAAGTACTATTTCCTGATGGCAGGTGACTGTCCTGCTCAAGATTGAGGTAGCAATAAAACCTTATAGATATAAATGGACAATTCATAGTGAATCTACAATGGGTAGGAGATTCTGTAAAAGTTGCCAAATATTATAAGATCTAAATGGGCTTGGTTCAATACAGATCAGTAGTATACAAATATGGCATCTAAATAAGGGAGTAGCTGTCAGTTATGGTATAAATACAAATCGAGGTCTCTCCTTTAAACAATTCCATAGGAAGAAATAACGTGTCACACCTTTGGGACTGCTTCGGTCAATGTCACCACGTACGGGATAAAATTGACTCGCTTGGGCATTTCATGTACTTTTACCCATTTGAGTATCTGCCAGTTGAAACAAGGAATCCATTAGCGAATGAATACACTTGCTCAACCTTATTTGCCATTAATATCTGACACACACGTTCCAGGTAACGTGAATTTCAGTGGGTCTTCAATTAATGGACTTTACCAGCAGACTTTTTTGATGAACTTGGAAATTTGTCGTGACAAATCAAAATTCCTGAAAACAATCTATTTGGGATAAATATGTCACTGAATTATGCCTGAACTGATTGGATCTTTCACCATGACATATTATTTTGGCGGCTTGTTATCGTGCAGTATGTACCTGGCTGTCTAATAGCTCTAGAGAAATGTGCAGTAGGATATTCAGCCCTGAAACAGTTAAGTATTGGGAAAGGATAGTACAATGGAGCACCCATTCAATCACTGCAAAGTAAATGAAATATTGATTGAAAGTGTCCCTGAAAAGAGAAAGCCATTAAGGAAGCACAGGAGTCGAGGCGTTCTTCATCCTCTCAGCTCCCTCCCCCTATCTTCAACAAAGCGTGAAAATTAAGTGCATTATTCCCAGGAGTTAGGTCTTTGTCCCTGAGCAGATACTGCTGGTGAGGACAGAGATAATGCTTCTGAAAGCAGAACCCCTTGAGTAAGCTTGTACTGACCTCCCTGCAATTGTTACAGCATTGCCTATGCCAAGAGAATTGTTGAATCTATAGCCATCGAAGCAAGCAAAACTCTATTATTCCTTCAAAGCCTAAATGCCAACATTGATGCAAATATCATTTATTGGCTTACATCAAGACTAATAATCCATTCATGCCGGTACCCAAACATGAGGGCACCGCCAAGGAGCCTAAGCTCCTAAAAGAATTCCTGAGCGTATCCATGGATATTATTCAGCATGGTCACAAAAAACAAATTTCTCAATGGCTACATATAGAAATATTGGAAGCCATCATAAATTGCTTAGCAATCTAACTAGCATTATAGCAAATTGTGAGTTCACAATGTATCTATAGAATGTATTATATATAAATTATTGCTAGGAGCTTACAGGACTCGAACAGGCCACATTCACGGCCTGAGCTGCTCTGTTTCTATTGTGAATGTAGCTTCAAACGTGCATTTGCATACCCTCATGCCCACACTCAGTTTAGAGGGGCAGGAAACAAGAACCCTTCCTTAGCATTGGCCATCAATGTGTGATCGGTGGGGAACTAAACCTCAGGGCCCTCACCGATCAGAAGAATGAAGGGACCCTGGCACGCTCACGATTCTTTTCGGACACAGCGGCTTGTCTGTACGTGCAGCCGTGTCCGGTATTGTAGCTCAGCCCGATTCAAGCACCTTTGTCATGCTGATCATGTGGGTTGGACCTATACTGATTACATATGCCATCAATGTTTTTAATGAATAATCTCAACTGCTGTTCACTGGGTGTATTGGCCAGAACAGTCTGACCTTAAGTCTATTCAGCAAAGACATACCTGAATATAAATGAATTATTGGAAATGTCCTCAAAAAGGAAAAGTAGATTTTTTTATGTGAATGTTTGAGCAGGGAAAATGTTATAATTGTCGATTTCTCTACCAGGGGTGAATCAGAAATACCGGCTGACCTTACCTTAATATATTGACTATGACAACAGAAAAACTAAAAACTTAAGGTACTTTTACACCGGCACAATTTAGCCTGTGCAACGAGCACCAATCAACGAGACAGCTATGTATGGGGTCGAGCGCTCGTCCCCATACATTTGTATCATGTCGGCAGGACATGGAGATGCGCTGCCGACAACGATAATATTTTGCACTTCTAAAACGATACGATCAGCCGATGAACAAGCGTTTGCTTGTTCATCTGCTGATCGCTGCCCTTTTTATACGTGCAATTATCTAGAATGAACGGTGTCTTGTACGCTCGTTTGCCCGATAATTGGCCCGTGTAAAAGGACCTTTACGTCGTTTTTAGTTCTCTCTTACAAAGAGCCCAGCCTTTAAGTTATCAATGCACAACAAGGCGGTGGATACATACTGTATGTAGTGTGTGAAAAGAATAGTGTCTAGTCTCATGCAACGTGTAGCGGTTAATCCTGTTAGAACACATGCGTTAAGATTTACTTCTTTTCTACAAAGGTTTGGATTCTAGTCCAGCCTTAGTGTCTTACTTTCCCAAGTCAAGTCTTCTCTACGTAATGTGGCTTCTTAAGCATTGTATATTACAGAATAATTGCAGCTCTGTGAACACTGCAAGCATTATATAATCTCAATACAACATTAACCACAGGGAGAACAAACCAACACTGGGCCCTTCTAAACTGCAGGAACATGTAACTGAGGTCCTCTGTTATCAGATAAGAGGTTGGGGCTCGCTGAATGCGTGCATTCCTTGTCAATAAGGGGCTGAAGTAACCATTAGAATTTAAATTTCCCTGTTTTGCAAAGGATCAATTGAGAATTCCAGGGAACAGCTGGGTGGGCTGGCAGGGTCTCTGTATCCATGGCAATGCCGAGCCAGTCCCAATGGTCCATGCATGGGAGATCATGCTTGGACTGAATTAGAGTGTCAAGGCATAATTGAGTGAACGGTTTATACCACAACTGTGAGCTACAGTAAAATAGAAGAGAAGAGATCAGCTCAGAGGTAAATTCTACTGAATAAGAACTTGTACCTACTGGAACTTTTCCTTAAGCTTTGAAGTCACCAATTATGGTCTTATAGTATGGCAACTCCACAGGATTTTTTTTTTTTAAGTCTGGCCCAAGATAATATAAAAAGCAAAAAAGGGCTGTGAAATCCGTGTTCACGACAACAATGTAGCAACTCCCTGTTAATGAAAAGTTGCAAGATCCGCTCACATCTATATACTTACTATCAAATGCTTTGAGATAGTAACAAGTAATAGGATTGGTTTCTTAGTATGTGAGAAAGGCTGGTGCTGCTTTGAATCCCTTTCCTTGTACTATAGTGCTGAGGGATGAAGGGGTAAGACTGTACTGGAGGGGCTAGGTGCGGAGTCTATGAGTGAAGCTGAGTTAATGGTGATGCTGTAAAGAAGCACATTGTCAAGACATGAATGGGTCGGGCATTCTTTTACAAGACAAAAGCAGCTTCCTGTGTTGTTCTTCGCTTCAAGACGTGCTGCTGTATATGATTCGAAATGACAGGCAAAGAGACCTTTCTCCATGAACCCCCCTCCCCCCCCCTTTGTGGTGAAGTTACAATTGTGGCTCCTTCTGTCAGATATTTCTAGACTGAGGAAGGAAATGGATCCATAGAATGTACCCAAAAGCTATACATAAAAATGGACAATTAACCCTGTCGCTGCAGAAGAGGGACTACAATGAAATGCCTTGGAGACCCTCCTGTGTCAGAGATTAACGGGCTGTTGACATGTTGTGCACCTTGTAAATTGACGAGAAGGCACTTAATATTTACATTTAGTAAAGGTGAGGTATTATCCGGTCACCCGTGATTATTTACATCTAGGTGGCAGTGGTGAGACCCTTATGTATATGACTGAAATGACTTCAGAGACTGAGCAATACATGTTACAGCTATTGGTGAAATCTCTTTCTAAATAACAAAATCAATTTGTTTTCTGAGGCAACATTTAGAAAGGAAGCCACGTACAAAGAAAAGGCAATGCAATTCGTTTGTGCAAATACTAGTCTGATATAACACATTTGTTTTTGTGCATTTTTGGGAAAGAAAGGTGCCTTATGGCCAGGATGGTTTCAACATGTCAACAGTAATGGCTATAAGAGAGTCCATGTAACAGCCTGATCGGACACTCATCTCTTGCCACACAAAGCCTGAACCAAATTGCACAGGGTTATTTACACTGTGAATGGAATGTATGATTCCCAGAGTCTGCTGTGATAGAGATATGACAAAGGGTCGGAAACATTTCCCCCAAGTTTCCTATAAATAGGTCTCTCAGAAGCCACCTCTCTGTTTCTCACAGCCCTTTTTTGTGGTTTTTTTTTTTTAGTCTGAAGCAGCCTTTCTTATTATTGTGATAAACTTGCTCTGCTGCCTTATTTTGCAAAATGAATATGCTGCAATGTACATGGGCGCTGTGGACGCTGCATAAGCTTCAGAGGCTTTTTCTTAACAGAGACTGTAAATAACAATATACAGACAAGGAGCAGCTCTTGTCGACTGTACATGACATCTCCTGCTACTGCCGTCTGACCACACAGTTAACCAGAAGCCGAGATGTCAGTGTTGGATACCACCTACGACATGTCATAAGAGGCTGACGTCTGTAATCCAGGTGGTATCCGGTGACTATAAATATCTGTAATGCAGCATTTTCATTTTAGAGGAGGATATCGGAGAATGAAAAGCTGATGACCTGGAGCTCTTGTTGGTGCACCTGCGAACACCAAGACAGTGGGGAAAATAAATCTGATAGGTATTATTCACTGTTAATGTATTATAAATGAATTGAAACTAGTGACATGCAAGGAAAATAATGAGACGGGAGACAGTGATGGTACATGATGAACAAAGCACATTTATAATGATATGAGTAAATATATTCGCATCATCGGCTAACCACTAGTTACACTGTATTGTCATAAAAACTTACAGAGCTACAGAGACTATTAACGATAAATAACCATTACCAATTAAAACACAGTTGTACGACAGCTTTGCTCTTTCCATTTTAAAAACAAGCAATATCATTCCTTTTTTTTTTTTTAATATATATCAGTTTTCTCTTTTTGAAAATGTTTTTTTTTTCTATAATCAAAGAGTAACGTGAAAATGGAAGTAAAGAAAGAAGAAAAGAAAAAGAAATTGACTTGATCATCAGATTGGAATGGCTGGATCACCCCCAGCTTGAGAAGGCTAGGACGCAACTTGTGAGAATATACACCCATGCGTCACTGGCCCCTCGGAAGTTGTGGGGTTCATAACAGTGAACAGAAACTGCACAGGAGTAAGGCAGGAAGGTTTTGGGTAAAGGAACTGATGGGAAAAAGGTTTAAAATCAATAATCCACAATTTTCAGTGTCCGCCACAGATGGGACACTTTTGACTGGTTAAACTAACATGGTGATTAAGGTCATTTTTTACGTTTTAATGAAAATTAAACAAAAAGAAAAGAAAAAAAAGATCACAGTTCAGAAAGAGAGATGCTGGACGAGAAGCCAGACGAGAGGACATCACAATCATTGTTCAGTTATCAGTTGCACAGGAGGAGCAGCGGAAAATGTCACTGAGTTGGTTATGATGGACGTTATCAATGGATTGAAGTTGAGATGGAAGGAAACAGTTGTTTGGGAATTTCTCAGCCTGATGATCCAGAGGTAGCCAGCATTTTTTGTATTATTATTTACTATTTTTAATTACTTTCTTGTCCATTGAATTTTTTTTAATTTTTTTTTTTTTTTTTTTTACGACTGCATGCATAGCATGAGAAGATGCTGGGTTTATGAACGACCACAATTCAGTGGTTTGGTGGCCCAAATGCAGAGGTTAACATAATGATCTGGCTAGTTGGCACTCAGAAACATGGAGGTGGTGACAAGTTGGAAAACGAAAAGGCTTACTCTACAAACAAAATAATAAAATGGCCCTTGGAGGAACCTGCGCTGCGACAGGTAGACACACGCCGGAAATGAACACTACCTCAGCTAAACAAGCATGCAGGGAAGTACTGACTGAAGCCGACATAAAGATGCCCCACGGAAAAAGAACATGCAGGTAAACGACCATCGGTGCCTGCGGCGGCTGGTGTAGCCTAGCCCCGGAGGGATCAAAAACAGCTAAAAATCACAGATACTGTTCACAGTAAAATCTACATTGACAACACTAAGAGATCGCTAGTGTTAAAATTATACACAATCAGAAGCGTTTTAAAAGGCAACGCCCTCGCTAAGTCGTTGCAGATAATGAAACCTCATCAGCTAACAGTTGGCACTTTAAGTTGCTGCGTGTGCGTGTGGTTTGGCTTAGAAAATCCCCAACACGCACACAATACAGCACTACATCTAATAGGGGAGGATGTTAATGGATCAACTGGTGCATGGCTGGCCAGGTACTATGGGGTCTAATTAAATCCCCAGTCCTACAAACCCCAAATGAGAAGCCATTAACCTTATTTGAAAATGAGAACTGTCTTGCTTACAGCTTAATTCGGAATAAAAAAATGTTATTAAAGCTGGGGGTTGTATGATAGAGAGGAATGCCTTCAAATATTTAGCTGCCACAGCCCCGAACAACGGCAGGTAATAGGTTAACACACACTGCCATTGTGAATTGTTGCTGAACATGTGACATTGTTGTCTCTCCAGAGTATGATTGAAAATAAGGTCAACTAGTGAAGGAAATAGCATGGGTGATTAATGCAATTAAAACAAGATGGGGTGAGAGACTGGGGATTTATAGGATTTCATCATGAAGGGGCAGGAGGGTGAACCCAATGGAGGAAGAAAACAGACACAGCTCTTGTGAAAACCAAACTTCACTCATCAGAAAAGTTAAATCTGATGGGATCAGTGAGCCATAAATGATAGAAATGTAGCCTGGCCAGCCGGATTATTCATCGTCATACAGGTTGTTATGAAGACACTGATCTGTAAACTTACCAAAAAAGGTTATTTTTTCCACAGTTTTAACCATTTTAATATATATTTTTACAGTGCTTTTTTGCAACTATATTGCTTTGAGATAGTATATATATATATATATATCTTTTATGTTTTAATTTAAAACTATTTTTTTCCTTTTTTTTTATTCCAAAACATGTTTTCCCTCATACGCTGCCACCCCAGGGCAGGAAGCATGAGTGAAGTTGGACAGTGCTTTTGATTTTCTTTACTCCCTTTTGTTTTATAGGTAACTCACCCACCCAACTCCCCTGCTGTTTTCCAGCAAAACAGTAGTTCAGTTACAGCGTCACTTAGGACTAATACTGATAACTGTGCAGGTTCTGAAGGGACCAGCAACACGTGGCTCTGCAGTGCATTACTGGACGCGTCAGCCCTCACAGAGTTTAAAACCTATGCGTCACTTCATGTTTACATTCAGTTCATTTTCAACTACAACAATGCTGGTAAAATGGCAGGCTTCAAAAACTTTTACTTTTTGACGCGTAAACAATAAAACCTCAACGAGAGAGAGATAACCTGTCAAAATCCTTCAAATTAAAAAAAAAATAAAAAACACTAAAAAGATTCCCTCTCTAAAACATCCGCAGAACATGTATTATTTACAGAAGCGCTTTTTTCAACACTGTTGCGTTCATTTGCATAATTATATATTAATAACCCGACGCGCACTTCCCCTGCCAATAACAAAACAAAAATAAAATTCAAATAAAAAATAAAATATAAATCGCTCCTGCAAAATACAGTACATCCATGAAAAGAAGAAGGGATAAGGGAGGGACAATTAAGTTAACATCCTGGGAAGGGAAGAAGGACAGGGAGGGAAATTAACCCACTTTTTGTGGGTTGGCCGCTCGAACTCCTTGCTCGTAAGTGACTCGTTGCGTGATTAGATACTGGGCAGCTTGTGTGGCGGCTGGTGTGCCTGTTATTGTAACCTTACGGTTTCTGGTACCGGGGACAAACTCCCCTTTTTTGGAGATCTGTATTCTGGCGCCAGTCAACTCCTGATATTCCACCAATGTCTTGCCGCCTTTGCCAAGAATGGCACCTACTAGATTTTCTGGCACAGCAATTTCTACTACGTCCTTGGAGCCGTCCGTTGACTTCTCAGTGCCCAAAATGGCGCTAGCAGCAAGTGGAGATGCTGCCCCAAAATATCCATTGGTAGCTGCCGTGGCTGCAGCTAAGCTGCCTAGTGCAAACGTTCCAGCCGCTCCCCCTGCAGTGCCTCCACCCCCACTTGCTTCGCTGGCATATGTAGCCAGCAAGTTGGCTGCTGCAGCTGCGGCTGGGTTGGCGCTTGCAGCAGCAGCTGCTAGTGCTCCTGTGGCTGCTGCTTGACTCAGTCCCAACCCTAAAGTATTGAGGTTGTAGCCGTAACTGGCCAAGGTGTTAAGAGCTGATGTAATAGCAACCAGATCATTGCCAGTGAATCCGGATAGGACAGTAGGGAAGGCTGCCACCCCAGCGAGGTTGGCATGACCTAAAAGCCCTGCTGCTGCAGCAGCAGTGGGTAGAACTTCAGCAGTGTTGGCATATGGAGATCCTGTGGGATTGGAGTTAGCTACAGGTCCGGTGACATTGGCATAGCTGATGTTCAAACAGCTGCCACTCTGTGGGTCCTCCTGGATCTTCTGCACTATCAGCTCTACAGCTTTGCGGTTTTGTTCTGGCTCTCCACTTACAGTCACCACTCGTTCCTGCAGATTAATGCCATCTGGTTTTTGGGAAAGCTGTACCCATGCACCAGATTGTTCCATTACTGCCTTCACAGTGGCTCCTCCTTTACCGATGATCAGACCTGCAGTGCTGTTGGGAACGATGATCTTCACCTGAGGTGAGAAAACATGGAGAAGAAACGAAGGGAAAAAGAGAGATAGGTGGACATTACATCAATAATAAGTAAGGTAAACAGTTCAGTGTGGTGTGTGTTTTATGAGAGGCAATGCCTAAGCAGTATATTTTCTTTAAATAGCCTATGTTACAAATTCATTCAAGTCAGACTGGGACAAACTGTGGTCTTCCAAGCTGTGGAGAGCTGCCTCGGCTTTATAACACAAAAATGCAGTGTTCTACTTGTAACATGACTCACATTCATTCAAGTTACAAAACACTGTTCCACTGTCATATGACATAGGTATTGTGAAATATGACACATTTAATGGACGGAAACAAAAACTCGGTTTCTTAGCAATTGTTTCTTAGGTGAATTACTACAGAGAAAATAAAAATACTTTTAATATACAGGATGGCACACTCTGCTAGCGAAGTTTAGATTAAAATGTGTTAAAGATATCAGGATATCCAGATCTTCATTTTGTACATTATGACAATAGAATAAAAAAAAAAAAATAAATTCTTGCAAAAGGGTTAAAGGTTGAGCACTACCCGGGTGGGGAGGCAGTGCGAAGAGCTCCTGACAAGCGCTCGCAGGCAAAAGAACACCCATAAATTACAAAATTGCTGGCAGGACCAAAGAGTGCAGAGTGTAATTGACTGTAATGTAACATTGTAATGAAATGATTGATCTAATTAGCGCTGCCTGGTTATCAGTAGTGACCTCGGCATGAGGTGGGTGTTGCACGACTGTCCTTGCGGCATGCTATGCTTGTAGCCAAAATGGAGATCTTTTGGTGATTGGTGCTTACATTGAGCATTATGTAATACACAAGCAATCATAAAAAGCCAGAGAACTGTTTTATGTAGCCTTTGCAACCCAAACAAAAGCATTATTACCTAGTAAATCACATGGCATTGGAACATATTCAGCAAAATCTTAATTTTCAAGTCATATTCTTTAATGTTCTCTGCAACACTAAAATTATTATGCTAAACAAGTGAATTAGTGAAGTTGCCATCACATTCATGGACCAGTTTGGCTTTATGAAAGTGGCTTTGTCACCTACACACCACTCAGGCAAACATTTTTCGGATAAACTACAGCCTGCCAATTCACAAGAAAACACTCGCTAACCCATTTAATGACTATTACTATGTCCGTGCTCACCATGATGAACATAATTATTTGAAAAGTGATCTTCTACCGTCCAGTAAATAAAAGCCAGCAGTGTGTGTAGGTGACAAGTCCATCACATTGATCTGGCCGGAGACTTGGTTCTCTTGTACGTTTAACTACTGTTAGTTTGGCGTCATGATCTGGTCATTCAGCACCAAGAGCTTTGACTCAACTATTTGGGTCACCAATATGTGTGACACATGTGGGGAAGTCAACGCTGAATCACTAACTCTTTATTCTACCGGTCTCTGTTTTACAAGTTAAAACAAATATACAAGTTGCAATGAATCTAATAAAAACAAATAAAAAAGTAATGAAATCAATGCAGAAAATAATGGAATTAATGGATCATAAAAAAAATGCCAACTGTATAGTAAATGATAATTCTTAATACAGTGCAAACTAATGATCCTATATATAACCAACTATCTATTATACTATTCTGTGGGGACTTTGCACCAATATCCCATAATCTTTTTGGAAATAATCATATGGTCTATACAGTAGCTCCACTACATAAATGTAACACATGTATTCTATGATGCCCAAGAAAGGAGCATTGTTTTACCAACCATGTATGTTGGCATCTCTGGAGCATCACATTGCATTGCCCTGTTCTGGACATTATGGTGAAGTGCCCCAAAGATAATTAGTATGTGACATTATATTCACTTGATAATGATCTGTTATTCGGGTCTGTACTGGCAGTAAACTAATGGTTATGTGGCTGAACAACAACACAAGGTTATTCCTCTAGATGCCTAACTGGAGGTATCATCTTACAGATATGTTAGGCTTTATACCAGTATCATATGTTCCGTTTATTGGTCAACTCATAAAGTTACACTGGCCATGAGGATGAGTCCTGGCATGTAGATGGAGCTGTACTCCCTTGTGTGAAAAACATGAAATATGGAGTATGGTACTGTACCTGGCTGGCTCTGGAGATGGTCATGGGGTCGGATGGAGAGGACTTGGTGGCTGGTGGTAATGATGACAATGTCTGCAGAACAAAGCAGGGTCAGAAGCAGAATCAAATCAGCTCTAGTAATAACTTTACGCCTTCACTGCCAGCATCTGCCCGTTAGAAAACCAGGTGGCATATACTTGTCTGGCACCGAAGGAGTTAAACCAAAGAATAGTGGAAGAAAACAAAAGAATTCCCAGGAACAGCAAGGGTGAGAGGAGGATGGATGAGATTGAATTAGTGATAAAAATTAAAATCGGTTTTTAGAAGGAAAGTTAAAAGATGGAGAAAATCCCACCACAAACCATATATAAAGTCAAAGTAAATTAGTTTCATGGTAACTGTATGAGAGACAATAGGAAATGTCCTTTCCCAAAAAATAGCAAGCTTATTTTCCAAGGGTATCTGGAAAAGTATTTCGTGAATAGAAGGAGGGGGGGGGGGTAACACAATAAGGCAACCAGGGTCACATAGTTTAACCATGTCACACATAATTTTAGGATTAATTAAATACTCTTCTTATTGTTTTACTTAGATAAAAACAAGACCTTTAGAAAAATGTTTGTTCACATAAAATAAATGCAGAACTCTTAAAATGTAAATTACAGTATTCACGAAGGGTCCTTTTACACTGGCCAATTTGGGCCGTAAAAACGAGCGCCGATCACAAGGAGCTACGATCAGTAATTTATAGGGACGAGCAATCGTTACGACTCGACCATGCATTTCCATTATGTCCATTTCCATCATGTCGGCAGCACATCTCCCTGGGAGATGTGCTACCGACAACGATAATATTTCATGTTGCATAAACAATACCATCAGCCAATGAACAAGCGTTTGCTCGTTCATTGGCAGATCGTTACCCTGTGTACACAAGACAATAATCGGAAACGAGCGTTCATATGAGCACTCCTTTGCCCGATCATTGGCTCGTGTAAAAGGGCCTTCAAGTGACTCCAGTGAGACAATTAAGGGATGAGGGAAGGGTTCACTCAAAAATTATCATTGCATATAAATAGATGGAAATAAATCGAATGTGTCCTCCAAAATGTACAATTTAAAATGAACAGATATGCGCCGGTGCTAGCTTTGGCACCAAGTGATGTCAGTAGTTGTTACTGTGAAACAATATGGTATCAACCTCATGTCATTCTTGCGCAGTCAGGTGTATTTCATGTCAGTCTTGTTAACAGTTGACAATTCTGTGTTCATGGCATATTTATTGCTTCCCTTGCCGGGTCAAATGGCACAGCTAAGTACTTTCTGTGATAATTATTTGAGAAGACTATTGAAGAGAGACAAAAAAGAAGCAAAATACTAAAAAAAAGACTGCCCGGGACTTTTAGTTGAAGGCTTATTCTTAGGATAGGCCATTGATAAGCGATCGGTGTGGGTCCGGCTCCCGGGTCCCCATGAATCAGCACCATGAGTTATGGTGTGGCTGTGCATGGCACTGCAGAACTATCTATTCAGGACTGGATAACACTGAGATTTAGGCATATAATATCCTTCTGCTATTAACCTGAAAATTCAGAACTGGAACGTCCCACTGGATCATGTACGTATAGTTAGTGGTGTGTTACATTTCAATTATTTCTTTATGAGTTCTATGAAGTAAATTACTTAACTGGTACTGTACATGCAATGTTCATAATTTCATCCATTTTAGGGACCTGAGGGCAATTTTGTGATATCAACGTCAATAGCACTGAAAAAAACTCTCACTGGATTTTAGACACATACTTGTTTGATACGATCAGGATTAACCGTAGTCTGTGGTTGCAGGATGCTGACCGGTTCCGTCTTGGCCACGTTCTGTGGCATTTCTCGAATTTTCTCTGCAATGAATCCATGGACAGCATTGAGAGCTTCTACGGTGCCCTGGATTAGACAGACCCGCTCTGTGGTACCTGTGAAGCGATAGCGGTTCATATTATAAATCTCATTCCACACAAGCTCAAGACAGAAAAAGTATACTTTATCAATATGAAAATTGAATCCTTAACCATGGCCTCCGTAAACCACAAGTAAAGGTGATTTTATTCATGATATCTTCAAGTAAGAAAATCAATGGAGTTCAGATACATTTTATTTGTAAGCCATATAAACCAAGCTATTACGAATGTGATTTTCTTCCATAGCTATAAAGAACCATAGGGCAAGCAAATTGGTCAAATACCGCATACTGTACATAAACAAGGCAAAATAAAATCGAATAGAATTTTTAATAAACATTGGGGGGAGAAGGTGGACAACCCCCGCTCTGTAACGTTGTGTGTAGCCTGTGACAATGCTAACTATGAAGCAGCACCAGGCCAGAAATAATTCTGTACAAAGCTTCTTCGTACCGAAAAAGAAAAAAAATCGCTCCAACGAATACCTGTAGGTTGGATATTCTGGATATATGTACACACTGAGTTTTAGAAAGACCAACGCCATCAATATCTTTTGCTGGAAAACAGTCAGCGAGTAGAAGAATTATCTCCCCTTATTTTAGTGCTTTTTGCCGCCATAAAGTGGCATAGCAATTCTCAGTGGTGATCCGCACGCCTGCCACGCTGCCAGAGCTGTGGTTACCATTGGTAATAAAAAGAAAACCTGTAAATCAACAAACTCGGGGAAAATGTTGTCATGTTTAAAAGCTTTCAGCCTTCATTAGTGTCTAAAAAGAACAGCAGGGTCCTTCATCATCATCACTGAGCTGACAGGACGGAGCGGTGTATTAAAATGCTGCTGAGAAGTGCGCACATAAAGCCAAGAGAAAAAAAAAACCCTCTATAAAGTACTTCCCGAACCAAAGTATAAATCTGGGAGACTGAATATTCACCAGTGGAGACACTACATGCTCCTCCTGCTGTTATGCCAAATTCACATATGAAGTCCCGCAATGTAGATGTTACAAAATGAACAAAAGAAGGCACATCAAACAGAATGTAATATCCACCAACCGTCCACACAATGCTTTTATAGACCCTTCAATTAACAGAGCTGTACGATACTAATAAACAACTAAAACAATGCTTAGGTAAGGTCAGTTAACACAACCTTATTGGTTTTGTTGGTGATCTTCAATCCATGGGTGTAGATACCACAGAGGCAGGACTGGAGCTACTAGGAGACCCTCTAACACGGATATCCTTCCCCAACGGATAGCGTGATATTTTTTAAAGCTCCCCATTAGCAAAGAGTGCAGGGGATCTCATACCACTTTCTCTCCAACATGGGTCAAAAAATGGAGGGTGGGCAAACAAGAGCTACAGTACATGAGGGGACCAGGAGGAGAATCCTCCATTTGAACCCCCTTTTCTTCCATGTATGTCCCTGCTTGAATTTTTATAGGGCAACATTTTCTTTGGGTTTGCATTTTCTTCTTGTGTTTTTGTGGATTTCTTCCAGGTACTTGAGTTTCCTCCTACTCATACGGATAGGTGAAATTGATTCCCATAAAATTGGCCCTGGTGTGTATGTGTAAGATGGAGGAGTTAGATTGTAAGCTCCACTGGGAACATGGATGGATGATCGTAACAATCCATGTACCGCGCTGCTGCATTGATGCTATATAAGCAAAATTAAAAAAAACAAAACGCGTTGCCTCATGTGAACCTACAAGACTGCACTATGCAAGAATCCGTGTCTTATGTTCTACTCTCTACCTAACTGCTTCCCTTTAATGCATATTAAGCAGAACAGCAGGAGACATGAAGTTAACATTGACAGCAGGCGATGGGACTGGTCATTTACACACACGACCGCATGATCAAAGTCATGATCATTTTGAGTGGACTATGACACTTCATGGATGGGACCCAGTACCACTGAATAGAACAGCACCAGATAGTAGCGAAAAGCAAAAATCGGGTTATATTGTCAATGAGATAAATGAGAAAGTTGATTTCATGATACACTGTATTCTAGCTAATAATGTCAAAACCCCGAGAACCCACTATTTTAGGATTATTTGACTACTGCTTTTCAGGCAGCTTTGAATACCACTTTTTGTAATGCACGTGTATTGCCCGGAGAAAAAGGACTTTAATTGCACGTCTTAATTGCAGTCCCAATCATGAACACCCCAAGTAAATTCCAGTCAAAGTAGAAGGATGGCGCTCTGCCTCAGTAGCAGCTGAAAAGTGACTGGCTCCAGATGCAACGTGCCGGAGAGCTCATAGGTGCAAATACTGTGTCTTTATAATAAATAGAATGAAATCTTAATGTGTTGCCCCAACCACTTAAAGACTACGAGTCCTAATTGTAATAATTAGCAGGCAAATGAAATGTGCTAATTGTGGAGAGTGGCTAATTGCTGGTGTGCGCCTGTCACGGGATGAAAACTGCTTTTATCTTGTACCCCCAACCCCCCCAGACACCATCATCTGCATGAGAAGGGATCTTCAGGGTAAAAGATAAAGAAGACATCTATCCTGTGAGATCCTGTATCTAACCCAAGTTGAAACACTTTTTAACGTTTTCTCGGCAATCAGGTGTTAATGGATTCGTAAAGTGAAGCTGCATCGTATAGTAGTGGTACAGTGGGACGCTCATTCATGCCGGTTTTCCTTAGACTATGCCAATAGTAGCACGTTTGATAAAGTTCAACCATATTTGTTAACGGTTAGCGATTATATTAACAATAACTATGACACTACTTCTGATAAAGCATTATTAAGCAATGTAAAGTTTTCATAGTGGATATTTTAGTACGATCTGGTATAATATATATATATATATGGAAGCCTGCTTCACTCCACTTGTTTCTGAGTTATATACTGCACTTGTTTCTCAATGATCTGTACACATTTATATACATACACCACCCTACAGACCCATTGTTCGTAGGACTATGCCATGAACCGGACCACAGATTAGCACATTTCCGGCAGTGTTTCTGTACAGAACAGGGGAAGAGGGGCTTTTGCGTTTCAACCGTTTTAGAACAAGTGTTTTTGGCGGCAGTTTTGAAAATCTCATACCAAGAGCATGATGCGTTTGAAAAAAATGCCCCGACCCGGGGGAAAAGGCGCAGAAACTGCAGTGAAAAACATCACCTAAACCGCGGTGTGTCTCTGAAGACTGGAAACCAGGAGATCACCAATTGTAAAATGATCTTTCTCCAAAAGTATTAAACTAGAATCTGTTCAGACCGGCTGCTGC
The DNA here is from genome assembly GCF_050947455.1 of Rhinoderma darwinii. Taxonomy (NCBI): domain Eukaryota; kingdom Metazoa; phylum Chordata; class Amphibia; order Anura; family Rhinodermatidae; genus Rhinoderma; species Rhinoderma darwinii. Next base: position 44,999,223 of record NC_134698.1, on the reverse strand, counting down.
ACCGCGCAGCATCTAATATAGGTCGTATGCAGGATGTGCATTTCAAATCCATGTAGTATTCCGTCAGCCTAGTCTTTTTTATATACACAAACATTTCTTGAATCGGACATTATAGGGGTTGTCCCAAAATGGACATCATAGCGTAGCGTGACCTGCATGGGAGCCCCCTTTATTAGCCCAGCAGAGAGCTACTTATTACACTGCCGCCCTTACATTTTAATGGCTGCCATGTATTAATACCATATTTCTCTGGCAGCAGTTCTGCAGGGGAAGTGTGCGACTTCCCACAGCTTTCCCTGGTGAGAACAGTTGAGGGTTTCAGATGTCAGACCCTCAGTGATCAGTTTATAACCAGCGGATCCTTATTTAGAGAAGATGAGGTAAACCTTGTAATGGGATCTGATAGCTATTGGATTATCAGCGGTGGATCTGAGATCATAGACTTCCCCAATGTGATCTTCGCACATGTGTCTTTGGCCTATCGGATGTTTCTGTATTATAAGAACAAGGATAGACAAGTAGTTTGGTTACACTCAAAATGTCAGATGGAAGAACCTGAGAAGCTACATTACTGTAAACTGCTCCTGAAAAAAAATCAGATTGTCTGGCAGTAAATGGGTTAACGTGTCACAGTGCAGATGCACGGCAGGATTTAAATTCCTTTTTATGCTTTGATTCCTGCTGCTATAATCTGCCAAATGCCTTAATAATCCCGGATCGTGAGGGGGGGATTTTTTTTAGTGCGATTTAACATACATACATGTGGGATGAATACTAGGACACAGATTAAAGAGATGACATCACGATACATATGAATAAGTCATTACTAACGCTCATTGAAGTAAAGTGAATGCACTTTTACTAAATACGCGGTTAAACGTTACTGAAAAGCTAAATAGTTATGTTGATTTGCTCTTACGCATAAAACTAATGGAAAACAAATCAGCGTTGTGTGTTGTTCAGATCTTATCCATAAACTGCAGTGCCGTGTACTTGACAGATGTTCATACAGGTATCTTTCCGTCCCAACCTGAGGCATAAATCACAGAATACGGAATGTGGGGAATCAACGCAGAAGATAATTTTTGAGAATTGCTCGTCTCCAGACATAACACATGCACAGCAGTTACTAAAGGCTACAAGTTTTACTACGTTTCTGTCTAACCAGTCTGGTTCCTAGAACTATTTACTTCCAGTATAAAATTAGCTCATGGAAAATGTATAATCTAGCTATTTCATCGTCTCACCACTAGAGGGAGATAGAATACATATAAATGATAGAATCCAATTTTAAAGGGAATTTTAGGATTCTCGCTCCTTTATGACTCTGACAAGGACATTTCCCCTTTTAGAAAGCTGCAATCTATTGGCAAATATATAGATCTTATATATTATATATATTTACTCATTACGTCATTTGCTTTTTTCTGAGCTGTTAAGTGAACCCCTTTTCACCAGTTTAGAGAGAAGGTGAAAGGGCACATGCGACCAGGGCTGGGCAGGAAAAAACAATCGTGTAGGATGCTCAGAGATGCTTAGTCTGGGTGACTAGGCGAGATGCGGATTGACAGAACCCTTTGTAATAGTTTCTCAGTCTCGAATCTTCTCTGCCTGCCTTGATTAAAATGAAATACTGTGACATCATCATGACACCACCAGTTTCCATGGCAACCAGCCGACGGAGCATTGTGTATATCCAATTGAGTGACCGGGAACTAAATATTTTATTTCGCTTTCATGCCGCTGGAACCTGGCCGTCACCATGACAACCAAGTTTCAGCTGCTCGTAGGGTGTTCATCGAAGGCCATCAATTCACGGCCTGCCAGAGAATATTTCCTTCTATTGGTTGGAACGTGGTGCGACTATTATCCTCCTTGCTAGGGTAAGGCTTCAGGACAGCAGCGGTCAAGCGATACTTTTTTTTTTTTTGCTCTGCAGATGAGCTTCCCCAGCAGTTGAAGTCCTATAGAAATTAATAGGATCCATTGATGTATCCGTTATGATTTTTCTTTTTAGAAAAAAGTACAAAGCATGTATTGCTACTGCAGACAAGCATATTTATGGTCCTAATATCTCATGGGCTCATGCTGCACCTTTCTGTGCCTCGTGTTAACAGTTTTTTTCCCCACTTCTAGGAGAAAAAAATAAAATAAAAAAATCACAGCATGTTCCATCATATGTTGCCTCATGGACCTTTTCTTTCTGCTGGATGGATCGCGGACACCAACTGTAGTCTTTGTGCCTCCATATCTCGCGTGCATGTGGTCCGAGCCCCTCCACATTTAACCAATACATTCTGTTATACAGTATATGATCAGTATATGGGCACCCGAAAGTGTGACCCATGACATGCAAACTGAAGAAGGGCACCAGTGCGTTCTAAACAAAAATATATATATATATATATACACATATTAAAAAAAAATCACGGCCAAAACTGCAACGCTCCTGTAGTGAGGAGAAGAGTTAATGGTTCTCCCTCCGTTCTGGATGATCTGTCCTATATTTGTAGGTTCTGTAGCCTGCTGTGGAATGTAAAACCATAGGGAGTTCCAGGGCCTTAGTTTAAGCTGCAGAACGAGAGGAGACAGCTGTTCTATTCTGAGCAATCATCAGAGCTATTAGAAATGAAGGGTTGTTCCTTATCTCCCTGACACCAGCCTTGTTCAGCCTTATTTCTCAGTCCATCTGTGCGGGGGAGAGCACCCCTGACCCCCTCGCTTTTACCTTTTTGAATAACTGTGGACAAAAACGGTTTCAATATGGTGAAACTGAATCACTACAATATAATCCCATTACACAACAGTGAGGTTCCCTATAAGAGGGAAGGGCAAAATATGAACAAGCCTCGACAAAGACTGAAAAAAACAAATATTGACACCAACTGGCATATTTATAGACCCACCATTATTTCCGAATATACTTGAGCTTCCTCTGGGGAAATTATGTTGTAGGATTGTGGTGGTCAACTCATGTTAAATGTAGTTAGATGGATTTCTGTACGCGGTCACTGACAAGCTAGGATAATAGAAAATGCTGGACACATATATTGTGGTCCATCAGATGTTCAGTATTATTGTGACCACTACATACAGCATTAGGGCATTGCCACTTGACTTTCTGTAACTTGTAAGGGCACCGAAGATCTGATCTAACTTCTCACGGATTGTTCAAAGGACGACAAAATACTGGGTGTAATGATCCACAATCTTCTGCGTACTCTGCCCTGAAAGGAATGGACCAGCAATCTTGGTATCTGCCTAGGAGCTCTAGGTATTAGAAGGCCCATGAATGGCCAGTTATTGAATGATGCCCCCCTATTTATATACAGATGCACACACTGCCAGTATAATCCTTATTAACGGTGGCGTACATAAAATAAAGGGTAAAAGCTCCCCATCCATTACGGTGCCGTGTTTAGCCACATAGGACCGGGCATCTACTTCCCTTCTATCCCTTTCCATGACCCTTGGACACATTTCCCACCCCATTTTTGCTAATAATGCAGTGCCTGTAGAGAGCAAAGTACTACAAAGGTTATCACTACCTAGAAGAAAAAGGGGATGGGACAAAACGGGGCTGGGCCCTCTCCCTCTAAGGGCCCATTGCGGCCGCATGATCTACCTCTATAGTATGTACACCCTGGTTAAGCCTGTATCTCTGAAGACGGAGACAAATCTGGATGAATCAATTATTCCCATAGTAAATACATCATCCCCAGTGATACTTTGTTTCTAAGGAATGTAGCCATTTTTAGTCCATCAAGTTTGCATAGAGGTTACTTCATGGAATCGATTGCAATTCTAATTCTACAGTTCGATGGTTTGTCGTTTACCTACAGTAACATCTGAACACCCAACCACTTATACAGTACATGTGTGTATGTCCTATATCTCTTATTGTAACATAAATCTGATCCCAGTCCTAGAAACATCTGTGATGACTTTGTATATTCTATAACATTTCTACAGAAGCTCAAACACAAGAGAGTCCAGTCCAAACCTGTCCTGCAGACGAAAAAGGAAATTATCCAAGACATGAAAACCCGTTCTGGCAGCATTTAGTATTTTGTAATCTTCAGTTAACAGACTGGCTACTAAAGGATGGCGATGCTGAGCGGTGCCTATAGAAATCACCATAAGGTTAAACAGACCCATTGCAGTGGATGAGAGCAGCACTTTGTGGGTAAGTGCTTGAAACTGTCCCCATGGTTTTACTGGATCAATTTTCCAATTAATAAAACAGAAAAGCTTTGAGCGCTTGAGATGCTCTGCTAATGAAACACTGCAATTAGACAAACTCTTGGATTTAACCCATTTCTTACCCAAAATATTGTAGCATCCCATAAGTGTTCGAGAACAGTCATATCATTTTCAACACTTCATGCTCACTTTATTATACACCAAATGTACAAGGTTTCATTCCAAAACTCTAAGGAATATTAGAGAAAAAAAACATTGGACCAGCAGTAGTGGGCTTAGTGCCAGATTTTGTGAGTTTGCACATTATAGCGGTTGTCCGGTGAGAAAGACGATCCCTGTAACTGCAGTGACTAGAGACTACTACTTTCCAGCATTGGCACTACTAAGGGGGAATCGGCAGTCTGGGACACTCCCTACACTGTGCTGATGCCTGTAACTAGATGTCCACACAGTGTAAGCAAATCGAGCCGGAGATCGCAGCTGGTATCATCACTCACTAGCGTCTGCCCGCCTCCGCTCTTCTGATGCCTGGGGCTGGAAGAGGAGCACAGAGGAGAGGAGTATAATTTTTTTTTAATGCTCCTACCAGTGCTTAAAGGGAATTTGTCAAAAATGCAGTCCCATCTGTGGGCAGCACTTCGATTTGTGGGAAAGGGTTCAGGACAACTTCTATTTTTTTTTTATTTAAATGCCTGCGAACTATGGGCTAAAGATTCCAGTGGGCGGTCCTACGCCGTAATTAGCAGCTATTTCAGCACACACACTAATGCAGCTGTCAATCCCGGATTAGGACCGCCCACTGGACAGTAGCCCACAGTAAAGCTGGTATTACACGACCCGACGTGGGCCGTGTAAACGAGTGCCGATCAACAAGACAGCTCATTGATCGGCGCTAGTATGGGGACGAGCACTCGTTACTACGATCACTCGTCCCCATACATTATTATCATGTCGGCAGCACGTCTCCCTGTTTACTCAAGGAAATGGGCTGCCGACAACGAGAATAGTTTCAGTATTTAAAACGATACGATAAGCCGATGAACGAGCATTTGCTCGTTCATCGGCTGATCGTTGCCCAGGGCAGTTATTGGGAACGAGCACTCTGTGAATGCTCGTTTGCCCGATAATTGGCCAGTGTAAAAGGGCCTTTAAAATGGATAAAAATCAATTACAAGTTATCCTGAACCTTTTCCCGCAAAACTATATATCAATCTGCTCAGCCCCTCCTGCAGATTAGATTCCCAGCATGCTCCACCTGACAGATTCTCTTTAACATACCCCAAATGTGGCCCAGAAAGACTGTCCAATCTTTGGAGTAGTTACTTTACTCTTTACCGAGGATAAGAATAGTTATCACAACAAGTTTTGCCACTTACACTTTTGCTAATGCCTGGTTCAGGACTGAAATTATAATTATGAAGACACTACAAACTGTATTGCTAAATAAATGAAGACAATCTTGCACCCCACAAATCTTATGGGCCTGTTCACATCAGCGTCACCCTTCCGTTCATGGGTTCCGTCAGACCTTTCCGTCTGAGGAACCCATGAACAGAAAGCCAAATGGAAACTATAGCTTCCGTTTGTATTACCTTTGATTTCAATGGTAATGATTCTGTTGCAATTGATTTCTGTTTGTTTCTGTTCCGTAAGGTTTATGGTTTTTTTAGCGGAAAAATTAGCGCAGTTGACCACGCTATTATTTCTGCAAAGAAAATGGAAATCAGACAAAACTATATACCTAATGTGGGAGTCCAACTTCATGTTATGTATTTACATGAGGAGCAGCCTTTATTGTAAAAAACAGGGCCCGATTTCCCTTCTCACTTATAGAATTATGACAGTGGATTAATTTAGCAGATTACACATGTATTAACAATTTTGCAGGTTGACATTATGTAGAATCCGTCAATATCCAGATCACAGAACACTAAGATTCATTTGTCACTATTTTATTACTTGTATTTGTCCCGCGCACAGGCATACATTACATAGTGTTATCTCATGCTGTACTACGCAGGTCCATATACTTCACTCTACACGAAGCTTATACTTCTACATCTGTGCTATACTGACCCACATAAACTGCAGTTGTCACAACTGAATTATGCATCTATGCTGTAGAAATGAATGGTCTGCTTCCAAAACAATTTGTGCCATCAGATTCTCTTGCTGGCTGTCCCTCGTGTCCCTTGAACTGACAAGGAGCCAGCGTGAAAATGTATGCGGTGTCCTTACTACAGAGGGGAATTTCATCACCATCAGTCCCATGCTGCCTGCTAATACTTGGAGACTGCACACAACAGCAGGGGCTTTTCTGTCCAGCTTTTGTCGGCAATCTGACTATGGTTGGTCCCAGCATTGGAAGCGAACACTGACGTTTCAACATTACCGTGCAAGTAATGGACAAATGCAAAGTGGTAGCAATAAAACAGTATGGTGATCCAGTAGAATAAGGACACCGTGCACCGGTGTACTCTATCCATCCAGATTATAATAAATGGTATCTACACATTTGTGAGTCAAGATTATGCAAAAAAGACATCCAGAAAAATTCACAAGAGTGTTAACCACTAAAGCACCATAGACCCCCAGGAATACTAGATAACCACCATGTATGTCATTATCCTTCTTCATCTTAGTCCACAAAAGATATTAGGTAGTAAAACAAGAACACTAACCCCATGTCAAAGTGTATGATGTCATGTATGGCAAAGTCTATATCATCAGGAGCATTTTGCTGCCTCCGATGTGGGCACCAACGCACTTGGAAACTAAGAATCCTGTGTTTTCCCCTGTAGCTCCCTGTACGATTACATCTGTATGCAAACATCATTTTTTCTAATAACCACTAGCAACCTGAGAGTACACATATTCCAGATGTTACATCCAGCTACAATGGGGTTAGAAATTATCGAACTTATTGGCCAGATGAGCAAAGCAGTGACCAGAATTCCCCAAATTTGGACACCCCAATACAAGTGTGTGCCTATATGGATGTCCAGGATTTGAAACGGCTTTCTTCCAAAAAAAACCAGTACCACACCTATCCACGGGTTGTGTTTGGTCAGGCAGCTCAGCCTTGTTCACTTCAATTGAGCCAAGCTGCAATACCACACACAACCCAGGGGCCGGCATCGCGCTATTTCTGGAAGAAAGATGTCTTTCTAATACTGACCAACCCCTTTTATTACATATACTGGTATTGAATCACCGATTGCCCAACAGATATAGTAACTATATTCTAATCCTCATTCTTATAATTGAATTTTCTTTATTTTTAGATACATGCTGTAGAAAATATATATATAATCACAATATAAATGAACTTATCCCATTGATCCAACTCCTTTAAGGTGATTTCGATAAATATTCATTTTTACATCAGTTTCAATCTGTTCTGCTAGGATGATTTTTTGAGGTGTGCCCCCCCCCCCCCCCCAGAAGTCCGTGTGTTGAGATGACGGAGTAGGCTTCATAATACATTATATTTGTGTCCAAATATTTCTAAATAACCATTTTTCTTTAGCAAACCATGCACAAGGAGGCGCTAATATTTATGTGAAGCTTTAAATTACTTTTAGTGGATGAGTCTGCAACCTCACCAGCAGATGATCTTTTCAGGCCTCCCCTGCCTCCATCTGCTTTCTCGCTGGCTCTCAGCTATTCTCTGCAAGTATTTCCTCTCAAATTAGAAGATGCCCTACATTCTGCCCTACTTCCCTGCAATACGCAGAATACAGAAGAGGATTTGGAGATCTGATTTTGCTCCCTGTGCTCACCAAAATACATGAGAGGTTCATTTAAAGTTTAATGAGCGACGATGGGTAAAGCAGATGTTGTGATGGTAAGCCTACGTGTCCTATTCAAGTAGCCTTAGAAGCCGCGGTGGGCATACTGGTATCTACGGGCTCTAATTCAGTTATCGTACTGGTATGTGTGATCTTTCCCCAGAAGATTATGTTTAAAATAACAGCAGAAGACTAACACCAAGAGGTCCATATAGTCCACGCATCGTACAGATGTTTTCCAAATACACTGGGACCTATATAAGTCATGTGTGGTGTAAGGTACCAAAATATAGCATCTTCTCTTGCTAAGAGATGGCACATTGGTTATTCTTACTGCATGTGAGCTAGGTACATCATCATTGGGTTCCGTCGTTTTGACAGAATGAATAGCGCAGAAGACAACGATATTGATTCCGTCAAAACATCGGAACCCTTAAACAATGGTGACAAACAGAAAACCATTTATACCGGATCCGTCACCATTGAAATCATGGTTTCCATTTGTTTCAGTCAGGACTCCGTTCATGGGTTCTCCTGACGGAATGCTCTGATGGAACCCATGAACGGAGTCCTGACGCAGATGTGAACAAAGCCTTACTTTTATATATTCTTGGTTATGGTGTTGTCTATTGTTTCAGGATACATAAACACACCTCTATATATTTCATGAAGATGGATTATCAGGTACATTATTAGGAACCTTCTAATAAAGTCAACCCTGATGTCCTGGCACACCCAAGATGGTTGGATATTTGAAGAACTTCAACCAGGTGTAGCCAACCAAACATTGATTTTGTCCCCTATGAATCTGATATCCTGAGATTTTTTTTAAACTGTTCTTCCATTAACATCACAAAAATCCTCTTAAAAAAAACAAAAAAAAAAACAGCCATCAAACAGATCGAAGAACTCATTTCCTTGAAGACCTTTCAGCTCTCCTGACATTTCCGTTTTAGTAAATACTTGTTATTCTGTTTAAATAGTCGCTTGGATTCTCCATGAAATAAGAATTCTGGAGCATAAGAACTCCGCATTGTGTGGTTCCTCCTAAAAATTGATGAATAAATTGGCAACTGGGTGTTACCATTCCCCTCATTAATTGGGGTTGTCTCTACACGGTCGCAAACCGTCAGCACTAATTTGACAGTATAGGGACATGACCCATTCTCAAGGTGAATGATTGCACCCAGTTGTTAATTCATTAATACATTTCCAGGAGGAACAACAGAGTGACGGAACAATGAAAAATTGTAAGGAAATAATTATTTGATGAGAAATTAAAATTACTATAACAGACATGTCAGGAGAGCTACAGGTCCTCCTTAGGTGAAAAAAAAACAAAAGCGGTGGCCTTTTTCTTTTTCTAGAGCAATGTCTCTAGAGAAATGTCTGTTTGTAAATACGACAGAAACCTTGAAATATTCTACACAGTTGTTAATAACTTGTTCACCGTGGGATTCAAGTCCTGAGAGTGGCCACTCAAAAGAAAAACAGGTTAATGAAAGAGCGGATATATTTAAGTGACCAATCAGACAGGAAATCGTTCATCAACCGCTGAATATGGAAGTTATCAGATATTTTAATGTAATTAATGACTGATTGCAATTGAGATTTTCAACGCTAATTTTGTTATGAATATTGAAAGACTTTTTCACCATAAAACCCTGTGTAAAAAATAATGGTGCAGACTGACTAGTTAAAGGTGGGCCACATATATTAGCTATTTTAGAACTTTTTTGGCACGCTCGCCAAGGGAGCGTGAATGGGGTATGGTCTATGGAAATGGGACATGGCTTAAAATGCAACACCGTGTCCCAACAATGCGCCAAAATGTTGGCGCCAAGTAACAAATAGGTAGTATAGGGAAGAGAAAAGTGTCTAGCAAGTTTAGCAAGAGGAGCCTATCATACAGCGTGCGCCACTTTGATACATTTTGCTTGTCTACGTTTCCGCGGTCTAATACTTAGGACAGTATTAGTAAATCTACCCCAATGTATATACAATGGGGTTAACAGATCAATCCTAATAAAGATCTCATGCCACTTTTATGGCCTTATACTAACAAAACTAAGGCCTTATTCACACGAGCATGTCCAATTTGCATTACTCAAAAACCAAGTAATTTTTCATGCATATGACTGTCTGTGTTGCATCATAGACTTGAATTGATGAGTCTGATCCGCAAAAACTAACCAGAATAGGACATGCGGCGAATTTATCGCAAAAAACACACGCTTCATGAAAAAAACTAGCCCTATGGTATTGCATTGGTCAGTGTGCTGTCAGATATTTAAACAGACAGCACACAGACGTGAAATACTTGTGTGTGAATAAGGCCTTAGAGTCCCGACGCCCAACATGCAGCATGGGATCTAGGTCCCCACTATCAAAATGCAGGATCTATAAACATACAATTATGGAGGAACTTAGGGCCTGTTCACATCAGCGTTGGCCTTCCATTGAGTCGACTGCGCTATTGGTTCCATCAAAACAACGTAACCCTGTCACAACGGTTACCAATGGAAACTATTAACGTTTCCGTCACCATTGAGATCAATGGCGAGGGAAATGGAAGCTAATGTTTCCGTTTGCCTTTCCATTGAGGGTTTAACCTGACAAAAACCTCCAACGGAACCCCTCATTTTATTGTTCATTTTATTATTTATATGAACTCTCTCCCTAGTGAGCAATTTAATCCATTTACAAGTCCGTAAAAAATATCTAGACTCTGTTATGATGCCCACAGCCTGTTTGCACTCATATGGCATGCTGAGGAAAGACGTCTAGGGTTAATTTAGTAACTTAAAGGCTGATAATCATGGTGCCAGATTATGGCATCTTACAGTATGCACTTATGGAAGATACAGCCGCTCTATCTCCACTCCGGAGTTTCCCTATAAACACCATATGGGGTTTGAGAAAATGAATGAGGGGACACACATATTGTTGCAGTGATAAAAGAGTTTGTGAAAGAAGATCTGAGGTACCAGGGCCTGCCTTAGAGAGCTTGCCTACATTAAAGGGTCGAATTTTTTCCCCAGAAATAGTGCCCCATTTGTCCATAGGCTGCGTCTGGTATTGCAGTTTAGTCCTATTCCCTTGAACCTAAAATTCTCCACACACATGCAATAACGCATTCAGTACTGTTAACCAGGACAATCTACTTCATGCCAGTAAAGGTACACCAGGTAAAATAGCCTTTTCAGATTTTTGTCAGGGTTCTAATTTTTTGGACAGCAAGAATAGTGCAGACTCTGCATTATTTTTGTGGTCTAAGATACTGAAATAAACTTCACACACACACACACACACACACACACACACACACACACACATTAGATGAAATGTTACGTTCAATAAAGTCTAAAGTTAGTTGCAGCCTGACAGAACGATTAAAATTATTAGTCTTTATTAATTACTCAATTGTAAAAATGGCTCTTAAGCCCAATTTATCCTAAATACAGGCAAAAGCAAGCGGTCAGAGAGGTGAGAAGCATCAGGACATACATCCACCCACAGATCACACACTCTCCTAATAGTATACAGTTTCTCTGGACCCGAAGGCCCTCCCCTACCCTCTCCGTGTACTTCTATGGGCACCATGTAACCGGATTACTCAGTGAGCTGAGAATTTGTTGATTCTTCAACTGATGTAGCCTTAGAACACATTGTTTTTTTATTTTGTTACATTTTTCCTATAATAATGTTTCTATAAACTTTAATGAACTTTTTTCTTAGTCCCTCTATGGGACTTGAAGATGTGATCCCCTAAATACTACTATAATACATTGCAATACTTCTGTACTGCAATATATTAGAACTGTCGGTATTAAAATGACAGGCAGCATCCCGTGGGTGCCGAAGTGTGCTTCCCTCCTTCTGTAAAACTACGTAGGTGCCCGCACCATCACTAACTGGTAATAGTACAATGGTTCACGGGAATGACCCGCCCACCTCAACGTACTATTACGGCATAGGGCGGGAAGGGGTTAAATGTCCACATGAACCAACTGGCCAATAATTTGCTATATTAAAACATACTGCATAATGACAAATAATATCAGACATGTAGTTTTGGTCTATTTATTGAAACATCTAGATATAAGACGACGACGACTGTGTGCAGGAGCAGGTTGGAGGAGCGCAGCCACACAGTATAATTAGAACAGCATCCTGCCTCTGGCCTACATATCCCATATACCCAGGGAAATGCACAGAGATTTGAGAAGAAGAAAAAAACCCACTATTGTCACATAGTCTAAATTGGCCTGGTCCCCGGGCGACGGGGGGAGTACTATAAATAACTTTTGGTCGGTTTCCATGATTTTCGAGAGTGCAGCAATGTTTGGTATTATTGCTGCGATGGAAGGCCTGTGAGCTTATGTGGATAACACAGTGCATAGCAGAAAAACAAAAACTACTCACGAGGGGGTTTTAGAGGGCGAATTCATGTTTAAGGCAACAGTTAAGACTTTTTCCATCTTTAATACTGAATATATTAAGATGTGATAAAAAATGTGTATATTGATAAAAATACAATTATGGTAGTACCAAGACTCAGACAGTCCTAATCTTAACCATCATATTTACCATTAACGTCCTTCTTTGCTACAATTTCTAGAGCAATATAATTTGAGTCCAGCACTCCATAGCCTAGAAATCTTGATTATAGCACAGAACTGCTATGTAATCTGGAATTGCGAAGACCTGACGCAAAAGGCTGAGTGTCAATAACCAAATTATGAGACTTATTAAAAAGGAGTGTGTGCATTTTGGTTTGCGCGGTCTTTTTGGACACATGGTTATATACTTTGTTATGACGGTTTGATCATTCAGAATATTTGATCATCAGGTCATATCTTTGTTGGTTTAAAGTCCTGTTACTTTACGATATTGGACACCAGACAGACATTTCCATGTTAAAGAACCATAAATCATAAAGAGAAACTATTGTGCACCCACTAAACAACCCCATACCTCACCCTTCCATTAAGGGGGTCACATATTGTTCTTTATGTGAATAAGGATCTGTTCACATCTGTGTCGGAGACCCCGTCACAAATGCAATCAAATTTGACAGAACAGTAGCACTGCGTGCTGCGCTATTTTCCCAGCTAAACAACAGACACCACGCTGGAACCAAGCAGACCCTATTGTAGGTTAAAAGGCTCCTTTGGGTGGTGGTGGTACTAACCATTGTATAATTAATCCGGCAGAATGCTGTGGCATCTGTTTTGAACGGAAGCCACAACGCAAGTGTGAACACAGCCTTATTGTGCATGAATCCGGCCAATTGATCAGAAACTCCACTTTTCAATGAGTCTGTGCAGAGATTCTCCCTGGTTGATTCAGATACGTTCACTGGCTTTTCTTTATATCAGAACTGCATAGGCAACATGCAGAGCTAAGATTTACATAGTAGCAGTGATATGGAGGATGAAGACAACATAGAGATGCGATTACGTAACATTATATACAAGAGGATATAACCGTGCACAAACGAATGACACATTTAGCACAAAGTCTGCTTCATTGACAAAACCAGCTCTGCTGCATCTGTAGCATTAGAACGCAGCATTCACATGCAAAATAAAAAGATACGGATTTACTATTCACAATATAGTCATTGCATGGGGCTAAACACATGGCCTTATTTTCTTACTATAGGAGTACATGTAACATTTTGCGGTCAAGCATGTGTAGAATATTTACAGTGTTTGTAAGCCGTTTATTAGGTCAGTAAAAAGTCGACAGGACGACTACAAAAGCCTCTGTGCGGTCGCACCACCGCTCACGTTACACATTCAGCTCCTGTGGTGTCTGGAATGGACTGAATCAGATGATTTTGCCGCTGACCTCAATACCGGTTACGTTTTTCTAAACTTTATTGCCCTTTTTAAAAGGCCACGATATTGCCTTATAATTTCTACAAAATAAATTATTAATACTAGGGAACTCCAGAAATATCAATTCCTCAATTGAATATACAGGAGCACAGCGAGGATATTTCACTTTCTACTGGTTGCCCTTGTGCCCCTCAGCAGGCCATGGTATAGAAATGGGACACAGACTATAAACTATCTATAACAAAGGTCTTAACCTGTGAAACTACAACTCCCAGCATGCTATATAAAATCCACATTTAAGATACCCATGGCTGCCCTGTTTTTGTTTTTTTCAATCTCATTCTGTCAATACTCTAATATAGGGAATTGCAATTCGTACATGAAATCTAGAGGTACGTGACAAAACTCTATCCTCCGTTGTCCTCTTCTGAAGTCCTTTCCACATGTTTCACCCTAGATCAAGATGTCACCCCATAAACCACATATAACTATTGAATCCAGCCCGGCTTCCTTCTCAAATTAGACGGTTTTTTTTGTTGTGATTTCAGCAGAAGATTTTTCTTGTACATACTTTCAGCATGATGTCAAAACTATGAGGTAATGGAAATAAAGCATTGTGGGTAGCGGACATGGAGCTCAGAGACAGATAAGGAGGAGGCTATAAGAAGAAGGGAGGAGAGCCACAGACAAGAATGGCCATAAGCCAATGTAATATGTTCTTAGTGTTACAACACCCTTAACTCTTACCCTGCCATAATGGGCTACAATGCAAAGTATAAGCTGTAGCTGGACTTCATGGCTGCACTAGTAAATGCCAGGTCTACGAATTGAATATATAGTATGGCCGTATTGCCGCACTATACTTCTCAGGAATGGTTGAATGATGGTACCGCTGTGTTTGATGTCACAGCTTGACTTGATCTCGATGTGCACAGTTAGCGACTTAGTTGAAGAAGCTTTTCGACGGATACTGACCCCTATAGATAGTGTTTTTTTACCTCTTTCGCAACCACTTTTCACTTTTTCCCATAAGAGCAGTGTTATGATGGCCTACGATTCATCAGGTTTCCACACGGTCTTCAGAACTGAAAACCAACCTACCTGACACTTCCTTATCTGCAATCATGTCGCTATTCCCAGTTCACCCCTCATACGACTCGAAAACTCACCTTATGTGACATCGCGATCATCCATATTGGAATAAATCCTCGCCGTCTAAATTATGAATGTTATTTGGAAAGCTTGAAAAAAAAAAAACAACACAGCCATCATTACAACTATCACCAGGGTTGTCACTCAGATTTCGCAAAATCTTGAATGGCCTAACATTCTAGGTATGCCGAAATATAAGAGCGGGATGTGTGTGACTGAATGACTATGGAGATTCCCCATTCAGAAACTTTAGTTCTATTCAGGTTGCATAAGTTTTATTGGCGGCCATGTTGGTTACCATCCAGCGTTCCCAATACAGATAGAACGAAGATACAAAATTGACAGAAGAAAAATGACAGAAGAGGATCATTCAATTAACTTTATTTACTGGTGACTTATTGTTGTATTGTTAATTTAGGTGGAAATTGTAGTTAAATGGCTCTAAGAAAATCTATACATAATAAAGCAAGGGTAAGCAGAACGTTTCTACTGCTTGGGAATGGAATGCATTGAATGCAGCCATGGTGAAGTTAATGAGGGAAGCAAATAGTGAAAGGGGGCAGACAATAAAGCTGAAAACAAAAAGGAAAAGAACAAAAAGAAAAAAGAAGATCACTTGAAAGCTAGAAAGTGAAAAGCGTCCGTAGCCGAGATGAGGTAAGACACAGTGGGTCAGAAACTCATGATTTGGCCGTATTGATTCAAGAGAGGCAGATCCAGGGAAGAGAGCCTGGAAAACAGAAAAGGCAAAGCCAAGAAGCCAACATAGAAAATGTCTTTAGCAACGCTCATGAAACAAGCGCAGGCCACTCCCTGCCTCGTAACCATACACACTGGCCAAATGTCTGCTGTCATGTATTTTCTCAACAGTTTAGGTATATGTGGCGGTTTGTAACTGCACTTGTCTTCATATATTCGTGTGTGTATAATTCATTATGACATAGTTTTCGGAGGAGGAGGGGGGGGGGGGGAGTGATTGTGTTCAGTCCAACCTGGGTGTGTCAAGCTCCAGGAGTGCGTGTTTGGAAGCAAAGCTGGTTGCTGTGGATACGCCGTTCTGCACAGACGTTGTGGCACAATTGCTGCCACCTTATATAAGTTATGGGCATGAAAGGGTTACACCAGGACTTTTTTCTGTCAGTGACACACATCTGCCCTGTTATGAAATAGCACAAACATCTGTCTGTTCTGCATTAACACTGATTGTTTTCTTTCATTATGGCTCAGCCGATCTGCTGGATAAGAGCGTCCACAGCTTACAGGGCCCTCAGCTCGGAGGGGGGAGCGCTCTCTACAGACTCCCACGGCCAGTGAGCAAGAGGTCACACCACACTCAGCCTGCACCTGCCATCAACAAGTAGAAGCATTCCTCATAGCAAACAATGTACTCTAAATTCTACAACAAAGCACACAACTAAGCCCTTTTACATCTCGTAAGATACGTACATGGACAAGAGTAGGACCCGTGTAATTATTCTAAAGGTAGGACTCGCTGAAACAGTTCAATTAAAGAGAGACTGAAGCTTATTTATAGATGCCCTAATAATGAGAATATGGAGGGCCAATGAGCTTTCTGAAAGCCCAACAGGGGCCTGGAATATAATTTGAGTTTTTTTTAATCTGTTCACATGGTTGTGGTGTTGTGTCGGGGTCTCTGGTGCTGTGTCTATAGGGGGATGTGGCCCAGAGCCAAGGTGGCAGCAGGGGTGCTGTAGGGCCTGCAGGTGCTGTTTTGCGATGGCATTGATTGTAATGTGGAACTGCGCCTATTTAAGTAGGGACCCATTTAAAAGAGGTCATCGTGATGTGGCAAGTGGATTTTTACAGTTTGATAAAAATGTGCACTAAGAGCCTCCTGTTCGTTTTATGTGAACCACGGGGTGAAATGATTAGTTCTACACCAGTTTTCTGAAAAGCCGCAAAAACCTCAAAATGACTTAGACTATGTTAAAGAGGCTCTGTCACCAGTTTATAAGTGCCCTATCTTTTACCTAATATAATAGGCGCTTTAATCTAGATAAGTTGTTTTTTTAACTTTTCTTTTTGACCAAATTATGATCATTTTTAGTTTTATGCTAATTTGCTCTAAATGCTCAACTGGGCGTTTTTTTACTTTTCACCAAGTGGGCGTTGTAAAGAAAAAAGTGTTGACCAATCAGCGTCATACACTTCTCTTCATTCCAGCCCAGCTTGTTTCACTGCACATCGTGATCTCGCAAGATCACGCTGTGACGGGACTTCCTCCCACAGGTCCTTCAGCGACGGAAGAGTCAACAGACATCGCCTCCAGCCGTGCCAGGACATTTATCCGAATCTGCAGCAACTGGATGCAAAGTCTGTTCAATCTTCCATGGCTCCGGTGGCAGCGTGATCTCACGAGATCACGCTGTGGAGTGAAACAAGCTGGGCATGAATGATGAGAAGTGTATGACGCTGATTGGTCAGTGTCATACACTTTTCTTTACAACGCCCACTTGGTGAAAAGTAAAAAAAAACGCCCAGTTGGGCATTTAGAACAAATTAGCATAAAACCAAAAATTATCATAACTTGGTCAAAAATAAGCGTTTTAAAAACAAAACAAAACGGTTATCTACATTAAAGCGCCTATTAGATTAGGTAGAAGATAGGGCACTTATAAACTGGTGACAGAGCCTCTTTAACTCAACACACGTAAGCGGTTATCCTGTATGTGCTTTTTGACTTTTGACAGATAAACTCATTTTATGGACTGACGTAGCGGTGGATTTATCTTTGAAGCTTAAACACTTCAAAAGTTGAAATTTGAGCAAAAAAATATGGCTTTTCATCAATCATTTGTGCCGCTCACGGCAATTTTCCAAAAAGTGGGCGGAGCTTAGCAAAAGCTGGTGGGGCTCATCGCTGGTGTAGATTTCCATTTCTGGCCCATGTACGTCCAGAGAGGCACCCAATACATTAAGAGGTGTGCAAATCTTTATAAAACTAGACTCATCGTACCCCAGCGTTCTTTATATTCAGACTGGTGTCTGAAATGCCAGTCCTAATAAATTCCCCCCTTGTCTATTTGCCACATTAGTCTCTCCCCTTTGTGAGCTCCCTCAGCCATTCATCAGTGCCGAGTGTAGTCACATGACACACTTTCCTGAAGCCCTGATTCATTATAAACAGGACTATGAGATTATACGCAATCCTAGGGGTGGGGGCTAACCTCTTCTGTCCCTGGCAGACTTTGGGGGCCATTTTTACTTCTTTGATTTAACATGTATAAATATACTGAGAGGATAACACTAAGGCCAGATTCAAACGGCAGTTTTCCATGTCAGAGTTGCACCCGTGCGGGTCCCATTTTCACCGTTCCTTCATAGACTTGAGTCTATCGAGCGATCCGTGAAAACGGAAGAAAATAGGACATGTTCTATTCTTCAACGGACCCGTCACACGGTCCGTTAAAACAACGGCCGTGTGAACGGCCGTCACACGGACGTATTCTACGTTCATCTGAATTCGGACTAAGACTATGCTTTCTTCTTAACAGGTCAGTTCAGTTTTACTTCCACTTTAAATAAAAAAGATCAAAGATTATTATATTATTATTATTATAACTGAATCATTTTACATATAAGCGACATTCTTTCCTGTGACAAAATGCTCCGAGAATACAAATAAAATATTCCTGGTATTCTTTTCGTTTCCTTTAGGCACATGGCTACATGCAATGTAACGAGGGATCTATCTATGAAAATATGTTTTTCTTGTATGAATAGAACAGATTTTCTGCAGTGTAAATTATAGGTTCGTTTATTCATTACATATTTAGCCCGTACTCCAAAGAATCCATGTGATTTCCCTCCCCAGTGAGTTACTGACATTTGTTCTTTGGGCTGATTGACTCTGGTTGCTATAGTAACGTCATTACCAAATTGCTTTTTAATACGTTTTTTTATATCATCATAGTGTTGCTGTATCACATTGGACATCATTCCACACCAGGCAAATTATGCATACAAATGCATTTTCAGAGCAGTCTTTTTCTTTGGTAACATTGCCCGGTTAGGAAAATGAAAACGTGATGAGAATTAGGATTTGTAGCTTTGATGTTCTGTGTTTTTTATAACAATTTTGGTCTTTCCTGGCCAATAGGATAAAGAGCTAAGAAACTTAAATACATTGCCGGAGTTAGGATACGGACAGAAATGTAATGATATCACAATGGGTATCTATTCGCTAGACTTCCCGCCTTTATAACATCTGAGAACGTAAAGTACGATGCTGTTCTAACCCTTTTTTTTGGATAGCAAAACAGAATTTGTCTAGAATGACTAAATAATTTATAAAAACATATTGCTATAATATAATGGAATGCAACAGATACGGACAGATTGGAGATGAATTCAAATGAATGAGAGACTTCACCAGCCAATTGTACTGATGTTATACCGATCCGGACTCATATCTGATGGCTGTTAATCTCCCAGACCTCTAATCTCTCAGTACTCCCTGCTTGTTCAGTGACTGCAAAGAACTTGCATTTTTCGGGAACAATAATCGGCTTTGTTCAGTAATGTCATATAGGAAAGACTAAAAGTGAAGTTCACAATAGGAAGAATTGACTCAGAAATTTATGTGACTGACCCAGTAATCTTATTGTGATTAGTCGACTACGCAAAAAAAAAAGAGAAGGAAACCTAGTGTAACGGAGGAAAACGGATACCCAACTGAATGAGAAAAATACCATTGAAATTAATAGGAATGCAAAAGGAAGCGATAGGTTCCCGTTCATCTGTTTCTCTGATGGAAAAGTTGAACGGAACAGATGAACGGAAGCCAGTGCTGATGTGAACAGGCCCTTAGGGACGGACTTGTTTTGGGATTATGCATAAATAACATGAATTACGACGTTTGAATGGGCAAACGAACCTGAATAATCTTAGTAAGAAAATATCCAAAAATGGTGGCACTTATTTTTAGTTTTTGTTGTTAATCTGCGCTATTGGTCACCAATATGGTAAGATTTTGATTGGTCATAGGAAACAATTGGTAGAGACCCATTTTTAAGGAAGTTATATCTATTATAACTTGAATATGGGCTGTGACCAAGCTTTACCAGACCCTTGAATGCTAAATCTAGCTAGTTACGCTGCAGTATAGTGGGTGATGTGTCACTGCATTATTTGGCTAAATTTATGTTAGGAGATCTAGTTGACTATAATCTGGTAGCTGTAAATGCAGCCATATTAAGATTTTTCAAGGGTTAAAACAGAATTTTTGTACTTTTTCCCACAAATGTTATTTTAAAAAAAATGAACCCGTAAACTATAGTTTGTAAGTAAACGTCACATACTGAACTAGAGAGCCCATGATTCTTTACCTGTCAATCTGGATTTATACCTCAAAGATTCAGCTAATGCTATGAAAGCCAAAACATTTGGATAGTTATAGATGGAACTGGTTCTGTTAGGCAGACGGCCAAGGTTAGGAGTGCGATGCACATGGGTTCATTTACAAATCAAGTATTCAAAAGGACCGGTAGGAGGACAGATTCTTAAGCACTCCCTGTTGATTTGCCCCTGACGTTCACCCTTGTTGACCCTGGCGTGTGTAGAGGAAACATGAGCTCTGCCCTTTGTAACTAGCAATAAAATCAAGTTTACATGTGCTGTTCTATGACAGATATTCTGCGGCTGCTACCTAAGCAGGTCTCATCTCTTACACTTCTAGGAGACCACAGAGAACGCTTTGTGCGTGACGTGATGCTGCGGGAAGGACGTGGCACAGGTGACATCTGTTGATCTGACCTTATAATGAGAGATACGAGCAGTGGATTTGGTTGGAATGATACCATGATCCCTCACAATGCCCAGAGAAGCACCATTTTTAAAATCATGTGATACAAAAGGATTACCTCCCTAACATGAAGTGATACATACTAGGGGCATGAAGCTCATCAATCCAGCTGTAGAGTGACATAGACAGATGGAGAAATCTGTCCAGCTCACAAAGTATCATGTCGATTGTGCCAGAGCTATACTTATATCACAATGCAACACAAACAGAAACAAACCCTGGTCTAAAACAGTTGTTAGGAAGTTATAAGACAAGTAAACCCAATTACAGGGTTCTAGAAATGCCTGTAATGAAGCACCAGGATGCACGTTATCTTTGGTTCCAGCCATCTAATGTTAATAGGGCCTGGCATACAGTCCCCCGATGTCTAATTCAGGAGTAACAAGGATCTCACACATTCTATTTTAGGGTCCCCCCCTTCTCTATTAAAATAATATTCACGTACACACGTTAATGGAGGATAGCGATCGGCCGACAAGTCATTTGGCTATGTGAAGTCTATGGCTAGCTTAAACTTGAACGATAGATACTGCTATGTAACACTCAGGTAATAACCGGAGCATTTAACATTTTCTCTGTGTGTCGTGCAGGCGCCAACAGCGGACAATAGCTATTCCCTGCTATATACTTTTATCTGGCTCTAAAGCCGTTCAGGCAAATTGGTTACAGAAACAGTATAAGCCTGGTTTGTTTCTGTAAGATTTCACAGGAAATTATATGGAAGTCATAAGCAATGAATTGAATGCAATCTAAATTTTTTCTATGGGGACAACCCATTGTTAAAACGGCTTGCTGAAGTTCCACTGAGGTTCATTCTAGAACAGAGTCCTATAGTGATCTAAGTTCAGTTTAGAAGAATTGTGGGAGCTCTGGTATCACATCGGGACCCCTGCAGTCATGTCATGGACGTGTGGAACGGCCTTACCTTACAGTAAAGCAGGTGAGAAAATGGGAGCAATCCATATGGGTATGATACAAGAAGACTTATCAGATGGGAACCCACATGAATCTTTGACTAATACTCAGCAATAAAAGTGACAATCCCCTCCACATTGACTTACCAACCTGTACACAATTACAATTTGTCGCTTTGGAATTTTTATTTTTTTTTTAGCAAAAAATGAAAGAAAAAAGGCTCATATTGCAACTGCAACAAAATTGCATAAATCCAAGCATTTGGCTGCAGTTATTCTAAATCTTCTGTGTAGCCCGGTCGTCCTTCTTTACAATCTAATCCTTCAACACTATGGTCCTTCAGACAAATAGTTAAAACCCATTTAACGTGTTATTCTGTTATATGTACAGTTACACCGTCCTCATTCCGGTCCGAGCTACACTAGAAATATCACAGGACATCCACAGAGAAGGGGGCTCTTTCGTGACACGGCTTTACAGAAATTCCTATAAATATTTATGAATCTTGATCAATTTAATCAAAAAGATGTCGTTGGAAAGTTCCCGCAGAAATAAATTAAATCAACATAAAATCTGTTGTGAGTTATTCCCAAAGGCACCAAGTAAGCTTGCTGCATTCTGTCAGCCTGTCAGCGCTCAAAGGACAATTTATCAAAAGCATATTCCCATAATGAACTTACGTGTTCAGAAACACTCTAATAGAAACCTACAAGACATAAAGGAACTTGAAAACACAGTATGTAAAGGATGGTCAATACAAGATGATCAGACATTTCATTTATTAGATTTCTATAAAATCAAAGATCAATAAAATAGATGAAATGTCAACTTTTAGGGTATGTGCACACACACTAATTACGTCCGTAATTGACGGACGTATTTCGGCCGCAAGTCCCGGACCGAACACAGTGCAAGGAGCCGGGCTCCTAGCATCATACTTATGTACGATGCTAGGAGTCCCTGCCTCGCTGCAGGATAACTGTCCCGTACTGTAAACATGATTATACTACGGGACAGTTGTCTTGCAGCAAGGCAGGGACTCCTAGCGTCGTACATAAGTATGATGCTAGGAGTCCGGCTCCCTGCAGTGTGTTCGGTCCGGGACTTGCGGCCGAAATACGTCCGTCAATTACGGACGTAATTAGTGTGTGTGCACATACCCTTAATATAAAACCTCCTTTCCTCATGTTGATGAGTGGCAGAGGTTCAATGTCTGGTAGAGCAAATCTGGAGGATCTACCTAGCACAAAACCACCTCATTCCCCCTCACCCTGTCAAT
Organism: Rhinoderma darwinii; assembly: GCF_050947455.1. Classification (NCBI taxonomy): domain Eukaryota; kingdom Metazoa; phylum Chordata; class Amphibia; order Anura; family Rhinodermatidae; genus Rhinoderma; species Rhinoderma darwinii. The sequence continues at coordinate 44,976,213 of NC_134698.1, read as the reverse complement.
GTTCAAGGCAGAAGAAAAGGGATGAGTTGCCCACACACCCATTCGGCTCATAGCTTATCTTTTAATCTGAAGTGTGAGATGGCTGGTTGGCATTGGTTACTAGAGGAAAGCCAACTAGGGCAGGCGGATGTGGGCACCACCATCCTTTCCGTTTACACTAGTTAAAACATTTATTTTTGCCTTAGTTATAGTCTCTCTATCTAAAGACCTAAGACACCTCCACAAAGTAGTCATGATCCATTATCCTTAAATAAATATATGCAATTTATAGACTATGGGGTGGGCCGAGACACAACAGATGATGATTTGGAGAAATAAGGCCAGAACCTCTGCATATGCCTCTGTTGAGTAGAAACTTGACCTTAATTCATTATCAAACTATATTTCCCTATATTTATGTAACAGTACAAACTACAGCTCATCGTACTTACCTTTACTGAGACCAAACAAAAGGCTTTTATCGTAAAACACATCATTTCAGCAATTCCTGTGGTAACATAATTGGTTATGATCCTATTTGTCATAACGTTCTGGCTTTAAAGCACATTCGATGCTAGAAGATTGGAAACCATACTAATGCAAAATACGGACGTGCCACCCATTGGTCTTTCCACAGCTAATACGAAGTAGACATTTTCAGTTATAAACCAATGGGTGAGTTGTTTTTTTTAAAGGGATGAAACCAAAATGGCCATCATGACAGCTCTCACAGTGGTTGTCACCCGGCTAAGACTTCTTTAAGACGAACCTGCCTAGTTACCTATTCATATATGTCCTTCTACCATTGAATACTTTGTCCAACCCATTTTAAGCAAACAAGCCGCCCCATCAACTAGCCAAGCGATCAGCTTTTATCAGTAGCTGGCAACGCATTAGGAGTCCTTTATGTGAGTGTGGGCTTCATAAAAGGGAATCTGCATATCCAGAGCCAAGAAAAGTCTAAACAAAACACTTTTCTGGATGAAATGTGTCCATGCACAGCGCCCTTTTATGAGGAACTATAATACAGGGCCCTCAGACTGCTACGGCATAAAATTGTGCCTTTGTGTGTGGAGATTCCTATGAAAATCATGAGAAAAATTGTCGCATGTGCCAATGCATGCTTTAATAAGAAGGTCCCTGCTGTACAGTATGTTGACACCGTAATAGGTTCCGTAATACGGACTCAGCGACTTCATGTACTGCAGGGTCCTCGCAAGAGGCTTTGCTGTGCGAATGGGACCCAACATTGATCAATTACTATCAGTCAATTAGAAATACTATTGTCTCCGCTTCAATGAGTGATTGAGATCAATTGTACATCATGTAATATACGGGGTAAAGACATTTGAACAAGTAAAATGTAAGCAAATAATGAAAAGCAATGTCATTTTTGATGGTAAGAAAACAAGCAGTTCAATGTATAAAGCTCCACATCCATCATCATAGTGGTATAAATAGCATTCAATGTTTATGGTTTTCTCCTTTTTATTATCTGTTATTTATAATAAGATCCAATATGTCCAATAGTAGTTGAATAAGCAATAGTACGTTTGACCATTCTAGTAAGGTCTATGTATAGCAAATAGTCTATCTAATATCAAATATCACTCGCTCTCTCTCTAATATCACTCGCTCTCTCTAATATCACTCGCTCTCTCTCTAATATCACTCTCTCTCTAATATCACTCGCTCTCTCTCTAATATCACTCGCTCTCTCTCTAATATCACTCGCTCTCTCTCTAATATCACTCGCTCTCTCTCTAATATCACTCGCTCTCTCTCTAATATCACTCGCTCTCTCTCTAATATCACTCGCTCTCTCTCTAATATCACTCGCTCTCTCTCTAATATCACTCGCTCTCTCTCTAATATCACTCGCTCTCTCTCTAATATCACTCGCTCTCTCTCTAATATCACTCGCTCTCTCTCTAATATCACTCGCTCTCTCTATTGTATATGTAAAGTCATTGTGGACTCACTACTCCCAACAAATTGGTGGCTACAACAGAACATCTGTCTGCACTTTTAGATACAAAACATGAGCACCACACAGAATAATCCTGTAGCCATCATTAGCATGACAAGGAAGCACCTGTCACATCAATGAAAAGCCTTCCGTCATTTATTATTCTCATGAGACATATATGTTCTGCAATCTGCCCCTTGACTGTTGTGAAACTACAACTCCCAGCATGCAGCTGTGAGGTTGCAGAACACTGGATTAGTGTCCGGCTGCGATGCCTATCATATAGAATGTGTAAAGCTCTGAACTGATAATAAAAGAAGCAGAGTACCTGTAGTAGTTTGATAGGACCAGCAAAACTCCTCCAGTCACAAGAAACAATATTTACAAAATTAAGGGATTGTCTGAGCTCTTTTTTTTTTCACCAGAAACCGTGCCACTCGTATTTATGACTTGTATCTGGGATTTCAGCTCATCCACAGTCACTTAAATGGAGCTAAGCTGCAATACCAGACATGGACCATGGACAGGAGTGGCGCTGTTTTTGTAAGAAATCTCATCCAACCCTTTTAACCCACAGCAGTATTAGACACATGACGATGACGTATTCAGGGAATGTGTTTACGCTCAATATAACGATTATGTGAAGAGATAACGTCCCCACACAATATAAAGGCTTGCTTTAATTGGATTTGTTAATTAGTGAATAAAATGGCTGTAATCATCCGAAACAGAATCTCATGGAGCTGTAATTGCTGGCAAGGCTGTGGGTTTGTGTGTATTTATTAATTATTGTGTCAAAAGCAAACATTTGATTTGTCACACAGCAGATGGAATCGAAGCTCTGAAAGTGCGAGGTAAATAAAAGTCCTGCGTCATTATTACATTTATCCAGCGCCAAACCCAGCTGTGAATAGAGCTCTACCTACAGGTAATGAAAGCTAACGAAATACACTCAGGTCACACAATGGACCCCAATATTAAAATGCACATCACTAGTCATAGGAAGTAATGCAATGTATTCTATATGGGAATTTTCAGCAGACCCCTCAACCCCATAAGAGAATCCACACTGAGCTTCATACACAACTAGTTAATGACAGTGTGCGAATGGTTGTTTTGTTGATTTTTACTCTCCAACAAGCCAAAGAAAAAAATAAACGTTGCGCTAATTGAGCAATTACTGCAACATCAGCGGCAATCTTAAATTAACAAGACCGTTCATCGTGCCAGACTACTTTGGCAGGGCCCAAGCAGGAGGAGGAAGAAGGCCCTATAGGCCGATATTGAGACAATAATACAAGGACAGAGGTCTAGTCATTTTATCTCAAAACGGTTTAAAACGCGTCCGTCACAAATGGTGTTCTACCTGCCAAGCACTTGTCAGACTGGGAAATTGAGAATAAACCAATACTATACTGGTTCTCATATGTTTGGCTGTAAGTAATAGGGTGTTGGCTCATATGATAACAATCTGGATTTGTTAGCTTAGGAAACCATGTCCAATCAAACCCAAGGGAAAGCCTGTAATCACAAAGTACCACAGATACCACACCGCTTGTAACATGGTTATTTCACTTGTACTGTGGTCCCAATGTTTCCTTGCTTTACATTTGTGGTTTCTTTGAAGGTTTTTTTGTGGGAGATTAACCCTGTTAATGCCAGAAGTGTAGGCAAATTGGCTTTTATTTTACAGTCTATGGATAATCTGAATTTCAGATGTGGATAACAGCATTGGATTGATTTACTGTAACATTATGTGCATCTGTATCATCCATATTAATAGGAATTATTGATCACCATGCTTCAGGACATACATAAATTAAATACCAAAATGCAGTGGTATTGGATTTACCAGTGTCTATAGTCAAAATGCCCAGGAGTGTAGGTTTTATGCTGCACTTTTGTAATCAAAAGGTTTTCTTCTGCAGATGAAGAATAGCTGAATTTGTCATTTAACCCCGCTCCATACTCACCGGAAGTCAGCTATAACATCACGGCTGGGATCGGAGATAACTCTGATCCAGGCCATTTATCCTCTTTGATGCAGCGGTCAATAACGAAGGTGGCAACTAAGCAGTTAGAAAGAGGGGGGCCCTCCATCAACCCACAATGTGATCGTGGGGTGCCGATGGTTGCCATAGCCCCCAGGCCTGCCATCTTTCTGATCCTATTAAGGAGACTTAATAGAAGCCGGTAAATAGCACAATACACTGCAATACATAGGTATTGCCGTATACTGTACCAGCAATCAAAAGATTATTTGTTCAAGTCCACTAGGGGGATTAATTTGAAACAAAAAGTTTCAATAATATGCAAAAAAAACAAACAAAACAGGTCTCCATTCTTCCCCTAAAGTATCGCCGCGTCTGTAAAAGTCAGAACTATTACAATAAAACATAATTTATCCCGTATGGTGATACAGTTCCCAGTACATTATATGGTGCCAATAAAACCTACAACTCATTCTGCAAAATAAGTCCTGCTATGGCTGTGTCAATGGAAAAATAAAAATTACGGCTTTTGGAAGGCAGGTATGTAAAACCAAAAATAAAATAAAAATTAAAATGGCTGTGGCGGCAAAGGGTTAACTCTTTAGATCAACATTTTGCATTGTGGCAATTTTTTTTTTAGTCCCAAGGGATACTGTATCACAGAGTCTGATGGGCATTCTAGAGCCTCGGTATTATCTAGTGGGAGTACACTCAGCCAGTGCAATATTAAACTGTATTGGAAATGCTTTTTCCCAGTCACACCACATTGGTTTATAGGACAGCACGAGGCACTTGGCTGGAGCATTTTTGTTTCACCAACATCTCCTCTATGACTCACCTGCTATAAATACTGCGAAGGAAAAACAACTGGACTCTACAAGACCGGACCAAAATGAGGAGATTACTATTGAGGATTCCATGGGACCCCACTGTAAACCTGCCACCTTTTGCTCTTTTGCCTGCCTCATGTTTTACTCTAATCTAAAATTGAAAAAAAAAAATCGGAGGTTTCGCCAAACTCCTGCACTCTCCATAATTCATTCCGATTGTGTTGTCTACAGCAGCCATCAACCTGTTCCTTATAATCATTTAAATCCCGTCTCCTCTTCTACCATACTTTTCATGGTCTCACCTCGTTTTACCACAGTCTTATCCTTTTACCAACCAATGGTATCATAATAGTTAATCTTGCACAAGGCTTATGAACAGTATACTATAGGCTCCAACCCAACAGTTGCGGTGTTCATTATAGGAGTTTCTCCTCATCATCATCTCACGTGAGGTTCTACTAGACTAATAACTTTGTAGTATCTGACCACTGATCTTGGGGACAGTAGCGGTGTTGTGAAGTGGGTGTTTGTTTACTTAAAGGGGTATTCCCATCTTGCAGACACAACATTTTGATAGATTTAGTTGTGGGTGTCTGAGCTCTAGGACCCCTGACTTTCCCGAAAATAAATCTAGAGGTCCCTTTGGCAATCCTCCTGCAAAGCAAGACGTGAAGTGATGGCATAGCCCACCAATAGGACATCCCTTCCATATGGTGGGAAAACCTCTGTATGTCTTGCCCATGGATGCAAGTTGTGTATCTTAGAGGAGGTCTTGTGTACAGTTACGAGAACTCAAAGTACTTAAATACTATTTCAGATGAAGAGTAAAGATGAATACAGTGATGTATTATTTGACAATACTTTCCTTGCTTATTCCACACCATCATCAGGAATATACATACTGTATGCTGTCACTTTTGATTGAAGAAAGCAAATAGGAATAGGGTGACAGGTTAGTAAAAAATTCTGCTGGTCTGGCTCCTGCTAAGATTTGGATACAGTAGCTAGTCCCTACAGATGAAAGACCGTCATGTATTCTACCGCATCCTGACAGATAAGCTACCTCCCTTCCTTCTCCGGCGCACGGCTCGCCTCATTAGTTATATACCACAATCCTTGTTCTATGCTTCATTTGCAGACAGTGCCTTGTTTCCTCACTGTCCCTTCCTCTGGATATATGTCACATGTCATTATATTTGTACCGCTCTACGTGTTTACAGATCACAGAAAGACTTCATTAAAATAAAACTGGCGATAAGGAGATGAGAAGCAAAAAATTCTTGAGCAATCAGCAAAATAAAATAAAAAAACAACACAGCAAAGTCATTCTCGACGGGACGTCTCTGTGTCTTGGACATGTAAAACAATTACAGTAGGAGAATAGGAAATAACTGTGTGCGAACTAAGAACAGCAATAGAATTAGGCCAAGACTTTCCAAGTGGCTTCTCAAGTCTTGGCTCCAGCAGCGGAGACACAATTTCTCCCCAGTGTTTTAAAAGTGACACAACAGAATTAGAGATCAGTCTTTAATGGCATAAAATTTTCGGTATGATTATTTATTGCCAGTTTGGCAAAGGACTGTATTAATATATGGCCTCGATATCAAATTAACATTCAGAAATCACGGGTGACTATGGATACCTCCGCAACCTGACGCACTTTACAAATAGGCTCATTACAGATGAAAGTGCCATATACTGTACAACAGAAGGTAAAGTCCAGTGATAAATTGTATGTAAGAAAATGCAGTCAATTTCGGAGTTGTTTTCTCTATAGAATCCCTCGCAACTGGAGACTGCAGGTTGTTAATTGAAACCAATAAATGAGATGGACGCCCATTGTTTTTCAATTGCCACCCTATTAACCTTTATTTTCCTGCGAACACCAAGATTACCATGAGCAGTGGATCTGCCAACAATCTCATGTCTATAGTGAACAAGAGACCACCAAATTTGTCTGCCATTGGAAAAAGGGATTTGATTTCAACCTCGACGATCCTGTTGTTATCCCAAGATAAGAGGCTCTAGGTGTCGCTAGTAGCCATTCATCCTTGCTCCCACCATAGAAACGTCATGCACATTCAGTAGACCCATTTATGCGCGTTTATGGTGTGGTCGGCGGAAATTGCTGTCAGCCAAACCGTTAATGTTGACATGTTAAAGATGTTCAAGGTACTGGCAATGCATTCTTGTAAAAAGATTGATCTGTAGACCACGCCGGTGATGGGCAAATTGATCTTGAACCAGTCAGACTATTCCAGAAGACAATTTTAGTTGCCTACCAATAAGTAGTTCCATAGACAACAATAGAAAAGAGCCAACAGCTCTTTCTTAGCCGCATTGGCTACCTGGTTCCCGAGTTTATCCAGACCTGGACTAAGTTCTGGATTAAATTGTTCTTGACACCCTATCACTAAGCTATTTTCTGCCAAAACTTTTTTTTCCTCCTCCTTTCTCTGTCCAGCCAACTTTAAAATTATTCTTCAGGTATCCACAAGAAATATTCTGCTACATGTATTCAGCTATACTAAGCCAAGGAAAAGATTGAAATCTAAATCATTCTTATAGTCATAGGTTTATTCCGCAAACTGCTTGCTAGAGGCGTATATATTGTATATGATATAGTATGTAGAACATGGCAGGCTTAGTTGCACATTTTTGTAAGAAGTCTATGGGAGACAACTCCAAATAATGAGAAGCAACCAATGGCTGGCAGAAACGATGTCACTATGTAAATACTGTAGCACATCTCTCCGTTTAATCTGATCTCACATTAAGTGAATAGCATATTAGCAGAATAATCCAATAAAGGTGTTTTATTTCTAAGCATGTTGTGTTTGTGGTCTGCCACATTTATACTCTGTTTAGGAATTTATTACGGCAACACAAACATGGCATCCCAGGAGAGGAAAAGTCAACCTCTTCCTGAATATTACACACATCAAAACAATAGGCAGCAATCTCTGGAGAACGGAAAAGAAAGGTTTATTGTGGACGGCATGGAAGGGTCTTCTAGAATACCAGAGTGGCCTGCAAGTCAGTCCAAACACAACCATTCTGTATATCCTAGACAATCTTCTCCAGAGCCTATCGGGGCCATACCATAGTGTATAAAGTGGTCTACTGGATAACGTATACATCTATCAATAAGGTATTGCCTGGTATGATCAACCCCCGTTCAGACTGAGTAACCTTGTCAGTTGCGGATCACCACGGGGCTTACTGGGGTAGCAACTGTGCATTAAAGGAAGACTTTTTTAGATCAATGGGCGTTCAAAGTTTTCTATGGACGCTCAAGGTCCTTGATGGCAGAGAGAGCTGCGGTGGCCATGGTTCTCTGCTTTAGCTGCTAGAAATGGCTCCAGTCAAGGAACCTTCGCTCTGTTAGTACAAGAGGGCAAAGGAGATGTCCAAAACATACAACTACTTGAACCATGAAATCCTAGACTCACACAGGGGGTAGTTTTTTATTTCTTTATAACAGCTTAAAATCATGAAGCTGATGCAACTATTTCATCCGTTATTCATTACGTTTACAGTAAATAGATTTCTCTTTCTCTTCTAATTCCTAGTAATACTTTATCCTATCCTAGTGATTTAATAAGAAACATATTTTCGGTTAATTGACAAAATGTGCTGCATGATTTGCCATGTTAAAATAGATATTTTCTAAAGGAATACCATTGAAATCCTGTGCTTCTGCCATTTTAGACGATGAGTCTACAGAATATGAGACATAAAGGTCTAATGGACACAGCAAAGCCGCATTCATGTAACGTGTACAGAGGAACATGACGCCCCTGCGGCTCTATACTGAAAATCTGTAGGTCCTCTGTGTGCCGCCTTATGGTGCCTTTGAAAGAGTCGTATAACAGAAATGTTTCTCTCCTGGACACAATGCTCTTAGGGAAGAATTTCTCCGTTAAACGGCATCTGATGGAACATGGCAGAATTCCATATTAATCCAACAGATATAACCTCCGCGTGTCTCCGCGACATCAGAGGCACGCGGAAGTACAGTATGGCTCCATAGACCACTAAAAGCGATGTTTTAATGCTCTGCACAACTTGGAAACTGTGTGGTTCTCTTTATACCTCACACTTTTATATCAATGTTGTAAAGATCTCTCTCTCATTATATATATATATATATATATATATATATATATATATATATATATATATATAGTGGCTTAGGTGGCATTAGTGTTCGCAGTGTGCGGTCGCCATTTCTTTCTGCTGTATATTTGCAGTCAAAGGTGTTCTTGCACCTGTATACACGTTTTGTATCATTTAGTTGGAATGTGCTGTTCAAATTTTTGTTGTGTTTATGTGATTCATATATGTGGGGTTAGTGACTGCCTCCATTTTTGTTCTTGCACTCCACCCATTTTGGCTGATTTTAATTTGTTTAGTGCTGGTTTCTACCATCCCCAGAGATATATATATATATGTATATATGCTTAGTCCCAGTTCTGGGTGTATGTGCAGAGTAGTTCCCCACCTTACAGAGGTGGGCAAACACTTTTTGATCAAAATTTGCACTAAGAACCTCCCTATTTGTAAGTAGATTTATCAGTAATGCATATTTATTTATATTTAGTGGCATTAGTGTTCGCAGTGTGCTGTCGCCATTTCTCTTTCTGCTATATATACACACACACACACATATATATATATATATATTAGTCAGACTAATGGGTTTAAAGCAGTATCAAAAAGATTTATCTTAAACGTCACAGTCTCTGAGCCTTACAGTTATACTGATCTTGGTGTGTGAGTATGTGAGTAATATATGTTATCATCAGATGTCCAGAGTGCTGAGCATCCAAGCCGGGAGTGCCGAATGTACAATCTGTTCACAGGAAAAACTGACTTTTCATATTGAATGTAGAGTTCTAATAACAAACCAGAAAAGGGCTCTGTTATGCTGTTTTTCTCCAGTGCAATATGACCTTGATCCGCACAATCACTATTGTGCGTTCTAATTGTGCGTTAATACAACTCACACAGCTTATTTTGATTTCAGATCCCCCAGCTGGCGCTTAGTGTCACTTCAGCTGTTCACAGGCTCCCCCTTAATTCTCCGCTCCCCCTCCTCCATCCTTTATACAAGTAGCCAGAAATTACATTCTCCCAGCCAAGCAGGGAACCCACACCTACCAAACACACACAGATACACAAGTTCTGAGGCCCACCCATCAACAGGCTTCCTGAGGAAATCAGACCTTAGACACGTAACCCTTTAATTGCTGAGAGCGGACGGCAAGAAAAGAAAAACACATATACATAAATATATAATTATATATAATACACACATATCTGGATGAGCGAGCAGACAGATATCACACAATGGAGGCTAAAGCAATATTAAAAATATTTGCTCAGAATTGATTGACTTTACTAATATGTTCCATTCTTTTAAACACCCTGCCGCAGAGAGGCAATGCTTCTAGGGCAGAAAACCTGCATAATGCAGCATGCATATTGTGTGTCAGAGATACGGTATGGGCCAATTACAGGCTGTCTGTTCTGTATCCGAGAAATGTGGGTTACAGATCCCCAATATGCCAACGAACCCAAGTAGGTTTGTTTTTCCAGTAAACATGGGGCTCTCACACCAAGGAAATGCAATACAAGGAAAATACCGCAGTTGAGTTTTCGGATGTGCAATCTTTCTTACTGATGTATACCTTTCTAGAATACCCCTGTCCCCATCTAAATTTGGAAATCACAGGTTGTCATTATGAGATCTTAAGACAGTAACTCATAAATGGTGGGACCACAGTTCCAGGTTGGGTGAACACACAATTCTCAAATTGATTTTGGTGACGTCAACTGATTATTTTAGTTACCTATCAGTCTCCCGGTACCAGGCTGTCACTATGACGTACCCATTCTTTACTTAGCGACACTCAAGGATTAATGCCAGGATGGTACAAAGCCCATTAGATTGATTTCAACATAAATTTATGTGCCACGGTTTATAAACACAGAGGATGCAATATTTTTGCGCCTTTAGTGTTCATGATAAATTCCTAGGTAAAGAGAGAAGCCTTGCAAGTGACTAGAGCAATCACTGCTAGAATGCATTGTAATATAGGCTGAAATCATACAAGAATTCACCCTACAACGTGAGCTGCCGGCTAAGTCGTTGAAAAGAGATGGAGGAAGGCACGTTGGCAGTTTGTGAAGAGGTGATATTGCGCACTTCTTGAATATACGATATTGCAGTGGATTTAATGAACACCAAGGAAATTGAGGAATTTCTCATTTTGGATGGTGTTACCTCTAAAAGCCCGCATATATTATCAAGTTATTTCATTTCAATCATTGCTTCAGACTATACACGGCACATTCATTACAGCACATAGCCATGACTGATGCTGCCCAAGACAACTCCCTGTTCTACAATTCCCATATAAACGTATATTCTGCAAGTATCAAATAAAGTTCAATGTAACAATGTAAAAGGAAAATAGCGCCATGAATAGAATTTCGGATATTTGTGTTGTATATTATGTCCATGCGAAACTCCGTTGTGATGACTTCTCTGCCTCACACATCCATACACGAAATGCTACATATAGGCTATTTTAGTAGAATGGTATTTTATAACCTTTGCCTCTGTTTTGCGATCCGTCACCCATAAAATATATCGTAAAGCGGAACAAAAAAAAATGAAGAAAAGAATACCGCAGCACACAATTTATCTAGTTCCAAGTCTAGAACGATGGCGTAGATTATCTCAGATGCACTGTAAATGGATAGTACTCAACACAGAGTCCTAAGTAGGCGGTCCTTCACCTGGGACAAAGATTTAGTTCACTGCCCTGGCACTGTATCTAAATACCCTTGCAAAGGCAGAGTGGCCCCCCTCCAGCACCCAGCTCCCCGCCCTCAATCAATGGGGCCATACGACATACTGGATTACTCTATTGGACTGGATAAGGCGGCATGATACACACAAAGATGCCAATGTTTGAGCCAAGCAGAAATTTGGGTTATGAGTGGGAAAAACCTATTATGATGTCCCCTGGATGATCCTCACACATTCTCCCTTTTGTTTCAAAGAAAAACAATTGAACAATAAACCAGTACTTGGTAGTGATTGTTAGTCCTAAACACATGCAACGCTTCCTATCTCCTTAGCATGTGTCCCTATCCTTTGCAGAAACTGTTTCCTTGGCGTCACTGCAACAATGAAGGGAATGTCTACAGAATGTCTCTCCTCGTTGGCAGGTGACTGGCGCATGTTTAGGAGGTAACTTGTCCCTGTGGATGACCCAAGGCTGTGAAATTACGGGAATATCCTCACTTCTAGAACGGGGGGAGTAGAAGTGCCCTACAATTTGGCAGGGGTCCAACCGTCTAAATGAGACACTCAATCTGACTCTTCTCCAAGGGTATATACGAATATAGATGGTAGATATGTGCAAACTCAATGTGTCTGCAGAAGATTTGTTACGCAGAGCAATTTGTTGCCAACCATTTAATAGCGACGTATGACTGAGTCATTGTGCCAAGCGTAATAGCCTGCAAAATGCTTTCAATGCATTTTTTAAACATCATTCGAATTAAGTTCATGAAAGAAAATGAAATGTACAGTGAAACAAATGAAGCTATCCATATCTGTTAAACCAGCAGGAAACATCTGACATTGCCTTCCTATAGCTGTGAAATATGTACAATGGTAAGCACTTATGCAAACTAATTTGTCCTATGCAGAAAGGACAAAAGTGGGATCGTCTGGTGTCAGTAAATGAGAATGTAAGGTTCGATATGTTACCAACAATTCCGACCGGTGCTGGTCACGCACCCGTATTAAAGTGTGTGTGTGCATCACATAAACGCAATCATTTGGTAATTTTGTTATGATGAATACTAAAATCTGCTATGCTTGAGATTTAGTAACGCATACTACGGAAAATTATTTTAATAAAAAATAGTTAATGGGTTATTGTATATGTATAACAAATACTACCCAAGAAAGAAAACACAATTACCCGTAGCAATACTGGTGTTGTCATTTGGGACAACTCATTTCTATGGTATTCCATAGGAGTACAGGCCAATCAACTGAATTATCTGGTAAACGAATGAAACAGTTTAAAAGACAAATTCAGCTCTGCTACATGTATACATTTTATTTGAATATTCATGTATACTTTTGTTCTTCATTGCAGAGGGAATGTGAATGGAAACCACCAACAAAAAATGTTGTTCAAGCCATATTAGAAACAATAGATGGCAAATTGTGTCAGACTAGTCTGGTAAACTAGATTGTGGGAATGAAAAATGGTGTAGAGGGCACAAGCAGGACGGTACTGCCCACTTCCCTGTTGGATTGAGCGTCACTTTCTGCCCCACAGGTCAGGTTATGAAGCCCTACAGCAGCTGCAGTGTAACCAGACACTGGTGTGGTTATGTTCCCCCAGCCCGGTCCCAATTACCCGCAGTAGCTTCCTAGTTACATATATCGGACCTCTACCCTTCGTGCTGGTGCGGTTTATGAAGCTTAAGCTAAAGTTCACCACTGCGAAAGGGGTTAATGTGGCTGCCAGTCCTCCATTACACTAAGGAACGAGTGCAGAGTTTCTTCTAGACGTGCATTGGATCAGACCTGTTAATGAAATGCTGATGAGTGACAGCTCCCAATCCTACGGAAATCCTGCTAGGGAGACTTCCCTGCTGTCATATTTCTCCCTCAAATATGCCCGGCCTCATACAACATTCTTGATTGCGGTAACTGCTTACTAATTCTTTACATCAGCTGGTATTCTGTTACACTTCAATATAATATAAAACTATTTATAATCCTATTCTATAAATCCTCTAAAATGAATAATCCCCAATACGACAAAAAAAAAAAAAAAGACATTAACAATACTGGAATATCATTAACGTTTGCTCCACCCGCAGCTCTTGTTTTATGCGTAATGCAGATTCGATTTACTAACATTACTGCAATTGGGCAATTATTCACCTACCCACTGCAACGACTGGCATGGGTATTTATAGCTTTCTAAATGGCAGCAGACTGAAGCTAGTTAATTGTGATTGGTCGCTATGGTACCCAACTGGATTGCCAACTCATGAAAATATTCATTTACGTTCAGCAAACCTAACAATTAATGGCATTATTTAGATTTTGATTAAGATTTATGGATTTTTTTTCTATTGCTGGGTTTATGGAATTTTTTTTCCCAATTTTGCATTTATTGTAATTTTATATTTAGCTCTTTATCCTTCTGCTCATGTCTACTGCATTCTAAGTATATATGTATACATGTATATTCCTGTATGCTATATTGGACAGCTTTATTACTCTGTTTGCTCTCAGCTTCATATGATCTCAAACATTTACAAACTTGCAAAACGTTTTTTGTTTTTTTTAAATAAATTATTCTACTCTTACACTTTACTGCACTAGGGTATTCGAGCCCAATGTATTTCAGACTATTATGTGCCCAATCTAACACGGATTATGCCAACTTGTGCCTTTTTTGGATTTCCACCAGCACAATTAATGTTATTTTCAGCATGGGCACTAGAGTGAATGTGTAGGTTTGTGTCTCTACGCAACTGTATAAAATAGCCCCTCATGAATGGTACTGAATGAAAGCTTACCTTGCCAGCCAGTCCATCCAGTGATACAATATATTCTCGTTTACTGGCCTGGCATACTTATTTATAAATAAGAACGAATATACAATTTAAAGAATTTTTACCAGACTGGGTGCTAGGTTAAGGGTAGGATATAGGACACACTACATACACTGCCCGCTCTTCCCATTATATGGTGTGTGATTGTTCTGCGGATTCACTCTAGTCCTTCTTATTTTGGACCATAGGATCAGACCTAGACGTTTCCACTCCATATAAAATATGCACCCCACTCCTGTGAAGAAGGAAGAGTATAAGGGTGCTGCGATACGCAGCAGATTTTTTTCTAGAAATTTCTGCGACTGAGAATCAGTTCCATTGATCTGACTGGAACTTGCAGAAATCCATACACCTGCTGCAGAAACAACTCCATTCAGATATATGGAACGGATTTTCAGTCACAGAAATTTCTGCAACAAAATCTGCCGTGTGTGACTGCACCCTAAGGTGCTTTCTCATTGAGATGTACTAAAAAGGTCTAAAGCAATAGGCAACCCATCCTGGTACATAATTCTAGTTTCCCACTCACAGATATTTAGTATGATGGTCTGGCAACCACAGACTATAAAGGAGGCAAATGATCGTAAATGCCCCTATAGAGATACTAGAAGAAATTCTGCTAAAACGGAGACTGAATGAAAACCTAAGTAAAAATCCAGTCTTTAAGAGTGTAGTATGGATGGGTTTGTAGAATCTGAAGAACAAAACTAATGATTTTCATTGGTTTAGGACCCATTTGAATATATGAAAACCCTTCTAAATAAACAGAACACTTAAAAGGTCCCACTGGTGTAACACAGTCCTGAATAAGAGCCAGCGCTAACAGCAAGTCCTGATCCCTCTACGACAAGTTCTCATTCTCTGTATACTGCTGGCCATGGCCCAGAGACCCGCACATAGATCAGGACACAAAAATAACAGAGTTTCTCTCAATCTCACCCACCAGGGCGGAGGACATCCATGATTGTATTACAGAGTTGGCACATGAAAAGAAGGGAAACCTTCATGTGGCTCTCACCAGAGATGAACCAATGTTTTGCGGTGCAGCCTGCCAGCTGTACGTGCAGCCAAGGTTCGTTCTCAGGTAAATTGTAAACTATGAGATAGTATTTTTTTTTTTTTCAATGAGGAACTCGAGTACAGGAGTGTGAAACTGGATAGCGGAGAGAAGAGTCTGTGCACGGCTGTCTCTATTTGTGTTCATAATTGCCATGGTGTAAAACAGATCGGGAGCAATTAAATTGTGTGATACGCTTCAATGAACCCTTTCTTACATCTCAGTATATCTGTGTCTGCATACCTCTGTGGCATAGAATGGGCACAAACTATGTCATGGGGTGAACCGAATTGTCATAGGGCTGGAGTGCTCTGCTTGTCATAGCCTACAGCATGTTCCTGCACCCTTCCAAAATGGCCGCTGCTGGAAACACCAGTGCGTCATGACAGACTTCTTTTTGACAACACGTGGCTCTTAGTGAAGCTCTGCATGATTTTTTTCTATGAATAAATAGGGGTAGCAGTAACAAAATCTCAAACTCCATGATGAGCACAACTTGAGAAGAGAAAAACTCGGATCATTGCGTCTGATCAAGATAGCGAATCCTGTAATAAAACTAATGGCCAATAATATTTATAGATCGGAAATATGTATTTTGCACTAAATAAAATGTTTTAATTGGGACCCCGTCTGAAAAGAAAAACCGATATGTTATTACCTGCGGATTTTGTTATACACTTCTCTCTAAGAAATACTCAAGTCAAGTACGATCTAGAAAATATGGATGACTACAATTTTAACACTTATCTGTTTGGACTTTATAAGGTAGCTAAAAGGAGCGGGGTAAAATGTATATTTTTTTTAAGTTTAACAAAAAAAAAAAATTCTGATTCACATTATTCATTATATAAATATAAAGAGTTATCTGAGCATAACACCACCTTCTACACACAGGAGAACAGTGGCGGCACACCGGGGCATTATATACAGGCAACGTGCATGGTATTATAAAACAATATACCTAGTGATAATAATCCATAGTGGTATAAGGGAGGGATCGCTAAACACATACAGCTCAGCCATAAAGCTGCAGCCTATAGACTGTCAATATATGTATCATCCCAAGGAAAATATTCCAAACGCACAGTATAAGCAATACAAAATGAAAAATAAATATATATATATATATATACACACATAGTGCAATAAGCAATATAACATACAAGAATATATAGCAAAGGTGTGTTGTGTGTATATGAACACTGGATGGATTTGTGAGAATAAACATAAGCTTCTGGAGAATTGTCCTTTTAGTGGTAATTTAACTTTTTAGTGTAATAAATCCTCAATGAACATAAAATCGCATTTCTATTTATTTCCAATGCAGTCACCCCAGAATATGCTCATTAAAAATAGAAATGCAAATGTATCCAGCGACAAGAGGGTTAAGTCGGAACCCCCCACCAGCTGTCACAGAGGAAAGACGCATAAAGTGACTTAATTTCATTCCTGATTGTCTAAGTAATAATATGCTGCAAGGCGTAAAAAAAAAAAAAAAAAAACACAGGCAAAATTAAAACATTCATTATCTAAATACGGGATAGTCTGTATTAAAACGTTACATTTATTTCATTTTTTTTTTTATTTTCTTTGGCTTTCTTTTGTTTTCGAACGATTTTATCTGTTGGTTCCTACAGGAGAGAACTGCTGGACAGAATTGATTAGAGGGAATAAAGGAATTGTACAACGCAAAAGTATATTACGTCATTCCTGC
This sequence comes from Rhinoderma darwinii, assembly GCF_050947455.1. Lineage (NCBI taxonomy): Eukaryota > Metazoa > Chordata > Amphibia > Anura > Rhinodermatidae > Rhinoderma > Rhinoderma darwinii. The sequence continues at coordinate 44,959,007 of NC_134698.1, read as the reverse complement.
CTAAACATCAGTCAGCAATATGTCGAGCTCACCACCAAAGACTTCGAGTCTTTCATACATCGTCAGTTCCCTAGATTGTATATATAATAAATAGAAAAGTGCTTTTGGTTTGTTTTTTTGTTTAATTTTTTTACCTAATGAGAGATAACAAAAAATCATGGAAACAGAACTGTTAAAATAGTTTGCTGTAAATTCCTCAACAGGTTATTGTCAGATATTACCACCAGACATAATGTGTCCAAATACATGTGCTTAAAAAGGCATTACCCTGAATGTTCATGTTTAGGCCCAAAAGCCTTTTAGAAACGTTACAATGTAGCGTCAGATCTAAATAGTAAAGTCATCACTTCCACGCTGAAAATATGAGAGTAAGAAGGTGTTGAAGAATTTTCTAGGTGATATTGTGCCTTTCAAGCTAGACCTTCAGTGTGTCCTATATATACAATGGATGTAGCAGAACTGAATTTGTCATTTTGAACGTTGTTAAGATATTGCAGTAGGTTTACCTGCAGTCCTATGGAAAAACCACATATTATTCACAGTGATTTACAATGACAAACTCAGCACTGCTGCATCTGTATGTAATAGGCAATGAGAGGCACAGCACAGAACCACAAAACTCACAGCAGTGTATAAAAAGAAGGCATCACACCATGTAAAAGGAGCGGTTATCTGCGTATCATTGCTTTGATGTTACGTAGCTGAACCCCGAATACAAGGATAGTACATAAACCTCCTCTAGATTTCAGGATCTCCCCAAGCTGCCAGACCAAGACCAGATCTCCACCAACTCCAGTACAAGTGTATTATTCCCTACCGCCAATCCTTTTCTTTGAGTAATTTGGAGTATGTTTTCTAAATACGGATTGCCTTTAATATTTGAGCGCATTTAATACAACCTCGTGTCTATTGCTAGAAATGCTATTTAATTTTCAGCTGTTAAAACAGCAAATTCAATTTAGCGGAGCGGTTGTCTGCCAGATATATTACCTTATTAAATCTGAGCGCTAACCCCCCCCCCCTTATGTTATTTTTTATCTGCTTATGCAGTAAATTCCCATTCCCAGTAAATTTACTGCTAAAATTCCAATTTTTTAAATACACACATCTATTCATTATTAATGTATAATATATATGTATGGGTGTGTGTATATATATATGTCCCCATGTATCCGTATATTCCGCATGAGCCCGGGTGGATTACCTACTATGCCCAATCCATTGTATTCACTGGTAGACTGGCAGTGATAGTGACAGTGCTACATCTTACAGCAGGCAGAAGACATTGATGTATACAAAGGCTGGAGGTGACATTGTATAAATTGACCTAAAATTCCCTTCTTAAAATGCCATTAATGAACCACTTCATTACCAGCGAAGCAAATCAAGCCTTCATCTGTAAAGGGGTGAAAACTAATCAAAACGTCATAATAATGCAGACATCCATACAAAAATACTGTCAAATAATAATAATAGCAAAATCACAAACACATAAAAATCTGTCTGTCGACAATGAGGCAGAAAAAAAAAACACGAGCTGCAACTCATTGAGTGAAATCCTGCGCACTGACGGATGGTGGCCTCCTTAAAACAATGTTTTGTCTGGAAGAAAATGAACACCAAACATTTGCATATCGTTATCGGATTTCTATTTGCAAACATTGGCAGCAAATCTGGTCAAAACAGACGTCTCTTGAACTTTGTCATTTGCATGACACTTTGTACTGTATTATAAAACCAATTCTGCATATCCAATAAATGGCATTCATGATGGCTGAAAACGAGAGCATAAGATCTAGTGTGATGACAATGGATTTTGCTAGTACACACTGTATATGTGCACCATCAGTGACTTGTGGCCTAGAGCCTTATTACAGCTGATTCCCCATAAAATCCTTTCTTGTGTGAAGATAGAATTATCTGCGTGACCTTTAACACTGCATTTTACAGGGTGACGCCACTGCCTTAGCAGATCATTGCAATCCCTGTCCTTATCCAGAATGAGCATGCCTGTATAATAAAGGCTTTCTATTTCCATACATTTCCGAATATCCCAATGCGGGTTACCCCAATGACTACGATACTCATCACTTGATTGATTTCACTGCCGCTTTGTGCTAAAAATTCTTACCTGCAAAATTCTATATTAGGATGAACTTGATAAGTTTATCATATTCACTACTTATACATTTAACACATATTAGGATGGACCATGTCCGATCCATTCATGTACCGCAAATGCGCCACCAAGATTGCACCCCACCAATCTGAATCCTCCCCCAAAAAAACGCCTTTTCATAATAAAAAAATCACCTGTTTTGATTCTAAATACAGATATAGCAGAGCTGGGATTGTCAGAATGAGCTCAGAATCTTTAGGCACTTTCATCTTAAACAGTTACGATCTAGATTTTTACATAGGACTGCAGCAAAACCTCATCTCATTCTCTTAAAACAGAGAGTGCTCACAAAAGATGCAGCCCAAAGAGTTAAATGACAAATTCAGCACTGCTGCATCTTTATATAAAAAAATGAAACAGCAAATATACGTAAATAAATGCAGCATAGAGTATCACAAGTACAGTGGAGAAAATTATGAATAGCCAGGACTGGCACCTTTCTGCTAGCCAACAAAGCAAAGATAAAAAATGCAATATCAACCGCCTGTCGATCATTGACGAGCGGCTTCTGATCAGACCTGGCGCGAGCCCGGTCCTTACCTGGATAAAAATCTTTGGATTTGGACAACTTGATTGTGGCTCCCGTCTCTTTCTGTAACTGGACGATGGTCTGCCCACCCTTTCCTATAATAGATCCGGCTGCATAACTAGGAATGAGGACCTTTAGGAAAAACTGGCCGTCTTCTGCAAAGCAAAAAGGAGAAAAAAAATCATCTGTTACTTCACGTCTCAATGAAATAAAACAAAACATGCAAGTCAATACTGAGCTGGCTACGAAAATCTAGAAAAACATTGCAACGGCGGTCGTAGATGACATACAATTGCTTACATAACCTATATGTATATATAAATATATCATTCATAAATCCCATTTTCTTCTTCAATTAGACAAATCGGAGCTACAGTTCAACCTGTGATGGGGATAAAATACATGGCAAAGGATGAGAGCTTGATGGGGTACAAATAATAAAGCGATGAAGGATAAAGCATTTAACAAATACAAATCTTCATTCTCTGAATGAACCTGTTACAAAGTCTCACCTCTGAACAGCATGTTTAATTTGTAAGCATTAAGAGGTTGCCATGAAAAAAAAAAAAAAACCCTCAGTGTAACGTGGAACGACTTCCACTCTAATCCCAATGTATTTCTTTAGCTTCTTCCAATCTCTCGTGATCCGACTATAAGCTTATTAATTAAAGCAGTTTAAGAAGATTTCTTCTCCTTATTTCAAAGTGATCTACAGCTTAAATCACGGTTATTACGGGTGCGCGCAGGTCATCGGATACAGTCACACGTACCAAATGCAGAATGGAAAAACAGTCAAAAACCCCCAAAATATACAACATAGAAAACAAATATGGAAGACGAAATGCTGTCTCGCTGAATGAAATGACAGAAAATGTGATGTTTATATTTTTTTAATATATATAACAAGTCACTGACTTTGCATAACCTCAACATGTTCCAGTAAATATATATCCCTGTACAGTTTATGATAAAAGTGCAGGTCCATGTGTGATTCCTGTGCTGGGAGCATACATCCAAGCCAAGAAAAAACCCACTGATCTTCCTTGCAATTCCTCAGCAAATGCATTCACCTCTGCATCGTTGCATTGTTATGCCTCCAATAGAAATGAACGTGAAGATGCTGGGACACATCACCAGGATGCAGAAGAAGCACCCCCCCAGCTCTGTGAGCTGAGCCTCTCTCTCTTCCCCCCCTCCCCCAAGCTTACAATTAATGATTGGGGGATAAAAAAAAAAAGGCGCAGAGTATTACTCCAAAAATCCAGGCACTCCAGAAAGGGAAGGTTTGACTTGCTAAATAAAAGGATGCCCAGAAACAATGAGAGGGGACCGAGAGGTGCAGCCACTGATGTGCAGCTGACTGGTCTGGTCCCTGCCTCCTCCATGCATCTTCCAGCGCTGAGAATTAACCTCTTCGCTTCCGGAGGACTGTGAGAGATCGCAGTGTTCGTACCCCTCCATCAGTGGCACATTGGTTCCCGCTTAAACCCATAAACCAGCTTTCCATACATCCACAACATCATCTCAAGAAAACAGACCACTGCCAATCTCTCTCTAAACCCCCAAAAAAACATAAGGGGGTGAATCCCTGCAGTGTCTTACTACAAAATCTAGTGAAATGAGCACATAGCACAGGTTGAAGATGTGAAACATAACAAAAAAAAACACAATAATAACAAAAGAAGACGCCATTTTGGTCATAGATTACAATGGACATGTTTGGGTGAGGAGCCCCCACATGTACTGCTACATGATGCATATATTGGGGGTACATTCAAGGCCAGGGGAAGCGAGAAGCTGTCTCAATAACTATAGTCCATCCCCTTGCAGAACAGCAGCTGGTGCACTCACCTCCAGTGTTGGTCCTCTTCGTGCTTCCAGCCTCTGGAGGCGCTTCCAGGGGTCTTTTCCGTGAGTCTGGGGGGTCTAGGTCTATGGGGACCCCGCTGTGGGTCCCGTTTTGCTGGATGGGAGCTGCCGCCATCATGTTTGTGGGCTGCAGCAAGCTCAGAGCACAGGGGGACACAAGGGGGGGCACAGGCTGGGGAAGGAGGGGAGTGAGGGGGGACCCCACTACCTGCACTGCAAGCACTGCAAAGGGGGAGCCCCCTGTTGCACCTCCAAAAAATACAGACACAGCAATACAAGGGAGAGGGGAAACAGAGACAGAGAAGAGCAACACAAAATAAATAAATAAAAGAGAAGCCAGGAGGGGGAGGAAAGGGATGGAGAGAGAGAGAGAGAGGGAGAGAAAGAGAGAGAGAAAAGAGGGGGAGGAGTGCAGAACGGAGGGGGCGGAAAGGAAAGTGTGCAGGGAAAAGGAGAAGGGGGTGATCGAGAAGGATTGGGGAATGAGAGAAAGATAAAGGAGGGAGGGAAGCGGAGAGGTAGCAAGCAGAAAATAAAGCAAGATGGCTGGGACTGAGAAACACAGAGAAGAGGGGAGGGTGCAGAGTGATGGGGAGGGAAGGGGTGTGTGGAGGAAAAAGGGATGAAGAAGGGCTGAGGAGGAAAGAAAGGAGCGAGAGCTAGATGTGTATGTGTGCGAGAGAAGAGTGCTGCTGCTTGCAGCCCCTGACTTGTTTCCCTGCTTTCTCTCCTCCTCCTCCTCTCTCTTTTGTTTCCTGATAATCCCCCTGCCTGCTGCTCGCACTGGCTCTCTTGTGGCTGCTGCTCTCGGTGATCCAGCGTTCTGTCCTCTCCTGGCTGGCCTCAGAAGTGTCTGTGGATATTAAGGATGCTGCAGCACATCCCCAGCCCAGCATCCCACACAAAGGCTCGCTGCTACCTACACCTACCTATATAGGTCAACTCCAGTAGCATGGACTCCAGGCAATCTTGGGCATGGATTCTTTGGAGAGATGACATTCTGAGTTAACGCGTTACTTGCCAGATGGCTCTGAAAGAAGAAAAAAAATATTTAAGCCAAACCTCTTTAAACATGTCTATTTTTCAGTACAAAAGAAACAAATACCAAAAAGCTTTGCGTGAAGTGTTTTTACAAATACCGCTGCAGAATAAAGACCATTATTAATATATATATATATATATATATATATATATATATATATATATATATGCAGAATAGCCTGGTGTCATTATTATTGTTACTATAAACACCTTGCTATTAAAATAATAAATAAATAATACAATGTAATAAATGACAATACTTTTTCGTTTCTTTAGAGCAAACCAAATTGTCTAGGGCTGCGAAATATCTGTCCGCTAAATAACGATTATCGTTATTATTAATAGCCGCTCCTCCCAGATTATATACCGTACGAGGAGCCGTTTCTTTACGTGTAAGTGAAGGCTCTATGTACAAACTATTCCCACCAGTGACAATCAAAGGTCTGCATGCCGACTCTCTCCCAACAGCTGGAAATACAGGACAGGTTGGATTTTTCCTGTCTATTTCTATTGTACCCCACCACGATAAGCGGCGCCGGAGATTTACGGCAGCCGCTGAGCTGCTACTAAATCACAGCTGATAAAGCAAGTTGGCATGGGCCATTAAATATATTTTGCAGATAGCTCTAACAAGACAATCTATAAGACAGGAGAGGTATGGAATGGTCTAGGTGGACAGGTGACCACTGTGACTATCATAAATCTTGTCATATTCATCACGTGACCACATCTATATTATCATCATTATATAACACTATATGTGCTGCCTTGTCTATATAGAGCAGTCATAGTCACCCACAAGCCATGTAATACACTATATACATATATACACAGTGCGGGGAAGCTCTGCTGCACAACACAACAGCTCTCATGTAAGATGCTGGATCCCACAGGGCACAAGGACCTTTGCTGACGTCAGGATCACATGACCGGCCCCATGACTGGGTGGAGCCTGCTGATTACAATGCTGCCTTCTTCCGTCTGTATCACTAGTGTGCGGCGTCAGGTGGACGTCACGTACTGAATACAGAGGAGTCTTGTGCTTCTTTATATGTGATGAATATAGTGCAGGATTCTCTTATTATTATTGTGGAGTAGAAGCGTTGACATTGTAGTGTGGTGCATTCACAGCAAAGGAAGAGGGGTCCATAGCGACCAATCAGGCTGCTGCTTTCATTTTATATTCTCCATTGGCATTAAAAGCTGCAATCTGATTGGTTGCTATGGGCAATACAAAGAGGCACATAGTGTGACAGTGTTTCAGGAATGACTGCACCAAGTTAGAGTGGGCACATTTATGAAGACTGGCGTGCTGCTCACTATTATGCCAGTCTAAAGAATTAGTGTAGTGTGCACTGTATTCCCCAACAAACCACCAGAAAACCCAATCATTCTGTGTGACAACCCCCTTTTTCTGATGCAAACAAAAACTCACAAAAATGGCGTTCATTCCAAATGAAATTTTTTATGCAAATGTTCCAAAAAAACTGGAGTAGTTCAATTGAAGCCTCCTGCTAGTTGTTTATTGTATATTGCACCAAGTTTAACAATATAGTTGATGCTGCTTGATACGTCACACTAGACAAAGGGGCACATTCACTAATATTGCAATGTGGACTAAAGGCTTTGTACGCCCGTGAAAGCGATTTATTTATTTTTTTGTAATATAAAGGCCAATCAGTCTGTTTTGTGCAACTTTATAATTTGTTTTTATTAAAAATTATTTATATATTTGAGATACAGCTGCTCTGTATCCTGTATACAGAGCAGCTGTATCGTGCGCTAAGACCTGAATCCGTTAGTCCCGCGGAACTGACAGGTTCAGTGTCAGCGGGTCGGATCCACCTGTTATCGATCACATCTAAGTTATGAACTTAGACACGATCGATAGAAGCTCGATCGCAGTTCCGCGGACCTGACGGGTACAGGTTTCAGTGTAAGATACAGCAGCTCTTTATACAGGATACAGAGCAGCTGTATCTCAAAAAGTAAAATTTATTTTTAATATAAACTAATTATAAAGGTGCACAAAACACACTGATTGACCTTTTTATTAAAAAAAAAATAAAAATGCTTTCATAGGTTTACATAGCCTCCCCATTTTGTCGTAGTCGATGCCAAAAGCAACGAATAAGATTGCAGTTTTTATTTTGTTTAGAGTCTTTTTGAAAATGAAAGAAGCGTCCTGATTGGTTTCTATGGGCAACTTCTGCCACTGTTCCTAGCACTCATTTTTATAAATGAATAGTAAATGACGCTCTGTTGATGAATATGGCGCTGGGTAAGAGCAATCCCATGTCCTGGCCTTGCTTTTCTGACACTTTTCTGTGAAGAAGTTTGTTAGTGAACAAGTCGTACAACTGAAAAAAAGTGCGGCACGAGCTTTATAAATACATTACTATAAAAGAAAAATACAGATTTTTTTTCTCTGAACATCCATGTATCTTTAAGGAATGTCATAGAAAAACATTTTCCCTTCTGATTATTCATTAGGGAGTCATTGATGAATAATTTAGTCTAATGGATAATCTTTTCAAGAGTAAATGAATAGCACTAGGTCCGACCCCTAGAGGTGACCACCCTTTATCTGTATTCCCCTTTGTAGACAAACTCGGTCACTTGCTACGTAAGGCCCTGTTTACATTACCTTTCAGAGCCCCGTCAGAGTTTCCATTGCTTTTTCTGTGGTTTTTTTATGGCAAGTATAGTGCAATCTGCAGCAAGAATACCACAACCACAACAGGCCACATTGGGGTCAATGGGGCCTAGCAGGGTTTTTAAAAAATATATATTTTTGACAACGTATTTGGCATTGCGGACTCCATAATAAACAGAACCATAGCCATAACACTAGTGTGAAGAGAGACTGCAGGATAAGATGGCTGACAATGCCAAGCACTAGAATTAGAAGTATGAAGCGTTGTTTTTTTGTTTTTTTTCTCACATTGGGGCTTATTTATGAAAACTGGCACAATGTAAAAGAGGAGCAGTGTCCTATAGCAACCAATTAAGTTGCTGCTTTGATTTTCCAATGGGCCTCTGAAAAACTAAGATATATGGCGTAGCTGACTATGCTACCCAATGTCTTCAAGAAGCACTCTCCAAACAAAGGGCACCCTTTTGGCATACTTTGCCCCTGTAGTAACCTATCCGAACATTAAACTATATGTGTTAAACTATATGTTTGTGCATTTTTTTGTAGCACACAAATGTATAAGTATAGTGTAAGACCCTGTTCACACAGAATTTTTTTGCAGGCAGAAAAATCTGCCTCAATATTCCTTCACCTCCCTTTTTTTGCAGCGTTTTTCGGGCCATTTAGCGCCGCGGGCAAAAAATGCAGTGAAAAACGCTTTCTCTGCCTCCCATTTATTTCAATAGGAGGTCAGAGGCGGAACCACGGCAAGAAAGACAATGCTGCTTTATTTTACCACGAGCGGCGGCTTTTTAAAAAAAAAAAAAGAAAACGCATCCTCCCCCCATTGAAATCAGTGGAAGCCAGTTTCGGGCGTTTTTTTGCCGCTAATTCCGACGCGGCTTCCGCAGCAAAATCAGCATAAAAAAACACTGTGTGAACTGGGCCTTACATTTAAATATTGTGTGAATTTAACCTAATACTAACAAACTTTCTAGAGACAGTCACTAGCTTTGACCTGGTAAACATTTACTCCTGTTCTAAAAGATAGTGGAGGGAACTGATTTTTCTTTCCACACCAGAAAACTAAATTTTTGAGGCCACTGAAGGTGCTTTACTAAAGTGGACGGGGCGTAGTGGAAGGAGCTTGGCCTTTCACAGACCAACAAATTTATCATGTACGCCAGCCAGGAACAGCGTAAATTATAGTACAAATCTATTCCAGCTCGCTGCTGAAGTAGATTTAACTTTCTGGCGCATAGACGGCCAGAGATGTGCCTAATTTACTAATAGGTAAGTGTGCATTTTCATTGCCTGCAGCAGATGCCACGAAAGTGCCAGTCACAGATGCCACCATTATAGACACACATTTCCACTTTTGTGGAAGCCACAAAAGCCCCATTTGAGCCAAACCACAAATTCCAGTGCTCCATAGAGTCCAGGCCATGCTAACTTTCTGCATTGGGCTGGGCTTCTCATCTGCATTTGACATGTTGCGCTGGCACATTCACGTGACATATAATAAGGCTATGCTCACGCGTGGTGGATTTGCTGTAAAAAAACATATTCATGCTGATTTTGACACATTTAATCGTGGACTCCACAATCTGTAATTGCAGGAGTGAAATGTGCTGCAATATGCGCCACTTTTCCACAACAGAATGGGGCATGCAGCAACATCTGCACAGATTTTTTTTCTGCAACCTGTGAATGGGGTTTTAAAAAACCTAATTTGCTTGTATTTGGCTGCAGATTTTTGTGTTGTGAAATAGTGTCAGAACATGACCTAAATGACATTGACGTTTCATTGCAGCTAGCAGTCATACTACAAAAATCCTGTGTGGAACCCCATCTTTTCACAAAATTGCTATTAAGAACTTCCCCTAGGGAACAGATTCACTCTGAGAGGTGGTGTTTTTGCAGTGTGTTTTTTTATTTTGTACTCTCACATTTATGAATTTCCATATACACAATCCAGTAAATTTTTTTAGATTCTTTTTCACCATATTTTTTGACCGCATATACTTTCAAGAGTCCAAAAGGTTTTCTCTTACCTGAGTGATGCCCACTTATCCTGGGGATAGGCCGATCAGCACAATGAAGGGGACGCGGTGATCCTGCTAACACGAGTTCCCTTCATTGTTTACATAGGCACAGCAGCACGTTCATATGAGCGACTGTTCCTGGTACTGCAGTTATGTCCCTTCATTGTGCTGATCAGCGGGGATCCCTGAGGCCGGACTCCCACCGATCAATGTTAAAGTCCCTGATAACCACTTCAAAAAATGCCATGACTTGTGCCAAATATTCCCTTATTTCCAGGCATGCCAAGAGAAGGTGAAAGAAGGTGCCAGGTGCATTATAGAAGACATGGTGTCATATTGCGGCTGGAGGGCAGTAGAGGCTTGAACGGGTAAGTAACAAGGTGCCCACATGCTCCTCCCATTTCTACTGTACAATCTGACTAGGCTTATCCTGGCAATAATAAACTGAGGCAATCTCTCCCTATTTTTTAACTTGTGTTGAGTAAAATGAAACAGGGGGATTACGCATTTTAACGCCTAAGGTCGAAATGTTGCTGTTGTAATACGGAAGCAGATGTAAAAAGGAAACGTATTACGGCCATCTGTTGTAATTTGGATGCACATATTAAAAAGCAGCCATTTTACGGACAGATTTTTTGTCCTTTTTCACAGTCACACATTTATTGTGCAGGTTCATACCAAAATTGCTCATTTTGAATGGTGTTGAAAAGCCTTTTTTTAATGAAACACGAGTTACCCCCCAAGAAGAAACTGACATGTCCTCATAAAAGGTAACTAAGTGGTCCACAGAGAATAAGGAAGTAGATTAAAGCTCAGCACCCTGGAGGTTACACTTGTCACACATTTCACAGGACCTCAGGAAGACACCAGTCTACTCCATTTCACAATCATAGTGAAGCACTATGCAAAATCTCAAATCATAATTTGGTGGCTATCAGGTGGAGAATTATGTTGTACCTAGTTTCTATTAGACTGGATTTACACATGTAGTTTTGAAAGTCAAAGCCAGGAGTGGATCCTAAAGGAAGAAGAAGTATAAAGGAAAGACTGATATGTTTTGGCTTTGGTTAAGGCTTCGTTCACATCTGCGTTGGGACTTCGTTCATGGGTTCTGTCTGAGCTTTCCGTCAGGGGAACCCATGAACGGAAGCCATAGGTTTCCGTTTACATCACCATTGATTTCCATGGTGGCGGATCCGGTGCAAATGGTTTCCGTTTGTCACCGTTGTTTAACGCTTTCGTCATTTTGACAGAATGAATTGTCAAATGAAAGACTGATATGTTTTGGCTTTGGTTAAGGCTTCGTTCACATCTGCGTTGGGACTTCGTTCATGGGTTCTGTCTGAGCTTTCCGTCAGGGGAACCCATGAACGGAAGCCATAGGTTTCCGTTTACATCACCATTGATTTCCATGGTGGCGGATCCGGTGCAAATGGTTTCCGTTTGTCACCGTTGTTTAACGCTTTCGTCATTTTGACAGAATGAATTGTGCAGTCGACTACGTTATTGATTTGCAACCATTTACACCAGATCCGTCACCAATAAAATCAATGATAATGCAAACGGAAACCTATGGTTTCCATTTGTTTCAGTTTGGATTCCATTCATGGGTTCCCCTGACGGAAAGCTCAGATGGAACTCATAAACGGAGTCCGAATGTGGATGTGAACGAAGCCTAAGAAAAAAGCTGCACTAAGAAATTGCACGTGTTATTCCAGCCTTACTCCTTCACAGGGTTGTCCAGGACTAAAGCATAGTGCTCATTTTTCTCAGTAAGGGTAGAGCGCATTCTCTATGAGACCACACTTTATGGACGTCTGTGCATTTATTTACATAATTTTAGTGATACTATGAATGAGATACTAAATGTCAGTCACTTTTGAGACGAGCACCATATGACATGCAGCCTTTTACATGCTCTGGGTTATCGGTTTTGGATGCCCTCTTCAAGGGGAGGTTCATTCAACCGTTTTGGTTGTTATTAACAACTAGTGCGTATGGTGACAATGGGTAACACCGTGTAATGACTGATAGCATAAAATATTATCACATTTATTTATATCATATTTTTCTTAAGCATTGCATTGGCCATTTACATAATGGGCAGGCCAGCAACTCTGCTCTTCAATTTCAGGGTTTTGCCAAACAAAACCAAAAACTGGGCTATACCACCTTGGTAGGTTATATTCTGCTGTATATTTTTTTTGGTAGGATCACTGCCCCCCTCCATGCCATCTGGGCCGACCTGGGGCTAACCATATGTAGCCTGTTAGGGATTCCTTCATTTGAGTTATAGGGGACTCTGTACATTAACTTTGCTCACGGATAGTATGCCACACATTTTCTCTTGTTATTATTTTTTATTTTATTTTTATATATTTATTTTTTTTCTTGTTATTTAATTAAATTTTTCTCTTTTCTTTTTCCCTTTTTTTTTTTCCCTATTTAATTTAATTTAATTTTTAATTCATTTTGCTTTTGGTTTGATTTATTTTTATTATTTATATTTGTTTCTTCTTTATGGAGTATGTATTCACTCATGTATTCAATGATAACTTTATTATATGAGGGACATTTCTGTCCTATATTAAAAATCATTCATGTAGGATTGTATTTTACAGCATCTTAACAAATGAAAATCGATAATGTTTAGGAATATGATTTATTCCCTGATCCCAAAAATATATGTTAACTATTAGGAGGTCCTTTCCCTTATTTAGGTTTTTTAACCCACAAAAAATATTTTATTAAAGTTGAATAAAGATATATATATGATTCAAATTTATATGAAATTACTAAATATAATTATGTGCGGGATATATTTATATATATATATATAGGTGTATCGGGATGGACGAATATATTTAAGGTTCTTTTTTTTAATCAATCCAATTTTATTAACACGAACAATAAGACATTGACAGTCATACATCATTTGTATCAACATCATATACAATAGTTCCAGCATGACAGAAAGAAAAAACCCAACATTCCCCCCCCAACCCCAGCACAGCCCCCAACAGTATCTCTAACAGTAACACATGATACATAAAAGAAAACAGTCCCATTAGCAATATCCCTCCCCACCCCCCATCTGCTCTGAAAGTGACCATTGCTGTTCCCTTAGAGGACTTGCATCCGTATTCTGCTCAGTTCAGAGGACACCACCCCAGGACAGGCCAACCATCTGCCCCACTGCTAAATTTCTTCTCATTGCCCCTTTTCGAAAATATTTTATACTCCATCAGAATGTTATGATTAAGCATTCCCACAATTTCCCTCTGCACTGGTGGTTCCGCGTCCAGCCAATGTTTAGCAATAAACTTCCTAGTCTGATATAAAATTTTTGCAATTGCCAGACCTTCCATCCTGTCACTCTCCAATTCTCCCACCCACCCCAGCAGCAAGACCTTGGGATCCGCTGCCAATGCCAGACCATATACCTGTTTTATCAGTTCCAATATCTCCCCCCATAAGGTCCGCAGGGCCCCACACGTCCAGAACATATGATATATGTCCGCCTTCTCCTCCGTACACCTAGGACATTTAGCATCTGGTCTGAGACCCATCTGTTTTAACACCCACGGGGTTCGGTACACTCGATGTAACAAGAAAAGTTGCGATCTCCTCTGCGCCAGACTGAGAGAAAGATGACACGATGACGCTACTATCTCCTCCCACTCCTCATTGGGCAAGGGACCAATATCCCGTTCCCACTTCACCCTCACCAGCTCCATCGTATCTCCCAGATGTTTGGATAACAAGCTCTTGTATGCCATCGAGATCAGACCTTTAGACGTGTCCACCCTAACCACATAGTCTAGGACCCCTAGAGCACATACCGTCAGATCCACCACAGGCGCCTGCGCCTTTAGGGCATGACGTATCTGTAAGTATTGATAAAACATGCTGTGTTCCAGTTGGAATTGGTCTTTCAACTGCTGAAAGGAACGTAGTACGGTATCATCATACAGGTGATGTAGTCGCCCAACCCCTGCCATTTCCCATTTTTGCATGCCCTCCAATTGATACAATTCCCACACAACCGGATTATGCCATATGGGAGTATATTTAGTACACATTCCTATACCTAAGATCTGTTTGCATTGCCACCAGACTTTGTGTATCAGGAGCAATGTTGGTTTAGTACTCGCCAATCTCTTGTAGGTATGCGCTTCCAGCCCCTCCAGCGGGTTAAGTCCTCCCCCCATGTATGACAATAAGCGTGCACTAGATCCCCATTTCTCTGCGTCCTCCCATCCTTTAAAATGTTGGCTCTGAGCAGCCAAATAATATATTCAAGCATTCGGCAGAGCAACACCCCCTTCATCTTTTGGCAATTGCAATTTCTCCAATTTTATTCTTGGAACCCCTTTTTTCCAGACCAGATCCCTAAAGAGATTATGCATTCGTCTAAACCAGTGCTTGGGTATCCATACTGGGGAATTATGGAGAATGTACAGTATTTGGGGCATAAGAATCATCTTGATTAGGTTGGTCATCCCCAGAGCAGAAAGAGGGAGTCTATTCCAGGTCTCCACCTTATTTTTAACCTTGGGCAGCAGTCATATAGTCGTGAACCCGAGACGTCACCTTAACCCCTAAGTATGTAAACTCTGATACTACTGGAACCCGGGGTCCCACTCCAGTGTCCACAATATTGACCGGGTCAAGTGGCATAAGAGCTGACTTGTTCCAGTTAATATTTAATCCCGAAAATACACCAAAACTTGTGATTGTGTCCAGTACTACCACCAGAGTGTTTTCAGTGTCTGTCAGATATATCAAAATATCATCCGCATATAGAGAGATTTTTTCCTCCAATTCCCCATATTGCAAGCCTCGTATGCGCTCCTCCTGTCGTATGAGACACGCTAATGGCTCCACCGCCAGAGCAAACAGCAAAGGTGATAATGGGCACCCCTGGCGCGTTCCCCTAGCCAGCGAAAACTTTCCAGACAGTGCTCCATTCACCCGTATGCGGGCCGTAGGGGCCACGTACAGCAACTGCACCCATTTCTCGAAGTTAGGGCCAAATCCCATCTTCCCCAGAACCTTCCATAAATACCCCCATTCTACACAGTCGAACGCTTTCGCGGCATCTAACGTTAGCACAGCTCTCCCCCCAGGGACGTCCGGTACTGCCTGAAGATTAAGGAATAACCTCCTAAGATTCACAGCCGTTGATTTGGATGGCATGAACCCCGATTGGTCTTCATGCACAACCTGCTGTACCACCTTATTTAACTGCAGCGCTAGAACCTTTGCCAAAATCTTAACATCCGACGTCAGCAGAGATATCGGTCTGTAGGATTCCGGCAATTGGCTATCTTTCCCCTCCTTAGGTAGTACCACTATCGTTGCTTCGTATAGGGAGTCCGGTAATTTGCCTCTTTCAAAGCTGTCCAGCAAAGTGGTTAGAAATTGTGGAGCTAATTCCGTCCCATACTCCTTATAAATTTCCTCAGGCACACCATCTGGACCCGGAGCTTTCTCATTCGCCATATCCCCTATCGCGCTTTCCAACTCCTCCAGGGAAATAGGTGTCTCCAAACTATCTCTGGCCTCAGGGCCCAAGGTAGGCATACGAATGTGTCCCAGATAATCCTCCAGTTGCTGTGTAGTGTAATGCGCTCTTGAGGTATAAAGGTCAGTATAGAACTGTTTAAACACTTGCAAAATTTGCCCCGTGTCTGTCTCCACCCTCCCCCCTAAGGCCTTGAATGAAGTTATTACCCCTTTGTGGCTGTGCCATCCTAGCAAGCAACCTCCCAGCAGTCTCCCCTTCTTCATAATATTTCTGCTTAAGAAATAGTCGTTTATTATCAGCCGTCACTAATTGGTTATTTTTCAATAGCGTCTGAGCGTCAACCCAGTGACTAAGTGTGTCCTCTGAACCCTCTTCCACGTGTCTCCCTTCTGTTTCTGCCTCCCGTTCCCTCAGACTGTCCCCCAATTGCCGAGACTTCGTTTTTATCCGTTTAATATACTGAATGAAGACTCCTCTCAGCCATGCCTTCATGGCGTCCCATAAAACCCCCTGTGGTACCGACTCAGCATTAAAATTGAAATATTGCCTTATCAGGTCTCGTATCTCCTTGCCATCCAGCAATTTCAACCAAAACACATTCAGCTTCCAATTTCCAAAACTCCTGACTCCTGTTCCCCCACTTCCAACGTCACCGCCACAGGAGAGTGGTCCGACAACGCCCTCTGTAAATATTCTATTTGCGCAACATACGGCACTGCTGAAGCTGAGCATACAATCAAATCGATACAAGAAAGAGACTGAAACGTGGACGAGGCACATGAGTACTGGCACACCCCTGGGTGTTTATCCCTCCAAACATCCTGTAATCCCATTTCCACAATTAACCTCCCAAATGCTGTCATATCCACCCCTTGTCCCCCCCCTCCCCTATGAAATCTATCCAGCCCCTCAGACATCATCGCATTAAAGTCCCCCATCAGGAGTAACGGTACCTCAGGCCACATGGAAAGTTTTTCCGTAACTTTTTTAAGTACAGTGCTAGAATAAGGAGGAGGGATGTACAGTACCACTAAAATACATTCCCAATGATATATGGTGCAATGCACTCCCACATACCTCCCCTCCCCATCAGAGAAAGAAGAGTGACAAACAAAGGGAAGTATGTATCAGCAGACTCACCCCCCTAGAATAAGTCGTATGGAAGAGCCACACTCTATGTAGTAAGGACACCGAATCTTTAGTCAAATGCGTCTCTTGCAACCGCACAATCAGGGCACTTTGTTGTTTAACACAGTCGAAAATCGCCTGGCGTTTCCTAGGTTCCCGTATTCCCCGGACATTCCAGGATAAACATTTAACCGACCCCATCGGGCATCATAGCATAGAGAAATCTGCCACTAAGCCAGACTACTTCAACCGAGATACTGAGCTGTGCACCCCCTCCCCCCCAACAAAACCTCCCCTCCGAAAAGGGTCAGAGCGACATGTACTGTCCCTCCTATCCAACAGAAGCACACCTGAGTGTGAACGTGTGACATGCCTTAAAGGCACCTGCAACCTGACCATGTAACTTTCTCACCACTTTCAGTAAGTGGTGACTCCAACTGCTATGCATAGGTGATAGACAATCCCACACAATCAGCAGATATTACAGAAACATTAGTTACCCATTAGTTATCCCATAATACCATTTCCATCAAGTACGGCAGCTTTTTAAAAGATATCACCCTGCTGAGCGCGAGTTAAGGGTGCTCGCACCCAGGAAAACAACACAACATAATGTAGGATACTACAGTCCCGCAAAAGACAGCATGGCTCTGAACTTCACCGCCTACGCGGGCTTTCACGCATCCTCCTCTCCAGCACGTCTCCGCAGTCGACTCTCGTTGCAGTCCAACCATCTGGCAGCCTCCCTAGGGGTCTCAAAGAATGAAGCAGTCCCAAACGCAACTACTCGCAATTTAGCCGGATACATCATAGAATATTGAATGTTCAGGTTTCTCAGACGTTTTTTAACGTCCCAGTATTGCAACCGCTTTTTCTGCACTTCCGCAGAGAAATCCGGGAAAAAGGACACTTTAACGCCATTAATGGATATATCCTGCCGCTCCCTTGCCTTCCGCAGTATCCGATCTCTATACTTATAATGTAGCAGCCTCA
Source organism: Rhinoderma darwinii (assembly GCF_050947455.1). Taxonomy (NCBI): domain Eukaryota; kingdom Metazoa; phylum Chordata; class Amphibia; order Anura; family Rhinodermatidae; genus Rhinoderma; species Rhinoderma darwinii. The sequence continues at coordinate 44,941,058 of NC_134698.1, read as the reverse complement.
CTAGTACCGGTCTCGGGGGTCTCCCCGGCGGTCCTGGTCTGGTAGGTACTCTGTGTGCCCTCTCGACAGCATATAAAGGAGACAATTCCTCTCTGCCAAACTGTTCCAGCAGCCATTTTTCAAAAAACTCATCAGAGTTAGTGCCTTCCACTTTTTCGGGCACTCCAACCAGGCGCACGTTATTTCTGCGTAGCCGATTCTATAAATAATCCGCCTTAGCCTGCAGGGCTACCACCACCAATTAATGTGACTGTACGTCACGTCGGAGCTCTGGAATGACATCTTCAACCTCAGACACTCTCCCCTCAATAACTGTTGTACATTCTGCCACTTTCTGTAAATCATTTCTCAAAAGCAAAATGTCCTCCTTCAAGCCTCCCACCTGACCAGTCAGCATGGAGAGAATCGAGGAGTTCTGCTTCACTGCAGCAAGTATGTCTTTGAGGGACGGCTCCAGCACCTTATCTTTCCTGTGGTGCGTTCTGCCACCATCATTATGCCTTTCCCGCCGCTGACCACCCAGCTCTTCCTCCTCTTCACTCACCGTGTCCTCCTACAGCACAGAGTATCGTGAGCCATAAGCCGGGCTGCCTGTCTTTCCACTGCTAGCCCCAGGTGTCCTGCCTGCTGCCGAACTGCTCGCACGGGGTGTTCGTGCAAATCTCTCCAGCCTGTCTGCTGCTTCAGAGCGCATGTGTCTGCTCCGGCAGTCTTTCTCCTCAGCGCTATCTTGGATTCCCGGCCACGGACTCGCCGGCGGCGTTTTTTGCTTCTTTGAGCGGGTCATTGCAGCCGAGCCGATCGGTACCGTCTCCTCCAGCTTCACAGCCCTCAAGTCGGTAAGTATTACCCGGGTAAGTTAGGGCTAAATGTGATTTTCAGGATGGGCACAGCGGGAGCTCCAGCCACACACGTCTGCTTACATCTGCTGCTAGGCCACGCCATATATTTAAGGTTCTAACAAAAATGCTATTTGCACCAGGTATAGATTAACTTTACCTAATTAAAGTGGACACTATATAAAGTGAGAACACTTGGATGTGGATATCGGCTCTGAAGAAGTCCCTGAGTAGATGAAACGCGTTAGCCAATGAAAATTTACCTTGTGTAATGATGGGGGTAGGGAAACGGACAAGTGAGCCCTAATCTACACGCCACTTTGTCCCTGCCTACTTGCAACGACCCGCCCTAGGCGACGGGGTACAACTGGGCGGCGGTCCCTACGCTCAGTAAGTGCACGAGACAAACAGACAAGGGAACACAAAGCAAAGGGAAAGGGGCAGTTGCCCATGGCAACACCGTGAGCAACAAGAGTGGTGAACGAGCCGAGTCAAACCAGGAGTAAACGAGGTACCAAACGCAGAGCAGGAGAGTAGTCAGTAAGCCAGGGTCAGTATGGAGCAGGATCAAATAATTAGAAGCTGTAGCTGGGCCAGGAAACCACACGAGAAGAATCACAAGCAAAGGAGGAACAGGAAAGGCAGGTATAAATAGACAGAGGGCGGTAGCTAGCTCCGTCTGGCCAGGCTGCGATAGGTTCTCCCACTCCTAAGCCTGCCATCCTGAGTGGTGGAAGATGGAGTCAGTCTCAGAGACATATTGCAAAGAAGGAAGGCTGCCTGCAAGCAACCAAGCCCAATTTCCCAACCACCAATTGACAGTAAGAATGAAAAATAAATATAATAACCTTTATTAGGCTACGTATAGCCAGACAGACCACATAGATATAGTGTTAAAATTGTCACTACCTGAGACACCGGACTAAATTGTCAGTTACCTGTATATAAACAGGCAGAATTAGTGATTGACTTAGGAATAAGTGTGGTTCCCCAGCCAGTTCCCTAGCCAGTTAGATTGTTAAATCAGCTAGTAAGGAATAGTGAGTCCGGTCTACGGTAGGTAATTAAAATCCTAACAGCCCCCCCGACATGTTTCGCTACTACGTAGCGTCCTCAGGGGTACACGTCCTCAGGGGTACCCCTGAGGACGCTACGTAGTAGCGAAACATGTCGGGGGGGCTGTTAGGATTTTAATTACCTACCGTAGACCGGACTCACTATTCCTTACTAGCTGATTTAACAATCTAACTGGCTAGGGAACTGGCTGGGGAACCACACTTATTCCTAAGTCAATCACTAATTCTGCCTGTTTATATACAGGTAACTGACAATTTAGTCCGGTGTCTCAGGTAGTGACAATTTTAACACTATATCTATGTGGTCTGTCTGGCTATACGTAGCCTAATAAAGGTTATTATATTTATTTTTCATTCTTACTGTCAATTGGTGGTTGGGAAATTGGGCTTGGTTGCTTGCAGGCAGCCTTCCTTCTTTGCAATTGTTAATGTGCCCGCCAACTACCAGGGGTCCAATCCGTTTCTTGTAGTCTCAGAGACATAGACTCAGGTGCAGACTGATTACCTATGGGTGTATACACAGAAGTTGTGCCTGGCAGATCCTTTACAGTACCCCCCCCCTTTTATGAGGGGCCACCGGACCCTTTCTAAGTGGACCTGGTTTATCTGGGAAACTAAGGTGGAACTTCCTGACCAATACCCCAGCGTGAACATCCCGGGCGGGTACCCAAGTCCTCTCCTCAGGCCCGTATCCTCTCCAATGGACCAGGTACTGGAGGGAGCCTTGGACCATCTTGCTGTCCATAATCTTGGCCACCTCGAATTCCACCCCCTCAGGTGTGAGAACGGGAACAGGAGGTTTCCTCGAGGGAGCCAAGGACGGGGAGCAGCGTTTAAGGAGGGAGGCATGGAACACGTCGTGTATTCGAAAAGATGGGGGCAACTCCAGTCGGAAGGAGACAGGATTGAGGACTTCAATGACCTTATACGGCCCAATAAACTGGGGAGCAAACTTCTTGGACGGGACCTTAAGGCGCAAGTTCCTAGACGATAACCACACCAGATCCCCGACCATAAACAAGGGGTTAGCAGAACGTCTTCTATCAGCCTGAGTTTTTTGTGTGCTCTGGGACGCCTCTAGGTTCTTCTGAACCTGGGCCCAGACTGTGCACAGTTCCCGATGAATGACCTCTACCTCGGGATTGTTGGATCTACCAGGTGAAATGGAGGAGAACCGTGGATTAAACCCAAAATTACAGAAAAAGGGGGAGACCCCTGACGAGTTACTGACCCGGTTATTAAGGGAAAATTCGGCGAGGGGAATGAATGAGACCCAATCATATTGACAGTCAGAGATAAAACACCTTAAATATTGTTCTAGAGATTGATTAGTCCTCTCAGTTTGGCCATTAGTTTCAGGATGGAAGGCAGAGGAGAAGGACAAATCAATCTCCAACTTTTTACAGAAGGCTCTCCAAAACAATGAAACAAATTGTACCCCTCTGTCCGAAACAATATTGACAGGGACCCCATGGAGACGCAGGATGTGTATGACAAACAAGTTAGCTAACGTCTTGGCGTTGGGTAGTTTCTTGAGGGGCACAAAGTGGCACATCTTACTGAAGCGGTCTACTACCACCCACACCACCGACTTGCCTTGAGATGGAGGCAAATCGGTGATAAAATCCATGGAGATATGGGTCCAAGGTCTCTGGGGAATGGGCAAAGAACGTAGTAAGCCCGCTGGTCGGGACCTGGGAGTCTTGGACCTAGCACAAACCTCACAAGCGGCGACGTAGGCCTTAACGTCTTTAGGCAACCCAGGCCACCAATAGTTTCTGGCATTGAGGTGTTTGGTACCCAGGATGCCTGGATGACCAGATAGTGCGGAGTCATGATTTTCCCTAAGTACCCTTAGCCGGTATTGCAGGGGAACAAACAGCTTGTCCTCAGGAAGGTTCCCGGGAGCTGAACCTTGATCAGCCACAATTTCAGAGACTAAATCAGAATCAATAGAAGAAATGATTATACCAGGAGGCAAAATACAAGCAGGATCTTCCTCCGAAGGAGGACTGGCCATGAAGCTACGCGACAGTGCATCGGCCTTAATATTTTTAGACCCAGCCCTATAGGTAACCAAAAAGTTGAATCTGGTAAAAAATAGCGCCCATCGAACTTGTCTCGGGTTTAGCCTCCAGGCAGATTCTAGGAAAACCAGATTCTTGTGGTCGGTAAGGACTGTTACCTGGTGCCTAGCCCCCTCCAGGAAGTGGCGCCACTCTTCAAATGCCCATTTAATGGCTAAGAGTTCGCGGTTGCCAATATCATAGTTACTCTCAGTGGGCGAAAACTTCCTGGAGAAGTAGGCACAGGGATGGAGATGGGTGAGGGACCTGGTACCCTGGGACAAGACAGCCCCCACTCCCACCTCGGATGCGTCAACTTCCACGATAAATGGCTCCATTTGGTTGGGCTGAACCAGCACCGGGGCCGAGATAAAGCACTTCTTAAGGACCTCAAAAGCCTGGACAGCCTCAGGAGGCCAGTGGAGGAGATCAGCACCTTTGCGAGTGAGGTCCGTAAGAGGCTTAGCGATGACCGAGAAGTTAGCAATAAATCTCCTGTAATAATTAGCGAACCCCAAAAAACACTGTAACGCCTTCAGGGAGGCAGGTTAGACCCATTCCGCCACAGCCTGGACCTTGGCGGGGGCCATGCGGAATTCATGAGGTGTGAGGATTTGACCCAAAAATGGTATCTCCTGTACCCCAAACACACATTTTTCGGTTTTCGCAAACAGTTTGTTTTCCCGAAGGACCTGGAGCACCTTCCTGACATGCTCAATGTGGGAGGACCAGTCCTTGGAAAACACCAGTATGTCATCAAGATACACTACAAGAAATACCCCCAGGTAATCTCTCAAAATCTCATTTATGAAATTCTGGAAGACCGCAGGAGCATTACACAACCCAAAGGGCATGACGAGGTATTCTAAATGACCTTCGGGGGGGCGTGTTAAACGCAGTCTTCCACTCATCCCCCTCTTTGAGGCGGATAAGGTTATACGCCCCCCGTAGATCAAACTTAGAGAACCATTGGGCCCCCTGAACCTGATTAAAGAGATCAGGAATCAAAGGAAGGGGATACTGGTTCCTTACAGTGACCTTATTCAAGTTACGGTAGTCAATGCATGGCCTAAGACCACCATCCTTCTTCCCTACGAAGAAGAAGCCAGCACCTACCGGAGAAGTAGAGGGGCGAATGTAACCCTTGGCCAGGCATTCCTGGATATACTCTCTCATGGCTTCACGTTCGGGACAAGAAAGATTAAATATCCTACCCTTAGGAAGCTTAGCTCCTGGTACCAATTCGATAGCGCAATCGTATTCTCTATGAGGAGGTAACACTTCGGAGGCCTCCTTAGAGAAAACATCAGCGAAGTCCTGAACAAACTGAGGTAGCGTGTTCACCTCCTCAGGGGGAGAAATAGAATTAACAGAAAAACATGACGTCAAGCATTCATTACCCCATTTGGTAAGCTCCCCAGTATTCCAGTCAAACGTGGGATTATGCAACTGCAACCAGGGAAGGCCTAAAACCAAATCGGACGATAATCCCTGCATCAACGGTACGAAGCACTGCTCCAAATGCATGGAGCCAACAAGGAGTTCGAAAACAGGGGTATGCTGTGTAAAATAACCATTAGCAAGAGGAGTGGAGTCGATACCCACTACCGGGACAGGTTTAGGCAAATCAATCAAAGGCATAGCTAGAGACATAGCAAATTCCACAGACATGATATTAGCAGAAGACCCTGAATCCACGAAGGCACTGCCGGTAGCAGACCTACCACCAAAAGAGGCCTGAAAGGGAAGCAAGATTTTATTACGTTTCATATTTACGGGAAATACCTGTGCGCCCAAGTGACCTCCCCAATGATCACTTAGTTGCGGAAGTTTTCCGGCTGCTTATTCTTACGCATAGGACAGGTGTTCACTTGATGCTTGTCATCCCCACAATAGAAGCAGAGACCATTCTTCCTGCGGAACTCTCTACGTTGTCGGGGGGACACGGAGGCCCCGAGTTGCATAGGTACCTCCGAGTCTTCCGTGGAAGAGCGAAGCAACGGGACCTCGGGTGGCATCATGGGGGAGTCAGAGGGGAAAACACAAAAAGTTCAAGCTGTCGTTCCCTGAGACGTCGGTCAAGTCGTACCGCTAAAGCCATAACCTGGTCTAGGGAGTCAGAAGAGGGATAGCTAACTAGCAGGTCTTTCAGGGCGTTCGACAGACCCAACCTAAACTGGCACCTTAAGGCAGGGTCATTCCACCGAGAAGCTACACACCACTTCCTAAAGTCAGAACAATACTCCTCAACAGGTCTCTTACCCTGACGTAAGGTCACCAGCTGACTCTCGGCAAAGGCAGTCCTGTCAGTCTCGTCATAAATGAGTCCGAGAGCAGAAAAGAAACGATCAACGGAGGAAAGTTCAGGGGCGTCAGGAGCCAAGGAGAAGGCCCACTCTTGGGGCCCTTCCTGGAGCCGGGACATAATTATACCCACCCGCTGGCTCTCAGAACCTGAGGAATGAGGCTTTAAGCCAAAGTAGAGCCTACAACTCTCCCGAAAGGGGAGAAAAGTCCTCCGGTCCCCTGAGAACCGGTCAGGCAACTTGAGGTGGGGTTCAAGAGGTGAGGTGAGGGAGGGGCACTACCATGGTAGCGTCAGGCTGGTTGACCCTCTGAGCCAGGGCCTAGACCTGTAGGGAGAGACCCTGCATTTGCTGGGCCAGGGTCTCAAGGGGGTCCATAGTAGTGTCAGGGAGCAGGGTAGACTAGGTATATGGGCTTGTGATTATGTAATGATGGGGGTAGGGAAACGGACAAGTGAGCCCTAATCTACCCGCCACTCTGTCCCTGCCTACTTGCAACGACCCGCCCTAGGCGACGGGGTACAACTGGGCGGCGGTCCCTACGCTCAGTAAGTGCACGAGACAAACAGACAAGGGAACACAAAGCAAAGGGAAAGGGGCAGTTGCCCACGGCAACACCGTGAGCAACAAGAGTGGTGAACGAGCCGAGTCAAACCAGGAGTGCACGAGGTACCAAACGCAGAGCAGGAGAGTAGTCAGTAAGCCAGGGTCAGTATGGAGCAGGATCAAATAATTAGAATCTGTAGCTGGGCCAGGAAACCACACGAGAAAAATCACAAGCAAAGGAGGAACAGGAAAGGCAGGTATAAATAGACAGAGGGCGGGAGCTAGCTCCGTCTGGCCAGGCTGCGATAGGTTCTCCCACTCCTAAGCCTGCCATCCTGAGTGGTGGAAGATGGAGTCAGTCTCAGAGACATAGACTCAGGTGCAGACTGATTACCTATGGGCGTATACACAGAAGTTGTGCCTGGCAGATCCTTTACGCCTTGACACGTGGGTGTTCTGACGTCACACTCCGTGTACCTGCTTTGAAGCTGATCCCATGCTTGGTCAATACTACCTGGTCCTGTACCGCAAACTGAACTGTAATGTACGGGTACAAGTAGACGAAGCAAGGAGGTCTGTGCTGGATCACCTTGCTGGGTGAGAAATATCAGGAACGTATCTCCCTTATTGACCTCGTTCTGAATAACGCAATTGGGACCTATTGTGTGGTTCACTGCGGGCTGGAAGTGGAGCTCCACCTTACACAAGTGGCTGGAATTGGATCATGCTGGTCGAATATGGAGAATGGAACTTAGATCTTTTTTCCCCCTAACTAAAAAAGATTTATTTCTAACAACTGGAGGTGTTTCTTGAAACACTTGTGTTCTTAAAAACGGCAAATGGACACATGCTCAACATCCCATCATTAAGGACATCTATTTGGCCGAATATACAACCTATATATCAATGGGGCCCCTTGATTGCAACAAAAAATAGATAAGTACACCTGGTTTGGTAGACAATCTTTATACCAGATTACTAAATATAATTATATTGTATTGTGTATCTTGTCTTGGATCCGTAATCAATAGGAATTTCTGATATGATTATCTTCTCAGCTGATCCTGTTATAAGATATTCCTTTAGCGATTTATATTGTATGTCTTTGACTCTTGTCCTTTGACTATGTTATCTATTTATATGGTGAATGGACTTGACTCTAATTTTAAATTAATTAATTAATAAATTTGTACTTATTCGATATCAAATTCTACCTAGAGTGTGCTAGTTTATGTCTAATATTGGTTTTTTGTTTTGTCTTTGTTTATACTCTGCTGTCCTGGAGGAAGTGAGGGTAATGCACTGGATAAAACTGCCCTGCTTTCTCTCTTCTAACTCCCCATGCTGCTTCATTGTCCTCCATTGTTTTTATTTTTTAGTGTTGTGCCCAGGAGGTGGGCCAGGAACCAATGTAGCTACATAGTTCTACTGCTGAAAAAATGTCCAAATTCAATCTTAATGTGTGAATACACCAGTGAAAGGGAACCGAAAACCTCAGCGAGCCATCTGCCAATTTATTCCATGGAAACTAAAAAAAATGTTTTTCCTAACCTGGCAGTAAGACCTGGTTCAGTCATACCTTTGCAGTGAGAATCCTATGGTGGGTCACAAATTACAATGACCACTGTGGCTAACGATGCGTTTTTGGACCTCAGGACCACATTTTGTGTTTTTAATCCTCATCATTCAAAAGCTCACAATTTTTTGTTTTTTTTGTTTACATAGTTAAATTATACCTTGTTTTTTTGTTTTGGTTTTTTAAACTTTTTTATGGGGGAATGCTAGACATTTGTGAAAAAATTACATTTGGACAATCTTTCTTTTGCTATTTTTTTAACAGTAAAATTGTAAATTTATTCTATGAGTTGTTCCTGTCAAAGGGTTTTCCAAGAATGTAATTCTGATGTCCTTTCCTTAGGATAGGCAATCGACATTTGATCGGTGGGAGTCGGACTGCAAGAAACCTCGCCGATCAGCTTCATTGGAGTGGTGTGTGCCTTTTACTGCAGCTCACAACAGCTCAGCCTCATTCAAGTGTCAGATATTGATGGCCCAGACTAAGAAAAGGTTATAAATATTTATAAAATTAAATATTTGTATATTCCTTGTTGCCATAGGGCCAAATTAATTTGGGGGCTTAAAGGGTTACTTCTTTCTAAGACATACACAGGATATGCTATAAATGTCTGAGAGATGTGGGTCCAAAATGGGCATCACCCGACCCCGTCCGGCGTGGTGAGGCCAGCGGCCGTGGCGTCCAAGCGAAGAATCAATGCAGAGGTGGCTACACTTGTGCACGTCTCTCTCCATTGATTCCTAGTCACAGAGCTGGGACCTGCTTCTATCAGACATTTAAGGCATATCCCATGGATATACCATAAATGTCTTAGATCGGAATACCCATATAAGATTTTTTAAATTTTAAGCCCTTTCAGATTTTTTTCAATCTATATTGCTCAATGCAGCCTCATTGACTTCGGGCAAAGTTGTTTGGGTATATCTGTCTTTCTGAGGCATTCAAAACCGTATATTGTTTATATTGTATTGTATAATTAAATAAATAGGTTATGTGCAAATAGGGATTTTAAATCAATTAAAATCTTAGGGTATGTGCACAGGACCAATTTTCAGGCGTAATGGAGGCGTTTTACGCCTCGAATTACGCCTGAAAAGACGGCTCCAATACGTCGGCAAACATCTGCCCATTGCTTGCAATGGGTCTTACGATGTTCTGTGCAGACGAGCTGTCATTTTACGCGTCGCTGTCAAAAGATGGCGCGTAAAATTACGGACGCGTGAAAGAAGTGCAGGACACTTCTTGGGACGCAATTGGAGCCGTTTTTCATTGTCTCCAATGAAGAACAGCTCCAATTACGTCCGTAAAAGACGCTGCGAAAAACGCGAGTACATGCAATTACATCTGAAATTCAGGAGCTGTTTTCTCCTGAAAACAGCTTCCTAATTTCAGACGTAATTGGCGTTGTCGTGTGCACATACCCTTACAATATTTTTTGCTATTATGTTGTTCATCAAACACCAAAAGTAAATTTACCAACAGCTACTCATTCCCGTTCAAGTGTCAGATATTGATGTCTTGTCCTAAGGGTAGGCCATCAATATTACAATACTAGAAAGAACCCTTTAAAAACTCCTTTAAAATGATACCAAATATGTGTATATCCCTTGCTGCAATAGGGCCAAATACATTTTGGCCCTAAAAGGGTTATTCCCATCTAAGAAATGTATGGGATATGGCATAAATGTTTGATAGATTCGGGTCCCAGCTCGGAGACCTGCACCTATCTCTGGTATGGGGACCAAGCGAAAAATCATTGGAGAGTTGGCCACACATGTGTGCGGCTTCCTCCATGGATTACTATGGGAGTTACAGAAACAGCCGTGCAAGCAGGCTCGGCTGTCTCTGTAACTCCCATAAGAATTAAAGTTGTTTTCACTATTTAGTTCATGGTACAATACACATGTGCTGCCACCTCTCTACTGTCTCTTCGCTTGGATGCGGCAGCTGCTTCATCAGGCGGCACTAGGGTCAGGTTACCCCTGTTCATCGAGATAAGTGTGGGTCAAAAAGCTTAGAGCCGCATCCCTGTTGGTATGCAATAAATGTCGTGTATGGTGATACCCCTTTAAGGCCAGAACGATTTTTAGCCCTCAGTGTTCCAGCTATTTAAAAAAAATTCTCCGACTACATTGCTCAATGCCGCCTCATTTTCTTTGTCAAAAGTTGTCGGGTCCTTTTATGTAATTCTGAGACATGTAATATGGTATATTGTTTATCACGTATTGTACCATGAAATAAATAGTGAAAACAATTACAATCATACAATGTTTTTTGCTCCTTTTTTATGTTGTTCATCAAACACCAACAGTAAGTTGGTAAATCTCTTATACTGGTTGTAACGTTTAAAGTCCTAACAAACGTGCATATTCCTAGTTGCCGTAGTTACGCTAATCATTTATTAAAAGTAGGTATATTTTAGTATAGTCATGTTTTTTCCCTTTTTGTTTTCTTTATTTAATTAGTTACTAATGTATGATTTTATTTTTTAGCACTGTAAAAAAGGAACTTTTTATCATAGGTTACTATTTCATAACCTTAACATAGAAATATAGATCTGAGCTGGCTTAACAACAGGCACTGTCACTTAACAGCCCTGGGGTCCTTGCCAAGGCTCAAGGCCGTCCAATCACAGAAGGAATCCCAGACAATCAACCTCTTTTGTCTCCCGGCTAAATGTGACGGCCAGTTCTGACCTCTGACTGCGGAATTTAATGGGTTAGCAAGGATGTACAACTGTATGTGCATCTGTATCTGTGTATATATATATATATATATATATATATATATATACACTACCTTTCAAAAGTTTGGGGTCACCCAGACAATTTGGTGTTTTCCATGAAAACTCACACTTATATTTATCAAATGAGGTGCAAAATGACTAGAAAATATAGTCAAGACATTGACAAGGTTAGAAATAATGATTTTTATTTCAAATAATAATTTTCTCCTTCAGACTTTGCTTTCGTCAAAGAATGCTCCATTTGCAGCAATTACAGCATTGCAGACCTTTGGCATTCTAGCTGTTAATTTGCTGAGGTAATCGGGAGATTTTTTTCACCCCATGCTTCCAGAAGCCCCTCCCACAAGTTGGATTGGCTTGATGGGCACTTCTTGCGTACCATACGGTCAAGCTGCTCCCACAACAGCTCTATGGAGTTGAGATCTGGTGACTGCGCTGGCCACTCCATTACAGATAGAATACCAGCTGCCTGCTTCTTCCCTAAATAGTTCTTGCATAATTTGGAGGTGTGCCTTGGGTCATTGTCCTGTTGTAGGATGAAGTTGGCTCCAATCAAGCGCTGTCCACAGGGTATGGCATGGCATCGCAAAATGGAGTGATAGCCTTCCTTATTCAAAATCCCTTTTACCTTGTACAAATCTCCCACTTTACCAGCACTAAAGCAACCCCAGACCATCACATTACCTCCACCATGCTTGACAGATGGCATCAGGCACTCTTCCAGCATCTTTTCAGTTATTCTGCGTCTCACAAATGTTCTTCTGTGTGATCCAAACACCTCAAATTTCGATTCGTCTGTCCATAACACTTTTTTCCAATCTTCCTCTGTCCAATGTCTGTGTGCTTTTGCCCATATTAATCTTTTCCTTTTATTAGCCAGTCTCAGATATGGCTTTTTCTTTGCCACTCTGCCCCGAAGGCCAGCATCCCGGAGTCGCCTCTTCACTGTAGACGTTGACAGTGGCGTTTTGCGGGTACTATTTAATGAAGCTGCCAGTTGAGGACCTGTGAGGGGTCTATTTCTCAAACTAGAGACTCTAATGTACTTGTCTTGTTGCTCAGTTGTGCAGCGGGACCTCCCACTTCTCTTTCTACTCTGGTTAGAGACTGTGTGTGCTGTCCTCTGAAGGGAGTATTACACAACGTTGTAGGAAATCTTCAGTTTCTTGGCAATTTCGCATGGAATAGTCTTCATTTCTAAGAACAAGAATAGACTGTCGAGTTTCACATGAAAGCTCTCTTTTTCTAGCCAATTTGAGAGTTTAATCGAACCCACAAATGTAATGCTCCAGATTCTCAACTAGCTCAAAGGAAGGTCAGTTTTATAGCTCCTCTAAACAGCAAAACTGTTTACAGCGGTGCTAACATAATTGCATAAGGGTTTTCAAGTGTTTTATAATCATCAATTAGCCTTCTAACACAGTTAGCAAACACAATGTACCATTAGAACACTGGAGTGATGGTTGCTGTAAATGGGCCTCTATATACCTATGTAGATATTGCATTAAAAACCAGACGTTTGCAGCTAGAATAGTCATTTAGCACATTAACAATGTATAGAGTGTATTTCTGATTAATTTAATGTTACCTTCATTGAAAAAAACGGTGCTTTTCTTTCAAAAATAAGGAAATTTCTAAGTGACCCTAAACTTTTGAACGGTAGTGTGTATATACACATATACTTCTCTCAAGGTGGAAAGCCTGAATCAGTGTGTAATGAGACAACTTCCTATCATGCATACTTGTGCTGTCTTGAGGTTTTGCCAGCTCCGCTGACAGCTGATCCTGCCCGGACATAAAGTTAGGCTGGGTTCACACGACCTATTTTCATACGTAAACGAGGCGTATTATGCCTCGTTTTACGTCTGAAAATAGGGCTACAATACGTTGGCAAACATCTGCCCATTCATTTGAATGGGTTTGCCGACGTACTGTGCAGACAACCTGTCATTTACGCGTCGTCGTTTGACAGCTGTCAAACGACGACGCGTAAAAATACAGCCTCGTCAAAAGAAGTGCAGGACACTTCTTTCATACGTAATTTGAGCCGTTCTTCATTGAACTCAATGAAGCACAGCTCAAAATTTACGGCTGTCAGAGAAGCCTCGCAAAATGCGAGGAGAAACATTTACGTCTGAAACGAGGCAGCTGTTTTCTTCTGAAAACAGTCTGTCTTTTCAGACGTAAAAGCCTGCTACCGTGTGCACATACCCTAATACTTAAAGGGGTACCTGGTTTCATGCAAATGAAGTTTTAAGGGGTTGTCTAATGTGGATAACGTTCTTCATATGAAAGCTTCCCAAGTGATCAGCTGATCGTTGCTGGTAACACCTCTTTGTAGTCACTCTGCTGTGGAAGTCTTGAGGGTCTTCAGTGACATCCATAGGCCCTGTTGGGACAACCCCTTTGATCATTGCATAAGAAAAGTCACAAAAGCTTCTAATATACTCTGTTTTCAATTTCTCTCCACTTTCAATGCTGAAAACCTGTACAAAACTGGGACTTCTCACAGCTAATAGTTAGCTACAATTGTATACAGCCTAGGTAATCTACAGTATATATGCTTCAAACAGGTTGATCTCCAGGCTGATGCATTTTACCTAGACTGATACATTCTAGCGAACAAAGAGCATAAGGAATAGATTTGTGCTGCTGATGTGTTTATTTTACAGAGAATTAGGGTATGTTCACACGCTTAACAAAAAACGTCTGAAAATACAGAGCTGATTTCAGAGAAAACAGCCTCTGATTTTCAGGCGTATTTGAAGCTCAAAATGAAATTTGGAGCTTCTTTTGAGGCTTCTTTTCAGACATTTTTTGAGGCGTTTTTCATAGTGTTCAATGGAAAATCAGCTCCAAAAAACGCCTCAAGAAGTGACATGCTACTTCTTTTTACAAAGCGTCTTTTTACGCTCTGTTTTTTGACAGCGACGCGTAAAATTAGGCTGGGTTCACGCAACCTATTTTCAGACGTAAACGAGGCGTATTATGCCTCGTTTTACGTCTGAAAATAAGGCTACAATACGTCGGCAAACATCTGCCCATTCATTTGAATGGGTTTGCCGATGTACTGTGCAGACAACCTGTCATTTACGCGTCGTCGTTTGACAGCTGTCAGGGTATGTTCACACGGCGGGGGTCCGTAACGGCTGAAATTACGGGGATGTTTCAGCCTGAAAACATCCCCGTAATTTCAGCCGTACCGGCATGTGCAGGCGCTTGAACGCCGCGTCAATTACGGCCGTAATTAGCGCTGCTATTCATTGGAGTCAATGAATAGCGGCTCCAATTACGGCCAAAGAAGTGACAGGTCACTTCTTCTACGCGGGCGTCTATTTACGCGCCGTCATTTGACAGCGGCGCGTAAATATACGCCTCGTGTGAACAGACAAACGTCTGCCCATTGCTTTCAATGGGCAGATGTTTGTCAGCGCTATTGAGGCGCTATTTTCGGGCGTAATTCGGGGCAAAAACGCCCGATTTACGTCCGTAAATAGGCCGTGTGAACATACCCTCAAACGACGACGCGTAAAAATACAGCCTCGTCAAAAGAAGTGCAGGACACTTCTTTCAGACGTAATTTGAGCCGTTCTTCACTGAACTCAATGAAGCACAGCTCAAAATTTACGTCTGTCAGAGAAGCCTCGCAAAATGCGAGGAGGAGCTTTTACGTCTGAAACGAGGCAGCTGTTTTCTCCTGAAAAAAAGTCTGTCTTTTCAGACGTAAAAGCCACTGCTCGTGTGCACATACCCTAAAGGCTCGTGGGATCAGAACATCGTAATTCCCATTGAAAGCAATGGGCAGATGTTCGTAGGTGTATTAGGGGCGTTTTTTCAGGCGTAATTCGAGGCGTAAAACGCCTGAATTACGTTTGTAAATAGGCCATGTGAACATACCCTTACAGGTTTTGTAAGGGTATGTTCACACGGCAGCGTCCGTAACGGCTGAAAATACGGTGCTGTTTTCAGGAGAAAACAGCACCGTAATTTCAGCCGTAATGTCATGTTGAGGCGCTATTTCGCTGCATCCATTACGGACGTAAATGGAGCTGTTTTTCCATGGAGTCAATGTAAAACGGCTTCATTTACGTTTGAAGAAGTGACAGGCACTGCTTTGACGCGGGCGTCTTTTTAACGCCCCGCCTTTTGACAGCGGGGCGTAAAAAAAATTACCGTCTGCACAGAACATCGTAAGACCCATTCTAATGAATGGGCAGATGTTTGCCGACGCTTTGGAATCGCTATTTCGGACGTAATTCGGGGCAAAAACGCCCGAATTACGTGCGTAAATAGTGTGTGTGAACATACCCTAAAGGTTTTTAGCCTCTAGATGTAAACAAGAATGTTCCCATTCACCAACAGCAAACAGAGATCACAAAAAAGTTTTCACCTTTACTTTCATGATATGATTAAGATTTATTTACACAAAACTGGAAAATCTTGTTCACTGCTTGTTGGTGTCGGCTGCTTACTCGTAACCCCTTAGTGACATGCCTATTTTAAACCTTAATGACCAAGCTATTTTTTACGTTTTTCCATCGTCGCATTCTAAGAGCTATAACTTTTTTCTTTTTACCTCGACATAGCTGTATAAGAACTTGTTTTTTGTGGAACAAGTTGTAGTTTTTAATGGCACCATATTGGGGTATATATAATTTAGTGATCCATTTTTATTAACTTTTTTTGGGGCATAAAAGAAAAAAAATACAGCATTTTTGCCACTTTTTTTTTGCGTCTTTAATTTACTCCGTTTACCGTGTGGTATAAATAACATAATAACTTTATTCGGCGGGTCGTTACGATTGCGACGATACCAAATTTATATAGTTTTCTTTCAAAATTATGTGTTTTTGTGTCTCCATATTTGAAGAGCTATAACCTTTTTATTTTTCTGCCGATGCAGCTGTATGAGCGCTTTTTTTTTCCCCGGGACCACTTGTAGTTTCTATCTGTACCATTTTGGAGTACATGCGACTCTTCTATCACTTTTTATTACATTTTTTTGAAGGCAGGATGAACAGAAAACAGCAATTCTGGCATTGTTTTTTGATTTTTTTTACTGCGTTCACCGTGCGGGTTAAATAACGTAATATCTTTATAGTTGGGTTCGTTACAGATGCGGAAATACCAAATATATGTAACTTTTTTTCATAATAAAGCATTTTGTAAGGGCAAAAACTATATATATATATTTTTTTCACTTATTAAGGGCATGTTCACACGTGGCGGAATTGCTGTGGAATTCCGCTGCAGACAGTCCGCAGTGGAATTCTTCAGCAGCCGTTTTTTACATTTGTTTCAATACATTTTTAGGCAAGTTAGTTCAGACATTGTGGGAAACTCCTCTGCGGACCATAGGCTGCGGTGCGGAATTTTCCCTCCGCAGCATGCACTGTCTGTGGCGGAGAAGAAGCAGAATTTCACTGCGGATTTCAGCCTTTGCAATGCTAAAATTAACATCTGTGGCAAGTCCGCTGTCTTTTCTGCAACGTCTGAATTACCTGTCAAATATGCAAATGTTGGTGCAGATTCATTGCGTAATTGCCCCAAATCTGCACCAACATTTGCAGCGAAAAAACTCCGCCACATGTGGACATGCCCTTATTAATAACTGTATTAAACTTTTTTTTTTCTTTACTAGTTCCACGAGGGGACTTCAGTATCATCCGATCACTTTTAGGGTTTGTTCACACTGCCAAATTTCAGACGTATACGAGGCGTATTATGCCTCGTTTTACGTCTGAAAATACGGCTCCAATACGTCGGCAAACATCTGCCCATTCATTTGAATGGGTTTGCCGACGTACTGTGCAGACGACCTGTTATTTACGCATCGTCGTTTGACAGCTGTCAAACGACGACGCGTAAAAATACAGCCTCGTCCAAAGAAGTGCAGGACACTTCTTTGGACGTTTTTGGAGCTGTTTTCTCATAGACTCCAATGAAAACAGCTCCAAAAACGGACGTAAAAAACGCCGCGAAAACGTCGGGAAAACGCAGCGAAAAATGCGAGTTGGTAAAAAACGTCTGAAAAGCAGGGTCTGTTTTCCCTTGAAAACAGCTCTGGATTTTCAGACGTTTTTGTTGACTACGTGTGAACATACCCTTATAATACACTGTAATACTTCTGTATTGCAGTGTATTACTGCCTGTCCGTTTACAACAGGCATCTGCTAGGTCATGCCAGAGGCATGGCCTAGCAGAGGCATCCACTACAGGCAGACCTGGGGGCCTTCATTAGGCTCCCTGCTGCCATAAAAGACACTGGCGCCCTGCGATCTCATAGCAGGGTGCCAGTGGGGGGAGAGAGGGAGCTCCCTCTCTCCAAAACCACTTAGATGCGGCGCCCGCTATTGAGCGCCGCATCTAAGGGGTTAAACGGGCAGATTTTGATCCGCCCGCTCGAGCAGCGATGCCCCAAGTTCTCAGCTACCGGAGGTAGCTGAGAACAGGGAGTTGTAACTGCTCCCGGCGCCGCAGATTTATTCTGATGCAGTGCCGTGAAAAGGCGTATGCATCAGAATAAAGCCCGTTAGTGGCCGCCGTGAAAAGGCGTATTGGCGGTCACTAACGGGTTAAGGCCAATTTACACATACCAATATATCACCGAGAAACGATAGTTGGTTTGAAAAAAGTGGCCGATGATCTGATCTAAGTAGCCTCCCCGGTCTTTACCTTTAACTCCTATACAGGAACCTGGTCTTCGCTGCGGGGAGGCTACCTGGTAGCTACCTCTTGAGGTGGTCCTGGCCAAACAGACTAGACACAGGCACTGGCAAATACCTTGAAGGATGGAAGTAGACAGCGGATAATTAGTCCCAGGTCAATAGTGGATAGCTGGTCACAAGCAGGTAGCTGGACGCAGGCAGGTGGCTGGATACAGGCAGTTAGCAAGTTGCTGGACACTGGCAGATAACAAGTGCAGACAGGATACAGCCTGATACAGGCTGACCACAGAAAGCAACAGCGGACTGGATGCAGGCTGGCAACGGACAACTGGATACAGGCTAAAAACCGATAGCAACAGCAGACGGGAAACAGGCTGGTAACAGACAACTGGATACAGGTTGATAGCTGGTAGCAATAGCAGACATGATGCAGGTGCATACAGGAACCTTCGCTGAATAACACTAGGTTGTTCCAATATTGCTGAGGCACCTGGTGGATAGTGAAGGTGCCTTACATTTTCCTGGGGAGCAACAGGGATTGGCGAGACACTATTGAATTTCGCGCGAGTGGGGAGCACAGTCAGATGCTGGCAGCCTGGAGGATGGACAGGCTGCCGGACAAGGTATGAGACCCGATGGCTGGGACCGCTGGAAGGAACAATAAGCTCCAACTGGTTCCAAGTGAATAAAAATAATAATGTGTAACATTCTTTACTTACTATTCAAATTCTGCACAAATCACATGTTGTACATGGACACATGACCAAGGCAGACAAAGGCTATGGCCAGCAATTGTCAATACGTCATCACAACTATCATACATACTTTGAAAAATGTATTTGCGTATTTAATTGTACTAGTAATTGTCACGGAGCGGGTTAGTGGACCCACTAGGCCGTACCGCCGCAGCGGGGAGGCAGCTGGCCAAACAACAGGACACCCCAGAAATACAATGTCCCGCACAAGGGTACCTGAATAGTCCAGATGGTGGCCGCAGCTCTGGCACAGATGAGATGGGTGCAGCAGATGGCGCCAAACGTGGCGGATGACACAGGAGCCGCAAGTCGCGCCAGACGTGGCGGATTTCTCCGGACGTGGCAGATAACACAGGACGTGGCGGATTCCTCCGGACGTGGCAGATTCCTCTGGACGTGGCAGATGACACAGGACGTGGCGGATTCCTCCAGACGCGGCAAATGACACAGGACGTGGCGGATTCCTCCAGACGTGGCAGATGACACAGGACGTGGCAGATTCCTCTGGACGTGGCAGATGACACAGGACGTGGCAGATTCCTCTGGACGTGGCAGATGACACAGGACGTGGCACGACTTGATACTAGGGCAAAGCACGGGAAACAGGAACGGGGAACAAGGTACGGGTAACAACAGGAACGGGAAACACTAAGGGACCATTTGCAAGACAGACTGGGAAAACTAACAACGCTCAGGCATCGAACTAGGGGGCTGGACCCCTCTTATAGCTCAGGGTACTCACGGGTCAAAGGTCGTTCAAGATGTCCGGTGCGCGCGCTGCCCCTTTAAGAGCGGGGGCGAGCGTGCGCGCGCACCCTGCGGGCTCCGGCGGAGGTGAGTGGATGCAAGCGCTGGAGTCTCCTGAGGAGGAGGCTGGGGCCAGCGCTTTCCGACTCGTGGCTGCGGCTGTCAGTGGGAGGCTGGAGCTGACAGCCCGCAGCCACGGACATTACAGTAATACAGCACAGTATAGGACCTCCATTTACATATTACAAATCACCCATTATTACGTGCAGTTCTCATACAGCCAGCTCTGTATCTTTTATTATATCTTTATCTACCAGTTTGGTTATTCCCAACTTGAAGATTCCCTGCATGTGGGGGGTCAAGAAAAACGTCTTCCTTATTGCATGTTGTGACAACATTGTCACCTTAATAAGATGCCAAGACCACAACTATACTGTAGCCTCCTGTATCTGCATCTATCAAACTTGAAGTGACACATCCATTTAATTTAACCTTGAGAGACTCCAGACTAGCAGCATTGGTCACTGGAGTCTCCTGTTGATCTCTTGCTCATTAAATTGCACGCTGCTAATCACAAATCTGGGAGATTATTAATATTGGCGGGAGCTGGAGATATTGCTCTATGAACTATTTTTGTGACATTTTTATATAGGTTAACGTGAACTTTAGATGCTTATTTGTTGTAAATTGTAATTATTTGTTACATGTTGATTCATACAAATCAGATTTTATGAAATATTGACATGCATATTAAGGTGCTTAGAATATTATTGAAATCTAGTGTTTCAAGAGTGATATATAAAAAATTTCGGAATACCAGGGCACATATGTTTGCTGAGTGAAGTTCTCATATGACTTATCAATAGTTACATTTATGTATCTTAAGAAATGCAAATATATTTATGTATATATATATATATATATATATATATATATATATATATATATATATATATGTATATATTTACTGTATATTTAAATGTAAATATTTGCAACATTTTACAATTCAGAATATAATTGAAATAGCAACTGTCGCGAAGGGTTCGTGGACCCACTGGGCTGTGCCGTCTTGGCGGTATGGCAGCTGGCCAACAGGACGCAGGTCAAAGTCTATAGTTCGTATAGGGTACCTGTGGCAGCTCGGACAGTAGCGAGGCAGGCTAGTCAGGAACTTGGCAGCAGGTGGACGTCAGGTGTGGAGAGGCAGGTCAGGCGTGGAATACAGCACAGCACGGCTACAGCAAGCACGACACTAGATTCAGGATACAGAAACAGGAACAGGAAACCACTGGGAGCAGGAAACACTAGGGGGCCATTTGCAAGACAGACTAGGGATACAACAACAAAGTTCAGGCATAGAACTAGGGGGCGGGACCCCTCTTATAGTCCAGAGTAGTCACAGGTCAAAGGTCAGGAACGAGGTCCGGTGCGCATGCTGCCCCTTTAAGAGCGGGTACGAGCGCGCGCGCACCCTACGGGATCCGGCATTGGTGAGTAGACGCGAGCGCTGGCTTCTCCTGAGGAGGAGGCTGGGGCCAGCGCTTGCCGACTCGTGGCTGCGGCTGTCAGCGGAGGTATGGAGCTGACAGCCCGCAGCCACGGACATGACAGCAACAGTGGGAAAAAAATAAACAAAAAATTCTAAGGAAAATTCAACTATAAGGTAGATAGTAAATACAAAGAAGACGAGCAAGAGAAAATCACCACCAACCACTGACTTTTGCTTCAGGTGAGGGTCTAGGCCTAACTGCCCCTCTCTGGCAGTTTTAACTCTCTCAGGGACCCTTTTGGATTAGCCGTGCAATATTAGGTAGTGTAAGGGGCTGACCACTCCCCCCATTTTCGAACTTGAGTAATAAAAGGTACTATAAGAAAAGTCTGCCACGGTTGAGGAAAGATAGCTGTGTAAGAAAACCCATTTAGCAACCAGTTGCACAATGTAAATGAGAATGGGAGTACTTCTATATACACCGTGTTCCAAATTATTATGCACATTGGATTTAAGTGTCATAAACATTTAATTATTAGTTTTTCAATTAAACTCATGGATGGTATTGTGTCTTAGGGCTCTTTGGATCATTGTAATCAATCTCAGACACCTGTGATAATTAGTTTGCCAGGTGTGCCCAATCAAAGGAAAACTACTTAAGAAGGAAGTTGCACATTATTAAGCAGGCCACAGGCTTCAAGTAATATGGGAAAGAAAAAGGATCTCTCGGCTGCCGAAAAGCGTGAAATAGTGCAATACCTTGGACAAGGTATGAAAACATTGGATATTTCAAGAAAACTTAAGCGTGATCATCGTACTGTGAAAAGATTTGTGGCTGATTCAGAGCACAGACGGGTTCGTTCAGATAAAGGCATAATGAGGAACGTTTCTGCCAGACAAATTAATAGGATTAGGAGAGCAGCTGCTAAAATGTCATTGCAAAGCAGCAAACAGGTATTTGAAGCCGCTGGTGCCTCTGGAGTCCCGCGAACCTCAAGGTGTAGGATCCTCCAGAGGTTTGCAAGTGTGCATAAAGCTATTATTCGGCCACCCCTAAACAATGCTCACAAGCAGAAATGGTTGCAGTGGGCTCAGAGATACATGAAGACTCATTTTCAAACCGTGTTGTTTACTGATGATTGCGGTGCAATCCTGGATCGTCCAGATGGATGGAGTAGTGGATGGTTGGTGAATGGCCACCATGTCCCAACAAGGCTGCAATGTCAGCAAGGAGGTGGCGGGGTTTTGGGATGTTTTGGGCTGGAATCATGGGGAGAGAGCTGGTAGGCCCCTTTAGGGTCCCTGACGGTGTGAAAATGACCTCTGCAAAGTACGTAGAGTTTATGACTGACCACTTTCTTCCGTGGTACAAGAAGAACCGTGCCTTCCGTAGCAAAATTATCTTCATGCATTTGCATCGACTATTTAGGAAAATCAGCGAAAAATAACATTTGCATAATAATTTGGAACGCGGTGTAGTGGAAAAGTAGAGGATGAAACTCCAAAGGCAATGGAATGGACCAGTGGATATCAAAGTATGCAATATCTGAGACAATTTCCTCTCAAAATTGTCTCACCCTTGAGCATGTCTTTTGTAAAACATAAAGAAAAGATTAAGATAAAAAGTACAAAAAATACAGTTAAGTCATTAACCCTGTTACTGATCGCCCACAGACGATAAACGTCCGGGCAGTCCACACTTTAGGCCTTATTCACACGAACGTGTGCGTTTTGCGCGTGCAAAAAACGCAGCATTTTGCGCGCGTTGCAGTTCCGTGTGTCATCAATGAATGGTGCGTGGCTGCGTGATTTTCACGCATATGCCATCCTTATGACACGCGGTTTTGATGTTTAGAAAAAGAAATGAAGGAAGTGCTTTTATTTTTTCCTTAATTTATTTATCTACTGTTGTGCGAATCACGCGCGACACACGCAAGTGCTTCCGTGTGCTGCGTGTGATTTTCACGCACCATTGACTTTAATGTGTGATGCGCGAGAAACGCCCAAGTATAAGACATGACGTGAGTTTTACGCAGCGGACACACGCTGCGTGAAAATCACGGCATGCCTGAACAGCCTCATTGATTAACATAGGTCCGTGCGATGCGCGTGATTTTCACACGCGTATCACGGATGTTAAACACGTTCATGTGAATAGGGCCTAACTCTGCAAGGACGTTCCAGAACATCCTGCAGTTAGCTGGTTTGCCACTCCCCAGCGGCATTTAGCTCTGTGATACATGCGATATAGCTGTCTCACGGAGCTTCAACCGGAGACCACTCAACCTGTCACATCGATCACATTACTCCTCTTACGTGCTGACTGTGAGGTGCTTTGTTGTACAGTTGTCTCTAGAGAGCTGTATTACGGAGCTTTCTCCCAGCGCCCGATCTCCAGTCATGTGATCGCTGTGACAGGATGTCACAGCGATCACAGAAAAGTTTTTTCAGGAAATAACAAACTTTTTCATTATTTGTATCTTCTCCCTCTCTGGCAGGCTGCCGGAGAGGGAGAAGAGTAAGTTATTTAAAACACACACACACTTTTTTTTCTTTCAGTAAAGATATTTTTTCAACAAATATACTTATCTGTCTATCTATCTATGTATCTGCTACACGGCAACTTTGGCGCGACACAGGTCGCCTGTCCAAAGATTGCTACCGTTTGTCCCGTAGCCTACATAGCAAGTAATAAAAGCCAATGTGGTATTGTCACGATGCGCAAGTTGTCGCGACATGACTGTTGCAAGAAATCCGAACTGTCATGTTGCAGTTACTTGCAGGTTGCAATGCGACCACATTGACTTTCATTACTTACGGTGTACGCTACGGGACATAGAGATTTTTGGCTGTGTGACCTAAGTCGTGGCCAACTCACCATGTAGCCCCAGACTTAGGGTGATTTTACATGTGGCGGATTCGCTGCAGATTTTACCTGCGGATTTGCGCAGGTAAAGTCTGAAGGGGCCACAGCGCTCGTACGAGTGCTCCTTTCTCTTCAGTCCTGTCACTGCTTACGCTGTGAATCGTGGAAACACTTGTAGCGGCAGTACACAGTATTACAGCCTTCTCCCATTCTAGTGTATACTTTAATAGTGTGTCCGCAATTCACAGTGTGAGCAGTGACAGTAATGAAGAGAAAGAAGCAATCGTACAAGTACTGCGGCACCTTCAAAACAGATGATCGGCGAGGGTGATGGGAGTCGGACCCCGACCGATCAGATATTGAAGGTAGGCCATCATTTTTTGGTACTGGGAAGTAACAGTGTTTTGGCTCTTCACAACATCTCTAATGGTCGTATGGTGTCCTCAAACCAGCTTTGGAAAATTTGCTCTCCAAAAGCCAGTCTGCGCACCATTCATTGTAAGCTCCACCTTGCGCCCAGCGTGTAAGACATACACACATATTTGGTATTGTTAAAGATGGCAGAAGTTGCCAAATATGTATTTAGTCGTGTTTACCCAGTGGCATGCACCAGATGTAAAAAAAAAACATCACCTAAAATTACATATGCACATTTTATTTTATTTTTTTCCCGTTTTTCCTTTTACATTTTTTAAAAAGTAAAATATATCTATTTTTTTTTTACACAATATAGAAGCCCAATATGTTATGAGAAAAACAAGACCAAATACATGAAGATTGAAAGAGTAATACAAGAATAATTCGCTTTTAATTTGGCACATGGCTAAAACTTTAATATGGGCCTGGTCAGGAAGTGGGGTAAAGCCTCTGGTCAGGAAGTGGTTAAAGAGGTTTCAGCATATTAACCCTTTCAGGACTAAGACATTTATTGCTTTTTCATTTAAATATTTTACTCCCCACCTTCCAAGAGCCTTAACTTTTTTTATATTACCGTCAATGGAGTGGTGTGAGGGCTTATGTTTTGCGGGAGGAGTTGTAGTTTCTATTGGCACCATTTAAAGTACCATAAAATGTACTGGGAAACTAAAAAAAAACTTCTTTGCAGTCTGAAGTTGGAAAAAAAACTGTGATTCCTTCATTGTTTTTGGGTTTCGTTTTTACGGCTTTCACCATGCAGTAAAAATGACAACTTACCTTTATTCTGCGGCTCAATACGATTACAGTGATACCAAATTTATATATTATTTTTAGATATTGTACTACTTTTCCAAAGAAAAACGATGTTAACATTTTTTTGGGGTTTCACCACATTTCGAGAGCCATAACTTTTTTATTTTTTCATCGATTGGGGGCTTATTTTTTCCAGGACGAGCTTCAGTTTTTAATCGTACCATTTTTTGGTACATACAACTTTTTGATCACTGCACTCGGCAATCGTCCGGCGCTTAATCTAGCTAGGAGTCTCAAAGTCGGCACGGAGAGAGTCACGGGTATTATGGTCCGAGTCCGGTCACTCCCGATCACAGAAGCATGCTGTCAGCTCAGAATAATGGCAGGATGTGTAACGGTCCCCTGGAGAGAAGCTCAAACGCGTCCGACCATCTTGACTGCTAGCCACGCCTCTATCTTGATGGCCTTTGAAACAGCTGATTGACACTGCATGCTGTTATTTAGTTTATGATCTACAAGTACACCCAGATCCTTCTCAACAAGTGACTCCCTCAGTGTAGCTCCCCCTAGGACATATGATGCATGCAGGTTGTTTGTACCCAGATGCATACCCTTACATTTATCCACGTTAAACCTCATTTGCCAACTGGATGCCGAAGCACTTAGTGTGTTCAAATCAGCTTGTAATTTACGAACATCTTCCATAGACTGAACAATACTACATAGATTGGTGTCAGCTTCAAAAATATAAATAGTACTATTAATCCCATTCTCTATATCATTAATAAAAAGGTTGAATAATAGTAGTCCCTGCGCGGAACCCCGGGGTACACCACTTATAACCGGGTACCATTCAGAGTAGGAATCATTGACCACAACTCTCTGGATACGGTCCTTGAGCCAATTCGCAATCCAATTACAAACTATACTTTCTAAACCTATATTCCTTAATTTACCCATTAGACGTCTATGAGGGACAGTGTCAAATGCCTTTGCAAAGTCCAAAAACACTATATCTACAGCGGCCCCTCTGTCTAGGCTTCTACTCACCTCTTTATAAAAACAATTCAGGTTGGTTTGACAACTTCTTTCCTTAGTAAAACCGTGCTGGCTGTCACTTCTAATACTATTTATTGTCACATACTCCTGTATATAGTCACTCAATAGCCCAACATTTTTCCCATGATTGATGTTAAGCTTACCGGTCTATAGAGAAAAGAAGTACTATGCACACCAATATGGATTTATTTATCCAAACGTTACCCGCCAATCTTGCAGCGCCATCCACGCAGGACCAGCATTGACTAAAGTGCCTGAGGAAGGTCAAGGTGTTGACCGAAACGTCGCACTGTCACTGGCTACAAATAAATAAATTATTTGTTTGGATAAATAACTCCATATTGGTGTGCATAGTACTTCTTTTCTCTACTGGATCGGGTTGGGGCCCTACTCATGCACTCACACCATTACCTAGTGCTATCCGAACCTTGTAACTAAGCTTACTGGTCTATAATTACCCGGGGAAGACCTAGAACCCTTTTTGAAAATAGGCACCACATTTGCCCTGCGGCAGTCCCTTGGCACGATACCGGTCACTAGAGAATCTCTGAATATTAGGAAGAGGGGGGACAGAAATAACTGAACTAAGCTCTTTAAGAACTCTAGGGTGTAACCCATCTGGTTCCGAGGCCACTTGCACATTTATTTTATTTCAATTTTCTTGGACCATATCTACATTCAGCCAATTCAGTATATTAATTGATGTATTAACAGCACTGGCATCGGCTATATAAGCTGCTTTCTTCTGTTGTATATACAGAGCTAAAGAACCCATTTAGTAACTCTGCCTTCTCTTGATCCCCTGTTACCAACTCCCCATTACCACTATTTAGGGGTCCTACATGTTCAGACCTTGTTTTTTTTGCATTTATATACTTGAAGAATTTTTGGGGATTTGCTTTGCTATCATTGGCTACCTGCCTTTCATTTTGTATTTTTGCTAATTTTATTACTTTTTTGCAGATTTTATTAAGCTCTTTATAATTAACAAAGACTACATCTATACCCTCAGATTTGTATTTTTCAAATAATCTGCAGAATACATTTTGTACCCCAATGAAAAATTAGCCCAGTGCTCTAGGAAACCAAACCTGCTCCTATACACCAAGACTTAAGCCATGGATTTAACTCCACTACTATTCAGTTAGGCCCAGGGGAGGGTCACTGCAGAAAAAGCTATAATAGCCGGACTACTGTGTTGGGTTCACCCCAAATTGGAATTTAAATGTTTCACTTGGAAATTAGGTCCGTTCACCAAGTGATAGCCCATCCAATCTCCCAGGGAAACCGAACAGAGTTCCAATATATAGGTCATAGATTACAGACAAAGATAATGTACAAAGCTAAACTCCATTTAAATAACATCATGAGCAAATTCAACCAAACAGTGAAAACCAATATAAAGGGATTCTTTGCGGAGTAGCTTCAATGATATGTATTTTCAATTCAATACAGATGCCCCAACACTCAAGTCCAGCTTGATTGTAACATATAGATGTATGTAGCAATCCTCCGTTCTTATAAACAAATAGGCGTTTTTATCCAAATGATGGTATATTGGAGAAATCTCCCTTAGGCATAAGGGTATTGCAAAATATTTCACCTTTAGGAAGGGACTGCAGACCACAAACTTAACTGGCCAAAGTTACCTCAATATACAGTAGCTCCAGCCATATAGTAGAGGGATGGGGTATTCTCCAGTGGGCATGGATTACCTCATGTACGCCTCCAGCCTCATAGGGACGTTCTTCGGTTAACGAGGCAAGGTTTTTCTCCTGTAGGTATGGGTTGCCTCATACGCAGCTCCGGCCACATGGTAGAGGGGCTTTCTAAAGTGAAATTAGTGTGAGGTCACACGGGTCACATATGGCGTGATGACGTCACTCACCACCGTAACAAAAGAATTGCAAAGTTGACTGGCTGACGCGTTTCGTCCTGGCTTGGACTTTCTCAAAGCCGTGATGAGCATCATCATGCTCACATCTTTATATACTGTCATGTTTAAAGGTACAGTATCACCCATAATTTAAACAGAAATAGATCAATTCTATTTCATGATATACATATCAAATGCTGTTTGATTAATTCCTAAGCATATATCAAAATGTTGCATAATAGATTAGATATTTTGCATACAAAGCATACTTTACAGGAAATAATTTCCAAAATGATATATAACAAAATCGAAAAAAGGAAAAAGGTTATTAGTACGTAGACTATTCAAGTCTATGCCTCTTTCCCTCTATGGTGGAAATTATTCAATAAGTCATATAATCAGGCAACAAACCTGAAAATGGGGGCAAGGCGGAAGCCCTCTTGGGAAAAGAGAGAGGGGGTAGAAGAGGAAGCTGCTGATGATTGGTGGCAGGGAGGCAGCCAGCGACGATACCCTGAGGCAGTCACAGACCGAGTCCCCATCGACATCAACCAGCACCAAGGAAGCACAAAGAAAACCAAAATAAAAAATAAATAAACAAATAAAAATATAATGGAATTACATTAAATGTGAAAAATCATCTAAAGACAGGGACAAACACTTTCTTGTCTTGGGTTAATCACTTTGAGTTTCCATCATGTCATCGCATATGTATATGTAATTTCATCAATTGTAAATTTTTTGCTATACCACTATTACCACTCTGTATACTTGGGCAGGTTTTTTCTAGCTAGCCCCGTTTATTTATAGTTTTTTTTTTTACTATTGGTCATGTGCCTGTATATTGGTATTAAAATTAATTTTAGCTACTTAATTATCTAAATAAAATTGTTATATTTTCTTTTTCAATCCTAGTGTGTGCTGGTTATGTCTGTGTGTGTTTTTTTTCTCTTTATCCTTAATACAGACCCCAGACTAGACCCCCTAAATACAGACCACTTAAACTAATACAGAGATCAGACCCCATAAATACAGACCCCTTAAACTAATACAAACCAGACTACTAAATACGGACCCATACCTCCTAAATACGGACACCAGACCCCCTAAATACAGAAGCCAGTCCAGACCGCCCTAAATACAGACCACTAAAACAAATTCATCCCCTTATACTTAACTAGCAGCTCACCTCACAGTCTTCTCTATAGAGTCTTGCTGCTGTTGTAGGACCTGCGGTCATGTGACTAGGAGGTCTCTAAACAGTAATAAGAACTGCAGACATAAGCTATTTTTAGCATTGCTTCTAGGGGAGAATATCTCTACATACGGGTGCTACAGAGCCTGTATGTGTGCATGAGCCCCAAGGCTCTAGAAAATAAAAATAAATACTCACCAGGCGGTTCCAATGTCCTGTTGACCTATATTATTTTACCTTATTTTTCCAGACACATGCTGGAATGCCAAGAGGACAGGTACACTATGTTACATAGTAGGAATATCCACTTATCAAGACTTGTTTGGGTCTTGTTTTGCAGGCGTTTGAATAGATAACCGTTTTTGTCAGGTAAAGTTGCTGTCAGCAGATCATTTTATGGAAATGTAATATTACAGGTGGCCATTCAAATGAATGGCCGTCCATGTAATATATGGACATCCTGACTCCGTCAGAGCAATAGTTCTGGCTCATAAAGGGGGTCAAGAAAGGGAGCCCCCAATGCATATGGTGATATCTATATGCACTAATAGGGCATATGGACATGAGTAATCCTGATGGAACAACCCCTTTAATAAAAAAAAAAAGGCTTGATGCCCCATTTCTTAACGACTGTACGCCAAGGCATTCCTAGCCATTAACGGTGTCTGCAAGTGCCTATTTTGAGTGGTTGAGTGAGGTAAATACTATTATTCACATTGAGGAATTGGTAAGTACACTGAGCGTCAATATAATGTCTTTGGTAATGCAACTGTCCTGACTTCCAGAATATTCTAGATTTTAGGGGCTCAGATCACCTCATTGCCTAATGCTTTGGATAAAAAAAAAAATATTGCATATAAAGCTGCACCAAACCGTGATATGTGCTGCATGCATTATCTCTAGCCAAATACAGGAGGGGATCTAAAACGGGATTCTTTTATAGGGTATACATGTATATTGGTAAATATGAGGGCTGTAATTTTGAGGGCTGTGTTTGTCGAAGGATATTAGCTGTGTCCTTACTGGCTTCATTGTTTCCATGATAAGATTGTTTCTATGCAATAACATTTTAATAATTAGATTGTTCAGTAAAAGGGGTATTTTTGGGCAAGCCGGCGACAGAAAACACAGTAATCTGTTTCAGTTGTACTTTAATCAAATTTACCTGAAAAAGATCATAAAAAGATAATACAGAACTGATTTTAACCCCTTAAGGACAGCATGATTTTGCCTAATGGACCAGTTCATTTTTTTCAAATCTGACATGTGTCACTTTGTGTGATAATAACATTGGAATGCTTTTATTTTTTCAAGCGATTATGAGATTGTTTTCTCTTGACACATTTTACTTTAAGTTAGTGGTAAAATTTGGTCGATACATTCAGTGTTTATTTGTGAAAAATACCATTTTGAGAAAATTTGCAAAAATCTGCATTTTTCTAAATTTAAATGTATCTACTTGTAAAACAGATAGCAATACCACACAAAATAGTTACTAGTTCACATATCCCATATGTCTTGGCATAATTTTTTGAACATTCTTTTATTTTTCCAGGACGTTACAAGGCTTAGAACTTTAGCAGCAATTTCTCACATTTTCAAGAAATTTTCAAAAGGCTATTTTTTCAGGGACAGTTCAGTTCTGAAGTGGCTTTCAGGGCCTTATATATTACAGATGTTCTATAAATCACCCCAAAGTGGGGTGTTCTATAAATCTTACAAAGTGGGGGTGAAATGTACAAATTAATTTTTTTTTTGCAGAAAATTTGTTTTAATTCATTTTTGACTGTAACACAGAAGGTTTTACAAGAGAAATGCAACTCAATATTTATTGCCCAGATTTTGCAGTTTTTAGAAATATTCCACATGTAGTCCTAGTGTGGTAATGGACTGAAATACAGGCCTCAAAAGCATAAAAGCACCTAGTGTATTTTGGGGCATAGAATTTATTAGAATATATTTTAGGCACCATATCAGTTTTTTTTATTTTGTTATTTAATCGTCTTTTATAATTTTTTTCATGAAAAAAAATATTGTATTACAAATACGTCACAAATGATACATTATTCTAACCCTACCTCCCTCCACCCTCCATACCGCAGCAAGGGGAGATTTTTTTTTATAGTATATTAAAACAAACATTTCTGCAATTTTATAATTTCAGAAAAAAAACTTTTCAAAAGATTTGACAATATCAATCGATTTTTCCCAAATAGCAAAGAACTTCTGCAGACACCCTCTGGATTTATAGATATAAAACTCATATGACATTAACTTAGGGGTTTCAGATTTCCATAATTTAAGAGTTGGAGTCTTTTTACTAAGCCAAAATCTGGCAATTCATTTTCTGTCAACAAACAAAAGTTTTAATACCCTCAAAATCATTGAAGTAATAACCCCAAGCTGATCTAGATCGCCCAGTATACAAATTTTCATACTCATTCATTTTGTATATCCGGCTAATTTCACTTGTTATATCTGTCCAATATCTGACCAACCTGGGACAATTGTATCCATTTAGAATCGGGGGAGTCACATTTCACACAATTCAAGGAATCAGAATATTGTATTGCATTTAAAAAGTATTTGGAGTGATAAAGGTGATGCGTTATCCAAAATCTAGTAATTTTATGTGCCCCATTTAAAATGACCTTGTGTGAAATTTTGTAAATTCATGTCCATCCCTCATCTGAGACAGAGTCCAAATCTTCGGTCCATTTAGAACGTGAACTTATCTGTTGAGATTTTTTAACCATCAAAAAGTTGTATATCTTATAGATAAAACACTTAATAGTTTGTGCAACTGAAATTTCATAAGCTACAAATGTACTAATTATTTCTTTTTACCCTCTTAAAATGTGATTAAGTGCATGAGATAACTGTTTATATCTAAATTTGGTATTCCATGTAATTACTTCGCCTTCAATGATCTCTCCCAATTCTCTCATTTTACCCTCTCTTAATACATCTGAGATATTAAAAACACCTTTTTTCACACACGATTTGCCTAAATCAACATCTCAAAAATCTGCAAAAAACTTATTATACCAGAGGGGTGCTCAATACAAAATAATTCAGACTGCAGTAATCCCTTTTTAACTTCATACCATACGTTGTCCATTACCAAACACAAACAATACCCACTATAACACAAACCCTGGAATTGACCGGTCCCTAATCTTTGAAAAATACTCCATGATTGTCTGTAGACTTATTTTTAATGTAGTCGTTAACTGCCAAATTATCCCAGTCCAAGATGTATTTGAGTTGGGAGGCTAGAAAATACATTTTCATATTTGGGATTTCCAATCCTCCCTTTTCTATGTGCAACTGTAGTTGTCGAAGTTCAACACGTATTCTTTTACCCTGCCAAATTAAGTCATTAAGCATTGTATCTATTGTTTTGAAAAAAATAGTATTCAACCACATTGGCGAGTTGGACAGGACATATAGAATTTGTGGGAGTAGAATCATTTTAATTAAAGAGGCTCTGTCCCCATATTATAAGTGCCCTATTTCCTACATAATGTGATCGGCGTTGATATGTAGATAACAGCAGTGGTTTTTATTTAGAAATACGATCAATTTTGACCAAGTTATGACCTATTTTAGATTTATGCTAATGACTTTCTTAATGCCCAACTGGGCGTTTTTTAGCTTTTGACCAAGTGGGCATTGTAAAGAGAAGTGTATGACGCTGACCAATTAGCGTCATACACTTCTCCACATTCATGTACATAGTGATCGTGCGATATCACGATGTGCTGTCACTTAGGGTATGTTCACACGGCAACGCCAAATATGTCTGAAATTACGGAGCTGTTTTCAGGCGAAAACAGCTCCTGAATTTCAGACGTTTTGACAGGTGCACGCGTTTTTCGCGGCGTCCATTACGGACGTAATTGGAGCTGTTTTTCAATGGAGTCAATGAAAAACGGCTCCAATCACGTCCCAAAAAGTGACATGCACTTCTTTGAGGCGGGCGTCTTTTTACGCGCCGTGTTTTGACAGCGGCGTGTAAAAAAAAAAGCCCGTCTGCACAGAACACCAGACCGGCGTTGAAACGCGTAGCCTCTGTTTTGATTATTAAATACCTTTTACTTCATGTCTGCCTAAGCCTGTGACACTATTGATTATAGCAGCGCCTTTGGTCCATTTTTACCTTTCTACAAAGTTAAAGAGGCTCTGTCACCAGATTATAAGTGCCCTATCTCCTACATTGTCTGATCGGCGCTGTAATGTAGATAACAGCAGTGGTTTTTATTTTGAAAAACGATAATTTTTGAGGAAGTTATGAGCAATTTTAGATTTATGCTAATTAGTTTCTTAAAGACCAACTGGGCGTGTTTTTACTTTTGACCAAGTGGGTGTTGTAAAGAAGTGTATGACGCTGACCAATCAGTGACCAATTGTTCCAGCCCAGCTTCTTTCACTGCACAATCACACTTTGCTGTGGATCATGCTGGACTGAAACAATGAGAAGTGTTTGAGGCAGATTGATCACTGATTGGTCAGCGTCAGGCAGTTCTCTGTCCAACGCCCAGTGTGTAAAAAGTAAAAACACGCCCAGTTGATCTTTAAGAAACTAATTAGTATAAATCTAAAATTGCTCATAACTTGCTCAAATATTGTAAAGGGTTTGCCAGACACAGGTTCTATGTCGACGCCCGGGGTTAATCAGCCTTCATCAGCCCCAAGGTCTGCTAGAGTGACGCGATCTGTTACCACTCAGGCTTGCAGGCTAAGGAGAGGGAGAACCTATCACAGCCTGGCCTGACGGTTCTAGCTCCCGCCATTGGTCTATTTATACCCTCACTTGCAGCATGTTCCTTGCCTGTGATTGTCTGGTTTCCTGGCTCTGCTATTCCTGCTATTTACATGATTGACCACTGTAACTTATTGACCCTGGCTTGCCTGACTATTCTCCTGCTATGATTTTGCTACTACGTACTCTTCTGGTTTGATTCGGCTCGTTCACCTCTGCCTGTTGCTCACGGTGTTGCCGTGGGCAACTGCCCATACTTCCCCCTTTGCTTCTGTGTTCCCTTGTCTTGTGCTGTCTGTCTTGCACTTACTGAGCGTAGGGACCGTCGCCCAGTTGTACGCCGTCACTTAGGACGGGCCGTGGAAGTAGGCAGGGACTGAGTTGCGGGTAGATTAGGGCTCACTTGTCCGTCTCCCTACCCTGATTCATTACAAAAATGATAGTTTTTCAAAATAAAAACCACTGCTTTTATCTACATTACAGCGCCGATCAGATTATTTAGGAGATGGGGCATTTATAATCTGGTGACAGAGCCTGTTTAAGGCCCAAACTAGGCTGCGTCCTTGAGGGGTTAAGGAATCTGTGTTTCCAATAGATCTAGAAGTATACAAGTCCTGAAAGAAATGTCAGGTTTGAAGAGAATTTGTGGTGCCAAAACAATGGAAACCCCCCAAAAAGACACAATTTGGCAAACTACACCCCTCAAGGAATTTATTAAGGAGTATAGTGAGAATTTTATTCCCACATGTTTTTTGCTGAATTTAATGGAATTAGGATGTAAATATAAAATGTAGAAATATTCAATAATTACAAGACATAAAGGAGAAAAAGCACCCAACATTTAAAAATACATTTCTCCCGATTACGGCAATACCCCATATGTGGTCATAAACTGCTGTTTTGACCCACAGCAGGGCTCACAACGGAAGGAGCACCATTTGGCTTTTGGAATGGTTTTCGGGTGCCATGTCACTTTGCAAAGCCCCTGCGGGACCAAATCAGTGGAAACCCCCCCAAAGTGACCCCATTTTGGAAACTACAACCCTGAAGGAATTCATCGAGGGGTATAGTGAGCATTTTGACCCCACGGGTTTTTTGCTCTATTTAGTGGAAATAGGCCATGATAATTAAAATCTAAGTTTTTTCTACTAAAATGTAGTTTTAGCTCAGATTTTTCCATTTTCCATTTCCACAATACATGAAGAAGAAAGAAGTCACCCCACCATTTATAACGTGAACTCTTCTGAACACAACAATGCACCATATGTGGTGGTAAACTGCTGTTTGGACCCACGGTAGCGCTTAGAAGGAAAGGAGCACCATTTGGCTTTTGGAGCTCAAATTTTGCTGGATAGTTTGCCTCGCCATGTCACATTTGCAAAGCCCCTGTGGGACCAAATCAGCGGAAATCACCCAAAAATGACCCCATTTGGGAAACGACACCCCTGAAGGAATTTATGGAGGGGTATAGTGGGCCTTTTGACCCCACAGTTTTTTTGCTGAATTTAGTGAAATTATGCTGTGAAATTAAAAATAATTTTTTTTCTGACAAAACGTGAACATTTTTAATTTGTAAAGCAAATACTCCCGATTACAGCAATACCCCACATGTGGTAATAAACTTTTGTGTGGATACACGGCAGGGCTCAGAAGGGAAGAAGCACCATTTGGCTGCTTTCGGAGCTCAAGTTTTGCTGGAATGATTTTCGGGTGCCATGTCACAGTTGCAAAGGCCCTGAGGCACCAAAACAGTGGGAACTCCCAAAAAGTCACCTAATTTGGGAAACTAAAGCCCTCAAGAAATTTATCGAGGGGTATAGTGAGCATTTAGACCTATCAGTTTTTTTTGCGGAATTTAGTGGAATTAGGCATTCAAAATTAAAATATAATTTTTTTCCACAAATATGTTGACATTTTTCATTTCTGCAAGGGTTAAAGGAGAAAAGGCACCCCAACATTTGTAAAAGCAATTTCTCCAGAGTACGGCATTATCCCACATGTGGTCATAAACTGCTGTTTGGATACACAGCAGAGCTCAGAAAGGCAGGAGTGCTACTTTGCATTCAGAGTTTACTGCTATGGTTTTTGGGTGCCATGTCGCATTTGCAAAACCCCTGCGGGACCAAATCAGTGGAACTCCCCAAAAGTGACCCCATTTGAGAAACTACACCCCTGAAGGAATTTATCGAGGGATATAGTGAGCATATGACCCCACAGGCTTTTTGCTGAATTTTGTGGAATTATGCTGTGAAATTAAACATTTTATTTTTTTCTGACAAAACGTGAACATTTTTAAATACAAGGAATAAAGGAGAAAAGGCACCCCAACATTTGAAAAGCAATTTCTCTCGATTATGGCAATACCCCATATGGGGTCATAAACTGCTGTTTGAACACACGGCAGGGCTCAGAAAGGCAGGAACGCTATTTGGCATGCAGATCTTGCTGATTTGATTTTTGGACGGCATGTCGCATTTGCAAAACCCTGAGGTACCAGAGTACAGTGGAAGCCCCCAAGAAGTGACCGCATTTTTTAAAATCCACCCCTCAAGGCATTTATCATTTGCCTGGACATATGACAGGGCTCAGAAGTAAAGAGCAACATGCGCATTTGAGGTCTATTTTGGTGAGTTTCGCAGCATTGGCCCACATTTGCAGGGCTCTAAGGTCAAATAGTAAAACAAACCTCCAAGTAGTGACCCCTATTTTGGAAACTACACCCCTTAAGGCATTTTAAGGGGTGTAGTGAGCACTTTGTCACCAATGTTTTTTTCATTAGAAATAAATGCGCAGTGGATGGCGCAAAGTAAAAATTGCAATTTTCCACTGATATGCCATTTTATTGCACAATATGTTGTGCCCAGTTTGTGCCACTGAAGACAAATACCTCGTAACATGTTAAGCGGGTTCTCCCAGGTATGGTGATGCCATATATGTGGAAGTAAACTGCTGTTTGGGCACACTATAGGGTTCAGAAGGGAGGGAGCGCTATTTGGCTTTTGGAGCGCAGATTTAGCTTTACAGTTGTCCTGTGTGGGTTTTACTGGTATTTCAGTTTATAATGTGGGGGCATATGTAGGCTGGGCAAAGTACATCAGGGCATAATAAGAAGGTATAATAATGTGGTAAATAAATAATAACTCACAGATGTGTGACCGGTGTCGCACTGATAAACAGTGCCCAATCTTATCCGCTTTTGGAAAGCTTCTGTAGTTTTCATATTCTGAGAGCCAGAACTTTTTTATTTTTTCTCGACCAGAGCTGTGTGAGGGCTTATTTGGTGTTGGACAATCTGTAG
This sequence comes from Rhinoderma darwinii, assembly GCF_050947455.1. Taxonomy (NCBI): domain Eukaryota; kingdom Metazoa; phylum Chordata; class Amphibia; order Anura; family Rhinodermatidae; genus Rhinoderma; species Rhinoderma darwinii. The sequence goes on along the minus strand of NC_134698.1, from coordinate 44,904,015 downwards.
TTTTCATTGGTACCATTTTGGGGTACATGTGATTTTTTTTAATCACTTTTTATTCAACTTTTTTTCAAGTAAGGTGACCAAAATACATCAAGTCTGACAGTGTTTTTTATTCTTTTATATATATATATATATATATATATATATATATATATATATATATATACATATACATACAGTGTTCACCGTGGGCTATAAATGACAATAGCGTTTCCACAATAAAATAACTTTTTTAAGAAAAATTTTTTTTATAAATATATATATATATATATATATATATATATATATATATATATTTTTTTTTTGTGTCACCATATTTGGAGAGGCAAAAGTTTTTTTTATTTTTCAGTCAAAAAAGCTGTGTAAGGGCTTGTTTTTTTCAGTACCGGTTGTAGTTTTTATTGGTACTGTTTTGGGGTACATGCGACTATTCGATCACTTTTTATTCATTGTTTTGAGAGGGGTGGTGATAAAAAAGTAACGATTATGGCATTGTTTTTTTTTTTGCTGTGTTCACTGTGCGGGAAAAATAACATTATAGTTTGGGTCCCTACACAAGCTTCCTTACTTGGCAGACAGAGGGCCATTGTTAGACATACGGTCTGCCAGAGCAGCCATTGGAACCCCGCGATTGCATTGCATTGCTTTTGAGTGCTGCATCTAAGGAGTTAATCGGCCAGATCGGAGGCTAGCTCCGGTCCTGGCCATGCAGCAGGGTGTCAGCTATAATATACAGCTTCTGAGCCCGCACTAACAACACAACATACCTATACGTTGTATTGCTTTAAGTATCTAACGACAACAACGTACTAGTACATTGGATGTAGTTAAGGGGTTAATTTGTCCACAGCTCTGCAATTGAATGTTGTTTTCACCTGCGTAAATTCAATCCACAGGGGGTGACTAGACCATAAAACATAAAGGGGGCCAGGGTGTTCGTAGCATGAGTAGTAAGTTAGGGGTACTAGTAGGACTGTAGCATAAGAAAATGGTGCTGGCCAGCGGCGCCGGTGAGTCTGGGGGTAAGAAGGTAAGGCTTTTAATTACCTGGCAGTAGGTGGTAGAAAGGGGTGTAATGGAGGGAAAAGCTAGGTGAGGTGTCAGGTAGTGAACAATTGTGGCAGTATGAACTCGCACATGGGATACACTAGCCGTACGGCAGATCCCAAGGTTATTTTGGGCCTGGGCTGTCACAAAGGCTGGACGGAGGCTGTTGGGGGGAGAACCGTGGCAGGCGGGCACGGCTGTGCTGATGACAGATTGCGATCTGGGGGAAGGCGGGGCCCCAGCTCAGGAAGTACCAAGTCTTGATTAAGTTCAGGCTCCTCCTACACTGTACTTTCATTGGTGATGTCAAATAAAGCGTGGTGCATGACACAATTTGTTTGCCACAAACAATGATGTTGTGTGTTTATTGTTCATGGTTTTAGTCACTAGGGGGTCAGCATGTTATATTCCGTTTAAAAAAACTAAAAGGCATTAGATCTCTTCCAACGTGTCAGAGGATAGACTAAGATGCATATACCCCTAAGGGATAAGAAATCTACAAGGCATATGTGGCTTGAACCTCATTTAACTTGTAAATCTGTTGAATGTTATAGGGTTCTCTGCAGAGCAAGGCCTATCATAAATACATACGATGAAAGGCTAGGCATGTGTACCTTCTTTTGTGTAGTCACAACCAGAACAATGGAAGTAAGCATGTAAATACCAATATGAATGCTCCCATTGTATGATTTAGAAAGTAGAAGGCTGGGTATGAGGGTGACCAATCCATTGAGGACAGAAAGGATTGTGTTCTGGTTTATTCCCTATCCTAATGAGGTGGCTGAACTTCTGTGCTTTTTTTGGTTTTTCTTATATCCCTTCTTTTTTCAAAAAATGTAAATCTGTAGACCTGTATTAGTTTAGCAGGTGCAGAATGAGATAAGGCTACAGCGGGAACAGATGGGAGAGAAAAGCAATATCCTTCAGAACTTTGTATCTGTGCTGGAGTTATGAAATCTAAGGTCTGATGAAACTTTATTTTAGGTTCGGCTTGGAGAAAGCACTCCATAGATGGTTGCGAATATGATGAACTGCACATATCCAAGGCCATAACTACTTCCCAGTTGTTTAAACCCGTTATTTGTATCATGAATAGGCATAGACATTGTGAATTTTATTGTATTTATGTAAAAAGATGGGAAAATAATCAAGAGCAGTGATGGTCAACTTGATATATTGTCAGGGCCTTAACCCCTTAACGACCAGGCCTATTTTGGCCTTAATTACCAAGCATTCTTTTCTCTTTTTTTCATCTTCACATTCAAAGAGTTATAACATTTTTATTTTTCCATCAACATAGCCGTATGAGGACTTGTTTTTTGCAGGAAGAGTTGTATTTTTCAATGGCATCATTTTTGGATGCATATATTATATTTAGAGATGAGCGAACCAGGACAACCGAACCCGGTTTCGGTCCGAACTTCCGGAAAAGTTCTGTTCGCAGCGAATCCGAGCTTCACCGGGTTCGGCCGAACCCGTTTTGACCGAACCCGGTCAAAAATATTATACAAAGCGGCAGCCACTTATCTCTATCAATCACTGATAGAGAAAAGAGGCTGCTGATTAAAAATAAAATAAAAAGCATTTCATACGTACCTGGTCGTTGTCTTGGTGACGAGTCCCTCTTCTTCCTCCAGTCCGACCTTCTTTTCTGACGCGGCAGCCTGTGATTGGCTGCAGAGGCCTCTGCAGCCTGTGATTGGCTGCAGAGGCCTCTGCAGCCCGTGATTGGCTGCAGCGCTCACATGGGCTGCATCCACATCAAGGAATGTCGGGCCGGATGTCGCGAGGGACGCGTCACCAAGGCAACGGCCAGGAGACTGGACTGGAGGAAGCAGGGAGTTCCCGGTAAGTATGAACGTCTTTTTTTTTTTACAGGTACTCTATATTGTGATCGGTAGTCACTGTCCAGGGTGCTGAAACAGTTACTGCCAATCAGTTAACTCTTTCAGCACCCTGGAGAGTGACTATTTACTGACGTCGCCTAGCAACGCTGCCGTAATGACGGGTGCACACATGTAGCCACCCGTCATTACGGGGCCTCATGCACACGACCGTAAAAACACCCGTTATTACGGGTCATAATTACGACCCGAAATAGCGGGCCCATAGACTTCTGTTAGCCACGGGTACCTTCCCGTTTTCTCACGGGAAGGTGCCCGTGCCGTTAAAAACATAGAACATGTTCTATTTTTTTATTTTACGGGCCGTGCTCGTAATTACGACTCGTAATGCTCCTCCTCGTATTATGCGAGGCGTCTGTGACGCTCGTAAATCTTGAGCTGCTCTTCATTGAGTTCAATGAAGAACGGCTCAAATTACGTTGCAAAGAAGTGCCCTGCACTTCTTTGCCGAGGCAGTCAATTTACGCGTCGTCGTTTGACAGCTGTCAAACGACGACGCGTAAATTACATGTCGTCTGCACAGTACGTCGGCAAACCGATTCAAGTGAATGGGCAGATGTTTGCCGACGTATTGTAGCCCTATTTTCAGACGTAAAACGAGGCATAATACGCCTCGTTTACGTCTGAAAATAGGTCGTGTGAACCCAGCCTCACGTTGCCCCATACTCTCTAACGCCAAGTGAATAGGAGAAAGCTGTAATACTGTGAACTACCACTAAAAGTGTGCTGGCCTTTGACAGTATAGAGCAGTGAATGGAATGAAGGGGAAGCAGCATTCACACTAGTGCCACGTCCCTTTCAATCAGCTAATCGACAGGGGTGGCAAGAATCACACCCCCACCGATCAGATATTTAAGGCCTTTCCTGAGGATAGGCCATCAATTGTATCTCTCTTGGAAACCCCTTTAAGGGAACTGTATAGATATTGTCATCACTCACATCAGTCCCTGTTCCCAATGGGACACATCTAAATTCTCCTTCTCAAACACACATGGGCCAATTTCATAGGAAGCAGATGAATCTACAGTATCAGTGGGTCTTTTGAGTATGAGAGGAAACGGTGTACCCTGAGGAAACCGACGCAAACATTGAGAAACATACAAACTCCATGCAGATGCTGCTGTTGGTCAAACTCAAACGAAGGACCCCAGTGCTGCAAGGCAATAGCGTTAACCACTGAGCCATCATGCTGCCCAGAATAGAGTAATAAATAATTGTCTTCGAAGTATGTACACACAGGGGTGAACCTAGCCCCTCTGCTGCCTGAGGCGAACTATAAAAAGACGCCCCCCCCCCAATCTATCGGAGTTTTCTCATTACTGGCTTTACATATCAAACACGCAATATATACATTTTTTTAAATAGGAAATCATTTGTTGTTTATTTGTAAAGTGCTGTTTAATGTATAGAAAAGATTTAAAGAACTATTTTTACTGTATTACTTTAGTATCATAGATTAGCAACGCAGCATTAACACTGGAAATGGTTTAACACATCTTCTATGCCCCTTTTTATTACCTAATTGACTTATGATTTTAACTGAGTTCAGTGGCCCGGCGTGGACGGCATGATGCAGTGACGTCATCGTGGCGGGCAGTTGATGTCATCAGCGTGCTCCCGATCTCTTGTAGGCCTCAGGCCTAAACCAGGCTGTGGCCTACAAGAGCAAACGGCGGAGCATGGGTTTCTATTGTGGCAAATTAATTTTTTTTTAAATTTTATACTGCTAACTTTTTTTTGGTAGGTTCCGCTGGACCGTTTGGACTACGTCGTAGATTCATTGGACTACTTCAATGATCTACTTTAAAAAAAAAAAAAATTGTGAAAGAGGGTTGCATGGGGTTTTTTTTTAATACTTTATTATGGCCTTAGTAATGGCAGCTGTCTGATTGACAGCGTTCAATTACTAAGGCTGGGGCTTAGCATTAGCTAGTAAAAAGGCTATCACTATCCCCTATTATTTCCCTGGTTCCCACTGCCGCCAGGGATACCGGGAAGAGTCGAGTACGATTCAATACCTGGCCATCTGAAACGACGGTTAGGCCGCAGGCTGGTATTATCAGGCTGGGAAGGGCCAAAAAAGTGGCCCTTCCCACACTGGTGATGCTAGGCTGCAGCTGCTTTATTGTATCTGGCTGGTTATGAAAAATAGGGGGAACCCCACATAATTTTTTAAAAATAAATTGAAAAAAAATTACGTGAGATCCCCTCCATTTTTCATAACCAGCCAGATACAATAAAGCAGCAGCAGCCTAGCATCACCAGGGTGGGAAGGGCCATGGTTTTTGTCCCTTCCTAGCCTGATAGTACCAGCCTGCGGCCACCCCAGTACCCTTCACTTCAGATTGTCGGGTGCTGGATCGTACACAGCTCTTCCCGGTACTCCTGGTGGCGGTGGGTCCCGCTGTAATAATAGGGGTTAGTGATAGCCTTATTACTGGATAATACTAAGCCCCTTCTTAGTAATGGATGCTCTCAATCAGACAGCAGCCATTACTAAGGCGGTAATGAAGTATTAAAAAACAGAGACATAAAGACATTTATTTTATTGAAATAAAGAAAAAAAGCTTACAACAGCGAAGTAGTCCAACGAATCTACAACGTAGTCCAAATGGTCCAGCGGAACCTGCAAAACAAAAATTAGCAGTATGAAAAATAAAAATAAAGATGGCTGCCCCCGCAGACGTACAAACATATGAATAAATAGTTACCTTAGGGAACATATTAAAATAATTAGAAAAATTAGGCTGTCAGGATTATGTTGTTGTACTGCAAAATTACCACTAGTGGCCGCTGTTTTACACTTTGAAGAATTGTGCTGCACTTTTACTCCTTACCACTGGAGGCTGCTGTTTTGTCCTTAAACCTGCCCTTAACCAAGATGGCAAATGTTGCATCGTGTGAACCATCTTGTTTCCTGTTTGGGCCTACTTCAGACCACATGGAATACCAAACAGTGCTTGAGTATTGTGACTTGTTTCCAGTCTCCTGCTCCTGAGAACTGTCTTTGCCAGACTGTTCCTACTTCCTTGCTATTTACTTCTACTCGTGTTCCACCCTCCAAGCACTGTTCCTGGGGACGTCTCACCGGGTTCTGCACTGTGCTCCGCTCGCTACTTCTGACCATAGGATTCCAGCAGTGTTCGCCAGTATCGTAACAGGATACTCAAGCCTTTTCCATGGAATCCGTCAGAGAAGCAAGTTTGGAGGTTCGTGTGAACAATATGAACTGTTTGCTTACTAACATCTTTGCTGACATGCAAACTTTAAAGACTAAATATTTGGCGTTTGAAAATCAAACAACCCATGATGTTCAAGTTTATGGGCAAGCTACACAGGGTTTACAAGGCATGGTGGCTCAGCAAGCAGAGCTGATCCGGGAACTTCAGAATCGAGTTGTGACCCCAGCCTCTTCATCTACCCTGCCGCTTCCACCATTCAGGTTTGGTGGGGATCGTGACAAATACCGTGGATTTATAAACCAATGCAAGTTATATTTTGGTGCACATCCTGCTCACTTCCCTACTGATAATTCAAAGGTGCTGTGTATTATTATGCTTCTGACACATAAGGCTGTAGCCTGGGCAAGCCCTCTTATTGAAACCAACGATGCTCGGCTTGATGACTTGGACGCCTTCCTAGCAGCCATGAGTCAAGTATTTGATGATCCTAACCGGTGTACTACAGCAGAAGCAGCGTTGATGGCTCTACGTCAGGGCAGACGCTCTGTTGCCAAATATGCCACAGATTTCAGACAGTGGGTGATGGATACTGAGTGGAATAATGCTGCAAAATTAACATTCTTTAAAAAATGACTATCTAGTGCACTTAAGGACGAGTTAGCACGGGCTGAAGCTCACACAGAGTTTGATGATTTTGTACACCATTGTATTCGAATAGACACTCGGCTGTCAGAGCGTCGACAAGAAAAATGGGGTTCTACCTGGATCCCGTAATAATAACTATTACTCGTCTGCTCCAGCTCCCACTCCTAGAGACTCTGAATCAAAGAATTAAAAAGAACACCAAGCTGAACCTATGCAAATTGACAGTATACAAAAGCGTGAAAGTGCCGACAGAAGAGAACGAAGGTTTCGAGAAAATCAATGCTTCTATTGTGGTAAAACTGATCACTTCCTTATCAATTGTCCATGTCGTCAACGCAAGATGGTGGCGGTAGTAGCAGATCATGACTTCTCTGATGTAGAATCTGTTTCTTCTGAACAAGTGCCACCAGTGCATGCACTCATTCATTCAGTCTCCTGCACAGCACCCAATATTAAAAAAGAACACAAAGACACTCATTGCTTTATTCCCATCAAGTTTAGAATTGATTCTCAATGGATATCCGCCTCTGCCATGGTGGACTCTGGAGCAAATGGGAACTTTATGGACATTTCTTTTGCTAATAAACATGGTGTAAAATTTCAAGAGAGACTGTCACCCATTCTTATGGAAACTGTAGACGGCTCCCCTCTGAACTCAGGTCCAGTTGATCAAGAGACTGAACCATTGGAGATAATTATGAGACCTAATCACCATGAGGTTCTATCTTTTCTATTAATTTCATCCCCACATTTTCCAATTATTTTTGGACTACCATGGCTGCAGGCTCAGAACCCTACAATTGACTGGGAAACCAAAGAAGTGTCTTTTCCATCGGAGGTCCCCTCCTCAGAGTCTTTACCGGAACAATCTCACGAAAAGATTGAAGGGGAGCTTGAAGTATCTCCTAAATTACCTCCTCTATATGACGAATTTACTGATATATGTAACAAAGAGAATGCTAATAAACTTCCTCCACATCGACCTTACGATTGTCCGATTGAACTGTTGCCTGGAGCAGCTATACCTTTTGGATGCATCTACCCATTAGCAGAGCCGGAACTGAAGGCTCTTAAAGAATACATAGATGAAAATTTAGCTAAAGGTTTTATTCGTCCATCTTCATCGCCAGCAGGTGCACCTATATTTTTTGTTAAAAAGAAAGACGACTCTTTGAGACCTTGCGTTGACTATAGAGAATTAAACAAAGTCACAATTAAAAAACGTTACCCTCTGCCATTGATTCCGGAGTTGCTGGATAGAGTTCGTCAAGCTAAAATATTCACCAAATTGGATCTTCGAGGTGCATATAATTTGGTTCGCATTAGACCAGGTGATGAATGGAAAACAGCGTTTAGATCACGTTATGGACATTATGAATATCTGGTCATGTCTTTTGGACTTTGCAATGCCCCTGCAACCTTTCAGCATTTTATTAACGATATCTTCAAGGACTTGTTAGATCAGTTCGTAGTCATCTATCTGGATGACATATTAATCTTTTCTAATTCTGCAGAAGAACATCAGAATCATGTGAGAATGGTGTTGGAGCATCGGAAAGCATATCAACTCTATATCAAGTTGGAGAAATGTGAATTCCATCAACGGAAATACAGTTCTTGGGTTATATAATTTCTCCCCTAGGATTACACATGGATTCTAGCAAGATTCAAGCAATTAGAGACTGGCCAACTCCAAAAAATGTGAAAGAGGTCCAACGATTTGTAGGATTTGCTAATTTCTACAGACGTTTTATCAAGAATTTTTCGGGCATTATTACACCAATTACCCAATTAACAAAGAAAGGGATACCTTTTGTGTGGTCTCCTCAGACACAAGATGCTTTTTTCAATCTGAAAACAAAATTCACAACAGCCCCTATACTGGTTCATCCTAACCCTGAAAAAGTGTTTATTGTTGAAGTGGATGCTTCAGACGGTGCAATAGGGGCTATTCTATCACAGAGAACTGGAGAGAAAGATTTGCTGCACCCTTGTGCTTACTTTTCTCGAAGTTTGACTTCTGCTGAAAAGAATTATGACGTGGGGAACAAGGAACTCCTAGCCATCATTGCTGCTTTCAAAGAATGGAGACATTTAGAAGGCACAGCTCAACAAATAGTGGTTCTAACTGATCATCGTAACCTTGAATTTGTTAGATCTGCCAAATGTTTGTCTCCCCGCCAAGCCCGGTGGAGTCTGTTTCTAAATCGTTTCAACTTTGTGATCTCTTACAGGCCTGGTTCCCGAAATGGTAAGGCCGATGCATTATCTAGGTTGATCTCCAATGACTCCTCCTCGACAGTACCACCAACAACTATTCTTTCCGAGTCCAATTTCCTGGGTGTGATCCATAGCAAGGACTTGCTTGATGAGATAAAGGAAGCCTATGAGACCGACCCAATTCTTTTGCACCCACCAGATGAAGTGTCCCTAACTTTCAAAAATCAAGTATGGACTAACAAGCACTGCATTTACGTTCCAGAAACTGTAAGATTAAACGTGCTAAAATTAATGCATGACTCTAAACTAGCAGGTCACAAGGGGATTCAGAAAACACAAGAATTTCTTTCCCGCTTTTTTTGGTGGCCCAATTATCAAAAGGATGTGAAGAAATATGTTTCTTCTTGCAACACCTGTGCCATGTACAAAACTCCTCGTACCTCACGCATGGGATTATTGCGGCCTCTGTCAATTCCATCTCGTCCTTGGGGATCTATCTCTATGGACTTTATTGTCGATTTACCAGTCTCCAAAGGGAAGAATTCCATCTTAGTAGTGGTTGATCGGCTCACTAAAGCAGCCCATTTTATTCCTTGCCCTGGACTACCTTCTGCTAAAGAGACTGCTGATCTTATAATTCAGAATGTGTTTAGTCTTCATGGAATACCAGATGAAGTGGTTTCGGATCGCAGAGTACAATTCACATCAAGAATCTGGCGGAGTTTTTGCACAGCACTCGACATAAATGTCAGTTTGTCTTCTGCTTTTCATCCCCAGTCTAATGATCAGACTGAGCGCACAAATCAAATGTTAGAACAGTATCTCCGATGCTACATCTGCCATTTACAGGATGACTGGGTCAATTTGCTTCCAATGGCGGAGTTCTCCTACAATAATTCTCAGAATGCCTCCACTAAACAAACACCGTTTTTTGCAAATTTGGGTTACCATCCCAGTATTCTTCCTAATCTTCCCAGAGAAACTTTTATTCCTGCAGTGACTGACAGAATACAATCACTTCAACAGAATCTGGAAATGCTAAAAATTACATTATCAATTGCCCAGGAGAAATATAAGGAAACAGCAGATAAATCTCGGAGACCTTCTCCAACCTTCAAAGTGGGAGATGAAGTATGGCTTTCCACCAAGAATCTGAAACTTCACTTACCTTCAGCAAAATTGGGCCAAAAATGTATTGGTCCTTTTAAAATTATTGGACAAGTAAACTCAGTGGCTTTTCGTCTCAAACTTCCCAGACCAATGAGAATACACCCAGTGTTCCATGTATCCCTACTGAAACCTGTTGTTCCAAATCCATTTCCAGGACGCCACCTGCCTCCCCCTGATCCTATCGAAGTTGATGGACAAGAACATTATACTGTTGAAAACATCCTGGACTCCAGGATATTCAGAAATCGGTTGCAATATCTAATAAAATGGCAAGGATATGGCCCTGAGGATAATTTGTGGTAACCCGTAGGCAATCTCAATGCTCCTCGACTGGTTAGGGAATTCCACCAAAGATATCCAGATAAACCAAGTCAAACATCGTCCTGAGGCCGCTGTCGAAAGGAGGGAGTAATATCAGGATTCTGTTGTTGTACTGCAAAATTACCACTAGTGGCCGCTGTTTTACACTTTGAAGAATTGTGCTGCACTTTTACTCCTTACCACTGGAGGCTGCTGTTTTGTCCTTAAACCTGCCCTTAACCAAGATGGCAAATGTTGCATCGTGTGAACCATCTTGTTTCCTGTTTGGGCCTACTTCAGACCACATGGAATACCAAACAGTGCTTGAGTATTGTGACTTGTTTCCAGTCTCCTGCTCCTGAGAACTGTCTTTGCCAGACTGTTCCTACTTCCTTGCTATTTACTTCTACTCGTGTTCCACCCTCCAAGCACTGTCCTGGGGACGTCTCACCGGGTTCTGCACTGTGCTCCGCTCGCTACTTCTGACCATAGGATTCCAGCAGTGTTCGCCAGTATCGTAACATAGGCCCATAAAATAAAACATATCAAATAAAATAAATAAATTATAACACCTTTCTTTTAAAGAAAACCTTTCACCTCCCCATACATGTACAGCTGAGTGCAGCATGTAATGGAGAGGGCTGCACAAACCCTGGGGCACCCTACATTTTTTTCCTAGCCTCCTTCGTTATTTAGATATTGGTGCTGTAATATTTGGCGCCCGATATTTAAATAACCCCCTGAACTGTCAATGGGGAGGTAATTGGCAAGGGGGCGTGTAACATCGCTGTGACACTGTGCAATCACTACAGACAGTTTCAGAGCAAGAGCTGGAGAGAGAGCGCGTGCGCGCGAGCGCGCAGCTCCGCCACCACTAAGGAACAGAAGAAGAGTGTGAATTCTTCTTCTTCTGTTTCATGGCATCGGAGCTGTGCGCTCACGCACGCTCTCAATCTTTAGCGCTCGGCAGACAAGGACGACAAGACTGATCTCTCACCTGAGATCACATAGTCTTGTACTTGCCTACCGAGAGCTGAAGAGTGAGAGCGTGTGCACGCACACATTCTCTCCTCTCTCCAGCTCTTGCTGTTGACATTGTCCGCAGCGGATTGGACAGTGTCACAGCAGTTCATGGGGTTATTTAAATATCGGCGCCAAACATTACGGCACCGATATCTAAGTAAGGAAAGAGGGTAGGGAAAAAAAATGTAAAGTACCCCAGAGTTTGTTCAGCCCTGACCATTACACGCTGCACTCAAATGCAAATCTGTGGGCAGGTGAAAGGTTCTCTTTAAAGTGTAACAACTTTTTTAAAAACTTTTGACATGTCAGAAGTTTTGATCAGCGGGGTCCGAACACTGAGACCCCCCACTAGTCGCTAAAACGAAGCAGCAGAAGTGCTCGGGTGAGCGGTGTGCCGCTTCAATTCTGTTTGGCTTTCCTTGGAGCAGTGTAAGGGCTCAATAGAAAGTTGAGTCCATACACCGCTCACTCGGCTGGAAGTCGCTCATAAATGAAGCGGCATATCGCTCACCCGAGCAATTTGCTGCTTCGTTTTAGCGATCGGTGGGGGCCTCAGTGCTCGGTCCCCCACCAATGAAAACTTCGGACATGTCACTATGATATATAAAGATATCTATTAATGCGATTGGTGCAAGTTTTAATTACTTTTTATTGAAAATGATTTGTACTTTTTGAGATACAGCTGCTTTGTATCCTGTATACAGAGCAGCTGTATATAGCGCTGAGACCTGAATCCATTAGGTCGCCTATTATCGATCACATCTAAGTTATGAACTTAGATGTGATCGGTAACAGCTCGATCCTGCAGGACTCGCTGACACTGAATCAGTCAGTCCCGCTGACCTGACGGATACAGCATACAGCGCTATATACATTATATAATATATTTATTTTAATTAGCGGGGGCAGGTTTATGGGGAAGGATTAGGGCCTGTTTACATCAGCGTTGGCTTTCCGTTCCGGGGTTCCGTGGGAGGTTTCCGTCGGGTGAACCCCGCAACGGAAAGTCAAACTGAAACCACAGCTTCCGTTTCAGTCACCATTGAAATCAATGGTGACGGAAACATTGCTAATGGTTTCCATTCGTCACCATTCCGGCAGGTTTCCGTTTTTGTGACTGAATCAATAACGCAGTCGACTGCGCTAATGGTGATGGAAATGGAAGCTGTGGTTTCAGTTTGACTTTCCGTTGCGGGGTTACCTCCGACGGAACCCCAGAACGGAAAGCCAATTCTCATGTGAACAGGCCCTTATACTGCGCTCAGCTTCCTGCCCCTTCTAATTTAAAAGGGGTCGGCCAACCTTGGGGGGCCGGGAGTATACTGCAAGGGGGGGGTCTGGGCATTTTACTGACAGCAGAGAGCTCTATAGGGGGGAATTATCCCCCCACCATAGAGCCCTGACTAGTTACTATACTGAAAGGTTAGGGGGGTCTGAGCATCTGACTGACTGCTCTAAAGGGGGGCAGAATCCCCCCTATAGTGCCCTCTGCAGTAAGTCAGACAGTCAGACGCTCCCCCACCCACACTAATCCTTCCATTATAGTGATGTGAGGGCTCTATGGGGTGGACTATTCCAGCCCCATGGAGCCCTTTGCTCTCGGTAAGATGCCCAGAACCCCCTTGCAGTATACTCACGGGTCCCGGTCCCAGCAAGGCAGGAACTTACCTCGTGCTTCTCGTCGCTCGACCGCTCCTCCTGCAGACTTGCTCCTCTCTGGCGGCACGTGCCGAACGTCTGTAACACTCCTCCTCCTCTTTGACGCTGTACACAGTACATGCCGCCAGAGAGGAGGAGGAGTGTTACAGACGTTCGGCACATCTGCTATGTGCGGCAGCATGGCCACTCCCCCCGGTCCTGACCGTCCCGGGCTGAAAATGCCGCCCCCCGTTTTTGGGTAGGTGATGCCGCCTGAGTCTGTCGGCTCACCTGGCCTCATGGCAGGTGCGGCACTGTGTACACACATTATTTATTTTCTATTATTTATTATATAGCACCAACATATAACACTGAGATGTAGAGATAGTTTTTTTTCTCTCGAAGACCGCCATAGTTTTTTTTTTTCCAAAAAAACAAACTGTGTCTATGTGTGTGTAGCGTCCATGGCCACAGGCCGTCGGGTTTACTCACCTCACGACGCCCGCAGCCATGGATCCGTGAGCACTGGTCCCCATCTCCTTCCTAGGAGATGCCAGCGCTCACTTCCGCTCCGGTCTGCTGTGTCGCGTAGGGTACGAGCGCACGCTCGGGCCCACTCTTAAAGGGCCAGCGCGCGCACCTGTAAAACTATCATCTTCATCAACAACATGACTTCCTGGTGTATAAGAGGGCCCCAGCCCTTCTGATCCTTGCCTGAGCGTTGTTAGTAATTACTAAGTCTGTCTTGCAAATGGTCCCTTAGTGTTTCCCATTCCAGTTGTTTCCCGTGCCCTGTTACCTGTTCCTGTATCCCGTGCTGTGTTCTTGTTCCTGTGCCTACTAGTTGGAGTCCTGTCTACTGCATCTGTGTCATCCGCCACATCCTGTATCACCTGCCACGTCCAGAGGGATTCAACACGTCTGGCGCAACCTGTGGCATCTGTGTCATCCACCACGTCCTCTGTCATCTGCCACGTCCAGAGGGATTCGCCACGTTTGACGCAACCTGCGGCATCTGTGTCATCCACCACATCCTGTGTCATCTGCCATGTCTAGAGGGATTCACCACATCTGGCGCAACCTGCGGCACCTGCTGTCATCCGCCACGTCTTTTGTTACCTGCTGCACCCATCTCCATCAGTGCCAGAGCTGCGGCCACTGTCTGGACTATCCAGGTACCCTTGTGCACGACTTTGTATTGCTGGGGTTCCCTGTTGTTTGGCCAGCTGCCTCCCCGCTACGGCCTAGTGGGCCCACAAACCCACAAACCGTGACAGTGTGTTGCAAATTGTTATGGCTGTTTTTGGGGCTTTTTTTTTTTAGAATAAATCATTACATCACATGATCTTGAAATCAAATTATTTGCAATGTGAAAAGTGCCTAATAAAAAAAAATACAGAAGTAAAACACTATTTGCAAAATACGCTAGAAAAATGCCATAAAAAAAACGCATGTACAATTTTACTGAAAAAAACACCACACAAAATTTTTTTGTGAAGGAAGCCTAAAAACCCACTTTCAAGTCCAACTTGGGTTGTGAAGTGTAAGAAACCCCCTGTTCTTCACCCTCAATCCCTTTAAGTAGGTCTGGATCTTGCCACTAAGATGACTAGGTTGCGGTCCCCAGGATAGTCTCCAATAGATGGTTGGACTGCAAATGGATTATATGGACCGCTTTGTGGTCAAGCAGATCCGGGTCGGTAACAGGTGGGCAACATCAAGCCCAGGAAACAAGGTAAGGTTCAGGCCAGAGGTCTGTACACGGATAAACAATATCAAGCAGGGTCAAGATTAAAGCCAGGTCAATCACAGGGAACAACAGGATCAGGAAACTCACCACCAGGGTTGATAACCAAGCACTGCAACACTGGGGGGATTCTAGGAGGAGTGACGTTTTGCTCAGCGCCAGGTCCCCGATCCTTTGGCTAGAGCAACACAAGCAAGGAGAGCCATGGCAGACATCATCAAGGTGTTGAAAACCAGCAAAAAGGTAACAGTTATAATAGATTTCATCTCTCAAATTGTAATATCAACATTTAAAAAAATAAATAGACAATAGGTTAAAAACAATTAAAAATGCACAAACATGTACAGGACTCAAGTTCTAACCCTTGGTTGGGCTCAAGGACAAACTGAACATGAAGGAAGTAGATCACATACCATAGGTCACAAAAGTATTTTTGAATATATGATTCATCAGGGAGACCACAATGCATAAACATATGAAAACATAGTGGATTGAAATAACAATGCAATATAAAAAAGATAAAAAACAGTCCCACAGCACTCTGTAATGATGAAAAAATAGTGGTTTGTTAAGCCTGCACAAGCTGCAACGTTTCCGTCCTGCTGAAGGACCTATATCAAGCATAGTGATACATACAAAATGTGTGCCATATATAGTAAGTGTCTCATTAGCATAATGAGTAAACATTAAGACAGTATACATTGAAAAGCAATACTGATATATATTGAAGTAAAAAATATTAAAATGCATTTAAAGTGGTAAAGTGCAAGTGATTGTATGAATTAATAAAAATTACAAAAAAATTATTTAAAGGGAACCTGTCACCAGCATTTCACTTATTAAACCAGCACTACCTGGTGGTAGTGGGTGAAAAATCATTCCTATATAACCTATAATTGTCTTCTTAGTCGGCTCTGTAGCTTTAGTATTCAGTTTTTTAGTGTTCCCACACCGTATGCTAATGAGCAGAAAAGAGTCAGATCTTCATTTGAAAAGAGTCAGATCTTCGTTTGAAAAGAGTCAAATCTTCATTCCTCAAGTCTTTCCGAGTTTTCCCCGCCTCCTTACTTTTGATTGACAGCTCCTTGCCCTCCCCCAGCACACAAAATCCTGCGCTTGTGCATTGATGTCCTCTTCTGGTGTGTGCGCATAAAGGGACACCGGATTAATACGATAAAAGGCGCAAAATGTTTGCAGACCGTTATTTACAGTCGGAGGAGGAGTTTAGGAGAGGGGATAACGGCAATGAACTTTTGATAGCAGCGGCCAGTGAGGGATAAGTAAAGTTCAATAGGTGAAATGCTGGTGACAGGTTCCCTTTAAGAGACAAAATCGACATAATTGTAATGAAATCTGAAATGCAAACATCTGTGTGTGGGTGGAGAACATCAGACCACTCACCAATCAGGGCTGGAGTATGTAAATTCATAGAGAAGGTGCAGGTCCGTGTTGCAAATGTAATCAATAGCAAATCAGCGTCCTCAAGCTGTTGCTGCGCATGCTCACATGTAGAGGATGGAAGTATGTGGTTTCATAGCAACCACTGACACTCAAGCCAGAGTGTAAATGGAACGCAACGAACCACACAGGAAGAGGAAATATCACGTACCACCAACGTATGTAACTGACTGACTGATACAATCTAAATATCCCAAATAGATTTAGTTGACAAGACATTTATAAACAATTGTAGCGCTGTTAACCCCTTCAGGACTGAGCCTGATTTGGCCTTCAGGACGAAGCCGATTTTTCAAATCTGACATGTGTCACTTTATGTGGTAATAACTCCGGAATGCTTTTGCCTATCCAAGTGATTCTGAGATTGTTTTCTCGTGACATATTGTAATTTATGTTAGGGAAAAAATTTGGTCGATAAATTCAATATTTATTTGTAAAAAACACCAAAATTTAGAGAAAATTAGCAAAAATGTGCATTTTTCTAAATTTAAATGTATCTACTTCTAAAACAGATAGTAATACCACACAAAATACTTGCTAGTTTATATTTCCCACAGGTCTACTTTATGTTTGCATCGTTTTTTGAACATTCTTTTATTTTTCTAGGACGTTACAAGGCTTAGAACTTTAGCAGCAATTTCTCATATTTTCAAGAAAATTTCAAAAGCCTATTTTTTCAGGAACCAGTTCAGTTCTGAAGTGGCTTTGAGGGCCCTATATATTAGAAAGTCCCCATAAATCACCCCATTTTGAAAACTGCACCCCTCAAAGTATTCAAAACAGCATTCAGAAAGTGTTTTAACTCTTTAGGTGTTACACAGGAATTAAAGCAAAATAGAAGTGAAATTTACAAATTTCATTTTTATTTTTTTTTCGAAAATTCATTTGTAATAAATTTTTCAAGAAATGCAACTCAATATTTATTGCCCAGATTCTGCAGTTTTTAGAAATATCCCACAAGTGGTCCTAGTGCGGTAATGGACTGAAACACAGGCCTCAGAAGCAAAGGAGCACCTAGTGGATTTTGGGGCCTCCTTTTTTTAGAATATATTTTAGACACCATGTCAGGTTTGAAGAGGTCTTGTGGTACCAAAACAGTAAAGACACCCCAAAAGTGACCCCATTTTGGAAACTATACCCCTCAAGGAATTTATCTATGGGTATAGTTAGCATTTTGAACCCACAGTTTTTCTGCTAAATTTATTTGAATTAGTATGTGAAGATGAAAATCTACTTTTTTTGTGAAAAAACATGGAAAATGTTAATTTTTGCAAGGAATAAAGTAGAAAACACACCCCAACATATGTAAAGCTATTTCTTCCGATTATAGCAATACCCCATATGTGGTAATAAACTGCTGTTTGGACCCACAGCAGGCCTCAGAAGAGAAGGAGCACCATTTGGATTTTGGTGGAATAGTTTTCAGTGCCGTGTCGCGTTTGCAATACACTGGAGGGATGAAAATCGTGGAAACCCCCCAATAGTGACCCCATTTTGGAAACTACACCCCTCAAGGAATTTTTCTAGGGGTAAAGTTAGCATTTTGACCCCACAGTTGTTTTGCTGAATTCATTGGAATTAGTCTGTAAAGGTAAAAATCAACTTTTTTTTCTGTAAGAACTTAGACATTTTTAATTTTTACAAGGAATAAAGGAGAAAAAGCACCCCAGCATTTGTAAAGCAATTTCTCCTGATGACGTAAATACCTCATATGTGGTAATAAACTGCTGTTTGGACCCACATCGGGGCTTAGAAGGGAAGGAGCGCTATTTGGCTTTTGGAGCTCAAATTTAGCTGGAATAGTTTTTGGGTGTCATGTCGAATTTGCAAAGCCACTGAGAGACCGAAACAGTGGAAGCCCCCCAAAAGTAACCCCATTTGAGAAACTACACCACTTAAGGAATCTATCTAGGGGTATAGTGAGCATTTAGGCCCCACACGTCTTTTGTAGAATTTATTAGAATTAGGCCGTGAAAATTAATATCAACATTATTTCCACTAAAATGTTGCATTTTTTCAAATTCACAAAGGATAAAGGAGAAAATGCACCCCAACATTTGTAAAGCAATTTCTACAGAGTACGGCTATACCCCACATGTGGTCATAAATGTTTTTTCATTAGAAAGTAATTAACCCTTTCCGAACTGATCCATGTTTTGCTTTTTTCTTTTTCGTTTAATTTTTTCCACTAATAATAACTATTTACTTTTGTTTTTACACATTTTATTAGTCCCCATAGGAGACTTGAACCAGCAATCGTTAGATCACTGGTAGAATACACTGCACTACTAATGTATTGCAGTATATTGTCATTTTTACAGGCTCCTGTAACAGCGTGTTCGCTGTTTCTGTTCGTTAGTCCCGGGTATCAGCTGTAATACACAGCTGACACCCGCAGCATATGGCGTTTTGCTGGTATTTCAGTTTATAATGTGGAGGCATATGTAGACTGGGCAGAGTACATCAAGGGCATAATAAGAGGGTATAATAATGCGATAAATAAATAATAATAATCTGCAGATATGTGGCCTTTGTGGCACTTATAAATGGTGCCTGATCTTATCCGCTTTTGGAACACTGCACATTTTGCATCGCCATATTCTGGGAGCCAGAACTTTTTTTATTTTTTCACCACCGGAGCCGTGTGAGGGCTTATTCTTTGCGGGACAATCTGTAGATTTCATTGGTACCATTTTGCGGTACATGCCATTTTTTTGATCACTTTTTATCCCATTTTTCGGCAAGCCAGGTGACCAAAAACCATCAATTCTGACAATCATTTTTATTTATTTTTTACAGCGTTCACCCTAGGCTATAAATTACCATTATATTTTATTCTGCGGGTCGGTACGATTACAGCGATACCATATGTATATAGTTTTTTTATGTTTTGCAGCGTTTGCACAATAAAATAACTTATTTAGAAAATAATTTATTTTTTGTGTCACCGTATTCTGAGAGCCATACGTTTTTTATTTTCCAGTCAAAAAAGCTGTGTAAGGGCTTGTTTTTTGCGGGACGGGTTGTAGTTTGTATCGGTACTATTTTGGCGTACATGCGACTTTTTGATCACTTTTTATTGTAGATTTTGGGAGGGGTGGTGACCAAAAAATAGTGATTTTGGCATTGTTTTTCGTTTATTTTTTTTGCGGTGTTCCCCGTGCGGGAAAAATAATATTATAATTTTATAGTTGGGGTTGTTACGAACGCGGTGATACCAAATATGTGTACTTTTTTTTACGTGTTCATTTTTTTTCCTATAATAAAAGACTTATTATAGGAAAAAAAGCAGTTTTTGTTTATATCACTTATAACTTTTATTTTGACACTTTTAAAAAAATATTTTTATTCTTTTTTTTTTTTTTCACTTGTCCCACTAGGGGACACTTAGACTTGCAGCTTTGATCGCTGCTGGAATACATTACACTACACACGTAGTGTAATGCATTCCAACTGTCATTGTGACGTAACAGTCTCACTGACAGGAAGCCTAGGAGGACCAGCAGAGGCTGGTCCTCATAGGCTTCTGTACATGGCAGCCCGGAAGTCATTGTCTGGCGTGCGGTTGCCATGGGTGCCATCGCCAGCCCCCGTGATTTCACATGGGGGCTGCCGATCGGCGCTAAACACCTTAATTGTGGCGTTCAAAATCGAACGCCGCAATTAAGGGGTTAACTGCTGAAATCAGCGGCGATGGGCCGCTGATCGGCAACGGGGAGTGCAGGGCAGACACCCTGCACAGTTAACCGCCGCTGCGGTGTAGCGCCGCGCGGCGGTTAACTGTCAAAGCACAGACGTTACTGCACGTCAAGGTGCACGAACTTACTGCACACATTGACGTGCATTAACGTCAAGGTGCGGGAAGGGGTTAAGCATAAAAGTGCAAGTACTGTAGTGCTGCTGGTACCGTAATCAACCAAAACCATCTGATGTATCAAAACTATATTATATGTATTTAAATCCAAAGAGTACACAAAACATTGTTATAATCAAAGGACAATTATGATTGTATAACTATAAAAGATAGTTGGATGAGTCAGGCAGACATAAACACGTATCGTTGTGCCGCGGTAAATACAAAGATGGTGAGTGGTCACGACGTTCAAATAATTATCTGAAAAACATAAATAGTTCATGTAAGTAAAACAATATGCAAAACAATAATTTTATATCGCGTATCATATAACACATGCAAAAAGCATGCGTGTATACAAACAAACATTCAGCAAAGAGGACAATGGAAGGACATCGAATAGAGCAAAAGATCATGCAATAATTAATTCAATCTCGCCACATTGAATTCAAAAAATGCATCCATTTGAGCTCACATAACAGATAACAGATTTTTTTTTAGAAGTAAAAATCTCAAAATGCACGGTTTCAAATTATTATGCACAACAGGGATCAAAACATTTTAAAGGTTGTAAAGAGAACTAAAATGGTAATTTGTTGACTTTGCAGCATCAGGAGGTCATATTTACAGAAATCAAAAGCTCTTTCAATAAAAAAAAACTTAACAGGCCAAGTTACATGTTAACATAGGACCCCTTCTTTGATATCACCTTCACAATTCTTGCATCCATTGAATTTGTGAGTATTTGGACAGTTTCTGCTTGAATATCTTTGCAGGATGTCAGAATAGCCTCCCAGAGCTTCTGTTTTGATGTGAACTGCCTCCCACCATCATAGATATTTTGCTTGAGGATGCTCCAAAGGTTCTCAATAGGGTTGAGGTCAGGGGAACATGGGGGCCACAACATGAGTTTCTCTCCTTTTATGCCAATAGCAGCCAATGACACAGAGGTATTCTTTGCAGCATGAGATGGTGCATTGTCATGCATGAAGATTATTTTGCTACGGAAGGCACAGTTCTTCTTTTTGTACCACGGAAGAAAGTGGTCAGTCATAAACTCTACGTACTTTGCAGAGGTCATTTTCACACCGTCAGGGACCCTAAAGGGGCCTACCAGCTCTCTCCCCATGATTCCAGACAAAAACATGACTCCGCCACCTCCTTTCCGACGTCACAGCCTTGTTGGGACATGGTGGCCATTCACCAACCATCCACTACTCCACCCATCTGGACGATCCAGGGTTGCACGGCACTCATCAGTAAACAACACGGTTTGAAAATTAGTCTTCATCTATTTCTGAGCCCACTGCAACCGTTTCTGCTTGTGAGCATTGTTAAGGGTTGGCCGAATAATAGCTTTATGCACACTTGCAAACTTCTGGAGGATCCTACACCTTGAGGTTCGCGGGACTCCAGAGGCACCAGCGGCTTAAAATACCTGTTTGATGCTTTGCAATGGCATTTTAACATCTGCTCTCCTAATCCTATTAATTTGTCTGGCAGAAACCTTCCTCATTATGCCTTTATCTGAACAAACCCATCTGTGCTCTGAATCAGCCACAAATCTTTTCACAGTACGATGATCACGCTTAAGTTTTCTTGAAATATCCAATGTTTTCATACCTTCTCCAAGGTATTTCACGCTTTTCGACAGCAGAGAGATCCTTTTTATTTCCCATATTGCTTGAAACCTGTGGCCTGCTTAATAATGTGGAACGTCCTTCTTAAGTAGTTTTCCTTTGATTGGGCACACCTGGCAAACTAATTATCACAGGTGTCTGAGATTGATTACAATGATCCAAAGAGCCCTAAGACACAATACCGTCCATGAGTTTAATTGAAAAACTAATAATTAAATGTTTATCACACTTAAATCCAATGTGCATAATAATTTGAAACACGGTGTACATCAGTCCGCCCCTGCCGGGGGATATCTTCTGGCAGCGTCTTCCGGGGAGTCGTAGAGCCGGGCTTGACCATTTTCGCCGGATAGAGCAACTGAAAGCGTATATTATTAGCATGGAGGTGTTTGCAGATTGGCGTAAAAGCCTTGCCTATCTGGGACACTTGTATTGAGAAGACCTGAAACTGTAGAATTTTGTGGCCATGAACTCGAAGTTCCGGGGCCTATCTGTACGCCCGGAGAATCTTTTCTTTCACCGTCCAGTTATGGTAACGGGCTATGACAGCCCTCGGCCTGCCTCCTCCACCCTGATCCCTTCGTTGACCCAAACGGTGGGCTCTTTCAATGGATAGTGGATCATCCAGAGTTTGTACGTTAAGTGCCTTAGGTAGATCTTGGATAAGTATGCAGTAAGTGTTTCCATAGTAATGTCCTCTGGAATTCCAACAAATCAAAGGTTGTTGCGTCGCTCTCAATTTTCCAGATCATCCAGTTTTTCTCTCAGTGTGTGAATAAGAGCATCTTGTTGGGTGCTGAAACCCTCCAGGCGGGCCACCCCAGTTTCGCAGGACATGGTTCCAATTTCCAGGTCTCCCAATTTCTGGGAATTTGCAGTCACCTGCGCTAGCACCGTATTAATAGAGGATTGTATGAGGTCTAGACGTTTGTCAAATATGGGGATGATGAGGCGGGAAACCTCCTGCGCCACCTCTGCCGCTTGAGTTTGCATCAACAAAGACTGCGAGGCTGGACTCTGAGGACCTGAGAGATTCGGAGGTATTATATCTCCTGGCGTCGATACTCCTGGAGGGGTGTAATGGTGTGGATATGCGGCAGTCGCGGCCGGATCCTTGGTTTGGCCATTCCCACTTTTCCGTTGTGAGGACTGCACGGTGGATGATTTTGCGGCAAGAGGAAGCGATGTCGATGATGAGCGCATGGCTCTAGCTTGCCCAGATTTGTGAAAATATTTGTCCTTTCAGCAAACGATAATGACCAGGCAGGCCGAAAGCTCCTATATTGGGATAATTATCCTGTGGGGGAGAATCAGTCAGTTCACACGCACCTTGACATGTTGTTGTTTAAGAGCAGGAGAAAGATGTCTCAGTAGCAAGACATAATCCCCCGTACGGGGTTAACAAGAGCACTCTTGTCCCAGGCCACTGTTATTCCCCTTCGTGTGTTAGTCAGTAAATGAGGCAATGGGTGTAATGACGGGGTAGGGAGACAGACAGGTGAGCCTTAATCTACCCGCCACTCAGTCCCTGCCTACTTGCAATGACCCGTCCTAGGCGACGGGGTACAACTGGGCGACGGTCCCTATGCTCAGTAAGTGCAAGTGTGGTGGCAGGAAGGAGGTGAAGGGAAAGTGAGCCCTAATCTACCCACCGCCCTGTCCCTGCCTACTTGCAACGACCCGCCCTAGGCGACGAGGTACAACTGGGCGGCGGTCCCTACGCTGTCTAAGTGCACAGGAAAACAAACAGGGAACACGCAAGGGAAGGGGCAGTAGCCACGGAACGCCACGAGGAAACGGAGCGGCGAACGAACAGTCAGGACCAGGACGAAGTGAGTAACCCGAGCGGGCACGGAGACAGAAGCAAGCCAGGGGCAAGGCAAAGCAAAGCAAAGCAAGTCAAGTCAAGGAGAACTGCAGCAAGGCAGAAGCACGGCAGAAGCAGGCTGGAGCAAGCAGCAGTGGGGCCAGGAATCCAAAAGAATAACAAGCAATGAGGAAGAGAAAACTGCAGGTATAAATGGACAGGGGGCGGAGCTAACTCTGACTGACCAGGCCGCGATAGGCTCTCCCACTCCTGAGCCTGCCACCCTGATTGGTGGGAGCCGGTGTCAGTCTAAGAGGTCTGGCCTCAGGTGTCGACTGATTAACCCTGGGAGTCTCCACAGACGTAGTGCCTGGCAGATCCTTTACAGTACTCCCCCTTTTATGAGGGGCCACCGGACCCTTACTAAGAGGACCCGGTTTAGTGGGGAAGAGAAGGTGGAACCTCCTGACCAATACCCCAGCGTGAACATCTCGAGCAGGTACCCAAGTCCTCTCCTCCGGCCCGTATCCTCTCCAATGGACCAGGTACTGGAGGGAGCCCTGGATCATCCTACTGTCCACAATCTTGGCCACCTCGAATTCCACCCCCTCAGGGGTGAGAACGGGAACAGGAGGTTTCCTAGAGGGGGACCAGGACGGGGAGCAGCGTTTAAGGAGGGAAGCATGAAAGACGTCGTGTATGCGGAAGGATGGGGGCAGCTCCAGACGGAAGGATACAGGGTTGAGGACTTCAATGACCTTATAAGGCCCAATAAATCGGGGAGCAAACTTCCTGGACGGGACCTTAAGGCGCAAGTTCCTGGACGACAACCAGACCAAATCCCCGACGACAAACCGGGGGTTAGCAGAACGTCTACTATCCGCCTGAATCTTTTGTGCGCTCTGGGACGCCTCTAGGTTCTTCTGAACCTGGGCCCAGACAGTGCACAGTTCCCGATGAACCTCCTCTGCCTCAGGATTATTGGAACAACCAGGGGAGACGGAGGAGAACCTTGGGTTAAACCCGAAATTACAGAAAAACGGGGAGACCCCTGACGAGTTACTGACCCGGTTATTCAGGGAAAATTCAGCAAGGGGAAGGAATGAGACCCAATCGAATTGACAGTCAGAGATGAAACACCTTAAATATTGTTCCAGGGATTGGTTGGTCCTTTCCGTTTGGCCGTTAGTTTCGGGATGGAAGGCGGAGGAGAAGGACAGATCAATCTCCAACTTTTTACAAAAGGCTCTCCAAAATAAGGAAACAAATTGTACCCCTCTGTCCGAAACGATATTGACTGGGGCCCCATGGAGACGCAGGATGTGTTTCACAAACAAAGAAGCTAACGTCTTGGCGTTAGGTAGCTTCTTAAGGGGCACAAAGTGGCACATCTTGCTGAAGCGGTCGACTACCACCCACACCACCGACTTGCCCTGAGATGGAGGCAAATCGGTGATAAAATCCATGGAGATATGGGTCCAAGGTCTCTGGGGAATGGGCAAGGGACGTAGTAGGCCCGCAGGTCGGGACCTAGGGGTTTTGGACCTAGCGCAAACCTCACAAGCGGCGACGTAAGCCCTAACATCTTTAGGCAACCCAGGCCACCAATAGTTTCTGGTAATGAGGTGTTTGGTGCCCAAGATGCCAGGATGACCAGATAGAGCGGAGTCATGGTTTTCCCTGAGTACCCTCAGCCGGTATTGCAGGGGAACAAACAGTTTGTCCCCAGGGACGTTCCCGGGAGCTGCACCCTGATCAGCCGCGATATCAGAAGCTAAATCAGAATCCGTGGCAGAGACGATTATACCAGGGGGTAAAATACAAGCGGGATCCTTCTCGGAAGGAGGATTGGCCATGAAACTACGTGACAGAGCATCAGCCTTAATATTCTTGGACCCAGCCCTATAGGTAACCAAGAAATTAAATCTGGTAAAGAATAGTGCCCACCGAGCTTGTCTAGGATTAAGCCTCCGGGCCGATTCTAGGAAAACCAGATTCTTGTGATCCGTAAGGACCGTTACCTGGTGTCTGGCCCCCTCCAGGAAGTGCCGCCACTCCTCAAAAGCCCATTTAATGGCTAGAAGTTCGCGGTTGCCAATATCATAGTTACTCTCCGTGGGCGAAAACTTCCTAGAGAAGTAAGCACAGGGGCGGAGATGGGTGAGGGAGCTGGTACCCTGGGACAAGACGGCCCCCACTCCCACCTCGGAAGCGTCAACCTCCACAATAAATGGCTCCTCTTGGTTGGGCTGAATCAGCACGGGGGCCGAGATAAAGCACTTCTTGAGAGTCTCAAAGGCCTGGACGGCCTCAGGGGGCCAATGGAGGACATCAGCACCCTTGAGGGTAAGGTCCGTAAGAGGCTTAGCGACGACCGAGAAGTTGGCAATAAATCTCCTGTAATAGTTGGCGAACCCTAAAAAACACTGTAACGCCTTAAGGGAGGCAGGTTGGACCCATTCCGCCACAGCTTGAACCTTGGCAGGGTCCATGCGGAATTCATGAGGAGTGAGGATTTGCCCTAAAAATGGTATCTCCTGTACCCCAAAGACACATTTTTCAGTCTTAGCAAACAGATTATTCTCCCGAAGGACCTGGAGCACCTTCCTGACATGCTCCACGTGAGAGGACCAGTCCTTGGAAAACACCAGTATGTCATCAAGGTACACAACAAGAAAATTACCCAGGTACTCTCTCAGGATTTCATTAATAAAATTCTGGAAGACAGCAGGGGCGTTACACAACCCAAAGGGCATGACCAGGTATTCGAAATGACCCTCGGGTGTGTTGAACGCAGTTTTCCACTCATCCCCCTCTTTGATGCGGATAAGGTTATATGCCCCCCGTAGATCGAACTTAGAAAACCATTGGGCTCCCTGAACCCGATTAAAAAGATCCGGAATCAAAGGAAGTGGGTACTGGTTCCTTACAGTGACCTTATTCAGGTTACGATAATCAATGCACGGCCTAAGACCACCATCCTTCTTCCCCACGAAGAAGAAGCCAGCACCTACAGGAGAAGTCGAGGGGCGAATGAAACCCTTGGCCAGGCATTCCTGGATATACACCCTCATGGCTTCACGTTCAGGACATGAAAGATTAAATATCCTACCTTTAGGAAGCTTGGCACCAGGCACCAAATCGATAGCGCAATCGTAATCTCTATGGGGGGGCAACACCTCGGAGGCCTCCTTAGAAAACACATCGGCGAAGTCCTGAACGAACTCAGGAAGCGTGTTTACCTCCTCCCGGGGAGAAATAGAGTTAACAGAAAGACATGACATAAGACATTCATTACCCCATTTGGTGAGATCCCCAGTATTCCAATCAAACGTGGGATTATGCAACTGCAACCAGGGAAGGCCTAAAACCAGATCAGACGATAATCCCTGCATTACCAGTACAGAGCACTGCTCCAAATGCATGGAGCCAACCAGGAGTTCAAAAACAGGAGTATGCTGAGTAAAATAACCATTAGCAAGGGGAGTAGAGTCGATTCCTACTACAGGGATAGGATAAGGTAAATCAATACAAGGCATCTTTAGAGACATAGCAAATTCCACAGACATGATATTAGCAGATGAGCCAGAATCCACGAAAGCACTGCCCGTGGCAGACCGGCCAGCAAACGAGACCTGAAAGGGAAGCAAAATTTTATTGCGTTTCACATTAACGGGAAATACCTGTGCGCCCAAGTGACCTCCCCGATGATCACTTAGGCGCGGAAGTTTTCCGGCTTCTTATTCTTGCGCCTGGGACAGGTGTTCAGTAGATGCTTGTCGTCCCCACAGTAGAAGCAGAGACCGTTCATTCTGCGAAACTCCCTACGTTGTCGAGGGGACATGGAGGCCCCGAGTTGCATAGGTACCTCCGAGTCCTCCGTGGAGGGGCGAGGAGGCGGGACCTCGGGGGGGATCGCAGAAAAGTCAGAGGGGAGCACACTGAAGCGTTCTAGCTGACGTTCCCTGAGGCGTCGGTCAAGTCGTACTGCTAGGGTCATAACCTGGTCAAGAGAGTCAGACGAGGGGTAGCTAACCAGCAGATCCTTCAGGGCGTCAGATAATCCTAACCTAAACTGGCACCTTAGGGCCGGATCGTTCCACTGAGAGGCTACGCACCACTTCCTAAAATCAGAACAGTATTCCTCAACCGGTCTCCTACCCTGACGTAAGGTCACCAACTGACTCTCGGCTAAAGCAGTCCTGTCAGTCTCGTCGTAAATGAGTCCGAGGGCAGAGAAAAAACGATCAACAGAGGAAAGTTCAGGGGCGTCAGGAGCCAAGGAGAAGGCCCACTCTTGGGGCCCTTCCTGGAGTCGGGATATGATGATACCCACCCGCTGGTTCTCGGAACCTGAGGAGTGGGGCTTAAGGCGGAAATATAGTCTGCAACTCTCCCGGAAGGAGAGAAACGTCTTACGGTCCCCTGAAAACCGGTCAGGTAACTTGAGGTCGGGTTCTAGAGGTGAGGTGGTGCGCCCAACCCTTTGGGCCAGGGCCTGGACCTGTAGGGAGAGGCCCTGCATCTGCTGGGTCAGGGTCTCAAGGGGGTCCATGATAGCGACAGCGTAGGAGAAATGGTAGACTAGGTAAGGGCTTGTTATTCTTTGGTGGCAGGAAGGAGGTGAAGGGAAAGTGAGCCCTAATCTACCCACCGCCCTGTCCCTGCCTACTTGCAACGACCCGCCCTAGGCGACGAGGTACAACTGGGCGGCGGTCCCTACGCTGTCTAAGTGCACAGGAAAACAAACAGGGAACACGCAAGGGAAGGGGCAGTAGCCACGGAACGCCACGAGGAAACGGAGCGGCGAACGAACAGTCAGGACCAGGACGAAGTGAGTAACCCGAGCGGGCACGGAGACAGAAGCAAGCCAGGGGCAAGGCAAAGCAAAGCAAAGCAAGTCAAGTCAAGGAGAACTGCAGCAAGGCAGAAGCACGGCAGAAGCAGGCTGGAGCAAGCAGCAGTGGGGCCAGGAATCCAAAAGAATAACAAGCAATGAGGAAGAGAAAACTGCAGGTATAAATGGACAGGGGGCGGAGCTAACTCTGACTGACCAGGCCGCGATAGGCTCTCCCACTCCTGAGCCTGCCACCCTGATTGGTGGGAGCCGGTGTCAGTCTAAGAGGTCTGGCCTCAGGTGTCGACTGATTAACCCTGGGAGTCTCCACAGACGTAGTGCCTGGCAGATCCTTTACAGCAAGACAGACAAACAGAGAAGGGTACACAGAAGCTAGGGAAACAGGGCAGCTACCCACGGGGACACCGTGAGCAACAAGAGTAGTGAACGAGCCGAGTCAAACCTGGAGAGAACGAGGTACAAAACGCTGAGCAGGAGAGTGGTCAGAAAGCCAAGGTCTATAACAAGCACAGGATGAGTAGTACAAGCAGTAGCAGCAAGGCCAGGAAACAAGCAGAGAAGATTCACAGGCAAAGGAGGAACAGGAAAGGCAGGTATAAATAGACAGTGGGCGGGAGCTAGCTCCGTCTGGCCAGGCTGTGATACGCTCTCCCACTCCTAAACCTGCCATCCTGAGTGGTGGAAGATGGAGTCAGTATCACAGACATAGGAGCTGGTGCAGACTGATTGCCCACGGGCGTCGACAAAGGAGCTGTGTCTGGCAAATCCTTTACAATGGGTACTCAAATTAGGCTGATGTAAGTTAGGTATTCAAACAAGAGTATAGAGTATATCTTTATACCTTTCCACACAGCCTCTGCTGTGTCAGATACAGCAGGTCTCCCCCTCTCTGTGTTTCAGCATAGTCAGCGTGTACCAGGGCCTGCAGCCCAGGGTGGAAGTTCAGGGGGGGGGGATAGGGGGCCAGCTATAGGTTATTGCAGTTCCTATATGGAAGGGACAGGGAGGTTTTTTGAGACTTATCTGACTCAGCGTCGAGCAGTATCAGGCGGTCCCCCATTCCTCCACTCTCTCCAGAATGCCTGCCAGGCCTCCCAGGTGTCAGCGACGTTTTGCTGGCCAGCTCGCTGTTCTTCAATGCTCTCCCTCCACTCTGCTCTCCTACCGGAGCAAGCAAGGAGGACTGTGCGTTATCTCCAGACTCCGTCTGGCTGCCAGGCTTAGGATCACTGCCCCCAGCAGACAATCTGGGGTGGAAGCTCCATGTGTCTTCTCTCCTGGCTCCCAAGATGGCGGGGTCCAGCCCCACCTCCACAAATGGCAGCCCTGTGCCCTGTCTCTGGGCAGGCTTCCCTGGCCAAACGATCGCTCCCAGTGCTGACCGGACCTGCGTGTGTTGTGGCTGATGTTTGGGGACCACTCACGTCCCCTGTGTCCAGGCAGTCAGCCGAATCCAGCTACGACCGCCGGAAGCTCTTCTTTTGTATTTTCTTTTAAACTTTATTACTACCGCCTTAGTAACAGCCGCTAGCTGATTGACATCGTCCATTACTAGGGCGGGGCTTAGTGTTAGCCGGTGAAAAGGCTAGCACTAACCCCCATTATTACCCATGTACCCACCGCCACCAGGGGTACCAGGAAGAGCCAAGTACGATCCAGTACCAAACCATCTGTAGTGATGGTCGGGAACCGGAGCAGCCACAGGCTGGTACTATTAGCCTGGGAAAGCCAAAAAATAGTGGGACTTCCCACCCTTGTAATGCTGGCCTGCTGCTGCTATGTTGTATCTGGCTAATTATGAAAAATGTAGTTTTTGCGATTACTATTTTTTTTAAAAACGACATATTATGCCCCCCCCCATTTTTCATAACATCCTGTCTGCTGGGTCCTGTATCTAAGCTTACCACATTATAGGCTTAGATACAGGGCCCCAGCAGAGAGTAATTTTATACAGTATAAGATCACTGTCTGCTGGGGCCTTGTATCTAAGCCTACTATCTGGTAGGCTTAGATACAGGGCCCATCAGACAGTATCATACATGGCCATGTATATAAGCCTACCATGTGTTAGGCTTAGATACAGGGTACATGTGTAATACTGTCTGTTAGACCCTGTATCTAAGCCTACCACAACGTAGGCTTAGATATAGGATTCCAGCAGATAGTCATGTTACACTTATCCTCCTATTCAGCTTCGTGTGCAGTGGATGTCATGACGCGAGAAGACGTCGGGACTTCCGCTGTGCTCGGGAAGAAGGAGGGTAAGTATAGTGTCATTACTATGGTAACAGGGGTCTGTGTATTTTATTACATTGGCCCCAGTTAGTATAGTAAGTTTGTATAGATGCGGGGCCACGCCACCCTTGGCTTCGCGGTCCGGTCGAAATTGCTGTATGTTTCAGTCGCCCGGGGCAATGGGCCAAAGATCCGGGGCTTGCGCACCAACGGGCCCGATGCTAGCGACGCCCCTGATGTGAACAGAGTATTAGAGTAGGGACACACACAACGTATTAAGCTACGCAGCGTATCCACCCTGAACACCACAGGGAATGCTGTCAGGAAAATGGCACCACATTGTGTTGCGTTTTTCCGGCGGAATTACCACTGCGAAGCGGCACCGGAAAAAAATAAATAAATCTTTCATACTTACCCCCTCCCTCTTCTCGGCGCGTAGTACGGCCTCCTGGGATGATACTGCAGACCATGTGACGCTGCAGCCTGTGATTGTCTGCAGCAGTCACATGGCCTACAACATCATCCAGGGAGGCCGGACTGTAGAAGAAGCAGTAAACTCTAGGTAAGTATAACTTTATTTTTATTTTTTCTTACTTGCGATTTTTGCAGCGCATCACTGTGATTCCGCCACAAATATCGCAACACACACTGCTTTGTTGCGGGTTTAAGCACCCTAATGAATTCAATGGGTAAACACACAACAGAAGAGTTGCGTATCCACAGAACAGGGGCGTAACTAGGAAACACTGGGCCCCATAGCAAACTTTTGACTGGGCCCCCCCTGGGTGCCCCACACAGCCCGCCCTTGTAGATAGTGCCCCCCCTGTAAACAGTGCCATACAGCCCCCTCCTGTAGATCGTACTATACAGCCTCCCCCTGTAGACAGTGCTATACAGCCCCCCTGTAGACAGTACTATACAGACCCCCCTATAGACAGTACTATACAGCGCCCACTGTAGACAGGGCTATACAGCCTCTGCATACAGTGCTATACAGCCCTCCCTGTAGACAGCACTATAATTTCAAGTACCTCAAAGGGTGAAGATCAATGCAGCGCGCAGCGGAAATTTTGTTTTTCCTTTTAAACC
Source organism: Rhinoderma darwinii (assembly GCF_050947455.1). Lineage (NCBI taxonomy): Eukaryota > Metazoa > Chordata > Amphibia > Anura > Rhinodermatidae > Rhinoderma > Rhinoderma darwinii. The sequence goes on along the minus strand of NC_134698.1, from coordinate 44,872,202 downwards.
ACGCCTCTGATTCCACCCAATCCCCGCCCATACACACCCGGTTCAGTCCACACAGTATCATGCTCCCATAGTGTCCCCCATACATTAAAATTCCCCCATAGCTGCCACCATACAGTATAATATCCACACAGATGCCCCATACAGTATAATGCCCACACAGATGCCCCCATGCAGTACAATTCCAAAATTCCCCCATACAGCATAATGCCCCATAGCTGCCCCAATGCAGCATAATACCCTCTTAGCTGCCCCATACATTATAATGCCCGCCATAGCTGCCCCCACAGTATAATGCCACCCATAGCTGACCACCACAGTATAATGCTCTCCATAGCTGCCCCCACAGTATAATGCCCCACACAGTATAATGCCCCCCATAGCTGCCCCACAGTATAATGCCACCCATAGCTGACCACCACAGTATACTGCCCCCCATAGCTGACTCCACATTATAATGCTCTCCATAGCTACCCCCACAGTATAAGTACAGTGTAAAGTCGCCCATAGCTGCCCCACACAGTATAATACCCCCCAAAGCAGCCCCCACAGTAGAATGCCCCACACGGTATAATGCCCCTCATAGGTGCCCCATACAGTATAATGCCCCCCATAGCTGCACCCCATAGAGAATAATGCCCCCTCATAGCTGCCCCATACTAATATGCCCTCATAGCAGCCGCCATAGTATAATGCCCCACACAATATAATTCCCCCCGTAGCTGTACCCACAGTATAATGCCCCACACAGTATAATGCCCGACATAGCTGCCCCATAGTATAATACCCCCATAGATGCCCCCACAGTATAATGACCCATAGCTGTCCCCACACTATAATGCCCCCCATACAGTATAATTCCCTCCATATAGAAAATGCTCCTATAGCAGCCACCATATTAGCAACAGCGGGCCCCCCAAGCTTAGGGGCCTGTCGCAAATGCGATCGTTGCGACCCCTAGAGCTACGCCACTGTTAACAGTAGCCTATGGCAGAGCAGGGAGATACCTCCCTACTCTGTCATAGTGTTCAATGGCATCTGCGTCTGAAGAGCGCAGACACTATTGAGTGTGGCGTCGCTACCGCTGTAGCAGCCATAGTGGCTGCTAGTGAAGCCTCCGGGCATGGGGGGCTGTGCCGGCTGGCAGCACAGGCCCCCTCATGCCGTGGGCCCCATAGCGGCCGCTATGGCTGCTACAGCGGTAGTTACGCCACTGCCGCAGAATTAATTGACATGCTGCCTTTGAAGTAACCGCACCGCAGGTCAATTTATGTGCGTTTTTTCTTGTCCCTACACTGAAAATTACCGCAGTGTGGGGACAAGATTTGTTGAAATCTCACCCACACTGCTGCTACTGTAATACTCTTTGGATTTTCCGCAATTAGTTAGTTGAGGAAAATCTGCAGTGTTTACGCCGTGTGTGTTCCTACACATACAGTCTGATAAACTTTGTTTGGATTTTGATACCTTCTCAATGAACAACTATTTAAAACTATGGGATGTAAAAAAATCTCTTAATATGTGCGTTCCTAAATATATACTTTTCTATACAGATATATCATTGTAATCTAATGTATTGTTACATTTACAATTTTTTAACATTGTTGTTTAATAATTCCAAATTCTTTACTACACTTGTGAGAAGACTTTGGTGTTTCATAAGAAATTCACACAACTATGTGTCCTTCTACTTCACTATAGACATTTCATGTTCTACAATTCCTTTCAAACCCTTCCTCCACCAGCAATCTGTGTGCTGCATCATATATTTCCCATTTCTTTCCAACTTCATTATCTTTTTGATGACCTAGTAATTTCCTCTTAGAACTTTTATCTTTTTGTTTATATATTTTTGCTGAGTTCTTCACTTTCTTCTTACTATAAACCAATGCCTCCTTCTGCAAATTACACAAGAACGAATTTAATGGGATATTCAGTTTTTATTGACTATATCATAGTGTTTTAGCTATATTACATTTACCAGTGCAGGCGAGATAATCTGCTTTTGGGGTTTTATGACATTTTTTAGGAGTTCCTTTTTTTCCCTGGACTCCCTTAGTGATAGATACAGAGATATAAGGAGTATGACTGAACTGTGCAATGACTTAGAAAGGGCATGGCACATAAGTACAACGGGGTTGTGTATATTTATAGGTCTCATTCAGACTTCATGGGTTGCTGAGGCATTTAAAGTGTCATTCTGTATTTATCCACTGTTAGGATATTAAGCGACCAGTAAGCCTAAAATACAAGATGCTGCAAGTAAAAGTCTAACAGCACTCTCCTATATGTATGGAGAAAGCTCCTGCACCTGAACACATTGTTATTTGACATTGTACTCACATTCTACATTGAAGGGGAGATGTATCATAATTGGAGCAAAGGGAATGTGCAATCAGGTTGCTGCTCTCAGTTTCCAAAGGGCCTCTGAAAATAGGGAGAGGAATTTGGTTGCTATGGACAACTACTCCACTTTTACTTTTGCACCAGATTTAATACATCTCCCTCTAAGAGCATGATATTGTGGTCTATGATTAATTTTTCTCAGACTCACTGTCTTGCCTTGGTTTTCCACGTTGTATACATGTATATTCTAAAGTGGCTGGCCAGGAAACCAAATTTAAAAATCTTGCTTGACAATCATTAAATTTGAGTAGAAGAGTGGAAGTCTATTTGTTGTTCTCAAATTAATTTTGCAAAGGCCACCAGCCATGGGCTGCATAGAGGCGGACTATACAGTTGTGATGAAACCTTTGAAGGGAGGGAGCCCAGCCTTGGTTGTACCTTTCCCTTTTGCTATTGGGTGGTGAGCACCTGTACACCCCTCTACAGAGAAATTGTATCGTTAGCAAACAAGTGAGTCGGAAATTGGCACAATGGTCATGCAAAGTTTGATCTTTGCTATGATTCCCTTTCTTTTTCTACGCGACTACCATCATTGTTCCATACTAAGTAACACACTTGGATCTCCACAGGAGCGTGTTGTTGGGTAGTGCTACCCACTCATAAAGCTGGCCATACACTTTAGCTGTCGGCTGAACGATTGTTCGTTCTACAGCTATTCCTCCCAACTCCCCCATACACATGCACGCTCAGCTCGTCTAGACTCTTCTAGCATCGGCTTATCTACTAATAAACAGGAGGCTCGGGCATCTTGAAATTCACATGCTCGACCCTTCTGCCATCAGGAGAGATTTGGGATGCTGCCATACACATTAGATGGTCATCCGGTCCTGCGGAAATTGGCAGGTTCGCCCAACATACATCTAATGTGTATAGCTAGTTAAATGGCTGGGTGTACTACAATTATTCTGTGACTCCAAAGTGAATAATTACAATGGGAAATTCTGATGTTTGGAGGATGAGAGGAATGGCCCAAAAGTGGATAACTATGGACCAAGTTTCTTTTGTGCAGATCTTGGCAAAAGGAAGTATGAGAATCTTTGTCTTGGAGAAGGTCTCCATATCTACTTTGCTCAGAATTAATCTCATCAATGACCTAAAATATTTGGAACAAAAACCACGGTTTTGGCTATTTATAAATTTGTAGTGGGAGACAAATTGTTAGAAGGAAAGAGAATATAGATATAGAAGAAAGGACGCTGAACAATGAAGATATATTATGTAAATGTAACCCCTATTGGGGAAAAGATTATGAAAATAGCGTTTTCCTGTAAGAATTTGAAGGAAGAATTAATTATTCACCTACAGGGGTAAGGTGAGGCAAAAAGGCTATAAATTAGAGTACGAAGGAGTCATCTTCTGTGTAGCATGTACTCAGTTTGAGCCTGACAACTGCCTATCATTTGAAAAAGTACTTTCTCCTTCTCCATAACAAAGATCCCGCTAGGGGAGCTGGAAAATACTACATTTGTTGCTGACAAATAAATGTAACCGACTGTAGGAATATAATTTTTTTTCAGTTCAGACTGATATCATACTGTGCTTGAGGTTTGTCTCACATAATTTTTTTTATATTTATTAGAAAACTTGAATAGGAGACTAATGTTGAATGTGTTTGGCAGAATTTGTGGAGAGTCCAAATTACAGTTGGTGTTTTAAAGATTAGATATTCGAGTAAACAATCATCTTAGGTTTTAGTTACTGTTATTTAAAACTCAGAAATCAGGATTTTGCACTTTTTTCTTTAAATTACACAATTTTCAAAAAAAAACATATTCTAATCTAATAGTATACCTGATATAGATCAACTTTGGAATTTACTTTCTGTTAAAATTTAGTTGTCACGATCTGTGGGTATGTGGACCCACTAGGCTGCACCGCCGTAGAGGAGTAGCAGGTTGCCAAACAACAGTCTATAATGTCTATGCAAAGTTCTTAGTACAAGGGTACTTGCAGGAGTCCAGACAGTAGCAGAGGCTTTGGCACGGATGGAACTTGACGTGGCAGATGACACCAGACATGGTGTATTACAGCAGGCGTGGCAGGTGACACCAGACATGTTGTATTACAGCAGGTGTGGCAGGTGACAACACAACACGACTCCAATACTGGATAGGACACAGGAACAAACACAGCACGGGATACAGGAAGCAGGATATGGGAACACTGGAACAGGATAACACTAAGGGACCATTTGCTAAGACTAACATGGAAAAACACAACAACGCTCAGGCAAGGAGTGAAACGGCAGGACCCTTTTTATAGCCCAGGGTGATCTGGGGATAATTAATGATTATTTGCATGTGCTCGTGCTGGCCCTTTAAGGCCAGGAATGAGTGCACGCACCCTAACGGACACTACAGGGCAGAGCGGCCGCAAGTAGGGAGATGTCAGCAGGAGAAGTGGGGTCTGCAGTCGCGGCCATCAGCAGGTACGGAGAGGTAGCAGTCCGCGGCCGCTACAGTATCCACCCCTTACGCCCCTCCTTCTTGGGTCCAAACGAGAGAGGAATTTTTTAACGTGGGTAGGGGCATTAAGGTTCCTTTCTGGCTCCCAGGGCCTCTCCACAGGACAAAACCCTCTCCAGTCCACCAAATAGAAAGTCCTTCCTCTTACTCTCTTATAGTCTAAAATCTCCTTTACTTCAAACACATCAGAAGAACCGCTGGGAACAACTGCAGGACTAGGAGCTTTACTGCAGCAGTTCAGAACCACAGGTTTCAGGAGGGACACATGAAAGGAGTTGGGGATTCTGAGGGTAGGAGGCAGCCGAAGCTTATAGGAGACAGGGTTTATCTGTTGCAGGATCTAAAAAGGTCAGAGGAACCTGGAAGCACATTTGTATGAGGGCACCTTCAAATGAGTGTTCCTTGAGGACAGACAGACTTTGGTTCCAGGAAGAAACTGAGGCAGCTCTCTTCTTCGTGTATCTTCTTTTCGCTTCATACGATCGACTGCCAGTAGAATAGAGGACCTGGTCTGCTGCCAAATGTGAAGAAAGTCCCTGAACACAGAGTCAGCCTCGGGTACCAGAGATGTAAGAGGAAGAGGCATTTTTGGATGTTGGCAATAGTCAATGTAGAATGGCGTGGAAGTAGTGGACTCACTTATGTGGTTGTTATAAGAGAATTCAGCCCATGGAAGAAGCTGTACCCAGTCACCATGCTGCACGGAGATAATGTGATGAAGATAATGCTCCATGATTTGGTTAATCCCCTCGACTTGACCATTAGACTGAGGATGGTAGGGTGAGGAAAAGTCAAATTTCACATTGAGGAGTTTTACAGAGGGCTCTCCAGAATTTTGAGGTGAACTGAACCCAATGATCAGACGTGATATGAAGTGGCAAGCCATGCAGGCAGAGGATATGAAAAAGATTAAGAGATTTGCCAGTCGAGGAGCAGAAGGTAGACTGGTTAGCGGAATAAAATGTGCTATCTTAGAGAACCGGTCCACCACCACCAAGACAGTATTGCATCCTGCTGAAGGAGGAAGATCTGTGACAAAGTCTATTGCAATATGCTGCCAGGGAGGGTTAGACACAGGCAGAGGTTGGAGCATGCCGGCGGGATTGGAGTGGGCAATTTTATTAGAGAAAAACAAATGTGCCTGAGGCACACTGGAAACCAATTTCCCAACTACTAACTGAAAATGTTAAAATTTAACTTTTATTATTTTGCACTAAAGATGTCCAAGAGGACACATACAGACAGCATGAATAGTTAAAAAATTTTAGCCACTGTCAATTTAGCACACGCTCTAGGACTCTATCTGCACTGTTGCGAGACAGAGTGTGAAGTGGTTGAATATAATTATAATTTTTATTTATCCTGTCATACCTACTATCTCCTGACAGTACTGTCATCAAAAAAGTCTTCAATTATATTTCTAACTTAATAAAGACATGATATCTCTATATCTATAACCTATGCACTATTACCAATTTGTCCACATGGACCTTCCTCGGTTTGCTCAATCCTTTCTCTCCCCCCTCTTTTACCAAACCAATATATTCTTAATAAAGATATATCTGCTGTCCAATTACTCCCCCCCCTCCCCGATCCCCTTCGGAGCCCGACAGGCTGTTGAAGTGGGATTTCAAGGAATCCAGAATGCGTATGAAACCGTGATCTTTACATTTGCTATATACTTTCTAGCCTTAGTGGGCACAGTGTGTACAAACATACATGGGAATACTTACCCTACCTTTAGTGGAGTCTTGTTGTTCTTGCATCTCTAAGGGATGTACGCATCTGCCCCCTCCTATAACAAAAATCGGCTAAGCTTAATTCTGAATAAGGTGCCCAAGCGCATCTAATACATTCAGATTACTATCACAAAAATCGACTAAGTCCAGTAATGACTTTGGTGCGCACGCGCGCCCGGTACATTCCTATAAATGGTAAAATCGGCTAAGTATAGCCGTGGTCAAAGCACGCATGCGCCTCCGATACATACAGCTTGCCACTGAAAAAACTGGCTAAGTTCAGCCGTGACACTGGTGCGCTTGCGCGCACGGCAGTCCTACTCATTGAATTTGTCAAAGTGCCCAGACATGCGCACTTATCCCCTGTAATGCCGAAATCGGCAAACTATAGCCATAGACTAGGTGTGCATGCGCCCTGCATTCGTCTAGATCACTATCATCAATAAGTCGGCTAAGTCCGGCCGGGATTACAATGTGCATGCGCGCCTGGCGCTTTTCAATTGGCTTCACACTACACCCTCGGAATTTGCTAATTTAGACGCCAATCATCCCATATGGGGGTTTGATCCGCAGATAGAATTTCTATTGGTTGCCACACAGGTGATTCCTGTGTGACGTAACTCTAAACATTTAAAAGGATTGACAACTCGTACGCACGCTTGATAGCCCCGTTCAAATCCCCTGAGGACGCTGTGTTAACAGCGAAACATGTCGGGGGGCTACATTTATCCTTTTAAAGAGCCAAGTTCAACTAGCATCTAGAGCACGCTTATCTCTGTGTATCCATGTAGACTCGGCAGTCTGCAGCTGCCGGCCTGATATACACATGCAAAATTCAACCACTTCACACTCTGTCTCGCCACAGTGCAGATAGAGTCCTAGAGCGTGTGCTAAATTGACAGTGGCTAAAAAATTTTAACTATTCGTGCTGTCTGTATGTGTCCTCTTGGACATCTTTAGTGCAAAATAATAAAAGTTAAATTTTAACATTTTCAGTTAGTAGTTGGGAGATTGGTTTCCAGTGTGCCTCAGGCACATTTGTTTTTCTCTGTATTCAATATACCTGCCAACTCCTAGGGTCTCTCCAGTATCTATGGCAATTTTATTAGAGGCACAGACAGTGTAGGAAGAGACATAGTCCACAAAATCTTTGGGTAGCCTGGGCCACCAGAAATGACGAGCCATCAAGTCTCGAGTCTTACGAACACCAGCGTGCCCAGCCAGTTTGGAGCGGTGACCCCAGCGAAGAATTCTCTTCCTGTCTGCCAAACTAACAAAAGACCTCCCCGGAGGGATGTCTCTAACATTCAGGGGATTAGCAGAAATAATTCAGGAAGGGCCTATGATACATTGAGGGGAGTTCTCCACAGTGTCCTCTGTTTCAAATGACCTGGATATGGCCTCGGCCTTCACATTTTTGTCAGCGGGACGGAAGTGGAGCACAAACTGAAAACAGGTGAAGAACAGCGACCACCTGGCTTTACGGGGGTTTAGCCGCTGAGCCGGCTGGAAATAGGTGGTCGGTGTATATCAGGATCGGATGAACTGCACCCTCTATCAGATGTCTCCACTCCTCCAGTGCCAGCTTGATGGCCAGTAACTCCCAATCCCCAATACAGTAATTGCGCTCCGCGGAAGAAAAACATATTGAGTAATAGCCACACACTACTGCCTTTCCCTTGAGGCCTCTCTGAAACAGAAGTGCACCTGCACCAACAGAGGAAGAGTCCACCTCCAACGAGAACTGTCGAGATACATCAGGATGATTGAGGATCGAGGCAGAAGTGAAGGCACTCTTGAGGCTATTAAATGCTGATTTCGCTTCCGGAATCCACACCTTGGCATTCACACCTTTCTTGGTAAGGGTAGAGATGGGAGCTGTCATGGACGAGAAATTTGGGATAAACTGCCATTAGAAGTTAGCTAATCCCAGAAAACGCTGTATGGACCACAGACCCTGAGGACGTGGCCATTCCGGGACGGATTTTACTTTCTCAGGATCCATCTTGAGGCCTTGGTCAGAGATGATGTAGCTCAGGAAGAGCAGAGAAGTTTTTTCAAAAATGCATTTCTCCAGCTTGGCATGTAGGCAATTCTCCCTTATCGCAATAGGACTTGACAGACAAGCCTCCTATGTGTCGTCGAATCTGGGGAGTAAATCAAGATATCATCTAGATAGACCAACTGTAAAGGATCTGCCAGGTACTACGTCTGGGTATACTCCCGGGATTAATCAGTCGACACCTGAGGCCAGACCTCTTAGACTGACACCGGCTCCCACCAACCAGGGTGGCAGGCTCAGGAGTGGGAGAGCCTATCGCGGCCTGGTCAGTAGGAGTTAGCTCCGCCCCCTGTCCATTTATACCTGCCGTGTTCTCTTCCTCAGTGCTTGTTATTCTTCTTGGATTCCTGGCCCCACTGCTGCCTTGCTCCAGCCTGCTTCTGCCGTGCTTCTGCCTTGCTTCAGTTCCGTTTATCCTGCTTCGCTTTGCCCCTGGCTTGCTTCCTGCTCCGTGCTCTCGTTGGTATACTCCACTTCATCCTGATCCTGACTGACTCATTCACCGCTCCGTTTCCTCGCGGCGTTCCGTGGGCTACTGCCCCTTCCCTTGCATGTTCCATGTTTGTACTCCCTTGCACTTAGACAGCGTAGGGACCGCCGCCAAGTTGTACCCCGTCGCCTAGGGCGGGTCGTTGCAAGTAGGCAGGGACAGGGCGGTGGGTAAATTAGGGCTCACTTGTTCCCTTCACCTCCTTCCTGCCATTACACCACCACACAGAAATAGAGGAGATCTCGGAAGATATCATTCACGAATTCTTGGAAGACCGCGGGAGCGTTACACAGACTGAAAAGCATCACCAGGTATTCGTAGTGCCCGTCTTGCGTGTTGAATGACGTCTTCCACTCGTCACCTTGACGGATTCGGATCAAGTTGTAAGCCCCACACAAGTCCATTTTAGAGAAAATCTTGGCTCCTCGTATACGGTCAAATAATTTGGGGATCAGTGGCAATGGATATTTATTCTTGACCGTGATCTGGTTGAGACCACGGTAGTCAATGCAGGGTCGAAGAGATCTGTCTTTCTTTTTAACGAAGAAGGACCCGGCTTCCGGATGGGGAGGAGGATTTTTGTATGAAGCCCCTCTGCAGATTCTCCTTGACATAGGCTGACATGGACTGGGTCTCTGGCAAGTAAAGAGGATATACCCATCCACGGGGAGGTGAAGCATCTGGGACCAGTTCAATTCGACAGTCGTAAGACCGGTGTGGGCAAAGCATCTCGTCTTCCTTCTTGCTGAAGACGTCCGCAAACTGGGCAAAATCAGTGGGGAATTCCGCTCACGACTGAGACAGAGGAGGATGGACAGGACGGATCTGTGACAGGCAGAGGTAGAGGCTTTTGGATCCCCCTTGTAGAACTTCTCTGGAATTCAAGTCAAGGACTGGGACATGTAGCCGGAGCCAATGCAGACCCAGCAAAACAGGATTGACAGCTTTAGGCAAGACAAGAAATGAAATCTGTTCAGTATGAAGGGTTCCAACTTGGAGCTTCAGTGGCTTGGTCTTAGACAAAATGGGGTACGCCCATGCCAGGGCTTTACCAGTAAGGAGAGAGTTTATAAAGGCTGTAGAACGTATTACGCAGACCAATAGGAATAGATTTGCAAATAAAATATCTTTAATTTCTCATACCAGGGTGCCACGTTTCGTTCCAAACATAGACCTTTCTCAAGCACTACACATACATGATAATAAATACATATATATTATTTCCATACAATGCACAGTATGTGATGAATAAACACAGTTAAGTACTATATGTCGTAAAGTATATACATATATACAGGGTTGGATAAAGAATACAGGGAATCATACAACATAGGAAAAAATTTATACATGCAATCACAAGTTTGAGCCAATAACATCTTGTATCGTCTATAGTTGAATGAATCAAGGAGACCACAATGTGTGGTTTCAATTGTAGCAGAAAAAGTTGTATAGTATTCATATGCATATGCGCATTCCACCAACCACTAAGTGCACATAGTTAAGGTTCATAAAGGTGATGTATGGTACAGTATCATGACATCCTATTAGATAAGTACAGTGAAGGAAATAAGTATTTGATCCCTTGCTGATTTTGTAAGTTTGCCCACTGTCAAAGACATGAGCAGTCTAGAATTTTTAGGCTAGGTTAATTTTACCAGTGAGAGATAGATTATATTTAAAAAAAAAACAGAAAATCACATTGTCAAAATTATATATATTTATTTGCATTGTGCACAGAGAAATAAGTATTTGATCCCCTAACAACCATTAATAGTTCAGCCTCCTCCAGACCAGTTACACGCTCCAAATCAACTTGGTGCCAGCATTAAAGACAGCTGTCTTAAATGGTCACCTGTATAAAAGACTCCTGTCCACAGACTCAATTAATCAGTCTGACTCTAACCTCTACAACATGGGCAAGACCAAAGAGCTTTCTAAGGATGTCAGGGACAAGATCATAGACCTGCACAAGGCTGGAATGGGCTACAAAACCATAAGTAAGACGCTGGGTGAGAAGGAGACAACTGTTGGTGCAATAGTAAGAAAATGGAAGACATACAAAATGACTGTCAATCGACATTGATCTGGGGCTCCATGCAAAATCTCACCTCATGGGGTATCCTTGATCCTGAGGAAGGTGAGAGCTCAGCCGAAAACTACACGGGGGGAACTTGTTAATGATCTCAAGGCAGCTGGGACCACAGTCACCAAGAAAACCATTGGTAACACATTACGCCGTAATGGATTAAAATCCTGCAGTGCCCGCAAGGTCCCCCTGCTCAAGAAGGCACATGTACAGGCCCGTCTGAAGTTTGCAATTGAACATCTGGATGATTCTGAGAGTGATTGGGAAAAGGTGCTGTGGTCAGATGAGACTAAAATTGAGCTCTTTGGCATTAACTCTACTCGCCGTGTTTGGAGGAAGAGAAATGCTGCCTGTGACCCAAAGAACACCGTCCTCACTGTCAAGCATGGAGGTGGAAACTTTATGTTTTGGGGGTGTTTCTCTGCTAAGGGCACAGGACTACTTCACCGCATCAATGGGAGAATGGATGGAGCCATGTACCGTCAAATCCTGAGTGACAACCTCCTTCCCTCCACCAGGACATAAAAAATGGCTCGTGGCTGGCTCTTCCAGCATGACAGTAACCCGAAACATACAGCCAAGGCAACAAAGGAGTGGCTCAAAAAGAAGCACATTAAGGTCATGGAGTGGCCTAGTCAGTCTCCAGACCTTAATCCCATCGAAAACTTATGGAGGGAGCTGAAGATCCGAGTTGCCAAGCGACAGCCTCGAAATCTTAATGATTTACAGATGATCTGCAAAGAGGAGTGGGCCAAAATTCCATCTAACATGTGTGCAAACCTCATCATCAACTACAAAAAACATCTGACTGCTGTGCTTGCCAACAAGGGTTTTGCCACCAAGTATTAAGTCTTGTTTGCCAAAGGGATCAAATACTTATTTCTCTGTGCACAATGCAAATAAATATATATAATTTTGACAATGGGATTTTATTTTTATTTTTTTTATATAATCTATCTCTCACTGGTAAAATTAACCTAGCCTAAAAATTCTAGACTGTTCATGTCTTTGACAGTGGGCAAACTTACAAAATCAGCAAGGGATCAAATACTTATTTCCTTCACTGTATATTAAGGTGAAAAGTAGAGACCGATGTATAGTCAGTGAGAGGCATCCAGTTTTAAGTAGTATACTTTCTATCTGTTTAAACATATACTAAGTGAAGTATCTCATCATAATGCAATTTATTGCCATATAAATATATGATGGTCTAAATGTACTTACCTTCTTTATACTGGTGAGACGGCGTGATGGCGCAAGGAAGTGAGGATAACCGCTAATGAGGGTGCCAGCGTTATCATGCAGCGCTCCTCATTATAAGGACTCCTAGATACTTCCGGTTAAGGTCACGTGGTGCACATCCACGTCAGACCTGACGTCGGCATGCATCGTAGGTGTGTCCCGCGTGCGCCAGAAGTGGCGTCAGTGGGGCTACACCATGTTGAAAGAGGGAACATGCTGTGGATGTAATGTAAAGAGGAAAGGGTGGATACATGTCACTGTTATAGGTACCATAGTTAACTGTGTATATACTGAAAATGATGATCAGATGGAGGCAATGTTACATAGAGCTCGATATATGGACCAAATAGTGTAAGTAACTTAGATTATAGAGATATAAATCTCTAGATCATTATAATAAATATATAATAGACATGTATATCTAGTTCTCAATAGAAGTCATATTATATGTGCCAGGTCCCATCCGTGAAAGTATACTTCAACGATGTCCGCCATCCTCCGGACCAGTATAGTGGGGAGATAAGTTATGTCTGTGGGAAAGAGGGTACAAATGGGATGATAAAAGAATATATGCAATGAACATAGTTAAGAGACTATCGATCAGAGTCCTCTGTTTATCTAGTCCTGTATGTCAACAAATATGGTATTGTTGTTATTGTGCTACTAGGTAAAACTGCTTATCTAGTATTCTCTGTTTAGCCCCTTTGGTTCCAGTGACTGTAAAGTGTATATCCAGAAAGCCTCCCTGCATTTTAGGCTCTGGATCCTATTCCCACCTCTCCTGGGGGCTGGTATGTGTTAAACTACCTGGTAACGTAGTTGTGCAATGTTGTGTTTCTGATGTAAGAAATGTGCTGGAATAGGTAATAGTGTATTACCACAACGTATCGTGGATTTGTGTTTTTTCATTGTTTCCTTCACACGTTGGGTGGTTTCCCCTTCATAGGCCAAACCGCATGGATACCGTATAACGTATACCACAAAATTACTGTTGCAAGTGAAATGATCTTGTATTGGGTGAAAGATTTTATCTCCCTTAATTATATTAGAGCATTGTATGCACGCCAAACATGGGAATGTTCCTTTTTTGGGGGTGCTGAGGAATTGCTGTCTAGACACTTTTTTGTTGGATCCAGTGTCCGCTCTAACCAGTTTGTTTTCTAGATTGTGTGATTTTTTAGTGTACGGTAGAAATGGGGCCTGAAACTCTTCTATGTGAGGGTATGCTTTACTGAGTAGTGACCAACTGTCACGGCGCGGGGCGTGGACCTACTGGGCCGTACCGCGTAGCGGCATAGCAGCTGGCCAAACAAGTATAATGCAATGTCTTTAGTTTTGAAACGGTACCTGAGGCAATGTAGACAATAGCAGTGGTTTTAGGCTAAGATGAGGCTCTGACAGTAGACAGACACCTAGCGGGTTGCGACACAATAAATGCAGCGGAGAGCACAACACGACTCCAACTCTTGAAGGCACAGAGGCACGGGATACAGGGTACAGGTAACAGGAACGGGAAAAACTGGGAACTGGAAAACACTAGGAGACCATTTGCAAGGACAAACTTAAGGTAACACAACAACGCTCAGGCAATGATCGAGAGGGCAGAGCCCCTTTTATAGTCCAGAGGCATTCTGGGCTAATTGTAGCTATTTTGCAAATGTGCGTGTACTGGCCCTTTAAGGCCGTGCATGCGCGGGCGCGCGCACCCTGTGGGAGACAGTGTCCAGACCAGGAAGTGAGTGCCAGGACGACGGTCCGCTGCCATGGACGTTACACCAATGTATTTTGATGATATGATGTATCTAAAAGGAGCACGAGTGAAATGTGTGCACAAATGGTATGCTTTGATGCGTTTTATGATCTTATGATCATAATTTGTGAACTCGTCAAGGTCTTGGGTTGACCAGCGGGGTCCATGGCCTGAGCGTAATGTCACGATCTGTAGGTATGTGGACCCACTAGGCCGCACCGCCGTAGCAGAGTAGCAGCTGGTCAAACAACAGGCTATAATGTTCAATATATACACTCCAAAAGCAGTTCTATTAAGGGCTGGGTATTGTTTATAGCAAAAACATCCCCCCCTAATTCACTATGCAGGCAGCTCTATAATACCATGGAACTTACAAGAAGAAGAAACAGCAGAGCCAATAGCCAATTATATATAAAAGTAAACATTTCTTTATTATACAAATATAACAAACACAAGTTTTAAAAAATGCCATATAAGGAAAAAGACCCTAGTAGAACAGATAGAGCGAATAAGTCACAGTTACTGAATAGCATATGTATATGTACAAGCTATATTTAATGTTTATTTAAAAAGGTATGTTTGTAGACACAAGTGCATTTTCGTATTACTTATCCCTTAGCTTAGTGAGTATTATTAGTTATTAGCAAGGGACATAGGGAAAAGAATGTCTATACACAAATGTATTGCTCAAACAGCAGTCTTACCCATTGCAGCAACGATGGTCATAAGTGTCCGCTCTACAATATAGAACCCCAACGCGCGTTTCGCTACGGGTGCTTCCTCAGGGGGGCCTAAAAGTATTCAGCCCTTAAATACTGTGGGGAGACTGAAACAAATGTGCCTCATTACACCAGCGTGAGCAATGGCGCATGCTCAATGGTGCGGCCGGAAGCGAGCCAAGCCCCACTTCCGGCTCCCAGCACTGCAGCACATATCCGGATTCCCGATGTGTAACGGGAATTCCGGACATCCAGAGTGTGCAAAACGGAGCCGGAGAGGGCAACACATCGCCGCCAGCAGTTCCACCAAGCATGCGCACCTCATCGCTGGAGAGGGATCACAGTGCTGTAAGTGGAAATATTTTACTGTTGTAAGATTTATAAATCGGAGATTAGAAAGCTGCAGAAATTATATATATGGGACTAAAGATAATAAAAATATGAATATGGGTGCCATTGATTTATATCAAAAATAAACCCTGTAAGGTAAAGGTACTACATGTGATATGTGGTGTGAAAAAAAAATTGTGAAAAAAAAACCATATGTGTGAAAAGATGCGGACCAGTTAAACAATGAATTTGTTTTTTTTTTTCATTTGTATATGTACAAAGTGCAATTGATTACAAAAAGTGAAAAAAGGGAAAATTAAAAAAATTAATATAATGTCTATGTAAAGTTCTCAGTAAAAGAATACCAGTGAGAGTCCAGACAGTAGCAGAGGCTTTGGCACGGATGGAACTTGACGTGTCAGATGACAGCAGATGTTGCGGATGAAACCAGACGTGGTGTATTACAGCAGGCGTGCAAGGTGACAGAACACGTCTCCAACACTGGATCAGACACAGGAACATACACAGCACAGGATACAGGAACAAACACAGCACAGGATACAGGAAGCAGGATAGGGGAACACTGGAACAGGATAACACTACAGTAAGTAGTACTTGCATTTGTTAAAACTAACATGGTAATACACAACAACGCTCAGGCAAGGAGTGAAAGGGCAGGGCCCTTTTTGTAGTCCAGGGTGATCTGGGAATAATTAATGATTATTTGCATGTGCGCGTGCTGGCCCTTTAAGGCCAGGAACGAGCATGCACGCACCCTAACGGACACTACAGGGCAGAGCGGCCGCATGTGCTGGCGTATCCGTAGACGGAGATGGCAGGAGGAGAAGTGTCTGCAATAGTGGCCGTCAGCAGGTAAGGAGAGGCGGCGGTCCGCGGCCGCTACAGTTTTATCCAGTCAACTTCTGAGTGAATTACTTCCACTAGGTGGCTGACTTCCTGTAATCTGCTGTCCACCCCCTGTTGTCAAGCAAAATTGGGGGGGGGGGTGTCTCTTCACTGACTGCCTATACAATCCTATGGAGAAGAGAGGGGGAGGAGGAGAAGAGTGAACAAGACACAGACATGCTGCCAATACAAATCTAGGAATAAGGGAGGGTGGAGCAGAGTATAAAAGACAAAGACAGACGCTGCAGCAGTTTCCTGGTAAGTGTTAGATCTCACCCTAGTGCTGGATTCTCATCTATACTGTTCAATACTGCTGTATAATGTCCTCCATGCTTCTGCTGCTTCTATATGTATGATAGATAGATACTACTCTTCTGTGTGTGCAGTGTATAGAAGACATGATAGCCATTAGGCTCCACCCAATAGATCAGAGACAACTGAGAATAATGTCTGCAGAAGGGAATGCTGCTTTAAAATGCAGAATACAACTCTTAGAATGGACATTAATAGTGTTATAGTGTTATTCCCCATGTAAACACATATGACAGCCTATTCTGAAAAGTCCCCTGAAAAGTTAGGCTTATGCTTACGCTTTAAGTCTTTCACTGACCACCATAAATTATGTGAAATGTATTGAATGGGTTGTTATTGTTAAGGAGGTTACAAATATGTGCATGCTTGCATTATTTGTCATTCGATACTGCGCCTAATAGTGTATGACGTGGCAAGTGGGCTTATAAGGTTGGATCAAAATGTTGACAAAGAACCTCATGTTCATGTTTATAAATGTTGCTTAGCAGCAATAGAGCAAAGTGAATGTGCAGTCTATGTATTTTTCTACAGTTTGAAATTTGTGCATGCTATTTGCTATCATGCGATGTATATTTAACCATTTCAGGACGCAGCCTGTTTTGGCCTTTAGGACACAGCCGATTTTTTTCAAATTCTACGTCTTACTTTATGTGGTAATAACTTTCGATTGCTTTTACCTTTCCAAGCAATTCTGAGATTGTTTTCCCATGACAAATTGCACTTTATGTTAATGAAAAAATGTGGTAGATAAATTCAATATTTACTTGTGAAAAACACCAAAATGTAGAGAAAAATTGCAAAATTTGCATTTTTCTAAATTTACATGTATCTGCTTGTAAAACAGATTGTAATACCAGACAAAATAGTTACTAGTTTACATTTCCCATATGTCTACTTTATGTTTGCATTGTTTTTTGAACATCTTTTTATTTTTCTAGGACGTTACAAGGGGTTTAGAACTTTTGCAGCAATTTCTCACATTTTCAATAAAATTTTAGTAGGCTATTTTTTCAGGGACCAGTTCAGTTCTGAAGAGGCTTTGAGGGCCTTATATATTAGAAAGTCCCCATAAATTACACCATTTTAAAGACTGCACCCCTCAAAGTATTCAAAACAGCATTCATAAAGTTTCTTAACCCTTTAGGCGCTTCACAGGAAATAAAGCAAAATAGAGATGATATTTACAAATTATTATTTTTTTTAATCAAAATTCATTTTATTAATTTTTTTCTGTAACACACAAGATTTTAACAGAGAAATGCAACTCAATATTTATTGCCCAGATTCTGCAATTCTTAGAAATATCCCACATGTGGCCCTTGTGCGGTAATGGACTGAAGCACAGGCCTCAGAAGCAAAGGAGCACCTAGTGGATTTTGGGATCTCCTTTTTTTTTGAATATATTTTAGGCCCCATGTCAGGTTTGAAGAGGTCTTGTGGTGCCAAAACAGTGGAAACCTCCCAAAAGTGACCCCATTTTGGAAACTACACCCCTTAAGGAATTTATCTAGGGGTATAGTTAGCATTTTGAGCCCACAGTTTTTTTTTTTGCTAAATTTGGAATTAGTCTGTGAAAATTAAAATCTACTTTTTTTCTGAAATAAACATAGACATTTTGAATTTTTACAAGGAATAAAAGGAGAAAAAGCTCTCCAACATTTGTAAAGCAATTTCTCACGATTACGGCAATACCCCATATGTGGTCATACGCTTCTGTTTGGCTACACGGCAGGGTTCAGAAGGAAAGGAGCGCCATTTAGATTTTGGAGCGTAGATTTTGCTGGAATGGTTTTCAGTGCCATGTCGTGTTTCAACGTCCTGGAGAGACCA
The DNA here is from genome assembly GCF_050947455.1 of Rhinoderma darwinii. Classification (NCBI taxonomy): domain Eukaryota; kingdom Metazoa; phylum Chordata; class Amphibia; order Anura; family Rhinodermatidae; genus Rhinoderma; species Rhinoderma darwinii. The sequence goes on along the minus strand of NC_134698.1, from coordinate 44,853,868 downwards.
AAACAGTGGAATCACCCCAAAAGTGACCCTATTTTGTAAACTACAGCCCTCTAGGGGTATAGTTAGCATTTTAACCCTACATGTTTTTTTGCAGACTTTAGCCTGTGAAAATTAATATCAACATTTTTGTCCACTAAAAGGTTGAAGTTTTTTATTTTCACAAGGGATAAAAGAGAGATAGCAACCCAACATTTGTAAAGCGATTTCTCCCAAGTACTGCAATACCCCATATGTGGTCATAAACATTTTCTAATTAGAAATGAATTAACCCTTTCAGGACAGATCCTTTTTTGCTTTTTTATTTTCGTTTTTCACTCCCCGCCTTCCAAGAGCCATAAGTTGTTTTTTTTCATCAATAGAGTGGTGTTAGGGCTTATTTTTTGTGGGAGGAGTTGTAGACTCTATTGACAACATTTAAATTACCATATAATGTACTAGGAAAAAGAAAAAACTGTGATTCCTCCATTGTATTTTGGGTTTAATTTTTACGTTTTTCACCTTGCGCTAAAAACGACAACTTATGTTTATTCTGTGGCTCAATACTATTACAGTGATACCAAATTTATATAGTTTTTTTTTATATTTTACTACTTTTACAAAGAAAAATCTATTTGTTAAAAAAAAAATAGTTTTGTTTCACCACATTCTGAGAGCCATAACGTTTTTATTTTTTGGTTGATTGAGGGGTGTGAGGGTTTATTTTTGGTGGGACAAGTTGTAGTTTTTATTGGTACCATTTTTGGTATATACGAACTTTTGACCACTTTTTGTTACATTTTTTTAGAGCTAAGGTGACCAAAAAACAGCAATTTTGGGGTTTAAAAAGCCTTATTTTTTACGGCGTTCACTGTGCACTATAAATGACATTTTACTTTATTCTGTGGGTCGATATGATTACAGCGATACCATATGTATATCGTTTTTTTGTGTTTTGCTGCATTTGCACAGTAGAATCACTTTTTTTTTAAAATAATAAATTTTTTGTGTAACCACATTCTGAGAGCCATACATTTTTTATTTTTCAGTCAAACAAGCTGTGCAAGGGCTTCTTTATTGCAGGACAGGTTGTAGTTGTTTTTATTGGTACTTTTTGGGGTACATGCGACTTTTTGATCAGTTTTTATTCTATATTTTGGGAGAAGTGGTGACCAGAAAATAGCGATTCTGGCATAGTTTTCTATTTATTTATGTTGCGGTTTTCACCGTTCGGGAAAAATAACATTATAGTTTGGGTCGTTACAAACGCGGTGATACCAAATGTGTACTTTTTTAACATTTTAAGTTTTTTTTCTATAATAAAAGCCTTATAGGCTTCCGTACATGGCAGACCCGGAGGCCATTCTCTGACCTCCGGTTGCCCTGATAATCATCGGCAACTTCCATGATCGCATTGTGGGGGCTGCCGATGTGCTACAAACCCCCTAAATGCGGTGATTGCAATCGATCACCGCATTTAAGGGGATAATTGACAAAATCAGCGATGATGTACCGCTGGCCGGCAACAGTGGAGTGTCAGCTGTCAGAGACAGCTGACCTCCCGGTTCCCGATGCACACTGTCACCGACAGTGTGCACCAGGAAAGACTCAGTAGCTGTACATCCTCGTGCGGGAAGTAACCTCTCGCGATGACGTACAGTTACTGAGTCCTGCGGCTAGGGGTTAAGAAAGTTATATATATTGTTTACTCTTACAATTATACATAGCAGTTAATAATAATAATAATAATAATAATAATAATAATAATAATGTCATATATTTTTCTATGTGTATTCCACAGAAATGATTGGGTTCTGTTGACGGATCCATCTTTATTGAGCAAAAAACATAAATAAAAACAAAAACCTGTGTGGGCAGAGTCTTACTATATTTTGGGGTTTTGTAAATAGAACCAGATTCTCCAAAAATATTGAAAAACTGGTATAGAATAATATCTTTATATGCATCAAGTGTCCAATCAGGTTATACATTAAAAAAAAACAGCACAACTGCAAACCTAGCTTAATTTGCGTACCACACGTGCACACAATATGGCCAGTTTTATCAAAATCCAATTAACCTACCAGCATGTGTTATAGAATCATGATTATTTAATTTGCTTAATGTGTCCGATGTACCTTACATTTTTTTTTTTATATAATTTGTTTGTTAATCTTGCTATATTGCATAATCCTTAACTCTGTATAGTCAATTATTTTTTTTTTTTTATCAAATGTATAATTTCAATAAGTTACTGCATTTGTTTATTGTTCATGATAATAATAGTAATATAAATGCGTAACTTTGCTAAAGATGGCGACATAGATTCATTTCTTGCCTTTTTTATTACAGCGGCCTCTTAGAAGCAACAATAAAAATACACAATTTCAATGGAGTTCTATTTGTCTTTATTATTTACTTAATCGGCCTATGCACCTTACAAAATCAATTTTGTATTATTTTTTTAATGTACCTTAAAAAGTAAGCATAAATAATTTTTGGGTGAAAATCTGTCATTTAAACAGTAATATAAATGTGATTAATCATAAAAGGAGTAAGAAAAAAAAGAGTAAGTTAAGACTTTCACCCTTTAACATTTCAAGGGGCTTGTCCAGGCTGGGTTTTTTTTTATTTTTATATACTGATGACCTATCCAGTGGTCGGAGCCTTCTGCTTCCGACACCAACGCTGCATAGCTTCTGGTGCCCGAAGGCAGCCGGAACGGACCTCCACTGCTCATATACTGATAACTTATCCTGTGGATAGGTCATGAGTATGAAAAACCGCCCCGTGCCCGGGACATCCCCTTTAATGAACTAGCCTATTTTGGTCTTAATGACCAAGCAATCTTTTTTGTTTCTTCATCTTTGCATTCCAAGATTCATAACTTTTTTATTTTTCCATCAACATAGCCATATGAGGGCTTGTTTTTTTTGCGGGACGAGTTGTGTTTTTCAATGGCACCCTTTTTGGGTGCATATAGTATATTGACTAACTTACATTAACTTTTTGGAGGGAATTTAGAAAAAAACACCTATTCCATTTTAAATTTATGCCACTTGTTATGCGGCGTAAATAATAGGTTACATTTTTTCTATGGGTTGATATGATTACGGCGATAACAAAAATCAATGTTAAACAAAAATAATTTGTTTTTGCATCGCTGCATTCCAAGAGCTGTAACTTTTTTTATTTTTCCTCAATTTAGCCATATGTGGGCTTGTTTTTTGCAGGACGAGGTGTAGTTTTTACAGGTACTATCTACGGGGACATGGGACTTATTAATTTACTTTTATTATATTTTTGGGGGGGAATGGGAGAAAAAAAACTATTTTGCCGTTCTTTGTTTTTTTTATTGCATGCACCATGCAGTTTAACGAATGTATTAACTTTTTTGTTTGGGTCTTTATGATTGTGGCGTTACAATATATGTATATATTTTGACATTTTTTTTTACACTTTTACTAAATAAAAGACTTTTTATGCATAAAAATGCTTTTTTATATTTACTGTGCACCTTTATTATGTTTTAATTAACTTTATTTGACTGTTTTAAATTTTTTTTTTTTTTACTTCCATTAGGGGACTTTACAATGTGATTGTAAAGGATCTGCCAGACACAGCTTCTGTGTCGACGCCCGGGGTTAATCAGTCTGCACCTGCTCCTAAATCTGATAGAGTGACTCGATCTGCTACCACTCAGGCTGGTAGGCTCAGGAGTGGGAGAACCTATCACAGCCTGGCCAGACGGTTGTAGCTCCCGCCCTCGGTCTATTTATACCTTCATTTCCTGCTTGTCTCTGCCTGTGATTCTTTCCTGTTTCCAGGCTCTGCTGCTCCCGCTATCATTATTGACCTTGCTTAATTTTGACCCTGGCTTTACTGACTACGCTCCTGCTCTGCGTCTGGTACCTTGTACACTCCTGGTTTGACTCGGCTCGTTCACTACTCTTGTTGCTCACGGTCTTGCCGTGGGCAACTGCCCCATTTTCCTTAGCTTCTGTGTACCCTTGTCTGTTTGTCTGTCGTGCACATATTGAGCGTAGGGACCGTCACCCAGTTGTACGCCGTCGCCTAGCACGGGCCGTGCAAGTAGGCAGGGACTAAGTGGTGGGTAGATTAGGGCTCACCTGTCTGTCTCCCTACCCAGTCATTACAGTGATCTTCTGATCGCTGATATAATGCTTTGATAAACTTAATATACCAAAGCATTAGTGCCTGTCAGTACAAAATTGTCAGGCAATCTATTAGGCCATGCCTCTGGCACGGCCTAATAGGCATATAGCGATGGCAGGCCTGGGGGCCTTTGTTCGGCTGCCGATTAGTGACAGAGGGAGCCCCTTCCCACTGTTAAACTAATTAAATGCCGCTGTTGCTATTGACCACAACATTTAAGGGGTTGAAACAGCCGGAATGGAGGTTTCCCCTATCCAAGCCGGTGCAGCGGGAGCCTGGCTGTCAGTCACAGCCAAGCTCCAACGGTGAGCACGTGGGCACTTTTATGCCTGCATGATAACCATCACGTACATGCAAGTCACAATGTGGGACGGTGGCCCTTCCTATGTCATGCATGTACGTCATAATGCGGGAAGGAATTAATCTAAAATATAAAGATCTATAGGAAGAAGTATTTGTGTTCAAAGCTGGAATATGCTTATTATTTTGTTTTATTTTTAGGTTTTTCAATCTTTTTTTCGTGATTCAGACATTTAATCATATTTATTTAGCTTGACTGGTAGCTGATGCTTGACGCCTTTGCTCATCATGAGTGGCTGGACGTTGAGCAATAATGACGAGCATAGACGTCATGCTGATCGTGCATTTAGGAGTAATACACAGCCGCAGCCCCACTCTAACGGCTGAGATGAGAGATACCTCTGATCTCTGGGAAAATGTGAAGGGGGAACCTCCTCTTTATGGGACATACCTTATATGAACAGATAGCCTAGGGTCCATTGAAGGACCCGTGGACTGTCTGACCATATTTCCTGTTGTAAGGGCGTACTTAGGTATGCCCTAACTACTACCTGTGTTCTATCAGTGTTCTATCAGGCTAATGTACTGGCATATAGATATATGACAGCACATATTAAAGTTGAAAAATCACAATGAAAAATCCCCCTATCGGTTTAAAACAAAAAAAATTGCAATTAATCTAAAAAAATAAATTATGATCATCGGTGTATGTTGTAAAAAATAATAATAAATAAATTAAAACTGTAGTACAACTGCTTTAAATCTGCATTTTTGTCAAAATGAAAATGTATATAAATTAAACGATAATGTAAATGTACAAAAAAATGGCACCTACATAAATTACAACAAAAAACAAAGTCTCGTACAGCTATGTTGAATAAAAAATAAATACGTTATAAGCGCTGGGATGCAAAGTCGAAAAAAATAAAAAAAATGTTCTGTCCTCGAGGTCAAAATTGGCCATCCCCTTAAGGGTTAAATGGGATGTTCGCTTTTTAACTACCCCCTTTTGTTAGAAGGTTCCCCCAAAAATAAGTTGCTTGCAGATTGTCCCACTACTGGGACATAAAGTGGGATACGTCGCCCGAACTCCCCGGGCAGAGCTGTCAGGAGCTACAATGCCGGAGTCCCTTTGCCCGGAATCTTCGGTCCTTTGGAAAGCCCTTGGCATTGTTGTCCATATATATATGTATATATATATATATATATATATATATATATATATATATATATATATATTGTACCAGTAGAAAAACGGCAGCACTCTGTTTCCAAATACGATATCATGTAATAAAGGGTGCCAGCTGATAGTCCTGATCCAAAGACTTAACACATATCCAAGAAGAAAATTCAGCAGCACTCCGATGATGATGAAAAAAAGGTGAAGTTTATTGTGCCAACATGGCAAATGCAACGTTTCCGTCCCACCTTGGGACCTTTCTCAAGCATAGTGATACAAACACATTTAGTGGTTTATATAGTGTGTAACCAATATGACTCATCAATCTCATTAGAATAATGAGATTGACATACATATCTCAAAACAACGTGATAGACAATGAAAGAGTATCGGAGTGACATAAATCGATACATATTGTGAGAACAGTGAGTGTATATTAAAAACAACATAAAACATACATGGTTTATGCATGAAAAAGCATAATTACATAAGTCGCAATTTTCAACAGCTGGGTGAAAATGGGTGACTGCACGACCACTTAGCCAATCAGAGAGAGGATATTTGATTGTTGTATGGCGTATGTAGTATGTCAATCTCCGCCCGTGTCGACCCGGCTCCAATGCGTCTGCGTCGGATCAGTCCGGACCGGAAATGACGTATCGCCCTAGTAACTAGGATACCGATCGTTTAGTAAACAGAATCCCCTCAACACTCAATGGTAGGTCATAGATCAGTATATCCCGTAGAGGACGTATCGCTCCGAGAATTTAGATGTCGAACGCTGAAGCATTTATATGAAACATAAATTAAAAGAACCCACTTACTGTCTGTAATCAGCATCTCACGGGTAAATATACCCAAACACAATTAATAAATGGAACGGGCAATATAATGGCACATCAGAATTTGTTAACCAAGAAAATCAATTTATGATAATATCTAAATAAATATGGAGCCCACACGAGGAAGGAGGGACCACGATCACATTACGTGTTCAGCGGTGCCCACCATTCAGGTTAGTGGAAAGAAACGCACACACCTGTCGTGCACACGGTCCAAACCGCATCCCCTATAACCCGTGTAACAGGCCCAAAGAATCTTAAAATAATGAACAAAATAAAAAAGGAAAAACGATGTGTCATTGATATAACCCACCCAGAAAAAGAAAGAAAATATATAAAATATCAAATATCCTGATTAACAGACACAGTGAGTAGGATAACAATTCATCCATTTTAAATCATAAGTATTATGATGTACTGATATAACATAATTTCAATATAGATGATCGGAAGTGGTCTTGCAGTCCCGCGTTTATCTATAATAGAAAAAATATTTGTTAAGAATATATCAAAAGTTCATGTATCACCATTAACATTTACAAAAGGAGGACAACGCCAGAAGTCAGAACAGATCGGAGGACAACCCTCTCAAAGAACAACCCTAGACACATTAAATTCAACGTTAAGACCATTAGGTCGCAAAGAGTTCAATAAAAAGATCCACTTAAGTTCACATTTGTGTAGTGCCCTATGTCGATCACCGTCCCTACACGATAAGGGAATATGGTCCAGGATCATAAATTTGAGATCCTTCTCAGTGTGACCACAATCAGTGAAATGTTTTGCTACAGGCAAATCACATTTCTTTTTTCTTATTGAGTATCGATGATTATTCAATCTCGTTTTAAAATCACATGTGGTTTCTCCCACATACAATAGGTGGCAGGGACACCATAGTACATAAATAACCCAGTCTGAATCACAGGTTACATGATGTTTGATCTTATATGTCTTGTGAGTTACAGGATGTTCGAAAGTATTACCCCTATGCATCAAATTGCAATTAATGCATCTGTGGCATGGGAAATTGCCTGGTCTTAGGGATTTTAACAAGGTTTGTTTCCCCTTAGGCTGTTGTTCACCAACCCAAGTTTTAACAAGATTGTCACGCAAGTTTTTAGATCTGCGATAGGACATTAGAGGCGGATTGGTCAATTCACCAATATGGTTATAGCTATTCTTAATGATAGGCCAATGTTTGTTTAATATTCTAGAGATACTGCCACTCAACGCATTATATGTGGATACAAATGGTATTCGTTTACCTTGACTGCGCTTAGACGTCTTCATCAATGTCTCCCTCTGAATATTTTTAATTTAAATTTTATGTGTATATAGTAAGCGTTTAGGGTACCCCATTTGTGCAAAATTTGAAATCATGAGGTCTAAAGACTTATCTAAATCACTCGGATCATCCACTATCCATTTTGCCCTCATCATCTGACTAAAAGGCAAAGACCGTATCATGTTCTTAGGATGACAACTCTCAAATTGTAAAAGGGTATTACGGTCTGTCTCCTTCGTAAATAATCCAGTGGTCAGAACATTATCTCTCAGCATTACATTGACATCCAGAAATTGAACCATCTCACTGGAATAGGACATGGTAAATTGGATATTATGATCAATCTGGTTGAGGAACTGATGGAAAGATTCCAGACTCGTTACAGTGTCCGTCCAGATGAGGAAGACATCGTCTATGTATCTCCACCACCCCAGCACATGGGTGAAGTGATGGGACACATAGACGCATGTCTCCTCCATCATATCCATGAAAATATTGGCGTACGTGGGGGCCATATTGGACCCCATAGCCGTACCTTTCAATTGAATGTAAAATTTCTCATCGAACATGAAGTAGTTGGAGGTCAAGATGAGCTCTAAAAGAGAAATAATAAACTCCCTACATGGGGCATTATAATCAGAATCATTGAGTCTCCGTCTCACAGCCTCAATACCTCTCTCATGGTCTATAGAGGTATACAGGGAGACAACATCAAAAGACACCAACAGTGCTCCTGTTGGAGGTTTAATCTGTTTAAGTTTCTGTAGGAAATCTGTGGTATCCCTAATGTAGGATTTAGTGTCTGTTGCAAATTGTCTCAGCGCCTTGTCCACAAAAATCGAAATGTTATTTAAAAGGGAACCCCTGCCCGATACAATCGGGCGACCAGGTGGATTCACTAACCCCTTGTGAATTTTGGGAAGTAAATAAAGACAAGGAGTGTTTGGATGATCTATAATCAAAAATGTATGTAATGCAGAATCTATGGTGCCCTCATCAAAAGCTGATGCCAAGAAATTTTTGATCTTCTTTTCAATATCACACCTAGGGTCAATTTTTAACAATTTGTAAACATCTGTATCACTTAATTGTCTATAAGCTTCTGACATATGTGTTACGGTATCCATAACCACGACCGCACCCCCTTTGTCAGCGGGTTTGATGGTGAGGTCGTGGTTATGGATCAACTCTTGCATAGCCGCCATTTCTGCAGTAGTGATGTTAGGGTGAGTAAGGCTATCTTTGTTTTGTGCACGTAACTCGGACAAATCTTTTTTAACTAGCTCAACAAATGCCTCAATAGAGTTTGACATCACAGGCGGTTGAAAGCCACTTTTGTTGAATAAACCAAAGTCCTTCAGACAAATATGCTTAGATTCAGTCTCCACTACATTATCGTGTGGTTTGGAATCAAACCAAACTCTAAGTTTAATTGATCTAATAAAATTATATAGATCAAGTTCCAATTGAAACCAATTTAGACGTGGACTAGGGCAAAAAGACAGGCCTTTGGCCAACAATTGCAACTGTGCATCAGACAAAATATGAGAAGAAATATTTACCACGGTTTCACTAGATTCCTTCTTTGGTTGGTGTGCAAAGTCCTCTGATTCAATTGAAGCTGTTGTCTTTGTGAGCGGGTTCTTCCTTCCTCGGTTTCTTTTACGTCCTGCTCTCCTGGTGGGTTTGGGCTTCTGTGTTCCATACTGGTTCCTCCTAAAAAATCGCTCGCCAGATTGTCAAATCGATATTGGCCTTTCTCCTTTTGTCGCTGTTCCTGATAACGATATTCTCCACCGGAAAAATTCTTAAATTCTCGTCCTCTTTGTTCCCTCCTCCATGACTCCATCACACGATCATTGGAACGGTCCCATGTGAATACTTGACCTGTTTTGTAATCCAATTGATCTCGATACCATTTGCGTTTTTTGACATCCTCTGTTTCAGCTCGTGTTTTCGATAGGGTGACCTGTAGTTTGTCCATGTGCAATCCAAATTCTTCAATAGACATAAGGGTGCGTAATGTATCACCCAATTCCTGAACTTTGTTTCTCAATTTAATCAGATCTCTATGCAGGAAATCCATATTCAACAAGATCGTGTCAAGGGCGTAATTATTTGATAATAACTCATATTTAGATCTAAATTCTTCATGTTGTACATGCATAGTTGGTTTCATTTGAGGGCGCATCCCACGAGGGACCATCTTATTCTTATAATATTGACCAAGCGTCAACAGATGTAATTCGACATTGATCAATTTCTTGGACTCAAACTCCAAATTCCGTTTAACATCAGGTACTGACGGGGTGCTTAAAAAAGAGATGTCCCCCTCCGCTCCGTTTAGGATTCTGGCGATGTCCTCCTCCGTAAAAACAACCGCAGTGTTGGCAGACGAAATATCGTTATTAACATCAAATTGTTCCATCGTGAAAGCAGTTTAGTGTCTTCCAGTTGTAGGTGCCCGCTGATAGGATCCAATACACACCAAATTAACAAATTCTGATGTGCCATTATATTGCCCGTTCCATTTATTAATTGTGTTTGGGTATATTTACCCGTGAGATGCTGATTACAGACAGTAAGTGGGTTCTTTTAATTTATGTTTCATATAAATGCTTCAGCGTTCGACATCTAAATTCTCGGAGCGATACGTCCTCTACGGGATATACTGATCTATGACCTACCATTGAGTGTTGAGGGGATTCTGTTTACTAAACGATCGGTATCCTAGTTACTAGGGCGATACGTCATTGCCGGTCCGGACTGATCCGACGCAGACGCACTGGAGCCGGGTCGACACGGGCGGAGATTGACATACTACATACGCCATACAACAATCAAATATCCTCTCTCTGATTGGCTAAGTGGTCGTGCAGTCACCCATTTTCACCCAGCTGTTGAAAATTGCGACTTATGTAATTATGCTTTTTCATGCATAAACCATGTATGTTTTATGTTGTTTTTAATATACACTCACTGTTCTCACAATATGTATCGATTTATGTCACTCCGATACTCTTTCATTGTCTATCACGTTGTTTTGAGATATGTATGTCAATCTCATTATTCTAATGAGATTGATGAGTCATATTGGTTACACACTATATAAACCACTAAATGTGTTTGTATCACTATGCTTGAGAAAGGTCCCAAGGTGGGACGGAAACGTTGCATTTGCCATGTTGGCACAATAAACTTCACCTTTTTTTCATCATCATCGGAGTGCTGCTGAATTTTCTTCTTGGATATATATATATTGTATATATATATAGACAGTGATGTTACTGACTCAAATTCTGCAATCCCCGGCTAGAGCCTCAGCTACACTCTGCCATTGGATTCCAATGCTGGAGGAGCCCCTGACGTCGCTGTCCATATATGGACAGTGATGTCTGGGGCTTTCAACAACGGAGTCTCTGGCCAGAGCATAAGTGTTCGGATACGCCTATTCCTTTAATGAACTCCATGACTACTGTTCTGTCTTCTGGGCGGTTCTGATTTTTCCTTGAGCCTATCTCTTTTCTCTATCTTTCTGCGTATCAGATTTGGTTTAGTATTTATACCTGTTCTTCTCACTCAGTCTTTGCTTGTGATTTTCCATACCTTCTGGTGTCTTGATCAAGCTCCTGACTAAACCCCATACCTCTGACTTTTGGACTTCTTGGAATACTGACCTTGGCTTGTCTCTCGTTAACCCCTTGTTTTACTGTTTAACCTCTGGCTGTCTGGTTATTCTGTTTTGGTTGGCCTGCATTGCACTTCTTATCCAACATTGAACTCTGCTAAAACAAGCTGGGTTCTATGCAGCAAAAACCAACACGCCTTGCGGTGGGCTCTGGCGAATACCATAGAGTAGCCTTAGACTCAGTTGATCAAAGCTGTGGCGGATTTAAGGTTGCGGATTTATATGCACGCTCTCTCCCAGCAATCTCCAGCAGCCTTTGGGGAATCACTCTCCTAGCAATTCCATAACAATAGCAAGTGCCTCGTAGTCCAGAGCACTGCCATATACGGATAGTGACATCAAGGGCTCCAGTACAAGAGTTCCCGGCCAAAACATTACAGATTCTCAGGCCAGAGACTCCGTAGTTGGGAGTAGACGTCAGGGACTTCTCCAGTCCCAGAGTCCATGGCCAGAGCGCTAATGATGCTCTGGCCAGGAACATCACTATCCATATATGGACAGTGATGTCAGGGGCTTCTGCATTACATTAGTCCCCAGCCAGAGCACTATGATTGCTCTGGCTGTGGACTCCGTAGTTGAAAGCCCTGTAGTTGGACAGTGATGTCAGGGGTTTCCACAGGGCCGGAATCCCCAGGCTGAGCGCTACCTGATACTTTTCCCTGGAATTCTGGCCCTTGGGAAACTCCCCGAGGTGCACACATAACGTATACCTGTGACTTATTCCATACGATGGCATCCTTTATACATAGACTTCCATGTTCAAAACATGTATACTGCACGGTATCCGTTTTTTTTTTGTTTTTTTGCTGGATCCCTAAGAATGGAATATAGTCTACCACGTTATTCCATTCACCAAAAAAAAACGGTATACCGACGTATACCAGCCTGACAGAGGACAAATGTACACTCTTTTGGTCTCCGTAGGGCTAATAGAACCCTATGAACACTTTTAGTGTGTACATCCGTAGCTTTTTTTTTTCTGACTATGCTAAACTTGGGGCAAAAAGGTTATGTGAACAGGCCCTTACTCACGACCACTGATATTGCCGTATAGACCCACCATTTCACTTGATGAAAAACTGCAAACTCTGGCATCCCCCATGACCTGTGACTGCAAAGGATTGGCACTTTCAATAACTAAGGCCTCAAGCACACTTCAGTGATTTTCTTCAGTGTTCTATGCATTTTTTTTAAGAGATAGCACACTGACCCATTAATTTGTATGGGACCATGCACATTTCCGTCATTTTCGCAGATCCGTGTGTCCGTTCCGCAAATAATAGAACATGTAATACTTCTGTCTGTTTTTGAGGTTCCGTCTCGCCTATTGCAGCCTATGGGTCCGTCAAAATAACGGACCGCACACAGAAGGCATCCATATGCAGACCGTTATTTGCGGATCCTTTACCAAGAAACGTCAGGGCGGGCGAAATTTCCAGGTGTTCCCTGTGATATGTCACAAATTCAGCTAAATTTTACTTCAGTACGTTTTTTTTTTGCGGGCCATATAAAACGAACGACATACGGAAGGACAACGGATGCAAAATACGGAGGAATGGATGCGGAGTCAAAACAGAAATTGTATAGATATAAAAATGGACACATGGATCAGCTTTTTACGCTGAAGGATGTGTGCATGAGGCCTAAGCCAGCCTTTTGGGTGGGAAAAAAGGAACCAGTTAAATTCAGTATTAACTATCAATTCTCTTACTCCTATGGGAAAGCAGTAAACAATTGAATTCGCACGGAAGTAGTAGTGGTGCTTATGTTTCGTTTGACAGGGCGTCCTTAATTACCAAACCAATTGTTTCTTATTTCTTTATCTTCACATCCCGATATGTAACTTTTTAATCCCGATGAAACTAGATGATGGCTTATATTTTTATGTGGCACCATTTTGGGGTACATATAATTTTTTGGTTAGCTTTTATTATTTTTTTTGTTAGGGAGTAAAAAAACAGCAATTATGCTGTTGTTTTCTACGTCTATTTTTCGCTGTTTACTGTGCGGTACGTTTTTTTTTACTTTTAAGTACTTTTGCACGATAAAGACTTGTTATATGAAAAAAAGGTCAATTTTGTGTCGTTGCATTCAAATAGCCATAACCTTTTTCTTTTTCTGTCGATGTGAACATATGATGTTTTTTTTTAGAATTTTTTTTTGGGGGGCGAAAAGGTAAAGACATTTATTTTTTTACGCCATGTGACGTACACTGTATATAGTACGTTTTCTTTGTTCTACGGGTCGTTACGATTATGACGGTATACCAGGATATGTACTTTTTTATAATAAAGCATTTAAAAAAAGAATTAGATGGAATTTGAAGCAGCGATCTTTTGATCGCTTGTATAATGTTTTGGAATACTGAATATTCCAAAACATTATTGCCTATCAGTATTATTAGGTATGGCCTAATAAGCATACAGCTATGACAGGTGTGGTTTGTTAGGCCCCCAGCTGCAATGGTAACCCATTTGCAGTCCCTCTGACAAACACCTTAGAGGCACCAGTTTCTATTGACTGCGGCATCTAAAGGGTTAATCTGCAGAGAGTTACTTTGCTGTAATTAGCACCCGCTCTTAACAGAAGTATCAATCAACCTTCATTAAAAGGTTAAGACAAATGCAATCATTTTACTTGTTTTTTAGGGGAGATACACACGAACGTTGCGTTTTTGCGCGCGCAAACAACGCAGCGTTTTGCGAGCGCAAAAACCATTTGACAGCTGCGTGTGTCATGCGTGTCTGATGCGCGGCTGCGTGATTTTCGCGCAGCCGGCATCATAGAGATGAGGCTTGTCAACGCCCGTCACTGTCCAAGGTGCTGAAAGAGCTAAATGTTTCAGCACCCTCGACAGTGAATGCCGAACACAACAGCGAAAAACATGTTAAAAAAAAAGATGAAGTTCCTACTTACCGAGAACTTCCCGGCCGTTGCCTTGGTGACGCGTCCTTGGTGACGCGTCCTTGGTGACGCGCCTCTCTTGACATCGGGCCCCACCTCCCTGGATGACGCAGCAGTCCAAGTGACCGCTGCAGCCTGTGATTGGCTGCAGCCTGTGCTTGGCCTGTGATTGGCTGGAGCTGTCACTTGAACTGAAGTGTCATCCCGGGAGGTCGGACTGTAGGAAGGAGACAGGAGTAATCGGTAAGTTAGAACTTCGGTTTTTTTTTACAGGTTAATGTATTTTGGGATCGCAAGTCACTGTCCATGGTGCTGAAACAGTTTAACTCTTTCAGCACCATGGACAGTGACTATCTCCTGACGTCGCGTACCGATAATTTTTTTGCCGGGATCGGCCAAAACGAGTTTGGCCGAACCCGGTGAAGTTCGGTACGCTTGTCCGGCTTCGCTAATCGCAAAGACACTCCGTTTGGATGTTCGGAAACAGAAAAGCACGTGGTGCTTTTCGGTTTTCATTCATCCTTTTCACTGCTGTTGCGCGAATCACGCTCGTTCAACGGAAGTGCTTCCGTGTGGTGCGCGTGATTTTCACGCACCCATTGACTTCAATGGGTGCGTGATGCGCGAAATACGCAGAGTTTTTGAACCTGTCGCGCTTTTTGCGCAGCAGACAAACGCTGCGCAAAAAGCACGGACTGTCTGTACTGCCCCATAGACTTGTATTGTCCATGCGTGCCGCGTGAAAACCACGCGGCCCGCACGGACCGAATACACGCTCGTGTGAATCCCCCCTTACTCTGAATGTTATACCAATGGGCTGGACAGGCTGAATAAATTTTTGAAAGTGTGGTTGTCGTTTCTTGGTTCTTATAACTGTAGGTCTTGTTTACAACAGATTGAGGTGACTAGTAGTGAATTAGAGTTGTATAAGGATGCAGCAGAATCGAGTAGAAAACAAGAGCATGGGTATGACCTTTCAACTGGTTTTTTTTTTTGTCTTTACCAGGAACCTGACTCTTTTGGAACTGTTTCACAATTGAAGTAACTGTTGATCTTTGGGTGCCCTAGATAGCCAACAGAATCCTGTTTTGGTCGGATAATATGGGTGCAGCGTCGGCTATGAATTCATTTTCCTCTAGTCCACTGCCGGTTTTTGGGCTATGGAGGGGTCTTGTTTTGTGTTGTGTGCAATTTATTATTTTTGTTCAGAGCTTGTCATTTTCCCGGTGTTGACAATACTGTAGCTGATGCTCTTTCTCGTTTCTCCTGGCAGCGTTTTGGAGCCTTGCATCCACTGGCAGAACTCCAGGGTCAGGAAAGTCCATTCCTATTATGGGACCTGGCAGAGAGGTGTTGATAAACCTGATTCAGAGTTCTGATGCACCAGCGACTTGAATTGACAACCAGTGACAATTAAATCACTGTAAGTCATGGGTTAACTGTCTGGCATTAGCACAGTAACATCAGTTGTATAGTATGGATGGTCTTAGGGTGCATTTACACACGGATTTCTATCCAATCAGACCAATATCAAAATTGATGTCTGTAAACAGCCAGTTGATGTGTTTGAAATCTCTCTCAGCTGCCAGAAAACTGATCTGACATGCTTAAACATCTTTGTCTGCCAATCACCATTGTGGTTGTAGCATATAAACAGCATCTCAAAAATAACATGCATACATTATAGGGAATAGGTAGGTTTTATTTCACTAAAATATATCTGTGTGTGTAAACGGCTAACTCAGACCAATCTAACAGATATAGAAATTGGTCTGATGGGTCAGGAATCTATGTGTAAACTTAGCTTTAGAAATTTCTTGGTTGCCTAGCTTACCAGTTACGCCTGGAGGGTGTTTTGCATTCTGTAGTTCAATAAAAAATTGGCGGGAGTTGCATTTATGTTAAAATTAAATAGACATCACCATGTTACTAAGAACTTCTGGGTTAGGCACATGGGCTGGAAAAAGGATGCCTGCGTGAGATATGAGGCGCCCTGTTTTCTTTAGTCTTTTACAATATTTAGAGTTGACTTTGGAAGAGGTGTGCTTTGACGACTTTGAACTTGTTGAACTGGTTGTTCTGGTGCGCCTTTGTTTGTGCCTATTGTCTGTTACATATTAGTGAATAAATATAGTCTAGTTTCAGAAAATCTATTGATAGAGGATAGTGTCAGAACTGGAATTCACAAGTTAAAAACAGACCTTCATGGTTACTGTGTTTAGTTATCTGCCTGTCCAGTGGCAGTGTTGAGGCGTTTTTCTTCACTAAGATAATATGGAGTCGTTTTTCTGGCTCATGCCCATGAATGGTCTTTAACTAAATTTTAGATCATCTCTATTTTTAATAGCTGTTTTGGTGCCCATGGTGGCTAATGTATATTGTGTTTCGGATGATGAGATTAAGAGACTCAGGAGGTAGAATTCCGACTGTTTTAACAGGTACTTCAGGCCTAACCTTATTACAGCATAATTCATTAATTATCCCTATACTCTCCTTACTTTTTTTTATTTTAGCAGGTTCTACCCCTAAAGTTTGGCTTCTGGGAGATTTCTATATGTATTGGTCTAAAAAGAGAGCCTCATATAGGCCTTGAGGCCTGAACCTGGGTTCGATAATGTCCAGGTGTCATGAAGGGGCATGAGGTACGGGTGGTACTACTTGTGCTCGCAGGTAGCAACGATCTGTGTTTGCCAGAGTTGATCGTATGTCACTGTTCTTCAAAGAAAGTAATTATAAAATCGTCGGAGACTGAGGGTAGAGAATCCAGTAGGCATAAAGATAGGATACTTAATACACGTATCTTGAGCTATGTTAGGGCAAAAGAGTGGTAGCGGTGCAGGTCCGTCATGTTGCGTGCGATAACAGTCATCTCCATGCTGATGGTGTACATCCCAATTATATTAGGCTCAATATATTCCTCTATTCACTTACAGGATGGAGTCAAGAGTGCTCTTTTATTGCTTGAGGCTGGGAAAAGTCATCCAACTAGTCACCAAGGAAATGCCCTCCACATCCGCTGGAAGTCGGCATGCTGGATGACATACAAACTGTAAGGCTGGGTTCACATGAGCATGTTACGTCCATAATGGATGGAACGTATTTCGGCCGCAAGTCCCAGACCGAACACACTGCAGGGAGCCGGGCTCCTAGCATCATAGTTATGTACGATGCTAGGAGTCCCTGCCTCGCTGCAAGACAACTGTCCCGTACTGTAGTCATATTTTCAGTACGGGACAGTAGTTCCACGGAGAGGCAGGGACTCCTAGCATCGTACATAACTATGATGCTAGGAGCTCGGCTCCCTGCAGTGTGTTCGGTCCGGGACTTGTGGCCGAAATACGTTCCGTCCATTACGGACGTAACATGCTCGTGTGAACCCAGCCTAACTAAATAATTTATGTGGGACAAGATTCTCTGTGGTTTTCTATTGATTGTTTAACTAAAGCTCTTGCCAATCTCTTCCCACGAAAAAGCAATACGGTATGGTGTATGTTTATTTCTGGCCAAGATAGTTAAGGTTCCAGTATTCATAAAAAGACCCCTGGGATAATTATTGTCACCCAGCAGTCATACATAAGGTCTGTGTATGACTTATGGTAAAAAGTAGTCCACTGACAAATATGTACATTCTCAAAAAGAAAAAGAAAATATGCTAATTCTTTATAGGGTCCATGTATACTACAAAGTGTCAATCACATGGCAATCATATTGCACCACATGGCAATCGTATAAGTCCGTATTAAAGGGGTTGTCCACTACCGGACAACTGATGATCTATCCACAGGATAGGTCATCAGTATATCATCGGTGCGGGTCAGACACCAGGACCTCGCGCCGATCAGCTGCTTCGGCTGCCTGCGGGCACTAGATGTCATTGCACAATATACAATGTACGGAACCGGAAGCAGTTGGCTCTGTACATTGCATAGCAACCATGCTGCAGCTCTGCTCCTATTCACTTGGTTAGGAGCAGAGCTGCAGCTCGTCCGCTATTCCGTAGCCTGAGCCAACTGCTTCCGGCATGGACATCCGGTGCCCAGAGGCATCTGGTGGATAGGTCATCAGTTGTCCGGTAGTGGACAAGCCCTTTAAGTGAACCACCAAATACATATAGCAATACTTCTAAGGGAGAATACCTCTGTAATACGGCCATGTGCATGGACAGTTGGGTTGTCCATTAAGTAACATCAAGATCACTGCAGAGTTTGATGTATCCATCTATCTAGTCATCCATTCAATCATCAACTTGATGAGGGAAATCTAATAACCAATGCTTGAGCTTTGAGGTTCTGCGCCCTCCAAGGCATAGATTGTCTTTTATAGATTTAATCAATAATCACCTTCTGTTGTCATTTGAAAAAAAAAAAGGCTTCAGCTGTTTCTTTCAATTAGGAATGAAAAGATAGAATAGAGGTCATACCCATACATCATGAAGGAGCCATAAATCTCTCATAGCGGTATTTCCCAACCTCTACTTTCTTTCTGGGTACCATTTAAAGTGCAAATGGGTTTCTTGAATTTAGGTTCTATATAGGAAATTTCTTAAATGACATTGAAATTTTTTTTTTTAATACATGTTAGGGGAAATATCATTTTCCTGTAATAGAGGGGGGGTTATATTAATAGTGTCGTAAAATAATTAAAACGTTTGCATGCACATTGATACATTTTGGTGCAATTTGCTAGACGTTATTTGATTTCCTCTTCTTTACGCCACCTCATGGCTGGCAAACTTTACACCAATAATTTTGTTCTGGTTAGGGACTCGCAAGGCACTGGGGACCCTTGACGTTGGGTTGCGAGCTTTGCGTATTTTGGCCAAAATAACAACTAATACCCCATGTTTCATGGATATTTCTTACTACGTATACTACACTTTTTTTCAGGACGCAGCCGGGTCTTATATGCTGGGAGGGCATGATGTGCTGGCGTTTGGTTTGGAATGCAGAGCAGCCCGCTTTAGCTAACACTAGCGGCGTTACAAATAGGCTGTTATTCGGCAAGATACGCCATGCCTGACGACCAGCACATTATCCCTCCACGTATTACACATAGTACTGACACCCCATGTACTATTCACAGCACTGACCCCTATTCATCACTATTTATTTATTTATTCTTATTACATTATTACACAGTTCTGATACTTTCATACATACATATTTATTTTTTACCATCCATTCACACCCTAGCACTACAATGACACTCTTTATCGCACACCTTTGAGCACTTAGTTCGCCACTCCCCTCAAGACTAGTGGGAGGGGCTATCACTATTTAATGCACACTCCTTCTGCAGCATTCTTTGACCCGTCTGCGTCCTGATGGGAACGGGTTTTTACCCACCCACCTACCTAGTAAGTTTGGCCTTTTTTGTGGTTTTGATGATATCTATGTCCCATTTTTTCTGTTTGTGTTTTTAAATTAGGAACGAAAAGTTCTGGTTAGGGACTCGCAAGGCACTGGGGACCCTTGACGTTGGGTTGCGAGCTTTGCGTATTTTGGCCAAAATAACAACTAATACCCCATGTTTCATGGATATTTCTTACTACGTATACTACACTTTTTTTCAGGACGCAGCCGGGTCTTATATGCTGGGAGGGCATGATGTGCTGGCGTTTGGTTTGGAATGCAGAGCAGCCCGCTTTAGCTAACACTAGCGGCGTTACAAATAGGCTGTTATTCGGCAAGATACGCCATGCCTGACGACCAGCACATTATCCCTCCACGTATTACACATAGTACTGACACCCCATGTACTATTCACAGCACTGACCCCTATTCATCACTATTTATTTATTTATTCTTATTACATTATTACACAGTTCTGATACTTTCATACATACATATTTATTTTTTACCATCCATTCACACCCTAGCACTACACTGACACTCTTTATCGCACACCTTTGAGCACTTAGTTCGCCACTCCCCTCAAGACTAGTGGGAGGGGCTATCACTATTTAATGCACACTCCTTCTGCAGCATTCTTTGACCCGTCTGCGTCCTGATGGGAACGGGTTTTCACCCACCCACCTACCTAGTAAGTTTGGCCTTTTTTGTGGTTTTGATGATATCTATGTCCCATTTTTTCTGTTTGTACCAATAATTTTGTGCATGCCTTTAATAAATTTGCCAAATTTTTACGACTCCTCTTAGCCACGCTCTTTTCTCTACACACTTTTCGAAGTGTCAAGGAAGCAGAAAAGCTCTAGCACATAATTAATTTGTCGCACACCATGTACGTTTTTGGCACAATTTCTGTCAGACGTCTGATGCATTATTCTCAATATATCGCCCCTATTGTGTGCCCTTTTAGAAGCTGATTGCTTATTGATTAATGTGTAATATAGTATAAATAGTAGAGTATAAATATAAACTTTGCAATTTTTAAAAGTTATTGTATGACTTCTTTACGTAGTATAGATTTCTCCGCTTATATTCCTGTAATGCCTACTGCATAACAAAGCATTCACCTAAACACACACGGTAAAAGGTCCTATGCTGTTTTATTGTGTTCAGTTACTGATGTTCACGTGTTAATTTTTACTGGCCCTTTCTTTAGAATTAGGTAGATGTAATGTAGAGGACATTTGATAGGAAGAATGTTTTTGTTTCAACGCAAATAAAGAAAAAAACGAAACAGGTAAACAATACCATTTGAATAGTCCATGAAGAACCATACAATTACTCGGATCAGAACAGACGGTATATTTTCAAAATCTTTGTCATGTAAAAAAATAAGAAAATATAAGTAACTACCTGAGAAGTGGTTACCACCATAGTAGCAGCCAGTAGATAAGCGGACCCACCTTGACTCAGAGGCAGGGGCGTAACTAGGAAAGACTGGGCCCCATAGCAAACTTTTGACTGGGGCCCCCCCTCCCCTGGGTGTCACACAACCCCCCCCCTTGTAGATAGTGCCTTTTTTTACAGCCCCCCTGTAGATAACGCCATACAACCCCCCTGTAGATAACGCCATACATCCCCCTCTGTAGATAACGACATACAGCCCCCTCTATAGATAACGCCATACAGCCCCCCTGTAGATAACGCCATACAACCCCCCCTGTAGAGAACGCCATACAGCCCCCTCTGTAGATAACGCCATACATCCCCCCATGTAGAGAACACCATACAATCCCCTCTGTAGATAACGCCATACAGCCCCCCCTGTAGGGAACGCCATACAGCGCCCCCCCTGTAGGGAACGCCATACAGCACCCCCCTGTAAGGAACGCCATACAGCGCCCCCCTGTAGGGAACGCCATACAGCGTGCGTCCCCCCCTGTAGGGAACGCCATACAGCGTCCGTCCCCCCTGTAGGGAATGCCATACAGCGTCCTCCCTCCCAAAAAAATGCGACCTACAGCGTGTCCGACAAAAGACATGTATCCCCTATCCACAGGTGTGATCGCTGGCAGCGATAGGGAGAACGGGGGACCGAAAGTCCCCCAAGTTCTCCATGACTAACCTCTGACTTCCGGCGTCTGCGCAGCTCACTAAAAATGAAAGGAGCGCTGGTCACAAGCGCGACCGGCGCTCCATTCATTTCTACGGAGCTGCCGACACAGACCCCGGAAGTCCGAGGTTTGTGATGGAGAACTTCAGGGGACTTTCAGTCCCCCGTTCTCCCTAGTGCTGCCAGCGATCACACATATATCCCCTATCCTGTTGATAGGGGATACATGTCTTTTGTTTAATGGCAGAGAGGGGAGATACCTCCCTGCTCTGCCGTAGTGTTCAGTGGCGTCCCGCTGTAGCAGCCATAGCGGCTGCTAGCGGAGCCTCGGGCCATGGTGGGGGCCCGTGCCGGCGGGCGACACGGCCCCCCCATGCCGCGGGCCCCGTAGCAGCCGCTACTGCTCCTACAGCGGTAGTTACGCCACTGCTCAGAGGTGTTGGCCAGTTAGTGAACACTATTTGTAATGTAGGTGGTGATAGAAAATTGAATGCAGGGAACCTCAACCTATCTTTGACTTTTTTCTCATCTTACTATTGTTATTAGGTTATATTATACCTTTTGTCTTTATCTCATTATAGGTGAAGTGTTCTATCCCTTCACACGCTAAATGAGTCTCAAGTCACAGTTGATATCTGTCTGTGCAGCAATGATCATAGTATTTCCTTATGTCAAAATATATGTATAATGTTTCATATTCTGTCAGATCCTACCTCAGTATATGCATTGTATCTGTGTCTCTACCTTTTTATATGCTTCATTGCTGCTTATAACTTGTCTTTTGAAACCATTTAAGAGGAATTTTAAAAGAAATAAAATTTAATGCAAGCGAGAGGAGACAAAACAATCATAAGCCGTTCATATCCTAGACATGCTTGCTGGTGTTGGCTGTTGTGGTGCGGTGAAGCACCATTTCACATTTTTATATGGGGCCCCATACTTACTTGTTATTCCCCTGTCCCCCAAATGGCAAGTATTGCTGCATCCTATTGTTCTTTACGTAGCATTGTCTGTATTTAACAACGTTGCCAGGGTTTGTGCTCATTGTTAATGGTCGTTCCATTATTGTCCAACATTTTTTCACTCTTTTTATGAAGGTGCATGTTTGGGTTCATTATACTGTCCCCGTTATATACTAAATATATATGTACAGCCAAGAGGTGTAATCATCAGCTGTAGAGAGAGCATTGGCTCTTTGTAGTGTTTCCTCCTGCCTGCAGGGATGTGGTAGTAATGGAGGCACTGTATTTTGAGACCCAGTTACTGACACTATACTTGAAGGTCCTGTGGATGAAACGGTATTGGAGTCTTGATACCACTGAGTGGACGAGAGGCTGACTGTCAGGACTCTGCACAAGTGCCTGTGTCAGCATTTCCTATTCACAATCTCTTAGATCTTATTTAAAGCACCACTATCTCAGTGGTGCAACTTATGTTCCATTTTTCATATAGTGCCAACATATTCCACAGCACTGTACAGAGATTGTCATCATTCACATCAGTTGCTATTACAATGAGGCTCACAATCAATTTTTTCTATCTCAGACAAACACATACACTAGGGACAAATTCACCTTAGAGTGTGGAAGGATACCCATACAAACTCCATGCAGATGTTGCCCTTGGCCAGATTAGAATCTGCAAGGTAACAGTCCTAACCAGTGAGACACAGCTAGCTCTCAAGGCTTCATGCCTTCCCTATTCTTTCATGGGTATATTCTAAAAGCATGTTTTAACTAACCTGGGTTCTTAATTGGAATGTTCCAGAAGAAAATAGTATGTTGTTGTTTTGTTTTTTCTTTCTTACTTTTAAGGGGTAGTCCCATAAGTAATGGAAAAAAAAAATAACACACATAATAGAGTGCACTGCAATATCTTTCTACCAAAGCTAGAACCTGCCCTATATCGTACTGGAGATCTCCCCATTCATTCGTCCAACTGCTCCGCTAGATATTCTTCAGGCTGGCAGCTCACGGGCATGTCCTTTGTGCTGTAGCTCCCCCCCTTACTGTCATAGCTTGTAGCTTTTTGTCTCCTCTCTAGGAGATTCATTACAAATGCCCCCATTACATGTGTTTTTAGAGGGAGAGCCCAGTCCTATATTACTCAAGAAGAGGGAGAGTCTACAGCTTACACACAGTGAAAGGCTGAGAGGGAGAGTTCATCACTGTATGTAAGCAGTGCTGTATACAGGCTCTCTTCATCTAAGCAAACTTCTGGCTCTCCTGTGTGTTTCTCACTGTGTGAGTCTCTATCCACACTGCAAGCTGTGTTTCTGAATAAAAACTTCTTCTCTACCTCTTTACTAACAAGCAGAGAAGACATTTTCTATTGAATAGTGGCAGTTGGAGAGTGGAACTGAGCATGTGCGTCTTCCCTCATTCATCTCAGTAGGAGGACAAGCACATTAAAATACAAATTTAACTCCAGGGGGCACCATTATAATGGAGTAAAGGGAATATCTCGCAAACTGGAGAATTTTTGTAACATAATGTAAATTACAAAACAAATTCAAAGTGCTGAATTATATTGCTTTAACATTTTCTGGAACATACTTGAACAACTACTTTAATGCAGTAAACTTGTTTTGCAGGGTACACGTTTGCTTTCAGATGGTCTTTGGCTAGCTATTTCTGTTTAGAAATGGCAACTCTGATTTTATATTATTGTGCTGTATATGGTGGAGCAGGCAAGACACATGTAGTGTAATCACTGGAGAAAGATGACCAGCCAGTTCAGGGGGTGCATGATGATATCTTATTACATATGGATGATGATAATTCAGTATGGGGTGCCTGTACTGTTCTCATAATACCACCATGTCATCGCTGTTTACAGATTCTGCTATGTACATGTATCTCCTCCCCCGTATATTTTGGCTAGTGTCCTGCATGTCACTATTATGTCAGTGCTGTATATAAAAACTGCTTTGTGCAGGCTACTAGTTCCCCCACCTTGTTTATGGTGTCTAATGAGTGTTATTTGACCTGCATAGAAATGTATCCAGCAGAATATTCACTGCAAGCTTCTTATACATGATCAGCTGCTTGAGATAATTGTCCAGCTGTTGTAGCCTTCTGCATATCCACTTCATAAATGCAATTTACATGTACAATGTATGCCTTCCATGTGTCTATAAGTATAGGAGGAGGATAAGATAAAGTGTCCATCCTATCACAACCGTGTGTTATATGTGTCTTCCATACCCTGTATCGGGAGTTGCGGAGCAATCCTGAGAAGTTTTTGTAGTATGTAAAGATGTCGATTATATAATTTGTTGATTCATTTCTGGTCACAGTGTCTTCTAATGTCATTGTCAGAGAGGACACTCACTTAAGACAAAGCATTTGACAGAGGAACGTTGTTTATGACATTGAGGTATGAATATTTATTGTTTCTTCTTAGAGACAGTAGATCGGCACAGATAAACATCTTACTACATTTTAAATATTTATATTGTAGTTGTATTTTTATATGTTATTACAGTTATGTCTTAACAGATATTTGTCTACTTTTATGTTATAAATTTGTTATAAATTTGTTGCGTTGGACATTGGGGAATACGGCCGTAGTAAGGATTTGAGGGTATTCAAGTAATCCAATATGGGATGGAGACTTTATAATTACAACTCCTATTGCCCTACCTGAAACACAATGCCCAGCAATACCCTTCTTCCTAGTAGGAGATGAGGCATTTCAGATGTGCCAAAACCTGCTCATACCTTATGCTAGTCAGACGCTGAACTCCAATAGAATAATTTTTTTACTATAGGGTCATTAGAGCAGGACGACATACTGAATGTGTATTAGTACTTGATCTAAAAAAATTTGAACACTTTGGAAAGTGTGACAAGCGCCATGATCTACATCTGCAGTGTTGTGAATGCAGGACAAATTTGCTAAATACTTTGTAAGTCCAAAAGGTCGGGTGCCACGGCAGGATGGAATGCAGTGATAGAATGTCAGGTACAATATGTGCAAAGCAGAAAATTACCACAGCACTGGACCACAAATGGGTGCACGCCTCAATAGGACCGGATTCGCGGTCTCCAATATCAGATAGACGAGGAGACAGCACTTCCAACATATGTCAGCTTTTTAATCACCCGTGCGACGTTTCAGTCCAGCAGGACCTTTCTCATGCATAGTGAACACAGCAGTACAGGAGTATTTAAGGACTCACAGAGTCAACAGTAATAAAAAATGTGATTAATACAAAAACTGTTTAAAAGGATCTGTGTATAATAAAGCAGTGTAATATAAAATCACAGTCAGACCACCTAGGTGCTTATGCATAGAACTATATAAGTTTTAAGGGACTGGTACATCAATAAGCAGTCCGAATAAACAAAAAATTATAATAAATAACAAACTCACCAAGTGTGTGTATACTCAAAAACGATTACAGGATATTATATCAAGATGCCAGATGGAACTACTCCTAATGGATAACGGCATCCCGGAAGTCCAGATATCCACGTGTATAGGTTGAATAACATTCTATACTTCCTGTATTCAAAATGTGCATACTCTCGCGAGACTATGCTAGTTAGTTCCCGCACATGTGCAGTGCATCTAGTGACTGCACGGCGGCCATTTTGGAAAGTGGCAATGACGAACATTAGAGGAAGAAAAATAGGGAAAAATTGTTAGTATCAATTAAAAAGGGGGGGGAGAAACTCTGTAGGACAACTAGGAGTTAGGGACAATGATATACTAATCAGTATTAAATCGTAAAAAACAGCACACACATGCTAATGTGTAAACATTCTGACAGGGTGTGTGTGTAAAACAATATCATTGAGTATATGTCCCACATAATGTCACAAAAAGTGTCTAATCCCACAAAAATGACAATGTATTATTATATCCCTTGGCCTCATACGTATGGAAAAAATGATTATATCTAGCCACACATGTTTCACAAATATGGTCGCCACAGGAAGAAATGTATTCGCAGAATTCCGAAAACCAGAAAAAGCAGTCCATTCAACAAATCGAATCGGTAATAATAATAAAAAAAATGTATATATATATATATATAGTAATAAGACATCATTAAAAATGTGTTCAATTCACATAAAAAGAGATGATGCATAAAAAATCAAGCAAGGTACATAAGGGAAAAATACGTTACAATATATGACATACTTAAGTGACTACACCTACTTTAAAATCAATGTTCAACCAATTGGGGCAAGGCAATTTAACTTGAAAATCCATTCAAGTTCTCTCCGTTTGAGTCTGGAGACCCTGTCCCCACCCCTACGGTGTAGGGGAATATGGTCAATGATCCAAAATTTAAGGTCGCTGACCATATGCCCCGCTGATACAAAATGTGCGGACACTGGGAGATCCAATTTTTTAGTTCTAATAGTCGATCTATGTTTATTAAGACGAGCACGACATTCCTGGGTAGTCTCCCCCACATATAGCAACTTGCATGGACACTGTAAAACATAAATGACATGAGATGATGAACATGTCAGAAAATGTTTAATGGGGTAAGTCTTGCCATTAGTCGGATGAACCAACGTGTTCCCTTTAATCATATTATTGCAATTGACGCAATTAAGACACGGGAAACATCCCAATTTTTTGGGAGCCAGAGTCAACTGGCGGTTCATTTGAAAGGATCCGACATCAGCATGAACAAGACAATCCCTTAAATTTTTTTGTCATCTAAATGCCATCCTAGGAGGACAACCAAATTCAGGACCAGATTTAGTAAGATTTTTAAAAATAAGCCACTCCTGGCGAATAATACTAGAAACTCTATCACTAATATCTGAATATGTAGAGACAAAAGTTAATCTATCAGATGATTCTCGTCTACGTGGTGTAAGAAATTCTTCCCTAGTGATGGTTTGAACTCTGTCCCTCTGTTTTTGTAAGAGGGACAAAGGATATTTACGTCTGGCAAATTTGTCACTCATTTCATCTAAACGTAGTGTAAGTTGTTGAGGTTCAGTCACTACACGTTTAACCCTTAACATCTGACTAAAAGGTAAGGACTGTACCATTCGGCGGGGATGTTGACTATCGTATCACAGTAAACTGTTACGATCAGTCACTTTGTTGTAAAGATCAGTAATTAACTTGTCACCCTCCCTATAAACTAGGGTATCCAAAAAATGTAGGTGTGTAGTTGATGATTCCATCATAAATTTGATGTCATCATCGATGGAATTAAGGAACCCAAAAAAGTCTTCCAATTGTGACGTATTACCAGTCCAAATCACGAACACATCGTCTATGTACCTCCACCACCTCAGAACATGGCTGAAGTGGTGGGATACATAGACGTGGCGCTCCTCGAGGGCCGCCATGAACATGTTGGCATATGTGGGAGCCACATTCGAGCCCATGGCGGTCCCCCTCCTTTGAACATAGAAGGAGTCAGCAAATAGAAAATAATTTTCCGTGAGAATCACCTCCAAGAGGTCCATCAAAAATTGTATGCCTTCAGCCGAGTGTTCTGACCTGCCCAGGGCGTCCTTCACTACACTAAGACCCCAGCTATGGTTAATGGATGTATATAAATTACAGACGTCAAAAGACACCAAAATGATCTCACTACTCAGGGAAATGTGGGATAATTTCACTATAAAATCAGATGTATCCTGTATATATGATGACGCTGAAATGGCATACACTCTAAGTATCTTATCCAAGAATATCGCTATAGGGTTAAAGATAGAATCTCTCCCCGAAACTATAGGACGTCCTGGGGGTTTGTTTAGACACTTATGGATCTTGGGAAGACAGTAGATGACAGGAGTAACTGGATGTGTAAAGACAAGGAATTCTGACAACTCTTTATCAATAATCCCTACTGACAAAGCCTGTGAGAGAATATGTGTGATCCTATTTTGGATCCTGAACTTGGGGTCACCCGAGACCTTTGTGTATACATTAATGTCATGAACTTGGCCTCTGATTTCATCCAAGTATAGCGACGTGTCCATGACGACCAAGGCCCCGCCCTTGTCGGCCGGCTTGATCGTCAGGGACACGTCACCAAACAAGTCCTTCAAAGCACTCAATTCGGCACTGGTTAAATTAGGGTGGAACAATGATGATTTACCCAACTCATCACAAAGTTTGTTTATTTTTTGTTTGACTATAGTTGTAAATGCATCTATAATTGGTTCACAGACATATGGTTGCCGAACTGATTTTTTAAAAAGCCCTGCTTTATTCAACGCAAATTCACATTGAGCCGCACTACCCTGAGGCATACTATGGGTGCCAAAAAAATGTTTACATTTTATCCTGCAGAAAAAGGCATATAAATCTAGTTCTAACTGGTACCAGTCTATTTTAGACGTGGGGCAAAAAGACAGTTCCTTGTTCAACAACTTCAACTCAGTGTCGGATAGAGGACGTGAGGAGATATTTACCGCAAGTGATTCTAATTGGCTTTCTTCTCCTTGCCACGTGCCGACTGCCATTGACGTCTCGTTCTCTCCGGTCTTGTACCTCCTCCTGTGTTTGCGCCCTCCTCTTCTTGTGCGTCCATGGTTCCCCCTAAAAAAGAATCTGGAACTTCCATGGGGTCACCAAATGTAGACTGTAGGCGTCTCCTGTTCTGAGGGGCTCCCTTGCAATATATTGCCCCTGTCGTATTTCTGGGGTCCTTCTGCCAGTTAGAAATCCTCCCATCAGCATAATCTTCAACATCACGTATCCATTTCAATCTTTTAGTGTTCTCCAGATGCGATCTAAATTTGCCAAAGGATTCCCTAGCACCATCCTTGTATTTCTGCAACTCATCTGTTGATAACAAGAATGCCAATGATGTATCGAGGTCAAGTCGTAATTCTAGTTGCAAAAATTCTATGTTAAGTAGGATGATATCATGGGAATATCTATTAGATATCTGACGGAAGCGCTGGCAGAAGTCCGCATTATTAGGAAAAAGGTTGGGTCTCAAGCTTGAGCTCATTCCCCGGGGTATACGATTCGCTTTAAAGTATTCCCCCAAAGTCACCAAATGCAGATAGGTAGTAATCGCTCGCTTAGACTCCATCTCCCATTTTCTTTTAACATGGTCAAAAGATGGGGCACAAAGGAAAGACACATCACCTGAAATACCCTGCATGATCCTGTCAACATCATCGTCCGTATATGCAAATACTGTGGGTGACGGTTCCATATTCAAAAGCTTGAAAGATAGCTCAAATGGCCAAATAAGTCAGTGCAAAGTGGAATGGGATCAGATATATCCAAAGCAGAAAATTACCACAGCACTGGACCACAAGTGGGTGCACGCCTCAATAGGACCGGATCCGTGGTCCCCAATATCAGATAGACAAAATAGACGAGGAGACAGCACTTCCAACATATGTCAGCTTTTTAATCACCCGTGCGACATTTCAGTCCAGCAGGACCTTTCTCAAGCATAGTGAACACAGCAGTACAGGAGTATTTAAGGACTCACAGAGTCAAAAGTAATAAAAAATTTGATTAATACAAAAACAGTTTAAAAGGATCTGTGTATAATAAAGCAGTGTAATATAAAATCACAGTCAGACCACCTAGGTGCTTATGCATAGAACTATATACGTTTTAAGGGACTGGTACATCAATAAGCAGAATAATTTTTTACTATAGGGTCATTAGAGCAGGACGACATACTGAATGTGTATTAGTAATTGATCTAAAAAAAAATTAACACTTTGGAAAGTGTGACAAGCGCCATGATCTACATCTGCAGTGTTGTGAATGCAGGACAAATTTGCTAAATACTTTGTAAGTCCAAAAGGTCGGGTGCCACGGCAGGATGGAATGCAGTGATAGAATGTCAGGTACAATATGTGAACATTTTTTAGAAATAAATTAATCTTAGTGTATATTAAGTTTATCATTTCTGCTTTCAAGATTTTTTGAATTATTTTTCTTTTGTTGTTCTTTGTTCAAAATAAAAAAGTAAAACTTGACATACACTTTTTTCTTTTTATCTATGTGCATCAATACGGATTTTGTAATTCACCAACAATGTGTTGTCTTTCTTTACAGTTCACAAACAATTGCGTGCTAAAATGTTGCATTTAGATAGAAAACATTTATATATCATATGTATCATCAGGATCGGCTGCTCTTCTTTTGGCGCATTGTGTTTATTAGTTTTGTCTCTATGGCAATGTAAGGTGCGAGTTGCGTCACCATAGCTACATGGGACGGATCCACAAGGAGGTCACATCGACGTTTCAGCATCAAGTTTGAGGGAGACGGACCCCTATGATGCTGCATGTGGATAACCCTATGAGCTGTCCAGGTGGGCGTGCTTTAGGGAAATGACGCTTGACAAATCGAGGGGCAGATCCAGTGATTAATACAAGTGTTTGGAAGGACAGACGTGGTCTACAGTTTCCCAGCAGCGGGAGTTCATCATTCTCAATTAAGGTGATTGGACACAAAAAAGCTTTGTCACATATGTTTTTGTGTTTTGATAGTTACCAAGTTTTGTATATTGGTGTCACATAATTATGTTTTTTATTGCACATGCCCATTCTGGGTATTTAAGAGGATATACAGTATGTTAAATATTTTTCACTGCTTGAGAACGGCTTAAAGAGGCTCTGTAGCCAGTTTATCACTTCCCTAACTCCTACCTAATCTAATAGGCGCTTTAATGCTAATAACTCCTGTGGAAATAATAAACGTTTTTTAAACAAAAAAACAAAGTTATGTTCTTTTTTAGAGTTATGCTAATTTTCCCTTAATGGCCAACTAGGTGTTTTTATTTTTTATTTTTACCATGTGAGAAGCAGCTGTGGTGCTGCTGCTGAGGAGGATAATCGTCCCGGCGCGGCAGGAGGCGATGTCTGGTCCGTCTTCCGTCGCCCTGGTGAAGGACCTGCGGGAGTAAGGGACGTCACAGCGTAATCTCGCGATTCTAGCTGAGATCACCATGGGCTGTAAATCACACTCACCTGCACCGAAGACAAGTGTATGACGCTGATTGGTCAGTGTCGACGCTGATTGGTCAGTGTCATACAGTTTTCTATACAACGCTCACATGGTGAAAAATAACGACTTAGTGACCAGCCTATTTTAGGCCTTAGTGACCAAGTAATTTTTCATTTTTCCATTGTTTCTTTTTTCCGTCTACATAGCTGTATAAGAAAAAAATTTTGAGGGACAAGTTGTATTTTTCAATAGCACCAATTTGGGGAACAGAATTTATTGATTAACTTTTATTAAAAAAATTTGGGTGGGTAATGGAAGAAAAACATATTCCACCATTAATTTTTGTGTATTAAATTTACACAGTTTACAGCAGGGGTCTCAAACTCGGCAGGGTAAGTGGGCCGCATATAGAAAAAATGGGAAGTTTACGGGCCGCATTACTTTCAAATTTGATACAATACAAAATTATTGTTAATAAATTACTTATTTGAACTACTATAACACTATATTACTATAATAATAATAATAATACTACTACATTACTATAAAATTAATACTACATTACTATAATAATACCGCTAGGTTTAAAATTTGAGATATTTCTCCACGTGCTTATTTCAACAATCCAGTTTTCCAGTTTAAGTGTCTTAAATGCAGTCCGTGGATGCTGCCGCAGTGCTCTCCGTGGATGCTGCCGCAGTGCTCTCCGTGGATGCTGCCGCAGTGCCCTCCGTGGAGGCTGCCGCAGTGCCCTCCGTAGATGCTGCCGCAGTGCCCTCCGTAGATGCTGCCGCAGTGCCCTCCGTAGATGCTGCCGCAGTGCCCTCCGTAGATGCTGCCGCAGTGCCCTCCGTAGATGCTGCCGCAGTGCCCTCCGCAGATGCTGCCGCAGTGCCCTCCGCAGATGCTGCCGCAGTGCCCTCCGCAGATGCTGCCGCAGTGATGTCAGGGGCTTGCCCAGGGCTGGAGTTCCGGAGCCGAGCCGCTTCTAGCACTCTGCCTGGGATTCCAGCTCTGCTCCTGACATCACTGTCCATATATGTCATAGATGTCAGGGGCAACCCCAGAGCTGGAGTCCCGGGCAGAGCGCTAGTAGGCTCTTCCTGGGACTCCAGCTGTGGTCCTGACATCACTGGGACTCCTGCTCTGGGGAAGCCCCTGACATCATTGTCGATGTATGGACAGTGATGTCAGGGTATTCCACAGAGTCCCGGAGCAGAGCCTATACTAGCGCTCTGCCCGCGACTCCGCTCTGGGGAAGACCCTGCACACTGTCCATATATGGACAGCGATGTCAGGGAATTCCACAGAGTCCCGGAGCAGAGCCTGTACTAGCGCTCTACTCGGGTCTCCGCTCTGGGGAAGACCCTGACACACTGTCCATATGTGGACAGCGATGTCAGGGAATTCCAGAGTCTCGAAGCAGAGCCGATACTAGCGGCTCTGTGTCCCGCGGGCCGCAGATGACAGCCCCAGGGGCAGCATGCGGCCCGCGGGTCGCGTGCTTGAGACCCCTGGTTTACAGTGTGGTGTAAATTACATGACTATATTCTGCAGGTTAGATTTAGATTTTTTTTATGTTTTACTACTTTTGTCCAATGAAAACACTTTAAAAAAAAAAAAAAGTAGTTGTTTATGTGTCTCCATATTCTAAGAGCCATATTTTTTTTTTTCCGCAGACCTAGCTGTATGAGGGCTTACAGTGCATTCGGAACGTCTTCAGACCCTTTCATTTTTTTAACATTTTGTTATGTTGAGACATTGTGCTAAAATAAAAAAATTCTAGTTTTTTTTAGATATTTTTGCAAATTTGTTAAAAATGAAAAACTCAAATTTCGCATGGACATAAATATTAAGACTGTATGCTCTGACACTTGAAATTTAGCTCTGGGGGCCTCCCATTTCTCTAGATTATATTTGAAATGTTTCTACACCTTGATTATTGTCCACCTGTGGTAAATTCATTTGATTGAACATGATTTGGAAAGACCCACCCCTGTCTATATAAAGGTCTCACAGCTGACAATGCATATCAGAGCGAATTGGCTGTAGAGCTCAGGGACAGGACTGTATTGAGGCACAGATCTGGAGAAGGGTACAAAAAAATTTTCTGCTGCACTGAAAGTTCTCAAGAGCACAGTGGCCTCCATAATTCTTAAATTCAAGAAGTTTGGAACAACTAGGACTCTTTCTAAAGCTAGCTGTCCCACCAAACCAAGTAATCGGGGGAAAAGGGCCTTGGTAAGAGAGGTGACCAAGAACCCAATGGTCACTCTGGCTGAGCTCCAAAAATGCTTTGTGCAAATGGGAGAAACTTCCAGAAGGTCAACTATCACTGCAGCACTCCTTCAATCTGGGCATTATGGCATAATAGTAAGAAAGAAGCCTCTCCTCAGTAAAAGACATATGAAAGCCCTCTTGGAGATTGCAAAAAAAAATATAAAAAAAGCACCTAAAGGACTCTGACTGTGAGAAACAAAATTCTGTGGTCTGATGAAACCAAGATTGAACTTTTTGGCCTCAATTCTAAGCGTCATTTCTGGAAGAAACCAGGCACTGCTCATCACCTGCCCAATACCATCCCTACAGTGAAGCTGGTGTTTTTCAGTGGCTGGGACAGGGAGACTGGTCAGGGTTGAGGGAAAGATGAATGGAGCAAAGTACAGAGTTATTCTCAATGAAAACCTGATCCAGAGTGCTCTGGACCTCAGACTGGGCCGCAGGTTGACCTTCCAACAAGACAATGACACTAACTGCACAGCCGAGACAACACAGGAGTGGCTTAGGGACAACTCTGTGAATGTACTTGATTGGCCCAGACAGAGCCCTGACTTGAACCCAATGGAACCACTCTGGAGAGACCTGAAAATGGATGGCCACCGAGGGTACCCATCCAAACTGACAGAGATTGAGAGGATCTGCAGAGAAGAATGGCAGAAAATCCCCAAATCCAGGTGTGCAAACATTGTGGCATCATACCCAGGAGGACTGGAGTCTGTTATCGCTGCCAAAGGTGCTTCAACTAACTACTGAGTAAAGGGTCTGAATACTTATGTCAATGCAATATTTTAGTTTTTTCTTATCAATGAATAAGTAAAGATTAATAACATTCTGTTTTCACTTCGTCATTATGGGGTATCGAATGCAGAATGATGGGGAAAAACGTGCATTTTTATTTTATTTAAGCACAAGGCCTCAACATAAACAAAATAAAAATTTAAAGGGTCTGAAGACTTTCTGAATGCATTGTATTTTTTGCAGGACGAGTTTTTATTGGTTCCATTTTGTGGTACATACAACCTTTTAACCTCTTCCCGCGCCACAACGCAACCATACGTCCTGACGACTCGTACAGTTACTGCGCGGTTCCCGGTGCTCACTGTCCTAATGGACAGTGTCCGTTTACTGGGAGGCCAGCTGTCCCCGACAGTTGACACTCCACTGTTGCTGGCCAGCAGTCCATCGCCAATGATTTTTGGCATTTAACACCTTAAATGTGGCGATAGTTTGCGTTCGGGGGGTTTATAGCAAATCGGCAGCCCCCACCGTACAATTGCCTCCAGGTCTGCCATGTACATAGGTAGTGTAATGTATTTTAGCATCAATCAGTGCTGCAAGTCTTTAGGTCCCCTAGTGGGATAAAAAAAACCAGTTAATAAAAATGCTTTATAAAAGTGTAAAAATAAATTTTAAAAACCAAAAACTGCTTTTTTTTCCTACAATAAGTCTTTTATTATAGGAAAAAAAATGAAAAAAGTGCACATATTTGGTTTCACCGCGTTGGTAATGACCCAAACTATAATCTATAATGTTATTTTCTCGCACAGTGAACGCCACAAAACCCCCCCCCCCCCAAAAATAACAATGCCAGAATCGCTATTTTTTGGTCACCACCCCTCCCAAAACATAGAATAAAAAGTAATCCAAAAGTCGCATGTACCCCACATCAGTACCAATAAAAACTACAACCAATCTGTAATGCCCATGGCCGCGGGCCGTCAGGCTCACTCACCTCTTGACGCCGCAGCCATGGATCAGTGAGCGCTGGCCCGCATCTCCTCCTCAGGAGACGCCAGCGCTCACTTCCGCTTCACTCAGACGGGTCCCGTAGGGTGCGCGCGAATGCTCGTGCCCGCTCTTAACGGGCCAGCGCGCACACCTAATTGTCATTACCTATGTTTGTCTCTTCAAATGGTCCCTTAGTGTTTCCTAGTTCCCAGTGTTCCCGTTCCTGCTCCCTGTATCTTGTGTCCCGTGCTATCCAGAACCAAGTGCCGTAATGAGTTGGAGTCATGCTGTGCTAAGTACTACGCCTGCCATGTTACACCACGCCTGGTATGTGCCTGCTGCCAAAGTCTTATCCGAGCCTGTCTTGCTGCTGTCCGAAGTTTCCACAAGTACACCTATTTGAACGATACACTTTGACCTGTCTTCTGTTGGCCAGCTGCCATACCAGTAAGGCGGTACGGCCCAGTGGGTCCACCCACCCTACGTAACACCATCCCGCAAAAAAACAATCAATTTTTTTACTGAAAAATAAAAATGTTATGGCTCTCAGAATATGGGGGTTCACTGAAGTGACAATTGAGTAAAATATACCTTTTATTAGTAACTCATTTTAAAAACAGGGGTAACACACCACTGTGAAATAAGCCCCACCGTGATAGTTTAAAAACGTATTAAACAAAAAACACTGAGTCATTATGATAAATATATCTCAGTGTTTGTAACAATGTTTCACTGACAACAGCATTTGACCTGGGCACAACAGTAGTACAATCCCCAAAGTGCACCAGTGTCCGTGAACAAACCACCGGAACTACTAGCGCTGGGTGTAAAACAATGCTACTGTCCCCTATGCAGACATTCAGTATACAATGAAAGACCCTACGCGTTTCAGATACTCATCCTCAGGGGTCCGTATCTTGGTCACTCTGGCCTCATCACCAGCGATAATGGTATTCAACAGCAGATATTCTGCTGTGCGTCACGGGAAGATGCTCGTATCGATGTCAACGGCATACTTCATTACAGGCGCTGGGTTACTATAAGCCCCAAACTCCACCCCTCGTTTTGGCGGCGATACATGAACTGACCAATCACAACACCCTCTCGATTCGTGACACCTGCCCATGTGACCCCCCGCCGTCAGCTGACAGCCAGGGGTCATCATCGGCCGCATCAAACCGAACGCGCAGGCGCAGTGGAAGCCAGGGACGCATCGCCCGGACTGCCAAGTAAGAGGAAGGTAAGAGCAAGCCGATAATTTGTTTGTGAGTATGTCTTGCGGGACAGTTACCCACCGCAAGTGGACTGCCTCAAATAAGCAACTCTTTAGTTTAAAAACACATATTGGGTGGACAAGATAGCGGAATCCCTCCCATTTAAAATATTTGAACACAAGATCTCTGAATATGTTAAGTGGCCAATATGGCCATATCAAACATAGTGAACTATGCAAAATACAACCACCCAACCAAAATATGATATAGGGCTTAGGTTCACGTGTGAGATTAGTGAAAAAGAATTGTCTTTTCTGGATTTGAAAATTATAAAAACAGGAGAAGGTACAATTCGTACAAAGGTACACCGGAAAGAAACAGCAACCAATAGTTTCTTGCAATGGAACAGCTGTCATCCTTATCCCCTCAAACGTGGCATTCCAAAAGGCCAATTTATGAGAGTACGCAGGAATTGTAGCTCCATGGGTGACTTTGAGTGCCAGGCTCAGGAACTCAAGATAAGATTGAAGGATAGAGGCTTCCCCAAGGGTGTAATCAGAAAGGCCTATGAGGGAGCAAGGGACGCAGATAGGCAATGTCTTCTGGTTCCTAAAAAACGTAAACAAGAACAAGTTACGAGACTCATAGGCACATATGATTCTAAACAAAATGATATCATGCAAATCCTGAAAAGGTATTGGCGTATTCTCAGTTCTGACACAGATTTGGTTGATCAAATCACACAGTGGCCCTCTGTCACGTATCGGAGAGGGAAAAACATCAGGGACAGAGTCATGCATAGCTATTTTGACCCCATTTTACCTAGGGGTACGTGGCTGGATAGACAAATACCAGGCACTTTTAGATGTGGTAGCTGTAAAGCTTGTGACTTCATTCTCAAAGGGAATAGCTTTACCAGTGTTGCAACACAGGAGAAATACAACATTCGGGATTTTGTCAATTGCAAAACAGCGGGGGTGGTTTACCTCATTACATGCCCATGCCCCCTTAATTATGTGGGAAAAACGGCGCGACAATTTCGGCGCCGGATAAGGGAGCATGTTGGAGATATTATCCATGCTAGGGACACCCCAATATCTAAGCATGTGCATGCCAAACACCAAGGCCAAGCAGCATGTTTCAAGCAATTGAACTTATTAGACCCCCCAAAAGAGGAGGTGACTGGGACAACCTAATTCTACGCAAAGAAGCCCAATGGATCCATAGACTGGCATGCATACAACCAGCGGGTTTAAACGAGCAGACTAATTATACTTGTTTTATTTAATATGTTATACCATTCCTCCACCTCAGACGGCCAATATTCACCTTGGGTGGCCTTTTGGTTGGGTGGTTGTATTTTGCATAGTTCACTATGTTTGATATGGCCATATTGGCCACTTAACATATTCAGAGATCTTGTGTTCAAATATTTTAAATGGGAGGGATTCCGCTATCTTGTCCACCCAATATGTGTTTTTAAACTAAAGAGTTGCTTATTTGAGGCAGTCCACTTGCGGTGGGTAACTGTCCCGCAAGACATACTCACAAACAAATTATCGGCTTGCTCTTACCTTCCTCTTACTTGGCAGTCCGGGCGATGCGTCCCTGGCTTCCACTGCGCCTGCGCGTTCGGTTTGATGCGGCCGATGATGACCCCTGGCTGTCAGCTGACGGCGGGGGGTCACATGGGCAGGTGTCACGAATCGAGAGGGTGTTGTGATTGGTCAGTTCATGTATCGCCGCCAAAACGAGGGGTGGAGTTTGGGGCTTATAGTAACCCAGCGCCTGTAATGAAGTATGCCGTTGACATCGATACGAGCATCTTCCCGTGACGCACAGCAGAATATCTGCTGTTGAATACCATTATCGCTGGTGATGAGGCCAGAGTGACCAAGATACGGACCCCTGAGGATGAGTATCTGAAACGCGTAGGGTCTTTCATTGTATACTGAATGTCTGCATAGGGGACAGTAGCATTGTTTTACACCCAGCGCTAGTAGTTCCGGTGGTTTGTTCACGGACACTGGTGCACTTTGGGGATTGTACTACTGTTGTGCCCAGGTCAAATGCTGTTGTCAGTGAAACATTGTTACAAACACTGAGATATATTTATCATAATGACTCAGTGTTTTTTGTTTAATACGTTTTTAAACTATCACGGTGGGGCTTATTTCACAGTGGTGTGTTACCCCTGTTTTTAAAATGAGTTACTAATAAAAGGTATATTTTACTCAATTGTCACTTCAGTGAACCTTCTAATTTTCTCATATTGTGGGAGCACAATTATATTTATATCAATTTATACAGTGAATTTATATTTAATCCATACAGTTATTATTTAATATATCTGGGTATGGCAGCCTTTGCACTCTCTGATTTAAACACGGAAGGGTGGATGAGTGAGGCTAAAAGTGTCTTTTCTGAATGTGAACTGATGTATACAGCACAGGGTGCGTCTCTCAAAACTACCTTTAAAAACCTTAATAGACTACATAAGGATTATACTAGAAGCTGGTGGGAGATCCAGAGTTTGGAAAACTATCTAAAAAACAATATAGTTCCCAGAGGCCTGAGGGTCCCCATTGTTCCAGCATCAAGATTAAAAACCACTAATATAAAAGAAAGGTGGGAACAGGAGATCACAGGGAGTTCACTTAGGCTTATGCAGATTCTAGTGGAGGAAGAGAAAGTCCAGTTTGACTCTATTAGTGCGGAGCTCAAAAAAGAGATCGAGGCCGCTAAGTCTTTGGTAGATACCCCTGGTTTTGATAAAAAAGATAAAATCCTACAACAAACTCTAGAAAGGTTCACTAATCATTTAAAGGAACGTAAACACTTCCAGTTCCAGAGAGACCTACAGGAATTTAGGGAGAAAAAAGCTTACGACTTTGTTAATACCCAACAACAGCAATATCAACAGACTAATAGGGGGCCGAGGGAAACTGACCCTTCCACATCAGAGAGTGAAACAACAGACTCTGAAAGAGTGGGCCCTTTCTTTGGTGGTAGTGGTGGGAAACAAAAATATAGGGGAGGAGCTAGAGGTAGGAATAGAGGCCGTGCTAGAACCTCTTCTAATAGTGGCAATAATTTTTTAGCCAACAATCCCCCCATTTCCCGCTACATGCTGAGGGGACAAAAGGATTAGTGAAGGGAAATATGGATAGACTACGAATCATAAACCTATCTGATTATAATCTGAGTGCATCAGAGAACACGTTACTAGAAAAGGGCCTTTCCTTTGTCCCCACTGTTAAGTTTGACTCATTTTCTTGGATAAAGGATCTTAATTTGTTTGCTCGCAAACTTAAATGGATCAAATTCTTCAAACACCATAATAGAAAAAAATGCATTGAATTAGGGTTAGAAGAATCTGATATGGAAGGCCTGGTGGCCTTAGAGGGGTTACTAGAGGAATCTGGTAGAACCCCAGGTCTAGGTCCTTTCACCAATCTTAAATTGAAGAGTAGGAAGCTGCCACCTATAGGAGATTTTACCAATGTGGATTTATTTGTGGAAATGGTGGGAGATGAGATCAAAAATCTCAGTCAGGATATTAGGGGCATAGACAACAACTTGTCCTGGTCCGAAAGAGTAGCTCTGACCACCTTAGAGAAAAAACAAAGTATCGTTCTAAAGGCATCTGATAAAGGTGGGAACATCGTGGTCATGGGCAGAGATGACTACAAAAAAATGTGTGAGGACATTTTACTTAACCCTGACTGTTACACCATTTTGAAGGATAACCCCACAGCACTGTTCAAGAAAGAGTTGCTGGGCATTCTGAGTGATGCAAAGAGCAGATCTCTGATCAGTGCTAGCGAGTTTGGGTTCCTGTTTCCACAATTTCCCATCATGGCATGTTTTTATAGCCTGCCCAAAATCCACAAAGGGTATCCCCCCTTACGTGGCAGACCAATTGTTTCAGGCATTAATAATCTAACTCAAAATGTGAGTACATATGTTGATCAGGTGTTGCGCCCTTTTGTTTTGAGTCTCACATCATATGTACGTGACACTATGGATGTTCTGAAACAGATTGATGGTATTTCTTTGGAGAAAGGCACACTGTTGGCTAGCCTGGATGTTGAGGCGTTGTATTCATCCATACCTCACAAATTGGGTTACAAGGCGATCGAGTACTTCCTTGGATCAAGGGGCACTCAGTTTGCAGCCCATAACCAATTTGTTTTGCAGTTATTACAATTCGTTCTTGAAAAAAATATATTTATCTTTGAAGACAAGATCTTTCATCAGCAATGTGGCACTGCAATGGGGAGTCCTGCCGCTCCCACCTATGCAAATTTATTTCTTGGCTGGTGGGAGGAGACAATTGTCTTTGGGGACAATTTTACAAAATGGACTTCGTCCATTGGACTATGGATTAGATATATTGATGACGTGCTGCTTCTTTGGAACTCTACAGCAGAGGAGTTCCATAGTTTTGTAGCAGCCCTCAACACAAATGATATAGGGCTTAGGTTCACGTGTGAGATTAGTGAAAAAGAATTGTCTTTTCTGGATTTGAAAATTATAAAAACAGGAGAAGGTACAATTCGTACAAAGGTACACCGGAAAGAAACAGCAACCAATAGTTTCTTGCAATGGAACAGCTGTCATCCTTATCCCCTCAAACGTGGCATTCCAAAAGGCCAATTTATGAGAGTACGCAGGAATTGTAGCTCCATGGGTGACTTTGAGTGCCAGGCTCAGGAACTCAAGATAAGATTGAAGGATAGAGGCTTCCCCAAGGGTGTAATCAGAAAGGCCTATGAGGGAGCAAGGGACGCAGATAGGCAATGTCTTCTGGTTCCTAAAAAACGTAAACAAGAACAAGTTACGAGACTCATAGGCACATATGATTCTAAACAAAATGATATCATGCAAATCCTGAAAAGGTATTGGCGTATTCTCAGTTCTGACACAGATTTG
This sequence comes from Rhinoderma darwinii, assembly GCF_050947455.1. Taxonomy (NCBI): domain Eukaryota; kingdom Metazoa; phylum Chordata; class Amphibia; order Anura; family Rhinodermatidae; genus Rhinoderma; species Rhinoderma darwinii. The sequence continues at coordinate 44,811,984 of NC_134698.1, read as the reverse complement.
GTTGATCAGATCACACAGTGGCCCTCTGTCACGTATCGGAGAGGGAAAAACATCAGGGACAGAGTCATGCATAGCTGTTTTGACCCCATTTTACCTAGGGGTACGTGGCTGGATAGACAAATACCAGGCACTTTTAGATGTGGTAGCTGTAAAGCTTGTGACTTCATTCTCAAAGGGAATAGCTTTACCAGTGTTGCAACACAGGAGAAATACAACATTCGGGATTTTGTCAATTGCAAAACAGCGGGGGTGGTTTACCTCATTACATGCCCATGCCCCCTTAATTATGTGGGAAAAACGGCGCGACAATTTCGGCGCCGGATAAGGGAGCATGTTGGAGATATTATCCATGCTAGGGACACCCCAATATCTAAGCATGTGCATGCCAAACACCAAGGCCAAGCAGCATGTTTAAAGTTTCAAGCAATTGAACTTATTAGACCCCCCAAAAGAGGAGGTGACTGGGACAACCTAATTCTACGCAAAGAAGCCCAATGGATCCATAGACTGGCATGCATACAACCAGCGGGTTTAAACGAGCAGACTAATTATACTTGTTTTATTTAATATGTTATACCATTCCTCCACCTCAGACGGCCAATATTCACCTTGGGTGGCCTTTTGGTTGGGTGGTTGTATTTTGCATAGTTCACTATGTTTGATATGGCCATATTGGCCACTTAACATATTCAGAGATCTTGTGTTCAAATATTTTAAATGGGAGGGATTCCGCTATCTTGTCCACCCAATATGTGTTTTTAAACTAAAGAGTTGCTTATTTGAGGCAGTCCACTTGCGGTGGGTAACTGTCCCGCAAGACATACTCACAAACAAATTATCGGCTTGCTCTTACCTTCCTCTTACTTGGCAGTCCGGGCGATGCGTCCCTGGCTTCCACTGCGCCTGCGCGTTCGGTTTGATGCGGCCGATGATGACCCCTGGCTGTCAGCTGACGGCGGGGGGTCACATGGGCAGGTGTCACGAATCGAGAGGGTGTTGTGATTGGTCAGTTCATGTATCGCCGCCAAAACGAGGGGTGGAGTTTGGGGCTTATAGTAACCCAGCGCCTGTAATGAAGTATGCCGTTGACATCGATACGAGCATCTTCCCGTGACGCACAGCAGAATATCTGCTGTTGAATACCATTATCGCTGGTGATGAGGCCAGAGTGACCAAGATACGGACCCCTGAGGATGAGTATCTGAAACGCGTAGGGTCTTTCATTGTATACTGAATGTCTGCATAGGGGACAGTAGCATTGTTTTACACCCAGCGCTAGTAGTTCCGGTGGTTTGTTCACGGACACTGGTGCACTTTGGGGATTGTACTACTGTTGTGCCCAGGTCAAATGCTGTTGTCAGTGAAACATTGTTACAAACACTGAGATATATTTATCATAATGACTCAGTGTTTTTTGTTTAATACGTTTTTAAACTATCACGGTGGGGCTTATTTCACAGTGGTGTGTTACCCCTGTTTTTAAAATGAGTTACTAATAAAAGGTATATTTTACTCAATTGTCACTTCAGTGAACCTTCTAATTTTCTCATATTGTGGGAGCACAATTATATTTATATCAATTTATACAGTGAATTTTTACTCTCAGAATATGGGGGCACAAAATTGTAATTTTTTTTTCAAAAAGTGATTTTATTGTGCAAATTCTGCAAAACATAAAAAATAACTACATACATATGGTATCGCCGTAATCGTATTGACTTTCAAAATAAAGTAAAATGTCATTTATAGCACAAAGTGAACACTGTAAAAAAAAATAATAATAAAAAACATTGTCAGAATTGATGGTTTTTGTTCACCTTGCTTGCCAAAAAATTGAATAAAAAGTGATAAAAAAAAGTCATGAAAAAAAATCGAATGTACTCCAAAATGGTACCAATGAACACTACAGATTGTCCCGCAACAAATAAACCCTAACGCAGCTTCGGTGGAGAAAAAATAAAAAAAGTTCTGGCTCTCAGAATATAGCGACGCAAAATGTGCAGAGCGTTCCAAAAGCGGATAAGATTGGGGCGCGATTTAGGAGTGCGACACTGGTCACACATCTGCAAAATATTATTTATTTACCGCATTATTATACCCTCTTATTATGCCCTGATGTACACCGCACAGCTTACATATGCCCCCACATTATATGGCATCGCCATACCCGGGTGAAGCGGCTTCACAGTTTATGAGGTATTTGTCTTCAGTGGCACAAACTGGGTACAATATATTGTGCACTAAAATGGCACATTATTACGTCTATGGCCGCGGCTCGTCGTTCTGACTTACCCTCCGACGGCCGCGGCCATGGACACGTGAGTTCTCTGCGGCGTCTCCCTCCTGAGAGACGCCGGCACTCACTACCTGGATCTGAAACGGTCTCCCGCCGGCCGTGCGCGCCCGCGTGTGCGCGGCCTTAAAGGGCCAGTGCGCACACAATCGCAGGAAGTCTGCAATATAAAAGGGCTCTGCCCTCTTGATCATTGCCTGAGCTTTGTTGTGTACCTAAAGTTTGTCTTGCAAATGGTCTCCTAGTATTTTCCAGTTCCCAGTGTTACCTGTTCATGCTGCGTGTACCCTGTATCTCATGCTACCGTGCCTCTATGCCATCTAGAGTTGAAGTCAAGTGGTGTCTTCCGCTGCATCTACTGTGTCACACCCCGCCGGGTGTCCGTCTACTGCCGGAGCCTTATCTTCAGCCTGAATCACTGCTACGGTCTACATTGCCTCAGGTACTCTTTCTGGACTATAGACTTTGTACTGTACCTTTTTGACCAGCTGCTAACCCGCTACGCGGTACGGCCCAGTTGGTCCACACCCCGTGCCGTCACACGTCAGTGGAAAACGGCAATTTTCATTTTGCACCATCCGCTGCGCATTAACCACTTCACGCACCATGACGTAATAGCACGTGGTGTCAGTGGTGATGTATGCCTGCTCCAGAGGCTGTGGGTGCCAGCTGTGTATTAGGCCTCATGCCCACTTCAGTTTTTTCCTTCAGGGTGCTATATGTTTTTGTCACTGATAGCACCCTGAACCCATTCATTTCAATGGGCCCATGCAAACTTCCGTTATTTTGACTGATCCGTTGTTCCGTTCCATCAAAAGTAGAGCATGTCCTACTTTGGTCAGTGATTCTGTGACCGTGGGGCCCATAGAAGTCAATGGGTCCGTCCAAAAAATGGACGGCACACGGTAGGCTTCCGAGTGCCGTCCGTTTTTGACGGATCCGTTGTCCTGGCAATGGCAGGGCGTGCCAAAGTTCACAGACTGGGACATGTGACAAGTTCAAATAAAGTTCAATACCTTCCATTTTCTTAACGGAAACACGGAAGCACAACGTCCGTTTAAAACGGAAACACGGAACGGATACTGAGTACACACGGAAACCACACGGATATCAAAAACGGCCAAGAAAATGGTGATGGAAGTGTGCATGAGGCCTTCCAGGAACAGAAGCCCGTAAAAATGACAATATACTGCAATACATAAGGATAGGCCATCAATAGCTGATGGGTCAGGGTCAGACTCCCGGGATCCCCACTGATAAGCTGTTTTAAAGGGGGTGCAGCGCTCATACGAGTGCTGCTTCCCCTTCATTTCTACTTGCTCACTGTGAATCTTTGACACGCATTTAGCGGTGATTCACAAGTATTGCAGCCTTTTCTCCCATTCACTAAATGTGTGTCGAAGATTCACAGTGATCAAGTAAAAATTAAGGGGAAGCAGCGCTCATACGAGTGCTGCATCCTCTTCAAAGCAGGTCATCGGCAGGAGTCCTGGGAGTCGGACCCCGACTCATCAGCTATTGGTGGCCTATCCTGAGGATAGGCCATTAATTTTTACAGTCTGGAAAACCCCTTTATAGCCTATAGTAAAATATGAAATGCACTACACACAAATGTTTTTTTGTTTGTGGAGTTTTTGAGGCAATTTTGTGGTCAGTGGTGTTTGTTTCCAAGTGCATCATTCTCTGGGTATTGGGTATTTTTTTAGGCATTTTTAGGCATATTCGGGGTAATTATGCAACAAATCTGCACCAACATTTGCATATTTGACCGGTTCTTCAGACGTTGCAGATATCACAGCGGACTTGCCACAGATTTCAGTTTTTGCATTGCAAAGGCTGAAATCCGCAGTAAAATTCAGCTTATTCTCCGCATCATAATTATTTTCCGCGATGTCTGAACTAAGTTTCCTAAAAATGTATAGGAACAAATGTAAAAAATGGCTGCTGCAGAATTCCACTGCAGACTGTCCGTAGCGGAATTCAACAGCAATTCCGCCACGTCTGAACGTGGCCTATAGGATTTTAAAAAAACACCATAAAAAAGCATGTACAAAATTACACAATGAAAAAAAAAAACACTAAAAATTTGAATGCTTATTTAGTGGCGTTTTTCAGTTGGTGTCATCTTGCACATGATTTTTTTTTCTATAACATCAAGCTTTTAAAATAACTTTATGAAAGTTTTTCCTGGTTACATGATGAAGGTTTCTTCTTACACCATGGGAGGGTCTCTCAAAGCTTTCGATAGTCTCTATGGCCTGCAAGTTGGAACAGTTGCTGCTGATGCTGCTTCTCCTGTTGCAATGAGTTTGAATTCTTCACTGGTTTCACCCAGTTTCCTGACTGTATGGCACCATACAAAAGGCGCAGGCCTGGGGGGGAGGATCTGTGTTTTAGACTTCTGACAGACAAAAAAAGATAAATGTATGCCTGTGACGTATACTTTTTACAAAAGAGTTGTAGTTTACACTTTCCAAAACCATAAAAAAAATTAAAGAAACTAACAGCGAGCACAAAAGGAGACTCTTTTGACATAAGCGGGCTTCACTAAAACCCCACGGTGGTGTACATTTGTGAACGTTTTTAATTAAAGTTCTCAAACGTACACAATAGGCAGATTGCAAAAAAGTAATGTTAACATAGTAATAGTAAAATGTCATGTGCGAATAAATTATAGTTTAACCCGTTCAGGACTGGGCTGTTTTGAGCCTTCAGGACCAGACACAGTTTATCCTTTTTAAGCACATTAGTTAAACGTCTCTAACGCTTTTATTTGTTGGGTTAGCGACGTGATTTTTGCGACTGTTTTTCATAGACAATACAGGTCTCTTTTTTCATCATTTTTATATACATCCTTTTTGCTATTTTAGAATTTTTAGGCTTGTAGCTTTAAAATAGTAGTAAAAAAAATATGCATTTTTGCTTTTAAGCTAATATTTTTTCTGGTAATATTATAGTTTTACCCCCACATTTTGATATCCATTTGGGGTAAATGGGTGAGGGCTAACGTTATGACAATGATTGAAATGGGGAACTTTTTTGGGTGGGTATTTATGCGTATTTATTATTACGTTTATTTTTACTTTATTTTACTTTTAATAATTTTATTATTGTGGCTTGTCCCTCAAAGGTCAGAAAAAACTTTTGCGGGACTTTATTTATTTTTCTGTATTACACCATTTTTTTCCGCTGTAACAGCCCCTGTTACAGAGGCACATGCATCTTAATAAATTAGGCGCATCCCTAGCTGTCCGTGCACCTGAAGGGGAACCTAGCTTGCAGATCGTGATATACCATGCTGTCCCAATTAAAGGGGTTAACACATGAATAATTTTTATAACAAAATTCCATAAATACTGTTAATAGTTGTTTTAAAGTAATTTACTGTATTTCTAGCATATACAAATATATATATTTTTTTTATTTTTGCTTCTCTGTGTCCCCTTTTGTGCTAAAGCTAATCTGTGCTGCTGGGGACTGGCTCTATCAGAATCAGTGTCTTTCCCCCTCTAGCAGTTGAAAATATAGACCCCTCTGAAGATAGGTAAAATGGGATCCAGAGAAGTGAAATGTACTGTGTGACATCCACAGATTGCACTCCCTTAGAAACCAATGAAAATATAATGAAATAAATCAATAAAGGCTGTCTGGGCATGTGCAGGGTTCATATCGGCTATCAGGATTAGAGCTTTATAATCCTAACAAGCTCATGAGTTACTGCAGAGTTTCTGCTACTTCCCTGACAAGCAGGGTAGAAAGCTATTTCTATTGGCTGCTCTGCCATTAACAGAAAAATCACAATGCGTGACTATAAATGACTGAGCATGCGTGTTTACCAGCAGTTTGTTAGGTGGACGTGCACATTGCTATACACTTTGAACACCAGATGACTCCCTACTATATAGATAGATGTTAAAAAGAAAAAAAATGTTTCTTTTTTACCCTGTTAGCCAGTTGAAAAAAGCTTTATTGATCTCAGTAAGAGAAACAAAATAACAGTATTGCAAATATGATACCTGATGTTAAACAACTACTTAGATCTCTTCATCAGGCATGGAAAATGCTATTAGGGCATGACCACACGTGGCGGATTTCCTCCGCAACTGTCCGCATCAATGCCGCACAGAATCTGCGTTGCAGATTCTGCTGCGGATCTGCACAAAATGTGCAGTAAATTGATGCGGACTAGCTGCTGCGGACTGCGGGAAAAGTGCTTCCCTTCTCCCTATCAGTGCAGGATAGAGAGAAGGGACAGCACTTTCCCTAGTGAAAGTAAACGAATTTCATACTTACCGGCCGTTGTCTTGGTGACACGTCCCTCTTTCGGCATCCAGCCCGACCTCCCTGGATGATTTGGCAGTCCATGTGACCGCTGCAGCCTGTGATTGGCCTGTGATTGTCTACAGCCTGTGATTGGCTGCAGCTTGTGATTGGCCTGTGATTGGCTGCAGCCTGTGATTGGCTGGTGATTGGCTGCAGCCGTCACTTAGACTGAAACGTCATCCTGGGAAGCTGGACTGGAGACAGAAGCAGGGAGTTCTCGGTAAGTACGAACTTCAATTTTTTTTACAGGTTGCTGTATATTGTGATCGGTAGTCACTGTCCCGGGTGCAGAAACAGTTACTGCCGATCGCTTAACTCTTTCAGCACCCTGGACAGTGACTATTTACAGACGTCTCCTAGCAACGCTCCCGTCATTACGGGAGCCCCATTGACTTCCTCAGTCTGGCTGTAGACCTAGAAATACATAGGTCCAGCCAGAATGAAGAAATGTCATGTTAAAAAAGCAAGACGCATCCGCAGCACACATAACATGTGCATGACAGCTGCGGACTTCATTGCGGAACTTAGAATCTCCATTGAAGTCAATGGAGAAATTCCGCCATGAGTCCGCCACTGCTCCGCAACAGACAGAGCATGCTGCGGACACCAAATTCCGCTCCGCAGCCTATGCTCCGCAGTGGAATGTTACGCATCGTCTAAACGAACACTTCTAAATAGAAGTGGAAGTCAATGCAGAAACGGCTCCGCTGCGGATTAACGCTGCGGAGTGTCCGCAGCGGAATTTAAGTGAAATTCCGCCACGTGTGAACCCTGCCTAACTCTTTACTGGATAGGTTTTTTTTTAAAAAGCATGTAAATGGCAAATATTGTTAATTTATGATCACCTACACTATAAATATGATATTTAATGGTGGGACAATCCCTTTCACCCCTGTTACACTGACAAGCTCAGCTTCAGCTGTATATACATATGTTTAGTCAGCTTCATATAGGTTTACAAGCAATTAGCTTACAAAAAGATTTTTGCAACTTGTCTAAAAGAAGCTGAAATATTTTACAAGCTGTGACTAATGCCATTCAATAGTAGCCGCATGTTGGTGCTACATACCAGTATGGCACATCATGATAAATTAGCAACTAGAAATAGATCTGGTGTTCATTGCAAGTGGTGTGTTCACAAATGAACAATGTCTAACATTAAAAATCTAACACTTAGTATAACGTCTTGCTCAGGCAGATGACTCTCCACAGATCGCGTTACCTGCTTCTTCAACATAGTAAATAGATTTCTGACAACGACTAATGGTCTTTACACATATTGCAGTCATATGGCTTTCTTTGCCATAATTTTTGCAAGAATTGCAGCAAAAAACGAGAAATGACCGTGACGTGTGAATAGACCCGAATTCCTTATTCCTTTACCACTCTATATATTCTGATTAGAGCATTCATTTTGTCACAGTGACATCCTTAAAGGCCATGGAAACATTTGAATGTAAGTTTTTTTTAATAAAGCAATGTTTTTTGAAATTTTAAGCACTTTTTGAATTTACTTTTATTTAAATTTTGTTTTACTTTTTGCAATACAACTTCTTTGTATCCTGTATACACAGAAGCTGTTTCATCCTATCTCACTATCCTATCAGTTTAACCGAACTGACAAATCAGGTGAGAGGAGGTCCTGTATGTCTCTGACACTCTGACGCAAAGGATCCACCTAATATCGATCACATCCAAGTTGATCAACTTAGATGTGATTGATATTAGGTGAATCCTGTGTGTTTATCAATGAATATTGGCCCATACAGTTCAAAGAGAGATGTACAGTCAGGGTCAAAATAGTTGTTACCCTTCCGTTAAAGAAAGGAAAACCCACAATTGTCGATGAAATAACTTGAAACTGACAAAAGTAATAATACATTTTAATTGACTGAAAATCAACTAATGTAAATCAGACATTGCTTTTCAATTGTGGTTCAACAAAAAACCCCAAAAACAACCAATGAAACTGGCCTGGACAAAAATGATGGCCCCCTTAACTTAATATTTTGTTGCACAACCTTTTGAGGCAATCACTGCAAACAAACGATTTCTGTTAGGATATGTTCAAACGCACTGTTTTCAGACGTAATTCGAGCGTTTTACGCCTCGAATTACGCCTGAAAAAATTCCCCTAAAACGCCTACAAACATCTGCCCATTGCTTGCAATGGGTTTTACGGTGTTCTGTTCCCACGAGGTGTAAGTTTATGCGTTGCTGCCAAAATACGGCACGTAAAAAGACACCCGCGAAACATAAGTGCATGTCACTACTTGGGACGTTTTTGGAGCTGTTTTTCATTGACTCCATTAAAAGACAGCTCCAATAACATCCGTAAAATACGCTGCGAAAAACGCGAGTTGCTACAAAAACGTCTGAAAATCAGGAGCTGTTTTCGCCTGAAAACAGATCCGTATTTTCAGACGTATTTTGCTAAGCCGTGTGAACATACCCTTACTCTCAATGAGACTTCTGCACCTGTCCACAGGTATTTTGGCCCACTCCTCGTGAGGACACTGCTCCAGCTGTCTCAGGTGTGAAGATGCCTTCCCCAGACTGTAGGTCTCAGCTCCTTCCACAGATGTCCAATAGGATTTAGATCGGGGCTCATAGAAGCCACTTCACAATAGTCCAATGCTTTGCTCTTAGCCATTCTTGGATGCTTTTAGCTGTGTGTTTTGGGTCATTATCCTGTTGGAGGACCCATGACCTGCGACTGAGACCAAGCTTTCTGAGCACATTTGACGTTTTATCCCACGAGACCGCTGCAGCCGGGGATTGGATGCATCGGCGGTCACATGGGATGACGTGTTATCCCAGGAGGCCGACTCTCTGATGTCATCCAATCTAATGACAAATATCCAACAAATAACAGTTTGCATCCTCCTATTTTCTTTAGAGCTCGTTTGGTTCGGAGAGTACGTTTTTTTGTCTAAGCCGGACACAACTCATGAAAAAGTTGTGCAAATTCTGCATCTGTCCATTGTCCACAGACAAGGTATTTTGTTCCCCTAGGCAGATAAGGCAAATTACTTCCCCCTTCACCAGCCTTCTCAATTTGTTTATTGCTATGATTGGCAGATACGCTAGCTAGCTGAGCCAATGTATGGGTATGTTAAAAGTACACAGAGTATCCGCCCTGTGCGTCGTAAGTAATTCCTGCCGAAAAACCACAGTTTTTCAGTCGTAATGTCCGCTGTGGAAAACTGCACAGAAGAAAAAAATAATGGATATTTTTTTTAACCTCCCCTTTGAATTTAATAGCCAAAATCTGCAAGAAATAATGTAAAGGATTTACCAGACGCAGTTTCTGTGTCGACACCCGTGATTAATGAGTCTGCATCTGCTCCTAGGTCTGATAGAGTGACTCGATCTGCTACCAATCAGGCTGGTAGGCTGAGGAGTGGTAGAACCTATCACAGCCTGGCCAGACGGAGCTAGCTCCCGCTCTCAGTCTATATATGACCTCATTTCCTGCTTTTCCTTTGCCTGTGATTCTGTCCTGTTTCCTGGCTCTGCTGTTCCTGCTTGTACTATTGACCTCTGCTTCATATTGACCCTGGCTTGACTGACTATTCTCCTGCTCTGCAATTGTTACCACGTACACTCCTGGTTTGACTCGGCTCGTCCACTGCTCTGTTGCTCACGGTGTTGCCGTGGGCAACTGCCCCACATTCCTCTGCTTTTGTGTTCCCTAGTTAGTTTATTCTACATTATTATTTCTTTATATAACACATATAATGTCCTTCACTACACGTATATTATGAACATGCACGGCACAGGCCATGAATCGTATATATGACCATTCTATGTTCCTTATCCTTCTTCTTTACTAGTGAGTTATATGGTTCATGTTTTCCGGTCTAAATTTAATTGGATTTGCGTTTTATACACAATGTTCACTACTATACTTACTTCTCTTCCTTTCCTCGGCGATACACTCCCTCCCATCTTCCTCCAATGAGGTGCGCGCCTTCCCTGTGCGTGTCGGGTGCTTGGTTCATCCCCGTTCCTGCCTCCTATGGTGCACTGCGCATGCTCGGGATCCCTGTACGCGTCGGGGATGCCGGACCTGCGCTATGGCGCCGGGGGCAGGAAGTGGGGGATGCCTCGCTTCCGGCTCTGTGCAAGGGATGCGCGCCGTGACGCGTTGGAATGACGGTGTGTAGGAAGAATTGCGATTGGTCATCTTAGACATGACGTACCACATAAAAGGCTGTCCCATTTGAGACACAATAACACCCCCAGAGGAAGCATACGGCGAAACGCGCGTCGGGGTTCACCAACACGCTTGATCGACTCTCCTGGTCCCGACACTATGGGTAAGCTCTTCTAAGTTTAGATGAGTGGGCATTTCTTGCTATATATTCTTACTTGTCGGTAACATTGGTTCTTTTCCTGTGTCACCCACCCATTGTGCTTAGCACTAGGGCTCTACGGATTTTAGTAACCTGTTAGCTCCATGCCATATCTCTTCTGCCACATACCTATACCAGTGTTAGACTTACCCTGGATCATTATGTTGAGTCTGTTCTATCGTGTTGTAGTGGTTATTACAGTGTCTTCATGTCCTGTTGCAAACTTTTTAATATTTGTATTTATATGTTAATAAAGATATCTATTTAAATGATCTTTGGCTATCTTAGCTCCCCTTTTTTCGTTCTTCTGTTTATATTCAATATATGGGAGTTGCCTATTCTTTACATTTAAGGAGGATGCTTTACCTATTTAGCTCCTAGCCTATTATCGTAATTGCTTGCCTGAGCCTTTTTGTGTATAATATTGTATCCTGTGTTTCTCACAGCAACCGGTTCTCAGCAAAAGATGAACTTTAGAGCACGTGATGAGACATGGCTCTTGCAACTGGATCAAATATTTAGTGAAGACCCTGTTTTAGTCCCAATTAGCGGTGGTAGGGACAGCAGAGAGCTTTTTAATCAATTAAAGCTCCTTTTGAATAAAAGAATTAAAATTTGGTGGAATAAAGCCTTTCTCACGAAATATATCGCCAGGGGTTTGATTCCTAGGGGTCTGAGAGTGCAAGTGTTCCCCTCTTTTAATATTGACTATGACGATTTTAAATCCAAATGGGAATCTCTAGCTGATACCTGTTCCAGGGGCTTTATGGATCTCCTAGTTCAATCCAATACCAACACACTTATGGAATTGGAAAAAGAAATAGAGGATGTCCAAGCGATCCTGAAGAAAGATTTTCCCATTGAGACACAGAGTAAGATTCAAGATGATTTAGATAAAGAGCACTCCAAATGGGAGAAAGACATATGTACCATCAAATCAGGTAAATTTAAAAGAGACCTGTTGGACTATACATCCAACAAAGTATATAGATGGCATATGAGACAAAGTCGGTCTAGATCTAGATCGTTCTCCCACTCTAGATCTGCATCAACCACATCTCGAACATCAGGTGATGAGATGAGCAGACGTAGGGACCTGAGTAAGAACCTTGGGACTAATCAGGGACTTCCTGGCCCCAGACGGCACTATGAGAGAAATGCCAAACAGAAAAATACACGACAACATCAGCAGGATAAGAACCCAGCCAATAAATTGGAGGTAATCAATCTATCCTCTCACACCCTCTCTGATGCCCAAATTGAGGTTTTGAGTAAGGGACTGACTTTTTCTCCCACCAATTCATTCAATTTCTTCACAGCATTAAAAGACCTCCATCTATTTGCGTGTAAATTGGTTCTTAAAAAACTTTACAACAGGAGCCCTGATGCCCTAACTATCACTAGTGAGATGGAGAGAGAGGCTTTACAAGCGTTAGAGGATCTTCTGCGCGAACAAACGGCAGAGGTAACGGGCCTTTTTCCAACGTCAGTTTTGCCCAGATCTACGAGGTTTCCCCCCTTGTCTCTGTGCCCTCAAGTGGAAATTTTTATGAAAGTGGTCATAAATGAATTTAGACATCTTTCCACAAAAAGAGGTGCTGACAATCTCACCAGTGTTCAGAGGAAGGCACTGGGTGATTTACAGTCACTTGATGATGTCGTAATTAAACCAGCAGACAAGGGGGGGAACATCGTGATCTGGCCCATATGTAAATATGAAAAGGAAGTTTTTAAACAACTCCGTGACAAAGAAACCTATGCTAAATTAACATATAGCCCCTTATCTGCTTTCTCTTTAGAACTAATCAAGATTCTTGATAAAGCCTTGGATAGGGGTACCACCCCAAAGAAAATTTATGAAGGTCTCTATGTTGAGGCACCTAAGATCCCTACACTTTACCTTCTACCTAAGGTACACAAAAACCTCTTGGATCCCCCAGGACGTCCGATCGTGTCAGGTATTGGTGGTCTCTGTGACCCAATTTGTCATTTTGTTGATTACTACCTCAAATCTTTGGTCTCCGAGTTACCATCATACGTTAGAGACACGACGGAGGTCTTGGGGAGATTGGATGGAATTCAGATCGAATCTGATATGTTGTTAGTCACGGCTGATGTGGAGTCCTTATATACATGCATACGGCATAGTGATGGTTTGGAGGCGGTCCGCTTCTTCTTGGGGATGAGCAACCGGGATGGTGAGATGTCCAATTTTATTCTGGAACTTCTCCAGTATATCTTGACCCATAATTTTTTCGTATTTAAGGACCATTACTACCTGCAGACCAGAGGCACTGCGATGGGCGCGGCCTGTGCGCCATCCTATGCGAACCTGTTTCTCGGCTTCTGGGAGAGGCAGGTTTTTCATGGGGATGGCGCTCGGGCCGCTGAACATGTGCAGTGCTGGTATCGATACATCGATGATATTCTCTTTATCTGGCAGGGGTCAGAGAGTAGCTTGGCGACATTTATGCAGCAGTTGAATTTAAATTCGTTTAATATCAAACTAACCTATAAGTCACACAAACAACAGATTGATTTTTTAGATATAGGAATTTTTGCTGATTGTGATGGTTTCCTTCAGACTGATGTCTTTAGAAAATCCACATCAGTAAATTCACTGCTGCACGCCACGTCCTTTCATACTCGGTCTACTGTAAAAGCCATCCCGGTTGGGCAGTTCATCAGGATGAGGCGGATCTGCTCCACAAACCAACTCTTTGAACAACAGGCAGAGGATTTGAGAGTCAGATTTGAGGACAGAGGCTATAGTACACGTACTATAAAGTCAGGGTACAATCGGGCCAGACATACACCACGGCGCGATTTATTACGCACTAAAATGCCTGTAACCGCTGACAATAATGTCCGCTTTATCACCACCTATAATAGTCAGTGGGAGAAGATGAGGTCAATCCTTGGGCAACATTGGCCCATTTTAAGATCGGAACCTGCCCTGGCTCAATGCCTACCTCCGAGACCGTCAATGAAGGCCAAAAGGAGCAAAAACCTCAAAGACCTTCTAACAAATAGTCATTACGTGCCCAAATATGGTAATCCATTTGGCCCATGCAAACCCAAGACTGGATGGTACCCGTGCGGTGACTGTAGTGCATGTCCCAACATGAGCCGAGCCAAGGATTTTATAACCGCTGATGGATTAAGAACTTTTGAGATCAGGGACTACATTTCTTGTAGTACCACACACGTTGTTTATTACGCGTTGTGTGGGTGTCCCAAAATATACGTAGGTCTGACATCCAGACAACTGCGAATACGCACCCGGGAACACATACGGGATATCATTGGAGCCCAAAAAAATAACTGATTACCAACAACTGAAGACTTTACCGCGACACTTTAAACAATTTCACGATTGTAACCCTAAGTCGCTCATGATTCGCGGAATTGACCGCATACACTGTGGCATCAGAGGGGGTGATTTGAGGAAGATTTTGGCTCAGCGAGAGTGTATGTGGATTGTTAAACTGGGAACCATGGTCCCTGGCGGACTCAATGAACAACTCAACTTTGCTCCCTTTCTATAAAAAAATTCCTACCACCTATTGTTTTTAATTTTTTAACAGTTGTGTCTTATTTTTGCTATATAGGCATTTTATCTACTTACCCTGGGACGGTCTTTTTTCCTATCTCTGATGCGATCCTGGACATCAATACTTGACTGCACTTCCGAGAATAAAGAAGAGAATTTGAATATATTATGACGCACAACATGCATGTGTGTCTTTACGCACATGTATCTTTTCTGGGAACATGATGCTTCTAGTAGTATTATACTCTTTCTATGTATTTTTAGCCCATTATAGTAATTTTTGGACAGATGAATGCTATTTAGGCATTTGTCTACAAACGATGTATCTAATTATGACATAATATTTATGTTTATGGTTATTGTCATATCCTGTGTTGTGGATAAATATGATCACTTACACTTTTCATAATTGTCATTGTATGTATTGCGTGCCAATTACATGGTGTTTGCGCATGTGACTTTAGTTATGCATACAATTTAATTATATATTTTTCAATACATATTTTTGATTTTTATTCTATTTATTATTTAAAAAATGTTTTCACTTATTATTTGTTATTATTATTATTTTTTCTTCACCTTTTTTTGGGAATATATTTGTTTATTTCCCTCATATCTAGGTTTCCAGACTAACATCTGTGCCCCTAGTCTTATGTTACGTTAGTTTATTCTACATTATTATTTCTTTATATAACACATATAATGTCCTTCACTACACGTATATTATGAACATGCACGGCACAGGCCATGAATCGTATATATGACCATTCTATGTTCCTTATCCTTCTTCTTTACTAGTGAGTTATATGGTTCATGTTTTCCGGTCTAAATTTAATTGGATTTGCGTTTTATACACAATGTTCACTACTATACTTACTTATCTTCCTTTCCTCGGCGATACACTCCCTCCCATCTTCCTCCAATGAGGTGCGCGCCTTCCCTGTGTGTGTCGGGTGCTTGGTTCATCCCCGTTCCTGCCTCCTATGGTGCACTGCGCATGCTCGGGATCCCTGTACGCGTCGGGGATGCCGGACCTGCGCTATGGCGCCGGGGGCAGGAAGTGGGGGATGCCTCGCTTCCGGCTCTGTGCAAGGGATGCGCGCCGTGACGCGTTGGAATGACGGTGTGTAGGAAGAATTGCGATTGGTCATCTTAGACATGACGTACCACATAAAAGGCTATCCCATTTGAGACACAATAACACCCCCAGAGGAAGCATACGGCGAAACGCGCGTCGGGGTTCACCAACACGCTTGATCGACTCTCCTGGTCCCGACACTATGGGTAAGCTCTTCTAAGTTTAGATGAGTGGGCATTTCTTGCTATATATTCTTACTTGTCGGTAACATTGGTTCTTTTCCTGTGTCACCCACCCATTGTGCTTAGCACTAGGGCTCTACGGATTTTAGTAACCTGTTAGCTCCATGCCATATCTCTTCTGCCACATACCTATACCAGTGTTAGACTTACCCTGGATCATTATGTTGAGTCTGTTCTATCGTGTTGTAGTGGTTATTACAGTGTCTTCCTGTTGCAAACTTTTTAATATTTGTATTTATATGTTAATAAAGATATCTATTTAAATGATCTTTGGCTATCTTAGCTCCCCTTTTTTCATTCTTCTGTTTATATTCAATATATGGGAGTTGCCTATTCTTTACATTTAAGGAGGATGCTTTACCTATTTAGCTCCTAGCCTATTATCGTAATTGCTTGCCTGAGCCTTTTTGTGTATAACCTTCCCCAGACTGTAGGTCTCAGCTCCTTCCACAGATGTCCAATAGGATTTAGATCGGGGCTCATAGAAGCCACTTCACAATAGTCCAATGCTTTGCTCTTAGCCATTCTTGGATGCTTTTAGCTGTGTGTTTTGGGTCATTATCCTGTTGGAGGACCCATGACCTGCGACTGAGACCAAGCTTTCTGAGCACATTTGACGTTTTATCCCACGAGACCGCTGCAGCCGGGGATTGGATGCATCGGCGGTCACATGGGATGACGTGTTATCCCAGGAGGCCGACTCTCTGATGTCATCCAATCTAATGACAAATATCCAACAAATAACAGTTTGCATCCTCCTATTTTCTTTAGAGCTCGTTTGGTTCGGAGAGTACGTTTTTTTGTCTAAGCCGGACACAACTCATGAAAAAGTTGTGCAAATTCTGCATCTGTCCATTGTCCACAGACAAGGTATTTTGTTCCCCTAGGCAGATAAGGCAAATTACTTCCCCCTTCACTAGCCTTCTCAATTTGTTTATTGCTATGATTGGCAGATACGCTAGCTAGCTGAGCCAATGTATGGGTATGTTAAAAGTACACAGAGTATCCGCCCTGTGCGTCGTAAGTAATTCCTGCCGAAAAACCACAGTTTTTCAGCCGTAATGTCCGCTGTGGAAAACTGCACAGAAGAAAAAAATAATGGATATTTACCATGGCGAAGCGTCCCTCTGACGTCATGAAATATAAGATTCGTATATTTTTTTTTTTTAACCTCCCCTTTGAATTTAATAGCCAAAATCTGCAAGAAATAATGTAAAGGATTTACCAGACGCAGTTTCTGTGTCGACACCCGTGATTAATGAGTCTGCATCTGCTCCTAGGTCTGATAGAGTGACTCGATCTGCTACCAATCAGGCTGGTAGGCTGAGGAGTGGTAGAACCTATCACAGCCTGGCCAGACGGAGCTAGCTCCCGCTCTCAGTCTATATATGACCTCATTTCCTGCTTTTCCTTTGCCTGTGATTCTGTCCTGTTTCCTGGCTCTGCTGTTCCTGCTTGTACTATTGACCTCTGCTTCATATTGACCCTGGCTTGACTGACTATTCTCCTGCTCTGCAATTGTTACCACGTACACTCCTGGTTTGACTCGGCTCGTCCACTGCTCTGTTGCTCACAGTGTTGCCGTGGGCAACTGCCCCACATTCCTCTGCTTTTGTGTTCCCTTGTCTTGTTTGTCTGTCGTGCACATGAGCGTGGGGACCGTCGCCCATTTGTACGCCGTTGCCTAGGACGGGCTGTGCAAGTAGGCAGGGACTGAGTGGCGGGTAGATTAGGGCTCACCTGTCTGTCTCCCTATCCTGACATTACATAATCACAGGCCCCTATACCTTTTCTACCCTGGTCCCTGACACACTATGGACCCCCTTGAGGCCCTGGCTCAGCAAATACAGGGTCTCTCCCTACAGATCCAAGACATGGCTCAGGGGTGCAACCAGCGTGATGCCACCCTGGTAGTGCCCTCCACCTCACCTCTTGAACCCCACCTCAAGTTGCCTGACCGGATCTCAGGGGACCGTAAGACTTTTTTCTCCTTTCAGGAGAGTTGTAGGCTCTATTTCCGTCTAAGGCCCCACTCCTCAGGTTCTGAGAACCAGCGAGTGGGTATAATTATGTCCCGGCTCCAGGACGGCTCCCAAGAATGGGCCTTCTCCTTGGCTCCTGACGCCCCTGAACTTTCCTCTGTTGACCTTTTTTTTCTGCTCTCGGGCTCATGTATAACGAGACTGACAAGACTGCCTTTGCCGAGAGTCAGCTGGTGACCTTACGTCAGGGTAAGAGACCCGTTGAGGAGTACTGTTCTGACTTTAGGAAGTGGTGTGTAGCTTCTCAGTGGAATGACCCTGCCTTGAGGTTCCAGTTTAGATTGGGTCTGTCGAACGCCCTGAAAGACCTATTAGTTGGCTATCCCTCTTCTGACCCTCTAGATTAGGTTATGGCTTTAGCGGTACGTCTGGACCGACGTCTCAGGGAACGACGACTTGAACGTTTTTGTGCCTTCTCCTTGGCTCCCCTATGATGGCTCCCGAGGTTCCGTTGCTTCGTTCTTCCACGAAAAACTCGGATGAACCAATGCAACTCGGGGCCTCCGTGTCTCCCCAACAACGTAGAGAGCTCCGGAGGAAGAATGGTCTCTGCTTCTACTGTGTGGATGACAAGCATCAAGTGAACGACTATCCTAGGCGTAAGAATACTCCAGCCGGAAAACTTCCGCGCCTAAGTGACCATCGGGGAGGTCGCTTGGGCGCACAGGTATTTCCCGTAAATATGAAACCTAATAAGATCTTGCTTCCCTTTCAGGTCTCTTTTGGTGGTAGGTCTGCTACCGGCAATGCCTTCGTGGATTCAGGGTCTTCTGCTAATATTATGTCTGTGGAATTTGCTATGTCTCCAGCTATGCCATTGATTGATTTGCCTAAACCTGTCCCGGTAGTGGGTATCGACTCCACTCCACTTGCTAATGGTTATTTTACGCAGCATACTCTTTTTTCAGGATTTCGCTGATGAATTTTTCTTAAAAAGCTTCCGAAGAGGTACCTCCTCATAGAGAATACGATTGCGCAATCGATTTGGTACCAGGAGCTAAGCTCCCTAAAGGTAGGATATTTAATCTCTCTTCTCCCAAACATGAAGCCATGAGAGAATATATCCAGGAAAGCCTGGCCAAGGGTTACAATCGCCCCTCTACTTGGTGCTGGCTTCTTCTTCGTAGGGAAGAAGGATGGTGGTCTTAGGCTGTGCATCGATTACCGAAACTTGAATAAGGTCACTGTAAGGAACCAGTATCCCCTTCCTTTGATTCCTGATCTCTTCAATCAGATTCAGGGAGCCCAATGGTCCTCTAAGTTTGATCTTCGGGGGGGCTTATAACCTTATCCGAATCAGAGAAGGGGATGAGTGGAAGACTGCGTTTAACACGCCCGAATGTCATTTCGAATACCTCGTCATGCCCTTTGGGTTGTGTAATGCTCCCGTGGTCTTCCAGAATTTCATAAATTAGATTTTAAGAGACTACCTGGGGGTATTTCTTGTAGTGTACCTTGATGACATACTTGTGTTTTCCAAGGACTGGTCCTCCCACATTGAGCATGTCAGGAAGGTGCTCCAGGCCCTTCGGGAAAACAAACTCTTTGCTAAATCCAAAAAATATGTGTTTGGGGTGCAGGAGATAAAATTTTTGGGTCAAATCCTCACTCCTAATGAATTCCGCATGGACCCTGCCAAGGTTCAGGCTGTGGCTGAATGGGTCCAACCTGCCTCCCTGAAGGCGTTACAGTGCTTCCTGGGGTTTGCTAATTATTACAGGAGATTTATTGCTAACTTCTCGGTCATCGCTAAGCGTCTTACGGATCTTACTCGCAAGGGTGCTGATCTCCTCCACTGGCCTCCGGAGGTGGTCCAGGCTTTTGAAATCCTTAAGAAGTGCTTTATCTCTGCCCCAGTGCTGATTCAGCCTAACCAAATGGAGCCATTCATCGTGGAGGTTGACGCCTCCGAGGTGGGAGTGGGTGCTGTCTTGTCCCAGTGTACAAGGACCCTCACCCATCTCCGTCCCTGTGCCTACTTCTTCAGGAAGTTCTCGCCCACTGAGAGTAACTATGACGTGGGCAACCACAAACTCTTGGCCATCAAATGGCCATTTGAAGAGTGGCACCACTTCTTGGAGGGGGCTAGGCACCAGGTAACTGTCCTTACCGACCACAAGAATCTGGTTTTCCTAGAATCTGCCTGGAGATTAAACAGCAAGACAAGCTCGATGGGCGTTGTTTTTTACTAGATTCAACTTTGTGGTCACCTATAGGGCTGGGTCTAAAAATATTAAAGCTGATGCACTGTCGCGTAGCTTCATAGCCAACCCTCCTTCGGAAGAAGATCCTGCTTTTGTTTTGCCCCTAGGTATAATCATATCCTCTTTTGATTCTGACTTAGTCTCCGAAATTGCGGATGATCAAGGTTCAGCTCCCGGGAACCTTCCTGAGAACCTGCTGTTTGTTCCCCTGCAATTCCGGCTAAGGGTACTCAGGGAAAATCATGACTCTGCACTATCTGGCCACCCAGGCATCCTGGGTGCCAAGCACTTCATTGCTAGAAACTGTTGGTGGCCTGGGTTGCCTAAAGACGTTAAGGCCTACGTCGCCGCTTGTGAAATTTGTGCTAGGTCCAAGACTCCCGACCAGCGGGCTTACTATGTTCTTTGCCCATTCCCCAGAGACATTGGACCCACATCTCCATGGATTTTATCACCGATCTGCCTCCATCTCAAGGCAAGTCGGTCGTGTGGGTTGTAGTAGACCGCTTCAGTAAGATGTGCCACTTTGTGCCCCTCAAGAAACTACCCAATGCCAAGACGTTAGCTACGTTGTTTGTCAAACACATCCTGCGTCTCCATGGGGTTCCTGTCAATATTGTTTCTGACAGAGGGGTACTATTTGTTTAATTGTTTTGGAGAGCTTTCTGTAAAAAGTTGGAGATTGATCTGTCCTTCTCCTCGGCCTTCCATCCTGAAACTAATGGCCAGACGGAGAGGACTAATCAGTCTCTAGAAAAATATTTAAGGTGTTTTATCTCTGACTGTCAATATGATTGGGTCTCCTTCATTCCCCACGCCGAATTTTCCCTCAATAACCGGGTCATTAACTCTTCAAAAAATTTGCGTCTTAAAGTTCCGTCACAAAAATTTGCTCCCCGGTATATAGGGCCATACAAGGTCATTGAGGTCCTTAACCCTGTCTCCTTCTGGCTGGAGTTACCCCCGTCTTTTCAAATACACGACGTGTTTCATGCCTCCCTCCTCAAACGCTGCTCCCCGTCCATAGCTACCTCGAGGAAACCTCCGGTCCCTCTTCTCACCCCTGAAGGGGTAGAATTCGAGGTGGCCAAGATTGTGGATAGCAGGATCGTCCAAGGCTCCCTCCAGTACCTGGTCCATTGGAGAGGATACAGGCCTGAGAAGAGGACTTGGGTACCAGCCCGGGATGTTCACGCTGGGGTATTGCTCAGGAGGTTCCATCTTCAGTTCCCCAATAGGCCAGGTCCATCTAGGAAGGGACCAGTGGCCCCTCATAAAAGGGGGGTACTGTAAAGGATTTACCAGACACAGCTTCTGTGTTGATGCCCGTGATTAATCAGTCTGCATCTGCTCCTAGGTCTGATAGAGTGACACAATCTGCTACCAATCAGGCTGGTAGGCTGAGGAGTGGGAGAACCTATCACAGCCTGGCCAGACGGGGCTAGCTCTCGCCCTCGGTCTATATATGCCCTCATTTCCTGCTTTTCCTTTGCCTGTGATTCTGTCCTGTTTCCTGGCTCTGCTGTTCCTGCTTGTACTATTGACCTCTGCTTCATATTGACCCTGGCTTGACTGACTATTCTCCTGCTCTGCATTTGTTACCACGTACACTCCTGGTTTGACTTGGCTCGTCCACTACTCTGTTGCTCACAGTGTTGCCGTGGGCAACTGCCCCACATTCCTTTGCTTTTGTGTTCCCTTGTCTTGTTTGTCTGTCGTGCACATATTGAGCGTAGGGACCGTCGCCCAGTTGTACGCCGTCGCCTAGGACGGGCTGTGCAAGTAGGCAGGGACTGAGTGGCGGGTAGATTAGGGCTCACCTGTCTGTCTCCCTATCCTGACATTATAAATAAGCAGCATTTACGCACATACAATTGACATGCTGCGGACTAAAAAAAAAAACGCACCGCAGGTCAATTTCTGAGCAATCCGCAGCGCAACACACATAACATCTGCAGATTTTATTGCGGAATTTTGCAACTCCTTTAAAGTCAATGCAGAAATTCCGCCACAAGTACGCATCAAGTCTGCAACAGCCAGTGTATGCTGCAGACACCATATTCCAAACCGCAGCTATTCCGCCACGTCTGAACATGCCCTTACTCCTCACATTCAATCACTTACATGCTCCTATCGTTTTAACCTCAAAAACATCTCCAGAATCTGCTCTTTTCTTACTGTGGAAACAGCCAAAACTCTCATTGTTGCTCTGATTCACTCTCGTCTTGACTACTGTAACCCATTATTAGTATGTCTTCCCCTCACTAAACTCTGCCCTCTCCACTCTATCCTCAATGCAGCAGCCAGGCTCATCTTTCTGACCAACCGCTACACCAACGCCTCTACCCTATGGCAATCACTACACTGGTTGCCCATCCCCTTCAGAATGAAATTCAAACTTACAACTCTCACCCACAAAGCTCTCCACAGTGCTGCACCTCCATACATCTCCTCCCTCATCTCTGTCTACCACCCTACTCGCGCTCTACGTTCTACCAATGACCTTAGATTAAAATCCTCCATAATCCGAACCTCCCACTCCCGTCTCCACGATTTTTCTCGTGCTGCACCAGTCCTCTGGAATGCGCTACCACAGACAATCAGATTAATTCCCAATATCCACCGTTTTAAACGTGCCCTGAAAACACATCTTTTTAGACAGGCCTATAACATTCCCTGATCTGACTCCTTTCCTTGGCCCCTTTAGTCATCAGAATAAGATTCCCTCACACTCCTTGCACACACTCCTTGCACCGTACTATATTTCATGTCCGTCATACACGGATACTGGCTGGTGACCGGCTCATGCGGCTTTATGTTAGCACCCCATGTGTATAAAAGATGGCTGGACCATTGTACAGAACAAACACTTTGTGTCTTCCTTATTTCCTCATAGATTGTAAGCTCTTGCGAGCAGGGTCCTCAATCCTCCTGTCTGAATTGTAAATTAGCTTTGTCACTGTGTAATGTCTGATATTGTCTGTTTATGTTCCCTCTAAATTGTAAAGTGCTGCGTATTATGTTGGCGCTATATAAATAAAGATTATTATTATTATTAATCCTAATTTCATTTGCACGTTACACAGTTGATGCATATTGTGATTTTCCCCCCTGTAGACCGTATCTTTATTACAACCGTCATAGGTAACACATACCTTTCTTCTATTTGCTCAGGTGGTGTCTGTAGTAATCCTGCACTGCTCCCCTCCCCCGCTGCCCTCTCTAGAATGACGCTAGCTATTCTTTTGCTTGAATAGCTTCAAAATTGCTTAGAGCAATCTACTGCAACTGAGCCATCACTAAGGAACTTCTTTTCATCACCAAGTTCCAATTTAGAGCAGTCATTAAATCGGGGAAGGCTCACTCAGAGACTTATTTTTGTTCTCCCTCCAAAAAATGTGTCATTTTTAGCCAGTGCTCCCGAGAACCAGTGGGACAGAACATCCTAGGCATATATATATATATATATACACACACACACACACACACACACACACACACACACACACACACACACACACACACAGGGTGGGCCATTTATATGATTTATATGGATACACCTAAATAAAATGGGAATGGTTGGTGATATTAACTTCCTGTTTGTGGCACATTAGTATATGGGAGGGGGGAAACTTTTCAAGCTCGGTGTTGACCATGGCAGCCATTTTGAAGTCGGCCATTTTGTATCCAACTTTAGTTTTTTCAATGGGAAGAGGGTCATGTGACACATCAAACTTATCGAGAATTTCACAAGAAAAACAATGGTGTGCTTGGTTTTAACGTTACTTTATTCTTTATTCTTTTTATTTTATTTAGGTTTGTCCATATAAATTGCCCACCCTGTGTATATATATATATATATATATATATATATATATACACATATACATATACTGTATATATTATCTATACACAGATCTAGGCAAAGAGTGGGCCACTGCTTCTCAGAGTTTACAATCCTGTTTTTGATGCCTAAGATGGGGACAAGTTGTACAAGTAGACATCATGGGGATCAACCCTGTGTTTTCTGATGCCACGGACATCAAAGAGGCAGTGCTAAATGAGAAATACACTGACTATAATATATTACACAACATATATCATCTACAAAAAAAATCAAACTGAAGAGGACATTGGTGCTCTTTGTATACTATGCGTGATATACTATCAGAAACACTAAAGCAATATACTAATGAATTCAAGCGATAGATTTATTGATCCATTTCACAATGTGCGGCTCTGATGAGGCTATGTGCTCATGCTGTAACTCTGGATCAATAAATCAATTTTTCTTGCATTTCTTGTCCTACATATGAATTAGGGTGTTTGTTGCTGAGGTTTAATTCCACATTTTTTATTTTTATTAAAATTACAGCATTTCTATTGACATTTAAATGGAGTCTGTCATCACATTTCGCCTCTCAAACCGCTAATACCGCTTTATAGGGAAGGATCATAGTTTTTCAAATATACCTTTGTTCCCAAAGTCAGTCCATCTAGAGCCATAAAGTAAGTGCTTTTACTCCTCCGGGCGTCGTATGCAAATGAGCACTGAAGAGTCCAGCAATCCAGGAAGTGTCTGGCATTCTAAGGGTATGTGCACACAACCTGTTTTCAGACGTAATTCAGGCGGTTTACGCCTTGAATTACACCTGAAACGACGGCTCCAATACGTCTGCAAACATCTGCCCATTGCTTGCAATGGGTTTTACGATGTTCTGTTCAGACAAGCTGTCATTTTACACGTCACTGTCAAAAGAAGGCGCGTAAAATTATGCCCGCGTCAAAGAAGTGCAGGACACTTCTTGGAACGATTTTGGAGCCATTTTTCATTGACTCCAATGAAGAACAGCTCCAATTACGTCCGTAAAAGACGCCGCGAAAAACGTGAATACTTGCAAAAACGTCTGAAATTCAGGAGCTGTTTTTGCCTGAAAACAGCTCCGTAATTTCAGACGTATTTTGCGTTGTCGTGTGAACATACCCTAACCAGAATGCACTTTCTGGATTCAGTGCCCAGCACTTTTTTATGGTTCACAATGGGCTGACTTGGGCAACGTACTGTAGGTATGTTTGAAAAACTATTATCCTTCCCTATATAGCGGTATTACCAGTATGGGAGGCTACAAATGTGTTAACAGACTCCCTTTAACCCCTTAATGACACAGCCTATATTAGTTTTTTAATTTAAATTTTTTTCTCCCCTTCTTCCAGAAGCCATACCTTTTTTATTTTTTCATGGACATCGCAGTATGAGGGCTTGTCTTTTGCAGGACGAGTTGTAGTTTTTCATGGCACAATTTAGGCCGGATTCCCACAGGACGGATATGTGTAAAAACCATGCAGCGTATCCAAACTGGTACCCGCAGTACATTCCGGACGAAAACCGCACCGCATTGTGGTGCGTTTTTTTCGGACGGAATTTCTGCTGCGGAAAGCAGCAGTAAAAACCATTCATGCTTAAGTGGGCCGTTGTTATGGCGACACATCCCTCCTGCGAAGTCCGGCTTCCCTGGATGATGCTGCAGCCCATGTGACCACCGTTGCAGGCTGTGATTTACTGCAGCGGTCACATGGGATGCAACATCATCCCAGGAGCCCGGACTGCAGGACGAAGGAGGGCGTTCTGGGTAAGTATGATTTTTGTGGCGTAATCACTGCGAATATGCCGCAAAAGTCGCAACACTTGGCTTGCTGTTGCAGATTTTGCATCCTCATTGAATTCAATTTGAAAAACCCGCAACAGAGAGGCAGCGAAAACGCAGCATAAATTGATATGTTGCGGATTTAAATTCTGCAGGTCAATTTATTAACGTTTACGCTGCGGTTTTTTCCCCACAGCGTGTGTATGAGATTTTCTGAATCTCATCCACTTTGCAGCTACTGTAAATGCTTCGGAATTTCCGCACACAATTCCGTTGTGGAGATTCTGTAGCGTTTACACTACGTGGGAACCCGGCCTTAATGTACCACATTACTGGAAAATGGAAAAAAATTGTGGGTGAAATAAGCAAAAAAAAAACTGCCATTTTTTTGTGGGGGTTTTCGATTTTAAGGCATCCATTAGGCGGTTAAAACTACATATTCACTTCTGCGGGTTGATACGATTACAGCAATACTAAGTGAATATTATTTTTATGTTTTACCACTTTTAAAAAACCCAAACTATTTGTTAACATTTTTTTATTTTGTGTCGCAATATTCTGAGAGCCATAACTTTTTTCTTTTTCCATCGATTGAGTGATGTATGGGCTTATTTTTTGCTGGGCGAGCTGTAGTTTTTATTAATTATGAACTTAGATGTGATCGTTTACACGTGGCTCCTCTGTGTCAGAGACACGCAGGACCCGCCGACACTGAGACCATCAGGTACACTGGACTGACGGAATCAGTGTAAAGCGAACAATACAGCTGTTCTGTATAGAGAATACAGAACAGCTGTATCTCCAAAAGTAATTTTTTTAAAAATAATAACTATCTACGAAGTTATACTAATCACACTGACTAATGTATTTATTAAAAAAAAATGCCCTCAATGGTGTACATAGCCTATAATAGGAGTACAAAGATGGCAGACCTGGGGTCCTTCATTAGGTCCCAGGCTGCCATGATAACCATCGGCACCCTGCGATTGACTGAGACATCTAAGGGGTTAAACTGGCGGAATCAAAGTGATCTTTGATTACGCCCGTTGCAGTGAAGTGTCGGCGGAATTACACAGCTATCACCCGCTAAGCATTGAGCAGACCGTGAACCCTCCCCATTTTTCCCCTTAACGGTTGCAACATGAATGTGGCATGTCATTAAGGAGTTAAATGTCTTTTTAAATTGTTTGTGGAAAGAAAATATTAATAGGTCAATTGTTTTCCATCAAAATATTGTACCTCTGAGGTTACTAGTATCTTTACTAGCAAAGTCTATCCCACCCCCCAAAAAACTCCCCTTTACCGAGCTAAGGGTTGGTTTACATGTGACGGAAACAAAACCCACTATATTAACGTTTCCAATCATCTGCCGCTCCCCTGGTAATTCTAGCCTGGTCCTCTGCCGTTCTTTTGTCTCGGTATCTTAGCCTCCAGCGATGATCTGCCCTATAGACACATGACTGCTGCAGCCAATCACAGTCGTGTCGACACCTTGTCTCTGTAGGCCAGGATACAGACCGACAGGGGTCCAGGTTAACGTTACTAGCGTAGGGGCAGAATATTTTTTTTATTTGAGCAGATCCGCGATTGAAAATCCACAGGCAAAACTGCACCAAAAACTGCGGATTTGGTGCAGATTTGCCACTGCGGGTTTCCCTGTGGCTTCCTCCTGATTTTCTTTAGATATTTTCCACAGCACATCTGGTACATTAGAACATAACCTAACAATACCCTATGCACATTATCACCTTTCCTCTACATGTAAATTCCATTCCCTAGTTCACGTCCTACCAACTTGCTGAGATAACTGACTGAGCTATGGAAGGGGAAGGGGTGCCATTTGATTCAGAGATGCAGAGAGAAGGACATATCTGAAGTAGAAGGCGGCTTCACACAGAAAAAAGAACTGCAATTATGTAACATGGCACGTTTTAAGATATTGTCACACATGGAGATTTTGTGACACAAATTTCCACAACTGTCCCATTCATGTGAATCCATGATCAAGCTGCTGAAACAACCCCATTTAGATGTACAGTAAAGAATGGATTTTCAATTCCAGATATTTGCCACTTGTGAGCATAGCCTTATCTGTCGCATGTAGTTTTGTTATCGAACAGGGCAGTTTGGTGCATTTTTTTAATCCTTTTTTTTTAGCCAAACAGCCATGAGTGGATCCAAAAGAGAGAGAGAAAGTAAACAAATTATTTTTGGCAACCAACCCTTGTTCTGATTAAAATAAGACACATCATAAACTGCACTGTGTAAACATAGACTAATGCATGCCGTTTTTGTGGCATTTTTTTAATGCACTCCTGTATTTGGCTAAAGAAAAACTGACACAAAACTGCATGTGTGATACCAACCTAGGGCCTCCTTCACACACACTTTTTTTTCCCCAATGTCTTAAAATGCATGTAATGCATTGCTGCCATATGTAATCGTGCCATATTCAGCTTCACCACTCCACAGTATCAAACACTCTCCTTTCTGCATGAAATATATAGTCCATTCTTCTGTCTGAGCCGAGGATCCATTGGTACCCTGGTGGGCCAGTCTGACCCTACAAGAATATATTATGCCAGTTATGTACGGAAAACCTTGCGAAATACCGCACTACATTTTCAGCAAAGCAGCAAATGTATGATGCAAACAACATTAGTGATACATGACCCCAATGTGCCAGTTTGGGAAGGTGGGGGACTACCATTAGCTTCCATAACTGCAATATCAGCTTTTTCATTTCACCTGTATTCACTTGCCTGAATTATAGATGTGTTTTATAGAAATACTGTGTTTCACACACCAAGGTGTTGTAAAATATGTCAGCACCTTCTAAATAAATGGTAATTACTATAGATGAGATGCCCTGAGCAATATGTGACATTCACCACCAAATATAAAGGCTGGTTTATTACTGAAAATCATCTGGGAGCTTTCAAATAAAAAACCTGAAGGTTAAATGGATATATGTAAAGACACAATCATCTTCAACAACGGCCCTAAATAACGACATGTAAAAAGAGACATGTGCATTATGTTCTTTCCATTAGGGGTTCTTGTATCTTTGATGGCAAGTATTATGCAGTCTACGGTGCTATTCTTGCCATCAAAAATATGCGTTCCATCAAAATGTGTAGCAGGTCACTCCAAATATCATGTGCCATTTAGGACCTATTCACATCAGCGTTGTGTTTCCGTTGAGGGGTTCCATCTGAGGTTTCCGTCGGGGGAACCCCTCAACGGAAAGGCAAACGGAAACCATAGCTTCCAATTGCATCACCATTGATCTCAACGGTGATAGAAACTTTGCTAATGGTTTCCGTTTGTCAGCGTTCCGTAAGGGTTCCGTTGTGTTGACGGAATCAATAGGTCAGTCGACTGCACTATTGATTCCGTCAAAAACAACGGAACCCTTTCACAACGGTGACAAACAGAAACCATTAGCAAAGTTTCCTTCACGATTGCAAATGGAAGCTATGGTTTCCATTTGCCTTTCCGTTGAGGGGTTCCCCCCGACGAAAACCTCAGATGGAACCCCTCAACGGAAACACAACGCTGATGTGAACACAGCCTTATAGTACAGCTGTGCTATGTGGCAGATGGACTGTCTGGCCCCTTCACACACCATATTTATGCCCCTGCAGATGTGGCTTCACAGTAATTTAGAGGTTGTATATTTTTTCAAGCATTATTGACTCATGCGTTGTATTGTATCTGTGTGAATAATTGCATTGACAAGCATTAGCTCCATATTCAGTCCTTTACCCCTTATATCAGTGGAAACATCCAAAACTCTCATTGTCGCTCTGATTCTTTTGCGCCTTAACTACTGCAACTTATTACTAATTTGTATTTCAATCACCAAACTCTCCCCTCTCCAGTCTAGCCTGAATGCAGCAGCCAGCCTCATCTTTCTGTCCAAATGCTACACCAATGCCTCTACCCTGTGCCAGTCACTGCACTGGTTGCCCATTTTCTTTAACATCCTCCATAATCACAACCTCCTACTACCGTCTCTGCACCAGTTCTCTTGATTGCGCTACCCCAGGTGATCAGACTAATTCCCAACATCCACAGTTTTAAGCTTGCCCTAAAAACACATCTTTTTATGGAGGCCTATCACCTAAATTTTACTCCTCTCTCTTTTACCATCCCCTCTGCTTTATTCCTCAAAACTTGATCCCTTCATTCAGCAATACCTCTCAGACTCCATGCTACCTAATGCCGCCCCATATCTGTGTCTGCACAGATACTGGCCGGGTGACTGGCTCATACAGCTTTATGTGTCTTCCCCAATTTTGTACAAAGATGGCTCAACCATTGAACAAATCAAACATCTTTACCTCTTGTATTACCCTTACTACCTTGTAGATTGTAAGGTCATGTGTGCAGGGACCTCACCCCTATTGTTTGAATTGCTTATTACTTGTCACTCTATGTTTGTACATGTACCCTCTGAATTGCACCCTGTGAATAAGCTGGTGGTATATAAAGATTATTGTCATTATTATTAATAATGTTGGGAACACCCTTTAAATCTGACATGAAAAGGCTGATGTGATCCCTGCACTGACTCTTTGTATGAAAGACATTTTATCAGCCTATAGCGTTAAAAATGAAAAAATGTAAGGTACCTTTTAATTTTTTGGACACATTTTTGGGGTGTATGCAACATCATGAGTACCTGGGAGGCTTTGTTGTGCTGTGCAACCAGGGATTTTATTGTGAGTAGCCCTAAATTGCAAAGAAATGTCTCTGTTCTCCTGGTTGCTAGGGAAATAATCAGACAATCAAATATAAAAATCCATTTGTAGAAACCCATTGTACCTGAAAACTATGGGCTTAGCACTTATTGGAGCTGCGATATCTCATTATGTAGAGGTTGAGCAGCCCTGACAAGATGTTTGAGTTTTGATGTTGACATTTAGATGGGAACGTATAACCTCCACTGATTAAAGTGTTCTTCAGGTCTTGTCAATACTTGAAGATCATCTGTAAAAATTAAGATCCTCCATTTTTCT
Organism: Rhinoderma darwinii; assembly: GCF_050947455.1. Taxonomy (NCBI): domain Eukaryota; kingdom Metazoa; phylum Chordata; class Amphibia; order Anura; family Rhinodermatidae; genus Rhinoderma; species Rhinoderma darwinii. Next base: position 44,781,222 of record NC_134698.1, on the reverse strand, counting down.
GTCAACGAGGGTTTTATCATGCTGCATAATATAAAGCTACAGCAGAGGGTTTAGACTCTTATTTACTACTATGCTCCTTCTTGAAACTGATATTATTGTAGTAGCCGGTTGCATCATTGTCTTGTGTTTCTGGGATTATTTGTTTTTTACTTTCCCATACATTACATTACATTGGTCTCCACTGTAGCTACTGATATGAAAGAAATCTGTCACCAGAGATATCCTAAGGACACAGATACTATTGAATGTGGCGTCTTTACCGCTGTAGTAGCCATAGTGGCTGCTAGCGGAGCCACTGGCATCGGGGGGCACGGGCTGGATGGCGGCAGGGGCCCCCTAATGCCGCGGGCCCCGTAGCAGCCACTCTGGTACAGTAGTAGTTACGTCACTGGTTATAGCCGCTAGTAGCAAGGACGTATCAGATACGTCCTTGGCTTCTGTAGCGCCTTCCTGCCAGGACGGATGAGATACATCCTTGTCATTTAAAGGGTTAATCTAACCTTCAACTTGGGTCACACTTTTAGCAACAAATATAATTTATTATGCATTTTTATTTAATGAAAAATTGCACTTTAGCACAAAATTGCATGACGGTGCTTGTGTGTGTTAAGTGCTGAGTGACATTTTGTGGTATTGGGGATTAGTATGATTCTTCACATTTTATTTGTAAAAGTGTGAAAATTGTCCTGGCTACCAGAGGTGCAAAATATCCACAAACCATAGGCAGCGAAAGGGTTTAATAATAAATATTTGGCGGCCCATGGATACTGCTAGGTGGAACAATTTACTTACATCTGAGTATGGATCCTATTAAACATATAGAATCCATATTCAGATATAAGGTGACTATAATCCCCTAACACCTCTTGAATGGTAATATTTTATTTTATGGGGGAGTAGGGGAGTTTTGAAATAAATAGAGCTCAGACCCCTAATCCAATGTTTCAAGAAAACATATTAATTTTATACTCATCAAATACATATTGATATTGCTGGATTTACGCTACAAAGTAAAACGCATAGTGAATGGAAACAAACTATGTTACATTGCAGAATTTTTTGGGGATGAAAATGGCTGAAATAATGTGACAGCACCATAGATTAAATTACAGTTTTGCACCTCCTTCTAATAAGATGGGAAGACTTGGTCCTTCTTCGTGAAAATCTCATTTACTAAAATTGATAAGCAAATCATTGCATGTAGAAGTTGGTTGATAGACCTCTATTAAGTTCTGCGGCTTCTGTAATAGCATGCTGCTGTTGATCTGAGCTGACCCTTGTGATACATGTAAGCAGCTGTGATCTAAGCTGCTGAGACACGGGGCACCAACTGTGTGCATGCATGCTGGGGTTATCCCTCCAAAAGGAAGTCAATATGTCGCAGAATCTTACGGGAATATCATGCATCCAGCATATTTTTTGTGTATAGACTGTATACAAAACTTGCCAGATTTAACTCATATTATTCCATATGTTCAGTTCATATTCCACTCGATTCAGTTACAATATTTATCCCATAAGCCTAATACACTATATACACATTCAAATAAAGTTGCATTAGCAAAAAGGGACAAGTCACGTTAGGTGGTTCCTTCCAGTGATTCTTTTATTCTTTTCCCACAACTTGATGCCCCTATTGTAAAGAAAAAAAAAAGGTAGAAAAAGATTTGACGAACCACAATTTAAAAATAAAATATATTTTCTTTAATAAAACCTATAGACAGTAATACAACTCCCACATATTCTGTATCCCCATAACTGTAACTACACATACTATGAATGAATAGACTTATTTTATAACAAAATTAAATTTATAAACGCTAACATATACGCACCCCAAAATGGCACCTGTATCAACTACAAAATCTATAGTTTTGTGGTCGTGGAGACCAAAAATGGCTTGATCCTGAAGGGGTTATAGGAAAATAAATAATGCTGCCAAGTAAGTAATTTAGACTTCCTAGTAATGCAAATCAAACTGTATAACAGGAATGTTGTTCCAAAAGCAATATTTGCATAATGGACTGAGATGATAAAAGATGATTAAAAATTTTCTTCTCGACTTAATGTGCCTATAGTACATGCTCTAGTATTGATAATGTAATGGTTATTTATAGATATGACTAATCATTATGCTTAAATCGCTTGTATGTAACCTGTATTATAAACAATTTCCTAATATACACAAATTACAAGCATGAACTATCCAAATATTAAGGCTAAGTTCACATGCGGTAGATTTGTTGCAGAAATTTCTGCCACTGTACCAATAATTTGAATGGGGCTTGCAGAAATCTATGCACATGCTGCAGACATAGCCCCATTTAGATGCATGGAACTGATGCTGCTTGTGAACATACCCCAAGTATGTGTCATGCCCATGGCCGCGGGCCGTCAGGCTCACTCACCTCCTGACGCCCGCAGCCATGGAACTGTGAGCGCTGGTCCCCGTCTCCTCCTCAGGAGACGTCAGCGCTCACTTACGCTTCTTCCTGCCGGGTCCTGTAGGGTGCGCGTGCACGTTCGTGCGCACTCTTAAAGGGTCAGCGCGCGCACCTGAATTAATGTACAAAATTGGCCTATAAGAGGGGCCCAGCCCTTTCCTGCCTTGCCTGAGCCTCATTGTCGTTACCCTAGTCTGTCTAAGCAAATGGTATCCTAGTATTTTCCAGTTCCCAGTTTTTCCCGTTCCTCTACCTGTAACCTGTATCCCATGCTATCCTGGTTCAGTACCGTGTTGAGCTGACGGCGTGCTGTACTCTATACCACGTCTATCCTGCTACACCACACCTGATGCCTGCCTGCTGCCTAGTCCCAGCTGAGCCTGCCTTACTACTGTTTGAGCTACCACAGGTACACTATACGAACTATAGACTGTGTCCTGTTGGCCAGCTGCCATACCATCTAGGTGGTACGGCCTAGTGGGTCCACGTACCCAACGTGACAGTATGTGTTCACATGGTGTATATTTTGCCGCGAACCGCAGCAAAATGGTTTGCAGTTTGCTACAGTAAAAGCGATATGTGATTACAGCCTAAGGTAGAGCAGTTATGGGGAAATTAAACTACTCACAGCTACTCTCCTGGTGCCATCAGCAGAATATAGACGCAATTTAAGGTACCTGTAGTCTGTAAACATGTAGAACAGAGGGGCTGTTGTAATGTTCGTCAGCACACTGTGAGTTTCCTTTTACAGTAAAAATGTATTCAAATAAGAAAAGATTCCTGCTGTGTCAAGCCTCATGTATGATGGGTCACTCCTGTATTGGAAGTAGTGGGCATTTTAATAGCTCATGACACAAACAGTTAACTCTCCTGTTATTTAGAGCTATTAGTTGAGTTTCCACTTTTAGGACTGTGGACAGTGGGAGCCTGTTTGGCCAATTCACTGCCTGCAGGGGAAAACTATATATAGTCTCTATGGGAATTTGTAGAACCGTTGCAGCCCTGGGTCATAGAAAAAACAGTACCACATAGCAAAAATAAAAATGTGACCCTCTTTATCAGCCTTTTTTAACCCTTGACTTATTGCCCATCCCTTTTTACAGGCAATAGTAACATGACTTTCGAGCCAGCCCCCCTTCTTTTTTTGCTAACATTGTGATGCTTATGATAGAGGTAGTCCTGAAGGGTACCACAGCCAGTGAAAAGGGGATGTGAGACCACCTCAGAGGCCGCTTCTATTGTACATACACCCTATAGAACAAATATAAGAAAATGTGAAAGACAAGGTCTGCATTGGCAATATGGTTCTTATATATCGATGTCAAGATGGTAAATGTCTTCACTCTACACATGGGTAAGAATGTAGCAGACTGTCTGCTTAATATGAAATTGCCAGATGGCTCTAGCAGCAGCATATCAATCTAGGCAGTGAAAGGGTTTCCTCTTCTGAAAGCCAAAAAAAAATAATAAATAATGCGAAATTCTCTGGATTCAACTGAGCCAGCACAATTTTGGAGCTGTTTCCTCAGACATCACTCTGTTTTATGACGTCTCCATCAGCCTCTCCATGGGCAGCTGTCATTAACCTTCATATTTATGGCTCCTACAAATGATGCTCTATTGGCTGAAACCATACAGCATGGGGAACGGGCAAAGATGGATATCATCTACAGATTACAGATACTGAAGGACGATATATAGGAGAGGGGAAGTGATAGCATTTATGTGGAGGTGAAATAAGAGGTAGATTCCAGGAAAATGGAGACTAAAAATTGTAAAACAAATCAGAGCAGTCTAACACATTCTCAAGTGAGATACAAGGAGGTCTGAAAAGAGCAAAAGCATAGGTAAAATATAAAAGTATACTTGGTGCTGACTTGTATATGGAATAGTTGTGGGCTGGAATGTTGCTGCTGTTTGCAGTGCCAATGATGATTTTTTCTTTTTCTTTTGCTACTGTAGCTGAGTGCCATGAGTTCAGTTTACACTATAGGAAAAAAAGAGAGAACAAAGCGCACATAGTGCATGAACCAGTGGTTGCAGAGGAATTAAGAAGGGTGATCAATTATGCTGACCTTAAGGTGTTATGCTGGGAGCATAACATCCAATGTATCGTGTCCAAGGAACCACCTGGGTAAACGGTTGCAGCCCAGAATTCCAGTCCGAAATTTGATATAACTTCGCTGTATAAATTCAAGGTATGGAAAAATGGAAAGTGCAATGATCGAGGGCGCAGCCGTAGTAAAACTGGTTTTTATTTGTACTGATAAACTACAACGATGTGTTTCAAGGCCGTACCGGCCCCTTCGTCAGGTTAAGTACAAGTGACACTTGTACATAGATTGACTGCCTGATTAGAACGATTAAAATTGAATTTTATTAGTATATTATAAAATATGGCTCATATAGCCCAATAGTAACATATATTCAGGCTCAGGCAAGGTAGTCAGGGATAGGAGGTGGTGAGACTCTCCTCTTATAGTATACAGCCCTGACAGCAACTTGCTGAGAGAAAATAATTCCAGCCCACCGGGCTCACAACAAGTGGTCAGAGAAAAGAGTTAGTCCTGTTGACAGACTAATCTTAAACAATTTTCAGAACCACCGCTGCATTAATTAGGACAACCCTACGCGTTTCAATGTCACTGGTAAGTGTGACACATCATCAGGGATTGTAAAAGTTGATGCCGGTTAAGCACAATTTTGTGCTAACATTTGTTTCTCCCGGCTCGTGCACGACTCTAATACAAATGGCCGCATTTGTATTAGAGTCGTGCACGAGCCGGGAGAAACAAATGTTTTATGATTCAGGGACATTTATAACACAGTGAGGCAAATTTATTAAGAAAGGCAAAAAATGTATGATCATTTTGCGCAACTCGCTAGACACATTAGACACTTTTCTCTGCCTTACGCCACCTCTTGGCTGGCAAACTTTATGCTAGTATTTTGCACCATAAGTATGGTACATGCCATTAATAAATTTGGTGCATTTTATTACTCCAGCCAAGCTTTTTTTCTAGACACTTTTCAAAACTGTTGAGGAACATGTTATTTATTGTTCCCTGTTCTTATAGGGAGGGCAAAAGGGGCAATTGCCATTGGGAATGTACCACCCAGATCGCTTGTTTTCCCAGCCCTTCCCAGCGGCAAGATATCTGACAGAAAGTTTTAAAGAGGACCTGTAATCTCGGAACATGTCTGTTTTAGTAAATACTTGTATTACCCATGAAATTACAATGCTGGGGCACCTTTTCTTAGAACTCTGTGTTGTGCCATTCTTCTGTTATTCCTCCTGAAAATGACATAGTGGCATGTCAGAAGTTTGGATTGGTGGGGGTCCGAGCACTGAGACCCCGACCAATCGCTAGAACGAAACAGCTAAAGCGCTCCTGTGAGCGCTCAGCCGTTTCGTGTCTGTTCGGCTTTTTCCGGAAATAAATGTAGTAGTGTACGGACTCCATAGAAAGTCTATGAGCCCGTACTCCGATACATCGGCTTTCCGGAAAAAGCCGAACAGACACAAAGTGACTGAACGCTCACATGAGCGCTTCAGCTGCTTCATTCTAGCAATTGGTGGGGGTCCCAGTGCTCGGACGCCACCAATCCAAACTTCTGACATGTCACTATGACATGTCAGAAGTTTGTCAAACCTTTAGCTACACTTTAAACAATAAGTGAGCTTGTCTATAAGCCTTTTTTACATATCTGTGTGAGCAGAACTTCTCACACATGAATTCCATCCTCAGCCCCTCATGAAGCGGGCTTACTGCAGACCACTGTGAGGCCTGTGTTCAGCTCAGTCACCTCGTATGTACAGGTGTAGCACAGTTTATCTTGACTCTGATAACCTACTGCAGCGTGATATCACACAACAAAAACCATTAAAAAGTAATTAAAAAAGTTAAGTTAAAGTTTTTGAACTGTGTATTTAATGCATTAAGAGTCAAGATAAAGACGACATGTACCACAGAGGCATCATCTCTGCAAAGAAAGTCAGGGACATGGGCCACACTGAAATGAAGTTAACTGTATAATTGGTTTATGTCACATACATAGTAACAGTTTATGTTAGATGATTTTCTTGGCACATTAAATACTTCACCTTTAATTATTATTTTTTTATTGAAACGCCGTATAAATAACGGTTGCCGACCCCTGCCCTATACAGTCTGGCACTATCCAATCGGAATTGTTATTTTGTGTGGAATGCAACAGACAGACATGTCCAGAGAATTGACAGACCTTCTGTGAAGCATACTAACAATATACGAGTTTTGTGCTCCTAACTAGAAGGAATGTGGTGATTGAGCATGCACGTTTTTTGCCATCGGGAGAAAGGATAAGCAGCTACAAGATACATTGGGCAACGCTTACCTCCGAATTGAAGAAACAATCTTAAGGTGGCTTTACATGGGCAGATACAGCTTGTCGATCAACTCTTGTTTGCTCCATTCACAAGAAGCAACGATCATTAAGTATGGGAACGACCAATCGTTACTTTGATCGCTTGTCCCTATGCATTTGCATCGTGTCGGCAGCACATCTCCCTGTTTCCATGTTTACACGTGGAGATGTGCTGATCAGGCGATGAACAAGCATTAACTCCTTCTTCTGCTTATCTTTGTCCTGTTTACACAGGGCAGCGAGCGGGAACGAGCGTTTATAGAAACTCTTATTCATACTAATATTAGGACGTGTAAAAGGGCCTTTAAATGCCAAATTAAGGGGCACTTGGGATCAGCGGGATATGCCAAAAATTATCTAATGTACATGACTTTTGCACAGTGGCCTCCACCAGCCTTTGTCCGGCCCCATCTGTTATCAGTCACTTCAAGTTAGGGAAGGAGACTGTACAGTTATTTCAATGCAAATTACTGAATTGAAGTTAAAAAAAACGTCCATCCACCCTAAAGGAAATGTCTCATAAAGACAACGCCATTTTAAAGTCTATCCACGTCTGGTTGTATATGCAGTATTATATGCCAGCCCTTCAAATTAATAGCCCACCATTTAATATATGGACAGGTCAGATCCACCGTAGCAGGTTTCATTTGTAGTTAGCGGCTCTCCGCTCTGGCCCATAGAGGGGGCTCCCAAGCGGGGCACTCCCCTCTATGATGTTCATATGACCTAATAGGGCATTTGGAAAGGGGTTGTCTTCATGAGAAAACCCCTTTAATCATTACTTTATCTAATTTTTCTCCATTCCTGAGAACCTTCAGAAACATTTACATACACGAGTGTGAATGATATAAGCAGCTCTATTATAATGCTTGCACTTTAGGTGCTGATATATCAGATTCCCTATATACAGACAAATGTTTCATTGCCTGGCAGTGAAACAGTTACGACCAGTACTGCAAGAACGTCACGTAACATTGCATATGGTCTTTAAATACGCTCCGTTTTATGCCAAAGAACTTTCCAGGCTCCATTTATTCTCGCTGAGCACTCACATATATTGCAAGCGTCCCACAGGCTATTATTAAATGACATGAAAGTGATTACAGCTCTTCAAGCAGCCGACCAGAATATTGCCTTTCCTCCTCACCTCCTTGCAATTTTTTAAAATTAACCCTTCCTTGAATCACGGGCATTGAAAGGACACAGGGAGGTTCAGGACATATACATATCCATCTCAATGTATCTCATATTTTACTAGTTGACTTCAACTAACAGGGAAATTAATGTAAGGCATTTAATAAACCACTTGAAGACCTGGCCATTTTTGGCATTAAGGACCTAAAAAATTCTGGCATTCATAACTTTTTAAGTTTTATACTTTTGGGATTAATTGTTCTTTCTGTACTTTTCCCATTTTTTGAGTGCATGAGGATTAATTCACCAATCACAGTAAATAATGTAATACATTTATAGAACAGGTTGCAGTTATGGTCCCAATATGTGTATCTTATTTGTTACTTTGCAATCGTTATCACCGAACAGGTCATACTTACTCATTAGGCAGGGACAACACCTCCCGGCAGAACGCAGACAAACCACAATGCTACATAGAGGAGGATTACACAGGTGCAATATACAGATGAACACACACACACAAGCCTACTAATCATGAGGGGGGTGGCTGCTTAGTATTATCATTGCACACAAATGTAGCTTATATAAGTGTCAGTCATATGGGTGCATATAGTGCACCATGCTGGCTTACAGCCTATTAGTCACGCCCATAGTATTAGACAAGGTGGGCTTCCCAGCACCTTCCAATATACTGACACACCATTCTCCCCCAGCACTAAAAGGCCTGGCTGCATCCTGAAAAGATGACCATGATACACGATAAATATCAATGATAAACATTTGGCCAAAATATGCAAGCTCGCAACCCGCGTCAAGGGTCCCCATCGTATTGCGTATCCTTACACTTCTATTACAAACACCTGATCGGTGATTTTAAATTAATATAGTTATTTTTCAGTGATTTATTTGCAATCGTTATGTACTAAAATTTATTATATGTAGAAATATTGTGTTTGCGTGTTTTTAATGTTTACTTTTTTTCACAGTTGAATGTCACATTTTTAAAATCCCATGTTTTATTAATTATTTATTTTTATTTTAAAGTTTTATTAATTATTTATGATTTTAAATAATAATGTACTTGCATTTATACATACACAATATGGACAAATGTATTGGGACATCTACACATTACACCTACAGTAGCTTTTATGACATCCCAATCTAAACCCATTGGCATTTATATGGAGTTGGTCTACCCCTTTGCAGCTAAAACAGCTTCCACTCTTCTGGGAAGGCTTTATATAAGATTTTGGAGTGTTTCTGTGGGAATTTTTTCCCATTTATTCAGAAGAGCATTTGTGAGGTCAGACACTTCTGTTGGATGAGAGGGCCTGGCTCACAATCTCAATTCTAGTCCATCCAAAGGTGTTCAATGGGGTTGAAATCGAGCTCTGTGCGGGCCAGTTAATTTCTTCCACACCAACTAACTCACCCATCTATGCCTTTATGGACATTGTTTTATTCACTGGGGCACAGTCCTGCTGGAACAGAAAAGAGCCGAATCCCAACCTGTTTCCACAACGTTGGAAGCATACTGTTGTCCAAAATGTATTGGTATTCCGGAACTAAGGCGCGCAGGCCAACCCCTGTAAGTCCCCTGAAAAACAACCCCATTGTATTATCTCTCTTTCACCAAACTTTACAGTCGGGACAATGCAGTCAGGAAGCTAACGCTATCCTGGCATTCGCCAATCCCAGAAACGTCCATCAGACTGCCAGATAGAGAAGGGTGATTTGTCACTCCACAGAACTACTCCAGAGTGGTGGCGCGCTTTACACCACTCCATCCAACACTTGGCATTGTGCTTGTTGATGTAAGGCTTGCATGCAGCTGCTTGGCCATTGACATCCATGCCATGAAGCTCCCAGGGCACAGTTTTTGTGGGGATGTAAATGCTTGAGGAGGTTTGGAACTAAGCACTATGTGCCTCAGCACTCGGCGACCACGCTCTGTAACTTTGTGGTCTGCCACTTTGTGGCAGAGTTGCTTTTGTTCCTAAAAGCTTCCACTTTGCAATAATACAACTCATAGTTGATCATGGAATATCTAGAAGGCAAGAAATTTTACTAATTGACTTGTTGCAACGGTGGCATCCTATTACAGTACCACACTCAAATTCATTAAGCTCTTTAGAATGAGGCAGGATGCATGGCTAGGTGCTGAATTTTATACACCTGTGACAATGTGACTGATAAAAAAAACACCTGAATTGAGTGATCAAGAGGTGTGTCCCAATACTATTGTCCATATACTGTATATACAAGTACATCAGCTTGTTTATTTATAAGTGCAAAGGCTGTTGTTAGGTCATACCTAAGTATGGCCTAACAACAGGAATCCTGAATAGATAGTCTCATGGTCCTCTAACGGTATAGATTGTGCTACAGGTAACACTATGTGGGATCCCTTATTTGCTTTCCGCTATCTGCTTTGATGGTGATATACAATTCGCTAAATTACGTAAATCAGAGGTTTCTCTGATCTCCATGTTTAGAGCTGGGCTACACTAGCTCTAATCAACACTAAGCCCCCCTTAGTAATGGACCCTGTCAATCAGACAATGGCCATTACTAAGGTAGTAGTAATAACGCGTTTTTAAAAAAAACAAACACACAAAAAATATTTTATTGAAATAAAACCCCCCACACAACCCCTGTTAACCATTTTATTGAAAAAAACGCTTATATCGAAGTAGTCCTCGAATCTGAAGTAGTCCAACAACCGTGCATGTAAAAAAAATCAAACACAAAAAACAAAACATTTGTAACACATAAAAAACTTTTAACACCCTGTCAGGATTCTGTTGTTGTACTGCAAAATTACCACTAGTGGCCGCTGTTTTACACTTTGAAGAATTGTGCTGCACTTTTACTCCTTACCACTGGAGGCTGCTGTTTTGCCCTTAAACCTGCCCTTAACCAAGATGGCAAATGTTGCATCGTGTGGAACCATCGTGTTTCCTGTTTGGGCCTACTTCAGACCACATGGAATACCAAACAGTGCTTGAGTATTGTGACTTGTTCCAGTCTCCTGCTCCTGAGAACTGTCTTTGCCAGACTGTTCCTACTTCCTTGCTATTTACTACAACTCGTGTTCCACCCTCCAAGCACTGTTCCTGGGGACGTCTCACCGGGTTCTGCACTGTGCTCCGCTCGCTACTTCTGACCATAGGATTTCAGCAGTGTTCGCCAGTATCGTAACACCCTAGCAACGCCCCTGGTGTGTGTGTGTGTGTATATATATATATACACAGTATATATATATATATACACACACACACACACACATATATGTGTGTACGTGCTTGTGTGTATATTTATGTATATGTATTATAATATATATTTTATAATAATAATCTTTATTTATATAGCGCCAACATATTACGCAGCACTTAACAATATCAGACATTACATAGTGACAAAGTTCATTTACAATTAAAACCAGAGGAGTGAGGACCCTGCTCGCAAGAGCTTACAATCTATGAGGAAATAAGGGAGACACAAAGTGTAACAGTATTTGTTCTGTTCAATAGTCCAGCCATTTTTTTTATACACATAGGGTGGTACACATAAAGCTGCATGAGCCGGTCACCAGCCAGTTTCCGTGTATGACGGACATGAAGAGAAAGAGTGTGAGGCAATCAAATTCTGATGACTAATCTAAAAGTGGGGCCATGGAAATCTTGGAGACGGGAGTGGGAGGTCTCGGATTATGGAGGATTTTAATCTAAGGTCGTTGGCAGAACGTAGAGCCCGAGTAGGGTGGAAGACAGAGATGAGGAAGAAGATGTAAGGAGGTGTAGCACTGTGGAGAGCTTTGTGGGTGAGCATAATAAGTTTGAATTTAATTCTGAAGGGGATGGGCAACCAGTGCAGTGACTTGCACAGAGTAGAGGCGTTGGTGTAGCGGTTGGTCATAAAGATGAGCCTGGCTGCTGAATTAAGGATAGATTGGAATGGGGAGAGTTTAGTGAGGGGAAGACCGACTAGTAATGAGTTACAGTAGTCAAGACGAGAGTGAATTAGAGCAACAATGAGAGGTTTGGCTGTTTCCTTAGTAAGAAAAGGGTGGATTCTGGAGATGTTTTTGCGGTGAAAATGACAGGAGCGTGAAAGTGATTGAATGTGAGGAGTAAAGGAAAGATCTGAGTCAAAAATAACCACGAGACAGCGGGCATGCTGCTTAGGAGTTTCACACACACTGAGATGGAGACATCAGGTTTAGGGAGGTTAGTAGATGGTGAGAACACAAGGAGCTCAGTTTTAGAAAGATTTAGTTTCAGATAGAGAGAGGATATGATGTTAGAGACAGCGGACAGACAATCACTGGTGTTTTGTATTAGATCAGAGGTGATGTCATGGGAAGAGGCATATAATTGGGTGTCATCAGCGTAGAGATGGTACTGGAAGCCAAATCTGCTGATGGTTTGTCCAATAGGGGCTATGTAGAGAGAGAAGGGGAGTGGACCTAGTACTGATCCCTGAGGAACCCCAATAGCAAGTGGATAAGGAGAAGAAGTAGTAGAACCAGCAAATGACACACTGAACGAGCGGTCAGAGATAGGAGGAAAACCAAGAGAGAATTAGGAGAGAGTATTTACCGTCCGATTTAGCCGCCAAGAGACCATTTGAGTCTTTAGTAAGGGCAGTTTCTGTGGAGTGTAGAGTGCAGAAACCAGATTGTAAGGGGTCTAGAATGGAGTTGGCAGAGAGATAGCGGATAAGGCGAGAGTACACCAAGCGTTCCAGGAGTTTGAAGATGAAGGGGAGATTAGAGACTGGTCGGTAGTTAGCAGTGCTGGATGGGTCAAGAGTTGTTTTTTTCAGTAATGGGTTTATAATGGCATGTTTAAAAGAGGAGGGAAAGATACCAGAGGAAAGAGAGAGGTTAAATATTTTAGTCAGGTGACCAGTGACAGCTGGGGAGAGGGACTGGAGGAGGTATGAGGGGACAGGATCACTAGGGCAGGTAGTAGGACGAGAAGAAGAGAGGAGTCTGGAGACTTCTTCTTCTGTTATTGGGTCAAATGCTGAAAGTGAAGAAGAGGGAGTGTGGGAGGGAAGGGGATCGATGTTACTAGGGGGACTGGGAGATAATATCATGCCGGATGTTGTCAATTTTAACTTTAAAATAAGTGGCCAGGTCTTCAGCACTGAGATCTGTGATTGGCGTCTGCACTTTAGGACTAAGGAGGAAGTGAAAATGATCAAAGAGACGTTTTGGATTATTAGATAGTGTAGAGATGAGAGAAGTGAAATAGAATTGTTTGGCACAGTGAAGGGCAGAGTTGTAAGTTTTGAGCATAAATTGGTAATGGAGGAAGTCAAATACGATTTTCTCCATAGTCGTTCGGCACATCTCAAGCACCACTGAGGAAAGCGGGATTAAGGCGTGTGCCAGGGTTGTCGTCTTGGTTCAGAGTGTAGGGGGGGCTGCTTCATCCAATGCATTTTTGAGAGTGTTATTGTAAAGTTTGGCAGTCAGATTGGGACAGGAGAGGGAAGAGATAGGGGACAATGAGGACTGTAGACTGTCTATGAGTTGCTGAGTGTTAATGGCATGTAGATTTCGGTATGTCTGATACGTAGGCATGACCTGAGGAGGCAGAGAATATTTGATAGTAAAGGAGAGAAGGTTGTGGTCCGAGAGCGGGAGAGGAGAGTTAATAAAGTAAGAAACTGAGCAGGGCCGGAAGGAGATCAGGTCAAGCGAATGCCCGTCTTCATGTGTAGGAGAGTTAGTAAGTTGTGACATACCTAGGGAGGAGGTTAAAGATAGAAACTGGGAGGCAGATGGGAAGAGTGGTTTATCAATGGGGATGTTGAAATCACCCATGATGAGAGTGGGTGTTTCAGAGGAGAGAAATTGTGGAAGCTAGGCAGCAAAATGATCCAGAAATTGGCAGGGTGAGCCTGGGGGTGGGGGGGGGGGGGGTAGTCAACTGCCACTTGGAGGGAAAAAGGGTGGAAGAGTGTGAACTTCAAAAGAGGGAAATGTGAGCGAGAGTACCGGGGGAATGACCTGAAAAGTGCAGTGTGGTGAAAGAAGTATACCTACTCCTCCACCCTGCCTGTTCTCAGGTTTCGGGGCATGAGGGAATTGGAGACCACCATAAGATAGAGCAGCAGGGGAAGCAGTGTCAGACAGGTGTAGCCATGTTTCCGTAAGAGCCAGAATGTTGAGAGAGTTAGAAAGGAATAAGTTAAGAATAAAGGTGAGTTTGTTGCACACCGACCGAGAATTCCAGAGAGCACAGTTAAAAGAGACAGGAGAAGACATACAAGGAATGGTAAGAAGATTTGCAGGGTTTCTATGTGTGGCAGGTAAGTGGTTGAGCTTGGCAGAAGAAAAGTGAGGACCAGGGTTGGGAGAGATGTCCCCTGCAGCTAGTAGCAGGAGAATGGAGAGAGACAGCAGATGGTTCTGTGATTTATGAGAGCGATTTTTATGTTGAGCAGTGGGATGAGATGGGTTAAAGTGACTGAGGAAAGTGAATAGTGCATGAGAGCTGTACATGGGCGAGGGAAGGACAGAGAGACTGATGTGGACTGATTTTTCCCAAGGCCTATATGGGTGGTAGGATTGTAAACAAAGAGCAGCTATAATGATGAGGGCGGTAGTGGACATGTTTGTTTGTATTTTGTTTGTTAACAGGTAAAATATTGAATCTAATAATTAGAATGTGTGCTAGTTTTTTTGATTTGGTAATGTAGCTTACCTGTCACTTACCCTGTCCAACTGCTATGTACAACTGCCAGGACACATTGACAATATGACACTTAGACAGAGATGACTTCTGCCGTCATACCCCCCTGCACGAGTCTATTCTAATATATATATATATATATATATATATCACTTCAGCGCGATCCCACTCGTTTCCCCTAGTCCGCCATTTTTGTACTCTTATGAAGCCCGGAAGCAGGGCTTCAAAGGAGACTATCAGTATCACGATATACTGCAATATATTCGTATTGCAGTATATTGTGCAAGTGATCTCACTATCTCTGGTTCGAGTCCCCTAGGGGGACAAGTAAAAAACAGTAAAATTATTTTTTTTTTAAATAGAAAAAATTAAAAGTTCACCCTTGTTTTCCCATTTCTCCCTCAAGCGCAATGTAAAAAAAAAATGAACATAACTGGTATTGATACATCAGTAAAAGTCTGAACTATTACAATATATCATTATTTAGTCCACACGGTGAATGATGTAAAAAAGAAAACCACCAGAATCGCTGTTTTTTGGTCACTTCATCTCCCAAAAAAAAATGGAATAAGAAGTGATCTAAAAGTCTCATGTACCCCAAAATACCAATAGAAACTGTAACAATAAGCCCTCACACCGCAAAATCAACGGAAAAATAAAAAAGTTATGCCTATCAGAATGTGGCGACAAAACTCAAATATTGTTTTTAACAATCAGTTTTTTCCTGGTAAAAGTTATTAGTTTATTTGCTCTTCTTTGTATTTTTTTCCAACTCCATGACATCCTTTCTATGAACTGGAGCCCAGAACTGAACTGCATATTCTAGATGAGGCCTCACTAATGCTTTGTAAAGTGATAATATTATATCCCTGTCCTGCGAGTCCATGCCTCTTTTAATACACAACAAGATCTTGCTGGCCTTTGAAGCAGCTGATTGATATTGCATGCTGTTATTTAGTCTATGATCTACAAGTACACCCAGATCCTTCCCAACAAGTGACTCTCCCAGTATAGCTACCCCTAGGACATATAATGAATGCAGGTTGTTGGTACCCAGTTTATCTACATTAAACCTCATTTGCCAAGTGAATGCCCAAACACTCAGTGTGTCCAAATCGGCTTGTAATTTATGAATATCTTCCATAGACTGAACAATACTACATAGCTTGGTGTCACCTGCAAAAATATAAACAGTGCTATTAATCCCATCCTGTATATCATTAATAAATAAGTTGAATAATAGTGGTCCCAGCACTGAACCCTGGAGTACACCACTTATAACCGGGGACCATTCAGAGTAGGAATCATTGACCACAACGCTCTGGATATGGTCCTTGAGACAATTCTCAATCCGATTACAAACTATACTATCTAAACCTATAGACCTTAATTTACCCATTAGATGTCTATGAGGGACAGTGTCAAATGCCTTTGCAAAGTCAAAAAACACTATATCCACAGCGGCCCCTCTGTCTAGGTGGTACAGCTGTAGCCTTTGTAAATTATAAAGAGCTTAATAAAATCTGTAAAAAGGTAATAAAATCAGCAAAAATACAAAATGAAAGGCAGGTGGCCAAGGATAGTAAATCAAATCCCAAAAAATTATTCAAGTATATAAATGCAAAAAAGCCAAGGTTTGAACATGTAGGACCCCTAGATAGTGGTAATGGAGAGTTGGCCACAGGGGATCAAGAGCAGGCAGAGTTACTAAATGGGTTCTTCAGCTCTGTTTATACAACAGAAGAAAGAGCAGCTGATGTAGCTGGTGCCAGTGCTGTTAATATATCAGTTGATATACTGAATTGGATGAATGTAGATATGGTGCAAGCTAAATTAAATAAAATAAATGTACACAAGGCCCCGGGACAGATGGGTTACACCCTAGAGTTCTTAAGGAGCTTAGTTCAGTTATTTCTGTCCCCCTCTTCATAATATTTAGAGATTCTCTAGTGACTGGTATAGTGCCAAGGGACTGGCGCAGGGCAAATGTGGTGCCTATTTTCAAAAAGGGCTCTAAGTCTTCTCCGGGTAATAATAGACCAGTAATCTTAACATCCATTATGGGGAAAATGTTTGAGGGGCTATTGAGGGACTATATACAGAATTATGTGACAATAAATAGTATTATAAGTGACAGCAAGCACGGTTATACTAAGGACACAAGATGTCAAACCAACCTGATTTGTTTTTATCAAGAGGTGAGCAGAAGCCTAGACAGAGGGGCCGCTGTGGATATAGTGTTTTTGGACTTTGCAAAGTCATTTGACACTGTCCCTCATAGACATCTAATGGGTAAATTAAGGACTATAGGTTTAGAAAGTATAGTTTGTAATTGGATTGAGAATTGTCTCAAGGAACGTATCCAGAGAGTTGTGGTAAATGATTCCTACTCTGAATGGTCCCCGGTTATAAGTGGTGTACCCCAGGGTTCAGTGCTGGGACCACTATTATTCAACTTATTTATTAATGATATAGATTATGGGTTTATTAGCACTATTTCTATTTTTACAGATGACACCAAGCTATGTAGTAATGTTCAGTCTATGGAAGATGTTCGTGAATTGCAAGCGGATTTAAACAAACTGAGTGTTTGGGCGTCCACTTGGCAAATTAAGTTTAATGTAGATAAATGTAAAGTTATGCCCCTGGGTACGAACAACCTGCATGCATCATATGTTCTAGGGGGAGCTACACTGGGGAGTCACTTGTTGAGAAGTTTCTGGGTGTACTTGTAAATCATAAACTAAATAACAGCATGCAGTGTCAATCAGCTGCTTCAAAGGCCAGCAGGATATTGTTGTGTATTAAAAGAGGCATGGACTCGCGGGACAGGGATGTAATGTTACCACTTTACAAAGCATTAGTGAGGCCTCATCTAGAATATGCAGTTCAGTTCTGGGTTCCAGTTCATAGAAAGAATGTCCTGGAGTTAGAAAAAATACAAAGAAGAGCAATAAAAATAAGGGGCATGTAGAATCTAAGCTATGAGGAAAGATTAAAATAACTAACCTATTTAGCCTTGATTAACTTATATAAATATATTAATAGCACATACAAAAAATATGGTGCAATCCTGTTCCATGTAAAACCCCCTCAAAAAACAAGGGGGCACTCCCTCCGTCTTGAAAAAAAAAGGTTCAATCTGCAGAGACGACAAGCCTTATTTACTGAGAGAATGGTGAATTTATGGAATAGTCTACCGCAGAAGCTTTTCACAGCAGGGACAGTAGATGGTTTAAAAAAGGCTTAGATAATTTCCTAGAACAAAAAAATATTAGCTCCTATGTGTAGAAATTTTTTGCTTCCCCTTTCACATCCCTTGATGGACATGTGTCTTTTTTCAACCATACAAACTATGTAACTATGTATGTAACTATGTACATTCAGCCAATTCAATATATTAGTGGATGTATTAACTGCACTGGCACCGACTACATCAGCTGTTCTTTCTTCTGTTGCATATACAGAGGTAAAGAGCCCAATAAGTAGCTCTGCCTTGTCTTGATCCCCTGTGACAAATTCCCCATTACCTCTATTTAGGGGTTCTACATGTTCAGACCTTGGCTTTTTTGCATTCATATACTTGAAGAATTTTTTGGGATTTGTTTTGATATCCTTGGCCACCTGTCATGGAATCACTACTTGAGCAATTCCCCAGATTGCAAGTTTATGTAATTGCTATACAAGCAATTCCCCAAAGACAGCTGGAGACTGTCTGGATCAAGCGTGTAGGTGTATTAGCTACCTCAAGTCCATAACCACTCTGGTCAGCAGAGTCTAAGGCTACTCTATGGTCTTCACCAGAGCCCACCACAAGGCAGGTTGGATTTGGCTGCATAGAACCCAGGTTGCTTTTACAGAGTATGGTGTTGGACAGGAGGTGCGACTGCAGGCAAAACCATAACAGATAACCAGACAAGCCAGAGGGGTAATCCGCAAGCAGAGTACAAAACCAGGAGATACTAAAAGTCCAAATAGTCAGGATGATACAGTGAGTAACCAGGAGCTTGATCAGACACATGCATACACAGAAAATCACAAGCAACAATGAGAAAATTGAACGGATTAAAATACTCCACTCTTGGCTCTGATAGGTTGCAGACAGAGAAATTGGATTGGCTCTGCATCTGAAACCAGGGCCACCGAGAAGCTTGGCTAGTAGTCATGACAACCTTAAAGTGACTGACGTTTCCTAACACCACCTGCCTTTAATTTTGTATTTTTGCTGATTTTATTACTTTTTACAGATTTTATTAAGCTCTTTATATTTTAGAGGCTAGACCTGTACCCTCAGATTTGTATTTTTCAAATGCCCTTTTTTTTGGTCATATATTGCCCTTTTTACAGAAGGTGTAAGCCATGTCTGGTTTAATTTTAGTTGTTTATGCTTGTTACCTATAGGAATAAATTTTGCACTATAATTATAGAAAGTGGATTTTAAGCTCTCCAATTTATCATTTGTACCATTATTTGACATTAGTTCTTCCCAGTCTATGTCCTGAGTTGCAGCACTCATCCTGGGGAAATTTGCCTTCTTAAAATTAATTCAACTATATTGTGATCACTGTTACTGAGATTTTCACGAACATTGACATTCCCAACATGCTCTGCATTGTTAGAAATGACCAGATCCAACAGAGCTTCACCTCTAGTCGGGTCTTCCAGAAACTGGCCCATAAAATTTTCCTGCAACAGGTTGAGGAATTGTCCCCCCTTGGCAGTTGCTGCTGAACCATGATCCCAATTAATATCTGGGTAAATAAAATCTCCCATTATCACTACAGTACCAGCCTGTGCAGCCCGCTCCTTCTGTTTATATAGTTGACCTTCCATATCCTCAGTTATATTGGGGGGTCTATAGATTACACCAAAAATAATTTTTTCAGTGTTTACCTCCCTTTGTAATTCCACCCACAAGATTTCAACCTCCTCACAATTTTCACCCACTATTGTCTCTTTCACACTCGTCTTCATTTCACTTCTCACATATAGACATACACCACCGCCTTCCCCATTTGTCCTGTCTTTCCAAATAAGTGTAAAACCCCGTAGATTTACAGCCCAGTCATGTGAAGAGTCCGGCCATGTTTCAGCAAAACAAACTATATCTATATTTTCTTGCAGTATCAAGGCCTCCAGCTCCCCCATTTTGCTTGCTAGACTTCTGGCATTTGGGAACATACACTTTAACTTGCCTTTCAATTTTTTACATTCGGTATTAGAAATGTGATTATTTGACACTATTTGGGCATTTTTATCTTCAATGTTATTTTGTAACAAGAGGATCTGCTTATCCTGTTGTCTAGTCCTCTCCCCCACAGTTTATTCCCCCCCCACCAATATAGTGTAACCCCTCTCTAACCTGACTACCCCTTTATTTTCTACATTGACCTCCCTTCTCAGCCCTAGTTTAAATACTTCGCCACCCCAGCTGGAATTCTCTCCCCCAGCACAGCGGACCCCCTTCCATTTAGGGGCAAATTGTCTGCAGAATACAGTTTGTACCAGAATGAAAAGTCAGCCCACTGCTCTAGGAACCCAAAGCCTTCTCCTCTACACCAGGACTTAAGCCGTGCATTTAACTCCCTGAGCTCCCGCTGTCTTTCCTGTGATGCGCATGGCACAGGCAGGATTCCTGAGAATACAACCTTGGAGGTCCTTCCCTTCAGCTTGTAGCCTAGTTCTTTACAATTATTCTAAAGGCTCCTCCACCTACCATTTATTCTGTCGTTTTTTTATTTGTTTTTATTTGCTATTTTTTTCTCGCTGAAAATGTTCATAGTATTGCCCACATTGAAAACCACATTGAGTAAAAGTTATTCTCTATTTTATGGGCAACCAGTGCAGTGTTATGGTAGCAGGTTGTCAAGGTTTTTTGGTTATTAACCTAGCTGCAGCATTTTGAACTAACTGAAGGTAGTATATTGGTTTGCCTGGGATGCCTACATATAGGGCATTAACTGGGGAAATAAGGTGACCCATGTAATGTTCCTCAGGTGGAAGCATAAAGCTTTATTAATTGCAGATATCTGGTTCCTGAGAGACCGTTCCCTATCAATAACTACACCACAAATTGTATACATGTGTGACCTTTGTAGGATTGTATATTCCAGGGATAGAGGTGTTTTCATGTGGAAGTTGCGATTTTGGTCATATGCATTAATCTCCAGTGGACTTCAGTCTTGATGGTCAACTGGTGGGAGTCCCAGTGGTGTGGGCCCCTGCGATCATAGACTTATTACCTATCTTGTGGATAGGTGATAAATGTGTATTTTGGGAATACCCCTTTAAGATTTAGAAATTACCGTTAAAATCATTCTTTGTTGTTTTTTTATGCCAGACCAGATAGCAGAGACATTGTCAATGATGTAATGGGTCAATTTTTCTACAAAATATTGAGTCTTTTTTCAATATTACCCAATGGAATTGGATGCTTGTAACTGTATTGCAACATTTCAATGGACATATCGATATTAACTGAATTTAAAGTGGTTGTATAAGAGTAATTAAAAATGTTTGCTTCTAGAAACAGTGCCACCCTTGTCTATGGGTCATTTTTTGTATTACAGTTCAGCACCATTTGAGCTGTTAATATGTCATCAATAGATTAAATATGACAATTCTGACCAGGGGCACAGCTAAAGGCTCATGGGCCCCGATGCAAAGGTTCTTCTTGGGCCCCCCAAATTTCTCATGGCCGACGTCCCGCAGCTTTCAGCTGCATCACTGTGTCTCCTAAGTGACCCAACAATGCAGCACTAGCAGCCAGGGGCGTTACGAAGGTCTTAAAACATCAGGGGAATAGCCCCAATACATATACCCCCAAAAAAATGTGTGTGCGTGTATGTATATGTGTATAGAGGAGACAGCATATCTATAGCACTACGACCCTATAGCTATGGATAGGATTAGATACAGTGGCTCAGCAGACAGTATTACACATGATAGAATTAGATATAAGGCACAGCAGACAGTATCACACATGATAGGATTAGATGTAAGGCCCAGCAGACAGTATCACACATGATAGGGTTAGATATAAGGCCCAGCAGACAGTATCACACATGGTAGGATTAGATACAAGGCCCAGCAGACAGTATCACACATGATGGGATTAGATACAGTGGCTCAGCAGACAGTATCACAGATTATAGGATTAGATACAGTGGCCCACTAGGCCGCTGCGTCGTAGCTGAGTACCAGCTGTCAAAAACACAGTCAATGTAAGTCTTTAGAACTGGAGAATCTGTATAGACGTTCTAACATGGCATAGCAGACACTATGGCATAGCAGACACCTCGGCACAGATGACACTTGGCATGGCAGATGACGCTTGTTATGAAAGATGACGCTTGGGGTGGCAGATGACACTTGGCGTGACAGATGACACTTGGCGTGACAGATGACGCTTGGCTTGACAGATGACACGTGGCACAGAGGATGAACTCGACTCCAACACTAGGCTTTGCTCAGGAACAATCACAATTACTGGATATGGGATATAGGAAACAGGATATGGAAACACTTGGCACAGGATTCAACTAAGGGACCATTTGCTAATGAACATGGGTAGACACAACAATGCTCAGGCAAGGAGAGGAAGGGCAGAGCCCATTTTGCAGTCCAGGGTGTAAAGGTATTGGCCTGGGAAACTAAACACAGATGTACATGCTGGCCCTTTATGACCCTACAAGACACAGAGGGGAGCTGCAGCCGCATTTGCCGGTGTCTCTGAGGAGGAAGACGCCGGTATGTCCACGAGCACAACAGTACCGCCCCTTACGCCCCCTTTTCTAAGGTCAAGAGCATAAGAGGAATTACTTGATAAGAGAGCTGGAGCATTGATGTTCTCTTCTGGCTCCCAAGATCACTCCTCAGGACAAAACCCTTTCCAGTCCACCAGATAAACAGTCTTTCCTCCTATCCTTTTGCAGTCCCGGATTTCCTTCAGATCCAGAAGATTTGCTGTAGCGGTTCAGGACCATAGGCTTTAAGAAGGGCACATGGAACGAGTTGGGGCTATTGAGAGTAGGATGCAGCCTAACCTTAAAGGACCAGGGGCGGACATACCATTGGTACAACCTGTGCAGCTGCACAGGGCCCCAGTAGGTAAGAGAGCCCACTGTTACCTTAAAGCAACTGTATTCTGTCTGTTAGAGTACATGTACATGTCTGAGATGATGAATTGTATGGCTAACAATTATTGATGGATTGATAGACAGACATAAGGGGGTGATCTATAATGAAATTTTGGAGAGCAAGGGGCCCATATAATAATCTTGCACAGGGGCCCTCAGCTGTCTGTCTATGCCCCTGTATAGGACACAGGGTTTATTTGCTGTAACACCTCAAAGGGACCGAGGAACCTGGGAGTGACTTTGTTGTAAGGGATCTCCAGACAAATGTATCTTGAAGAAAGCCAGACCTTGACTCCGGGGAGAAATTGTGGAGGAAACTTCCTCTTCTTATCGGCATATGCTTTCTTGCGATCCACTGCCTGAAGAATCCTGGACTTTGTTTGCTACCAGATGTGAAGAAAAGTCCTGAATAAAGAATTCTGCTGAAAACTTGAGACATAGTTGGTACTGGGACAGGAACTCGTGGGTGGTGACTGCATACAATATAGAATGGAGAGGAAGCAGTAGACTCACTTGTATGGTTATTGTAACAGAATTTCGGCCAAGGCAGTAGCTGTACCCATTTGTCATGTTGGACAGAGACAAAATGACGAAGATAATTCTCTAGTATTTGGTTGATCCTTTACACTTGACCGTTAGTCTGTGGGTGATAGGCAGAAGAGAAGTACAGCTTCACATCCAAAAGATTAAACAGGGCTCCCCAGAAATTAGACGTGAACTGTACACCCCAGTCAGAAACAATATGAAGAGGTAGTCCGTGTAGATGAAAGTTGTGTTGGTTGAACAGATCTGCCAGACGAGAAGCTGAGGCAAGGCCCGTTAAAGGAATAAAATGTGCCATTTTGGAGAAACGATCCACTACTACCCAGATCGTAGTACATCCAGCAAAAAGGGGAAGATCAGTGATAAAGTCCATAGCAATGTGTTGCCAGGGAGCATCAGGCACCGGCAGAGGTTGGAGCAGACCAGCAGGTTTAGAATGAGAGGACTTGTTTAGGGCACAATTAGCACAATAGGAAACAAAGTCCAAGACATCTCTAGGTAGCGAGGGCCACCAATAATGACGAGCAATAAGGTCCTGAGTCTTTCAGGCACCACAATGCCCGGCCAGTTTGGATTTATGCCCCAGCAGAGAATTATTTTCTGTCAGCAGGATGGACAAATATCTTTCCAGGAGGAATGTACTTGATCTTCAGAGTATTTACAGCAATAATCATTGAAGGATCAATAATATGTTGAGGTTTCTCTCTTAAATCGTCAGTTTCAAATGACCAAGACAGGGCATTGGCCTTAATGTTTTTGTCCGCAGAGCGGAAGTGGAGAGGAAATTGAAATCTGGCGAAGAACAGTGACCATCTAGTGCAGACTGCAGATATGTAGGATTTTTGTGATCGGTGTAGATAATGATGGGGTGGACAGATCCTTCTAGCAGGTGTCTTCATTCTTCCAAGGCCAACTTGACAGCGAGCAATTCTCGATCCCCAATGGAGTAGTTGCGCTCAGCTGGAGAGAAGAGTTTGGAAAAGAATCCGCAAAATACCGCCTTACCCTTAGAATTCTTTTGGAACAGGAGTGCTCCAGCACCAGTGAAAGAAGCATCAACCTCCACGGAAAACTGTTGCGTAACATCCGGATGATGAAGAACAGAGGCAGACCTGAAGGCGCTCTTGAGGTTGGAGAATGCTGACTCAGGGGTCCAATCCTTAGCGTTCACTCCCTTTCTGGTAAGAGCTGAGATAGGAGCGGTAAGGCACGAGAAATTTGGGATAAACTGACGGTAAAAATGGGCAAATCCAAGAAACCTCTGCATAGCTCGGAGACCCTGAGGACGTGGCCACTCCAAGACGGATTTCACCTTTTCCGGATCCATTTAAAGACCACAATCAGAGACAATATAGCCCAGGAAGGGCAGGGACCTCTTTTCAAATACGCACTTTTCCAGTTTGGATCCCCGTCAGTAGAGGCAGTGAAATTGTAGACCCAGCGCAGACAGGAGTGGTAACAGGTAGTGGAACAACAGAAGCAGCCAGAGGATATGCAGTAGGATGATCCAAACTGGTTATTATCAAATTTACTAACTGTAGGAGCTGATCCTGGCGTGCATGCATGTCCATTTGCATCACCTGGAACGCCATCTTGGGTTGACCAGCGGGATCCATAGCTTGAACGTGGGACACGCAGCTGCAGCACCCCTCGGTGTATTGTATGGTGCGTGCTCCCTCCCGGTCTTAAAGTGCCAGCGTGCGCACCCTACAGAGCACCGAAGGGAGCTGCAGACACGTGTGCCGGTGTCTCTCAGGAGCGATACACCGGCATGAAGGAAGCGTCCTGCGGTTGTGGCTGCCGGTAAGTAGGAGGTGCCGGCGCTCATCGACTGCCTGCACAACACACAGTACCACCCTTACATTTCCTTCTAAATGATATTCCATACAGATGAGCATTAAAGGCAAGCACTGAGTACAGTGAATAAATTAAAGGGTTGAGGAATAAAAGGGTCTGCCTTGTTTCCAGAACCAGTGCTACTTTTGTTCATGGTGTCATGGTACCGTTAAACTCAAAAAGGTATTGCAGTCAGACTTGGCACATGCTACCCAGTATGCAAACTCTGAGGTCCGCAGGCAAACCCTAAAATGACAATAACTCTCGAGGAGCCTTACCTTCAGCTAAAGAATTGCACGAAGGATAAGGATCAATCAAAATAATTGAGGAGACGCTTCCTGAACAAGGGCTATCTAAGCCAGATATTGACATACAGTGCATTTGGAAAGTCTTCAGACCCTTTCACTTTATTCACATTTTGTTATGTTGAGGCCTTGTGCTAAAATGAAAAAGAATCACGTTTTTCCCCCATCTTTCTGCACTCAGTACCCCATAATGACAAAGTGAAAACCGAATTTTAGAAATGACAAAGTGAAAACCGAATTTTAGATATTTTTGCAAATTTATTAAAAATGAAAAACTCAAATTTTGCATGGACATAAGTATTAAAGAGGCTCTGTGACCAGTTTAATACTTCTCTATCTCCTACCTAATCGAATAAACAATTTTATGTAGATAACTATTGTTTTTTATTATTTTTTTCAAAACGTTTATTTTTGACAAAGTTCTGATCATTTTTACATTTATGCAAATTTTTTGTAAAAGCCAAACTGTGCGTTTTTTGTAGTTTCACAAAGTGGGCATTGTAAAGAAAAGTGTATGATGCTGACTAATCAGCGTCATACACTTCTCTTCATTCATGCCCAGCTTTATTCACAGCACAGCATGAGCTCGCGAGATCACACTCTGATGTCACTTACTCCCGCAGTTCCTTCACCGGAGCGACGGGAGAATGACCAGACATTGCCTCCAGCCGTGCCAGGACTGCTTCATTCATGCCCAGCTTTATTCACAGCTCAGCGTGATATCGCGACATCACGCTGTGACATCAGATACTCACGCAGTAAGACATCGGCTCCAGCCGTTCCAGTCTGGTCATTCTCCCATCGTTCTGGTGAAGTAACTGCGGGAGTAAGTGACGTCATGAATAAAGCTGGGCATGAATGAAGAGAAGTGTATGACGCTGATTGGTCAGCATCATACACTTTTCTTTACAACGCCCACATAGTGAAACGAAAAAAAAAACACCCAGTTCAACTATTACAAAAAATGTGCATAAATGTAAAATTGATCAGAACATTTAACACCAATAAACACTTTTTTAAAAAAAACAAACAAACAAACAAACAAACAAACAAACAAACAAACAAACAAACAAACAAACAAACAAACAGTAGTTATTTACAACCAAGCATTTATTAGATTAGGTAGGAGATTGGGAAGTATTAAACTGGTGACAGAGCCTCTTTAAGTCCCTTCGCTATGACACTTGAAATTTAGATCTTGGGGCTTCCCATTTCTCTAGATCATCTTTGAAATGTTTCTACACCTTGATTGGAGTCCACCTTTGGTAAATTCATTTGATTGTATATGACTTGGAAATACACACCCCGTATATATAAGGACTCACAACTGACATGCATATCAGAGAAAAAAGAAGCCATGAGGAGGAAAAAAATGCCTGTGGAGCTCAGAGACAGGATTGTACGGAGGCACAGGTCTGAAGAAAGGTACAAAAACATGCTGCTGCTGAAAGAGCACAGTGGCTTCCATAATTCTTAAATGGAAGAAGTTTGGAACAACCAGTACTCTTCCTAGAGCTGGCCAACCCAGAAAGCTAAGTAATCGGAGAGAAGGGCCTTGGTAAGAGAGGTGACCAAGAACCTAGTGGTCACTCTGTCTGAGCTCCAAAGATCCTGTGTGCAGATGGGAGAGACTTCTAGAAGGTCAACCGTCACTGCAGCACTCCACCAATCTGGGCTTTATAGCGGAGTGTCCAGAAAATAACCTTTCCTCAGTAAAAGACACATGAATGACCGACTAGAGTTTGCAAAAAAGCACCTAAAAGACTGTCAGACTGTGAGATTCAAGATTCTGTGGTCCAATGAAACCAAGATTTAACTTTTTGGCCTCAATTCTAACCGTCATATCTGGAGGAAACCAGGTACTGCTCATCACCTGCTCAATACCATCCCTGCAGTAAAGCATGGTGGTGGCAGCATCATGTTGTGGGGGGATGTTTTTCAGCGGCTGGGACAGGGAGACTGGTCAGGGTTGAGGGAAAGTACAGAAATATTGTAGTACTTGCGACTGCGGACCGCCGGCATCCCCCTCTTACCAGCGGCCGCAGGACTGTGTCCCTTCAACTGCGTCCCCCTTCCCAGGGACGGTGTACTCCCTGCTTTTTCTCCCTGGCTGTCCCACAGGGTGCGCACGCTTGTGCCAAGCCTTGAAGTGCCAGTGCGCACACCAATAAAATTATCCCTAACCTATAACTGAGCACCCTGTACCTTAAAACCAATCTTGACCCTTTCCTTAGTGCCTGAGCAATGTTGTGTCTTCCAAGTATTTGTCATGCAAATGGTTCCCTAGCTGTGTCCCGTATCCAGTATATGTGTCCGGTGCCCTTGCCAAGTCAAGTGTCCGAGACGACTTCTGTGTTCACGTCCCATGTCAAGTCTATTGCCCGAGACGACTTCTGTGTTCAAGTCCAGTGTCCGTATCAAGTTTATTGCCCGAGATAACTTCTGTTGTGTTCAAGCCCGGTGTCCGTGTCAGGTCTTTTGCCCGAGATGACTTCTGTTTTCAAGTCCAGTTATCCAGCACAAGCCTACTTCCGGTAGTCCAGCCCAAGCCTGCTTCTGATAGTCCTACATGTTACAGTCGTGGTCGCGAACCGCCGCCGTTCCTTACCTTGCGACGGCCGTGACCACAGACCGTTAGCATCCCGCCAGCGTCTTCCTCCAAGGAGACGCCAACACTTGCAGCCTTCCAGCCCTACTCTGTCTGTTAAGGTGAGCGCATGCTTGGCCCCGGCCTTAAAGGGCCAGAGTGCGCATATGTTAAAGTTCCCTAATTAACCCCTGATCATCCTGGACTATAAGAAGAGCTCCGCCGTTCCACTCCCTGCCTGAGCGTTCTTGTAGTTTTCCCATGTTTGTTTTTCAAATGGTTCCTTAGTGTTTTCCTGCTCCCAGTGTTCCCGTGTCCTGCCTCCGTTCTCCTTTATCTTGTGTTGTGTCCTGCTCCCGAGCCTGTTTAGTATCTAAACCGTGCCTGCTGGAATACACCACGTATGGTGTCAGCTGCCATCCCGGATACCATCCGCCACGTCTGGCGCAACTTGCCACGTCTGCTGGAATACACCACGCCTGGTGTCATCTGCCATTCCAAATACCATCCGGCACGTCTGGCACAACCCGCCACATCTAGCCCCATTTGTGCCAGAGCCCTTGCCGCCATCTGGACTATCCCAGGTACCCTTGTGCTATACTCCTTCCATAGAATTTTTCATAGACTGTGTCACGTTGGGTACGTGGACCCACAGGGCTGTACCGCCTTGACGTATGGCAGCTGGCCAACAGGACACAGGTCACAGTCTATAGTTTGTATAGTGTACCTGTGGTAGCTCAGACAGTAGCAAGACAGGCTCGGCTGGGAGTAGGCAGCAGGCAGGCGCCAGGCGTGGTGTAGCAGGACAGGCATGGTATACAGCACAGCACGACTTCAGCTCAACACGGCTACAGGTAGCAGGAACGAGAAACACTGGGAACTGGAAAACACTTAGGAGACCATTTTCTTAGACAAACTAGGGTAACGACAATAAGGCTCAGGCAAGGCAGGAAGGGGCTGGGCCCCTCTTATAGTCCAGGCCTCATGTGCTAATTTTGTACTAATTTCAGTTGCGCGCACTGCCCTTTAAGAGAGGGCACGAGTGGGACCTGGCCGGGAGAAGCGGAAGTGAGCGCTGGCGTCTCCTGAGGAGGAGATGGGGACCAGCGCTCACAGTTCCATGGCTGCGGGCGTCAGGAGGTAAGTGAGCCTGACGGCCCGCGGCCATGGGCATGACAGTATCCCCCCTCTCACGCCCCCTCCTCTTGGGGCCAGAACTAGAGAGAAACTTCTTCAGGAGGGTAGGGGCATTGAGGTTCTCTTCTGGCTCCCAGGACCTCTCTTCAGGACCAAACCCCTTCCAGTCCATCAAATAAAAGGTTCTTACACCCACTCTCTTGGTGTACAGGATCTCCTTAACCTCAAAAGTCTCAGATGAACCGCTGGGAGCCACTGCAGGAGTGGAAGTCTTGGAGTAGCGGTTCAAGATCACCGGCTTCAGCAGGGAGACATGGAAGGAGTTGGGGATCTTGAGGATAGGAGGCAGCCGAAGCTTGTAGGAAACAGTTGATTTTTTGCAAAACCTCGAAGGGTCCAGGGAACCTGCGGAACACGGCCGGGAGAAGCGAAGTGAGCGCTGGCGTCTCCTGAGGAGGAGATGGGGACCAGCGCTCACAGTTCCATGTCTGCGGGCATCAGGAGGTAAGTGAGCCTGAAGGCCCGTGGCCATAGGCATGACAGACTGTGAGTTGGTTAGCTGCCTCTCCGCTATGAGCGGCCCAGTTGGTCCACATACCCCTAGATCGTGACAGTACGCTCAGGCCATGGAACCCGCTGACCAGCCTAAGACCACAGTTTAGGTCATACAGACGGATATGCGTGACCTACGCGCGTGCCAGGATCAACTTCTTGAGGCTGTAATCTCCTTGATTGCCCGACTGGATCAACTCCCTGCTCCTCTTCCAGAGATTGGTGCCGTTCCACTTCCCATTACTCCTCCTGTCTCTTCCAGATCCACAGTTTCGCTGCCTCTTCCTCCTCGCTTTGACGGTTACCCTAGAGCCTGTAGAGCAGGGGTCTCGAACTCGGCTGGGTAAGTGGGCCACATATAGAAAAAATGGGAAGTTGACGGGCCTCATTACTTTTAAATTTGATACAATACAAAATTATTGTTAATGAATTAGTTATTTGAACTACTATAACACAATATTACTATAATAATACTACATTACAATAATAATAATAATAATAATAATAATAATACTACATTACTATAATAATACCGCTAGGTTTAAAATTTGAGAGAATTCTCCACGTGCTTATTTCAACAATCCAGTTTTCCAGTTTAAGTGTTGCTAAATGCAGTCCGGCGGCTCAGTTAGCAGTGTTTGGCAGACACTCATGTCAAGATTGGGCAGCCACTTTTTAGATAGTGCCACAGTGCCCTCTGTCAATGCTGCCACAGTGCCCTCTGTCAATGCTGCCACAGTGCCCTCTGTGGATGCTCTCCACAGTGCCCTCTGTGGAGGCTGCCACAGTGCCCTCTGTAGATGCTGCCACATAGTCCTCTGTAGATGCTGCCACAGTGCCCTCTGCAGATAATGCCACAGTGCCCTCTGTAGATAATGCCACAATGCCCTCTGTAGATAATTCCACAGTGCCCTCTGTAGATAATGCAACACACCCCTAGATAATGCCACAGTGTCCTCTGTAGATGCTGCCACAGTGCCATCTGTAGATGCTGCCACAGTGTCCTCTGTAGGTGCTGCCACAGTGTGCTCTGTAAATGCTGCCACAGTGCCCTCCATAGATGCTGCCACAGTGCCGTCAGTAGATGCTGCCACAGTGCCCTCTGTAGATGCTACCACAGTGCCCTCCGCAGATGCTGCCACAGTGCCCTCTGCAGGTGCTGCCACAGTGCCCTCCACAGATGCTGCCACAGTGCCCTCTGCAGATAATGCCACACACACTCCAAGTAGATAACTCCATTGGGGCTCCCTCTAGGAGTGGAATCCCCAACCAGAGCGTTGCCGACGCTTTGGCTGGAAATTCCTCTACTGTTGGAGCCCCTGACGTCACTGTCCATACACAGTGATGTCAGGGGATACTCCTGGACTAGAATGTGAAATCAGGGGCAACCCTAGAGCCGGAGTCCCGGAGCAGAGCAATAGCATAGGCTCTGCGCCGGAACTCTGGGGAAGCCATTAACATCAGTGTCCATATGTGAACAGCGATGTCAGAAGATTCCAGAGAGTCCTGGAGCAGAGCCTGTACTAGCGCTCTGTCCGGGACTCCACTCTGGGGAAGCCCCAGACATCGTGTGTCAAAACATGGACACCGATGTCAGTGAATTCCACAGAGTCCCGGAGCAGAGCCGATACTAGCGCTCTGCCCGGGACTCCGCTCTGGGGAAGACCCTGACACACTGTCCATATATGGACAGCGATGTAAGGAAATTCCACAGAGTCCCGGAGCAGAGCCAATACTAGCGTTCTGCCCGGGACTCCGCTCTGGGGAAGACCATGAAACACTGTCCATATATGGACAGCGATGTCAGGGAATTCCACAGAGTTCCTGAGCAGAGCCTTTACTAGAGCTCTGCCCAGGACTCTGCTCTGAGGAAGACCCTGACACACTGTCCATATATGGACAGCGATGTCAGGGAATTCCACAGAGTCCCGGAGCAGAGCCTATACTAGAGCTCTGTCCAGGACTCCGCTCTGGGGAAGACCCTGTCACACTGTCCATATATTAACAGCGATGTCAGGGAATTCCAACAGAGTCCCAGAGCAGAGACTATACTAGCACTCTGCACGGGACTCTGGCTCTGGGGAAGCCCCAGACATCGCTGTTCATATGTGGACAGCGATGTCAGGGAATTCCAGAGTCCCGGAGCAGAGTCTGTACTAGCGGCTCTGTGTTCCGCGGGCCGTAGATGACAGCCCCAGGCACCGCATTCGGCCCACGGGCCACGTGCTTAAGACCCCAATCAATGCACTATTCATTTTAGACTGCAAGCTCATCTCTTCCTGATGAGGCCAAAGTAGAATTCATTATCTCCCTCCTCGCTGGCAAGGCTCTCGCATCGGCGAACCCCATATTGGAACGACAGGGACCTGAATTCTTGGAGCTAGCCTTGTTCTTACAGAATTTCCGTGCCGTCTTCGAGGAGCCGGGTTTAAGATCTTCTGCCGCGGCCACTCTGCTAACCCTCAAGTAAGGAGGGTAAACAGAAGCAGAGTATGCTATCTCCTTTCATACCATGGCAGCAGAGTTGGCATGGAAAAATGAGGCGTTGGTGGCGACCTTTTGGTAGGGACTGTCCTCATACATCAAAGATGAGATAGCAGCCCACGACCTTCCTTCTACCTTGGATGCTCTCATTCTGTTGGCTACCCGGGTCGACATGAGGATCCAGGATGGCACTCAGGAGGTTCAGCAGGAGAGACATTTTCACAGACTAGCACCCTCGTTCCAGAGACCAATGTTGACCCCTCCTGTTGCTCTACCTGAAGAACCGATGAAGGTAGACAGAGTCAAGCTGTCCGAGCAGGAGAAACAGCGCAGACGCTCTTCAGGTTTGTGTCTTAAGGGTAATTTAGTGTACCAATGTCCACAAAAGCCGGGAAACTCCAGCACCTAGGGTTGGTTGGCGAGGCAACTCTAGGGGGGATGACGCCAAACGTCAAAACCTAAAGTCATCAACCCTGTCCTGCTGGGCCTGCCTTGGCTCCGCCTACATGCTCCGGTTCTTGACTGGAGTTCTGGAGAGGTCCTCCAATGGGGCCCCAAATGCCTTGCCCACTGCCTGCGATAGGTTTGTTCTGTTTTGCCTCCACTGCCTCAGTCACTCTCCGATCTACTGTCACAAAATGCCAGTTTTGCAGACGTCTTCAGTAAGGAGGAGGCAGAGTCGCTTCTCCCCCCAGCGCATCTACGATTGCCATGTTGAATTACTTCCTGATGCCTCACCACCTCGAGGTCGAGTTTATCCTCTCTCCCTGCCAGAGACCCTAGGCATGTCTGCCTACGTTAAGTAGAAACTTGGGAGAGAGTTTATATGGAAGTCATCCTCTCCGGCAGGAACTGGATTCTTCTTTGTGTAGAAAAAGGACGGATCTCTTCATCCATGTATAGACTACCGGAGCCTGAACCAAATTACAGTTAAGAATAAGTACCCCCTACCACTTATCTCTGAACTTTTTGATAGAATTCGTGGGGCCAAGGTGTTCATAAAGCTGGATCTACGCGGAGCTTATAACTTGATCCATATCCACAAGTGTGACGAGTTGAAAACTGCATTTAACACCCGAGATGGGCATTATGAATACCTCGTGATGCCTTTTGGACTATTTAACGCCCCAGCTGTTTTCCAGGAGTTTGTGAATAATATATTCCGAGACCTATTGTATGTTCGTCAAGTACTCTCGCTGTTGAGGGGGAATCGCCTATATGTTAAATTCGATAAATGTGTGTTCGAGGAGAACTCTTTGCCCTTCCTGGGCTACATCATGTCTGACTGTGGTCTCAAGATGAATCCAGAGAAGACGAGATCCGTCTTAGAATGGCCACGACCTCAGGGCCCTCGTTCCATACAATGATTTCTGGGATTTGCAAACTTCTATCAGCAATTCATCCCGAACGTCTTATCTCTGGCTGCTCCAATCTTGGCCCTCACCAAAAAGGGGGTGAACGCCAAGGCCTGGCCTCCGGAGGCAGAATCAGCGTTTTCTGATATCTAGAGCGCTTTTATCTCAGCATCTGTTCTCCATCACCCTGATTCTTCTCGGCAATTCCTTCTGGAGGTGGACGCCTCTTCCGTAGGTGCGGAATATTCCAAAAGTATTCCAAAGATAAGATGGTGGCTTCTACTCAAAACTATTCTCCCCAGCAAAACACAACTATTCCATCGGGGATCGGAAATTGCTGGCCGTCAAGTTGGCCTTAGAGGAGTGCAGACACTTGCTGGATGATGCTATCCATCCTATTATCATCTATACAGACCACAAGCACCTCACATACCTACAGTCAGCCCAACGGTTAAATCTACGCCAAGCCAGATGGTTGTAGTTCTTTGCCCCGATTTCAGTTTTTGCTTCACTTCTATCCTGCAGACAAGAATGTGAGGGCAGACGCCCTGTCTGGCTCCTTCGAAAACCAATGACTCTGAGGAGACTCCTCAATACATCATAGATCCTTCTAGGATTATTGCTGCTAACCCCCCTGCAAATTAGAGACATTCCACCTTGAAAGACTTTTGTCTGCCCTGCTGATAGGAAGAGAATTCTTTGCTGGGGCCACAACTCTAAACTAGCTGGGCACTCTGGTGTCTGTAAGCCACAGGACTTGATAGCTCGTCACTATTGGTGGCTGTCACGATCTGTGGGTATGTGGACCCACTGGGCCATACCGCCGTAGCGGGATAGCAGCTGGCCAAACAGAGTACAAAGTCAATGTCTATAGTTCGGATAAAGGTACCTGTGGCAATGCAGACAGTAGCGATGGTTTAGGCTTGGATGGAAGTCAGGCAGCAGGCAGACAACAGGTGTGGTGAAACACATCGAGTGTAGTAGGCGACAGAACACGACTCCAACTCAGTATAGCACAGGAACACGGTAGCACGGGATACAGGTAGCAGGAACGGGAACACCGGGAACTGTAAAACACTCAAGGGACCATTTGCAAAGACTAACACGGGTAGGTACAAACAATGCTCAGGCAATGAAGGAAGTGGCAGGGCCCTTCTTATAGTCTAGGGTGATCTGGCAGCAATCAGCTCAATCTCACGCATGTGTGCGCTATGGCTCTTTAAGACTGAACTGAGCTCGCGCGGGCAACCTAGTGGTCACTGCGGGACAGGACGGCCGCATGTGCTGGCATCTCTGGAGAGAAAGGCGTCGGCAGGATGAGAGGAGTTCGTGGTCAGCGACCGTGGACGTTACAGTGGCCCACTCTGCCTGGTGATGTTGCAGACTATGTCTCCTCTTGTACGAACTGTGCCTCGAACAACTCTATCCACTCCAAACCTGCTGGCCTGTTACTACCCCTGCCTGTTCCTGATGCCCCATGGCAGCATATTGCAATGGACTTTATCACTAACCTTACTTCTTCTACTGGATGTACTACAATCTGGGTAGTAGTGGATCGTTTCTATAAAATGTAGTCTCGAAAAAACTGAAATGGGGGAGGAAAAAAAGGGGGGGAATGGGGGAGAAGAGGGGGAAAAAGAACAGGTGCTGCTCTAAGGTAATATTGTATGACCATTATGTATGAATTGATTCAAAAGATAGCAAATCATCAGCATGGGTGAGTCTAGCTAGTAAAATTGTTTACTCACCCTATTGAGTTGTGCAACGTTCATCGGCACAACTCAACTTCTAAACTTCGTATCATACAGTATGCTAGCCCTTGCAGTAAGCACCAGCGTCAGGTAGGCACCAAATCCTCCAGTGAAAGATAATATCGAATGGATTATGCAGAAAAAGTTCACTCCTTCTCGAGATGCTCCTGTATGTACTTGGTATGATTGGTGGTACCCCGTCCGTTAGGTAAGGAACGATCCACTCACTTCCCATTTGGGTAAAATTTTGAATTTATTCCATATGTATGGTGAAACAATAAAAACAATTAAAACAGTAGCACACCAGTATTGTTTTACTGTTTTTATTGTTTCACCATACATATGGAATAAATTCTAAATTTTACCCAAACGGAAAGTGAGTGGATCCTTCCTTACCTAACGGAAGGGGTACCGCTGTCAGGGATCATTACTATGTATATTGTCTGGAAAATATTATCCTCACACATATGTATATACATTTCAGTTCTTTGTATAATATACTGATATATATATAACAAGTTCTTTGTTCATGTCGGACACACCTATGGAAGACACCGCCCCCTGGAATGCAAAGAGGAGTGTGCAGAAGAATGTATAGGAATACTTACAGCAGAAGAGCCAATGGGATTCAAGCAAGTCCCACATCTATAGGGAGGGGCATGTGTCTTCTTTGTGTGTGTTTCTTTGTTCTGAATAAAGTTCAGTTCCTCCTGGCTGACATTGAAGCTGTACCTCAGACATTTGTGTGGTGTACTTCTCTCCAGGCATGCCTTCAGCTTTCAATTTACAGAGGTGGTTATTCGGTGTGAAATACGGACCTGACATTTGGCGCCCGAACGTGGGGCCTCACTCGAGGAAATATCAAAATCCGGACAGTCGACAATCACAGGGTTAAACAGAGGACTCAAAGTTGCCCACTGAAGGAATTTGATCACCTCCGCCATAACACGGTAAGCGAATTGATTTTATAAATCTTTGTCTTATCTGTGTTAGTGGGCAGTCTTGTGGCGATCTGTAGAACCCTTTTGTTGATTTCCTGGACTATCTCAGGCGACAGAGGTGATATTTTCCGCTGTGAGGTAAAAAAACCTTTGAGACCTTAGTCGCGCCCGACTAACCATCCTCTGGGTAATTAGAGATGATAATAATTCTAGCGAGATGTAATAATAAATACATTGCAGACTAGAGATGATAATAATTCTAGCGAGATGTAATAATAAATACATTGCAGACTAGAGATGATAATAATTCTAGCGAGATGTAATAATAAATACATTGTAGACTAGAGATGATAATAATCCTAGCGAGATGTAATAATAAATACATTGCAGACTAGAGATGATACTATTTC
This sequence comes from Rhinoderma darwinii, assembly GCF_050947455.1. Taxonomy (NCBI): domain Eukaryota; kingdom Metazoa; phylum Chordata; class Amphibia; order Anura; family Rhinodermatidae; genus Rhinoderma; species Rhinoderma darwinii. The sequence continues at coordinate 44,744,488 of NC_134698.1, read as the reverse complement.
GGCGAGACTTAGCGTTGGAGACTGTGAAATTATAATATTTCCTGCCAGACCAAGAGTTGCAGATCGAAAATTGTTATATAAATTACGTGTATAATATAGACTGTTAGAATGGATGGTTTACGGTCCATATTGAAATCTCCAGGATAGTCCGAAAAATGAAAAAATTGATGGGAGTGTGTGGGATCCATAGAGGAGGGCGGCTCCAAGCCGCAGATTGGGCAAAAGGTATTCTGGAGAACAAAGGGAAGTTGGAAGGTAGTAAGTTGATGGAAAGTGCTTTAGAGGGATTTGCAGAAGAGGAAGTTAGGAATAAGAAAGGTATTGTATGTATTAGAAAACAGGACCAGCCGACGCCCGGTAATGGTGTCCGTACCTCATGTTGAGTGTGTCCTCATTGTGGGTGGGAAACCACCCCACCTTCACAGCTGCGCACTGTGTTTCCAATGGGAGAGGCTGCCCCCCCTGCCCCTGATGTGGCTACGCCCGGCCCAACCAAATCAGTATGAAATAATCACCTTGTTAATTTTGTCATTTGTAGTGTTTTTTCTATTTACAGAAGTTCCAGTCTAGTTCACTGATGAAACAACACGTCATCATAATATAGAGATGGTGGCCGACAGATTGTATTGTTAAAGATTATGTGGTTGATGTTTTGAACGTAGATAATTCCTATACAATGGTGTGATGAATGATTGCAGATACGTATGTTGTTTTGCCGGCATTAAAAGTGTTAAGATTGTGAGACTAGAAGTTGTGAGAAATGAGTGTGTGACCCCCCTCCCTCTCCCCTGTAGTGTGCTGTGTTTGGGAGGAGGAGGGGGGATGACTGGGTGCAGTCTGCAGGGCTGATGAGACAAAGGATTTCAATATGCACTGCTGAGATATATATATATCAGTAATGTCTACAAACCTAAATAAATTTCTTCTCTTTTGCGCATGCGCTGTTGTTTATAAAAGTTACGATATTTATGTGTTATGATGTGATCAGATTTCATGTGTTTTGATGTTAATTCAGATGTATTAAACTTTAGATACTGTGAGACACGGGGTTTTGAAAATGTATGTGCCCCCACCGTTCCCTATTTATATATACAGTTTATTGGTTTGCAGTAATTAATGTTATCAGAGATAATATTTTTTGTTTTATTGAATAACTAACTACAATTGTTTTGTTTTTGATTTCACACATGAGTTATGTCATTGTAAAGATGAAATGTATTTTCGTCAGGAAAAAGTCATTTTTGTTTCAGGCTGTTGCACATTACAGGGGGTTAAACTAGTGCCGCACAGATAGAGTGCCAGACTTTGTTATGTTGAGATGTAGTTTTGAACTCTGCTACATTACTTTCGCAGAGTCCACAAAGGGGGGAATGGTGAAGGAACTGATCAGGTACAATTTTGGTTTGTTTTGAGTTAATTAATTTGGTTTCAGAAGATCTAAAAATGTGTAAGAGACCCCAATGAGTAATCCAGATTAAATGTGTATGAGAGTAACCTACATTTTGAGGTTTTTCTGTGTAGATGGTTGTGTAAGAGACCATCCCCCTCCAGCAAAGTTACACAGGAGGCAGAGGTGACGTCACTCACACGAGTCTTTATGGATTTAGATGAGGGAGAAGGCAGAACAAAAATTGTCTGGACATTGTTAATTTGATGTAAAGTTTTTAGGAATGTTTTATTTTTATTTGTTTTTGTATTAATCAAGTATTTGCAGAATCTGATAAAAGTGAGATTCTCAAAGTATTCTGGATTATCAGATGAGTGTGGAGAAGTGTATAACATTTGGTTTTATTTTAGAGGATGAAGACGCCACCCCTTTGAGATGTTCTATCTATATGTGACATGGGTTTTTAATGTAAATTTGTAATAAAGAGATTTTATTATACAGTATGTACAAGCCGGGATACGAGGCACCAGGTAAATTACCCAGAAACCACTCTCACCTTCTTGTTCATCTCAAGGAGCGGAGCTGGAGGTGCTCACTGAGGCTTGTAACCTGGCAGAAGGTAAGACGGCCGACATTTACACTGACTCTAGGTACGCTTTTGGCATCGCCCACAATTATGGGCCCATTGGTAGTAGGAACTTTATTGGATCATCGGGTAAGCCAATTGAGAGAGCGAGAGAAGACAGAACTGACAACAAGTGTATGTGCAGCCAGGTGTCAGTAATTTGGCTTGTCCCTGAATACAATAATGCCACCACTAGGTTTGTAGCAGCCGGCATGATGTGCGCACGGCATGACATAGGTAAAACAGCAAAGGTACCTGTGAAAAGTGCAGCCCGGCCAGATTACCCATCCCAGCCACTGCAGAACATACAACTACCCGAGGTAGAAGTGTATGACAAAGTGCTCATGTGTGTAGACCTGTTCTCGGGGGGCCTGAAGCCCGGCCTGTATTTTTCCCTCTGCAGACCTTGTGTGTAAGTGACGGGGGGAACAATGTTATCCCAAGTATTGAACTGGTGTTTGTAGAATGATAAGATGTCAGCAGTTCTCTAGACATTGTCCCAAGGTTAGTTTGTTTAATAACTGTATTTAAGAAGGGTTGTGGGAATATTAAATACTGAGGTTAAGTTTTATGTAAAGTTCTGGACCAGCCTTAGCATTGGACTATTAGAGTCATGCGTCAGATAAAAGGTACAGAAGCGGAATATTCCCATTCGAAAACATTTTTATTTGTTTATTTTTATTTTTGTTGTGAAAGGGAAATTTTAGAGCAGAGAATTCTGTGCAGTGTATATGTGTATGTATAGATATGTATATAAAGAAGAATAATCAGTTTGTAAGTTTTAGTTACTGACCAGTGTGAACGTTTAAAATAAATCTGTCATTGTTAATGTTCTCCTTCAAGTTAATTATCTGATTAAGATCAATTACTGATTAGGCTATGAAAAGCTTGTTCTTCACAGGAAGAGTCCAACTGGGAGCGGAAGGCGTGAGAACCAGATTCTAACAGAATGTGGACGGATAAGGGAAGATGAACCGGTAACACCCAAGGCACTCTTGATGGCACTTGCATTGATGGTGTATGACCTCACATATGCCCCAAGACTGCAAGCATCGACTTGGTAAGATCTAATTGGTATGTCCCAGGTTTTACAGCTGTCGCTGCTAAATTCTGTTACAGCTGTTTGATTTGCCTACAGAACAGTCCTGGCAGACCGGTGCCAACCTTATCATACCCGCCTCCCACGAAGAGAACCGACCTTGAGAGGCCTTCCCAGGTAGAACGAACCAGATTAGAGTAAGAAAAATTGGTTTGAGACACTTGTCAGATAAACATGTGGAATCTGTGTATGTTTCTGTGAAGTGGAGATGTTCTAGGCAATCAGCTGAGATCAAGGTACAAATCCTGCTGAAAGAGTATCACCAAGTGCAAATGAAATGTACCCAATAAATTACACATCTTCTAAGTGCCCTGTCCATTGTAACAGAGAAGTTTTTCCTTATATAAACGTGTTTGATGTCATTTAAGGGCCTGACATTATTGTATGTACTTAGAACAACGTTTATAATGTATGCGGATGATGTTATCACCAGATTAGTATTTATTTTAACAATTGACAAGAGTTGGGGGTCCCCAGCAAGTGGCAGTAAATATGAACTAAAAGACTTTTAACACAATGAACTCCATCACTGAGATGCGGCAGGCGCAGCCTGAGCCACTACAACGCGTTTATCATGAACTGACGGCAGTGTCACAATTCTAAGCGGCCGCCCAGACAAGTAACTTGCCAGAGGAAGAGTACAGATGCGGAGGGGGTGATAGTCACAATACAACTCCACTAATCCGCCTACGTGGGATCTCACCCCAGGCTCACAACAGGAGGTGCTATGTACAGCCTGATGACGTAAACTAAAGGAGACGGTGTCGGACAGATGAGAAGGACCAAACCAAGTCCTGATGACATCAGCAAAGTAAAGACCAAAGACCTGAGTGAATCCGTCAGCAGGATCAAGTGCTTTGATAAGTAAGTGACCAGGAGGGGGTAATAATAACTCCCCCACTGGATACCAACGTAGTCTGACTCCACAATTGTGTGGGTTACCCTGAGGGTGACAGTCAGTGAAGAGCAGAAGACAGGAGAAGAAGAAGACGATGGTGTACAGGACTGGCAATGAACTGATGGGACCCGAGACCTGAGGGTGATAGCATGAGATTGGTGATAGCATTATGTTATTAGGTGAGGCCCTGATGTTTATAATGTCTGAGGTTTATAATTATAATGTGTGTAAATATGCCACGGTGCTGCAAATTACAATCTGAGGAGTTTTATGTGAAGGTGTGAGGTGAAGGTCACTGTGCTGCCCATGACCTGTCATATCTGCAGGGGTAAAGTCCCATTAGGACAGTAAGTGACAGTGCGACAATTATTACTGTTAATAAAAATGTAGACCGGATTAATATATATATATATATATATTACAACCAGCAGTGGTTTGTAGATTATATCAAGACAACCATCCTGTATCCAGAGGAGAATAGGGAAAGTTAGGACCACTCCGACACCTTGGAAGTCCAGGTACAAAGGGGGGTTACTCATCAGGAGTAGCTCGTCTCAAGCTGGTGAAGAAATCCAAAACCCCTACCCGCCTGGTTCGAGTGGTCAGTGGTAGGTTGCTAGGCAAGACTCAGGGATAGAATAATATTTTTAGGGGGGACTGTCAGGGATCATTACTATGTATATTGTCTGAAAAATATTATCCTCACACATATGTATATACATTTCAGTTCTTTGTGTAATATACTGATATATATATAACAAGTTCTTTGTTCATGTCGGACACACCTATGGAAGACACCGCCCCCTGGAATGCAAAGAGGAGTGTGCAGAAGAATGTATAGGAAGACTTACAGCAGAAGAGCCAATGGGATTCAAGCAAGTCCCACATCTATAGGGAGGGGCATGTGTCTTCTTTGTGTGTGTTTCTTTGTTCTGAATAAAGTTCAGTTCCTCCTGGCTGACATTGAAGCTGTACCTCAGACATTTGTGTGGTGTACTTCTCTCCAGGCATGCCTTCAGCTTTCAATTTACAGAGGTGGTTATTCGGTGTGAAATACGGACCTGACACCGCAAATCATTCCACGTACATACAGGAGCGCCTCGAGAAGGAGTGAACTTTTTCTGGCACATTTTTTTCTACTGACTGGTGTCCCGTCTGCTCCTCGCATGGCAAATCTGTTTATTCTACACATCTTCCGCCTGCAAAGACTTCCTCCGCATATTGTCTCAGACCGGGGAGTACAGTTTACATCCAAGTTCTGTAGATACCTGTGCAACCTGTTAGATGTAAAACGGGACTTCTCTTCAGCCTATCACCCAGAGTTCAATGGTTAAATGGAGAGGACCAATCACATTTTGGAGAACTATCTCCGTCATTTTGTTTCTGCTCAACACATCAATTGGGTGCAACTTCTGCCTTGGGCGGAATTCTCGTACAATAATCACACAAGTGAGTCTACTGCCTCGTCTCCCTTCTACATCGTGTACAGCCAGCATCCTTGAGTTCCTCTTCTTGTGCTAGCCATGACTCAGGTACCAGCAGCCAATTCTTCTTTTGGGACTTTTATTCACATCTGGCAGCAAACTAAGTCTGCGATCCTCCAAGCAGTGGATCGCATGAAAAAGTATGCCGATAAAATGAGAAAAGTTCCTCTTCAGTTCTCTCCTGGAGTCAAGGTCTGGCTATCCTCGAGAAACATTCATCTCAAGATGCCCTCTCACAAATATGCTCCCAGGTTCCTCGGTCCTTTCAAACTTCTGCAACAAATTTACCCTGTATCCTATTAACTTCGGTTGCCTCCTACTCTTAAGATCCCCAACTCATTCCACGTATCCCTCCTTAAACCTGTGGTTCTGAAACGCTTCAGTAAAGCTCCTAGATTTGCAGTTGCTCCCAGCGGGTTGTCTGATATGTTTGGTAAAATAGATTCTGGACTATACGAGAGTAGGAGGAAGAACTTTCTATATAGTGGGCTGGAGAGGGTTTGGTCCTGAGGAGAGGTCTTGGGAGCCTGAAGAGAACCTCAATGTTCGTACCCTCATAAGGAAGTTCCTCTCATGTTCCGGACCTAAGAAGAGGGGGTGTAAGGGCTGTGGTTGTGGACCGGCGCCGTTCCACAATCTGCCACGTCTGCTGGAATACACCACGCCTGGTGTCATCTGCCATCCCGAATACCATCCGCCACGTCTGGCGCAACCCGCCACATCTAGCCCCATCTGTGCCAGAGCCCTTGCCGCTGTTTGGACTATCCCAGGTACCATTGTGCTACACTCCTTCCATAAACTTTTGCATAGACTGTAAGTTGGTCAGCTGCCTCTCAGCTACGGCAGAGCGGCCTAGTGGGTCCAAATACCCCTAGATCGTGACACTTCACAAGCCTGCTCCCGATAATCTGGCACAAGCCAGCTACCCAGGTACTCTTGTCCTAGTGTCAATATCAATGACTTTCCGTTTGACCAGCTGCAACTCCGCTACGGTGGATAGTTCCAGTGGGTCCACATACCCCATAGTCATGACAGATGTTCTTAATGAAAACCTGATTCAGAATGCTCTGGACCTCAGACTGGGCCGAAGATTCCAACAAGACAACGACCGTAAGCACACAGCCAAGACAACACAGAAGTGATTTAGGGACATCTCTGTGAATGTCCTAGAATGACCCAGCCAGAGCCCTGACTTAAACCCAATCGAACATCTCTGGAGAGACCTGAAAATGGCTGTCCACCGACGGTCCCCAGCCTGACAGAGCCTGAGAGGATCTGCGGAGAAGAATGGCAGAAAATCCCCAAATCCAGGTGTGCAAATCTTGTGGCATCATACCCAAGAAGACTGGTGGCGGTTATCGCTGCCAAAGGTGCTTAACCCCTTAAGGACGCAGCCTAGTTTGGGCCTTAAGGCTCAGAGCCCATTTTTCAAATCTGACATATTTCACTTTATGTGGTAATAACGTCGGAATGCTTAAACCTATCCAAGCGATTCTGAGATTGTTTTCTCGTGACACTTTGGGCTTCATGTTCGTGGTAAAATTTGGTCGATATATTCAGTCTTTATTTGTGAAAAATTGCAAAATTTAGAGAAAATTTACAAAAAATAGCATTTTTCAGAATTTAAATGCATCTGCTTGAAAAACAGACGGTTATACCACCCAAAATAGTTACTAGTTCACATTTCCCATATGTCTACTTTAGATTGGCATCGTTTTTTGAACATTATTTTATTTTTCTTGGACGTTACAAGGTTTAGAACATAAACAGCAATTTCTCATATTCTTAAGAAAATTTCAAAAGCCTTTTTTTGAAGGTGCCAGTTCAGTTCTGAAGTGGATTTGAGGGGCTTATGTATTAGAAACCCCCATAAAAAAACCCCATTTTAAAAACTAGACCCCTCAAAGTATTCAAAACAGCATATAGAAAGTTTTTTAACCCTTCAGGCATTTCACAGGAATTAAAGCAAATTGGAAATGAAATTTGCAAATTTCATTTTTTCTGCTGAATTTCAATTTTATTCAATTTTTTTTTAGTAACAGAGAAGGTTTTACCAGAGAAACACTACTAAATATGTATTGTCCAGATTCTGCAGTTTTTAGAAATGTCCCACATGTGGCCCTACTGCGCTCGTGGACTAAAACACAAGCCCTAGAAGCAAAGAAGCACCTAGTGCATTTTGAGGCCTCTTTTTTATTAGAATATATTTTAGGCAGCATGCCAGGTTTGAAGAGGCGTTGAGGTATCAAAACAATGGAAACCCACCAGAAGTGACCCCATTTTGGAAATTACACCCCTCAAGGAATTCATTTATGGTTTTTGTTATCATTTTGACCGCACAGTTTTTTCACAGCACCTATTTGAATTGGGCTGTGAAATGAAAAAAATGATATTTTTTCCAATAAAATGTCATTTTTGATCAAATTTTCTTATTTTCACAGGGAACAACATACCCCATTTTGTTGCCCAATTTGTCCTTAGTGCGGCAATACCCCATTTGTGGTGATAAACTGCCGTTTGGGCCCATGGGAGGGCTCAGAAGGAAAGGAGCGCTATGTGTTTGTTGGAGTCCAGATTTTGCTGGATTGGTTTTCGGGTGCCATGTCGCATTTGCAGAGCCCCAGAGGTATCAAAGCAATGGAAACCCACCAGAAGTGACCCCATTTTGGAAACTACACCCCTCAAGGAATTCATTTATGGTTTTTGTTATCATTTTGACCGCACAGGTTTTTCACAGCACCTATTTGAATTGGGCTGTGAAATGAAAAAAATGATATTTTTTCCAATAAGATGTCATTTTTGATCAAAATTTCTTATTTTCACAAGGAACAACATACCCCATTTTGTTGCCAAATTTGTCCTTAGTGCGGCAATACCCCATTTGTGGTGATAAACTGCCCTTTGGGCCCATGGGAGGGCTCAGAAGGAAAGGACCACCATTTGGCCTACTGGAGCTTTTCTGGTGCTAAGTCATGTGTGCAGAAGCCCCTGAGGTACCAGTACAGTTGAAACCCCCGAGAAGTGACCCCATTTTAAAAACTACACCCCTTAAGACATTCATCTAGAGGTGTAGTGAGCATTTTGACCCCACAGGTACTGTGTAAAAGATAATGCGCAGCAGATGGTGCAGTGTGAGATTTGCAATTTTATATATGTATATGCCATTTCAGTGTCCAATATAGTGTGCCCAGCATGCGCCACGGGAGATATACACCCCTTAAATTGTAATGTGGGTTCTCCTGGGTACGACAATACCCTACATGTGGCTGTTATCAGCTGCCTGGGCATACGGCAGGGCTCAGAAGGGAAAGATGAGGGGGGTAAGCTGTGCGGAGTGCATCAGGGTAAATTAAAAATCAAGGGATGTATGATACATTTTAAAACAATCTTTTATACAGAGCCCTGGTTTTTCGGGACACGTGTCACATTGGTATATTGTGTTCTTCCTTATCCCCCTCTTATAGCAGACTCTGCACCTCTTTTGACTCTTTCCCTTTCCACCGGTTTGGGGACCTTCTCCTGGAAAGTGTTGCCCTGGTACGATGCGTGTGGCCTCGCTTCCAGAAGTACTGGGTGCCCCCCCTTCCTGGTCCCTAAAGATTAGATCTTGAAATTCCAGGAAAGTTCCCCTCTGGCCTGCACATCGACGTAGCACATACGCATTGTACAAAGCCATCTGTATGATGTGCCCGGCCAGCTTCTTATACCACACCGCATGGCGCTGTAGGGCTTCAGGACTTGATTTGACAAGTCCATCCCTCCCATGTACCTATTGTAGTCCAGGATGCAGTCTGGTTTGGGGGTGGCCTTTCCTTCATATATCCTAAATATGTAGGTATAGCCTGATGCACTCTCGCACAGCTTATACATCTTCACGCCATACCTTGCCCTCTTACCTGGCAGGTACTGGCGGAATTGAACCCTCCCTTTAAAATGTACCAGGGACTCATCAATAGAAAAACACTTCTCGGGGGTGTATGCTTGGGAAAACCGGGCACTGGAACGGTCTAATAGGGGTCTCCGTTTATACAAACGGTCAAAACTGGGGTCATCTCGGAGTGGGCACGGCTCATTATCAGTATAATGTAAGAAGCGAAGTATTGCCTCATTTTTTTTTTTTTTTAGGTTCCAGTTCATTTCTGAAGTTGCTTTGAGGGGCCCATATATTAGAAACCCCTATCAAACACCCCATTTTAGAAACTAGACCCCTCAAAGTATTCACAACAGCATTTAGAAAGTTTATGAACCCTTTAGGTGTTTCACAGAAATTTAGAGCAAAGTAGAGGTGAAATTTACTCTTTTTATACCATTTTTTTTATAACACAAAAGGATTTATCAGAGAAACACAAATTAATACTTATTGTCCAGATTCTGCAGTTTAGAGAAATATCCCACATGTGGCCCTCGGGCGGTAATGGACTGAAGCCCCGGCCTCCGAAGCAAAGCAGCACCTAGCGGATTTTGAGCCCTCTTTTTTATTAGGCACCATGTCCGGTTTGAAGAGGTCTTGTGGTGCCAAAACATTGGAAACCCCCCAAAAGTGACCCCAATTTGGAAACTAGACCCCTTGAGGAATCCATTGTAGTTTTCATGGGGTGCATGCGGCTTTTTGATCAGTTTTTATTCCATTTTTAGGTGGCGTGGTGACTAAAAAACAGCAATTCTACTATTGTTTTTGTATACTTTTTTTTTTACAGCGTTCACCGTGCGCTATAAATGACATATTCACTTTATTCTGCGTGGCGATACGATTACGGCGATACCAGATGTTTATAGGTTTTTATTATGTCTTATGGCGTTTGCACAATAAAATACGTTTTGTAAACAATCATTCACTTTTTGTGTTACCTTATTCTAAGAGCCATAACGTTTTTATTTTTCAATCAATAAAGCCGTGCGAGGACTTATTTTTTGCGTAACGAACTGTATTTTCCATCAGTACCATTTTTAGGTACATGCGACTTTTTGATCTCTTTTTATTCCATTTTTTGGGAGGTGAAGTGACCAAACAATTGTGATTGTGGTACGGTTTATTAATATTTTTTTTTACGGCGTTCACCGTGCGGGATAAATAACAAAATAATTTTGTAGTTCAGGCCGTTACGGACGCGGCGATACCAATTATGTATAGTTTATTTGTTTGTTTATATATTTTTATTAATAATAAAGGACTGATAAGGGAAAAAGTGGGACTTTTACTTTTATTACTTTTAAAACTTTTATTTTCTTATTTTTACACATCTTTTTTTAACTTTTTTTTAACTTTATTACTTTGTCCCACTAGGGGACTTGAGGGCAGGAGGCCCTGATCGCTATTCTAATACACTGCACTACATGCGTAGTGCAGTGTATTAGAACTGTCAGCTACTCACTGACAGCAAGCATAGTGGGTCCTGACGTTGTCAGGACCCACTAGGCTTCCGTCTATGGCATAGCCGGACGCCATTGTTTGGTGTCCGGTTGCCATAGTCACCATCGCCGGCCGCTATCGCGTAGCAGGCCGGCGATGGCAGCTTAACCCCTAAAAAGCCGCGATCTCTATAGAACGCGGCTTTTAAGGGGTTAATCAGCGGGGACACAGCGATCGGTCCCCGCTGTAGGAGCTGTGACAGCTGCTGAACAAGACAGCAGCGTCACAGCTCCTGTATGTGTCGGGAGGACGGCCGAAACGGCCGTTACTCCCGAGACGTACTATTACGGCATGGAGCGCGAACGATACAGCTGCCATGACGTAATAGTACGTCAAGGAGCGGGAAGGGGTTAAACTGAGTACTGAGTAAAGGCTCTGAATACTTATGTCAATGCAATATTTAAGTTTTTCCTTTTCAATAAATTAGCAATGATTACTAACATTCTGTTTTCACTTTGTCATTATGAGTAATTGAGTGCAGAATGATGGGGAAAAACATTATTTTTATTTTATTTTAGCACATGGCCTCAGCAAAACAAAATGTGAAAAAATTGAAAGGTTCTGAAGACTTTCCGAATGCATTGTAGGCCTATAATACAATAAAGAAACTAACACAGGAGGATTGTTTAAAAAGTGAAAATTATAGAGCTAGTGAGAACAAAAAGCAAACCACTGACCTCTATACAATACACATAACGTTATCACTTTGTACAATTCTGGATCTTCCAACATTAGGGCCATTTTAAATAAATTCTGGCCCATAGTAGAAAGAAGTCCTCTACTGAAGGATATTCTGCCTGATCAACTTAACTTTTTGTAGGGCGAGGAATCTAAAACATATCTTAGCTCCTAGTCATCTCCACAAGCTGAGCCGAACTACTACATGTAACAATGTATGCTGTGGCATGATCAACCTTGGGAATATAAACTTTCGATCTAATGTAACAGGTAAATACTTCACCATTAAGGGTTTCATTAATTGCTCTAATACTTTCGTAGTATACCTTCTGGAATGCGACATCAAGTTGCATTATGTCGGTAGGACGATACAAATAACAAGGGCAATAATGAATAAACACCGCTCTAACATCAAAAACGCTATTTTAAAACATGATGTTTCGAGACATTTTAGTCTAGAACATGACAGGGATTACTCTAATTTTTGGCTTACCATTCTTGAGCAGAGTCTGGAGCACACCGATAATCAATAAAGGAGATTGATAAAATTGTGCATTCAATATCCCGATGGTCTAAATGAGACTATTGAAACTACACGTTAGTCACTCGCAATTACGCAATTTATAATTAGTCTCAGATATGATCACAACAAAGTAATTATAGTGAATCGGTTTTGGGTTGTATATTCCATCAATTTACCTTGGAGATAGGGATAATGTGTCCACTTTATTAATTATATTCATACAAACCAGAGTTACATCTACAGATACATGCATTTGTGTCACAATTCACACACTATTTTATGGTGTGCGTCTTCTTTGCGGTTATGTGCTAGTGTTTTGTCGTGCTGTGCCTGCGTGCATGTGTTGTGGGGTGGCTGCATACTTTCAGCGGGGCTCTGCGTGCGTCTGATGTACTGCTGCCTCCTCTCTGCCTACATGCTTTCGTCTACACTACTTCAAAACACCCCTGAATATGATGAGTTAGTATTATTGTTTTATTTTTTTTAGGTTGGAAGATCTTAATCTTGGATACATTTATTTGATATGTATTTTGAATGTCTCAACTATCTATATGTGGGATTTCAATAAGTGGTTCTGATGCAAATATTTTAAATATTTTGGATATTGGTAAATTTGATGGCTAATAGTTTTAGTTGGGGTAACCAACACCATGTAATTTATCAATTTGATATTTGTTTTTATTCTGTGATGTTTTTTCTTGCTTATTCTGAAGTCCTTTTTTGATATCGTCATGTCACCTTTTTTTAATATGAAAATGGGTGTGACTGATGCTTAAATTTGAGTCTTGTGAGCACCTGTATGTACCTGATGAAGAGGTCAGAACGACCTCAATACGCATGGTACATGGATTAAATGCTTTTTAACTTTTTTCGAGTGATTGATTCCTCCACTCTCCTGTTATACATTTGGTGGCACCCATTGATTCTGCATCTTCTCTCTTTTTTGGTGGTCTACCTACAGCGGTACTTCCACCCTAATAAGAGCGATCTCACTGTCAGGAACCTCCTAGTAACTGTGAGCGAGTTCAGTTAGAAGCTACGGAATATCAGGATGACTATTGGGAGCTGCTGGCTGGCAGTACGAGTAGAGCGGTACCGCAAAACTAAAAGGTAAATCAGAAAGCACGTAAGAAATTCAGCAGTACAATAACAGCAAAAGGGTAACCATAAAGCACATAGTAAATCCAGCAATACAAGGAAAACGTAAATCAGAAAAGACGTAAGAAATACTGCAGAATAATATCCACTCCACATTAAACCAAGAAGGTTCAAACAAAAAAACTAAACTGACAAGCAGAGATAATTCCATTACTGAAGTACATAGATAAATGTAGTGAAATGTAATTGCTGAGTCTAAAGACACAGAGCAACATGGAGAAATCCAGACCTAAGCCAGAATTCACACAGGGAAAACAATACGGATATTCAGAGTGAAATCAAACAGAGAAGTCCAAACACAGAGGTACTTAGCAGAGTTGCAGCAGTAGTAGAACCAGGTAGAATAAACAATTACTGGCACATGAGGCCAGGAGGAGGCACTTTAAATAGGGGCCTGCCTAATATGAGTGAACACCGGGCATAACAGCTGATTGATCCAGCGTCTCGGTAAATTGTAGGCTGGTCAGATCGATCAGCTGATCGGATGCCTAGCCTAGGAGCAGGTGAGACTGTGACACATGGGCTGTGTGTGGTTTTGCAGCTCATCACCCATTAAAGTGAACTGCTATTGCACATTTACCCCTCAGATTATTCCCCCTAAAAAAAACAAAAAACAGTCAAGAGACCAATGGCCGACGTCTGCTCTGATTGTAATTGTTTGCTTTCTTTCCTTTGGATTTTGCAGACCTTAGTCAATGGTTCTTTATTTTGTATTTGGCTATGGCTAGTTTTTCCTACTAGCCAATCCAATTTACGAGTGATATTCCACAATGTTTACTAGAGTATGTAGCTATTTGTATTTATTTTGGTGACATATTGTAAGGATAGTCCTAGGTTTGGGTTATAGTAGTGCCAGCAGGGGGCAGTGTGAACCCTTCTTGTCACCAAGGGATTTGACTAGGTGCTGCTCCAGGGAGCGGTGTCTAAGGGAACCCACAGTCCCCACACTTTAACCCTTGTAAGGGGATGTGAACTTCGCTGCGGGAGAACCCTAGGTCACTATACCCGGAGTAGTCTCCCTTGGTGACAGCTGGCATAGAAGGAGGTAGAATAAAATACGTATAGTAGCTTAAGGTCTGGACAGGTGGCAGAGGTTCAACACGGCATAATGTAGCAGAAGGTCTGGGTAGGGGGAAGAGTATCAACACTGAGAAAATCTAGCAGTAGGTCAAGGCAGGCGGCAGTCACGAATGGCAAGAAACAGGCAGAAGGTCGGTACATTTAAATATAGCAAGAGCTTCAAGCAGGAGAACTGGGAGACTAGGAACACCAGGTTCACTAGAAACCAATGGTAATGATCACCAGAGCAGGAGGAGCTTTATAGCATAGTCCAATGGTGATTCCAAATTTGGTGCGCACTGGCCCTTTAAGAATAGCAGGGTCAGCGCACACATGCTAGCACCCAGCGGAGTGCGCCGTGCAAGAGTGGGCGCCAAGTACCGAACAGGAAGAAGCGAGAGGATGGCGCCAGGAGTTGGTAAGAGCAGGACGCCGATGGGGGAGCGAGGGCGCCACTATACATATTCCAACGTACTCCCTAGAATAGAGGCTCATTTGGTCAATGCTATGTGACTAGCTTAAGAGAGTTCTGATTAAACATGGGAAGAAATGGAACCCCCTTCGGTATGGCTCTAAGAAGTTTGAAACATAAGGTGAAAGTCTTAAGACTAGAAAGCAGGTGGATAAAACTAAGACATACATAAATTATGAGAATCTTGGCAACCATGGACTTGAGTTTACAATAGCAGGTGTACCATATGGTCTGCTTAACATATAATATGGTTCACCATGTCAAGACCAATGCTGTAGTTGGAAAGTACATGAGTTAAAAATGATCTTGCCAATAACCTGAGCTACAGAGTCGAGCAGAGCTGCCACAGAGGTTTGCCTGTGCTGCCTTTTGTTTACTTGCTGTTTAATACAAAGTGTTCTTCAGCAGATAAAGCTTATGAATTATTAAGTGGGGTGAGGATGCTTTGAAATTTCTTCACTTGTACAGCTCTGTGGTATGCAGGCCGCGGGCGATACCCTGCAGGGATTCACACACTCAGGCAAAAACATGTGACTTCAAACATGCCAGCTGGGAAAAAAACGGAACAGGGAATGCATGTACTTATTTTATGAGCCAAGAAAAGAGGACACTGAGGAGGACCCTGATGAGCTGATCGAACGCCACACAGGAAAATGATGAGTTATTATATACTATTTTTAAAGCAGTATATGTCATTACGATTGTACCAAAACAGTAGCTATAGCCAAGTTTAGATAGTTAGATAAATTATCTATCTATCTATCTATCTATCTATCTATCTATCTATCTATCTATCTATCTATCTATCTATCTATCTATCTATCTATCTATCTATCTATCTGTCTGTCTGTCTGTCTGTCTGTCTGTCTGTCTGTCTGTCTGTCTGTCTGTCTGTCTGTCTATCTATCTATCTATCGCTAGACATTGACATATGAGCTGATATTTTTTAATTCTAGAAAATTATCTAAGCCTTTTTTAAAGCCATCTACTGTTGCTGCTGTGACCAGCTCCCTCGGTCAGCTATTCCATAGATTACCACAGACGAGATATTGAAAAAGAATATCAAAGAGCATGTACAACTGACCAGAAAAATCTTCTGACTCAATATAAACGAAAGCATCCAGATCCTGTGGTAAGATTGATCACTACGTATAATACGCAGTGGACAGAAATGAGGGAAATTGCGGCTCGTTTTTGGCCAATTTTGTTATCTGATCATGATCTCAAAAAATGTCTTCCTTTGAGACCACAATTGACAGCCAAAAGAAGCAAAACCTTGAGGGATTATCTGGTTCGTAGCCATTAGGCCTCATGTCCACTTCAGTGTTTTTCTTCAGGGTGCTAGCCGTTTTTCTGACGGCTAGCACCCTGACCCATTCATTTCAATGGGGCCATGCACACTTCAGTTTTTTTGACGGTCCCGTTGCTCCGTTCCGATCCAAACTAGAGCATGTCCTACTTTGGTCCGAGATTCCGTGACGAAAAGGCCCATGCAAGTGAATGGGGCCGTCAAAAAAACTGAAGGCACACGGAAGGCATCCGTGTGCCGTCCGTGTGTGACAGAGCCATTGCCTAGCAACGGCCGGGCGGGCAGAAATACGTTACAGAAATATTACACTAATCGGCAGCCACTTGTCTCTATCAATCACTGATAGAGAAAAGAGGCTGCTGATTAAAAATAAAATAAAAAGCAGTTCATACGTACCCGGTCGTTGTCTTAGTCACGAGTCCCTCTTCTTCCTCCAGTCCGACCTTCCTTTCTGATGCAGCAGCCTGTGATTGGCTGCAGAGGCCGCTGCAGCCTGTGATTGGCTGCAGAGGTGGTCACATGGGATGAAGCGTCATCCCTGGAGGCCGGCCTTCTGATGTCATCCTTACGTGCGTGACCTCCACTACAGCCTGTGATTGGCTGCAGCGGTGACATGGATGAAACGTCATCGCTGGAGGCCGGACAGGAGGAAAGTAAGTATGAACTTATTTATTTATTTTTTTTATTTCATTAAAATTGTATTTTCCGAGCGCCGAGCATGGTACTGTCCAGGGTGCTGAAAGAGTTACCGCCGATCAGTGCAGCCCATTAACTCTTTCAGCACCCTGGACAGTACCATGCTCGGCGCTCGGAAACGGAAACACGGAGTGCACATGGGAGTGCACACGGCCGCTTAAACGGGCACACGGATCCGTCAAAAACGGCAGTGAAAACGGTGTCGAAAGTGTGCACGAGGCCTTATAGTGCTCCAAAATCAGATACTTATCTCTTTGGCTCTAAGGACCTGATTGGGGTTCATTCTCTTGTGGTCACTGTTCTATTTGCCAATTGATTGTAAAAACAAATGCATTCTCTGATTCTGATAATCAGAAGCTCTTCAAAATTGTGTGGTGTATATGGTGACTTGCCCTTGTGGTCTCTCATATTTGGGGATGACCACAAGGGAGATGAGAATACGAATTGAGGAACACGTGAGGGACATTAAGAAAGCAGGAACAATTGACTGTAATGATTGGGAGAAGATTGATAAATTGAAACCTATTCCTAGGCATTTTCGAGAACAACACAAGAACAGATGGCAAGACCTAAAAGTTTGCGGTATAGACAAAGTCATCATTGGATCTCATGGTGGTGACACCTTCCGAAAATTGGAACGTATTGAATGTAAGTGGATTATCAAATTAAAGACCAGTTCTCCTTATGGATTGAATGAAAAGATGTCCTTTGCATCATTTTTTTTAAGATGGGTTCCTGCAGTATCTGTAAATGTCCTGTCTATACAATTATTTTTAATGTCAGTGAGGAATATGTTTTGAGGTACAGATGAAGCTTTTGTGGTTTTCAAAATTTCTTCTGAGTATCCTTATGGGTGAATATTGGGTTACTGACTCATCTTAAAGAAATTATTTTTCATCTTTGGTCATAGGTGGGACCGATATTGGCGTTATTTGATTCTCGATACCTTGGATGGATTTCGTTGGATACAGTTCAGAATTTGAAATGGATTTCTTTATACTCTGTAAGTTCCAGCAGATGTGTGTTGACTAGCTTATGTGGTCTATTGAATCTCTGTTTGGACCTGTGGTATTGCAATATATGGTGTATTGGAAATATTTCCATCGTCAGCTTTTTCGGGGGTTCTTTTTTCATGTAGTATGTATGGTTACATATTACAATTATTTATATGCACTTAATACATTTATTTATAATTAAAATTTCTTAATGGCTCAACTATGGCTATTCAATCTGGATATATATTATATATATATATATATATATATATATATATATATATATATAATATATAATTATATATATATATTATTCATATGGAGGAGATTAATATATGCCTAATATTAAAATATACACACATACACTAATTTTATACTCTACACATATGTATGTTACATAAAATTATGATAAGAGGAAAGACCTTTTGATTAATATATGTTATGTAACATACATATAGATTTATAGCAGGAGTTTATATAATTTCATTATTTTATTAATTATCCATATATCTAATGGACATCTTATAATGTATTTTATTAGGATAACAATAAAATCTTCTTTTACACAGGTGGAGGTTTGTATATTAATTTATTAATTGTTCACTTGGCACTTATTCACGTGTGTTCACACACACACACACACACACACACACACACACGCTCATGTTTATATACACACACATATTCACACACATATACACAAACTCATATATACAAACACACACACTAATATATACCCATACACACTCATACACACACACACACACACACACACACACACACACACACACACACACACACACACACACACACACACACACACACACACATATACACCATACATACACACACTCATATACACACACACACACACACACACACACACACACACACACACACACACACACACACACACACACACCCACACCCACATATATATATATATACAGTGAAGATCAATAAGTATTTGATCCCTTGCTGATTTTGTAAGTTTGTCCACTGTCAAAGACATGAACAGTCTAGAATTTTTAGGCTAGGTTAATTTTACCAGTGAGAAATGGATTATATAAAAAAAAAAAAAAGAAAATCACATAGTCAAAATTATATATATTTATTTGCATTGTGCACAGAGAAATAAGTATTTGATCCCTTTGGCAAACAAGACTTAATACTTGGTGGCAAAACCCTTGTTGGCAAGCACAGCAGTCAAACATTTTTTGTAGTTGATCATGAGGTTTGCACACATGTTAGATGGAATTTTGGCCCACTCCTCTTTGCAGATCATCTGTAAATCATTAAGATTTCGAGGCTGTCACTTGGCAACTCGGATCTTCAGCTCCCTCCATAAGTTTTCGATGGGATTTAGGTCTGGGGACTGGCTAGGCCACTCCATGACCTTAATGTGCTTCTTTTTGAAGCACTCCTTTGTTGCCTTGGCTGTATGTTTCGGGTCATTGTCGTGCTGGAAGACCCAGCCACGAGCCATTTTTAATGTCCTGGTGGAGGGAAGGAGGTTGTCACTCAGGATTTGACGGTACATGGTTCCATCCATTCTCCCATTGATGCGGTGAAGTAGTCCTGTGCCCTTAGCAGAGAAACACCCCCAAAACATAATGTTTCCACCTCCATGCTTGACAGTGGGGACGGTGTTCTTTGGGTCATAGGCAGCATTTCTCTTCCTCCAAAAACGGCGAGTTGAGTTAATGCCAAAGAGCTCAATTTTAGTCTCATCTGACCACAGCACCTTCTCCCAATTACTCTCAGAATCATCTAGATGTTCATTTGCAAACTTCAGATGGGCCTGTACATGTGCCTTCTTGAGCAGGGGGACCTTGCGGGCACTGCAGGATTTTAATCCATTACGGCGTAATGTGTTACCAATGGTTTTCTTGGTGACTGTGGTCCCAGCTGCCTTGAGATCATTAACAAGTTCCCCCCGTGTAGTTTTCGGCTGAGCTCTCACCTTCCTCAGGATCAAGCATACCCCACGAGGTGAGATTTTGCATTGAGCCCCAGATCGATGTCGATTGACAGTCATTTTGTATGTCTTCCATTTTCTTACTATTGCACCAACAGTTGTCTCCTTCTCACCCAGCGTCTTACTTATGGTTTTGTAGCCCATTCCAGCCTTGTGCAGGTCTATGATCTTGTCCCTGACATCATTAGAAAGCTCTTTGGTCTTGCCCATGTTGTAGAGGTTAGAGTAAGACTGATTAATTGAGTCTGTGGACAGGAGTCTTTTATACAGGTGACCATTTAAGACCACTGTCTTTAATGCAGGCACCAAGTTGATTTGGAGCGTGTAACTGGTCTGGAGGAGGCTGAACTCTTAATGGTTGGTAGGGGATCAAATACTTATTTCTCTGTGCACAATGCAAATAAATATATATAATTTTGACTATGTGATTTTCTGTTTTTAAAAAAAAATATAATCTATCTCTCACTGGTAAAATTAACCTAGCCTAAAAATTCTAGACTGTTCATGACTTTGACAGTGGGCAAACGTACAAAATCAGCAAGGGATCAAATACTTATTTCCTTCACTGTATATATACATACACACACACACACACACACACACACACACACTCGTATATATGTACACATACACACACACACACACCTATATACACACACACACACACACACACACACACACACACACACACACATATCAACACACACATTCATATATACTCATATATACACACACATATATATACACAGAAGCTGAACGACAAAAGAAGGGGTATGTATGAGGCAATGAAAGAATGTCATATAATGACCATATGAATATCCAAAATATATTTATTTCATTAATCAAGACTCAATATGCATAACAGAGGTTAAAAACATTAAAAATATGCATAAAAAATGCCATATAGGAATCAATTGGAGGGGGGAGAGAGAGAGCCACCATGATAAGCGGCAACAAGTATAGTAACCCCCACTCGCTCACCTAAACCCCTAGAGCAGACATGCAATGCATGATCAAAGAACAAAAATGTTGCATCAGGTAAGCATAGATCAGCATGTCCTCTATGAAGTCCGTTAGGGGAGAAGGAGACAGATACCCCACGCGTATCGCCAACAAGTGGCTTCCTCAGGGGTACTGCTTTGTTGCCGCTTATCATGGTGGCTCTCTCTCTCCCCCCTCCAATTGATTCCTATTTGGCATTTTTTTGATCCCTTGCTGATTTTGTAAGTTTGCCCACTGTCAAAGACATGAACAGTCTAGAATTTTTAGGCTAGGTTAATATTACCAGTGAGAGATAGATTATATAAAATAAAATAAAAAAAAATCACATTGTCAAAATTATATATATTTATTTGCATTGTGCACAGAGAAATAAGTATTTGATCCCTTTGGCAAACAAGACTTAATACTTGGTGGCAAAACCATTGTTGGCAAGCATAGCAGTCAGACGTTTTTTTGTAGTTGATGATGAGGTTTGCACACATGTTAGATGGAATTTTGGCCCACTCCTCTTTGCAGATCATCTGTAAATCATTAAGATTTCGAGGCTGTCGCTTGGCAACTCGGATCTTCAGCTCCCTCCATAAGTTTTCGATGGGATTAAGGTCTGGAGACTGGCTATGCCACTCCATGACCTTAAAGGAACAGTGTCATCACAATTTTTTTTTTAATATGTTAAAGATGTTAGTGCTTTATTAAAAACGTTTATATTTATATGTGTGTTTGTGTTTTACTTTTTCTTATTTTTACACTTTTTCTTCCCTATGGGGGCTGCCATTTTTTGTTCCATTTCTGTATGTGTCGATTAACGACACATACAGACATGGAATACGGCAGCCACAGTCCCATAGGGACTGCGAACGGGTCCCGTCCCATCCACTTCTGTGTAAACCGTCTGTGTGGGAACTGCGCATGCGCCGCTCCCACACAGTCCAATTTGAAATTGGCGCCGTCCGGCGCCATTTTCCTGTGGACCGGAAGTCGCGGCCGGACAGTAAGATTACTACTTCCGGTCAATGCTTCCGGACTTGTGCACTTGGACCAGCGGCAGCAGACGGAGCGGACGGGCCGGAGGGAGCCGCGGCGGCAGGAGCAGGTAAGAGATTTCAATGTATGTTCGTGTTTGTGTACGTTTACTACTGTATGTAAACCTACTACACTGTGTGTTAGCTCAAAAAATGGCGACACACAGTGTAGGAGGTTAGACCGTTCAAACCCCTCGTTTATCCCGGCACTAGCCAGGATAAAGGAGGGGGGGATGCTGAGAGCTCACTAGAGTGAGGGCTTTTTACCCAATTTTGCAATGCTGCAATTTTGGGAATAGCTCCATCTAGTGACCAGCAATGGGAAATATTATAAATTAGAATCTAATTTATAATATTTCCTGACTCGTGAAAAAAATAAAAAAAATGTGAACAATGTTTAATCACCTACACACTAAATGTTTAATTAAAAAAAAAAAAATAATGTTTTTCTGGCAACACATTCCCTTTAATGTGCTTCTTTTTGAGCCACTCCTTTGTTGCCTTGGCTGTATGTTTCGGGTCATTGTCGTGCTGGAAGACCCAGCGACAAGTCATTTTTAATGTCCTGGTGGAGGGAAGGAGGTTGTCACTCAGGATTTAACGGTACATGGCTCCATCCATTCTCCCATTGATGCGGTGAAGTAGTCCTGTGCCCTTAGCAGAGAAACACCCCCAAAACATAATGTTTCCACCTCCATGCTTGACAGTGGGGACGGTGTTCTTTGGGTCATAGGCAGCATTTCTCTTCCTCCAAACACGGCGAGTTGAGTAAATGCCAAAGAGCTCAATTTTAGTCTCATCTGACCACAGCACCTTCTCCCAATTACTCTCAGAATCATCCAGATGTTCATTTGCAAACTTCAGATGGGCCTGTACATGTGCCTTCTTGAGCAGGGGGACCTTGCGGGCACTGCAGGATTTTAATCCATTACGGCGTAATGTGTTACCAATGGTTTTCTTGGTGACTGTGGTCTCAGCTGCCTTGAGATCATTAACAAGTTCCCCCCGTGTAGTTTTCGGCTGAGCTCTCACCTTCCTCAGGATCAAGGATACCCCACGAGGTGAGATTTTGCATTGAGCCCCAGATCGATGTCGATTGACAGTCATTTTGTATGTCTTCCATTTTCTTACTATTGCACCAACAGTTGTCTCCTTCTCACCCAGCGTCTTACTTATGGTTTTGTAGCCCATTCCAGCCTTGTGCAGGTCTATGATCTTGTCCCTGACATCATTAGAAAGCTCTTTGGTCTTGCCCATGTTGTAGAGGTTAGAGTCAGACTGATTAATTGAGTCTGTGGACAGGAGTCTTTTATACAGGTGACCATTTAAGACCACTGTCTTTAATGCAGGCACCAAGTTGATTTGGAGCGTGTAACTGGTCTGGAGGAGGCTGAACTCTTAATGGTTGGTAGGGGATGAAATACTTATTTCTCTGTGCACAATGCAAATAAATATATATAATTTTGACTATGTGATTTTCTGTTTTTAAAAAAAAATATAATCTATCTCTCACTGGTAAAATTAACCTAGCCTAAAAATTCTAGACTGTTCATGACTTTGACAGTGGGCAAACTTACAAAATCAGCAAGGGATCAAATACTTATTTCCTTCACTGTATATATACATACATACACACACACACACACACACACACACACACACACACACACACACACACACACACACACACACACACACACACACACACACACACATATACACACACACTCATATATATGTACACACACACACACACACACACACACACACCTTTTTTATACATACATACACACACACACACACACACACATATACACACACACTCATATATATGTACACACACACACCTTTTTTTTTTAAATATAATCTATCTCTCACTGGTAAAATTAACCTAGCCTAAAAATTCTAGACTGTTCATGTCTTTGACAGTGGGCAAACTTACAAAATCATCAAGGGATCAAATACTTATTTCCTTCACTGTATATACACACATGCACAGAGACACTCATATATACACACACACACTCATATATACACACACACACTCATATACACACACACACACACACACACACACACCAACACACACACTCATATACAACACACACACTCATATACAACACACACAAACCCATATATACACACAAACTCACATATGCACACATACTCATGTATACACACGCACACACATACATACTGTCACATAGCGGGTTTGTGGACCCACTAGGCCGTACCGCCGTAGCGGGGAGGCAGCTGGCCAAACAATAGGGAAACCCAGAAACACAATGTCCCGCATAAGGGTACCTGGATAGTCCAGACAGTGGCCACAGCTCTGTTAGAGATGGAGATGGGTGCAGCAGGTAATGCCAAACGTGACGGATGACACAGGTTGCGCCAGACGTGGCGAATTTCTCCGGACGTACCAGATGACACAGGTCATGACAGATGACACAAGATGTGGCGGATGGCACAGAAGCCGCAGGTTACGCCAGACATGGCAAATTCCTCCGGACCTGGCAGATGACACAGGACGTGACACAAGTCCGACACTAGTAGGCACAGGAACAAGAACAGCACGGGATACAGGAAGAGGTAACAAGGCACGGGTAACAACTGGAACGGGAAACACTAAAGGACCATTTGCAAGACAGACTTAACTAACAACGCTCAGGCAAGGATCAGAAGGGCTGGGGCCTTATTATAGACCAGGAAATCATGGGCCGTTGATGATAATGATTTCCTGATGTACGCGCGCTGGCCCTTTAAGGCCGGGCACGAGCATGAGCGCGCACCCTACGGGACACAGCAGAACGGAGCGGAAGTGGGCGTCTCCTAGGAAGGAGATGGGTACAAGCGCTCACGGATCCATGGCTGCGGGCGTCCCGAGGTGAGTAAACCCGATGGCCCGCGGCCATGGACGCTACACATACAAACACACACACACATATATATACACACACACACATATATATATACAGTACATACATTTAATTTATCACTTACCTTTCTCAAGATTTCTTCTCTCCTGTGTCCAGAGTCTTGAAGTTGCAGTGATTGGTTTAGGACCTTTGATCATGTGATAGTCACATGATGTTCTCAAAGGTCCTGAAATCACTGTTACAAGAAGACCATGCATGGAGGCTCCTGCATACATCTGTGTATGTGGAGATTTCTTTATGTCACAGTTCAGTCCCCACATACACAGATATATGCAGGACTTTACAGGAGAGTGGCCTTTGAGCAGTGGAGCAGACGGCCCACCGGGAAAATTCCCGAAGTACATGGCCAATCTGCCCCTGTTTGCGGATATGTATCAATTTATAAGCTCCGCGTAGATCCAGCTTTGTGAAAATCTTCGCCCCAAGTATTCTGTTGAAGAGCTCAGCAGTAAGGGGTACTTGTTTTTTACAGTGATTTGGTTCAAACCACGATAAGCGATACAAGGCGGAGCGATCCATCTTTCTTTCTACAGAAAAACAATCTGGCTCCAGCTGTAGATTTCTTGATAAACCCCCTCTTGAGGTTCTACTTGATGTATGCCGACATGGCTTGGGTTTCAGGCAGAGAGAGAGGATAAACTCATCCACGAGGAGGTGAAGTCTCAGGAAACAACTCAATCAGACAGTCATAACGATAATGGGAAAGCAGGACCTCAGCCTCCTTCTTGCTGAAGACATCTGTATAACAGGCATACTGTGGAGGCAGACCAGCGAGTGACTGAGGCACAAGAGATTGAACAGGATGAAATTGCAGCAGACAGCGGTGTAGACATCGGGTTCCCCACTGGAGACTTTCTGCGGAATTCCAGTCGGGGACAGGAGTGTGTTGGTGAAGCCATGGTAGTTGTAGCAAGATTTGGTTAATAGCCCTAGGAAGAACATAGAAGGCTATTTGTTCAGAGTGTAGAACACCCACTTGTAACCTCAAAGTTTCTGTGATGGAGAGAATTGGGCAAAGGTTGAGCACTCACGAAAGCTCATTCTAGGGGCTTCTCCAGAGGAGTCGTGGGCAAGTAGAGACGTCTACTAAGACCTGATGAATGAAGTTTGCAGCCGCTCCAGGGTCCAGATAAGCGGAAACAGAATGTTATTCTTCTACTGAGGAGATTGTTACAGGAATAGAGAGTTTAGGAGAGAATTTTGCAAAAGGCATCAGTCCACCTAGGGTAGTCTCTCCTGTCAACCCTAGGTGCTAGAGTTTCCTGGCTTCTGGGGACAGTGGCGCACAAAATGACCCTTGCAGGCACAGTACATACATATGAAAAAACAAGAGGACGAGGAGTAATTAACTATTGAAAGTACGAAAAATCTTTATTATAGCAACAAGCTAAAAAACATGTTAAAATGCAGAAGATCCAGACAGAAATAACAGTCTTTGGCTATACAATACTAGTGTTAAAACGACACCACAAGATCTTAAAACATTGAAATAATCTCCAAAAAATACACTGCAAATGCTTACATAGTATGAAACACAAGGCAGACATGCAGGTGTTTATATGGAAAACGCTAGGCAAACAACCATGATGTTGCACATTATATGCAAAAAAGTAGGAGTAGTTACACGAAAGAAAGAAGTGTATGATCTAAGGTAAGATCACGTATCAATGTTCTAATGCAATAAAGCCAAAGCCCTCATCAGTAAGATACTGGGTCATGAGGAAGAAAGCCCCTATTTTCGGACATTAAGCCACATGTTTATAGCTAAATAATGATGTCTTACCCATTGGTGTGGTGAAGGTATGCCAGACAAGCGCGCCAATGCGCATTTCGCGTTAATATCTTTCTCAAGGGGTGACTTTAAACTGCTCGTACAAGGTTTAAATACCGGACTATCTGTATCAGCTGATAGTTAATGGACCAATGAAAAGCCCCATCAATGGCGCGCGCTACTGTACATGTTCTGATGAACAATAGTACGGTCAGATTCGTAATAAGTGCTAGTGTGATAAACACAAATAATAAAGCAGAATAAGCAACACAGATGTATAAAAAAGTGATGTTACAACAGTGCAAGTAAATTGCAAACAGCAGGTTCAAAAAATGGTCGCTATACGTCTAGTGATAGGTATAGGGTTCAAAATTATTATAAGAATACTAAAAGTAGAAAAAGTGAAAATTAGCAAAATATAAAAAGAAAACGGAAACTAAAAGTGAAGATATAATAATAACTAATTAAAAAGTAGTGAGGAGGATTGAGGGGGGAAATGAAGACAGGTACACAAAAGAAAATCACATGATCAAATCATCACAGAAATATATAGACCCATCATCATTATATAGGATATTCTTTTTCCTTGCATTCCAGGGGGAGGGAAAGGGTATTGGTCATCTTGTACTTCGAAGTCCAGAATTTTTTCACATCGTAAGATATCGGCATGATAGAAAAAAAGTGTATCTAGAAATATAAACTAAACACAAAACTAAAATGAATGCAGACACAGTTAAAAACTTTATCTTTAAAAGCCAAGGCCCTCATCTTACTGATGAGGGCCTTGGCTTTATTGCATTAGAACATTTATAGGTGATCTTACCTTAGATCCTACACTTCTTTCTTCCGTGTAACTACTCCTACTGTTTTTGCATATAATGTGCATCATCATGGTTGTTTGCCTAGTGTTTTCCATATAAACAACTGCATGTTTTACTAGTGTTTCATACTATATAAGCATTTGCATTGTATTTTTGGAGATTTAATAAATGTTTTAAGATCTTGTGGTGTCGTTTTAACACTAGTATTGTATAGCCACAGACAGTTATTTCTGTCCGCATCGTCTGCATTTTAACATGTTTTTTAGCTTTTTGCTATAATAAAGATTTTTCATACTTTCAATACTTAATTAAATCTCGCCCTCTTGTTTTGGCGAGGTTTTTCACTGGTTGAGGAAGCCTCGACAGGTACTTGCATCTCCATGGTAACGAATTGGCAAAGAAATTCCGGACCCCGAACTGACTTGAGCTATGACGCTTGATAAGTAGAAGGAACAGAAACTTGAGAGGTTTTCAGGGGTGCAACAGAAGCAAAGTCCAGGCGATGGAACTAACCGCTTGCAGAGGTGTGATCGGAGACCTCGCATGTCCTCTTTCATGGCTTGAACTGTCGTTTTGGGTTGACCAGCGGAATCCATGGCATGAGCAAACTGTCACTGGACCCACTGGACCACTCTATCGTAACGGAGTGGCAGCTGGCCAAACAAATATGAATAACAGTCACTTGGACGAGAGTACCTGTATAGCTGGCTTGAGCTGGATTACCAGTAGCTGGCTTGTGCTGGTTTATCGTAAACTGGTTTGTGCTGTATTATCAGAAGTTAGCTTGTGCTGGATTATCGGAAGCTGGCTTGTGCCAAATTATCGGAAGCTGGACTGTGCCGAATAATCGGAAGCTGGCTTGTTCTGGATTATCGGAAGCTAGCTTGTGCTGGATTATCAGACACGTCACGGACATGGGACACTGATACAGAAGTCATCTCGGACACTGGACTTGACACGGACACTGATACTGAAGTCGTCATGGACACTGGACTTGACACGGACACGGATACGAAATCGTCATGGACACTGGACTTGACACGGACACGGATACTGAAGTCATCTCGGATACAGTAAACTTGACATGGATACTGAGTCATCTCGGATGCTGGACATGACACGGATACTGAAGTCATCTTGGATACTGGACTCGACACGGATACTGGATATAGGAACATTTGCAGACTAACACAAGGTTAGAAAAAACATTGCTAATGCACTGAGGAAATAGGTAGAGTTTCTTATAATGTCCAGCGTGTGCTGGGATATGTTGGGAGCAATATATCTGGTGCGCATGCTGGCCCTTTAAGACAGGGAATGAGCACGCTCACCCTACCGGCACCGGCCGGAGGAAAGAGCAGAGCATGTGTAATGATGGGGGTGGGAAAACAGACAAGTGAGCCCCAATCCACCCACCACTCAGTCCCTGCCTACTTGCAACGACCCGCCCTAGGCGACGGGGTACAACTGGGGACGGTCCCTACGCTCAATAAGTGCACGACAGACAAACAGACAAGGGTACACAGAAGCTAAGGGAAATGGGGCAGTTGCCCACGGCAACACCGTGAGCAACAAGAGTAGTGAACGAGTCGAGTCAAACCAGGAGTGTACGAGGTACCAAACGCAGAGCAGGAGAGTAGTCAGTAAGCCAGGGTGAGTATGAAGCAAGGACAAATAGTTCAAGAATCTGCAGCAGGGCCAGGAAACCAAACGAGAAGAATCACAAGCAAGGAGGAACAGGAAAGGCAGGTATAAATAGACAGAGGGCGGGAGCTAGCTCCGTCTGGCCAGGCTGTGATAGGCTCTCCCACTCCTAAGCCTGCCATCCTGAGTGGTGGAAGATGGAGTCAGTCTCACAGACATAGAAGCAGGTGCAGACTGATTACCTATGGGCGTTGACACAGAAGCTGTGCCTGGCAGATCCTTTACAGTACCCCCCTTTTATGAGGGGCCACCGGACTCTTTCTAGGTGGACCTGGTTTATTGGGGAAACGAAGGTGGAACCTCCTGACCAATACCCCAGCATGAACATCCCGGGCGGGTACCCAAGTCCTCTCCTCAGGCCCGTATCCTCTCCAATGGACCAGGTACTGGAGGGAGCCTTGGACCATCTTGCTGTCCACAATCTTGGCCACCTCGAATTCTACCCCCTCAGGGGTGAGAACGGGGACAGGAGGTTTCCTCGAGGGAGCCAAGGACGGGGAGCAGCGTTTAAGGAGGGAGGCATGAAACACGTCGTGTACTCGAAAAGATGGGGGCAACTCCAGTCGGAAGGAGACAGGATTGAGGACTTCAATGACCTTGTACGGCTCTATAAACCGGGGAGAAAACTTCTTGGACGGGACTTTAAGGCGCAAGTTCTTAGACGATAGCCACACCAGATCCCCGACCATAAACAAGGGGTTAGTGGAACGTCTTCTATCTGCCTGAGTTTTTTGTATGCTCTGGGATGCCTCTAGGTTCTTCTGAACCTGGGCCCAGAATGTGCACAGTTCCCGATGAACGACCTCTACCTCGGGATTGTTGGAACTACCAGGTGAAACGGAGGAGAACCGTGGATTAAACCCAAAATTACAGAAAAAGGGGGAGACCCCTGACGAGTTACTGACCCGGTTATTAAGGGAAAATTCGGCAAGGGGAATGAAGGAGACCCAATCATATTGACAGTCAGAGATAAAATACCTTAAATATTGTTCTAGAGACTGATTAGTCCTCTCAGTTTGGCCATTAGTTTCAGGATGGAAGGCAGAAGAGAAGGACAGATCAATCTCCAACTTTTTACAGAAGGCTCTCCAAAACAAAGAAACAAATTGTACCCCTCTGTCAGAAACAATATTGACAGGGAGCCCATGGAGACGCAGGATGTGTTTGACAAACAAGGTAGCTAACGTCTTAGCATTGGGTAGTTTCTTGAGGGGCACAAAGTGACACATCTTACTGAAGCGGTCTACTACAACCCACACCACCGACTTGCCTTGAGATGGAGGCAAATCGGTGATAAAATTCATGGAGATATGGGTCCAAGGTCTCTGGGGAATGGGCAAGGAACGTAGTAAGCCCGCTGGTCGGGACCTGGGAGTCTTGGAACTAGCACAAACTTCACAGCGGCGACGTAGGCCTTAACGTCTTTAGGCAACCCAGGCCACCAATAGTTTCTGGCAATGAGGTGCTTGGTACCCAGGATGCCTGGATGACCAGATAGTGCGGAGTCATGATTTTCTCTAAGTACCCTTAGCCGGAATTGCAGGGGAACAAACAGCTTGTTCTCAGGAAGGTTCCCGGGAGCTGAACCTTGATCAGCCGCAATTTCAGAGACTAAATCAGAATCAATAGAGGAAATGATTATACCTGGAGGCAAAATACAAGCAGGATCTTCATCCGAAGGAGGGCTGGCCATGAAGCTATGCGACAGTGCATCAGCCTTAATATTTTTAGACCCAGCCCTATAGGTAACCAAAAAGTTGAATCTGGTAAAAAATAATGCCCATCGAGCTTGTCTCGGGTTTAGCCTCCGGGCAGATTCTAGGAAAACCAGATTCTTGTGGTCGGTAAGGACCGTTACCTGTTGCCTAGCCCCCTCCAGGAAGTGGCGCCACTCTTCAAATGCCCATTTAATGGCTAAGAGTTTGCGGTTGCCAATATCATAGTTACTCTCAGTGGGCGAAAACTTCCTGGAGAAGTAGGCACAGGGACGGAGATGGGTGAGGGACCTGGTACCCTGGGACAAGACAGCCCCCACTCCCACCTCGGACGCGTCAACCTCCACGATAAATGGCTGCATTTGGTTGGGCTGAACCAGCACCGGGGCCGAGATAAAGCACTTTTTAAGGATCTCAAAAGCCTGGACAGCCTCAGGAGGCCAGTGGAGGAGATCAGCACCTTTGCGAGTGAGATCCGTAAGAGGCTTAGCGATGACCGAGAAGTTAGCAATAAATCTCCTGTAATAATTAGCGAACCCCAGGAAGCACTGTAACGCCTTCAGGGAGGCAGGTTGGACCCATTCCGCCACAGCCTGGACCTTGGCGGGGTCCATGCGGAATTCATGAGGAGTGAGGATTTGACCCAAAAACGGTATCTCCTGCACCCCAAACACACATTTTTCGGTCTTCGCAAACAGTTTGTTTTCCCGAAGGACCTGGAGCACCTTCCTGACATGCTCAATGTGGGAGGACCAGTCCTTGGAAAACACAAGTATGTCATCAAGGTACACTACAAGAAATACCCCCAGGTAATCTCTTAAAATCTCATTTATGAAATTCTGGAAGACCGCGGGAGCATTACACAACCCAAAGGGCATGACGAGGTATTCGACATGACCTTCGGGCGTGTTAAACGCAGTCTTCCACTCATCCCCCTCTTTGATGCGGATAAGGTTATACGCCCCCCGTAGATCAAACTTAGAGAACCATTGGGCCCCCTGAACCTGATTAAAGAGATCAGGAATCAAAGGAAAGGGATACTGGTTCCTTACAGTGACCTTATTCAAGTTACGGTAGTCAATGCATGGCCTAAGACCACCATCCTTCTTCCCTACGAAGAAGAAGCCAGCACCTACCGGAGAAGTAGAGGGGCGAATGTAACCCTTGGCCAGGCATTCCTGGAGATACTCTCTCATGGCTTCACGCTCGGGACAAGAGAGATTAAATATCCTACCCTTAGGGAGCTTAGCTCCTGGTAACAAATCGATAGCGCAATCGTATTCTCTATGAGGAGGTAACACTTCGGAGGCCTCCTTAGAGGACAATAATCCCTGCATCACCAGTATGAGAGAAAGAGCAAAAACCACGGCGCCACATAGTGCAAATCAATAGGGTAGGCTGATGAAGGAATAAGAAAACCATGCTCACCATTTAGCCATAGGTAATACGCAGAATAGGTCCACTAGTGCTGCTGCCAGATCCGGGCCGGTTTCCAACGGTAACCGCTTGGTATATGATAAGTAGATGTAGAAAAGTAGGATCTATAACGGCGCTGCTACGTGATACAAGTCGATGGAAAACAAGGAGTCTCTTCTATATTGCAAGAATATTTATTGTAAAGGTAGCAACGCGTTTTGACGCCGAACTGGCATAATATGTATTAAAAAAGCTTGGTATATATACACACCACTGGGTTTTGATTGGCCCAGTTCAGACGGAACAGTGATGGAAAAAACAGCCAAAACATGGCGGGTCAAAGTTCATGATAAAATCAATATAAAATAACAGCATAGCAAAATTGGTAGTATACTTAAAAGTTAAAAGAAGGGACATATGATCGGGTGTCACATTAAAATTCAGAACAGACGATGTTCTAAGAAAATACATATCAGGAGCGGAGTCGCAACAGGTATGGATAGAAACATGTTCAACACATAGAAAGACATAATAACAGTGGGGGCGATAAGGATTGGTTCGCCCGTCTACTGATAGCGACATTAACCTAACAGTATTTTGTGTATTTATTGTATCGAGTGGTATATACAATGAATAAGGTTCTATTGGTAAACACGGGCCGTAGTCAAGGAGATCATCCTAAACTACGGAGCCGAGGAGGGCCAAACAGGGCGGTGGAAGGCATAATGGCACGCAAACCGCGAGGACTCGTGTGATCCGCTACTGAAGAGGAGAATGAGTGAACCAGCTGTTAAAAACATGTAAGTAGACACAGAAAAATTATCCTGATGTGTGTATAGGGAATGGTTAGTTCACATGTAGTTATATTTAAAAGATTTTTCTAGAAGTAAGCCTTAAGGTAATTTAGAGTGGGTTCAACCCTTTAGAATTTCTTACATAAAAACATAGAAGATTACTTGTTGGCAATAGTTGTTAAAGTTGATACAATGGATTTGGTTGGTAATAAGAATTGGGAATAGACCTTTTCATACGGAAAGGAGTCCTCTAGAGACGGACCTCTATGAAACATAAGATCTTGTAATGGGGGACTCTTCACAGGAGTATTGGTTATTAGATCCCGGAGTACCTGGGTATTGAGACCAGAGTCTAAAGGGGAAAGAACCGCTTACATCCATGAGTGTGAGACCGTAATATACCGTAATGTATATATGCGGTCGTTGAGAGATGTTTACTTGATAGATCTCAATAAGAACATCATATAGTTCTTTAGTGGTGTGTATGTACGTCCAGTACATCGTGTCAGTTAAAGGGACAGGAGAAAGGGAACCTTGAGGAATTGGTCAATAATAATAAGGTTAATCCAAGGCAGACTCTGCGATGTCATTCATGCCTCCTGGGTGTAGTGTGTTCATTTTAAATATCCAGAAGTTTTCTCTTTGTTTCAACGTATTGAACCTGTTGGGAACATCTGTATGGATGTGTTCAATCGGTGTGATTCTAATTTCACTGAATTGACAGTTATGTACCTGAGCAAAGTGACGGGATACGCTGTGTTTCAGCAAACCAGTGTTGACGTTAAAACAATGGTTGTTGACACGGGTTCGTAGGCATTGGGTGGTCCTACCTATATATTGCAGTTGGCATGGACATTCAATTAAATAGACGACATATGAACTGCCACAATTGAGAAATGTTTTAATTGGGAATGTTTCATTGGTGACTGATGATGTATACGTATGCTTTTTATGGTTAATAATGTTGCAACATAGGCAGCGTGGGTGACCACATTTATAGGACCCTTTCAGCTCAGAGAGGAAATTTGTATGAGGTGTTATCTGTTTCTTAATTCTGCTGGGGGCTAGGATATTTTTAAGGTTTAAAGACCGCCTAAAGGTGATACTCGGTTTGGCTGGAACCAAGTCTTTCAAGTATGGGTCATTCTTTATGATGTGCCAGTGTCTGTCTAAAATAGCTCTAATTATTTTGCTTCCCTTGTTGTAGGTGGTGATGAAATTGGTGTTGTAGTTTTTGTTAGGTTTGGGCTCCTTAGGGGGCGAGTTAAGGCAGGAATCTTGAGATAATTCTGTAGCCTTGCGTCTTGCACCTTTTATAAGATTTTGAGGAAAATGTTTATCTTTAAACCTTTTCTCAAGGACATTGCATTATTTTTGGTAATATGCATCTGTGCTACAGTTCTTTCTGATTCTCCTAAATTGTCCGAAAGGTATGTTTTTGAGCCAAGGGCGGTAGTGGGCACTTCTAAAATCGATATAACTATTCACGTCTACTAATTTAAAGTGTGTTCGGGTGACAAATTTGTTGTGATCGCTATCATAGCCAATTGTAAGGTCTAGAAAGTCTATGGAGATGGGAGAAAAAGTATGTGTGAATGTTAAATCGTAATTATTACTATTTAAAGTCTCAATGAACTGAGAGGCATCTTCCTTATTGCCTCTCCATACCAGAAATAAGTAGTCGATATAGCGTTTGTATAACAGTATATTGTTTTTAAATGGGTGTATGCCATGAATGTATGTTTTTTCAAAGGCTCCCATATAGAGGTTTGCATATGCTGGTGCAAACCTGGTGCCCATCGCGCATCCTTTGATCTGATTATGGAAATTGTTATTGAAGCTAAAAGTATTATCGTGAAGGATGAATTTGATACAATTAATTAGAAAGTGGACATGTGGTTCGGGAATTAGAGTGTTCGATGACAGAAATGAATGAGCTATTTCTATGCCTTTATTGTGAGGAATGTTGCTGTATAGGGCGGTTACGTCCGCTGTCATAAAACAGATTTGGGATGTGGAAGGGTCAATATTCAGGTTGTTCAAGTCTCTGATTAGTTGTGTGGAATCTTTTAGATATGATGGTAGGGTAAGTACAAGGGGTTGGAGGTGAAGGTCAACGAAATGAGACAGGTTACTGGTAAGTGAGCCTATCGCAGAGATGATCGGACGTCCAGGGGGATCTGTGAGTGATTTGTGTATTTTTGGTAAGTGGTATATGAAGGGCATGTTTGGAAATGGAACAGACAGAAAACGTTTTTCTTTTTTGGTAAGTAATCCTTCCACGGCGGCCAGTTCAATAAGGTTCTGATATTTGAGTATATAGGTTGGGAGTGGGTTGGTGGTAAGTTTTTGATAAAAGGAGGTGTCACTCAGAATTCTCATAGTTTCACCCAGGTATTTGGTTCTATCCTGGATGACTATGCCCCCTCCCTTGTCTGCCGGGCGGATGACAATATCTACGTTTTTCTGAAGGGTTTTCAAAGCTCTTCTTTCATGTAAGGTTAGGTTATCTGGGTAGTGCGATGGTGTGCCAATTGACCTAAATTCGTTGTTTACCAAGGTGGAAAAGGTTTCCAACATGGGGCCTTGGTGATAAGTTGGATAAAACATGGATTTGGGGTGGACCTCTACCGGGATGACATTAGGGGAAGGACTGTTCGTAGGTAGTTCTTTGTTGGGTCCTGAACTGGTAGTGTATTTAGCCATGGAAAAATGTCTAGTGGGGGTAAGTTTCCTTATAAACCTATTAAGGTCCATGAACAGTTCGAAGTTGTCAATTGATGCTGTTGGGCAAAAGGAAAGACCTCTATTTAGTAGGCTATTTTCGTGGGTATTTAGAACGTATGATGATAGGTTAAACAATTTTATTGGTGGACCAGGTTCCTCTTTTTGCTGAGGGATGGGTGTTGATTTTCTACGGTTTTTTCCTCCTCTCCGTCCTCTAGGTCTATAGCCAATTTTCTTTTCGTAGAGATCTTTTGTATCTTTGGAAAGAAGTTGGTGATCGTTTGGGCTTTCGGGCTCATGATAAACAGGATCAAGATGTCTTGACTCATAATCGTGGGGGTTAACGGGGGCCTGACTAACTGTGAAGGAAGTCCTAAAAAACATGTTGCCGCATAGGTATAATCTAGCGCAGAGGTGGCTAAATCCGTGTTGGGATTGGTGGTAGTGTACCCTTGAGGTGGATTAAAGTCC
Source organism: Rhinoderma darwinii (assembly GCF_050947455.1). Classification (NCBI taxonomy): domain Eukaryota; kingdom Metazoa; phylum Chordata; class Amphibia; order Anura; family Rhinodermatidae; genus Rhinoderma; species Rhinoderma darwinii. Next base: position 44,708,335 of record NC_134698.1, on the reverse strand, counting down.
TCTAATGGGTTAAGAAACAAAATGTCAGATGAAATTAAGTTAGGGGAGAACTGTAGCACAGATGCATATTACCAAAAATAATGCAATGTCCTTGAGAAAAGGTTTAAAGATAAACATTTTCCTCAAAATCTTATAAAAGGTGCAAGACGCAAGGCTACAGAATTATCTCAAGATTCCTGCCTTAACCCGCCCCCTAAGGAGCCCAAACCTAACAAGAACTACAACACCAATTTCATCACCACCTACAACAAGGGAAGCAAAATAATTAGAGCTATTTTAGACAGACACTGGCACATCATAAAGAATGACCCATACTTGAAAGACTTGGTTCCAGCCAAACCGAGTATCACCTTTAGGCGGTCTTTAACCCTTAAAAATATCCTAGCCCCCAGCAGAATTAAGAAACAGATAACACCTCATACAAATTTCCTCTCTGAGCTGAAAGGGTCCTATAAATGTGGTCACCCACGCTGCCTATGTTGCAACATTATTAACCATAAAAAGCATACGTATACATCATCAGTCACCAATGAAACATTCCCAATTAAAACATTTCTCAATTGTGGCAGTTCATATGTCGTCTATTTAATTGAATGTCCATGCCAACTGCAATATATAGGTAGGACCACCCAATGCCTACGAACCCGTGTCAACAACCATCGTTTTAACGTCAACACTGGTTTGCTGAAACACAGCGTATCCCGTCACTTTGCTCAGGTACATAACTGTCAATTCAGTGAAATTAGAATCACACCGATTGAACACATCCATACAGATGTTCCCAACAGGTTCAATACGTTGAAACAAAGAGAAAACTTCTGGATATTTAAAATGAACACACTACACCCAGGAGGCATGAATGACATCGCAGAGTCTGCCTTGGATTAACCTTATTATTATTGACCAATTCCTCAAAGTTCCCTTTCTCCTGTCCCTTTAACTGACACGATGTACTGGACGTACATACAAACCACTAAAGACCTATATGATGTTCTTATTGAGATCTATCAAGTAAACATCTCTCAACGACCGCATATATACATTACGGTATATTACGGTCTAACACTCATGGATGTAAGCGGTTCTTTCCCCTTTAGACTCTGGTCTCAATACCCAGGTACTCCGGGATCTAATAACCAATACTCCTGTGAAGAGTCCCCCATTACAAGATCTTATGTTTTCATAGAGATCCGTCTCTAGAGGACTCCTTTCCGTATGAAAAGGTATTTTCCCAATTCTTATTACCAACCAAATCCATTGTATCAACTTTAACAACTATTGCCAACAAGTAATCTTCTATGTTTTTATGTAAGAAATTCTAAAGGGTTGAACCCACTCTAAATTACCTTAATGCTTACTTCTAGAAAAATCTTTTAAATATAACTACATGTGAACTAACCATTCCCTATACACACATCAGGATAATTTTTCTGTGTCTACTTACATGTTTTTAACAGCTGGTTCACTCATTCTCCTCTTCAGTAGCGGATCACACGAGTCCTCGCGGTTTGCGTGCCATTATGCGTTCCACCGCCCTGTTTGGCCCTCCTCGGCCTCCGTAGTTTAGGATGATCTCCTTGACTACGGCCCGTGTTTACCAATAGAACCTTATTCATTGTATATACCACTCGATACAATAAATACACAAAATACTGTTAGGTTAATGTCGCTATCAGTAGACGGGCGAACCAATCCTTATCGCCCCCACTGTTATTATGTCTTTCTATGTGTTGAACATGTTTCCATCCATACCTGTTGCGACTCCGCTCCTGATATGTATTTTCTTAGAACATCGTCTGTTCTGAATTTTAATGTGACACCCGATCATATGTCCCTTCTTTTAACTTTTAAGTATACTATCAACTTTGCTATGCTGTTATTTTATATTGATTTTATCATGAACTTTGACCCACCATGTTTTGGCGGTTTTTTCCATCACTGTTCCGTCTGAACTGGGCCAATCAAAACCCAGTGGTGTGTATATATACCAAGCTTTTTTAATACATATTATGCCTGATGAAGACGCCAGTTCGGCGTCGAAACGCGTTGCTACCTTTACAATAAATATTCTTGCAATATAGAAGAGACTCCTTGTTTTCCATCGACTTGTACCACGTAGCAGCGCCGTTATAGATCCTACTTTTCTACATCTACTTATCACATGCATCACCAGTACAGAGCACTGCTCCAAATGCATGGAGCCAACAAGGAGTTCAAAAACAGGGGTATGCTGTGTAAAATAACCATTAGCAAGAGGAGTGGAGTCAATACCAACTACCGGGACAGGTTTAGGCAAATCAATCAAAGGCATAGCTAGAGACATAGCAAATTCCACAGACATGATATTAGCAGAAGACCCTGAATCCACGAAGGCACTGCCGGTAGCAGACCTACCACCAAAAGAGACTTGAAAGGGAAGCAAGATTTTATTACGTTTCATATTTACGGGAAATACCTGTGCGCCCAAATGACCTCCCCGATGATCACTTAGGCGCGGAAGTTTTCCGGCTGTTTATTCCTACGCCTAGGACAGTTGTTCACTTGATGCTTGTCATCACCCCAATAGAAGCAGAGACCATTCTTCCTGCGGAACTCTCTACGTTGTTGGGGGGACACGGAGGCCCCGAGTTGCATAGGTACCTCCGAGTCTTCCGTGGAAGAACGAAGCAACGGAATCTCGGGAGGCATCATGGGGGAGTCAGAGGACAAAACACAAAAACGTTCAAGTTGTCGTTACCTGAGACGTCGGTCAAGTCATACCGCTAAAGCCATAACCTGGTCTAGGGAGTCAGAAGAGGGATAGCTAACTAGCAGGTCTTTCAGGGCGTTCGACATACCCAACCTAAACTGGCACCTTAAGGCAGGGTCATTCCACCGAGAAGCTACGCACCACTTCCTAAAGTCAGAACAATACTCCTCAACAGGTCTCTTACCCTGACGTAAGGTCACCAGCTGACTCTCGGCAAAGGCAGTCTTGTCAGTCTCGTCATAAATGAGTCCGAGAGCAGAAAAGAAAAGATCAACGGAGGAAAGTTCAGGGGCGTCAGGAGCCAAGGAGAAGGCCCATTCTTGGGGCCCTTCCTGGAGCCGGGACATAATTATACCCACCCGCTGGCTCTCAGAACCTGAGGAGTGGGGCTTTAAGCGAAAATAGAGCCTACAACTCTCCCGAAAGGAGAGAAAAGTCTTGCGGTCCCCTGAGAACCGGTCAGGCAACTTGAGGTGGGGTTCAAGAGGTGAGGTGAGGGGCACTACCATGGTAGCATCAGGCTGGTTGACCCTCTGAGCCAGGGCCTGGACCTGTATGGAGAGACCCTGCATTTGCTGAGCCAGGGTCTCAAGGGGGTCCATAGTAGTGTCAGGGACCAGGGTAGACTAGGTATATGGGCTTGTGATTATGTAATGATGGGGGTGGGGAAACAGACAAGTGAGCCCCAATCCACACGCCACTCGTTCCCTGCCTACTTGCAACGACCCGCCCTAGGTGACGGGGTACAACTGGGCGACGGTCCCTACGCTCAATAAGTGCACGACAGACAAACAGACATGGGTACACAGAAGCTAAGGGAAATGGGGCAGTTGCCCACGGCAATACCGTGAGCAACAAGAGTAGTGAACGAGCCGAGTCAAACCAGGAGTGTACGAGGTACCAAACGCAGAGCAGGAGAGTAGTGAACAAACCGAGTCAAACCAGGAGTGTACGAGATACCAAACGCAGAGCAGGAGAGTAGTTAGTAAGTCAGGGTGAGTATGAAGCAGGGACAAATAGTTCAAGAAGCTGCAGCAGGGCCAGGAAACCAAACGAGAAGAATCACAAGCAAGGAGGAACAGGAAAGGCAGGTATAAATAGACAGAGGGCAGGAGCTAGCTCCGTCTGGCCAGGCTGTGATAGGCTCTCCCACTCCTAAGCCTGCCATCCTGAGTGGTGGAAGATGGAGTCAGTCTCACAGACATAGAAGCAGGTGCAGACTGATTACCTATGGGCGTTGACACAGAAGCTGTGCCTGGCAGATCTTTTACAGCATGCTAGCGTTTCTGGGGAAGGAGACGCAGGCGAAGATCCAGAGTCCTGCGGTCTCGGCTACCGGTAAGAGGGGAATGCTGGCGGTCAGCGACCTATAGACCCTAATTTATACATTAGGCGTCTATGAGGGACAGTGTCAAAAGCCTTTGCAAAGCCCAAATACACTATATCCACAGCGTCCCCCCTGTGCATGCTTCTACTTACTGCTTCATAAAAACAAATCAGGTTGGTTTGACAACTTCTGTTCTTAGTAAATCCGTGTTGGCTATTACTTATAATACTATTTTTGTCCCATACTTCTGTACATAGTCCCTTAAGAGCTCCTAAAACATTTTTCCCACAATGGATGTTAAGTTTACTGGTCTATATTTACCCGGGGCAGACCTAGAGCCTTTTTTAAAAATATGACAATAACAAAACAAAACAGATCAATGGACAAAACAAGCACACTCTAGGTAAGACAAATTAGTATCAAAGTGACTACAAAAATTATTTATTAATTAAAAGGTAAAGTAAATTCCGTTTACTTCAACAAGCTAAACACTCTATGACATTCAATACAGTTGGTTAAAAACCATAAGAGATCAGCTGAAGAGATGGATATATCACAATAGATACTGCTAAATCCAAAATGCCAAAATTTGCAGACTTATATATGTGAATAATTTGCATAGTATTAAGTAATGCTGTAAGAAAGGTTTGAATACAATATGTACAATAATATATGCACATGGATCCAAATGTACTTCTCTATTTCCAGACATGATCAAGGGGCCCCATTGATAGGAATGTTAAACAGATTTTTAGTTCGGCCGAACAGTCGTCCATCAGTGATGGTACAAGGAGCTTATTAGTGTGTGCCGGAATGGAAAGGCAAAGTGATCCCTTGAAAAGCAGCTAACGTTATTCAAAATTGAATTTATTGTGGGAGAGAGATGTCCTTAAAGAGGCTCTGTCACCAGATTTACAACCCCTATCTGCTATTGCAGCAGATCGGCGCTGCAATGTAGATTACAGTAACGTTTTTATTTTAAAAAAACGAGCATTTTTGGCCAAGTTATGACCATTTTTGTAGTTATGCAAATGAGGCTTGCAAAAGTCCAAGTGGGTGTGTTTAAAAGTAAAAGTCCAAGTGGGCGTGTATTATGTGCGTACATCGGTGCGTTTTTAATACTTTTACTAGCTGGGCGCTCTGATGAGAAGTATCATCCACTTCTCTTCAGAACGCCCAGCTTCTGGCAGTGCAGACACAGCCGTGTTCTCGAGAGATCACGCTGTGACGTCACTCACAGGTCCTGCATCGTGTCAGACGAGCGTGGACACCGGCACCAGAGGCTTCAGTTGATTCTGCAGCAGCATCGGCGTTAGCAGGTAAGTCGACGTAGCTACTTACCTGCAAACGCTGATGCTGCTGCAGAATCAACTGTAGCCTCTGGTGCCGGTGTCCTCGCTCGTCTGACACGATGCAGGACCTGTGAGTGACGTCACAGCGTGATCTCTCGAGAACACGCTGTGTCTGCACTGCCAGAAGCTGGGCGTTCTGAAGAGAAGTGGATGATACTTCTCATCAGAGCGCCCAGCTAGTAAAAGTATTAAAAACGCCCCGATGTACGCACATAATACACGCCCACTTGGACTTTTACTTTTAAACACACCCACTTGGACTTTTGCAAGCCTCATTTGCATAACTACAAAAATGGTCATAACTTGGCCAAAAATGCTCGTTTTTTAAAAATAAAAACGTTACTGTAATCTACATTGCAGCGCCAATCTGCTGCAATAGCAGATAGGGCTTGCAAAATCTGGTGACAGAGCCTCTTTAACTCCCCAAACAAAAAAGGCATGATCCAGTTCAAGCCACGTGGCTAAGTGCACATCCACCCATATCTCAAAGATTGAGGTGCAAGATAAGTCCCAGTTACGTCCTTCAGAACGGGATCAATAGGAGAGGTAAGTTATTGGCACTCCTCACCCGACAGCACGATGCAGCACAAACCTCGTGGCTTGATCTATGTCCACCCATACATCGCGTCTTTAGGTGCAGTACAGGACCGGGCTACCATGACCCAGCATGAAATCAGCTCCAGAGCAGGTACACAGCGTGTGACGTCAAACACGCACGTCTAAGATAAAAGTTTGATTGGCTAACGCGTTTCATCCCCTCCGGGACTTCCTCAGTGCCGTCATAGCCATCCCGGTATCCACACCTTATATAGTGTCCACTTTGAGTAGGTAATACTACTCCATATGTAGATCAAAACAAAAGGCATTTTCAAAGAAACATTGTATAAACTAACCTATCATGCAAATACATGTATCTATATATCCCACAAAATCACGTTAAGTTAATACTTATAAATGGGAGAGTTTAATAAATGTACATATGTATTTATCGCATAAAAATTTTTTTGTATGTAAGTTAATGAGAACTGAAATAAAGAAAATAACCCTTTGACAATTATAGGTTATTTTTAAAGTCAAGGATATAGTCGTATTCCTGACTATTACAGGACCTCTTCATACTTGAAGATCTTACATAATAGAGTCTTCTATTCACAAGATCAAATACAAAACAGAATTGTTACACATATAGTGGAGACTCTATTTCTGCTTGTGTATAGATGCTCCAAAACAAACCAGGGGGCAAAAAAGAAAAAGAATATACATATTAAATAAATATAAGGAATAATAAAAATGTAAATAAAATAAAAATCAAAATATAAAATATAAAAAATAATAAGAATAAAATAAACAAAAAATGGCACATAGCTAATTGATGTAACTTATGTGCAACTTCTCTCAATGCCCCACAGTAGGGGATCCACCGCTAAAGCTACCTTTAGGCAGCGCCTGGCCAACACAGATGGGATGGAAGGGGGCAGTGGACAGCCAAACGCCCCCCGAGGCGATACGGAGCCAGTCAAGGAAAATCAAAATTGCCGTCCCAGATCGGGTCCCCATCAACCTGAGGGGGGGGGGGGATGCAAACAACAGCCCACAACAAAAACAAATGGAAGACCAACCGCATACCCAAAGCAGCCAACGGAAGGGTCACCACCTTAGGGGAAGCAATCACCGATATGACTCCCAAAATGGAACTATCCGTAAGATATTAATGTCACCATCGTGACCAGAAGATGTCATATTTCTCAATCAAAGATATCAAAAAACTAAAAGAACAGGATAGACCCAATTGTCCAAATTAATTAAACTAAATTCATTATAGTTGGGGCTTTTATCCAGTGATGAGCCCAAATACTGATATTGATATTCAGAGTAGGATTAAATCCAAACAGGTGAAAAAAACTGTTCGGTCAGTATTAATCAGATAAGGAGGACAAGAAATAAAGTAAAATAAAAAGAGAAACAGGGAATGGTTTAGACACCGGTACACAATCATCAAACCTAAATTAACCCTGCAGATGATAGAATAAGAATAATGTCAGAGAAACATATTAAATTTAATTTCATTATTAAGGCGACCTGGAGCCAATGTGCCCAGTGTGTACTGTATATCCACACAGTCTCCTTTTGCAAAAGTACTTTATTTCTGTCTCCCTCTCTCCTATCATCAGGTAATAGATAGATACCCATATATTTTAAGCCAGAAGGGGATTGGCGATGATGAATTTTAAAGTGAACTGCCAGCGGATTCTTAATTTCACCTTTTATTATATCTGATACATGTTCACTAATACGCATCTGGAGTTCGCGTATGGTTTTCCCTATATACATTTTATTCAGGGACAGATGATGCAGTATACCACCATACAAGAATGGCAGTTAATAAAAGTTTGTACTCGAAACTCCTTCTCCCCTTTAGCATCACTGAATTTGTCTGTTTTGAGGGCATATTTACAATAAGAACAATTTAGACACCTAAATATGTCTTTTGGTAAATTTTTAAGCCAGGCTTGATTGTCCTTCGTTTTTCTCCTAAATTCAGAACCAACCAAGATATCTTTGAGGGTTGGAGCTCTTCTTGAGACCATACTCGGTGATGAACCAACTAAGGTCTCAATTTTAGGATTCAGTGTCAGATGTGACCAATTCTTGAGCATGAGGTTACGTAAAATCTCCCAGTGGGACCCATACCTAGATATAAAACGGACCCTGTCATCTTTAGGTACTCTTTTTTTCCTTTCAAGAAATTCACTTCTATCCATTCTCAGAGATCGGTTATATCCACGTTTTATTATCTTTTGCGAATAGCCTCTGGATTGAAATCTCTCAGACAACTCCATGGCTTCAGTTTTAAACTTTTCAAAATTTGAACAGTTCCTTCTAATTCTGATAAGCTCACCCACCGGGATTCCCCTTATCTGTTGGGGGGGGGGGGGGGTGACTGCTTGCATACAACAAGGTGTTACCTGCAGTTGGTTTACGATAGGTGGATGTCATCAGCCCATTGTTCTCTTTTTTAAAATAGGCACCAAATTTTCCCTGAGCCAGTCGCTTGGCACTATACCAGTCACTAGAGAATCTCTGAATATTATGAACAGGGTGACAGAAATAACTCAACTAAGTCCTTTACGAACCCTTGGGTATAACCCATCTGGTCTCGAAGCCTTGTTCACATTTATTTTATTTTACTTAGTATGGACCAAAAGTACAATTCTCACCCATCTACTGATGTTACTGAATTCAGAAATACACCGATCGCAAAGTGCCAAAGGACTGTATGAACTGGACTTTGGCAAAAGCTTGGGAACATGACCCCCCTGGAGCCAGAGTCTCTTTAACCATAGTGCAATGGGTGCATCTGCACCAGTCCCCCCGGAGGTGGCATCACTTTATATTATATTAACTAGAGCTATGATTATACAGAAACTATGCAGCCCCAAACAATTAGGGTCAGTTCACATGTTGCGTAAATACTGCAGATTTATTGCAACGGAATTTGTTGCGGAAAATCTGCAGCAAATACAAGAGCTGCAATATTTGAGATAAAACTAATCTCATCCACACGCTGCGTAAATACTGAGCGGAAAAAACGCTCAGAAATTGACCTGTGGTGCCGAGTTTTATTCCGCAGCATGTCAATTGTATTTGCATAAACACTGCTTATTTGTTGCTGAATTCAATGGGGAGGTAAAACCCGCAACAAATAGCAGTTGCGTTTTTTTTTTGCGGGGGATTCGCAGCGATAAAAAATCTTATACAATCCCAGGAGTCTGTGTTTCTTCCTCCAGGCCGGCCTCCTGGCAAGACAGTTCATCCCATGTGACCGCTACAGCCAATCACGGCCGGCCTGCTGGCAGTTCTGCAGTTTCCGCAGCGGACATTCCGGGCGAAAAACTGCACCACAATTTTCACCCGGAATTCCCTGTGGCGCGCAGGGCGGACGGATACACTGCATGCTTTTACGCACCGTATCCTCCCCGTGTGAACTCAGCCTTAAAGGCGCTGTCCAGGCAAAAGATTTGTTTTGCCTAGACTGATACTTTTCCCTATCTTTGATTGGCTCTGTAGAATTAATCCACAGGTCGGTCTTATATTGCATGTCTACAGTCCCAGTAGTGCTCTGTATCATAACAATTTTTTTTTTAACTCATTCTTCCAAATGTGTTATTTTGGCTGCAGGGGGGTTTTGACATGTTAACATGCCAATCAGATCCACATTTTGTAAGGGGGGGGGGGGTGAATATTGTATACCTCTTACGTCAAAGACTGTGGGTATACCATTTCAATGAAAATGTGTACTGGCATTTTATTGTGACTGTTTTGTATATTTGACATGTATGTGTAGTGTGTTCTGTGTCCCTCACTACTGTGCACTTTGTTGTCCGAGGTTTTGTGGACTGGCAGTTTGTGATATGTGGCAGCGCCACTTTTTCCTTTCACAATAGATGGGCAGCAGGAATGCTATTTTCTTGGTGCCAGCTTGTAGTAATAGGTGCCAGCATCAGCACTGCCAAGGAAGAGCCGACGCTGATGTAGGTGTGTGCATTGTGGCGCTGAAGCACCGTGCCACACCACAATGCTGGTAGGTGAAGACAGAGGGCAGTGTTCTTAAAGGGATCCTGTCATCAACATCTTACCTGTTAAACTCGCCTGACCCCTCAATGGCCGCAGCTGTCCAGAGTTCATTCCTGTTCTCTTCTTTCCTGAAGTCCTCCTCTGTCAGTAAATATTGTCGTTTAAACTTTTCCCGCCTTTTATGGTAATTATTTTTCCCTCTGGGATGCAGCTTCTTAACCACGCCCACTGCCACCACCTGTCCAGCCCTGACTGGCTAAAGAGCTGACAATCAAAAAGAAGGAGGTGGAGTCCACTCTGAGATACTGGAGGAATGAAAACCTGACTCTTTTCAGATGAAGATTTGACTCTTTTCTGCTCATTTGCATACGGCGTGGGACCACTGAAAAACGGAATACTAAAGTTACAGAGCTTACTTAGAACATATTTATAGCTTAAATGACAATGATTTTTCACCCACTTTCACCAGGTATTGCTGGCTTTATAGCTAAAATGCTGGTGATAGGATCCCTTTAAGGGCAGTGTTTGATGGATGTGTGCAGTGAAACCACATTACGTGCCTGAGGAACAACTCGTTGACATGCAAATAAAGTAGGCTGGGGCTTGAACATCGAGAAGTGTATTGTAGGCTGGAAGTTGTAGCAAGTGACAGTTCGTCTGAGTAAAAGCTGCTCAGTGCTTCTGCTGAAGTTGTTGCAGAGTTTCAAAGGTCTTCAAGTGTAAGAGCAGAAGTACCCAGCTGGGCCAGACTGAGGTCACAGAAGATCAGTCGGTGAGCTAAATGTCAGCTGTCGTCTGTTAGACTGTGGAGGTCTTCCACCCTGGGAGGAGCAGCAGCAGATTTAGAGTGGGTTGTGTGAGACCCCAACCCAAAGGGAACTAACAGTAAGTGAATAGTAAATATCTAGAGAGTGGCTGCCGTGTGGTCTGTGAAGTGACTTGTGTGTTTCAGTCATGTAAGGTTAGAAGAAATTTAGAGAAAGAGTTCTACGGGCTCTTGGAGGATAAGCTGAGCAATTAGAGAGAGTATCCCTCCTCCCGTGCAAAATTAAAGGGTTGCATGATATACTGCAAGTCAACCTGTGTCACGTTAGAGTTGGTCTATTTGAAGAGAATATTTTTCTGCGAGAAGTTAGAGTTGAACTGTGTCAAATACTGTTATGAGTGTACTTCTGGATTGCTGCAGTTCCAGCTAAAAGGTGAAAGGGTCTTGAGAGGCGATACCCATTGTTTACAAGGACTGAGACTATGTTCATGAAGAGAGTCAAGAGGCAGGCTCATACGCAACTGTAAGTGGTTGGAAGTAAGTTTCATGAAAGGTAGTGACCTAGTGGGTTCAACCCCTTAAAGAGTCTCTGTCACCACATTATAAGTGGCCTATATTGTACATGATGTGATCGGCGCTGTAATGTAGATTAAAGCAGTATTTTTTATTTAGACAAACGATCATTTTTTACGGTTATGACCTATATTAGCTTTATGCTAATGAGTTTCTCAATGGACAACTGGGCGTGTTTTATTATATGACCAAGTGGGCGTTGTACATAGCCACTATCGTGTAGCGGGCCGACGATGGTAGTTTAACCCAGGGGTGGGATTCAAATTTTTAACAACAGGTTCCCTGTTTTTCAGATGAAGACATACGTGCTGCGGGGGGCGGTCACGGTGTTTTGCGGTGTATCGCGCTATTGAAAATGATTCTAATAATAAAATAAAACAATTACAATATTCCAAATACCCCCTACATTAAAGTGGACACTAAATACAGAAATTCCCTGTCCAGAATGCTTTAGTGTGGATTGCCACACTATGTATATAATTACATAAGCGTACAGACCTACCCACACATTATACTAAACTCACCCATTACGTATAGGCCTATATGCACACATTCAATATCCTAAGCGTGCTCAGCCCATTTAGTTAGGCTGTGCATATGAGAAGGGTGGAGAACAGTGTGGTGTGCACAGTAAGCCGCGACAACTCTTCTGGCTAATGCACAGATTCAGTGCCAGGAGCAAGCTTGGTACATATATACAGCACCAGAACCAAGCTCAGTACATAAATACAGCACCAGAGAAAAGCTCAGTACATAAATACAGCACCAGAACCAAGCTCAGTACATTAATACAGCGCCAGAACCAAGATTAGTACATATATACAGCACCAGAACAAAGCTCAGTATATATAAACAGCATCAGAACCAAGCTCAGTACATATAAACAGCATCAGAACCAAGCTCAGTACATATGTACAACACCAGAACCAAGCTCAGTACATAAATACAGCACCAGAACCAAGCTCAGTACATAAATAAAGCACCAGAACCAAGCTTAGTACCTAAATACAACACCAGAACAAAGTTCAGTACATATATACAGCAACAGAACCAAGTAAGGAACTTATATACAGCACCAGAACAAAGCTCAGTACATATATACAGCACCAGAACGAAGCTCAGTACATAAATACAGCACCAAAACCAAGATTAGTACAGTACATATATACAACACCAAAACCAAGCTTAGTACCTAAATACAACACCAGAACCAAGTTCAGTACATATATACAGCAACAGAACCAAGTAAGGAACTTATATACAGCACCAAAACCTAGCTTAGTGCCTAAATACAACACCAGAACCAAGTTCAGTATATATATATATATATATATATATATATATATACACAGCAACAGAACCAAGTAAGGAACTTATATACAGCACCAGAACCAAGCTCAGTACATATATACAACACCTGAACCAAGCTCAGTACATAAATACAACACCAGAACAAAGCTCAGTACATATATACAACACCAGAACAAAGCTCAGTATATATACTAGTCCTTCTCAATGAATTAGAATATCATCAAAAGTTAATTGATTTCAGTAATTCAATTCAAAAAGTCTCTCATATATTCTATATATTCATTACACACAGAGTGATCTATTTCCAGCATTTTTTTCTTGTAATGTTGATGATTATGGTAACAGTTAATGAAAACCCAAAATTTAAATCACTCAGAAAATTAGAATATTATATAAGCCCAATTTTAAAAAATGATTTTTAATACCGAAATGTTGTCCTACTAAAAAGTATGTACAGTATATGCCCTCAATACTTGGTCGGAGCACCTTTTGCATGAATTACTGCAGCAATGCGGCGTGGCATGGAGGCGATCAGCCTGTGGCACTGCTGAGGTGTTATGGAATCCCAGGTTGCTTTGATAGTGGCCTTCAGCTCGTCTGCATTGTTGGGTTTGGTGTCTCATCTGCCTCCTGACAATACCCTATAGATTCTCTATGGGGTTTAGGTCAGACGAGTTTGCTGGCCAATCAAGCGCAGTGATACTGTGGATATTAAACCACGTACTGGTACTTTTGACAGTGTGGGCAGGTGCCAAGTCCTGCTGGAAAATAAAATCAGCCTATCCATAAAGCTTGTCAGCAGAGGGAAGCATGAAGTGTCCTGCTAGACGCTGCACGACTCTGGAATTGATATAACACAGTGGACCAACACCAGCAGATGACATGGCTCTCCAAACCATCACTGACTGGGAACTTCACACTGGACCGCAAACAACTTGGATTGATGCCTCTCCACTCTTCCTCCAGACTCTGGGACCGAGATTTCCAAATGAAATGCAAAATTTACTTTGTGAAGTTTCCACAGCCAGTGATGAAGCAAACTGGACTTCCATAACACCTCAGCAGTGCCACAGGCTGATCGCCTCCATGCCATGCTGCATTGATAACACCTCAGCAGTGCCACAGGCTGATCGCCTCCATGCCACGCCGCATTGATAACACCTCAGCAGTGCCACAGGCTGATCACCTCCATGCCACGCCGCATTGATAATACCTCAGCAGTGCCACAGGCTGATCGCCTCCATGCCACGCCGCATTGATAACACCTCAGCAGTGCCACAGGCTGATCACCTCCATGCCACGCCACCTTGATGCAGTAATTCATGCAGAGTCGGAGCCCCAACCAAGCATTGAGGGCAGATACTGCACATCATTTTCAGTAGGACGACATTTCAGTATCAAAAATAATTTTTGGGCTTATATAATATTATAATTTTCTGAGACACTAAATTTTGGGTTTTCATTAACTGTTCCCATAATCATCAACATTAAAATAATAAAATGCTGCTCTGTGTGTAATGAATCTATAGAATATATGAGAGACACTTTTTGAATAAAATCACTGAAGTAAATTAACTTTTTGATATTCAAATTCATTGAGGGGCTAGTATACAGCACCAGAACCAAGCTCAGTATGTATATATATATATATATATATATATATATATATATATACATACACATGTGTGTGTTTTAAGCTTGGTTGTTCTGATATATAGGTTCTGGGGCTGTATTTCGGTTCTGGTGGGTATATATGTGTGAGCTTTGTTCTGGTGCAGTATATATGCACTGAGCTTTGCTCTGATGCTGTATTTAAGTACTGAGCTTTGTTCTGGTGCTGTATTTATGTACTGAACTTGGTTCTGGAGTTGTATATGAGCTTGGTTCTGATGTTGTATATATGTACTGAGCTTTGCTCTGATGTTGTATATATGTACTGATCTTGGTTCTGGTGCTGTATTTATGTACTGAGCTTTGTTGTGTTGCTGTATTTATATGCGGAGCTTGGCTCTGGAGTTTTATATATATTTGGAGCTTCTCTTTGGTGCTGTATATATGTATTGAGCTTGGTTGTTATGATGAATATAACTCCAGAACAAAGCTCAGTATATATATATATATATATATATATATATATATATATATATATATATATATATATACATATACACAGCACCAGAACAAAGTTCAGTACATATATACAGCACCAGTACAAATACAGCTCAGTACAGAGATAATTAGCAAATTTAGTTTAATCTCTGCCATATAAGTTTGTACGGAATAAAACTACAGCTCCCAGTATAACCAGAATGATGGTAAGGATATACTGGCAGTTGCGGTTTCACAAAAAAGAACGATACACACATCATCTCGCTGCAGATCATACAGTGACTACAGTACTGAGCAGTCACAGGGATAATAAACATTTACATTTAGTGACTCACCGATGACAACTTCTCAGATTCGTTCTTTTTCTCTTTACTTTTCCATCTGGTCCAGAGCTCTATGATGCCTCCTGGCCATGATCCATTTCTGCGGAAATGGGTAAATTTGCTCAATCAGATGTCTTCAGAAGCTCACTTTTTCAACATTTCTGCAACTATAAACGAAGAGCAAATTCTTATGGTGCCACACTCTATGCCACTAAATAATATAGTATCATACACTGTGTCCCCGAATATAATAGTGCTACACACTGTGCCCCTGAATATTATAGTACCATGCACTGTACCCCTGATTATAATTGTACCGTACATTGTACCCCTGATTATAATAGTACCATACACTGTGCCCATGAATAAAATTGTGTCAAACACTGTAAAGTAATGCACCACACACAGTGCCCCCTGTAGATAGTGCCCCTCATAGAGCCCCCTGTAGATAGTGCCCCTAATAGAGCCCACTGTAGATAGTGCTTGTCATGGACACAGGGTATGTGGACCCACTAGGCCGCTCCGCCGTAGCGGGGAGGCAGCTGACCAGGTCACAGTCTATGCGAAAGTCAATGGCAGACAGTAATGCTTATGTACCTGAAATAGTCCAGACGCTGGCTGTGGCTACAGCAAGGATGGAGGCTGGTGCGGCAGGTGGCACCAGACGTGGCGGGCAGTATGCGATGAAGCAGACGACACTGGACGTGGCAGACGACACTGGACGTGTCAGAAGACAATGGACGTGGCAGAAGACACTGGACGTGGCAGAAGACACGACTCCAACGCTGGTAGGCACAGGAACTGGAACAATACGGATTACAGGAACGGGTAACAGCTGGAACGGGAAACACTAAGGGACCATTTGCGAGACAGACTGGGATAGACTAACAACGCTCAGGCAAGGATTAGAAGGTCTGGGGCCTTCTTATAGACCAGGAAATCGTGGTGGTTGATGATGATGACGACTTCCTATTTGCACGCGCTGGCCCTTTAAGGCCGGGCGCGAGCGTGCGCGCGCACCCTACGGGACACAGCCGAATAGAGCGGAAGTGAGCGCTGGCGTCTCCTAGGAGGGAGATGGGGACCAGCGCTCACGGATCCATGGCTGCGGGCGTCGGGAGGTGAGTAAACCCGACGGCCCGCGGCCATGGACGCTACAGTGCTCCTAGTAGAGCCCTCTATAGATAGTTCTCCCCATAGAGCCCTCTGCAGATAGTGCTCCCCATAGAGCCTTCTGTAGGTAGTAGCGTTCCCTGTAGATAGTGCCCCATCTACCGTTCACTGCAGACAGGGCCCACTGTAGCGTTCCCTGTAGATAGTGCCCCCTGTGGCATTTACTGTAGCGTTCCCTGTATAGTGCCCCATGTAGGTAGTGACCCCTGTGGCGTTCGCTGTAGATAGAGCCCCCTGTGGCGTTCCCTGTAGATAGAGCCCCCTGTGGCGGTCCCTGTAGAAAAGGGCCCCTATATAGTTCCCTTTATTTAGTGTTACCTATATAGTCCCCTGTAGTTAGTGTTCCCTATATAGTCCCATGTAGTTAGTGTTCGCTATATAGTCCCCTGTAGTTACTGTTCCTTTAGTCCCCTGTAGATACTGTTACCTATATAGTCCCCTGTAGTTACTGTTCCCTATATAGTCCTCTGTAGTTACTGTTACCTATGTATTGTCTGTTACCTATGTATTGTCCCCTGTAGTTTATGTTCCCTATATAGTCCTCTGTAGTTTTGTAGTTACTGTTCCCTGTATTTTCCCCCATAGATAAGGCCCCCAACGCTGCCCACGGTAGAAGGAAAAAAAAAATTCTTACCTGTCCCGTTCCCGCTCCGTCCTTCAGCGGCGCCAGTCCTCTTCCAGTGGCGTCAGTCCTCCTCCAGCGGAATGATACAGCGGCGCGATGACATCATCGCCGACTGCATCATCACTAAAGCGCTGAATGGCGAGGCATCATGTGCCTCGCCAGGTCAGCGCTGGTGAAGTCAATTGTATCCATGTCCTAAGAACGCAAATACAATTAAGTGCAGGGGACCAGCTCCGGCTTCCCACTTCACCCGGTTCTGTGAACCGGCTGTAATTTTAACAACCGGTTCGGGAGAACTGAGGCGAACTGGCCGGATCCCACCCCTGGCTTAACCCCTAATAGGCCGCGATTGCTATTGTACACGGCTTCTAAAGGGTTAATTAGCGGGGACACCGCAATCGGTCACTGCTGTAGGAGCTGCGGCAACTGCTGTACAAGACAACAGCTGTCACAGCTCCCGTATGTGTCGGGCGGATGGCCGATATGGCCGTTCCTCCCGTGGCGTACTATTCCATCATGGAGCACGACTGCTATGGTTACCATGACGGAACAGTATGTCACTGAGTGCGAAGGTGTTAATGTACCAAATCATTTTTTTTAAAAGTTAAAAAAAAAACTTTTCAGATTTTTTTTCCCCTAATGTAATGTTAAAAAAAAAAATTAACATAAAAGTCAGAATTATTACAATATATTATTATTAAGCACACTAAAAAAAGAAAATTAAAACACTAATTACTGTTTTTTGGGTCATCTTAGCTCCTAAAAAAATAGGATAAAAAGTGATCAAAAAGTCGCAAGTACCACCCCAAAATGGTACCAATAAAAACTACAGCTCGTCCAGCAGAAAAATAAGCAATCACACAGCTCCGGTGGAGAAAAAATAAAAAGTTATGGCTCTCAGAATGTGGAGACACAACATTTTTTTTCTTACAATTATTTTTACATATAAAAGTGGCAAAATATGGAAAAAAAAACAGTATAATATCGTGAACATGTAGTTTTTAACACACAATGAATGCTGTAAAAATGAAACCCCCCAAAAAATGCTGCAATCGCTGTTTTTTTGCCAATTTCACCTCACAAATAATTGTGTTATTCAGCTTCCCAGTAAATTATATGGTCAATTAAATGGTGCCATGAAAAACTACAAATTGTCCTGCAAAAAACAAGGCCGCTATGTCGACGAAAAAAATAAAAAATGTATGGCTTTTGGAAACAGAGGAAGGAGCGAAAATGCAAAGACGAAATTTGGCCGGGTCATTAAGGAGTTAAGGGCCCACAGAGGCCCTGGATGGATTTTAACAATGTGACTGGTACAACCCTGTAAGAAACACCTAGGCCTGCTAGTTTGTGGCAGGGGACATCCTCCCAAAGACCCACAAGGACACTGAAGGATGGACCAAAGTTGGCAGGCACTTCAGGCACAACCTCACCCATGGTGGTCTTGTGGAGTAATGCACAGGCTCCTGGCCCCGGTAGGGTGAACGTTAAATTGAGTTGTACAACATTCAAGTGTTTTGTTTCAATAAGCTTATTGTGCCACTCAGTGTGTTTGTAACCAGCAAGCGTTTGTACCATTGTGAAAAAACCTCCTGTTCAGCCGTTAAATTCTGCGATCATTCTTAAATGGAAAACCATAACCGCCCCTTACAGTTCATTCACAACAATGCATTCAAAGTGCTAAATAGAGACAAATAATAACAATAACAGATCTGTAAACAGAAGCTTGCTGATTATTTCCATATGGGCACAGAATGAAAAACAAAAAAACAAACAAACTGAGAAGAAGGTAACGTAGATATATTGCAAAGATGCATGATTTGACATTTGCTGAATATGTAGACTATCTAAATAAAAATAGGAGCTACGTTCTATTTTTGAAGCTGTACAGAAATTGTAATATAATCATTACAATGCAAATGTTTATGAAAACACAACTAATACAGTATCTCTATAGGCTTAAGTTTTCATATTAGCTTCAAGTTCATATGGCATGGCTGCCAGTCATGTTGAGGAGGCCTCATGGCACTTCTTATCAGACTATTCTGATGTTCTGCAACCAAAATACCCATATGAGATAACTTATACATGTGAATGACTGCTAGACAAGAATTGCAGCAGTCAGTGGGATAAACACTCCACTAAAAAGATTAAAGATAGTATCTGGTTGCTATGGATTTACAGCTTATTTGTGCAATTTATTCTGACAGCAAATGTTTTATAGTGTTCTAGAACTATGTATTCTGCAGAAAAAAAACAACACTGGAGAAGATATACAAAGCAAAATGTGCCAGAATTCTGGCTCCTGTTGTGGCAAAAAAACTGGCGTACCTGCCACGTGCCAAATACATGATGTGTTTTAGACATTTTTTACACCTTACCAGACGCTCTGTGTCTAGAAAAAGGGTCATGAATAAGAATTGTAAAATGCACCAGATTTATTAAGATGTTAGCGTTTTTTTTGGAACAAAATATTGGTGTAAAGTAGCCTAGCCAAGAGGTTGTGCAAGCAACAGAAAAATATGTAAGGCCACATGCACACAATGCGTAATATGTGCAGAGTTGCTGCCAGATCTTCTGGCGGCAGATCCGCAGTGTTATACAGTACCAGCAAAGTAAGTTAGATGTCAATCTTGTCTACACGTTGCAGAGTTTTTCCGCACCTACCTACACCGCGTTCCAAATTATTATGCAAATGTTATTTTTCGCTGATTTTCCTAAATAGTCGATGCAAATGACAGTCAGTATAATCTTCAAGCCATCAACCGTTGGACAAATTGAACAAATCTCCTAAAGATAACAGATTTTTTTTTAGAAGTAAAAAAATCAAAATGCACTTTTTCTAATTATTATGCACAACAGAGATCAAAACATTTTAAAGGTTGTAAAGAGAACTAAAATGGTAATTTGTTGAATTTGCAGCATCAGGAGGTCATATTTACAGAAATCAAAAGCTCTTTCAATAAAAAAAAACTTAACAGGCCAAGTTACATGTTAACATAGGACCCCTTCTTTGATATCACCTTCCCAATTCTTGCATCCATCGAATTTGTGAGTATTTGGACAGTTTATGCTTGAATATCTTTGCAGGATGTCAGAATAGCCTCCCAGAGCTTCTGTTTTGATGTGAACTGCCTCCCACCCTCATAGATATTTTGCTTAAGGATGCTCCAAAGGTTCTCAATAGGGTTGAGGTCAGGGGAACATGGGGGCCACACCATGAGTTTCTCTCCTTTTATGCCCATAGCAGCCAATGACACAGAGGTATTCTTTGCAGCATGAGATGGTGCATTGTCATGCATGAAGATAATTTTGCTACGGAAGGCACGGTTCTTCTTTTTGTACCACGGAAGAAAGTGGTCAGTCATAAACTCTACGTACTTTACAGAGGTAATTTTCACACCGTCAGGGACCCTAAAGGGGCCTACCAGCTCTCTCCCCATGATTCCAGCCCAAAACATGACTCCGCCACCTCCTTGCTGAGGTCGCAGCCATGTTGGGACATGGTGGCCATTCACCAACCATCCACTACTCCATCCATCTGGACCATCCAGGGTTGCACGGCACTCATCAGTAAACAACACGGTTTGAAAATTAGTCTTCATGTATTTCTGAGCTCACTGCAACCGTTTCTGCTTGTGAGCATTGTTTAGGGGTGGCCGAATAATAGCTTTATGCACACTTGCAAACCTCTGGAGGATCCTAAACCTTGAGTTTCGCGGGACTCCAGAGGCACCAGCGGCTTCAAATATCTGTTTGCTGCTTTGCAATGGCATTTTAGCAGCTGCTCTCCTAATCCTATTAATTTGTCTGGCAGAAACCTTCCTCATTATGCCTTTATCTGAACGAACCCGTCTGTGCTCTGAATCAGCCACAAATCTTTTCACAGTACGATGATCACGCTTACGTTTTCTTGAAATATCCAATTAATTCATACCTTGTCCAAGGTATTGCACTATTTCACGCTTTTCGGCAGCAGGGAGATCATTTTTCTTTCCCATATTGCTTGAAACCCGTGGCCTGCTTAATAATGTGGAACGTCCTTCTTAAGTAGTTTTCCTTTGATTGGGCACACCTGGCAAACTAATTATCACAGGTGTCTGAGATTGATTACAATGATCCAAAGAGCCCTAAGGGTATGTGCACAAGAGATTTGGCTTTTACGTCTGAAAAGACAGACTGTTTTCAGGAGAAAACAGCTTAGTCATTTCAGACGTAAAAGCTCCTCCTCGCATTATGCGAGGCGTCTTTGACGCCCGTAATCTTGAGCTGCTCTTCATTGACTTCAATGAAGAACGGCTCAAATTACGTTGCAAAGAAGTGTCCTGCACTTCTTTGCCGAGGCAGTCAATTTATGCGTCGTCGTTTGACAGCTGTCAAACGACGACGCGTAAATGACAGGTCGTCGGCACAGTACGTCGGCAAACCCATTCAAATGAATGGGCAGATGTTTGCCGACGTATTCTAGCCGTATTTTCAGACGTAAAACGAGGCATAATACGCCTCGTTTACGTCTGAAAATAGGTCGTGTGAACCCAGCCTTAGGCACAATACCATCCATGAGTTTAATTGAAAAACTAATAATTAAATGTTTATGACACTTAAATCCAATGTGCATAATAATTTGGAACACGGTGTAAATTGAAATGCGGTGCATATTTTAAACTCTGCAGCATGTCAATTTATCTTTCAATCTCAGAATTGTATCTGACAAGTTTATACAAAAAACACCTCACCAAAATTCGCAGCATAAAAACTGCACCTATTTCCGCATCAAAATGTAAAAACTGCACCTAAAAACACATCAGAAAGCACTATTAAGTGAAGATTTCACCTGTGGAATTACCTGTCTAGGTATGTTCATACGCAGTGTAAACTCTGCAGATTTTCAGCAACGGATTTCATTGCATAAAACCTGCAGCATAGTATAATAGCAGCAGAGTAGATGAGAATTGAACAAAGCTCAGCCACATACTGCGGAAAAAATCTGCTGAGAAACCGTTGATAAATTGACCTATGGTTTTTTAATCCGCAGCATGTCAATTTATGCTGCAGACTCGCTGCTCATCTTTTTCGGGTTTTCAACCATTAAATTCAATGAGAGGTAAAACCCACAACAAATAGCAAATGTTGCTATTTTTGTGGCAGAAAAGGTGCGAATCCGCAAATATAGAAAATCAGAAATAAACCAAATGCCTTTTTTTGGTTTAAAATGAATAAAAAACGTATCCCCGGCCATTGTCATAGAGATGCATTCCTCTGTTCTCTGTCCAGGCCGGCCTCCTGGGATGACGTTTCATCCCATGCAACTGCTGCAGCCAATCACATGGCGGACAACAGAGAGACGCTATGACAAAAGAGAGCAGGGTAAGTATTAAATTTATTTTTCAGCAGTGTTTCCGCCACAGAGATTCCACCTGAAAATCTGCCCCACAATTAAGTGGGTTTTTTCGGCCGAAATACCCTTAGGATTCCAAGATGGATATGCTGCGTACTCTTACACAGCGTATCCGCCCTGTGTGAACATATAATTTACCTGCGGTTTTGATGCAGATTTTCATCAGGGTCCTAGAAGTAACTAATCTTCACCTAGGAATGTACATATGTGTGTAGGCTGTGTTATTTATAGGTAAATCATATTGAGATGCTGTTAGCAGTCATTTCATATTGACCAACAGAAGAAGGAAAAATAAAAAAGAATTTATCAACACAAATAACGCAAAAGAGCCTTTTTACACTGTCCCTGTCACTTTTGTGATGAGGGGGAAGAGCCTTCTTAAAAGGGGCGGGCCCACAGCAGCCGACAAATCTATTATAACCCGGTCCTCTTGTCTCCTCCTGCTTCCTCAGCATGTTACGACTCAGGACATTGTATGTGATGCAGCACTGATGACGTTGAGGGAACCGGAGGGGACACAGAGGGAAGAAGAGGAGCAGTGGAGTGAGTATGCTTATTTTTTGTTTTATGTTTGATGGGAAGGGGGAACAGATGCCATATGGCCGCAGTCGTTGCCCCACAAATGTGGCGCACGGTTGGCCAAAAGATGCAACACATTTATAAAGAGGTGATTGCCTCCTAATAAATGTGTCGCATCTTACTCCAACTTTCTTTTTATTTAGACTGGCGTATGAAACAGTCTTAAATAATCCCCCCCCCCCCAATTATCTGTCATCCAGTCTGCATCAGTATATGTACAGTACTAATCATGAATGACCAGCAACAAGGCAGCAGAAAATATACCCATCATCCTTTGGTCTTATTTTCACCCCATACCCTACAACTGTGACATAAAGCTTATTGGAGTTGGAAATATCAGAATTTGTAAATGTGTGGGCCCACTTTCAGTGGCGGATTATAATATGGCCATAATTTAATATGCCAGTCTTCCCTTTAAGCTGCCCGACACACCAACACCCTCTTCCCCAGCTCAGGGATAGTCTGCTCCTGCCTTTCTGAGCTCTCCCTAGAGATAGAGCGGAGTGTTCACCAAACCCCTTCTCCGCCCTAGACAACTAGGGATAGGGCATTGATTTTTACTCTGCCCTAGAGCACCAGTAATGCAGGGATTAACCCCATCATTGTCATAAACATTCACGGATGGTGTTATTAACCTCTTCATTGCCCTAGATTACCAGGGATGCTGACATAAACCCCTTAACTGCCCTTGTGTTATTAACCCTTTCTCTGCCCTAGACCCCCAGGAATGATTATAATAACTCCTTCTCTACCCTAGACCACTGTAACCCCTTCTCTGGTATAGACAGCCAGCATACCTCCCAACTTTGAAGTACAGCAAAGAGAGACAAGTTATGCACTAGAAATGCAGGCGTTAACTGCCCTAGATCAACAGAGTTGCAGACATTAACCCCTTCTCTGCCTTAGACCCCATTGATTTTATTATAAATCTATTAACTACCCTGGTTAATTATAGCTAAATATTTGGCGCTATACAGCAATAATTATTTACTGCTATTTTGGATCACCTAATATAGAGGGAACCTTGTCCAGGTCCCTAACTGCCCCACAAACTTAGAGGGAACATTGGCCACTGCATCTTTTTTCTTACATCAGCCATTAGATATTGGATAATCCAATAGATAACAGCCAGTAATACACACCCTCCTTGCTCCTTAGGTCCATGCTGGACAATGTCAAGACCCAGTGCAACCCAGTGGACTTGAAGAGGAGCCCAGGAGTGAGGATGGTAAATATGAGTCTGGTCTGGGGTCTTAAATTAGTTGTCTTCTCTGGGATCTGAATTAATTTAGGGGTGTTGGGTCTGAATTTACTTGTGTTGCTACAGATGCAGGGAATGGCTGAAGAAGCAATGGGACCAAATACTGTATGGCTCGACAGTAAACTCTGTAGTTGTCAGGAGAAGTTATAATGGGGTGTTTAGGGCAGATTGAGAAAAAAAGGATAAATAATGTCTACAATCAGGGAAGACATCACCTGTGAGTCACTGGATTTATAGAGCAGCTGTCACCACTCCAAACATGTCTGTTTTAGTAAATCCATGTATTCCACAAAAGTTTATAAAACGTCTCTGTGTAGCTAAGGCCTGATTGACAACTTGATGTTACTATTCCCCTTGTCAGAAGTAGAGATGAGCGAACCGGGACAACCGAACCCGGTTTCGGTCCGAACTTCCGGTAAAGTTCGGTTCGCAGCGAATCCGAACTTCACCGGGTTCGGCCGAACCCGTTTTGACCGAACCCGGTCAAAAACATTATACAAATCGGGAGCCACTTATCTCTATCAATCACTGATAGAGAAAAGAGGCTGCTGATTAAAAATAAAATAAAAAGCATTTCATACGTACCCGGTCGTTGTCTTGTTGACGAGTCCCTCTTCTTCCTCCAGTCCGACCTTTTCTGACGCGGCAGCCTGTGATTGGCTGCAGAGGCCTCTGCAGCCTGTGATTGGCTGCAGAGGCCGCGGCAGCCTGTGATTGGCTGCAGCGCTCACAAGGCTGCATCGTCATCAAGGAATGTCGGGCCGGATGTCGAGAGGGACGCGTCACCAAGGCAACGGCCAGGAGACCGGACTGGAGGAAGCAGAAAGTTCTCGGTAAGTATGAACGTCTTTTTTTTTACAGGTACTGTGATCGGTAGTCACTGTCCAGGGTACTGAAACAGTTACTGCCGATCAGTTAACTCTTTCAGCACCCTGAACAGTGACTATTTAGTGTATGTGCACACACACTAATTACGTCCGTAAATGACGGACGTATTTCGGCCGCAAGTACCGGACCGAACACAGTGCAGGGAGCCGGGCTCCTAGCATCATACTTATGTACGATGCTAGGAGTCCCTGCCTCTCTGCAGGACAACTGTCCCGTACTGTAATCATGTTTTCAGTACGGGACAGTAGTTCCACGGAGAGGCAGGGACTCCTAGCATCGTACATAAATATGATGCTAGGAGCCCGGCTCCCTGCAGGGTGTTCGGTCCGGTACTTGCGGCCGAAATACGTCCGTCAATTACGGACGTAATTAGTGTGTGTGCACATACCCTTACTGACGTCGCCTAGCAACGCTGCCGTAATGACGGGTGCACACCTGTAGCCACCCATCATTACGGGGCCTCATGCACACGACCATAAAAACACCCGTTATCACGGGTCGTAATTACGACCCGAAATAGCGGGCCCATAGACTTCTGTTAGCCACGGGTACCTTCCCGTTTTCTCACGGGAAGGTGCCCGTGCCGTTAAAAAGATAGAACATGTTCTATTTTTTTATTTTACGGGCCGTGCTCGTAATTACGACTCGTAAGTACGAGCACGGCCGGCCGGCCACGGGCAGCTGGCCGCTTTTGCGAACCGTGCTGTCATTATAATTATAGCAGCACGGCCCGTAAAATAGAACATGTTCTATTTTTTTAACGGCACGGGCACCTTCCCGTGAGAATACGGAAAGGTACCCGTGGGTAACAGAAGTCTATGAGCCCGTTATTGCGGGTCGTAATTACGACCCGCAATAACGGGTGTTTTTACGGTCGTGTGCATGATGGGAGCACGGCTGGGAAAAACGAACGGCTGCCCGTGCTCATCTCCTGAAATAATCTGTGCTGCCTTAAACTCTGTGGACAGGTCAGGATCCTGTTTCTTTTAAATGCTGCTAGGGAACCCGCTCGATCCACTATATAAGGCTACGCTACAGTGCAGCATTTAAAAGAAACAGGATCCTGACCTGTCCACAGAGTTTAAGGCAGCACAGAGTATTTCAGGAGATGAGCGTGCAGATTCAGTGCTGTTGTGAACTCTGCTCTTACCATTACGTAGCTCTCAGTCTGTTATCTCTCCTCCACTCCTGTCCTCAAGAACACCTTCACATGATTGGCAAGTCACCACGTAATGGTAAGAGCAGAGTTCACAGCAGCACAGAGTATTTCAGGAGATGAGCGTGCGGATCTTGTGCGTGGTGGTGACTTGCCAATCATGTGAACGTGTTATAGAGGACAGGAGTGGAGGAGATGTAACAGACTGAGCTACGTAATGGTAAGAACAGAGTTCACAGCAGCACAGAGTATTTCAGGAGAGGAGCGTGCAGATTCAGTGCTGCTGTGAACTCTGCTCTTACCATTACGTAGCTCAGTCTGTTACCTCTCCTCCACTCCTGTCCTCAATAACACCTTCACGTGATTGGCAAGTCACCACCCCGCACAAGATCCGCACGCTCATCTCCTGAAATACTCTGTGCTGCTGTGAACTCTGCTCTTACCATTACGTGGTGACTTGCCAATCATGTGAAGGTGTTCTGGAGGACAGGAGTGGAGGAGAGGTAACAGACTGAGAGCTACGTAATGGTAAGAGCAGAGTTCGCAGCAGCACTGAATCTGCACGCTCATCTCCTGAAATACTCTGTGCTGCCTTAAACTCTATGGACAGGTCAGGATCCTGTTTCTTTTAAATGCTGCACTGTAGCGCAGCCGTATATAGTGGATCGAGCGGGTTCCCCAGCAGCATTTAAAAGAAACCGTGTTTGTGTATGTGTGTGTTTGTGTATATATGTGTGTTTGGGTATGTGACTTTGTCTGTTTTTGTTTTTATATGTGTGTGTGTATATATGGGTGTGTTTGTGTATATGTGTTTTGTGTATATGTTTGTGTATATATGGGTGTATTTGTGTATATGTTTGTGTGTAGATGTTTGTGTGTGTTTTTGTATATGTGTATATGTGTGTATATGGGTGTGTGTTTGTGTGTATATATGGGTGTGTTTGTGTATATGTGTTTGTGTATATGGGTGTGTGTTTGTGTGTATATATGGGTGTGTTTGTGTATATGTGTGTTTGGGTATGTGTGTTTTTGTTTGTATATGTGTTCGTGTATGTGTGTATAACTGTGTGTGTGTGTGTTTGGATATGTGTGTTTTTGTTTGTATATGTGTGAGTTCGTGTATATGTGTGTGTTTGTCTGTTTATGTGTGTGTGTATATCTTGTTGTGTTTGTGTATATATGTGTGTGTCTGTGTATGGTTGTTTGTTTGTGTGTGCGTGTATATATGTGTGTAGGTGAGTAGAAGTATTGGTATTGTTCACATTGATAACTGTTTTTTTATGTTGTTGCAGATTTTGATGTACCGATTGGACTACATCTACGATTCGTTGGACTACTGCGTAGATCTGCGTTTTTTCAAATTTTAATAAAATGGTTAACGAGGGTTTTGTTGGGGATTTCTTATTTCAATAAAAAAGAATTGTCTTTGTGTTTTTTTTTTCAAACTTTATTAGTGCCTAGATAATGGCAGTTGGCTGATTGACAGCGTCCATTATTAAGGCGGTACTTAGTGTTAGCCGGTGCAGAGGCTAGCACTAACCACCCATTATTACCCCGGTACCCACCACCACCAGGGGTGCCGGGAAGAGCTTGGTACGATCCAGTACCCAACCATCTGTTGTGATGGTCGGGTACTGGGGCGGCCGTAGGCTGGTATTATGAGGCTGGGAAGGGCCAAAATCAGTGGACCTTCCCACCCTTGTAATGCTAGGCTGCTGCTGCTGTGTTGTATCGGGCTGGTTATAAAAATGGGGGGGACCCCCACGTCGTTTTTTTTTGGAATTTAACAAATTTAGCAATAGACGGGTCCCCCACATTTTTAATAACCAGCCATATACAAGGCCGCAGCAGTCTGGCATTACATGGGTGGGAAGGGCCACTGGTTTTGTCCATTCCCAGGCTAATAACACTGTGTTGTATGTGGCTGGTTATGATAAATTGGGTGGAACCCCATGTCTTTTTTAAAAAAAAAATGTAAATAAATAAATAATTTAAAAAAATGACGTGGGGTCCCCCCCCACTTTTATAACCAGCCAGATACAACACAGCAGCAGCAGCCTAGCATTACAAGGGTGGGAAGGTCCACTGTTTTTGGCCCTTCCCAGCCTCATAATACCAGCCTGCGGCCGCCCCAGGGCCCGACCATCACAACAGATGGTCGGGTACTGGATGGTACCTGGCTCTTCCCGGCACCCCTGGTGGTTTTGGGTACCGGGGTAATAATGGTGGTTAGTGTTAGCCTCTGCACCGGCTAACACTAAGCCTCGCATTAGTAATGGATGTTGTCACTCAGACAGCGGCCATTACTAAAGTGGTAATAATAAAATTTGAAAAGAAAAAGACAAAGATATAGATAAAATATTTTATTGAAATAAAGCACCCCCAACACAACCCTCATTAACCATTTTATTGTAGAAAAAAAACCGTCATCGAAGTAGTCCTCGAAACCGACGTAGTCCAAACACCAAACCTGTAAAAAAATAAAATAATGAAATAAAACATGTTGTAGGCTTAGATTCAGTTTAATGTGTGATACTGACTGTTATACCATGTATAGAAGCCTGCCGCGAAGTTGACTTAGATACAGGGCGCCAGCAGACAGTATCATACATGGCCATACAGACATATATACATGCAAACTATCATACATACATGCATACACACACACATGAAAACATACATACATACAAACAAACATGCAAAGATACATACATACATATATACAAGCATGCACAAATATACATGCAAACATAAATACATGCAAACATAATTACATACATGCACATATATAAACATACATGCAAACATACATGCAAAAATAAAAACATGCAAACATACATACATGCACATATATACATACATACATGACAACATACATACAAACATACATGACAACATACATACATGCAAACATACATACATGCAAACATACATACACACATGCAAACATATATACATGCAAATATACATACAAACATGCACATGTATACATACATGCCAACATACATGCAAACATACATGCACATATATACATACATACATGACAACATACATACATGCAAATATACATACATACACACATGCACATATATACATACCAACATACATGCACATATATACATACATGACAACATACATACATACATGACAACATACATACATATATATATATATATATACACACATGCAAATATACATACATTCATGCAAACATACATGCAAACATACATACAAATATACATACACACATGCACATATATACATACATGACTACATACATACATACATACATGACAACATACATGCAAAAATACATACATGCAAATATATACATGCAAATATACATACAAACATGCACATATATACATACATGCCAACATACATGCAAACATACATGCACAGATATACATACATACATACATGCCAACATACATACATGCCAAAAAATAATAATAATACGTTCATACTTACTTTCCTCCTGTCCGGCCTCCAGCGATGACGTTTCATTCATGTCGCCGCTGCAGCCTGTGATTGGCTGCAGAGGCGGTCACGTGGGATGAAGCGTCATCCTGACGTGCGTGACCGCCACTACAGCCTGTGATTGGCTGCAGCGGCGAAAGGGATGAAACGTCATCGCTGGAGGCCGGACAGGAGGAAAGTAAGTACGAACGTATAATTTTTATTTTTTTATTACATTTAAATGGTATTTTCCGCGCGCCGAGCATGTACTGTGAAGGTTGCTGAAAGAGTTAGTGCAGCCCATTAACTCTATCAGCACCCTGGACAGTAGCATGCTCGGCGCACGTAAGTGACAGGTTCGGTCAGAACTAGTTCGGTCCGAACCGAACTTTTTTGTGAAATTCGGCGAACTAGCCGAACCGAACTTTTGATAAGTTCGCTCATCTCTAGTCAGAAGGATGTGTCCCTCCACAGTCTAATACAGTCAGTGACACTGTCAAGCTGTGTAGGGACATAGCACTTAGATAAAATAAATGGTATCATCCAGTTGTCAATTTATTCACACAAGCAGAACTAGGGCTTACTGTTTAACCTGAATTAAACCTGTTAGCACAAAAAGGTGGTGTTGACTAAAAACATGTCATGGCAGGTTTCGGTGGGGAAGAAGGGGGCAAGTTTACGGAACTATTCAGGGCCTATGGTGTACTGAATTTCTCAGTGGCCACTTTAGTACGAAGCTGCCGCCTTATACATTGCCGGAACATTTAATTTATTCCAATTAGCCTATAGTCCTGGAAACTGCTCTAATACAATTGGGATTACATGCAACACAGAACAGAAGTAACTAGCAATGTATATTGTCCACATGTATTCATTTCTCTAAATATTTATCATTATGAAGAGACATACAATACACTAGATCTTGCAGTTACATTACAAAAATTGTAGTGGCAGCTCCAGACTACACAGTGACAGGTGACATTACAGCTACAACAATATTACAAAAAGCTGCAGAGAAAATAAAAATCTTTAGTATATTGAC
The DNA here is from genome assembly GCF_050947455.1 of Rhinoderma darwinii. Lineage (NCBI taxonomy): Eukaryota > Metazoa > Chordata > Amphibia > Anura > Rhinodermatidae > Rhinoderma > Rhinoderma darwinii. Next base: position 44,677,669 of record NC_134698.1, on the reverse strand, counting down.
AGCTTACAAATCCACCTGCATCAATGCAAATCTGTTTTCCTCTTGACTAAGAATTAACCGGTTCAGGACCAGGCTATTTTGAGCCTTCAGGACCAGACACCGTTTAGCCATTTTTGTCATGCATTAGTTAAATGTCTAGAACTTTTTTATTTGTTGGGCTAGAAACTGGAATGTTGCAAAAAAAAAAAAAAAAACAATTCATAAACAATGCAGGATTCTTTTTTCATAAAATGTTATACATATACTTCTTGATATTTTAAAATGTTTAGGCTTATTGTTTAAAAATAATAGTAAAATATTATGCTTTTTCAATTTATAGCTAATTTTTTCTAGTGTTAATATAGGGTTACCCTAAATAGACCTTGTATTTGTGATCGTCATTGTCTGCCAGAAACTTGGATGTATTATGTCTATTTTAGGGTAATTGGGTCAGGGCTAGCCTTACGACAATGGTTGGCATGGGGAACTTTTTTTTGGGGAGGATATTTTATGTGTATTAATTATTTCATTTTTTTTATTATTATAGTCCGTCCATCGAAGGTCAGAAAAGTACTTTGGGGGACTTCATTTTTTTTTTCTTGTACACAACGTTTTTCCCCTGTAACTCCGGTTGAAGAGGAGAGTTGCTTTAATTTATTAACCACTGGCAGGTACTAACCACTGCATACCCGGAACACCCCACAAGACCTGCCGATTTGGATTTGCTCTGACCCAGTCGTCTAGCCAATATGATTTGGATCTTGTCTCATCTCAGATCCTTACACTTAACCAATCTTAAGGTCCTCCTACATGACTCATCCTGGGCCGTGTAAACGAGCGCCGATTGACAAGACAGATCGTTGATCGGCGCTTGTTTGATCCTTTCACAAGGAGCTATGTCTCGTTACTACAATCACTCGTCCCCATACATTTGTATCATGTCGGCAGCACGTCTCCATGCGCTGCCGACAACGATAATATTTTTCACTTTTAAGACGATACGATCAGCAGATGAATGAGCGTTTGCTCGTTTATATTGGTGATCGCTGCCCTGTTTACAAGGGGCAATTATCGGGAACGAGTCTGTGAAGGAGCGTTTGCACGATAATTGGCCAGTGTAAAAGGGCCTTTACACATGCCCATTTTTGCTGCTTTCAACCCAAACTCACTTAAAGAACTGACTGTTCACTTGCCTAGTATATCCGACCTCATGATAGGTGTAATTGTTATGAGATAATCAATTTTATTCACTTAACCTGTCAGTGGTTTTAATGTCATTACAGAATGGTGTAAGTTGTCACTTGCTTTTATGGAAAACACTTTTATCCTTATATATTCTGGAGAAGCTTCTATGGAAGCTGTGTATGTAATATATTGCCAATTGGCCTCAAGTTGTAAGGTTTATTGAATATTTGTATAATATTCTCATGGCCATTGAAAAGAAAGTATCTTACTTTTATTAACGACAGGATTTGATTTTTTTCATACTTTTAAGCGTAAACTTTGAAACAGCTTTTTTTTAAGGTTATAAAATTATTTAAAGTATGTATGTAGCTTGCAGTTTTTCAACGACATAGTACTGTCAGATAGGAGCAGGCTAGAATGGAACTTGGCATGTTCTTTTAACAGTGTTTCAGGTTTCTGTCCTAGAACAGTATGGTCTCTCACAGATGGTTTTATAAAGAAAAGAGCACATATGACATATGAGAGGTTTTAACGGAAGCAAAGGCTCAAATGATCTTCTGAACCCAAAATAGTGGAATACTGGTAGGTTGGCACAATTTATTTACAAAGAATAATGTCAGATAATCTTAATGATCAGGGGTCACCAGCTCAACCAGCTAACATAGGGTTATCACTACATGTTCCTCTTCTATTATAGGCTATGTCAATTCTGTGGTTTACAGCACTCATGCTTAGTGATGCTCCACCTTTGGATTCAATTTGAAAAATATTAGAAATGACATAAAGAGTTAAGTTAATATAATATTATTATCTGACACCATGGATCGTAAAAACAAGAGTTGGACTGTGAACCTTTTTCCATTCCTTGTTCCACCATGACTAAGGTATAAACCTTGCTTTGTATTGTTGGTGCTGCAGTTTATATTTGCTTAGTTTTTTTTAATTCTTTTTTTTAATCTTAAAGGGAACCTGTCACCAGCATTTGACCTATTAAACCAGCACTACCGAGTGGTAGTGGGTGAAAAATCATTTCTATATAACCTATAATTGTCTTCTTAGTTGGCTCTGTAGCTTTAGTATTCAGCTTTTTAGTGTTCCACACTGTATGCAAATGAGCATAAAAGAGTCATATCTTCATTTGAAAAGAGTCAGATCTTCGTTTGAAAAGAGTCAAATCTTCATTCCTCAAGTCTTTCCGAGTTTTTCCCGCCTCCTTACTTTTGATGGACAGCTCCTCGCCTTTACCCAGCACACAAAATACTGCGCCTGTGCATTGATGTCCTCTTCTGGTGTGTACGCACAACGGGACAACGGATTATTACGATAAAAGGTGCAAAATGTTTGCAGGCCGTTATTTACAGTCTGAGGAGGAGTTTAGGAGAGAGGATAATGGCAATGAACTTTTGATAGCAGCGGCCTGCGAGAGATATGTAAAGCTCAATAGGTGAAATTCTGGTGACAGGTTCCCTTTAAAGACTTCATATTAGTGTGTGTGTGTATAGGTTATTAAGCCTATGTTAATAATGATATTTATTTACAGGATTTATATATTGCGTCAATATTCATGTCTGGTCATTATTCATAGTATGTGTAAAGGCATAAATGCATTCTTTTTGAGTTTCTATTGACTGTATGGATTGTGCAAGTTTTTTTAAACCCAATGTACTAAGTTACTCTTTTGATGATTGCAAGAATTTAGGATGATATTTACTTTGACTTTTTGTGTATCTCCTTTTTTCCCCCGCTATCACCTATTTTAACTGTTATGTTATTATTTGTAATTGTTTTTTTTTGTGAGACTCTTGATATATGTGTAAGACTATATTATAATCTTAGCCAATAGTGGAGATTACAGCCTACAGGACTAAGCCTGTTTTGGCCTTGAGGACAAAGCCGATTTTTTTCATATCTGACATGTGTTACTTTATGCGGTAATAACTCTGTAATGCTTTTACCTATCCAAGTGATTCTGAGATTGTTTTCTCTTGACATATTGTACTTTATTTTAGTGGAAAAATTTGGTCTATAAATTCTGAGTTTATTTGTGAAAAACACCAATATTTTGTGAACATTTGCATAAATTAGCATTTTTCTAAATTTAAATGTATCTGCTTGTAAAACAGATAGTAATGCCACACACAATAGTTACTAGTTAACATTTCCCATAGGTCTACTTCATGTTGCATCGTTTTTTGAATGTTCTTTTATTTTTCTAGGATGTTACAAGGCTTAGAACTTTAGCAGCAATTTCTCACCTATTCAAGAAAATTTCGAAAGGCAATTTTTTAGGGACCAGTTCAGTTCTAAAGTGTCTTTGAGGGCCTTAAATATTAGAAAGACCCCATAAAACACCCCATTTTAAAAACTGAACCGAAAGTATTCAAAACAACATTCAGAAAGTGTTTTAACCCTTTAGGTGTTTCACAAGAATTAAAGTAATGTAGAGGTGAAATGTACAAATTTAATTTATTTTGCCGAAATTAATTTGTAATACATTTTTTTCTTTAAGACAGAAGATTTTACCAGAGAAACTCTTGACCACACAGGTTTTTTGCTAAATTTATTGGAATTAGTTTGTGAAAATCAAAATCTTACATTTTACACTTTTACAAAGAATAAAGGAAAAAAAGCCCCAATCATTTGTAAAGCAATTTCTCCCAATTATGGCAATACCCCATATGTGGTCTTAAACTGCTGTTTGGACACATGACAGGGCTTAGAAGGGAAGGAGCGCTATTTGGCTTTTGGAGCTTAAATTTAGCTGGAATGGTTTTTGGGTCTCATGTCGCATTTGTAAAGCCCCCGAGGAACCAAAACAGTGGAAACAAATCAAAAGTGACCCCATTTGGGAAACTACACCCTTTAAGGAATCTACCTAGGGGTACACTGAGCATTTAGACCCCACAGGTATTTTCCAGAATTTATTAGAATTAGGCCGTGAAAATGAATATCAACACTTTTTCCACTAAAATGTTGCATTTTTTCATATTCACGAAGGATAAAGGAGAAAAAACCGCCAGACATTTGTAAAGCAATTTCTCCCGAGTATGGCTTAACCCAAAATGTGGTCATAAATGTTTTTTCATTAGAAATTAATTAAAGGGTAACTAAACGTTCAACAAACTTCTGACCTCTCCTAGTGACATGTCAGAAATTGTGATTGGTGGGGGTCCGAGCACTGAGACCCCACCTATCGCTAAAACGAAGAGGCAGAAGCGCTTGTGTGAGCGCTGAGACGCTTTGTTTCTGTTTGGCTTTTTCCGGAAATCGATGTAGCGGTGTACGGACTCAATAGAAAGTCTATCAGCCCGTACACCGCTACATCGGCTTTCCGGAAAAAAGCTGAACAGAAACTAAGTTGCTCAGTACTCACACGAGCGCCTCTGCCGCTTTGTTATAACGATTTCAGTGTTTGGACCCCCACCAATCAAAACTTCTGATATGTCACTATGACATGTCAGAAGATTGTTGAATATTTAGTTACCCTTTAACCCTTTCAGGACTGATACATTTTTTGCTTTTTCATTTTCATTTTTCACTCCCCCCTTTCCAAGAGCCATAACTTTTTTTCTTTTTATGTCAATGGTGAGGGGTATGAGGGCTTATTTTTTGGAGGAGTTGTAGTTTCTATTGACACCATTTAGTGTACCATATAATATACTGGTAGACTGAAAAATAATTATTTGCGGGCTGAAATTGGAAAAAAACTGCAATTCATCCATTGTTTTTTAGGTTTCGTTTTTCACCGTACGGTAAAAACAACAACTTAACTTTATTCTGCAGCTCAATACGATTATGGTTATACCAAATTCTTATAGGGTTTTTCAAATTTTACAACTTTTACACAGAAAAAAACAATTTGTTAAAAAAAAATTGTTTTGTTTCACCACATTCCAAGAGCCATAACTTTTCTTTATTTTTCCGTGGATTAAGCGGTATGAGGGCTTATTTTTTTGCAGGACCAACTGTTGTTTTTATTGGTACCATTTTTTTGGTACATGCAACTTTTTGATCACTTTTTATTACAATTATTTTGACAGCTAAGGTGACCAAAACGCTTTATTTTTTACGGCATTCACCGTGCGAGTTAAATAATAGTATATTGTAATAGTTCAGACTTTTATGGATGCAGTGATACCAATTTTGTTAATTTTTTTTATTTTTTACATTACCTTAGAGGAAAAATGGGAATAGGGGTGGTTGTTTGGACTTAAAATGTAAACATTTTTGACTAATAACTTTATTGACTTTTTTTTTTACACATTTTATTAATCCCCCTAGGGGACTGGAACCAGCAATCGTTAGATCACAGGTACAATACACTGCAATACTATTTGTATAGTATTGCAATATATTGTCATTTTTACAGGCTTCTGTAACAGCGCGATCGCTGTTCCGGTCCGTTAGTCCCAGGTGTAAGCAGTAATAAGCAGCTGACACTCGCAGCGTATGAAGCGGGCTCAGCGTGTGAGCCCGCTCCATACATCACCCCCTGCACCACGATGTGTTATTACGTTGTGTTGCACGAAGGGGTTATTGCGCAGTGGATGTGAACAGTGAAAATTGCAATTTTCCATTGATATGCCACTTTAGTGCACATTATGTTGTGCCCAGTTGGTGTCACTGAAGACAATTATCTTATAAACTGTTAATCAGGTTCTCTCGGGTATGGCGATGCCACATCTGTGGACGTAAAATGCTGTTTGGTCACACTGTAGGGTTCAGAAGGGAGGGAGCGGCATTCAGGGGCGTAGCTAAAGGCTCATGGGCCCGGGTGCAAGAATTCAGCTTGGGCCCCCCTACCACTCCCCAACACCACCATCATCATTATCATCAGACCCCTGTGCGTGCCTATGCCCAGACGCTTTGCCCAACAGCCCCCATAGTATAATGCCCCCACACAGTATAATGCTCCCATCGCTGCCCCCACACAGTATAATGCCCCATAACGTATAATGCCCCCCCATAAAAGCCCCATACGGTATAATGCTCCCCATATCAGCCCCCATACAGTATAATTCCCCCATATCAGCCCCCATTCAGTATAATGCCCCCCATCTTATCAGCCCCCATGCCATATCTGCCCCCATGCAGTATAATGCCCCCCACACAATATCAGCCCCCCCATACAGTATAATGCCCCCATATGTGCATAATAAAAAAAATAGCATAATTACTTAGCTATCCCCGTTCCCACGCCGGGTGCAGGATCCTTCGCCTCCTCCGGTCTGTGCTATGAGTGACTCAGCGCAGACAGGCGCGATGATGTCGCTACATCCCGCCTGCCTGCGTCGAGCCGCTCAGGGCACAGTGAATGCTGGATCAAGGAGATGTCAGCTCCTTGCTCCAGGATTGAATGGAACCGGGACCTCGGTGAGTGACTCGCGACCCCCGGAGGTCTTCACACGAACCCCCAGGGGGACGCGACCCACAGTGTAGGGATGTCACGATACCAAAATTTGAACTTCGATACCGATACTTCGTTTACAGTAATAAAAAAAAAAAGTTCTTTCGTTTTCTAATGTGAGGCACGAAGTGTGATGATGAATTTTGAATGCGCCTCACGTTAATAGTAATTAATCCCGTCATGTTTCTCAGTCATAATGGGTTAATGTGTGAGGTACATGATGGGGTTAATTACTATTAATGTGAGGCACATGGAGGTTAAATTCATCACACCTCGTGCCTCACAATAAGTGATAGAAAGCAGTTTATTTTATTTTTTTACAGAGTACACATCACAAATAATGCAAAAAATATAGTTGTGCAGGTTATTACGGCCGCGCCAATACCGAATATGTGTATATTTTATGTATTGAGACCTATTTTAATGTTTATTGTAAAAAAGATGAATGTGTGTTTTTTTTATTTAACATACTTTGTTTTTACTTTATTTTTAAACTTTAATATACTGGCATATATCAGATATATGCCAGTACATTACCCTGTGGACAGATAGCACACAGGCAGTTGTTAGGACATACCTCAGTATGCCCTAACAGGAAATATGGTAAGACAGCCCTGGGGTCCTTCAATAGACCCCAGGGGTGTCTGCCCATATATGGTATGGCCCTCGATCGCGTCACAGGAATTCCCTGTGACACGATCCAGGGGCATCCCCCTCTTCTCATTTTCCCCTGAATGCTGCAGTCGGCTTTGATTGCAGAATTCAGGAGAATAGCGGCGGAGATGAGAGGTTCCTCTGATCTCCGCCGTTATAGAGCGGGGCTGCGGCTGTGTAATACAGTCATTGCCCCGCTCCTGACAGTAAGTGCGTGCGCGGTCAGCATGAGGAGATGCTGCCGGCGCTGCACTAATGAGCGGTGGTTCAGGCACTGAAGACAGAACATGGGGGTGCCATGTTCTGTCTTCAGTGCCGCAGATCATTAGTGCAGCGCCGGCCGCATCACATCATGCTGACGGCGCGCACATGTCAGGACTCAGGAGCGGGGCAATGGCTGTATTACACAGCTGCCGCCCCACTCTCATAGTCATGTGTACTATACTGTATTGTGTTGTATTGTGAAGTTTGCGGTGGAGAGAGGAGGGGGGGCTGTGATTTAACGCCTCCACCGCAAACAGCACAATACATTACAAGGCATCACAACACAACACATTACATCACAATACATTACAACACAACACAGACTGCAGCTCACCTGGAGTCCTCGGCACCCACTCTTCCACTCCACTGTCAGGAAGACGTGTCACGTGACAACACGGTCACATGGTACACCAAGTGTACCATGTGACCGTAACCAGGAAGTGCCGGCTTTACGGCACAGAAGATTTTTTTTGGAAGTGTACAGTATGGCAACGGGGGCCCGTGGGCCCCCCAAGCTTAGGGGCCCGGTCGCAAGTGCGACCGCTGCGACCCCTATAGCTACGCCACTGGCGGCATTTGGTCGGGGTACATCAGGGCATTATAAGAGGGTATAATATTGGGATAAATAAACAATAATCCGCAGATGTGTTGACAGTGTCGCACTGATAAATGTTGCGGGACAATTTGTATTTTTCATCGGTACCATTTATGGCTATAATGCATTTTTTTTTAGCACTTTTTATTTCATTTTTTGGCAAGCAAGGTGACCAAAAACCAGCAATTCTGACAATGTTTTTTATTCTTTTATTTTTACCGTGTTCACCATGGGCTACAAATAACAATTTTACTTTACTCTGCGGGTCGATACGATTACGGTGATACCATACGTATATAGTTTTTTTTATGTTTTGCAGCGTTTCCTCAATAAAATCACTTTTTTATGAAATCATTTATTTTTTGTGTCACCATATTCTGAGAGCCATAACTTTCTTATTTTTTTACAGTCAAAAAAGCTGTATAAGGACTTGTTCTTTGCGGGATGGGTTGTAGTTTTTATTGGTACTATTTTGGGGTACATGCAACATTTTGATCACTTTTTATTCTATAGTTTGGGAGGTGTGGTTGCCAAAAAATAGCGATTCTGGCATTGTTTTTTTAGATATATTTTTTGCGGTGTTCACCACGCAGGAAAAATAACATTACAGTTTTATAATTTGGGTCGTTATTTGATACCAAATATGTGTATTTTTTAAAATGTTTTCATTTTTTCCCCTATAATAAAAGACTTATTATAGTAAAAAAAGCAGTTTTTTATTTTCTAACATATAACTTTTATTTTTCCACTTTTTTCCCCAAAAAATTTTAACTTTTTTTTCCCATCCCACCAGGGAACTTGGAGACCTGCAGCACTGATCGCTGCTAGAATACATTACAATACCTATGTAGAGTAATGTATTCTAACTGTCAACGTCACACTGACAGGAAGCTTATGAGGACCAGCCGGAGACTGGTCCTCATATTCTTCCGTACATGGTAGACCCGGGGGCCATGCCAAACATTGCCCACCCCCTCAGAACGTATCACAGGGGATTCCAATGTGCTACAACACCCTTAAATGCGGCGATCGCAATTGATCACCGCATTTAAGGGGTTAATTGCCAAAAGCAGTGGCGATGGACCACTGTCCAGCAACATGAAGACCAGGACAGACACCCTGTGCAGTTAACCGCCGCTGCGGTGTAGCACCACACAGCGGGGAACTTTTAAAGTGCAAACATAACTGCATGTCAAGGTGCACAATGTAAGGGTATGTGCACACACACTAATTACGTCCGTAACCGACGGACGTATTTCGGCCGCAAGTACCGGACCGAACACACTGCAGGGAGCCGGGCTCCTAGCATCATAGTTATGTACGATGCTAGGAGTCCCTGCCTCTCTGCAGGACGACTGTCCCGTATTGAAAACATGATTACAGTACGGGACAGTTGTCCTGCAGCGAGGCAGGGACTCCTAGCATCGTACATAAGTATGATGCTAGGAGCCCGGCTCCCTGCACTGTGTTCGGTCCGGTACTTGCGGCCGAAATACGTCCGTCAATTACGGACGTAATTAGTGTGTGTGCACATACCCTAACTGCTCGCCTGGACGTGCAGTTACGTCAATATGCTGGATGGTGTTAAAATGTTCTCAGTGTACCTTTTAATGCCCAACTAAAATAAATCAAAATTCTCTTAGGCCTAGTTCACACAGAGTTTTTTGCAGGTGGAAAATCAGATTTTGTCCTTCCGGCAGATCACTTGCCACGTTTTTTCTCTGCGTTTTTCACTGCGTTTTTCGCCCGTGGCCATTGAGCGGTGCAGGCAAAAACTGCTGCGAAAAACGCGATCTCTGCCTCTCATTGATGTCAATGGGAGGTCAGAGATGGAAACACCCGAAGTAAGGGCATGTCGCTTCATTTTCCCGCGAGCATCCTTTACCGATTTCGGGCATTTTTTGGCGCTGTTTCCGATGCGGTTTCCACGTCAAAAACAGCACCAAAATACTCTGTGTGAACTAGCCCTAAATCAGCACTGTTAAAACATAACATCTAAAGGGGCACATGTTTAACCCCTTCAGGACGCAGCCCTTTTTCAAATTTTCACTTTTGTTTTTTTCTCCCCACCTTTCAAAAGCTATAATTTTTTTATTTTTCCGTCTATATCGCCATACGAGGGCTTGTTTTTTCCAGGACAAGTTGCAGTTTTTCATGGCACCATTTATTGTACTGCATAATGTACTGGGAAGCTGAAAAAAAATTGGGCAAAAAAACTGCGATTACGTCATATTTTGGGGGGTTTTGTTTTTACGGCGTCCATCAGGCGGTAAAAACTACATATTCGCCTTATTCTACAGGTTGATACGATTACAGCGATACCAAATTTATGTTTTGTTTTATGTTTTACCACTTTTTAAAAAAATAAAACCATTTGCTAAATTAAAAAAAACTTTTGTGTCGCCATATTCTGAGAGCCATAACTTTTTTCATTTTTCCATCAATTTAGCAATGTGACAGCTTAAGTTTTGCGGGGCGAGCTGTAGTTTTCACTGATACCATTTTGGGGTATATGCAACTTTTTGATCATTTTCTATTTCATTTTTTTGGAGCGCTAAGGTGACCAAAAAACTGCAATTTGCGTGTTTTATATGTATATTTTTTACAGCATTCACCGAGCGGGTTAAACAATGCTATATTCTGATAGTTCGGAATTTTACGGACGCGGCAATACCAGTTATGTTAACTTTTATTTTTCTTAACATTGATTTAGGGGAAAAATGTGAAAAGGTTTTTTTTTTTAACTTTTAATAATTTATTGTTTTTGGAACATAACAAAAATCTTTATTTAACTGTTTATTGCTTTTTTTATTAGTCCCCCTAGGAGACTTGAAGCAGCAATCGTTGGATCGCTTGCATGATATACTGCGATACTAATGTATTGCAGTATATCGTGATTCTGACAGTCTCTTTGAAGCCCTGCCGGAGGCAGAGCTTCAATGGAGTACAAAGATGGCGGACTCGGGGGCTTTTGTTCGGCCCCCAGGCTGCCATAGCAAACGTTGTATAGCCGATTGTGCCGCGGGGGGGGGGGGGGGCGCGATCGCGTGTTTGAGGGGGCACCCCCCTGATTCTAACAGTTTAAATGTCACGGTCGCGATTGATCGCGGCATTTAAGGTGTTAAACTGGCGGAATCAAAGTGAACTTTGATTCTGCTCATTGCAGTGAGGTGTCAGCTGTGAGTAACAGCCGTCACCCGCTGTGTATGGAGCGAGCTCAGCCTGTGAGCTTGTTCCATATTTCCCCTTAACCCTCATCACGTACAGTTACGTGATTTTGCGTGAAGGGGGTAAATACAAAAAGACAAGTGATAAAAAGCATAAGTTTAAAGCGTACATTCACTTTCAGAGAAAAATTATTATAGTGCAGTAGTGTGCAGGAGGGTGCAGGAGTGTGCAGGAGTGTGCAGGAGGGTGCAGGAGTGTGCAGGAGTGTGCAGGAGGGTGCAGGAGTGTGCAGGAGTGTGCAGGAGGGTGCAGGAGTATGCAGGAGGTTGCAGGAGGGTGCAAGAGGGTGCAGGAGTGTGCACTGTAATCATTTTGCTTAGAACATCAGCGCAGACTGTGTAAAGTCTGTGCTGCCGACTGCTTATACCTCCACAATAGGAGACAGAGCGTCCTGCTAGTCTCCATGGCTCCTGAATCCAGAACGGCCACCAGCGCTACAGAATCGTAAAGTGCTAAAAGTCATTCTGGATACGGTAGCCATGGAGACTAGCAGGACGCTCCTTCTCCTATTGCAGTTATGTGCAGCCGGCTGAATAGACTTTACTTAATTTGTGCTGCTGCTCAAAGCAGAATCGGTAATACAAGTGATTTAGGAAAACAATTATAGTGCACACTCCTGCTGTCCTTATATAGGGCAACATAGTCGGATGACAGATCTGCTTTAATTTGAAAGGGCTCTTTGTAATGCTTAATTTGCCCTGTGGTGGCGCAGCAGGGAAATTGAACACTTAACACTGAAATTAAACACTGCGAGGTTTCACCACAGATTACGACTGATCGCTGGAGGTCCCAGCAGGGAAACACTTTGTGATCTGACTATTGTTAAAGGACAATTCTAACAAGAAAAGATTATTGAAACCAGATAGCCACTAAAAGGCTACAAAAATGTTTTGTAGATCAATTTTTTATTTTATTGTATGACAATTAATTCCTGTCCTGAGCTTCTGTCCTGTTTCACCTTCAAAGGTTTTGAATTTTTTCTCATTGCAACAAAATGGTTCTGCTTTACTCGGAGGGGACATCGAACCTTTGATTACGATGTTACTCATATTCCTATAACACAGAAGAGCGGGTTTGGAAATGGTTGTCATTGTGTAATATTGGATGTAGTAGTTGTAGTAGTGGATGGGTAGTTCACACCTCGGTATGCTAGTAATTCAGAAAATTATACTTGCCATTGTTCTTGGATGGTAGATCTGATTAAAAAATGTTCTTTTAAAGAAGCGAAGGCATCTGTCTGTTGGGTTGGAACACTTGCTGTTGTGTATAATAGCTTCAAAGTAGACAATTGAGTTGATTTTTTTGTATGGAGTGAAAACTGCCCCTGTAATAAAAGAGGTGATATGTTTGTAAATACTGTAACTGGGTACAATATGGTTAATTTCTTGAGTAAGTTCAATAAACCCATGGATTTAACCATATTGTCCAGAAAGTTCTGGATGTACTGGAACATAGTTTATTGCAGAAACCAGAGCTTAGAGCTGTCCTTTTGAGATAACGTAACATCAACTTTAACACCTAGACCTGGTCTCTGCAACGTCAAAAGATGGTCAAATGGATATTTCCTCATCCCGGACTAAGGGATTATAAAGAGGTGAAGGAAAATTACCCATTTCACAATTATGGTCCTCCCACCTTTTATTACCTCACTGTTTATTCACAAACACCTAATTTGCCTAATGAACTGGTGGGCAGCTCCAGAAACATGACCCAGGGACTATAGAAAGGGTATAGAAATATGACTTGAACTATAGAAAGGAGTTTACATTGTGGGGGTCAAAACCAAGTCCGATATGTGTGACCTGTAACTGATGCGGCCGCGAACCGCCGCCGTTCACCTCTGTCGGACGGCCGCGGTCGCAGACTCCTGGCCTCCTGCCAGGTATCTTCCACCTAGGAGATGCCAGCTTGCGCGGCTATTCTGCCCTGGACTAGCTGCTAAGGTGCGGCCTTAAAGGGCCAGCGTGCAAACTAAAAGTTCCCTATTAAAATCCCTAGATCATCCTGGACTATAAAAGGGGCTCCGCCGTTCCATTCCTTGTCTGAGCGTTGTTGTCTACCCATGTTAGTACTACAAACGGTCCCTTAGTTGCATCATGCTCCCAGTGTTCTCGTATCCTGCTTCCAGTATCCTGTTGCTGAGTTGTCTCCTGGATCTAAGCCTTTAGTTGGAGTCGTGTATATCATCTGCCACATCTGCTGTCATCTGCCACACCTGCTGTCATCTGCTACGCCTGGTGTCACCTGCCACATCTGCTGTCAGCTGGCATGCCTTCTGTCATATGCCACGTCTGGTATTATCCGCCACGTCTGTCGTCATCTGCCACGTCAACTTCTATCTGTGCCAAAACCTCTGCTACTGTCTGAACTCCTAGGCTGGATTCACACGAGCATATTCGGTCCGTAAAGGACGGAACGTATTTCGGCCGCAAGTCCCGGACCGAACACACTGCAGGGAGCCGGGCTCCTAGCATCATAGTTATGTACGATGCTAGGAGTCCCTGCCTCTCCGTGGAACTACTGTCCCATACTGAAAACATAATTACAGTACGGGACAGTTATCCCGCAGCGAGGCAGGGACTCCTAGCGTCATACATAACTATAAGGCTAGGCTCCCTGCAGTGTGTTCAGCTCCAGTACAGTGATGTCTCTCTTGGGTTATTCTGTAACTTTATAATGTGACCAGGAAGTTGATTCAATATAGGAGTAGTTTAGTTTTAAAGAAGCACTCCACTTTTTTCTTTTATTGCCCCCTCCATTTGTACATGGGTGTTTCATTGGAGTGCTGTGTGCAGAAATACTTACCGATCCCCGCATCGTGTCATTTTCGGGTCCTCGTTCGGAGCCTCGTTCTGGCTCCCATATAAATGCATTAAGAGCCTGACTTACGGTTTTCTAAATAGCACAGTGATTCCAGACAAGTCAGAGTGAAGATCACGTGGGCGGTTCTCGACCTAAAAAGAACACGATGTGAGGATCGGTAAGTATTTCTGCACAAAGCACCCCACTGAAAAACGAATGTACAAAAACACCAGAGTCCAAATGATTAAGGTATTATCTACATATCGATAGTTGGCTCAATACCTGATGGAACTGGAGTTGTTCCCTAAAAAGATTTGCATATTTTGATGCCAATTCATCTCCCATTACCGTTCCAGTAAAACACTAAACAGCCTTGTTCACACAAGGGAAAATTTATGCTGATTCCAACGTGTTTTGCGCTTCAGAATTAGCGTAATTTCCGCTTGTAAAAATCCTCCCATTGAGTTCAATTGAAAACAGATCCATTCTTCAGCAGGCATAATTGCAAACTGCCTCGCTGAAAAAAAAAGAGGTGACATGTTATTTCTTGCCACGAAAATAGCACTGGGAAGTCACATGCACAATATCTGCATTGAATGGAGCTAATCTGCGTGCAGGGTCAGCCTCGGATTTCTGAATTTTGGCCATGTCGGTCATGTGAACATAGCCAAGGACAGGAGTACCTGTTGCATAACGTTTTTGTAGACTTAAACACAACATTACAAACATGATATTATAAGGTCTCAGCGAGACAGAGAAGGGAGTAAAAACTCATATCAAAGTTTGACACACTCAAAACAAAATTAATGTTGCATCGCATGGATTTATGTCATTTTACATCCATCACAAGGAATATGCTTCATAAACTTAGTGAGGGCATGACAACTATAGACCAGACCTTAATCAGAGGACAATAAAACGTTCACATTTCTTATCTACGAACTGCTTCAACAATTTAATGCTTCAGCCTTTTACTCTCCTTGCTCAAATTAAATTTTCTGCTTCTTATCATTTGTCTCATACCCTAGACCTTGTTTTTGTCCTTTTGTGTATACATATGTGACTTTTCCGATGTTATATTACACTGCGCTTTATGAAGAGACCAAAGCAGTCTAGAAAGCTTGCAATTTCTCCTGATTTTTTTTGTTTTATTATAGATATCACATACTAAGGCCTTAGTCAGACGAGCGTGTTCAATTTGCGTCTGTGAAAAATGGGTAGTTTTTCATGCATAATACTGTCTGTGCTTCGTCAGTGTAGTTTCCGTGTGTCATCTATTTTTGTAGTATGTGTTTTTCTTTTTTTCCCTGCATTTCTTTAGCAAATGATGCCTGAAAAATGGACAACACACAGATGTCATGCTTTAGACTTTAATAGGTAAGTCTGGTCCGCAAAAATGGACCAGAATCGTACATGTTCATGCAGTGAGTTTCTCGCAACAGACACACGCTGCGTGAAAAAACACGGATGTGCGAATAGCCCCATTGAATTGCATGGGGCAGTGTACTGCCCATTGTTAAAATGGACAGCACACTGGTGAGAAACACGCTCTTGTGAATTGCTTCGGACTGGGGTTCCTTGGGCCCACCAGAGGAGATGAGGGCCCATCCTCCATCTATATAGAACATGCACATGTCCACTTTTCATTTTATCATAGTCCTTGTTGTTATCATTGTGTACACAGGACATATCATCAATAAGGTAATTTGTTGATCATCGCTTAAGAAATAGACCCTAGTGGCAAGTGATTGGCTCCAAAGAGCTCCAAATGGGTTTGTCTCCTGCTAGACCTTTAAGGCCCATAATTGTGTTAAAGCCTGGGCTGGACCACCAAAGGATCCTCTGGTAGGCCCCTCCAACCCTGCATGTGAATAAGGACTGTGGACCTGCAGGGAAGTTATGCAGGTGATTATAAGATTGCTTTTGCTTGGATAATAAATGAATGTCAGCAAACTACTTTGAAATAATTGTTTTTATGTGGCTATAACGGTAAAGCTTTACTTTAAAATTAGAATTTGTGTCGGGTTAACTTGTAGCTTGGGTGTAAAAATAAGAATGTGTAATTCGTGTTTGTTCTTTTGTTGATTTTTTGAGAGTAAGGGATACAAAGATTTTAATTTGCCAATACATGTTGAAACCGGATTGTAATTTTACTCAGGTTACTTTTTTCTTTTTATTGTCACCGGAAATGTATTTAACAATCAGGGGGATTGAGTGCAGCATTTTTGCCCTTAAGCAATTGTAATCATTTATACAAATACTCTTTTAAAAGCAAAGCACGTACAATGCTATGCAACTGTAATATTTGATAGAGAATATCTATCAAGACATATATAGACAATAAATCTAGAATGTAAATCACCAATAGTACAAGTATAGCACTAGCCAATATATCAAAAAAATCTTTATTAGAATATGTAATAAGAAACACATGCAGACCATCACACAAAATATAAAAAAAAAAACATAAAAATAATGTGGTAGTGGTATGAGGGGTCACAATGCACCACATTAAATATACATGTGCTAGGGCGGTATAATATATAGACAGACACTATGCAAAAGACACCTCTTAAATTACCATTATATAGATACATAAACACTGAATAGGGAGTATAGGTAAAGACGTGAAACCACGATCAAAGATCCAAAATCATGTCAAATACCAACCCATATTTTGCATGTTTGCCCCTCAATTAGACAAACCACAGACCATGACCAAACAGCCCGACGCACGTTTCGCCGTCAGCTTTTTCAAGGGGTAATGGTCAGTGAGGAGTCTTGGGCTTAAATAGGAGGAACAGAATCATGTGTTCCAATCAGGAAGTACCCTGTGTATCACAACCAGGTGTAGTATAAACGAGTCATATTGAATTGAAATACCTTGTGAGTAGCTCACATGTAAAAATATGCAGCGCCACCATGTTCAAATCCTCCCGGAACATCAGGGAGGCGGAGGACACATATTCATGTGCGCCCGCATCACCACACGGCGCCGGGGGAAGGTCTAAAACAGGGCGGCGCATACACAGCATACAAGTGCCTGCGGCCATTTGAAGAGAGGGCAAAATTGCCAGAATAATACATACTAGTTAAACGTGTTAGCACAGCGCTGCCATGATCTCGTCACCCCGGAACAGCAGGGAGGCAGGCACCGCATATCCTCCATGCGTACCCACGTCTCCATGCTGCGCCGGGGGGAGGAGAGTAGGGCGGCGCATACACGAAAGGGCAAAGTTGCCAGGACAATGCTTACTAGTTGATACCATTAGCGCCGCCATGATCCCGTCATCCCGGAACATCAAGGAGGCGGGCAACGCAAATCCAAGCATACCCACGTCTTCACGCTGCACAGGGAGGAGCGGAGCAGGACGGCGTCAATATGTCACAAGGATACATATGGCCATATTGCATAAGGGCAAAATTTGCCCATAGTATACATATTGAGCTCTCCATACGAACGTAAAGATCAAGATAAAGGAGAAACACAATATGTCACAGACAAATACAAAATTTTCAAGGGACATGTACAATTTTATTAGACCGCATACATCAAAATAGTCTATTAAAAAAACATCATCTATATCAATATAATATTTGTCTATGAAAATATATCATCATAACTGTATATAAATACATCGAGGATCCTCAATTCAGAGAATTCTCCATATAGTCATAAAAAGTATATAAATCTAATAATAATAATATAATATATAAAGTAAAAATTAATAAAGTGAATCAAAAGAAAATATATATAAAATAAAAATACCCAAATCGTGACCACACGTGGATAAGTGGCAATGAAAACTTAACATACAAACCTCCACCTCTGTGAAAAAAAGATTTCATTAGAATTGAGGATGCTCGATGTATTCATATACAGTTATGATGATATATTTTCATACACAAATATTATATTGATAAAGATGATGTTTTTTTAATAGTCTATTTTGATATATGTGGTCTAATCAATTTTTATATGTCCCTTGAAAATTTTGTAAAACCTTTATTCATATTTGTTTGTGATATATTGTGTTTCTCCTTTATCTTGACCTATAGTGGTGGATATTTACGTTCGTATGGAGAGCTCAATATGTATACTATGGGCAAATTTTGCCCTTATGCAATATGACCATATGTATCCTTGTGACATATTCACGCCGTCCTGCTCCGCTCCTCCCTGCGCAGTGTGGAGACGTGGGTATGCATGGATTCGCGTTGCCTGCCTCCTTGCTGTTCCGGGATTAGGGGATCATGGCGGCACTGTGCTAATGATATCAACTAGTAAGCATTGTCCTGGCAACTTTGCTCT
This sequence comes from Rhinoderma darwinii, assembly GCF_050947455.1. NCBI lineage: Eukaryota > Metazoa > Chordata > Amphibia > Anura > Rhinodermatidae > Rhinoderma > Rhinoderma darwinii. Next base: position 44,659,243 of record NC_134698.1, on the reverse strand, counting down.
TTCTTAAAATGGCCGCAAGCGCTTGTGTCGTGTATGCGCCACCCTGCTCTCCTCCCCCCGGCGCAGCATGGAGATGTGGGTACGCATGGATATGCGGTGCCCGCCTCCCTGCTGTTCCGGGGTGACGAGATCATGGCAGCGCTGTGCTAACAAGTTTAACTAGTATGTATTATTCTGGCAATTTTGCCCTCTCTTCAAATGGCCGCAGGCACTTGTATGCTGTGTATGTGCCGCCCTGTTTTTCCCTCCCCCTGGCACCGTTTGGTGATACGGGTGCACATGAATATGTGTCCTCTGCCTCACTGCTGTTTCGGGGGGATGTGATCATGGCGGCGCTGCATGTTTTTACATGTGAGCTACTCACAAGATATTTCAATCCAATATGACTCGTTTATACTACACCTGGTTGTGATACACAGGGTACTTCCTGATTGGAACACATGATTCTGTTCCTCCTATTTAAGCCCAAGACTCCTCACTGACCATTACCCCTTGAAAAAGCTGACGGCGAAATGTGCGTCGGGGTGTTTGGTCATGGTCTGTGCTTTGTCTTATTGAGGGGCAAACATGCAAAATATGGGTTGGTATTTGACATGATTTTGGATCTTTGATCGTGGTTTCACCTCTTTACCTATACTCCCTATTCAGTGTTTATGTATCTATATAATGGTAATTTAAGAGGTGTCTTTTGTATAGTGTCTGTCTATATATTATACCGCCCTAGCACATGTATATTTAATGTGGTGCATTGTGACCCCTCATACCACTACCACATGTTTATTATGTGTTGTTTTTTATATTTTGTGTGATGGTCTACGTGTGTTTTTATTTCATATTCTAATAAAGATATTTTTTGATATATTGGCTAGTGCTATACTTGTACTATTGGTGATTTACATTCTAGATTTATTGTCTATATATGTCTAGATAGATATTCTCTATCAAATATTACAGTTGCATAGCATTGTACGTGCTTTGCTTTTAAAAGAGTATTTGTATAAATGTTTACAATTGCTTAAGGGCAAAAATGCTGCACTCAATACCCCTGATTGTTAAATACATTTCTGGTGACAATAATAAGAAAAAAGTAACCTGAGTAAAATGACAATCCGGTTTCAACATGTATTGGCAAATTAAAATCTTTGTATCCCTTACTCTCAAAAAATCAACAAAAAAACAAACAGGGATTACACATTCTTATTTTTACACCCAAGCTACAAATTAATCTGACACAATTCTAATTTTAAAGTAAAGCTTTACCGTTATAGCCACTGTGAGACAGTGACAGGTAAAGTCATTGAGGGAAGGTACATTTCCCCTAGAATCCTGTCATATGTATCCTAGGCTCCAGGGAATGAGTATTTTTTTCAATAGAAAGCTCTAGCTTTACAATCTCGGCTTAAGGAAAAGCCAGAAAAAGGGCCTGGAGTTGGATTGGGGAAGAGCAGGGTGGGTTCCCCAATCCCTAGTCCATCTCTGTTTGTAGGACAAGGCTGCTGCTCAATTAGCTGCACCTGCAGCCTGTGTATAAAAAGGTGCAGACACAGTGTGTGAGTCTCACCCCTGACTCAGACCGGAGACTACTATGTCTGGAGTAGCCTGTATTCTATGTGAGTAAAGACCTGTGTTACTTTGTGTCCAGTGCCTGGTAGGAAGGCACTTGGTATAGTTAGATAATATCTTGTTTAGTTAGTGCTCAGACGAGCAGGATTTATTTTGTATTTTGCCTTGTTGTACAAGAGGCTGTTTCTTTGACAAGAATAAAACACAGGCAAAGCCCTGTTATGAACTTTAATGCACGGTGTCCCTGTCTCTGGCTACTAAGAAACCGCTGTACCAACCTCTCCTGATGCTAAACCCTCACACCACATAAAAACAATTATTTCAAAGTAGTTTGCTGACATAAATTTATTATCCAAGCAAAAGCAATCTGATAATCACCTGCATAACTTCCCTGCAGGTCCACAGTCCTTATTCACACGCAGGGTTGGACAAGCCTAACAGAGAACCAGAGGATCCTCCGGTGGTCCGGCCCAGGCTTTAACACAATTGTGGGCCTTAAAGATCTGGCAGAAGACGAGCTCTTTGGAGCCAATCACTTGCCACTAGGGTCTATTTCTTAAGCGATGATTCACAAATTACCTATTAGACCTTGATGATATGTCCTGTGTACGCAATGATAACAACAAGGACTATGATGAAATGAAAAGTGGACATGTGCATGTTCTATATCAATGGAGGATGCACCCTCAGAATCATCTCCTCTGGTGGGCCCAAGGAACCCCAGTCCAAAGCAATTCACATGAGCGTGTTTCTCGCCAGTGTGCTGCCCGTTTTAACAATGGGCAGTACATTGCCCCATGCAATTCAATACCTATACTCCCTATTCAGTGTTTATGTATCTATATAATGGTAATTTAAGAGGTGTCTATTGTATAGTGTTTGTCTATATATTATACCGCCCTAGCACATGTATATTTAATGTGATGCATTGTGACTCCTCATACCATTACCACATTTTTATTATGTGTTGTTGTTTATATTTTGTGTGATGGTCTACATGTGTTTTTATTATATATTCTAATAAAGATATTTTTTGATATATTGGCTAGTGCTATATTTGTACTATTGGTGATTTACATTCTAGATTTATTGTCTATATATGTCTTGATAGGTATTCTATTTCCAGTGTTGATATATATGGATGTTATTGCAGAAACAGGTTTTCTGTCTGGCTTGGAGCTTATAGGTATTGATGTAATATTTGATAGTCCTCCATGAGAGGATATTTGCAGGGGCCCCTACTCGAACACAGGCGGGGGTGTAGTTGACAGCTCCTGATCCTAAGTGCAACATCTGGACCAGAGTCCTTTCATGTCCCATTGTATGCAATGTATAGGATCTACATAGATTATAAAACTGAAATATGCATAAGACATCACCCCTCTGTACTACCTCTTTATAGTACTGCTTTTCTCTTATGCAGCAATGAGATGTTCAATCCCCTTAAGCACCAGGGGCCCGGAGTGACTGCAAAATCTGCAATGGCTGTAGTTCAGCCACTATTTACAGGGTTTGTTCTTATCCACATCCGCACAGTTCCTACATGCAGAGCAGTTCACATATAAGGTACGATATTGGATTAAGAGAAGGTATACATGTAAAATCTATGTATGTATTTCATCCAGACAGTTTCTCTTCATGGACAATTGGTGCTGATGCAGATACAAAAAAATAAAATCAGTGTCTAAGTACTGGCCCCTGAGATCTCCTCTCTGAGAACGCTTTTCAATGCGGTGAATATTACAACAGCAGGGATATATACACGCCCTGCTTTATAGACAGTACTCGCATGAACATATACAACCCACTTAAGAATTGTATTTTCATTTTCACTTACGTACTTTTAAGTATATAAACATCTATTTTGGCTGATGCTTTTGCCACACGTAATTCCTAAATTTCATGTATTTATAATTATTATAGATTGATCACCATTGTGTGTCTTGCATATATAATGCAAAGTTATGGCACCATATAGCTATATATTATCTGAAATATATGACAATCTTACTACCATCGTTTAATTGTAATACTATATTATATCTTCTTAAGCCATGTAAAGTGAACGATGAATTATAGATGATGTATAATATTGGTCATATATTTAAAGACTCATATTTACTGTATGTTACATGTTTCTTTGGACTAACTCCATTCTATTTCTTAAAGCTCTTTAATTTTTCCACACTATCTATTTCCCTGTCTTTACAGTGGCAGACGAATAAACTATTTAAATCCCATATATATTTTTCTCACTAGTCTACTATCTTTTATCTTCCTACCTGAAATCATTGACAACTCCAGGATTAGAAAATCAGGTTCTGTGTTTTTTTGTTCCTTATCCAAGAGTAACATATATATTATGCTGCCACCATTTCATGATTATGCTGGAAATAAATCTCTTTCGTATTCATGCAGATGTCTGGAGCAAGACAATGTATTCAATGTACTCGGAGCTACGGAGAGAATGTTATATTAAATTATCACTGACAATGAAATAGTTTCAGGCACAAGAAGTCCAAGGTAAAAATGCGAAGTTTCCAAGAAAGAGTTATTTCATTTAGGCTAAAGATGCAATGCAAACAGCAATTTAGAAAGATGCCAAGTCTTTTGTAAATTGTATTTTGAGTCTAGCGCTGGCATCACGTAACCGTGACATGTACTAAAAAACAGATAGACCTGGATAATATTTATTTCATGTATGGCATCCTCCCTGATCTCAAAACTGGGATAATATAGAAGCATACTGTACCCCAACCTCATCCTGAAATGACATTAAAGACACCCCTCAGTCTAACAGGGATTTAACCAAAAATAGCAGACCATTAGCAAATATAAAATAAGGGAAATTAGGGCAGATGAGCAGAATTTTTTAATATATTCGCAATAAATATTCAAGACAGAAAAGAAAAATAGAGTTATACGGGCGAGCGGTTTATGTTGATTGTAGCATGTGTTTTTTATGACTGTATTTAAGAAGTAAATCTAAAGAAAACAAGTGCACACATACGAATTCCATTTTATTGAAACAAATAATTTTCGAAATTGAACAGATTTTAAATATTTTTTTGTTGAATGTAACATTAGTAATTGTCAGAGATAAAATTCTACTGTCGAAAACACTAAAAACAAAACTATAAGAGTTAAATAAATTAAAATAGTATCGTGTTTTTGCATAGGAAATATTTTTGGAGGTGGGATAAGCCTTTTTCATCAATATTATTGAATATTTTTATTATTAATAGTAGTAAAAATTAAATAAAATATGAAAAAATAAGATTATTATTATTATTATTATTATTATTATTATTATTATTATTATTATTGTCATGCATGTTCAGTAATAATATTATACTACAATGCAGGTTTTTGATAACCCCTGGCATGAATTACTACATTTTACTATAATACTATGTAAATTGATATTTATTTTAGTGCAAATAAAGTAGCTAGGTAATTTTTTAGGACGGACAGCACACTAGCAGACTTGGGTTGCTCCACATTAAATACTGCTTATTTTATATCTTAATAATTAAGGGAAGAATCTGAACAGACAAACCTTATCATGAATGCTGTCTCATCATTTTTTACATCAGAGTAATTATAGTAAGAACATTCAATGTAATTTCAAAGGCTGTGAACTGTTACACATGAGCATATAAAGGGAATTGAAATTTTTTCCAGTAAGCATGTGGGAAAGGGGGGGGGGGTGTTTTTGCATTTGACTATATATATATATATATATATATATATATATATATATACATCATATACAAGCTTGCTGAAGTAATGTATGTACTGAAGTAGTAAATATATACTGAATAAAAGGGTGATAAATTCGTATCATGAGCTACTAAAATGTGATATTGGATCTTCTATCATAGTTATAAAATACATATAGTATTACAGCTCTACTCAGTACTGGATCTCAGGAACCTGTAGCCACAGATTGTCTTCCTTTCAGCGGATACACTTCTACCAGGGCCATGTATAGGCACATGCCTACTGTTCTCATAGGCCCTGGATCCACCATGACAAGAAAGTTTAACATCATTTTTTTTATTTTACATTGAGTCTTGATATGCAGTCCTATTTCAGTCCCTATGGCAAGTATATTCCTTTGAGATGTACAGAGGATCACATTTATATACTATGTACTGTATAACAATGTCCAATTACATTAGATATTCCAGAGTCATATTGCATATCTTACATAGCAGGTGAGCGAGACTTGGTCATCCAGTAGCCTTTTTGACAGATGCCATTCTGAAGTACTTGCTGTGTTGACTCTTGTCCAAGGTTTGAGCAGCTTCTTGACTTTATAACCGGGAGACTTATGGTATGGGGGAGGGGGGGGGATAGCCAGCAGCAGTTCTGCTATTTTTTTTCTGTAGGTGGACGCTAACTGGCTATCATTCTATTTCTGGATTCTTATATATATTTGCTCTAACAGTTACATTATATCACCTGAACACCAGACTAATTCACTAATACGGTTAAATCTAACTTTGTAACTAAATATTAATACTCATTGTTTGGTGTACCATATTTAGAAGTGATTATGTATCTAGTAAGTCGACACCACTGTCTTCTGAAAGCTCTTGCATCAATATATATATATATATATATATATATATATATATACATATATATTTTTTTGTATTATCTTTCCATCCTACTTATTTACTTTGTTTGACAATCCTTTCATCCCTGCTCTCTTTCCCTCTCTAACCAGCATCTTATCCTCCACTTCTTGACTTGAATCTTTAATTATTTTCCTTCTCCTACTTTCTCCACATGCAATATCTGTTGACTGAATGCTTGTTCAGCCAACATCTATTTCACCCAACTCCACCATAAACATGCCCAGCCAGGACAAGTCCGCATGTTTATTTCAATAGGGAAAGGAACAAAATAAACCGCATCCAGATTCCTCGAACACGCCCTTCACATTAGAAGTCGGCTGATCACACAGAAATTTTCAGGTTCGCCGGAGTTTATCAAATGTTTATGGCCAGTTTAATAATATATAATTATTCTGGTCTGTTAATGCAGACATTCTTAAAAAGAAAGTCAGACCCTTCTTAAAATAAACTTGTACAGATGAATTTCATTCTATTCTCTATCTCTAGTCCTATGGGTTATTTGCAAAATATACAATATATAATGCAATAGTATTATATGTATTTGCATGAACAGGCTCTGAGCAGGTGAAATAGATTATCATGATAACTAGAGTGCTCTAGTCATAAAATGTGAACCGTTGGTTCTCAGATGGTGATCAGTAAAAAAGAATTAATGAAATAAAACCTGCAGGACAAATAGTATTCCTAAGTATAGCTCAAGCAACTAAAGAAATCCTTCTCTAGATATTCTCCGGGCGACCTGAATCTGCCCTTGATAACACAGGCCCGGGAATCTTACTTAAACTAAAGAGCACCAAGTGTACAATTAATCATAGCTCCTCTGGCGACATAAACTGGTCCTGGCTCTGTAATTGACATTCCACAAAACCTCTGTTTCTCCCAAGGGAACATATTTGGGAACGTGGTGCATAAAGTCAGTACCAGCTGCGGCTCTGCCTGCCATCCAGGATCAAGTGGACAAGCTGGTAGTTGTGGAAAGACTGAAAGTCCTGACTGATTTGTGCTTGGAAGAGATAGAAAGCAGCATCTTATTTTACACATATCGTGTGTCTTTGCTCTCTCACAAATATCATGTATGAAGACAGGAGACGAGTGAGTATCAAGTGAGAACTGAGGATATGACAGAAATACAGCCTGAAACTAAAATGACCTCCTGGTTAATACACCCGCCAGTAATCAGGAAAGAAAAATGAGGCCAAGGTGGTCATCAGAGATATGTTTTGAAGTTCTATACAGGAAGGGTTTATAGCTTCATGACACATTGATGACACTCTTGAATCTGGTATTATCCTTCCTTGCGGCACTATATCTAGTTTAATGTAACACATGACTGCAGCTGTTTGGTATGTGAGCGTTTCTAGGGCATACACAACACTGAACAATTCTCTGCTGCGGAGGATGTATCTTGCTAAAAAATATCTGCATTTTACATACTTCCTTTAATTTTTGAACGTCAATAACAGATAGAAACGCATTAGGGGTCCATGTAATCTGTCTCTTTTCAATATATTTAAATAATATTTCTAACCGGTGACTGTGGAATATAGAATAAACATGTGTCTACATTATGTAATATTAAATTCAGTGTTCCTTGTTTATTTGTTTCCTATATTAGCTGGAAGACTGATCCCAGCTATCCTCTCATGAAGGGAGTCTGTCATCAGATTTGTCCCCCCTAAACCGCTGATGCGGCTAGTTAGATATAAGGGAAAGCAGTCCCAACATACCTCTATTACATATCTTTCTTCTACTATAAATGTAAAAAAAGTACTTTTTTTCTCTCATGCGCTGTATGCAGATTAGATTGCAAGTATCCGCTGTGTCTGGCATCCTTAACTATAACCCCATCCCCCTCCACTCTGCAGCTGACTGACAGCTCTCAATGGAACAGCACATAGAATAAAAGTACTTTTTTGCACTTCTGAAGGAACTAAGATATGTAATAGAGGTTTGTTGGCGCTGATTTTCCCTATAGCTATTTAGTGGTGTCCGCAGTTTAGGAGGGACAAAACTAAGGGCAGACTCCCTTTAAGTTAAAAAAAAACTCTCTAAGATTACTTCTCATTTTCTGCCCCCCCCCCCCTCATAGCTGTAGCTTATTCTTAAGTTCACATTTATTTGGAAAAAATATCTCCCATATAGGACTTATATAGCCTGCTATGGGTCCATACTCTACCTCCGTGACCCAGCGATTTAATGTGGGGGCACAAATAAAAAAAAATGGCGGCAAGTACCACTCCATGCTGTTTTATTGAGGTGTTGTTTCTAGTTTAGAATAAGGTGCTTCATAGGGGCATCATACAAAGGCACACAAAATGCCTACAGGTAATACAGCAGGGACTCTGTGTACCGCCGTACAGGGCCCGCACACACAGCTAAGATGTGTGCATGAGCCTTTAACATTTTTTAATATCTTTCAATATATTTCTAATCCTTCCTTGAGGTGATACATATTAAGTTTATCACTGGGAGCACAACCCTGATGAGTAGGAGAAGAAGAAGCTGCAGTTCATTGCTGCTTTGCACACTCCACTATTTCTAGTATGTTTTAACACTATTTTTTTCTAGCATTTATAGCATAAAACATGTGAATAATTACAATATGTTTCTACTAAATTTATAGTGATCCGCAGACAACACGAATCTCTTAATAACCCAACATAAAATTCCATTATCCTTCAAAGTAATGTACCCTCTAGTGTTAATTACAAACCATCACAAGTCATTGAGATATGCGACTGAGTATGCCTCAAGGAATAAATGTGCGACGACACACACACACAAATACACACACATACACACACACACACACACACACACACATAAACACACACATAAACACACACACACAAACATACACACACACACAAACATACACACACACATATACACATACAGACACATATACAGATACAGACACAAATACGCACATACACGCACACACACACACACACACATGCGCACACACACACACACACACACACACACGCACACACATTAATAGTAATCACAGAGCACTACATGGTTTGTATGAAGCAATCATTACACCATGAATATTTTTAATGGGGTTAACCAACAATAACACTTATCAACTATCCATAGTATTAGTGATAAATGTTAGATTGCTGTGTGTCCATCTGCTTGTACCTCCGCCAACCACTAAAATAGGGAACCCCTGTCCCTCTCCACTTGGACTGCCGTGAGTTGTAGTTGTATCTTTGTGTGCCTTTGTTTATTCTTTTTCCATAGACTGAACAATTCATACCATACCAAACACTGGAAAACCATATTATCAGTGGGATCCATTAGTGTTCATTGGGACCCTTCTGTCATATCTTGTTAGAATAGAGTATAACAGAGATCTATTTAAGCTGCCCATAAACATTTGTTTTTTGTTGGTGGATCCTAAAAATCGAATGTAAACAGAACCTGGCAGGCATTTGCCCAAGGGATGCCACAGAAGTAAACATGAATCATACAGGTTAGAATGGTCCCATTTTATTGTTTGCTTGCCCGGCTGACTCGTTATTTTGGCCTGCATTTCAGGATATAGACTGGGAACAACTATTGTAAAATAATCGTACAAATGATAAATGGGAGATCTTAAATTCTACTTTGTATAATTATAGTGAAAAATGTATTCCTATAGGTAACAAGTATAGACGACTATAATTAAACCCCACATGGCTTACACCTTCTGTAAAAGGGCAATATATGACAAAAAAAAAGGGCATTTGAAAAATTCAAATCTGAGGGTACAGCTGTAGCCTTTGTAAATTATAGCCAGCCTAATAAAATCTGTCAAAAAATAATAAAATCAGCAAAAATACAAAATGAAAGGAAGGTGGCCAAGGATAGTAAAACAAATCCCAAAAAATTATTCAAGAATATAAATGCAAAAAAGCCAAGGTCTGAACATGTAGGACCCCTAGATAATGGTAACGGGGAGTTGGTCACAGGGGATCAAGAGAAGGCAGCGTTACTAAATGGGTTCTTCAGCTCTGTATATACAACAGAAGAAAGAGCAGCTGATGTAGGCGGTGCCAGTGCTGTTAATGTATCAGTTGATATACTGAATTGGCTGAATGTAGATATGGTCCAATTAAAGTTAAATAAAATAAATGTGCACAAGGCCCCGGGACCAGATGGGTTACACCCTAGAGTTCTTAAAGAATTTAGTTCAGTTATTTCTGTTCCTCTGTTCCTATGTTCCTATTATTCAGAGATTCTCTAGTGACTGGTATAGTGCCAAGGGACTGGCGCAGGGCAAATGTGGTGTCTATTTTAAAAAAGGGCTCTGGTTCTTCCCCGGGTAATTATAGACCAGTAAGCTTAAAATCCATCGTGGGGAAAATGTTTGAGGGACTATCTACAGGAGTATATGACAAAAAATAGTATTACAAGTGACAGCCAGCACGGATTTACGAAGAATAGAAATTGTGAAACTAACCTGATTTGTTTTTATGAAGAGGTGACTAGAAGCCTAGACAGAGGGGCCGCTGTGGATTTTGTGTTTTTGGACTTTGCAAAAGCTTTTGACACTCTCCGTCATAGACGTCTAATGGGTAAATTAAGGACTATAGGTTTAGAAAGAATAGTTTGTAATTAGATTGAGAATTGGCTCAAGGACCGTATCCAGAGAGTTGTGGTCAAGGATTCCTACTCTGAATGGTCCCCGGTTATAAGAGGTGTACCCCAGGGTTCAGTGCTGGGACCACTATTATTCAACTTACAGATGTAGCCATCTTTATCGTGACTCTTAATGCATTAAATACACAGTGGCAAGAATCTTTAACTTGACTTTTTCAATGGCATTTGTTGTGTGATATCACGCTGCAGCAAGTTATCAGAGTCAAGATAAACTTGGCTACATCTGTAATTATTAATGATATACAGGATGGGATTAATAGCACTATTTGTATTTTTTCAGATGACACCAAGCTATGCGGTATTGTTCAGTCTATGGAAGATGTTCATAAGTTACTGCCATATTTGGAGACACTCAGTGTTTGGACATCCACTTGGCAAATGAGGTTTAATGTACAAAGGGGCATGGAGATTCTAAGTTATAAGGAAAGATTAAAATAATGAAACCTATTTAGCCCTGAAAAGAGACGACTACGGAAGGACGTGATTAACTTATAGAAAAATACGAATGGCCCATACAAGAAATATAGTGAAAACCTGTTCCATGTAAAACGCCCGCAAAAGACAAGGGGGCGCTCCCTCCGTCTGGAGAAAAAAAGTTCAATCTCCAGATGCGACAAGCCTTCTTTATTCTGCCTTCTTCAACTTACAAGAACAAAAAAATATCAGCCCCTATGTTAATGTGTAGAATTTTTTGTTTCATCTCTTCCCTTTCGCCCATTCCTTGGTTGAACTTGATGGACATACATTATGTATTTTTTCAACCGTACTAACACCAGTCTCTCTATTACAATGCCAGCATAGGTCACTAGTAGAGATGAGCGAACTTATGAAAAGTTCGGTTTGGCTAGTTCGCCGAATTTCACGAAAAAGATCGATTCGGACCGAACCTGTAATTTCCGTGCGCCGAGCATGGTACTGTCCAGGGTGCTGATAGAATTAATGGGCTGCACTAACCCTTTCAGCAACCTTGACAGTACATGCTCGGCGCGCGGAAAATACAATTTTAATGTAATAAAAAAATAAATAAATACGTTCATACTTACATTCCTCCTGTCCGGCTTCCAGCGATGACATTTCATCCATGTCGCCACTGCAGCCAATCACAGGCTGTAGTGGCGGTCACGCACGTCAGGATGACATCATAAGGCCGGCCTCCAGGGATGACGCTTCATCCCACGTGACCGCCTCTGCAGCCAATCACAGGCTGCAGCGGCCTCTGCAGCCAATCACAGGCTGCACCGGCCTCTGCAGCCAATCACACGCTCCTCTCCTGAAATACTCTGTGCTGCGCTGCCTTAAACTCTGTGGACAGGTCAGGATCTTGTTTCTTTTAAATGCCGCTGGGGAACCAGCTCGATCCACTATATAAGGCTGCGCTACAGTGCAGCCTTTAAAAGAAACAGGATCCTGACCTGTCCACAGAGTTTAAGGCAGCACAGAGTATTTCAGGAGATGAGCGTGCAGATTCAGTGCTGCTGTGAACTCTACTCTTACCATTACGTAGCTCTGTCTGTTACCTCTCCTCCACTCCTGTCCTCAATAACACCTTCACATGATTGGCAAGTCACCACGTAATGGTAAGAGCAGAGTTCACAGCAGCACAGAGTATTTCAGGAGATGAGCGTGCGGATCTTGTGCGGGCCCACAATTTTAAACAGGGGTTCTAGACCATCAGGTGAGATTTTTAAATGAGTTCTCCTAAACTCAAACACATCTAGTGAACGCATGGGAGCTACAAAGTATCTGTTTAAATTCATGGTCATCAAAGGTCATATTAAGTTCCATTTACCAAGCTAGCATATAGCCGGGTTTGCTGGGGGCTTCACAGAGGATTATGTCTGAATAGATTTTAGACAGCAACTTTGTTAGAGGGGAATGTAAAGGGAGCAGAACATCAGTCCAGGAGGGTTCAGGGAGAGCGGGGTATCTTTTTACAACGTTTTTGTATACCCGCAGAAACATGACAGACTCAAAAGGTTTAGAGAGTCTAAAGGTAGGAAGGGGGTGGGATCCAGAGTCTGTAAATACCTTTTGAAATTTTAAATATAAGGAGAGCAATGGAGCTGAGTGAAACCGTAGTGCGGCTTGACTATGGGAGAAGTAGCAGGATCATTAATGGGGAATAGTGGGATTTTAGTGATGGAGGCCTGCAATATTTAATTTTGGCCACTAGATGGGGGTATGGGTAGGGCCTGGGATGGGTTATATAAAGGAGGTGGTAAGGGGATTGTACCTCAGTTGGTACCAGTGAAGAGCAGTTCCCGCCCACCCGCCCAGTACAAGTAAGGGGTTATTTTTATCATAGCAGTAGGTTAGTAGCGGGGAGAAGGGGTCCTTGGAGGCAGAAAGGTTATGGTCAGATGCACGAAAACGGGCCGTGTATCTGACTTTAAGCTGTAATACAACGAATGGAGTCCTGGGGGAAGGAGTCTCCCAGGAATAGTTGGATAGTTGTATTCGGTGCCCTTAGGCCTGGTGTGGACGACTAGGGGTAAGGAGTTTTTACCTTACTTGGAGGGTAAGGGTTAAAAAATGGAGACTGCCTCTAAGGATCGTTTTTCCCCCAAAATGGAGAAGATAGAATAGGGTAATACCTTCTAGGATGTTTTTGTTGATTACCTGTCATTTTACATTGTATTTTATGTAAAGTTATTTATGCAAAAGTTATTTATGAGAATTTTTGTTAATAAATATGGCTGCTATGGCCTTACACCATAATGGTAGTTGAGTCTTTATTTGAGGGAAACGTGGGGCCAAAGTTTAGACGGGTGTCAATCTTCTGTCTTTAAAGTCAGTCTCCTTATGGGAAAATGAATTAGTTATTACTGCTTTCTTAGTTTGTGTGCATTCTATACTTGTCCAGATACAATATTCATGAAAAATGGTAATATATCAGCTAAGACCAAATGAAATAGCATCTGATATGCTCCTTTAATTATGTCTAGATGTTTGCCAAATAATTGTAAGAGTCCCTAACAAACCACATTATTGTAAAAAAGTTTCTTAAGCCCAAGAAGGTCAAGTGTAGGGGAAAAAAGGTCCTTATGAGATACATGCCTTCAATCTTGAAAATACCTAATTTAGTATTTCAATGTAGATTAACTACTTTCTTCCATGTTTCTACATCCCCATGGAAATGGGTTTATCAACTTTTATTTTTCACTGTCCCACATTAAACAGACGGCAGGGATACAAGAACAACATATAAATTATGACATGACATAATGACACGAAATAGTAGCAACTAATAAAAGGTGCAAAACTGATACACTATGCCATGGCTAGTTCAGGGCCGGATGGGGTGGTGCATGACACAGAGCACCAAAGAAAGAATCCATGTGTCATGTATCATGTGTCATGTGTCATGTATCACCCCCTGCACCCCCTGCACTAGACATACAATAATATAGTGTGCCCTTCTGTCGTCGTCCCCCCCCCCCCCGCAGGTTTCCTCCCTTACTGTGACTTTTACGGCTTAGTATGTATATGTCAATTACCCTGTTGTTGTTTTTTCTCACTGGAGGTTTAGTTCCTCGTAGGTTATATTGATGTTGTAAGAAAAAACATATCAACAGGCACTGACTTTTTGGTGAACTTCAGCAGAACCTGCACTTATACACAGTAACTAAGTACAGAGTTTTAGTGTAAAAGCATGGGGGAGATACAGGGCAGCAGCCTGAGTCACTGATGGAGCCGTGTTGCAGGCACGATCAATTATTACATTTGAATGGGCCCCATGGAATACTACATTTCCCATGCAGCAAAATGTGTGCCCAGCTTCCCAAAAACAGTTGGTGGCTGGGGGTTTTAACAGTCAAACCCCCCCGCAAACTTCTCATGGCCGACGGTCCGCAGCTTTCAGCTGCATCGCTGGGTCTCCTAAGTGACCCAACAATGCAGCACTAGCAGCCGGGGGCGTCACTAAGGCTGGGTTCACACACCCTATTTACGGACGTAATTCGGGCGTTTTAGCATTGAATTACGTCCGAAAATGCGGCTCAAAAGCGTTGGCAAACATCTGCCCATTCATTTGAATGGGTCTTACAATGTTCTGTGCCGACGGTCATTTTTTTTTACGCGCCACTGTCAAAAGGCGGCGCGTAAAAAAGACGCCCATGTCAAAGAAGTTCCTGTCACTTCTTCAGACGTAAATGGAGCCGTTTCCCATGGACTCCATAGAAAAACAGCTCCAATTACGTCCGTAATGGATGCAGCGAAAGACGCCTGCACATGCCATTATGGCTGAAATTACGGTGCTGTTTTCTCCTGAAAACAGCACCGTAATTTCAGCCGTAATGGACGCTGCCGTGTGAACATACCCTCAGGGCTTAATATGTCAGGGGAAATAGCCCCAATACATATGTGTCCGCCCAAAAAAAAATGTGTGTATAGGAGACAGCATAGTATATCTATAGCACTACGACCCTATAAACTATGGATAGGATTAGATACAGTGGCTCAGCAGACAGTATCACACATGATAGGATTAGATACAGTGGCTCAGAAGGCAGTATCACACATGATAGGATTAGATACAGTGGCCCAGCAGACAGTATCACACATGATAGGATTAGATACAGTGGCTTAGCAGACAGTACCACACATGATAGGATTAGATACAGTGGCTCAGAAGGCAGTATCACACATGATAGGATTAGATACAGTGGTTCAGCAGACAGTATCACACATGATAGGATTAGATACAGTGGCTCAGCAGACAGTATCACACATGATCGGATTAGATATAGGGCCCAGCAGACAGTATCACACAAGATACGATTAGATACAGGGCCCAGCAGACAGTATCACACATGATTGGATTAGATACACAGCTCAGCAGACAGTATCACACATGATTGGATTAGATACAGGGCACAGCTCGCTGACATTGCGGCTCCAGCGCTGGACCCAGGATAGGTAAGAATAATAATTTTGCTTCTTTATGTGTTACTGATTATTTTTGTGTGTTTGTGTTTTTTTTACAGGTTCGGTTGTTGGACTTCGTATTCGAGGACTTCAATGACGGCGTTTTTTTTATTCTCAATAAAATGGTTAATGAGGGTTGTTTTTGTATTTCAATAAAATATTTTTTCTATGTGCTTGTATCTTTTTAAACTTTATTATCACCGCTTTAGTAATGGCCGCTGGCTGATTGACAACCTCTATTACTAATGCAAGGCTTAATGTTAGCCGGTGCAGAGGCTACACTAACCCCCATTATTACCCCGGTACCCACCGCCACCAGGAGTACTGGGAAGAGCCGGGTACGAACCAGCACCCGACTTTCTGTAGTGACGGGCAGGCACTGGGGTGGCCGCAGGCTGGTAGTATTAGGCTGGGGAAGGCCAAAAACAGTGGCCCTTCCCACCCTTGTAATGCTGCCTGCTGCTGCTGTGTTGCATCTGGCTGGTTATGAAAATTGGGGGGGACCCCACATCGTTCTTTCCAATTATTTTTTTTTAAATGACGTGGGGTCCCCCCCATTTTTCATAGCCAGCCAGATACAATAAAGCAGCAGCAGCCTAGCATCACCAGGGTGGGAAGGGCCACTGTTTTTGGCCTTTCCCCTCCTGATAATACCAGCCTGCGGCCACCCCAGTGGCCGACCATCACTACAGATGGTCAGGTACTGGATCGTACCCGGCTCTTCCCAGCACCCCTGGTGGCGGTGGGTACCGGGGTAATAAAGGGGGTTAGTGTTCGCCTCTGCACCGGCTAACACTAAGCCCTGCCTTAGCAATGGACGTCGTCAATGAGCCGGCGGCCATTACTAAGGCGGTAGTAATATAGTTTAAAAAAAACCACAAAGACATAGAAAAAATATTTTATTGAAATAAAAAAAAAACCCACACAACCCTCATTAACCTCATTAACCAGCTGTCATCTAAGTAGTCCTGGAATCCGTCGTAGTCCAACGACCGAACCTGTAAGAAAACACACAAAAAATGATTAGCAACACATGTGTTAGGCTTAGATACAGAGCCCATGTGTGATACTGTCTGTGGGACCCTGTATCTAAGCCTACCACAACGTAGGCTTAGATACAGGGTCCAGCAGACAGTAATCTTATACAGTATAAGATTTCTGTGTGCTGGGGCCCTGTATCTAAACCTACAGTGTGGTAGGCTTAGATACAGGGCCCAGCAGACAGGATCACGCATGGGCCATGTATCTAAGCCTACCATGTGATTGGCTTAGATACAGGGCCCAGCAGACAGGATCACGCATGGGCCATGTATCTAAGCCTACAGTGTGGTAGGCTTAGATACAGGGCCCACCAGACAGGATCACACATGGGCCATGTATCTAAGCCTACCATGTGATTGGCTTAGATACAGGGCCCAGCAGACAGGATCACACATGGGCCATGTATCTAAGCCTAACATGTGATTGACTTAGATATAGGGCCCAGCAGACAGGATCACACATGGGCCATGTATCTAAGCCTACCATGTGATTGGCTTAGATACAGGGCCCAGCAGACAGGATCACACAATCTGTGATCCTGTCTCATGGGCCCCCTAAGCCTGCTACATCGTAGGCTTAGGGGTTGTGCAGTCCCTAAACATTGATGGCCTATCCACAGGATAGGCCATCAATAGCTGATGTGTCGCCCGGGACCCGCAAATCAGGAGTCGGACCCCGCCAGTCAGGGCTAACCTTACCTTCCTCTTCGGCCGCGGCGGGAGTTCTGTCGTCTCGATGCTGTGCGCGGCGCATAGCGCTGTGACGTCATGCGCTGCGCACAGCCCTTGACGTCAGGACCTCCGCTGCGATCCGGAACCAGGAAGGTAAGTAAAGTATGTTACTATAGTAACAGGGGCCCGCGGCCTGAGTTACTATAGCAATTTTTTATTGATGTGGTGCGGGGGGCCGTGGGCCCCCCTGGCTCCGGGGCCTGGTCGCAATTGCGACCGCTGCGACCCCTATAGCTACGCCAGTGGTCAAACCCATTATAGCCGATCACCAGGGCAGGTTTCACGTGAAGGGATTCCAAATAGAACAACCCCTATAAATACCTTAGGAGAAGGCCTAGTCGAATAACAGAGCAGGGAAGCTCTGGATAATTTTTATTCCCTTGGCCACTGCCAGCAGACGAAGATGTGTTTTCTGTTGAAGAGACAACCTGTTGATCAGATTACCTATGCTAGGCTTATGGATAAGGAATATATGATAGTGACTTTGTATATACAATTTTCTAGTACAAACTTCCCTTTAACCCCTTCCCGCTTTGGCCACTTTTGACCTTCCTGACAGAGCCTCATTTTCCAAATCTGACACGTTTCAATTTATGTGGTAATAACTGCGGAATGCTTTTACCTATCCAAGCGATTCTGAGATTGTTTTCTCGTGACACATTGGACTTTATGTTACTGTTAAAATTTGCTTGGTGCATTTAGTATTTAATTGTGAAAAACACCAAAATTTAGTGAAAAATTAAAAAAATTATCATTTTTCTAAATTTAAATGTATCTGCTTGTAAGTTAGGCAGTTATATGACACAAACTTGTTGCTAATTAACATCCTCCATATGTCTACTTAAGATTGTTTTTTGAACATCCTTTTTTTTTTCTCGGACGCTACAAGGCTTAGAACTTTAGCAGCAATTTCTCACATTTTCAAGAAAATGTCAAAAGGCTATTTTTTCAAGGACCAGTTCAGGTGTGTAGTGGCTTTTAGGGCCTTATATATTAGAAACCCCCAATAAGTCACCCAATTTTTGAAACATCACCCCTGAAAGTATTCAAAACAGCATTTAGAAAGTTTCTTAACCCTTTAGACGTTTCACAGGAATTAAACCAATGTAGAGGTGAAATTTACAAATGTAATTTTTTTTGCAGAAATTCATTTTTGATCAATTTTTTGGGTAACACAAAGTTTTACCAGAGAAACGCAACTCAATATTTATTGCCCAGGTTCTGCAGCTTTCGTAAATATCCCACATGTGGCCCTAGCGTGCTAATGGATTGAAGTACAGTCCTCAGAAGCAAAGGAGCACCTAGTGGATTTTGGGGCCTCCTTTTTATTAGAATATACTTTAGGCACTATGTCAGGTTTGAAGAGGTCTTATGGTGCCAAAACAGTGGAAATCCCCCAAAAGTGACCCCATTTTGGAAACTACACCCCTCAAGGAAATTATCTAGGGGTATAGAGAGCATTTTGACCCTACAGGTTTATTGTAGAATTTATTGGAAGTAGGCTGTGAAAATTAAAATCTACATTCTTTCAAAGAAAATGTAGGTTTAGCTAATTTTGTCTCATTTCCACAGGGACTAAAGGAGAAAAAGCAACATTTGTAAAGAAATTTCCCCCGAGTAAAACAATACCCCACATGTGGTCATAAACGGCTGTTTACACACACAGCAGGGCTTAGAAGGGAAAGAGCGCCATTTGGCTTTTGGTGCTCAAATTTAGCAGGAATGGTTTACGGAGGCCATGTCGCATTTGCAAAGCCACTGTGGGACCAAAACAGTGGAAACGCCCAGAAGTGACCCTATTTTGGAAACGACACCCCTCAAGGTATTCACCTACGTGTGTACCGAGCATGTTAACCCCGCAGGGGTTTTCCAGAAATGAGTGTGCATTCAATGTTGCAGAGTGAAAATGGGATTTTTTAAGGGGTGTAGTGAGCATTTTTACCCCACAGGTCTTTTCCATAAATGAATGCGCTGCGGATTGTGCAAAGTAAAAAAAAACAATTTTTCCCCAGATATGCCAATTCAGTGGCAAATATGTCATGCCCAGTTTATGCAACTGGAGACACATACTCCAAAAATTGTTAAAAGGGTTCTCCAGGGTATGACGGGGCCATATATGTGGACGTAAACTGCTGTTTGGGTACACTGTAGGGCTCAGAAGGGAGGGAACGCCATTTGGCTTATGAAGCGTAGATTTTGCTTGGTAGTAGTTTTGTTTGGAGTATTACTGGTATTTCAGTTTATAATGTGGGGGTCCATGTAAACAGGCAGAGTATGTAGTCAGGTGGTATAATAATGGGGTAAAAAAATAAATAAATAAATCCATAGATGTGTGTTACGCTGTGACACAATCCTTTCTGCACAGACTGATAAATGATGTCCTATCTTATCCCCCTTTTTGTACACACTCGGCACCTTTGCAGCTTGGGGAATTTTGCTGGGAAGTGTTGTCCTTGTATAATATGGGCACCCTCGCTTCCAGCAGATATGTCTGGGCCCTCGCCTTCCTGGTTCCCTAATTTTAGGGCCCCGATAAATCGCCTCTTGAAACAGAAGAAATGTTCCCCTCCGGCGTGCACAACCGCATATTTTTATTTCCTGACTTATTGGAGCCTTAGCTAATTTTACTTTTTCATAGATGTAGTGGTATAAGGGATGTTTTTTTTGCGGGATGAGCTGTAATTTTTATTGGTACCATTGCGGGGTACATGCGACTTTTTGATCACTTTTTATCCCATTTTTTGGGAAGCAAGGTGACCACAAAACAGCAATTCTGGCATAGTTTTTTTAGGGTTTTTTTAAACAGCGTTCACCATGCGTTATAAATTACATGTTAACTTTATTCTGCGGTCCAGTCCGATTCCGGCGATACCAAATTTATAGCACTTTTTTATGTTTTACAACTATTTGCACAATAAAATTACATTTGTAAAAAGAATGTATTTTTTCTGTCGCCAAGTTGTAAGAACCATAACGGTTTAATTTTCTCCTTGATGGAGTTGTATGAGGGCTTGATGTATTGTGAGACGAGCTATAGTTTTATATGTACAATTTTTGGATACATGCACGTTTTTTATCACTTTTTATTTCAATTTTAGTAGGGCAAAGTGACCAAAAAAATGAAATTCTGACATTGTTTTTTACGTTTTTATTTTACGTCGTGCACCGTGTGGATTAAATAACATATTTTTTATAGTTTAGGCCGTTACAGTCGCGGCGATACCAAATATGTATGGTTTATTTATTTTTTCTATAATAAAGGACTTGATAAGTGAAAAAGGGCGATTGTGTTTTATTTTATTGCTTGAAACTTTTATTATATTTTTTCCAACTTTTTTATTCACTTTTTTTTACACTTTTCTTTAATCCCACTAGGGGACTTGAAGGTCAAACTGTAAAAAAAAAATTCTAATACATTGCACTACCTATGTGAGCTGCTAACCCCCTTAATGCAGCCATCGCTTTTGACCACTGCATTTAAGGGGCTAATAGTGGGGATCTAAGCTAACTTCAGTCCCCACCATTACAGCAGGGTGTCAGCTGTAAGATACAGCTAACATCCGGGGATAATGGCACAGACTCAGCTTCTGAGCCGGTGCCATCCATTTGTCGTAAGTATACAACATTTTGCGGGAAGCACTCGCTTTCCATGGCGTATACTTACGACAAAGGGGTTAAACTTAAAATTCAACAGTGAATTTGTGGTTTAAAAGGGGATCTCCAGCATACAGCAACTTTTATTTTTGCAACAGCAAGGTTTATTAGGGGGACAATAATAAAGATTCCCCACCCAATATTAACGACTTAACACAGGAAGAAGTACAGCTGCGTCTGAGCAAATTTAATATTTATAAAGCCCCCGGCCCAGACGGAATTCATCCACGGGTATTAAGGGAATTGAGCTGAGTAATGCACAGACCATGGTTTCTCATCCTCTATATTCTTAGAATCTCTTGTAACATTCATGAAAAACAGGTCATGCCTAACTAACATGCTGGGTTTCTATGAGGAGGTAAGTGCAAATCTGGATCTTGGTCATGTGGCTGATGTGATTTACAGATGTAGTCGTCTTTATCTTGACTTTTAATGCATTAAATAAACAATAGCTAGATCTCTTATCTTGACTTTTTCAATGACTTTTCAATGGCTTTTGTTATGTGATATCACGCTGCAGAAAGTCCTCAGAATCAAGTTAAAGATGGCTATATCTGTATTTGGATTTTGCAAAAGCATTTGATACTGTTCCACTCAACAGTCTTGTTCTGACACTATAGAGGCAGGGACTGGGATGACCATGTATGCATGTGGGTAAAGAAATGGTTAAGGGACAGAAAACAAAGAGTCATTATAAATGGTACTTACTCAAAATGGGCTGAAGTCAGTAGTAGGGTACCGCAGGGATCGGTGTTAGGCCTAATTAATTTTAATCTCTATATTATTGAGCTTGTGGATGGGATTGATATAATTTTTTTCTGACAATACAAAACTTTGTAGGATACTTAAAATTCAGCTTGATTATACAATATTACAGAAAGACCTAGATAAGCTAGAAGCATGGCAAAAACATGGCAGATGAAATTTAATGTTGCTAAATGTAATGCACCTGACGTGAATATAATGTGATAGGGCAAACATTTGAGTACAGGGTAGAGTTTCCATAATTGCGACCATGTCAGGTTGTATACGGGTCATGAAGTATGGGTGTGTGACATAGGACTCGTAGACTAAATGAGTTTTCAAGGCATGCTTGAAACCAGAAATGTTAGGAACAAGTCTAATGGCCAAGGGCAGTGCTTTCCACAGAATGGGTGCAGCATGGGAGAAGTCCTGCTGATGGGATAAAGAGGATGTAATAAAATATAAAGAGACTCCTAGGTCATTGACTGAGGGGAAAGCCTGAGTGGTTTGGTATTAGGATATGTTCACGCGCAGTGTTTTCAGATGTAATTCGGGCGTTTTACGCCTCGAATTACCCCTGAAAAAAAACGCCCCTAATAAGCCTACAAACATCTGCCCATTGCTTGCAATTGGTTTTACAGTGTTCTGTTCCCACGAGGTGTAATTTTACGCGTCGCTGTCAAAAAGATGAAAAAGACGAAAAAGAAGTGCATGTCACTTCTTGGGACGTTTTTGGAGTCGTTTTTCATTGACCCTATTGAAAAACAGCTCCAATAACGGCTGTAAAATACGCAGCAAAAAACGCGAGTTGCTACAAAAACGTCTGAAAATCAGGAGCTGTTTTCACCTGAAAACAGCTCTGTATTTTGAGACGTTTTTGGTCACTGCGTGTGAACATACCCTAGGAGTTGAGATTTACAATGTGCAGCATTGTGAAGAGCTTTGTAGACTAGGAGGAGAGTTTTGAATTTAGGGTGAGAAACAGGTAACCACTTTAGTGAGTGACAGAGAGCCGAGCCGTTAGTATAACTGCTAGACAGAAATATCAACCTGGCTGCTGCATTCATTATGGATTGAAGTGGAGTCAGTTTGCTTAGTGGAATGCCAGTTAGTAAACGAGTTAGAGTAGTCTAGGCCAGAAATGTTTAGGGCCTGGATTAGTGTATTAGCAGTGTCAGTGTTGCGGTAGGGCTGAATATGAGAAATCTTTTTTAGGTGAAGGTGACAGGATTTGGCAACGGATTGAATGTGAAAGGACAGATCAGAGTCAAGTATAACTCCAAGACATCGGATCTAATGTCTAAGGAGGATGGTGGTACTATAGACGGGGATGAAGTTATCAGGTTTAGGTGAAGAAGATGATAAAGGAGATAATAGGAGCCCAGTTTTAAAAAGACTGTTAAGTGTTATTAGCATGAAGTTGGTACTGGAAACAAAACCTGCTTATAGTCTGCTTATAAACTGCTTATGCCAGACTGGAATTGTGTAGAATAAAAAAGAGCAAGGGACCCAACACTGAACCTCGGAGAAACCCAACAGAGAGAGGAAGTGGAGAGGACGTAGAGTGAGCTAGGAAAGACAGGAGGGAAGCCAGAACATAACAGATCTGATAGATCTGGAAGGAAGTACTGATCATTGTATTTGACCGACAATATATCATTAGATACTTTAGTTAATGCAGTTTCAGGAGTATGTAAAGCACAGAAGTCAGATTGTAAAAGGTAAATCAGAGACTTAGTAGAGAGGTAACTGACCTGTTGTGAGTGAGTCCCTCGCTCACATTCAGTTTAGGAGATGTACCATTGAATAACCCTCTCTTGCCCCTATGCTACAGTACTGCCCCTATGCTACGGTACCTACACATCTCATACTTAGACTCATCAGGGAATGAGCAGACCACATTAGGGGGAAAAAGGTTTTAAAGTAAAAAAAATATTAAGTTTCCTTTTGTCATGCGGACCGACATCATGCCTCCTTTAGTTTACGTGCTGACCTCACATATTCATACTCACCTGCAGTATTTTTGTTCCAGCACCAGTAAGGCAGCAAGATAACTGTTGTTCCCTAGTCCTAGAACAAGGGCAGCTGTCTATTTTAATGCTGCATAAGTGGAGAGAGCCACAGGGAGATTCACATGGAGGCTTATTCCCTGTTAGAACTTTTCTGTAAGTTATTGTAGTATTGTTATTTTCTTTTGATTATTGGTCTTAAGCATCTTGTGTACATTCCCACTTCTAGTTTATTGTTTTTTTCTTTAGGACCTTTTAAGAAATATTTTTTGCATGTTATTTCAGAGTCCCTCATTTGTTTTATGCAAAAATATGCAAAACTACTCTATGCCAGATTGTCTCTAGCATCTATATATTTTCTGCAATGAGAGAGGCCTGAGAGCTTTGAGCGATCTTCTGTAGTTGCATTTTTTTCCTATATCCAGTTATTTATATTAGACTAAGCACAATTTTGTATTTCTGTAGATGCTATCATTATTCATAGCTTAATCTTTGTCAATTCCGCCCAACACACCCACATTTTTTTAAGACTAAGCTCCATATCCCAACAAATATAAATTTATAGATGATTGATCCAGTGATTAACTGTGATTTCCATTTAAGAAATTATTAAGGAATATTGTTTTCCCTGCCATTAGGATACATTGTCATCTCATAGGGATATTGCCTTTGCCTTGATTTGGATTAACCTCCGTGAAGCAATACATTAGGGTGGATTTATGTCTGGTTGAATATTTGACAGATTTGTGCCTTGTTTTTCAATCATAATATGTAACTACATATTAGACCCCTGAAGTAAATTCTGAACTTTACAGAAAAAAAAACCATAGTCATTTGGTTACTTTCCAAAGACCTCACAATTTTCTGTAAGCTTAGCTCAAAATCTATATGCATGGTTGAAAATTCAAACATGTTGGAGTTTTGCATTATTCTTTTGGATTCCTATCTAATGCATAATTGGCAGCTAGTTAGACCATGTTCACATCATGATATAGAGGATGGGATTAATAGCACTGTTTCTATTTTTGCAGATGACACCAAGCTATGTAATATAGTTCAGTCTATGGGAGATGTTGATAAATTACAAGCCGATTTGGACACACTGAGTGTTTGGGCATTCACTTGGCAAATGAGGTTTAATGTAGATAAGTGTAAAGTTATGCATCTGGGTACCAACAATCTGCATGCATCATATGTCCTAGGGGGAGCTACACTGGGAAAGTCACTTGTTGAGGAGGATCTGGGTTTACTTGTAGATCATAAACTAAATAACAGCATGCAATGTTAATCAGCTGCTTCTAAGACCAGCAAAATATTGTTGTGCATTAAAAGAGGCATGGACTCGCGGGACAAGGCTATAATATTACCACTTTACAAAACATTAGTGTGACACCAACTGAGACAATTAGACCAATACATGCTTATAGCAAACTTAATGAGCCGTGTGACATACACATATGAATACCTATACAAGAAATCACACATGAAACATTTCTAGAGAAAAATAAACAATGTTTTATTGAGAGACAAAATCAAGTACATTAGCAGTAACATTACCCATGAAGAAGTATCCCCACATACTGTAGGTCGGGTCCAAGAGCTTTATATAATAAAGTGCAAATAGTGCATATGGGAACTGGTACATATATCATAAAGTAAAAAATGGAAAAGAAAACATCCAAAAAAAGGAGTTTATATTATATGATGAGAGCCAGATCACAAAAAAAAACTATATAAGAAGGCATACAGACCAAAGCTATGAGGGTATCCAAATCCCAACATGTGTTTCGCACATAGCTTCTTCTGGGGGCTATACCAAAGGTCAAGAATGTATGGGTATATAAAGCACAACCCACCAATGAATGACAAAACATACAGCTGGTAACATAGGTAATAAATTACCTCAAAGTTCTACAAGATGTAATCCCACTGGCAGACTTCTCATCATAGCACTATGTAAGGTTATGAGGGCATGAGTCTGTGAGGCTGCGTAGCAAACATCTACCAGGTGCAGCTTACCATAATCACACAGGTCCCTCCCTCAATGAGGGATGGGCAGGCTAGTGGGAGCATGGTCAGCTGCCCGGAACGCGCCAATCATAACAGCATGGCCGCCATCCCCAGATGCCCGCCCCACCACGAAGATGGAGGGAGATGCAAATGGGGGAGCGGCCAAGCACCCCACACGCGCACTAGTGTAGAAGAGGAAGGAGGCGCAGAATGGATGATAAAATTAACACAAGACCTAAGCACATCAAAAGTCTTGTGACAACCAATGAAAGGTTCAGAAATGCAAAAAGCATCCCCTGACACTTGAATATAAAACCTACGAAGTTTAGTGCGGTCTATATTCTGCATAAAAGCACACTAATACAGACAGAATAAAAGTATATATAGAGAACCATATACTAATATAATAAAAAAACACACCATCATTACAGTATAATTCAATTTACATTATATATAGGAACAAATATACAAATGGATGTTTTTCTTTGTTAGAAAAGGCTTCCGTCTTGCCACCCTAACTCACAGCCCAGACATACAATATGAAGAATTTGGGAGATTGTTGTCACATGCACTACACAAACAGTAGCTGCCAGAATGTCCTGCAGCTCCTTTAATGTTGCTATAGGCCTCTTGGTAGCCTCCCTGACCAATTATCATTTTGTCTTTTCATTAAGTTTTGAGGGATGTCCGGCTCTTGGTAATGTTACTGTTGTGCCAAATGTAATCCACTTCTTGATGACCGTCTTCACTGTGTTTCATGGTATATCTAATGCCTTGGAAATTCTTTGGTACCCTTCTCCTGACTGATGTCTTTCAAAAATCAGATCCCTTTGATGTGTTGTAAGCTCTTTACGGACCGTTGCTTTTGCTGTCACATGTAACAAAGAAAATGTAAGGAAAATCCTAATAGAACAGATGAACTTTATATGGGGTTACTCAGAATCACTTTAAATAATGGCAGCTGTGTACTGACTACTATTTAACATGAGTTTAAATGTGATTGCCTAATTCTGAACACAACCATATCCCCAATTATAAGAGGGTGTTCACACTTATGCAACCACATTATTGTAGCTTTGTTATTTTTATTTCCCCCCTCTAAATGATTTTAGTTTGTTTTTCAATGGAATTGTACAGATTATGTGTCACATTAAAGGTGGAAAAAATTCTGAAATGATTCATCTTGTACTGATTATTTGATATGACAAAAACCTGGCATTTTAACAGGGGTGTGTCGACTTTTTATATCCACTGTTTGTATTTTTTCAACCGTACTAACACCAGTCTCTCTATTACAATGCCAGCATAGGTCACTAGTAATGAAACCTATTTTAAACAAGAATTCAGGGGTTCTATACCATCGGGTGACAGTTTTAAATGAGTTCTCATATAAACTCAAACACATCTATTGAACGCATGGGAGCTGCAAAGTATCTGTTTCAATTCATGGTCATCAAAGGTCATATTAAGTTCCATTTCCCAAGCTAGCATATAGCCGGGTTTGCTGGGGGCTTCACAGAGAATTATGTCTGAATAAGTTTTAGACAGTAACTTCTTTAGAGGGGAAGGTAGAGGGTGCAGGACATCAGTCCAGAAGGGTTCAGGGAGAGCGGGGTATCACGTTTTTTTTATACCCGCAGAAGCCTGACAGACTCAAAAAGTTTAGGGAATCTGAAGGTAGGAAGGGGGTGGGATCCAGAGTCTGTAAATACCTTTTGAAATTTTAAATATAAGTCTCCTTATGGGAAAATGAATTAGTTATTACTGCTTTCTTAGTTTGTGTGCATTTTATAGTTGTCCAGATACAATATTCATGAAAAATTGTAATATATCAGCTAAGACCAAATGAAATGGCATCTGATATGCTCCTTTAATTCTGTCTAGATGTTTGCCAAATAATTTTAGGAGTCCCTATTCCCTAACAAACCACAATATTGTAAAAAAGTTTCTTCACCCCAAGAAGGTCAAGTGTAGGGGAAAAAAACGGTCCTTATGAGATACATGAATTTAAACTTGGAAATACCTAATTTAGCATTTCAATGTAGATTAACTACTTTCTTCCATGGTCCTTCATCCCATGGAAATGGCCATGGGTTTATCATCTTTCTTTTTTCACTGTCCCACATTAAACAGACGGCAGGGATACAAGAACAACATAAAAATTATGACATGACATAATGACACATAATAGTAGCAACTAATAAAAGGTGCACAACTGATACAGTACTGTATTTTTCAGACTATAAGACGCACCTGACTATAAGATGCACCCAGGTTTTAGACAACAGAAAATAGGAAAAAAATTATTTTACTTCTTATACAAAGAAAAAACTATTGGGTAAAAAAAAATACATTCTGAGAGCCATAACTTAACGTAACCATAACGTTTGAGCGGTGTGAGGGCTTATTTTTTGTGGGACCTTCTGTAGTTTTTATTAGCACCATTTTTTGGTACATACGATTTTTTTTAGCACTTTTTAGCGCTATGGTGACCAAAAGACAATGATTCTGGGGTTTTAAATTTATTTTTCTTACGCTGTTCACTGTGTGAGTCAAATGATGCTATAGTGTAATAGTTTCGGACTTTTTCGGATGCAGCGATACAATTTTCTTATTATTTTTTTATTTTTATATTGTGCAAAAAAAATGGGAAAAGGTTTTTTTTTTTTTTACTTTCAAATTTTTTTTACACTCCTGAAAATGTATCTAACTTTTTTTTTTTTACACATTTTATTAGTTCCCCTAGGGGACTTGAAGCAGTGATCATTAGATCGCTGGTACAATACACTGCAATACATGGATGAGTTACGGAAACAGCGTAACTCGCTGAGCTACGTTGTTTCCATAACTCCCATAGTAGTGAATGGCAGTTACAGAAGCAGCGTAGCATGCTAAGCTGTTTCCGTAACTATTATTCAGTTCTATGGGAGTTACATAGCGATTTACGCTGTTTCCATAGCTCAACCATGTAACCAGGAAGTGGCCAGAAGACAGCGGAGCCGGGTAAGATAGAACAGGGTTTAGGAGACCCCATTCTAGAGATAGATGCGGGTCCCAGAGGTGGGACCCGCATCTATCTGACATTTATGGGAAAACCACTATAATTGCTGCGGTCGCTATTGATCACGGCATTTAACTAGTTAAAGAACAGTGCCATCGCTGTTCCTGGCCGTTAATGCAGCATGTCAGAAGTTGACACCTGCAGTGTATGGTGTGGGCTCCGCAAATGAGCCTGCTCCATACATCGTCCCCTCCCCGCTCCATGATGTGCTGGCACATCACGGTTCGGGAAGGGGTTAAGTAAGGAGCGGTCAGGGGGTCTGGTGATGCCGGGTCCCTTGATTGCCGACTATAAGACACAGGGCCTTTTTAGCAAGATTTATTCTTGCTAAAAACTGCGTCTTATAGTCCGAAATATATGGTATGTCATGGCTAGTGCAGGGCCGGATGGGGTGGTGCATGACACAGTGCACCATGTGTCATGTATCACCCCCTGCACTAGACATACAATAACATAGTGTGCCATTCTGTCTCCCCGCAGGTTTCCTCCCTTACTGTGACTTTTATGGCTTAGTATTTATATGTCAATTACCCGGTTGTTGTTTTTTTCTCACTGGAGGTTTAGTTCCTCGTAGGTTATATTAATGTTGTAAGAAAAACCATATCAACATGCACTGACTTCTTGAGCAGAACCTGCGCTTATACACAGTAGCCAAGTACAGAGTTTTAGTATAAAAGCATGAGGGAGATACAGGGCAGCAGCCTGAGTCACTGATGAAGCCGTGTTGCAGGCACGATCAATTATTACATGTTTACTGACTCATTTGAATGGGCACCATGGAATACTACATTTCCCATGCAGCAAAATGTGTGCCCAAAATAATACAGTTGGTGGCTGGGGGTTTTAACAGTCAGACCCATTGTAGCTGATCACCAGCGCAGCTTTCATATGAAGGGTCTCCAATTAGAACAACCCCTATAAATATTTTAGGAAGGCCTAGTCCAATAACAGAGCACGGAAGCTGTGGATAATTTTTATTCCCTTGACCACTGCTAGCCGACGAATATGTGTTTTCTGTTAAAGAGACAACCTGTTGATCAGATTACCTATATTAGGCTTATAGATAAGGAATATATTATATTGATTTTGTATATACAATTTTCTAATACAAACTTCCCTTTAAACTTAACATTCAACAGTGAATTTGTCTTTTAAAAGGGAATATCCAGTGTACAGCAAGGTTTATTAGGAGGACAATAATTAAGATTTCCCACCCAATATTACCTACTTAACACAGGAGGAAGTACAGCTGCGTCTGAGCAAATTAAATATTGATAAAGCCCCCGGCCCAGACGTCATTCATCCACGGGTATTAAGAGAATTGAGCTGTGTAATGCAAAGATCATGGTTTCTCATCCTATTAGACTCTCTTGTAAGGCTGGGTTCACATGACCATGTTACGTCCGTAAAGTACGGAACGTATTTCGGCCGGAAGACCCGGACCGAACACAGTGCAGGGGGCCGAGCTCCTAGCATCATAGTGATGTACGATGCTAGGAGTCCCTGCCTCGCTGCAGGACAACTGTCCCGTACTGTAATCATGATTACAGTACGGGACAGTAGTTCCACGCAGAGGCAGGGACTCCTAGCGTCTTACATCACTATGATGCTAAGAGCCCGGCCCCCTGCAGTGTGTTCGGTCCGGGTCTTCCGGCCAAAATACGTTCCGTACATTACGGACGTAACATGGTCGTGTGAACCCAGCTTTACATTATCAGTACCACAGGATTGGAGGACGGCTGATTTGGTACCAATATTTATGAAGGGTAAGAAGGTGGAATCAAGTAACTACCGTACAGTAAGTTTGACATCTGTGGTATGTTAAATATTTGAGGGTATTCTAAGAGAAGAACTACAAACGTATATAGCATGCTACGCAGTGTAACATCCACAGCTGCGGGCGGTCATTCTTACCTGCCTCGGCCATGGACGAGTGAGTGCCGGGCGGCATCTCCCTCCTGAGAAACGCTGGCACTCACTTCCGCATCAGTGCCCTGGTTCCCGTAGGGTGCGCGCACACGCTCTCGTCCGGCCTTAATGGGCCAGTGCACACACATGGGTAGGATCTGTAATTAGTCCATGATCACCCTGGACTGTAAAAATGGCTCTGCCCTTTCATTCCTTTCCTGAGCGTTGTGTTTATCCATTTTAATCTTAGCAAATGGTCCCTTAGTGTTATCCTGTTCCCGTTGTTCCCGTGCCCTGCTACCTGAATCCTGTGCTATATCTGTTCCTTTGCCTTAACCTGTTGGAGTCGTGTTCTGCCACCGGTCAAGCCTGCTGATATACACCACGTCTAGTGTCTACAAGTTCATCTGTGCCGAGCCTCCATTACTGTCTGGACTATTAAAGGTACTATTGTACTAGGACTGTTGTTTGGCCAGCTGCTACTCAGCTATGGCGGTGTGGCCTAGTGGGTCCACATACCCACGGATCGTGACGGTACGCTCAGGCCATGGTCAACCCAAGACCATGACGACGTCACAAGCCATGCAGACAGACCTGCGAAAACCTTCAGTTGCGACAAGACCAACTCCTCCTAGTAGTGAACTCCATTGCACAGCGACTGGATGCGCAAGCTGCAGCCATCACGGCACCTGTTACTGTTGCTCCAGCTGTTCCTCCTACTACACCTCCTGTTTGTACGGGTGTCGACTCCCAATTTTCGCTACCACTACCTCCTCGCTACGACGGAGAAGTGAGTACCTGCAGAGGATTTCTGAACCAGTGCCAGATCCACTTCAGTCTACATGCCAGAGGATATCCTTCCAGGTTCCAAAGGGAAGGCAGTATTATGTGGCTATTATTCTAGACTTTTTTTCTCCCTCAGAGCGCAATTACTCTATTGAGTTACTGGCCATCAAATTGGCTCTGGAGGAGTGGAGACATCTAACAGAGGGCGCGGCTTACCCTATCTTGATATATATCGACTAAGATGGATTTCCTAGATGTACAATTCCATGTGACCAACGATGGACAAAATGGAAACTGATGTACATAGGAAGTCCACCTCAGTGAATGCCCTTCTACATGCCGATTCATCTCATCTGATTAATTTGATTAACACTATACTTATAGGTCAATTTTTGAGAATACGAAGAATCTGCTCTGATAACTGTAGTTTTGAAAACCAAGACACTGAACTCAGGAGGTGTTTTGACAACCGTGGCTGTAGTGAATGGTCAAGAAGACAGGGTTATAAAAAACCCAAAACGGGGTGACCTATTGATGCCTAGGAGAATTGTTAAACAACAACCTGACATATAATTACAGATGTTGTGAATTGAGAGCAGCGCTTAATCCCTTAAGGACGCAGCCTTGTTTTGGCCTTAAAGAGACTCTGTCACCACATTATAAGTGCCCTATCTCCTACATAAGGAGATCGGCGCTTTAATGTAGGTGACAGTAATGCTTTTCATTTAATAAAACAATCTTTTTTCACAAAGTTAGGAGCGATTTAAGTTTATGCTAATGAGCTTTCTTAATGCCCAAGTGGGCGTACTTTTACTTTCGACCAAGTGGGCGTTGTACAGAGGAGTGCATGACGCTGACCAATCGGCATCATGCACTCCTCTCCATTCATTTACACTGCACTAGCGATATAGTTATATCACTATGTGAAGCTACATACACAAACCCTAACATTACTGTAGTGTCCTGATAATGAATACACATGAAATCCAGCCTGGACGTCATGTGTACATATTTCACTTTATGTGGTAATAACATCGGAATGCTTAAACCTATCCAAGCAAATCTGAGACTGTTTTCTCGTGACACATTGGGCTTTATGTTAGTGGTAAAATTTGGACGATATATTCAATGTTTATTGGAGAAAAATTGCAACATTTAGAGAAAATGTATAAAAAAATAGCATTTTTCAGAATTTAAATGCATCTGCTTGTAAAACAGACGGTTATACCACCCAAAATAGTTACTAGTTCACATTTCCCATATGTCTACTTTAGATTGGCATCATTTTTTGAACATTCTTTTATTTTTCTTGGACGGTTCAAGGCTTAGAACATAAAAAGCAATTTCTCATATTTTTAAGAAAATTTCAAAAGCCTTTTTTTTAAGGTACCTGTTCAGTTCGAAAGTGGCTTTGAGAGGCCTATGTATTAGAAACCCCCATAAAACTCCCCATTTTGAAAACTAGACCCCTCAAAGTATTCAAAACAGCATTTAGAATGATTATTTAACCCTTTAGGCATTTCACAGAAATAAAAGCAAAGTAGAGGTGAAATTTGCAAATAACATTTTTCTTGCATGGCCAGCTTCTTATACCACACCGCATGGCGCTGTAGGGCTTCAGGACTTGATCTGACAAGACCACCCCTCCCATGTACCTATTGTAGTCCAGGATGCAGTCTGGTTTGGGGGTTTCTGTACTGGTACCTCGTACATGGGTACTGGTGTGACATCTCTCTTGTCCTTGTACATGACACACAATATGTTGCTGCTAGATTGTGCCATGCTCTCACCGCTTCTGAGTGTTTGCCCTGCAGAGTCTTAGGGAGGCCTCTCAGATTTCTTCTAGCAGTGCTGCATGCCGCAGGACTTCTGGAAGCGAGGCACTTGAAGAGTGGGACGCTGGTATAAAAATTATCCAGGTAGAGTTGGTAACCCTGGTCCAGCAGTGGGTGCACCAAATCCCACACAATTTTTGCATTAACTCCCAGTAAGGGGGGGCATTCTGGGGGCTGAGCACTGCTGTCCTTCCCTTCATATATCCTAAATTTGTAGGTATACCCTGATGCACTCTCGCACAGCTTATACATCTACACGCCATACCTTGCCCTCCTACCCGGCAGGTACTGGCGGAATTGAAGCCTCCCTTTAAAATGTACCAAGGACTCATCAATTGAAATACAATTCTCGGGGGTGTATGCTTGGGAAAACCGGGCACTGAAACGGTCCAATAGGGGTCTGCGTTTATACAAATGGTCAAAACTGGGGTCGTCTTAGAGTATGCAATGCTCATTAGGAGAAGCAAAGTATTGCCTCATTTTTTTTTTTTTTAGGTTCCAGTTCAGTTCTGAAGTTGCTTTGAGGGGCCTATATATTAGACACCCCCATCAAACACCCCATTTTAGAAACTAGACTCCTCAAAGTATTCACAACAGCATTTAGAAAGTTTATGAACTCTTTAGGTGTTTCACAGGAATTTAGAGCAAAGTAGAGGTGAAATTGACATATTTATTTTTGTCAGAAAATCCTTTTTATACCATTTTTTTCTAAAACACAAAAGGTTTTACCAGAGAAACGCAACTTAATACATATGGCCCAGATTCTGGAATTTGAGAAATATCCCACATGTGGCCCTAGTGCGGTAATGGAATGAAGCACCGGCCTCCGAAGCAAAGGAGCACCTAGTGGATTATGAGGCCTCTTTTTTATTAGGCACCATGTCCGGTTTGAAGAGGTCTTGTGGTGCCAAAACAGTGGAAACCCCCCAAAAGTGACCCAATTTTGGAAACTAGACCCCTTGAGGAATTCAGTTTTCTTGGGGTGCATGTGGCTTTTTGATCAGTTTTTATTCTATTTTTAGATGGCGTGGTGACTAAAAAACAGCAATTCTTGTAATGACAGGGATAGGCAAACAGACAAGTGAGCCCTAATCTACCCGCCACTCAGTCCCTGCCTACTTGCAACGACCCGCCCTAGGCGACGGGGTACAACTGGGCGACGGTCCCTACACTCAGTAAGTGCACGACAGACAACCAGACAAGGAAACACAGAACAAAGGGAAACGGGGCAGTTGCCCACGGCAACACCGTGAGCAACAAGAGTAGTTAACGAGCCGAGTCAAACCAGGAGAGTACGAGGTGCCAAATGCAGAGCAGGGGAGTAGTGAACAAGCCGAGTCAAACCAGGAGTGTACGAGGTACCAAACGCAGAGCAGAAAAGTAGTCAGTAAGCCAGGGTGTAAAGGATCTGCCAGGCAAAACTTCTGTGGATACTCCCATAGGTAATCAGTCTGCACCTGAGTCTATGTCTCTGAGACTGACTCCATCTTCCACCACTCAGGATGGCAGGCTTAGGAGTGGGAGAGCCTATCGCAGCCTGGCCCGACGGAGCTAGCTCCCGCCCTCTGTCTATTTATACCTGCCTTTCCTGTTCCTCCTTTGCTTGTGATTCTTCTCGTGTGGTTTCCTGGCCCAGCTACAGCTTCTATCTATTTGATCCTGCTCCATACTGACCCTGGCTTTCTGGCTACTCTCCTGCTCTGCGTTTGGTACCTCGTGCACTCCTGGTTTGACTCGGCTCGTTCACCACTCTTGTTGCTCACGGTGTTGCCGTGGGCAACTGCCCCTTTCCCTTTGCTTTGTGTTCCCTTGTCTGTTTGTCTCGTGCACTTACTGAGCGTAGGGACCGCCGCCCAGTTGTACCCCGTCGCCTAGGGTGGGTCGTTGCAAGTAGGCAGAGACAGAGTGGCGGGTAGATTAGGGCTCACTTGTCCGTTTCCCTACCCCCGTCATTACACAGGGTCAATACGAAGCAGGGACAAATAGTTCAAGAAGCTGCAGCAGGGCCAGGAAACCAACAGAGAAGAATCGCAAGCAAGGAGGAACAGGAAAGGCAGGTATAAATAGACAGAGGGCGGGAGCTAGCTCCGTCTGGCCAGGCTGTGATAGGCTCTCCCACTCCTGAGCCTGCCATCCTGAGTGGTGGAAGATGGAGTCAGTCTCACAGACATAGAAGCAGGTGCAGACTGATTACCTATGGGCGTGGATACAGAAGCTGTGCCTGGCAGATCCTTAACAGTACCCCCCCTTTTATGAGGGGCCACCGGACCCTTTCTAGATGGACCTGGTTTATTGGGGAAACGAAGGTGGAACCTCCTGACCAATAGCCCAGCGTGAACATCACGGGCGGGTACCCACGTCCTCTCCTCAGGCCCGTATCCTCTCCAATGGACCAGGTACTGGAGGGAGCCTTGGACCATCTTGCTGTCCACAATCTTGGCCCCCTCGAATTCTACCCCCTCAGGGGTGAGAACGGGGACAGGAGGTTTCCTCGAAGGAGCCAAGGATGGGGAGCAGCGTTTAAGGAGGGAGTCATGAAACACGTCGTGTACTCGAAAAGATGGGGGCAATTCCAGTCGGAAGGAGACAGGATTGAGGACTTCAATGACCTTGTACGGCCCTATAAACCGGGGAGAAAACTTCATGGACGGGACCTTAAGGCGCAAGTTCTTAGACGATAGCCACACCAGATCCCCGACCATAAACAGGGGGTTAGCAGAACGTCTTCTATCTGCCTGAGTTTTTTGTATGCTCTGGGACGCCTCTAGGTTCTTCTGAACCTGGGCCCAGACTGTGCACAGTTCCCGATGAACGACCTCTATCTCCCGGGAGGAGAACCGTGGATTAAACCCAAAATTACAGAAAAAGGGGGAGACCCCGGATGAGGTACTGACCCGGTTATTAAGGGAAAATTCGGCGAGGGGAATGAATGAGACCCAATCATATTGACAGTCAGAGATAAAACACCTTAAATATTGTTCTAGAGACTGATTAGTCTTCTCGGTTTGGCCATTAGTTTCAGGATGGAAGGCAGAGGAGAAGGACAGATCAATCTCCAACTTTTTACAGAAGGCTCTCCAAAACAAAGAAGCAAATTGTACCCCTTTGTCTGAAACAGTATTGACAGGGACCCCATGGAGACGCAGGATGTGTTTGACAAACAAGGTAGCTAAAGTCTTAGCATTGGGTAGTTTTTTGAGGGCACAAAGTGGCACATCTTACTGAAGCGGTCTACTACAACCCACACCACCGACTTGCCTTGAGATGGAGGCAAATCGGTGATAAAATCCATGGAGATATGGGTCCAAGGTCTCTGGGGAATGGGCAAAGAACGTAGTAAGCCCGCTGGTCGGGACCTGGGATTCTTGGACCTAGCACAAACCTCACAAGCGGCGACGTAGGCCTTAACGTCTTTAGGCAATCCAGGCCACCAATAGTTTCTGGCAATGAGGTGCTTGGTACCCAGGATGCCTGGATGACCAGATAGTGCGGAGTCATGATTTTCCCTAAGTACCCTTAGCCGGAATTGCAGGGGAACAAACAGCTTATTCTCAGGAAGGTTCCCGGGAGCTGGACCT
Organism: Rhinoderma darwinii; assembly: GCF_050947455.1. Lineage (NCBI taxonomy): Eukaryota > Metazoa > Chordata > Amphibia > Anura > Rhinodermatidae > Rhinoderma > Rhinoderma darwinii. Next base: position 44,622,101 of record NC_134698.1, on the reverse strand, counting down.
TGATCAGCAGCAATTTCGGAGACTAAATCAGAATCAATAGAGGAAATGATTATACCTGGAGGCAAAAAACAAGCAGGATCTTCCTCCGAAGGAGGGCTGGCCATGAAGCTACGAGACAGTGCATCAGCCTTAATATTTTTAGACCCAGCCCTATAGGTAACCAAAAAATTGAATCTGGTAAAAAATAACGCCCATCAAGCTTGTCTCGGGTTTAGCCTCCGGGCCGATTCTAGGAAAACCAGATTCTTGTGGTCGGTAAGGACCGTTACCTGGTGCCTAGCCCCCTCCAGGAAGTGGCGCCACTCTTCAAATGCCCATTTAATGGCTAAGAGTTCGCGGTTGCCAATATCATAGTTACTCTCAGTGGGCGAAAACTTCCTGGAGAAGTAGGCACAGGGACGGAGATGGGTGAGGGACCTGGTACCCTGGGACAAGACAGCCCCCACTCCCACCTCGTACGCGTCAACCTCCACGATAAATGGCTCCATTTGGTTGGGCTGAATCAGCACCGGGGCCGAGATAAAGCACTTCTTAAGGGCCTCAAAAGCCTGGACAGCCTCAGGAGGCCAGTGGAGGAGATCAGCACCCTTGCGAGTGAGGTCCGTAAGAGGCTTAGCGATGACCGAGAAGTTAGCAATAAATCTCCTGTAATAATTAGCGAACCCCAAGAAGCACTGTAACGCCTTCAGGGAGGCAGGTTGGACCCATTCCGCCACAGCCTGAACCTTGGCGGGGTCCATGCGGAATTCATGAGGAGTGAGGATTTGACCCAAAAATGGTATCTCCTGCACCCCAAACACACATTTTTCGGTCTTCGCAAACAGTTTGTTTTCCCGAAGGACCTGGAGCACCTTCCTGACATGCTCAATGTGGGAGGACCAGTCCTTGGAAAACACAAGTATGTCATCAAGGTACACTACAAGAAATACCCCCAGGTAATCTCTTAAAATCTCATTTATGAAATTCTGGAAGACCGCGGGAGCATTACACAACCCAAAGGGCATGACAAGGTATTCGAAATGACCTTCGGGCGTTTTAAACGCAGTCTTCTACTCATCCCCCTCTTTGATGCGGATAAGGTTATACGCCCCCCGTAGATCAAACTTAGAGAACCATTGGGCCCCCTGAACCTGATTAAAGAGATCAGGAATCAAAGGAAGGGGATACTGGTTCCTTACAGTGACCTTATTCAAGTTACGGTAGTCAATGCATGGCCTAAGACCACCATCCTTCTTCCCTACGAAGAAGAAGCCAGCACCTACCGGAGAAGTAGAGGGGCGAATGTAACCCTTGTCCAGGCATTCCTGGATATACTCTCTCATGGCTTCACGTTCGGGACAAGAGAGATTAAATATCCTACCCTTAGGGAGCTTAGCTCCTGGTACCAAATCGATAGCGCAATCATATTCTCTATGAGGAGGTAACACTTCAGAGGCCTCCTTAGAGAAAACATCAGCGAAGTCCTGAGCAAACTCAGGTAGCGTCTTCCCCTCTTCAGGGGGTGAAATAGAATGAACAGAAAAACATGACGTCAAGCATTCATTACCCCATTTGGTAAGATCCCCAGTATTCCAGTCAAACGTGGGATTATGCAACTGCAACCAGGGAAGGCCTAAAACCAAATTGGACGATAATCCCTGCATCAACAGTACAGAGCACTGCTCCAAATGCATGGAGCCAACAAGGAGTTCAAAAACAGGGGTATGCTGTGTAAAATAACCATTAGCAAGAGGAGTGGAGTCGATACCCACTACCGGGACAGGTTTAGGCAAATCAATCAAAAGCATAGCTAGAGACATAGCAAATTCCACAGACATGATATTAGCAGACGACCCTGAATCCATGAAGGCACTGCCGGTAGCAGACCTACCACCAAAAGAGACCTGAAAGGGAAGCAAGATTTTATTACGTTTCATATTTACGGGAAATACCTGTGCGCTCAAGTGACCTCCCCGATGATCACTTAGGCGCAGAAGTTTTCCGGCTGCTTATTCTTACGCCTAGGACAGGTGTTCACTTGATGCTTGTCATCCCCACTATAGAAGCAGAGACCATTCTTCCTGCGGAACTCTCTACATTGTTGGGGGGACACGGAGGCCCCAAGTTGCATAGGTACCTCCGAGTCTTCCGTGGAAGAACGGAGCAACGGAACCTCGGGAGGCATCATGGGGGAGTCAGAGGAGAAAACACATAAAAGTTCACGTTGTCGTTCCCTGAGACGTCGGTCAAGTCGTACCACTAAATCCATAACCTGGTCTAGGGAGTCAGAAGAGGGATAGCTAACTAGCAGGTCTTTCAGGGCGTTCGACAGACCCAACCTAAACTGGCACCTTAAGGCAGGGTCATTCCATTTGAGAAGCTACGCACCACTTCCTAAAGTCAGAGCAATACTTCTCAACAGGTCTCTTACCCTGACATAAGGTCACCAGCTGACTCTCGGCAAAGGCAGTCCTGTCAGTCTCGTCATAAATGAGTCCGAGAGCAGAAAAGAAAAGATCAACGGAGGAAAGTTCAGGGGCGTCAGGAGCCAAGGAGAAGGCCCATTCTTGGGGCCCTTCCTGGAGCCGGGACATAATTATACCCACCCGCTGGCTCTCAGAACCTGAGGAGTGGGGCTTTAAACGAAAATAGAGCCTACAACTCTCCCGAAAGGAGAGAAAAGTCTTCCGGTCCCCTGAGAACCGGTCAGGCAACTTGAGGTGGGGTTCAAGAGGTGAGGTGAGGGGCACTACCATGGTAGCAACAGGCTGGTTGACCCTCTGAGCCAGGGCCTGGACATGTAGGGAGAGACCCTGCATTTGCTGAACCAGGGTCTCAAGGGGGTCCATAGTGGTGTGAGGGACCAGGGTAGAGTAGGTATATGGGCTTGTGATTATGTAATGACAGGGATAGGGAAACAGACAAGTGAGCCCTAATCTACCAGCTACTCAGTCCCTGCCTACTTGCAACGACCCGCCCTAGGCGACGGGGTACAACTGGGCGGCGGTCCCTACACTCAGTAAGTGCATGACAGACAACCAGACAAGGAAACACAGAACAAAGGGAAACGGGGCAGTTGCCCACGGCAACACCGTGAGCAACAAGAGTAGTAAACGAGCCCAGTCAAACCAGGAGAGTACGAGGTGCCAAACGCAGAGCAGGAGAGTAGTCAGTAAGCCAGGGTCAATACGAAGCAGGGACAAGTAGTTCAAGAAGCTGCAGCAGGGCCAGGAAACAAACAGAGAAGAATCACAAGCAAGGAGGAACAGGAAAGGCAGGTATAAATAGACAGAGGGCGGGAGCTAGCTCCGTCTGGCCAGGCTGTGATAGGCTCTCCCACTCCTAAGCCTGCCATCCTGAGTGGTGGAAGATGGAGTCAGTCTCACAGACATAGAAGCAGGTGCAGACTGATTACCTATGGGCGTGGATACAGAAGCTGTGCCTGGCAGATCCTTAACATTCTACTATTGTTTTTTTATTCTATTTTTTTTACAGCGTTCACCATGTGCTATAAATGACATATTCACTTTATTCTGCGGGGTGATACGATTACGGCGATACCATATGTTTATAGTTTTTTTATGTCTTATGGCGTTTGCACAATAAAATACGTTTTGTAAAAAATCATTCACTTTTTGTGTTACCTTATTCTAAGAGCCAGAACTTTTTTATTTTTCCATCAATAAAGCCGTGTGAGGACTTATTTTTTGCGTAACGAACTGTAGTTTCAATCAGTACCATTTAGGTATATGCGACTTTTTGATCTCTTTTTATTCCATTTTTTGGGAGGTGAAGTGACCAAACAATTGTGATTCTGGTACGGTTTATTATTATTTTTACGGCGTTCACCGTGCAGGATAAATAACAAAATAATTTTGTAGTTCAGGCCGTTACGGATGCGGCAATACCAATTATGTATAGTTTGTTTGTTTATTTATCTATTTTTATTAATAATAAAGGACTAATAAGGGAAAAAGGGGGATTTTTACTTATAAAACGCTTATTTTCTTATTTTTACACATCTTTTTTAAACTTTTTTTTACTTTATTACTTTGTCCCACTAGGGGACTTGAGGGCAGTGTATTAGAGCTGTCAGCTACTCACTAGTCGGACGCCATTGTTTGGTGTCCGGTTGCCATAGTCACCATCGCCGGCCGCTATCGTGTAGCAGGCCGGCGATGGTAGCTTAACCCCTAAAAAGCCGCGATCTCTATTGAACGCGGCTTTTAAGGGGTTAATCAGCGGGGACACAGCGATCGGTCCCCGCTGTAGGAGCTGTGACAGCTGCTGTACGAGACAGCAGCTGTCACAGCTCCTGTATGTGTCGGGAGGACGGCCGAAACAGCCGTTACTCCTGTGACGTACTATTAGGTCATGGAGCGCGAACGCTATGGTTACCATGACCTAATAATACGTCCAGGAGCGGGAAGGGGTTAACAAATACTGGGATATCTTACACACAGATGAGATATTGAATCGATATATACCAAGGGTACTGTCTCTAATATATTTCGAAGATCAAAGAATTTGAAAGATCTATTGGTCCGGAGTTATTATCCAGGTAAGGTCCCGGGTAAAATCTTTGGGACAAAGTGCCCCAAATGGGGCTGCAATCCTTGTGGGAAGTCTGTTGAATGTCCAAATGTGACAACTCCTGTTATTTTCCTCAATTCAGATAGTAACAAAGAATTTAAAATCACACATTCCATTGGATGCAACACAATTTGTGTAATATACGATGCGACTTGTCCGTGTGATAAAATCTATGTCGGACTAACCTCACGCGAATTAAGATGTCGTGTGAGGCAACATGTCTTGGATATCGAAGCAGCAGAAAATGAAACGGGTCTATCGAAGTTGAAGACTCTACCTAGGCATTTTAAGATACATCATAGCTGCAACAGTAAACATCTGCAGGTAAGAGGATTGATCATGTACTAATCAATGGTTGGGGAGGTGATTGGAAGCAAATTTTGTCCCAGAAAGAGGCCAGATGGATTCATATACTTGATACTGCTTGCACTAAAGCAGGGGTCTCAAGCACACGGACCGTGGGACACAGAGCTGCTAGTACAGACTCTGCTCCAGGACTCTGTGGAATTCCCTGACATCGCTGTCCACATATGGACAGCGATGTCTGGGGCTTCCCCAGAGCTGGAGTCCCGTGCAGAGCGCTAGTATTGGCTCTGCTCCGGGACTCTGTGGAATTCCCTGACATCGCTGTTCATATATGGACAGTGCTCTCAGGGTCTTCCCAAGAGCGAGGTCCCGAGCAGAGCGCTAGTACAGGCTCTGCTCCGGGAATCTGGTGAATCCCCTGACATCGCTGTGCTCATATTGACAGTGATGTCTTGGGCTTCCCCAGAGCTGGAGTCCCGTGCAGAGCGCTAGTATCGGCTCTGCTCCGGGACTCTGTGGAATTCCCTGACATCGCTGTCCATACATCAACAGTGATGTCAAGCGTTTCCCCAGAGCAGGAGTCCCAGTGATGTCAGGAGCACTGCTGGAGTCCCAGGAAGAGCCTACTAGTGCTCTGCCCGGGAAACCGGCTCTGTAGTTGCCCCTGATATCACATTCCCGTCCATGAGAATCCCCTGAAGTCACAGTGTATGGACAGTGACTTCAGAGGCTCCAACAGCAGAGGAATCCCAAGCCAAAGCGTTGGTAACGCTCTGGCTGGGGATTCCACTCCTAGAGGGAGCACCAATGGAGCTATCTACTTGGGGTGTGTGTGGCATTATCTGCGGAGGGCATTGTGGCAGCATCTGTGGAGGGCTCTGTGGCAGCATCTACGGAGGGCACTGTGGCAGCAGCTACAGGGGGCACTGTGGCAGCAGCTAAAGAGGGACTGTGGCAGCATCTACAAAGGGCACTGTGGCAGCATTTCCAGGGCACTGTGGCAGCATCTACAGAGGGCACTGTGGCAGCATCTACAGAGGGCACTGTGGCAGCAACTACAGAGGGCACTGTGGCATTATCTACAGAGGGCACTGTGGCATTATCTAAAGAGGGCACTGTGACAGTATCGACAGAGGGCACTATGGCATTATCTACAGAGGGCACTGTGGCATTATCTAAAAAGGGGCTGCCCAATCTTGACATGTGTGTCTGCCAGACGCTGCCAACTGAGCCGCCGGACTGCATTTAGCGACACTTAAACTGGAAAACTGGATTGTTGAAATAAGCATTTGGAGAAATCTCACACATTTTAAACCTAGCGGTATTATTATAGTAATGTAGTATTAGTATTATAGTATAGTAGTTCAAATAACTAATTGATTAACAATAATTTTGTATTGTATCAAATTTGAAAGTAATGCGGCCCGTCAACTTCCCATTTTTTATATATGTGGCCCACTTACCGGGTCGAGTTTGAGACCCCTGCACTAAAGGATTAAATTAAAAAATTTGTTTTGCACCTTTCCTATAGCTAAAAAGTCTTATGTTTTATCACAACATATTTTGTATTGTGACAATATGATACTGATTGTGGTCTCTTCCTCTATAGCTCCCTTTTCTCCAAATATTTATAACCACCTTGTAAGTTTATGCTTGATCGATATAATCTATTTTTACTGATGCTCCATATCACCAATACCAAAGTTTTTGAAAATTGTGTTTTTAAGTTGGTTTTATATACTTTTAACTTCACTAATTTTTGTATTTGTTTTATTTATGTCCCACAGATCCATACAAGTTCAACATGGCTCCTACTCCTCTCTTTTGTGCAAATTTGTTTCTTCTATACGTGTATGATGAAGATGGCACAGGACTTTGATAAATATATTACCATCCACCATTGGATACATCTTCACTTGATGATATTCCTTTAAGATCATTATATTTGGTCTTATACTTTATATAGTGATATTTGGGTTTAGACTATTCATACTTTGTTCACTCCTTCTTTGTTATTATTATTTCTTATAATTTTCGCTCACTGCGTGTTCACCTTTTTAGTATTATACACTGCTATTTCCCTAAGTGTTTTATTAGGAAATATATCATTTTTATGCTAATAATATGCACTAACATTTGACTGTATTGTTGCTTTTAGTACTGTTTTATACACTTTCATTATGAATATACTTCTTATAACATGTCTACTTTGCACTGAATGGACATGTTATATAACATTGCATTGTATTGCATGTCCTTGTTTATACACTGTATGTATATTTGTTCCTATATATAATGTAAATTGAATTATACTGTAATGGTGTTTTTTTATTTATTATATTAGTATATGGTTCTCTATATATACTTTTATTCTGTCTGTACTAGTGTGCTTTTCTGCATAATAGTGACTGCACTAAGCTACGTAGGTTTTATATTTAAGTATCAGGGGATGCTTTTTGCATCTCCATTCCTTTCATTGGTTGTTTCATGACCTTTGATGTGCTTAGTTCTTGTGTTCATTTTATCATCCATTCTGTTCCTCCTTACTAGTGTGCTTGTGCGGCGTCTTGGAAATATTAAAATAATTAAACCTATTTAGTCTTGAAAAGCGACGACTAAGGGGAGGCATGATTAACTTATATAAATATATTAATGGCCCATACAAGTAATATAGTGAAAACCTGTTCCATGTAAAATGCCCCCGAAAGACAAGGGGGTGCTCCCTCCGTCTGGAGAAAAAAAGGTTCAATCTGCAGAGGTGACAAGCCTTCTTTAGGCCTTATTCAGACGAACGTGATATACGTCCGTGCAATGCGCGTGATTTTCACGCGCCTCGCACTGGCGTATATTAGACAGTCCGTGATTCTTACGCAGCGTGAGTCCGCTGCGTAAAACTCACGACATGTTCATTCTTTGTGCGTATTTTACGCATCAAGCACCCATTGAAGTCGATGGGTGCGTGGGGCACGGAAGCACTTCCGTGGGACATGCGTTTTTCACGCAAGACTTGTTTAAGTGTATGTAAATGAGTTTTAAAACTTGTCCAAACAAGCACAAACCAGGAAGTTGCTTTGCACTTGTTTGGCACATACTGAGCTGGACACGGACAACTGCAGCCATGCCTAGGGTTTGTGACGTGGAGAAACTGATCTGCCTTGTCCAGGAGAGGCCAGAGTTGTGGGACACACGGGCAGAGGCATACCACGACCGCATTGGCATAGAAGTGGCATAGGATCACATCGCGCAGACGCTCTTCAGCCAGGAGTGGGCTAAACGCCACACACGCGACAGAAAGATCATTGGTAAGTACATTTCTTTACAGATGTTATGTAAAACCCACATGCTGTAGTGTGTCCTTGTGTTAAAATTTTCCAAATGCCCAACGTAGCGTCTGTGTCACAGCATCATTGAGCTTCTGTAATGTATGTTGGTGTGTAACGGAATGACAAAGTTTACAACAAGTAGAGATTTGTGTTCTGTAACATCATGACTGAACATTTTTTTTTATCATCCTTTGTACAGTAGATGATGTGAAGACCCGGTGGAGGAGCACCCGGGATCAATTCTGCCGGGAATATGGGGCCAGAGGCCGAAGTGGTGATGGGGCGAGCAAAAAACGGAACTACATGTACACCCAGCAGCTCATGTTCCTCAAGGACATCATGGAGATGCGACCGTAAGTAATCATACTGTACGTTTAAGAAATGTCTGTGTTCACATGTCATTTAATCCAAACAGGGTGTTTGTCCCTTTTGGCAATGTTACTAATCACTCTACATTTGTATTATAGAAGCAGTGACAATCTCCAAGACACAGAAGAGGAGCCTGCCCATGAAGAGCCGCACGCACCAGAAGATGCAAATCCCCTGCTGCCCTTAACACCCGAGCCGACAGCTCCCGAACCAGCCCCACAAGCATCCAGTAAACCACAGGTGCCACCAGACGAGCGTCGTCAAACCACCGCAGCAGGCAGGCGCAGGCGCAGCCACATGGGTTCCGCAGGTGAACAAGTGGACACAAGGGTACTGGAGTACCTGCGGCGCTGCGCAGATGAGGACGCCTGTGACGCCTTTGACCGCACTTTTGCCCCGTTACTGCGGAAGGTACCCGACCATAGGATGGCACGCCTCCAGTCCTCCATTATCTCCCTGATTAACAGTGCCACACCTCCAAACAATCCACGCCAGTGCTTCAACGCAATTGAGCATTGCCGTGGATTGCCAGAGCCGTCAGTGGCCTTCAATGCACCTGACCCATCCGAGCCTGCCACCCCCTTGGCACGCCAACATTACTATCACCCAATGGCGTCATGTATGTCTCCTTGTCATGTGCCGGGGCGTGAGCGACATTTCCCTGGCTACAGTCGAGCGGTGGAAAGCTTTCCTCAGGCCCCACATCACGGCTATCAGGCGCAGCATCAGCACCACTATGCTGTTAAGGAACATTCTCTGCAGGCCCATGGACAGCATAGTGGTGCTGAAATGGCCAGCTACACCTCACCGCCTCATCGATATCAGGAGTTGTAGTGCTGTGCCTGCATAATAGTTGATGTTATAATTTAGGCCTGTTTGGGTTAATTCTTTGCGAATGTGCATCATGTTGGTGTGATGCTTTCTCTTACGTTTAGCATATGTTGTATGTTCTGATTTTGTGTGACATCAACATAAAGTCTGGTTTTGTTTTAGCAAAAAAGTGTGTGTGTTTTCCTAAATTTCTTTGGTTTCACTATCTTTGTCAATCATGTCCTTGTGTAACGTTTCCACACGGTGGACAGGGCCCAATATTGTTGCACGCCATAATTGAGGTATTAGTTTATCTGTTGGGGTTTTGCTCGAATCAAAATCGACTTCTATGCGGCCGTGCAGTGCTATCATATTTGACGCACAAAGGACAGTTGTGATTGTATTACAGAACATTGGGATTGGCAATGTGCTTCACATACAATTATGTGTTTGGCTGCTAAATACTACATCGAAACCCCAAAAGATATAAGCTCGCAACCCACGTCAAGGGTCCTCATGTATTGCGAGTCCCTAATACTACAATCCCCCCCAAAACAAAATACATTGGGGTCACTAATGATCTATTTTGAGAATACTCAGAACTATGCCACCGTTTACAATGAATCGTCCTGCCATGGTAGTGCTCTAGCAGGGCTGTCAAAATATTCTGCAAGTATTTTACGCACTCGGATACCAGATGTTTGTTCCCTCCCTAGTGGAATTGGCCGCACAATGGTTGATGTGGTTGAATTTCTTAGGATATATTCGGCATCAAAACTTGCATCATGTATGCGTGTAAAGTTATGAAGAACTACACACGCTTGTATGACACGGGTCACATTCTGCGGCGTCATTTGCATTGTTGTGAGAAAGACCCTCCATTTGTGTGACATTATGCGAAACGCACATTCAACACATCTTCGAGCTCTGCTTAGCTGGTAATTGAAGATGCGCCTACGGTCATCCAAGCCCTTCTTGCAAATGGACGCATTACTTGGCTTGTCAGGCCAAAACCCTCATCTACAATGATGACATATGAGAATGGTGGTCCGCTGGAGCCAGGGAGGATGGTCGGTTCAGGCAAAGAAAGTTGATTGCTCATAAGAAGATGGCCCATTCTGGATGAGCGAAATATGCGTGCATCAGCAGAGCTTCCATACGACCCAACGCCTACTATTGTAAAATAATAATTACTGTCGGCCAAGGCCAACAAGACGATGGAAAAATACTGTTTGTAGTTATAGTATCTGGAGCCAGAGTGGGGGGGCTTCTTCACACGAATGTGCTTCCCGTTTAGGGCACCAATACAATGAGGAAATTGGGTGCCGCTACTAAAATCTTCGCAAATACTAAGCCAGTGTTCTGCCGTGGGCTGAGGCATCACTGTGGTCTTTAATCTCTGCCACAGCACAACACAGGTGGATGTCACAATGCCTGAAATGGTGCTCACTTCCAGAAGAAATTCAAAATGTAAGGAATGGTAACTATTTCCTGTTGCAAGAAATCTACATGGGTGAGAAAAAAACACAAAAACCAAACAACAATTATGTAGGACATGACACCCACACACCATCCTGTAACCACTAATTGTATAAAACACACATACCTCAAGGTCACTAGGAGTCACTCCTCTGGGGAAATGTAGCGCCGCATGTTTGTGTCCTGGTAGGTGATTCCTGCACGAATCTCCTCCAGCAGAATATCAAACGTGGCCGCAGACATGCGGCAAAACGACCTAAATTTCTCTGGGTGACGCCGGAGGTCATCATAGAGGATATGAAAGTGGCCTTTGGAGGTGCGTTGTGCCACAAGAGGTTGAACCCAAATCCTCCCTCTTCTCCGCGTTTGGTCCTGTAGCATGGGACGGCTCTCGCCAAATCGCCGAGAAACCATCCACGCTAGCAGCACACGGCCCAGCAGAGTATACGGCATAATTTTGAGTCGGAGAAAAGAAGCCTGTAAGCACTGTAAAGTACCCAAAGTATTTTGCAAGCTGCAAACACTAAGAGAACATGTGCACACATCAAGCATGTGTTTGTGAAGGGTGCCTTTTTGTAGACTGGCGTTATGGAGAGAAACCAAAAGTCATACACGTGTAAAAAACGCAGACACACAGCATAAACGGATGACACACGCGCCTAAAATGCACACGCTCGTGTGAATCCGGCCTTACTGTGAGAACTGTGAATCTATGGAATAGCCTACCGCAGGAGCTGGTCACAGCAGGGACAGTAGATGAGTTTAAAAAAGGGTTAGATAATTTCCTAGAATTAAAAAATATCAGCTCCTGTCACTGAGTTTTTGTTTCATCCCTTCCCTTTTTTCCTATGCCTTGGTTGAACTTGATGGACATGTGTCTTTTTTCAACCTAATAACTATGCAACTATGTCTGTAATGTCCATTTAGTACGAATGTAAAATGCGTATTTAGCGTGAATGCTAAACGTGTCTATAATTCTCCCTAGCCTGATGAGGGGCCTTGAGAGTGTCCTTTTGGCTGCCGTCAGGTTATTATAAGTCGGTATACTTTTTTTTTTTACAGGATGGAATAGGGTAGTAGACTACACTATTCCAATGCACTGTATCCTGCAAAAAACTTACAGTGCAGTATAAGTTTAGCATTGGAACCTATGGGTGACATGCTACTGTATGGCATACACCACAGGCATCCGTTTAACGGATACGTGTAAGTAGAGAGGTTTTCTTTTTTTTGTTTTACCACTTTGAGTTTATGTTGTTGCAAATATGTACCGAGGGGTATAAAAGCACAATGACTCCAAGGGACTACATGTATATTTAACTATCACTTTAAATCTCCATTACATCATAATTCATGATGTCTGCATTTATGTATCGCTTCTTAGTCTTTCTATTCATCATCTATTATCATGATCCCCCAAAAAATTTCCTGAGAATTTTTTGTAGATGAAGACACTAAAATGTAAGGGAACTGCTTCTCTTCAGGCTATTACAATGCAGAGTAATAACCGCAGACATATTCATAGCGAGTCACAGGCAGCTTTGAGGAAAATTAATGTTTCTGCTGAACAAAAACAGAGAATGTGATAGTAAAGCTGAGCTGTAGATATGTGCGTGTACGTGATCTGCGTAGTGATAGATCGTCTCTCCCCTTTTCCCAGCTTCTTCTCATTATGCTAATGAAGTGTCATCAGTTAAGCTTTTCCCGTGATTATTGAGTCTGTCAGGTAAAACAAAACTATGCAGCTCCTTGTCTACGTCTCCCATGCCTTGTCCCTGGCATCCACTGTTCTTCTTGTAACACACCATCGATTATCCATACCTTGTTCTTTTTTTATGGTGACGGTCACCCTGCGACCTTGAGAAGAATAAATTAGGCATATCTATTATGAGGGAGATACAATATTATAGTGGTTTATTTAACCCTTTATAATAAGGTTTATCTCTGTGTTTTGGCCAACAATTTATGACTTTCCTCTTTTGAAGTACATAGAAAAAGAAGGACAGAATGTCCTTATATATGATTCTGTTTTTTCATTTTCTTGAGTTTGAGACATAGGGAGAACTGAGGACTTACTCTGATGACGCCGATTCATTCCCATTTGTGGAGGTATTATAATCCTTTCTGGCCATGAATGAGTTACTGATTCATTGCCTGCCTCTTAGCGCATCAGTCTGAGCTGGAACACCCGCAGGATTAGATCTCTGCACAGCTGTCAATGTCAACAGAAACAGGTGTTATCTGGACCACAAATCTGCATTCTAAGGGTATTATTCTAATTTTATAAAGTAGACATTCTGAAGGAAAGATTCCAATGACCATGTGATAGGATTCATTGTTTTGTCATTTACATTTTAATATATAAAAACATTCCTGCTTTCAACAAGCTCATGTATATCCTATATATAAATATGTTTTTTTCAAGGTATCCTTTGGTTTTAGATAGATAGATAGATAGATAGATAGATAGATAGATAGATAGATAGATAGATAGATAGATAGATAGATAGATAGATAGATAGATAGATAGATAGATGATAGATAGATAGATAGATAGATAGATAGATAGATAGATAGATAGATAGATAGATAGATAGATAGATAGATAGATAGATAGATAGATATGAGATAGATAGATAGATAGATAGATAGATAGATAGATAGATAGATAGATAGATAGATAGATAGATAGATAGATAGATAGATAGATAGATAGATAGATAGACAGGCATAAGGTAATAATACTACATAATAATATTTATAAATGGAGAAGTAACAAACAATTAAAATGACAAGTAAGCAAAGCAAATGAGCAAATAATAACACAAAAGAAAGAAATAGAATTGGAAATTGCAGGAATAGATAAATAGATAGGATAGGATGTAAAATAAAATTACATTTTAGTAGACTTTTTCCTTCTGCATTATATGACAGTAGCTTTGCTATCAGTAAACTTTACGCACTGGAGAGAAAAAAGTACCAGTTAAAATCCAGATTTGAATATGTCATACAACAGTTTGTGCCCTTAATAATAATATATATATATATATATATATATATAGGTTTTATGCTGTAAAATAATATTTTTAACAAAGAAATCTATTTTATCTTAATGTCTTTTCTTTTTTTTGTCATTGAGGCTGTGTCAGAACTAAACAAGCAGCAATGATAAATTCAATGTGGATGCAGTAACAGCTGTTACAGGAGGCCACAGTTATATCCAGGTTCCACAAGACGTTTCATTGCTGATAGAATTTTGTGTTGCCAATTCAAGGCTGGAATCACACATGGGTGACAGTTTTGCTGTTAATAACCAAATTATTATCGCACCAAGAAAAGAACAAAAACATTTTTTCCACTGTGCTTTTCTCTGTAGTTAGTGATTAATTTTTAATTAAAGTAAACGTTCTGGGAAATTTCCCTAGCAGGGGCATAGCTAAAAGCTCATGGACTCTGGAGCAAAAGTTCTACTTGGGCCCCTAAAAAATTCTCTCCATGGCCAATAGCATTGCTGGGTCTCTTAAGTGACCCATCGGTGCAGCACTAGCAGCCAGTGGTGTTGCGAAAGTCTTAAATGATGTTTTATTTGTATATAGTCCCCTAAATCTTCACCACTGGATAGGATTAGATACAGTGGCTCAGCAGACAGTATCACACATAATGGGCTTAGATACAGGGCTCCAACAGACAGTATCACACATGATAAGTTTAGATACAGAGCCTCAGCAGACAGTATTCTAATACTTACCCTCGTGGCTCCTAAGTCGGGTCCTCTTTGGCTCAAGGCGCAGTGGGGGTCCTGATGCCATTCAGCGTCACAATGTGTGTGGTGCACATAATGTTGTGATGCTGAAAGGCTTCATGACTCAGCACTGCACCTGGACCCAACTAAGGATCGAAGAGGGTAATTATAAGATGTTACTGTAGTAATAGGGGCCCGTGTAGTTTACTACATTGGCCCCAGTTACTACAGTAACTACTGATAAATGTGGTGCAGGGTCCCTATGTCTTGAGGGCCTGGTCGCAATTGCGACCGCTGCGACTCCTATAGCACTGTTCACGAGAATTGTTCATTTTTGTAGATAACATGTGATGTACTGCATGTCAAAGCAGGGATTTGCCATTGTGTTTTTTCCCCAATGAAGTCAGTGAGGAAAGTTACCTAGATCAATCCAGATGAGACCCTCTAGACAGTTTTCACTAAGCCATGTGGGAATGGGAATTCATAAATTCCCATTTACTGAAAAGTAACAACTGGACACAACCGTAAAATAAAGCATTAAAGAAATGCCAAATACTTGTATTAGACATGTTTTTGTAATATATAGTAATATATATTTATTGTTATTTCATTGTTCACTCCATAGAAGAATTAGGAAAAAAGTGGACTTCACTAGTGTACAAAAAACAGGTTTCCTAATGTAGAGAAGACTAGAAGAGTATAGAGTGTCAGTACACTCCATAATATGTGTAGTGCTCTTTTCCACAATGATGATACACTAAGATACAGTAAGTGAAGACTAGAGGCGTAACTTCATGCATTGCATTGGGAATAAGGGCGAAGCTTCTAAGTCGCAATGCAAAATCTGGTGAAAAAAAGGACTCCAACTATAATAGTTGTGTCTTTTTATGTGACACAGGAGCTTTTAGGCCACTCAGACCCAGGATGCCATCACTTAGCTAGAAGCTACTGTTCAATGTATTTTCAAAGATTTGCACATGGTTTTGGTCTTTTTTCACATTCTGTTTCCTCTAGTCATTTTTTAAATCACGAAATTTTTGTTTTTATTTTGAAGATATGCATAAACATAACAATATTCACATAACCAATAAGCGAATATAACACAGAAAACAGAAGTACCAATGACATAACATGTGCTGACGTTTGACACCATACAGATCATCATCAATACATTGACATATTGGCTTCAAACTATGCAGGCCAGAGCACTTGTATGACCCCGACATGGAGAAGTCAAGACCAATCAGAGACGCCCACCCGCCCGGCATAAAACAAGTACCGCCGGTCATCCACCTCATTTCAGGACTCCTCTCGTTTGGAATAAAGGGTACCACCCAAGCAACTACCTCCTACTCCCTATAATGCGAACTCTGGACCCAGTAGGACCAAGCATTCTTAAATTTGAAAGATTGGAGATGCTGAGATGCGATCATTCTTTCATGCATACAGATCGAGTTGACCAAATTAATAATTTCTTGCACATGAGGTTGAGCATTAGACTTCCAATGTCTCCTTAGGATTAGTTTGGTAGCCATAAAGATATGTGCAATGATCATCCGCGCGGTGCCCGGGAAGTCTCCTATGCCTATTAGCAATAATGCCAATTCTGGTGTAAGGGGAAAACTTTGTTTCGTAACCGATTGTGCTACATGATGGGCCGCTAGCCATAATGGTTTAATTGTCAGACAAGTTCACAATAGAGTTCCTGGGTCTCCACATCTCCTCCAACAGAAAACACAGGTTGCTGGGAACTCTGGAGGGAGTGAAGTGTCATCTCATGCTAGTCTTAACGATTGCTTCCTGGAATGAGGTACATCTAAACAGCTTATACACACATTGGAATGTTCTCCTCCATTGGTCATCAGTAAAGGACAACCCCAAATCCCTTTCCCACTTAAGCATGGCAGCAGTTTTAGTAAATTCACACTTCTCCCCTAGTACATTATAATAAAACGAGATCCCCTTACATTTCCTACGAGAGGAAACGATGCCGAACAACTTCCCCCGCAACACAATTGGATTTGGGGACAGAACGCTGGAGTAAATCTCTCACCTGTAAAAACCTATAGAATTCCCCACCAGAGAGGCCCAATCTAGTCCTAAGGTCTTGGAAATGTAGTGTGTCATGACTGTCATATAGATCATGTATTGAGCCAATACCCAAATCTCTCCAGTTAGATAGATCAAGATACAGGATCTGATCTTCCAGGAAGGATAGAGGAACATGTTTTAGCGGGACCCGCGAGTCTTGTGAGGATGTAGACATGAAGTGAAGCCATATATTGTTGGTTATTGTGATTGAAGTAAGGCATGTGGGCTCGTTCACGCGATGCCATAGAGTGTTCACCAGAAGGGACTGTAATGATGTGCACCCACTGATATGCATCTCAATATCCACCCATTGTTTGTCCCCAGGGTATTTCCACCAAAAGGATATCTGGTCCAGAATACAGGCCCTATAATAGTCTTTGAGACTAGGCATCCCAAGGCCCCCAACCCTCCTATGTTTAGTAAGGAGTGCCGCCGCAATACGAGGATGTTTGTTGTTCCACACAAATTTTAAAAGCATGCTATGAGCTTGCGAAAAGAAGGATTGTGGAATGTGAATCGGTAGGGTCCTAAAGAGATAGAGGAACTTAGGAAGAATCAGCATTTTATACGCTGCCACCCTCCCGAACCAGGGTATGATAAATTTAGAGTATTTGGAAATGTCTTCACGTAGGACCGCCAACATTGGGGGAAAAATTTTCTGGTAGGTCTTGTTGGAAGGGAAGGTCAAATTAATGCCAAGGTAAGAAATTTCCCCCCCTACGCCAATCCAATGCAAATTTACTTTTCAACCTTGAGAGAAGGTGCGGAGACACATGCATGGGTAGAATCTGAGATTTGTCCCTGTTCAATTTATAATATGATGCTCGACTATATTGGTCCAGCACATCAAAGGTTGCAGCAAGAGAGGCTAGGGGATTTGTGCACACCAACATGACGTCATCTGCGAACAATGCTACTTTATGTGTGGACCCACCCACCCGAACCCCAGATATATTAGTGGAACTTCGAAGCATTTCTGCCAGGGGTACAATGGACAAAATAAAAAATATTGGGGAGAGAGGACACCCCTGTCTAGTACCGTTTGCTATATCGAATGTATCCGACAGGGTGCTATTTACATAGACTCTAGCAGCTGGGTTGGAGTATAAAGCCCGAATTGCAGAATATATTGGGCCCCCAAATCTCATCCAAACAGAAAAAGCATAATCCCAATTCACCCTGTCGAACGCCTTCTCCGCGTCCAGGGAGAGGAATGCAGCGGGAGATAGAGACTTCTCAACTATCTGCAATAAGGAGAGGAGTCTTCTGGTGTTATCTGAAGCCTGTCTACCCTGTACAAAGCCTGTTTGATCATTTTTAACAAGGAGGGGGATTATAGACAATAACCGGTTAGCTAGTATTTTAGCGTATATTTTCACATCACCGTTTAATAAGGAAATGGGTCGATAATTGGAAGTGGAATCAGTTGGTTTCGAGGGAACTGCTCCGTTAATGTAATTGATATAGGATCATGGTCAGACCAATGGATCGTACCTTTATCGGCTGAGGACACTCGATCTATCAACCTTTGATCTATCCAAAACATGTCTATCCGGGAGTATGACTTATGCCTAGCTGAATAATATGTAAAGTCCCTTTCACTATCATGGAGTAGACGCCATATATCGTACAGATTCTCTCTCTGTTTCAACGTGTCAATTGTGTTTCTCTGTGGTGGTGAGGATGAGGAGGTGTCCAGCAATGGATCACAAATAGCGTTAAAGTCACCACACATAAGCAACCAACAGGCCTTTCTTAATGGTGTTTACTTTCTTTAGTAGTTTGTTCAAGAAGCTATGTTGGTTACAATTGGGAGCATACAGGTTTACAATAGCATATTCAACTGCATTAATAGAACAATGTACTATAATATATCTGCTGAGCGGATCTACCACCGACTGATGAATCTGAATAGCGAGAGTGCTACGGAATGCAATAAGAACCCCTCTTTTTTTCTTAGGAAATGAAGAGTATAGGATGGTAGGAAAAGCCTTGTGGCTCAGTCTCGACTGCCCTGTACTCGAGATGTGGGTCTCTTGTATGCACGCAACATCACATTGTTGTTGCGTCAGTTCTCTCCATAGCGTGGATCTCTTAAAGGGGCTCTTGAGGCCTTTTACGTTAAGTGATAAGAACTTAAGGGCCATGTGATCGTATGTAGGAGGTGTGCTTTGTATGCTTATGCACTAGGCAAGATGTAGGGGATCCAGTTACCCGTTGCACAGTAATATGAAGTTGAACACCATGTCTAGGTGAGTGAAGATTAGTACATATCAGGTCGAACACAACATAACTAGAACAGATATATAAAACAATTTTACAGAAACAGAGCACATACATTACCGCACCGTAGTGCCTTGGTATCAGAATGAACCAATAGTTCGGGGGAAAAAGAACAATTTAGAATCAACAATACTTGGTGCTCGGTCCACACTCAAAAGTAATGTAAACAAATCAGCGAAGGATCAGGTACCACCGACTACAGTCCACTCTTTGGTCAGACGACGCAGAGGGGATCCAACCCTAGGAGTGGAAGTCAGGTGCGTCACTTGGATATTCCAGCTTTTCAGAAGGGTAATACCTTCCTCAGGAGACGAGACGACATGGATGGCACCAGCACGATTGATCAGGAGCTTAGTGGGAAAACCCCACCTGTAGGCAATGGCATGTTTGCGTAGTGGAGAAGTGATATGTGCCAAGTCCGGCCTTGCTTGAAGAGTCGCCGCGGATAGGTCTACAAAGAGTTTGACGTTGGCATATGGCGTTGCAAGTGGCTGGTATTTTCTTGCTTTTTCCATAAGACGGTCCGTAGTAGTAAAAAATGTATATCGGGCTAATACATCTTTAGGCACTGAGTCCGGAAGATTTTTGGGCTTAGGAACTCTATGTGCTCTATCAATACTAAGCTCATATTCAGCACAGGACGGCAGCAGACGTTGAGTACGTTTTTTTCAAGTAGGATTGCAAGTCCACAGAGGGAACGTTTTCTGGTATCCCCCTGAATTTAATGTTGTTTCTCCGATTTCTATCTTCATAATCTACCATTTTGGCCTGTAGTTTGGAGAATTTATCTTCTAGAGAATTGTGGGAGTCCACCACCTCATTGTGAGCCGATGCAAAAGAGTCCAGCTTGTGTTCCACATGGGAGACCCTGTCCCCCAGCTCCGATATTGTGGCTTGAAATAGCAAAATGACTCTAGTGAAGTCCTTATGAAGGGAGCTGCGCAGTGCAAGAAGCATGGCCTTAAGGGTAGATTCAGACACCATCTTGTCAGATGTCTGAAACATGGTGAAAGTGTCTGAGGCATCCTGAGATACAGTATTCCACTCCTCCTCAGCAGGATCTGAAAGCCTCGGACGCTGCTTCACTGGACTAGAGACTGGTGACTGAGAGCTGCTAGGAGTAGAGGCAGGTGACACACTCTCTCCTACGGTCGCGGGCTCGTGTGTCAAGGAAGCCGGGTCCCCTCGTTTGGGCAAGGGCACACTAGCAGAGGGTGTCGTGGCTGGTGAGTTCCAATCTCCGTTCAGGGAGAATTGGCTATTGTGCAGTACAGCAGGGACGTCAGCCGGCATACCTGTACACTCTGTCGCACATCTCTGGGGTGAAGAAGGGCGGTCCCACTCCTTTGCAGTCAGTACAGGAGAGTCAGCGGCACCATCTTTGGTCCCGCCGTCAGAGAAATAGAAGCTTTCCCCTGGTCTGGAAGATAGTTTGGCCGCTGTCAGTCGGTTTAAAGTCGATGAGTTAGCTCCGATGCACCAGAGCTCCGAGCTTATGCAACCATTCGGTCTGCAGTCCAAGCCACGCCCCCTCTTCTAGTCATTTTAATTACACATTCCCGATACCAGCGACATGAATTTGACATATAGGTGCACAAGTCATTTACCCGAGCAAGATCTCCACCAATACAGAAGTATATTCTGGCCATTTACTTTACAATCAGGTATACTTAGATATATCTTCATTATTTCAATTACTATCTGTCTTAACAGCAGGACATCTTCCTCTTTGCTTCCCCTCCTTTTAGAAAATATACTACTCTTACACTTAGTTGAATCCATTAATGTATTAGTCCCCTGTGGCAGTAAAGAGGTGAAGGGAAATGGAATTACTTTCTATTTTTATCACATGGGTATTAGTACAAGTACCTTTAAGTCACATACAAAATGTGGGTCTCGGCTTTCCATTCGTTCCACATAGTGACTAAGTGTGCCACATAACACAACACAGTGGGGGGCTTCAGTAGAAGTCTAGGCTGGGCATTTTCATATAATAAAGTGCACTTTCCTTTTAATACATTTAGGTGTCTATTAGCTAATGATAATATTAACTGTATAAAGATATAACATACTTGGATCTGTAGCAAGCGGAAGTAACATCTCCTTTTTGGAAATAGAAATAACAAAATCCTTTTAATAATGAAGGTAAACCCTTATATGCTAAGGAATTGTTCAGCGCAAAGAACAAACACTGGAAAACTGAGTTGTTGATCAGAGCCTATGCAAATAAATCATTAGAAAAACACTTTTTTTGCAAGAGTGAACGTCAAGCTCTGGTACTAAGGTGATCCATCATGGGTGACACTGCCCCCTCTTAATTAAGGGACTCTCTGGTGGGTTTTCTCAGCAGTTCTCTAACAGAATAAGACAGACAGAAAAATGGGTGTTCTTCAATAGTACAGGCTGTTACACAGACTAAAGAGACCATTGTGCTCATCTGATTTACAGATTGCTTCACTCTGACAAGGTTGGCTTACAGAATAATTATCCACCATTCTCAATTTGTCTTTCTTTTCCTAGTCAGTGCCCAGAAGTTTTAGAGAGAAAAAAAAGAACTAAGTAAATAAATTAATATATAGTATAGCAAAACATACATTTTTCAGTAGTCCAGTGTGTAAAACCGGGAACGAGCGCTGCTCCTGACGGCGGTCCCAAAACTTCCCTGACTAGGGCCTGGTTCTGCTCCCCGTCCAGGTCGCTCCGGCTGCCTCCTAAAGGGCCAAACTCTTTCACCAATCCCTCTTTGTTCCTGTGCTATTTAAGGCACCTCCACAATCCACTAGGTGCCTGAGCAACGTTGGAGCAAACTAGTTGTGTCCTGCAAAGATTCCTGTTTCCATCTGATTCCATTCCGCTATTGCTATCAGCCTGTATCCACATTGCGGACACGTGACATAATGTTGGAGATAGTTTGGCAACAAAGCACCCGGTAAGAGGATAAACAGACCTACCATTTAACCCCTTCCCGACATCCGCCGTATATATACGGTGCTGTCGGGAGGTGCTTCCCGCAAAGCGCCGTATATGTACGGTGCAACGGGAAACGGTCATCGGTGCTAATTGCACCGTGACAAAGTAAAGATGGCTGCTGTCCATGACAGCAGGCCATCTCTACTACTTGCCCAGGGTGCCGTTTTGGCCCCCCCGCATCGGCGATCACTGCTATTGGCCGGTCAATTCTGACCGGCCAATAGCAGGGATTTTTGTTAAAACTGCGCCCTGGAGTCACAGGGCACAGTTAGACAGTGGCGATTGGTGCTGTCTAAGACAACACCCATCGCCACCAACGTCACCTAGGGAGGTGGCAGTGATGCCACCTCTAGGAGCGATCTGATTGGTCGGTCTGTCACGACTGACCAATCAGTGCACCAGGCAGTGTTGTGTACATCGACACTGCTCTGCATGCCGCCATTCCAGTTTGAGGCAGCGTGCAGAGCGGTTGAGAGTGTGTCTGCTGCGGATTTTCTGTAATTTGTAGTGCATCCTGCACTACTGTGTGAAAAATAAGAAAGCCCTTTTGCTGCTTCTGTCTGCTTTTTTTTGTGATCAGACAGATTTTTTTGGCCCTGTCCCTGTCCTTGGGCCTGTCTCTGCCCTTGGGCCTTTCCCTGTCCCAATCCACCCCCTCCCTGTCCCAATCTACCCCACCCCCTCCCTGTCCGAGTCCTGTGCCCACTGAGCGCTGATCAGTGACCACCATCACTGATCAGCATCTGTGCTCAATTTTTGGCGCAGGATTTTTTTTTTTTTAATTTGCACCATTTCCCTGCGTGCGCCCTGCGGCCACGAAGTGCTGATTAGTGACCGCCATCACTGATCAGCATCCGTGTTTTTTTTTTTCCCGCAGGTTCTTTCTATGTGCCTTTTTTTCACCCACACCAATTACCTGTGTGGGTCCTGTGACCGCTGAGCGCTGATCAGTGACCGCCATCACTGATCGGCATTTGTGCTCAACTTTTGGTCCAGGAATTTTTTATTGTTGTCATTTTTTTCCAATTATAAATTTGCACCATCTATCTGTGTGCAACCTGCGGCTACAAACTGCTGATTAGTTATCAGCATCTGTGGTAATTTTTTTACGCAGGTTTTTTTAGGTCTTTTTTTCACCCGCAGCTTTCCATAGTGTGCGTAGCAAGTTAGTTAGACTACAGTTTTTTTTTAGTAATAGATAGCGTCAGTTACTGACGGACGTTCAGTTGTTTTTTTACTGACGTTCGTCCAGTAAATTTTTAGAACCTAGTTTTGCTGTAGCAAGTTAGATAGACTACAGGTTTGTTTTTAGTAATAGATAGCGTCAGTTACTGACGGACGTTCAGTTGCTTTTTTCTGACGTTCGTCCAGTAAATTTTTAGAACCTAGTTTTGCTGTAGCAAGTTAGTTAGACTACAGTTTTTTTTTAGTAATAGATAGCGTCAGTTACTGACGGACGTTCAGTTGCTTTTTTACTGACATTCGTCCAGTAAATTTTTAGAACCTAGTTTTGCTGTAGCAAGTTAGTTAGACTACAGTTTTTTTTTAGTAATAGATAGCGTCAGTTACTGACGGACGTTCAGTTGTTTTTTTCTAACTGACGATCGTACAGTAAATTCTATATATTTTTTTTCCTTTTCTTCTCTTCTTTCTTATCTTCTAATTTCTGTTCACTATACACGTGTAAAAACACCACACATACACACACCCCCCTGTGTAAAAATAAAAGTTGATTACACGTGTAAAAACACCACACAACCCCCTGTAATAAATCAAAATGTCTCAATCGTCCAGAAGGATGTATTCAGTCGAGGAGGCATACGCCATCATTGCCTCTGACACTGAGTCGGCCAGCGAGGGAGAGGAAGAATATGCCCCACTCCTTTTAGTTTCCTCCTCTTCCTCCTCCAGTGATGAGGAACCCCCCCAAAGGCGACCCAGGAGAGCAGCTGAGCCAACCCCAATGATTGAACCCGTGTGGACTCCACTCCCCGAAAATTATGAGCCTCAAATTCCTGATTTTATAGGCAGCTCAGGAATTCAGTTTGAGACTGAAGGCCTCACAGAAATGGACTTTTTCAAGGTCTTATTCTCTGAGGAGTTTGTTAATTTAATGGTGGCCCAGACGAATCTGTACGCCCAACAATTTTTAACCCAAAACCCCACTTCATCATTTGTTAGGTGGACCCCAGTAGATGCAGCGGAGATGATGACATTTTGGGGCCTTGTGCTGCATATGGGACTAGTGAGGAAGCCAGAGCTTAGGCAATACTGGAGTGCGGATATTTTGTACAGCACCCCAATTTACCGCATGGCCATGATCCGGACTCGCTTTGAAGCCATTTTAAAATTCTTGCATTATAATGATAATGCACAGTGCCCGCCCCAGAACGACCCCACATTTGACCGTCTTTTTAAAATCAGGCCACTCATTGATCATTTCTCCACCAAATTTTCACAAGTGTACACCCCCGATAAATATATTTCCATAGACGAGTCCCTTGTTCATTTTAAGGGGAGGCTTAAATTCCGCCAATACCTGCCCAATAAGAGGGCAAGGTATGGAATTAAATTGTACAAAATGTGTGAGAGTACATCTGGGTATACACACAGGTTTAGCGTTTACGAAGGGAAGGACTCTATTATTGAACCCCCATAATGCCCCCCCGTCCTGGGAGTTAGTGGGGAAATAGTGTGGGATTTGATGCACCCATTGCTGGACAAGGGTTATCACCTTTACGTCGATAACTTCTATACCAGCATCCCACTCTTTAAGTGCCTTTCTGCCAGAAGTACTGTAGCATGCGGTACTGTGCGCAAAAATCAGAGAGGCCTCCCTAAAACACTGCTTAGCCAAAGCCTCAGAAGGGGTGAGAGCAGAGAACTATGCAGCGAGAACATGCTGTTCGTCAAATATAAGGACAAGAGGGATGTCCTTATATTGACCACAATTGATGGCAGCGGCAGCACCCCTGTCCCTGAACGAGGTACCACCACAGTGACCCAGAAGCCAAATTGCATCCTGGGCTACAATAAGTACATGGGCGGGGTTGATCTCTCTGATCAAGTACTGAAGCCTTATAGTGCCCTACGGAAAACAAAGACATGGTACAAAAAGCTGGCCGTGCACATTGTACAGATGGCAATGTATAATGCTTACGTACTATCCCGATGTGCAGGCCGGACAGGGACATTCCTTAACTTCCAAGAGGTGGTGATCAAGGCACGTCTATTTGGGAACCAGGCAGGGGAGGGCCCAAGCACATCTGCTGGTAGCGATACTCCACGCATTGTACCAGGGCAACATTTCCCCAATGAAGTGCCACAAATTGCAAAGAAGGGAAGGACACAAAAAAGGTGCAGAGTGTGTTCCAAAAGGGGAATAAGAAAAGACACTATTTACCACTGTGAAACCTGCCCCGAAAAACCAGGCCTGTGTATCAAGGATTGCTTCAAAGAGTACCATACATCCATAAATTAGTAATTTCATAATTCATTAACCCCTTTATTATGTCAAAAGCAACATTGTGTCCACACACATATCCAGCTAAATCCTAGTTCCAAAAGTCAAATGCCGCTTCTGAGCCCTGCAGTGTGTCCAAACAGCTGTTTATGACCACATGTGGGGTACTGTTTTACTCTGGAGAAATTGCTTTACAAATGTTGTGGAGCTTTTTCTCCTTTAGTCCTCGTGGAAATGAGAAAAAATTAGCTAAACCTACATTTTCTTTGAAAAAATGTAGATTTTCATTTTCACTGCCTACTTCCAGAAATGTCTGCAAAAAAACTGTGGGGTCAAAATGCTCACTATACCCCTAGATAATTTCCTCAAGGGGTGTAGTTTCCAAAATGGGGTCGCTTGTGGGGGGTTTCCACTGTTTTGGCCCCTCAGGCGTTTTGAAAATGTGACATGGCCTCTGCAAACTATTCCTGCTAAATTTGAGGTTTCCACTGTTTTGGCCCCTCAGGGGCTTTGCATATGTGACATGGCCTCTGCTAACTATTCCTGCTAAATTTGAGCTCCAAAAGCCAAATAGTGCTCTTTCCCTTCTGAGCCCTACTGTGTGTCCAAACAGCCATTTATGACCACATGTGGGGTATTGTTTTACTCTGGAGAAATTGCTTTACAAATTTTGTGGAGCTTTTTCTCTTTTAGTCATCGTGGAATTGAGAAAAAATTAGCTAAACCTGCATTTTCTTTGAAAAAATTTAGATTTTCATTTTCACGGCCTACTTCCAAAAATTTCTGCAAATAACCTGTGGGGTCAAAATGCTCACTATACCCCTAGATAATTTCCTCAAGGGGTGTAGTTTCCAAAATGGGGTCACCTGTGGGGGGTTTCCACTGTTTTGGCCCCTCAGGGGCTTTGCATATGCGACATGGCCTCTGCTAACTATTCCTGCTAAATTTGAGCTCCAAAAGCCAAATGGCGCTCTTTCCCTTCTGAGCCCTGCTGTGTGTCCAAACAGCCGTTTATGACCACATGTGGGGTATTGTTTTACTCGGGAGAAATTTCTTTACAAATTTGGTGGAGCTTTTTCTCTTTTAGTCATCGTGGAATTGAGAAAAATTAGCTAAACCTACATTTTCGTTGAAAAAATGTAGATTTTCATTTTCACGGCCTACTTCCAAAAATTTCTGCAAATAACCTGTGGGGTCAAAATGCTCACTATACCCCTAGATAATTTCCTCAAGGGGTGTAGTTTCCAAAATGGGGTCACTTGTGGGGGGTTTCCACTGTTTTGGCCCCTCAGGGGCTTTGCATATGCGACATGGCCTCTGCTAACTATTCCTGCTAAATTTGAGCTCCAAAAGCCAAATGGCGCTCTTTCCCTTCTGAGCCCTGCTGTGTGTCCAAACAGCCGTTTATGACCACATGTGGGGTATTGTTTTACTCGGGAGAAATTGCTTTACAAATTTGGTGGCACTTTTTCTCTTTTAGTCATTGTGGAATTGAGAAAAAATTAGCTAAACCTACATTTTCTTTGAAAAAATTTAGATTTTCATTTTCACTGCCTAATTCCAAAAATTTCTGCAAATAACCAGTGGGGTCAAAATGCTCACTATACCCCTAGATAATTTCCTCAAAGGGTGTAGTTTCCAAAATAGTGCCACTTGTGGGGGTTTCCACTGTTTTGGCACCGCAAGAGCCCTGCAAACTTGACATGGTTCCTAAAATATATTCTAATAAAAAGGAGGCCCCAAAATCCACTAGGTGCTTCTTTACTTCTGAGGCCTGTGCTTCAGTCCATAAGCGCACCAGGGCCACATGTGGGATATTTCCTAAATCTGCAGAACCTGGGCAACAAATATTGAGTTGCGTTTCTCTGGTAAAACTTTCTATGTTACAAAAAAAAAAGGGATTAAAAATGAATTTCTGCAAAAAAATAATGAAATTTGTAAATATCACCTCTACTTTACTTTAATTCCTGCGCAATGTTTAAAGGGTTAAGAAACTTTCTAAATGCTGTTTTGAATACTTTGAGGGGTGCAGTTTTTAAAATAGGGTGACTTATTGGGGGTTTCTAATATCTAAGGACCTCAAAGCCACTTCACAACTGAACTGGCCCCTGTAAAAATAGCATTTTGAAATTTTCTTGAAAATGTGAGAAATTGCTACTAAAGTCCTAAGCCTTGTAACGTCCTAGAAAAATAAAATGATGTTCAAAAAACACTGCTAAACTAAAGTAGACATATGGGGGATGTTAATTAGCAAAATTTTTGTGTGGTATAACTGCCTGTCTTACAAGCAGATACATTTAAATTTAGAAAAATGCTCATTTTTGCAATTTTTCGCTAAATTTTGGTGTTTTTCACAATTAAATACTGAATGTATCGGGCAAATTTTGACAGTAACATAAAGTCCAATGTGTCACGAGAAAACAGTCTCAGAATCGCTCGGATAGGTAAAAGCATTGCGGAGTTATTACCACATAAAGTGAAACGTCAGATTTGAAAAATGAGGCTCTGTCAGGAAGGTCAAAAGTGCCCAAAGAGGGAAGGGGTTAATGAGGGTTCTTTCCAAACGGGGGCCACAGTGAAAAAAAAATCACCCCAGGGTTCCCCTAAGGGTAAAAATGAAGGAGGAGAATCAGCATTTTGTACCCAACAGATCAGTAGAAAGATACACTACAGTTTTTAATACCACAGTAAATTTCCTCACCATCCCCAGTATTTCCACACTAAACTGTAACGACATATTCTATTTTCTTGGCAGCATAAAATTTACCACCACAAATGTCATTATTATTTCATTTACAACCTAATTCTTTGATAAAACACTTGATCAAACAATGTAAGAACCGTCTCTGACCAAAGTGAAATTGTATCCATGTACTTTTGATCTTTTAAGCAAAATACTTGTTAAGTTGAAGTTAGTCAGGGTTTTCTGCAATCAGTGACATATACGCTGCGGGCATTCAGGCTCTGCAATCTCCTGATATAATACATTAACACACTCTTAACAAGAAAAACAAGACGATTTCTAATTACGCTTATGATCCACCCTGCAGACAGCGCACAAATGTCTTCAGGATAAAATGAATGCACAGATGTCAAGATCCGGCAAACTAAGATAGGTGATTAATTATAAGCCATAAAGATATTTTAATGCAGCCGTGATTACAAGGAATTAAACAAATGGCTCCTTTCCCTGCATTTTCCACTAGAATATACTTTAAGCCATTACATTGTTTTTCTTTTCCCATAGTTGTGCTTTTGGTGTCCTGCACTGCATCGGATAATCTCATTGTAGCATGCTGTATTTAAGGCTTTTCAGCCAGCTCCGTCACTATCGTTCTTTAGATAATGGCAGTACATTAGTCGGATAATAACTTCTTTTTTCCATGCCATCCTTTTCTTCCAAGCCAGCGCTGCATTGTTTTGGTGGCCTCTGTATGATTGGATTTGGTACAATGCCGCACACAGAGACAGTAATTAATACTTGTGTTTCATTTTGCTTCTTCATTATCTTCACAAGAGAGCTGTATTTTCTATTCAAAGATCAGATGTTAGGTCAAAGTATCACCCATCAAGTTGATCCTGAAGAACACTAGGGTTCCTTTATAAGGCAACTGCATTACTGCCGCTCAGTCTTTCATTTCATTCCGACTCCATTCCTTCACATCTGTGTGATGTTAATTACCTTTCATATTTGCCTGTAAAAGGACTCTAGCTTTTGGGCTAATACAAATATGAAGACTTTACTATGGCAAAGGAGCCTAAACTTATTTGTCTATGAGTAAACCGCAAGCATGGTTATTGATCAGCAATGATGAGAGTGATAATTCAAAGGCAGCTTTCGAGAACACCTGCTATCTATTGATTAATAAACAGATAGGAAAAAAGCAAAAGAATAAATCTTTTGTATGTGCGATGGGGTCAGGACTTTATATTGTATCTCGAAAGTGTACGATTTTTAATTGGATTTCTATGCCAGAGTGATTTACATTCATATTGAAGCCAAGATTGGAAAACCCCAAAATATGTTATGTGAATGTTTGCATAGAGTGTTGTAGGTGTTTGAAATATAGATACATAAAAAAAAGACAGTAAATTGCTAGTATGTAGCGCTTACTAAACACAATCATTAATCCCTTGCGCTACACCAACCCATTCTGTATAAGTAAGAGGTTAAAAGTCCAAAATGAATCTAGAAACCTTACAGGCAATATAACGGGGTGTGACACCATATATGATTGTAGTTTACCAAATGTTATTTACATTACATTTTAAACCTCCTCCTTTGTACCCATGTACATGATATCTGTAGGTTTTTATACCTTTATGTATTATTAATTGCTGCTATTTGGTGTCCACTACCACACAGTGATTAGTCATCTCTGAATTTTATATTGAGATATATGTGTTTTTATATTTTTGGATCTAATAAAAAATTATATTTTTATAATTTTTGGAGCGTCATAGTCTCTGTTTCGTTATAGGTTATTATTCTCTATTTTGAGCTAAATGACATTATTTGTTATTTTTGTCTAATATTAGGAATTTATATACCTCCCCCTACATATTGGTTACAAATATGGGATTGCTCTCGTTATGGTAGAGGGGGTCTTTTGGTTGATCTCTGCTTTAGGTTTAGTAGGCAATATAAGTGTTCTTATTGTTTGAATAGCAATTCCACTATGTTACAACCATCTTCCTCAGGATTCACTAATTGACAAAATCCCCAATACTGGGGAATGTAAACACCCCGAAAAATGGCTAAAAATATAAACGCCTCCAAACATCTGCCCATTGATTTCAATGGGAAAACTGGCGTTTCGTATCCACGGGGCGTTTTTTTTACGTGCCCCGTACAAAAGAAGCGCATTGTCTCAATAGAAAAACAGCTCAAAAACGGCCGTAAAAAACGCATCAAAAATTGCCTGATGCATAAAAAACAGCTGAAAATCGGAGGTTGTTTTCCCTTGAAAACAGCTTCATATTTTACAGCCGTTTTTTGTTCAGCATGTGAACATAGCCTGACAATATGAAAAACACCTCAAAATAAACTGCAAATGAAGAAAACCTTCATTTTTAGCTTCAAAAAACGCCTTGAAATCAGAGGCTGTTATCCCTTGAAAACAGCTCCATAATTTTCATCCACTTCTTTTTCTATGTGTGAACATACCCATTAGGGCTCAATCAGATGAGCGTTATACTCGTCCATGTGCTGTGCGTTGAAATAACTCACAACACACGGACCCATTTATTTCAATGGGCCTATTCAGCCATGCGAGTATTCGTTGTGTGAAACTCACCACTTGTCCTATATTGGTGCATTTTTGTGCACCTAGTCTCCCATTGAAGTCTATGGGCAAATGAAACCACGGACAGCACACGGACGACATCCGTGGGATGTCCGTGTTTCACGCATCAGTTACATAGAAAAGTAGAGAAATTAAAAACAAAAGTTGTGCTTGGACAGATGTGAAAAACGCATGCCACACGCAAAGCACACTGATGCCAATGCGCATCGCACACGGACATGAAATGTAGGAAAAACGCTGCATTTTTTTACGTGCGCAAAGCGTACGCGCTCGTCTGAATGTAGCCTAAGGCTTCCATCAGATCAAGGTGAAATACAAGAGAACAGAACAATCAAATTTACGTCTTATTGCATTTGTCTGCGCTATTGTTTTAGTTTACCCTGAGGAGGATGGTTGCAACATAGTTGGAATTGCTGATCAAGCAACAAAATGTATATTGCCTGGAATGTTGCTGTATTCCGTTTGAACTTTTAATCTCTAACTTAGGCCTTATTTACACGAGCGTATTTAACGTCCGTGATACGAGTGTGAAAATCACGCTCGTCGCAAGGACCTATGTAAGTCAATGGGGCCGTTTAGACATTCCGTGATTTTCACGCAGCGTGTGTCCTCTGCATAAAACTCACGACATGTCCTATACTTGAGCGTTTTCCCCGCATCACGCACCCATTGAAGTCAATGGGTGCATGAAAATCGTGCACAGCACACGGAAGCACTTCCGTGTGCCGCGCGTGATTCGCGCTACAGTTGTTAAATAAATGAAGGGAAAAAATAAAACCACCACATTCATTGCAGTTTCTAAGCATCTAAACCGCGTGCCATAAGGATGCCATATGCGTGTAAATCACGCAGCCACGCACCAAATACTTATGAGACACGGAACTGCAACGCGCAAAAAAATGCTGCATTTTTTACTCGCACAATACAAACACGTACGTGTGATTTTTGTCTTAGAGTATGGTTTGGTGTAGAACTAGAATTTATTGATGATCATAGACTGGTGGCACAGAAACACAGATAAACTCTGGGTAGAAATAGAACGCAATTTCAGTGGCAATGCTTCGTTGAGGTCTAGGTTGTTGGCGCCAATGTAGAATTTGGCTCTCCCTTCATCTTACCTTTCTTCCATTACAACCTCTGATAAATCTTGGAAACAACTCATTGACTCGACTCCCAAAAACACATGATGTTCACTAAAACAGCCCATTTAGAATTTCTGAAAGATGCTATACCTTATCTATCTCTAAACAATTGCAAGAACATGGAATATTGACTTTGCAAGACTTATATGAGACCTTTAATTTTGCCTTTTTAGGTTGTACACATAGTAGCCGCGGGCATGGATCTGTGAGTGCTCGCCTGCATCTCCTTCCTAGGAGACGCCAGCACTTGCTTCCGCTCCGCTCGGCACTGTCCCTTAAAGGGCCAGCACGCACATAAATTTTATTTTAAATTAGCCCCAATCACTCTGGACTATTTAAGGGGCCCTGCCCCTTCACTCCCTGCCTGTGCGTTGTTAGTAATTCCCATGTTAGTCTTTGCAAATGGTCCCTCAGTGTTATCCTGTTCCCAGTGTTTGCGTGCCCTGCTACCTGTATACTCTGCCATGTTTGTTCCTGAGCCTTTCTAGTGTTTGAGTCGTGTCCTGCTGCACCTACTGCCATCCGTCACGTCTGGCGCAACCTGCCGCACCTACTGTCGTCCGCCACGTCTGGTGCAACCTGCTGCACCTGCTATCATCCACCACATCTGGCGCAACCTGCCACATCCAACCCCATCCATGCTAATGCCTCTGCCACTGTCTGGACTATTCAGGTACCCTTTGTTCTGAACTGTGTATTGATTGGGTGCTCTGTTGTTTGGCCAGCTGCCTCCCCGCTACGGCGTTGCGGCCTAGTGGGTCCACATACCCACAGAACGTGACAATCCCCAATAGAGATTTTTACATATTTTTGCAAATCCGTGACTTCCTCAATACCAAATGTACTACCATGCCATCTATTACTTCACCATAATTTGCCACATAGTTAAGCCACTGAGAAACATTAAAGGGGCTGTGCCATCAAAAGAAATGGCAATATATGAACTCATTATACATTTTAGAGTATTTTTGTAAAGTATTGTTATTAAAAAAAGTTTCCTCGCAGAAATATGGCAATTATCTGCTTGTAATAGCACCCCCTGGTGTTCAAATGTATAGTTCTCTGCACGTCATTCTAGTAAAGCTCTGTTAGGTGTGAAGCTTCTGCTCTTATCTGTGAAACAGAGAGGAAGAAAGCTCAGTGTACAGACTGCAAGCAGTGAGGGAAAAAAGCCATTAGATAAGCACTTCACTGCTTGTGCTGAAAGATAGTTCTTATCTTTGGCCATGATAAGGAGGAGAGCAGCACAGACTTGTGAGGAGGTTATCTAATGGTTTTAAACCTTACTGCTTGAAGTCTGTGTAGTCTTAGATGTAGAAGTATGTCTAGCCTTAAAGATATGCCTGTTTCTTTAAAGGAACAGTGTCATCACAAATTATTTTTTTATATGTTAAAGATGTTAGTGCTTTATTAAAAACGTTTATATTCATTTGTGTGTTTGTGTTTTACTTTTTCTTATTTTTACACTTTTTCTTCCCTATGGGGGCTGCCATTTTTTGTTCCATTTCTGTCTGTGTCGATTAACGACACATACAGACATGGAATACGGCAGCCACAGTCCCATAGGGACTGCGAACGGCTCCCGTCCCATTGACTTCCGTGTACGGCGTCTGTGTGGGAACTGCGCATGCGCCGCTCCCACACAGTCCAATTCGAAATTGGCGCCGTCCGGCGCCATTTTCCTGTGGACCGGAAGTCGCGGCCGGACAGTAATATTACTACTTCCGGTCGCGGCTTCCGGATTTGTGCACTTGGACCAGCGGCAGCAAACGGAGCGGACGGGCCGGAGGGAGCCGCGGCGGCAGGAGCAGGTAAGAGATTTCAATGTATGTTCGTGTTTGTGTGTGTTTACTACTGTATGTAAACCTACTACACTGTGTGTTAGCTCAAAAAATGGCGACACACAGTGTAGGAGGTTACACCGTTCAAACCCCTCGTTTATCCCGGTACTAGCCAGGATAAAGGAGGGGGGGATGCTGAGAGCTCACTAGAGCGAGGGCTTTTAACCCAATGTTGCAATGCTGCAATTTTGGGAATAGCTCCATCTAGTGACCAAAAATGGGTAGTATTATAAATTAGAATTAATTTATAATATTTCCTGACTCGTGAAAAAAATAAAAAAAATTTGAACAATGTTTAATCACCCACACACTAAATGTTTAATTAAAAAAACAAAAACATGTTTTTCTGGCAACACAATGCCTTTAACTGTATTGTACTGTGCATGCACATCTGAGATCCTGCCATTCTCTAGAATGATGTGCAGAGACCTATACATTTGAACACCAGTGGCTGCTATTGCAAGCAGACAATTACCATATTTCTGGAAAATATTTTTTTTAACAAACAAAATTTTACAAAGTTACTCTAAAACGTATGTTGAGTTTATATATTGCCATTTCTATTGATGACACAACCCCATTAAGGGTATATCCTTTTTTATGATACCTTGGGGTCTAAATCTACAATATTTTAATCCCCTATAATGATATAATGGGAGACAGACTTACAAATCCATCTCCCTTAGATCAATGGTCCTTTGTTTGATATATAAGTATTTCTGTTGAACGTCTCATCAGGAAGTAGCTACTGTATTAAAACTCATCTAAAATGGTATTTCAATCCTTCCAGATTAAATTGTATTTTCCCATCCAGCCCTGAGGTATGCTGGAGAAACTGTGGATGTAAAGGGACCCTCCTCCATATATTATGGGATTGTGTGAAGATCTGACCCTTCTGGCATGCGACCAATACCATTTTGAACAATATTATGAAGCCAAAAATTGCTTTATCTCCCAAGATGGCCTTGCTTTTATTAGAAGTTCATGGCCTTCCCCATAAATTTAGAGGTGTTCTGGCACATGTCCTCATGGCCACTAAACTAGTGATTACTAGACATTGGAAATAAGTTGAACTACCGCGCATTCAAGAAGTCTTTACATTAGTAACCACTACCTGTTTGTACGAGAAAATGCACGCTCTCCAAAACCACAACTATTTTAAATATCATATAGTGTGGGAAATGTGGTTATCTAATCGATATTATAGTGCTTGATACCCTGAATCTAGGAAAAATCTAAATGGAATAAAACAAACAAAATTCTGTTGTGTTCTGATACTTTTTGTTTCTGTATGTTTTCTTTCTTTTTTATCAAAGGACGTTTCATATGATGTGCTTTGGGTTATATGAATATTTTTTGTGTATTTTTATGTATGTAAATTTCCTATGAACAACTTTTTTATATATTTTGTAACATGTTTGTTTTTTCTATTTATAAAATACAATAAAAACTTTTGGAATAAAAAAAAAAAAAGTGATTATGTTTAGTGTAAGAAAAGACTTGTAGTCCACAAGTCCATCCATATATCTTGTAGCACCCTTACTGATTCTCGGAGAGGAAAAGTAACATTTGGACATTTGATGTAGCATATATTCTTGGAGAGTCAAAGAAAGCGTATAATAGTAGTAGACAACAATGGTTCCAAGCATATGGGTTGTGGGTCTTAAGGCCTTTTTACCCAGGCCAATGATTGGTTCTTAACAAATGCTCGTTCCCAATCATTGCCCTATGTAAACAGGGCAAATATCAGCTGATGAACTATCAAACGCATTTTCATCGGCTGATCACATCTTTTATGCGACCCAAAAAATGGTCACGAGTCGGCAGTACATCACCCAGATGTGTTACCGACATGATGGAAATGCATAATTACGAATGCTTGTAATAACGACACAAACCCCGAAGATTGTTTTTTGTGAATGGAGCTAATGAGCACCGATCGATAATTGGCGCCCATTTTCAAGGTCAGTATCACGCTGTCTAAAAGGACTATCCGTGATGTGAGCTGACAGCGTAAGTGACATTAATGTATGAAGATTTTTCAGCACATGCAACACTATGCCTACATGATGGGAGACAGTACACATGTACCTCTTACAAATACACTGTGCTATATAAACATGTATTAGTAAATAATAGATACGGTCGTCTCCTGTCCCCCAGCTGTGATCTCCAAAATTCTTTGGGACAGAAATTTGACAATGTATGTTACAAGGTTGAAGCCAGTCCAGTGCTCAGTTATATCAACCCAACATGTAAAAAAAATAAACGTTACATTTTCCCCTTTGAACAGTTAACTGTATATAAAAGACACTGCTTATATACACCTTGTTTTTCAACGATTTTTACATCAAAAATGTTTTATAATGGCATACTATAATAAAACAAGGTTAATTGTGCAATTAGAATGACGAAACAATACTTATTCTGCATGGGCCAATGCTGTATCAAGGTTATTTACACTGATGTGCAGCCCACGTGTCGCTGAGGCCTTTTTCAGATGGGAATAATATGGGCACAAAAATGCACCTGTGTACAGCTGCAAGTCCCATTCATAGGAATCTAACATGGTGTCAGTTCCACCCATTAGACCAGCAGTCTGGCCGGGATTTGCGGCCCATATTACACTCGCATGAAACTGGCCTTAGGGTAAGAAAATTAAGGCATTCTCAATGTACATGTATTTTATGTTCATATATTATATATAAATAGGTTATCTATGTTCCACATTTTAGGTAATTTGTTCTAATCTTTTTTAGAAATATGGTAAAACAAACAGCGAATATCTAGTCCCCATACAATCTTCTGCATGTACAGAAACATAACATAATACACATTGGTAGTAATGTTTTGTAGTTTCGTGTTAGCCACCCATATAGACAAGAATTGTAGTTGTGCGATACCTTCTTATTGGCTAGCTAAGTAGATAACAGATGCAAGCTCTCAAGACAGCTTAGGTGTCTTTCTCAGGCATTGTGTGGTGATCCTTCAAAGATGTCTCGTAAGCTTACATCTGTAATCTACTCAATTAGGCCTGATTCACACAATTGCTGCGCTTCTCGGACGTGAAAAACTGCAGTTTTTTACGTCCGAGGTGCATCCGTGCTCAGCGCTGCGGGACGCGATGTCACGCATCTACCATAGTTGAGAGTTTATGGAGGGATGCGTGATGCGTGAAAAGATAGGACATGTCCTATTTTCCCACGGACCCTTCACACGGTCCGTTGAAACAACGGGTGTGTGAACGGCCACATTGAATTACATAGGTCCCTGAGACGGCCGCTGTTTCAACGGCCGTCCCACGGACGTTTAACACGTTCGTGTGAATCAGGCCTTAGCCAAATAAAAAAGTTGTCATACAAATACAACTTGTATAATATAAGCTACAGAACTAGACATACTCAATTATGTTGGCCCTATGAAACAAAAAGCAACAAATGCGATTGGGAGGTGATCAGCAGATTATTTGAAGTTTGGACAAACCCATAATTTAGCAATTTGATGCAATCATTAGATCATCTATTATTTGAGGACAATTATGGACTTATTTCCTTAGTTAGCAACACATATATTTGACATCTCATTTTGAAAGCTTTAGATGTTATGAATAAGGCACTGTTCACATCATGTTTTTTCCTTCCATTGGAGGTATACGTCGGAACTCCTACCATAGTATACCGCCAATAGAAAGGGACCAACGTATCCCACTGAAGGCATACAGTTGGATACTTTGCGCAAAGTCCCCGGGAACAGCACTACTTTAAACGCTGAGCACCTATATGGACAGTGGTGCCATGGGCTTTCAATTCTGGAGTCTCCAACCAGATCATTGCAAGAGCTCTGACCGGGGACTCCTGTCTTGGGAAGCCCTTGATCTGTGACGTCAGCAGCTTAAAAAAACCCTGATGCTCTTCCCGGGATTCCGGCCCTGGGAAAGCTTACTATGGTATACGTTTAACGTATACCTCTGACAGATGCCAAACAGTCGCATCTGTCACACATAGGTTGTCATGTAAAAAAAGAAAGATTTACGGCGGTATAGTTTTTTTTTGCAGGAACTCTCAGGATGGAATAGCGTAGAGTACTAGTTTATTCTATCCTCCAAAAAAAGATATACCAATGTATACCAGCCCAAAGGAGGCCAAAATTACACTCTTTTGGCCTCCATTCAGGCTAATGTAGCCTTATGGACACATTTAGCATGTACGTAGGGAATTTTCTCAGCATAGACGTTAAATGTAGGGCCAAAAGGGGACGTGAACAAGCCCTGAGGCTGGCTTCACACACAGAATTATGTGGCATGTTTTTGTGGCATCTTTATTGTTTTTGGTTTTTTTTTGTTTCTTTTTGGACATTAAAGCAGCAACCAGATGTTGGCTGTGAGTGAATAGAAAAATGCTTAGACCCAATCTCCACAATGCATTTTTGTTTGAGGTGTTTTTTTGTGTAGGTTTCACCCTGTTTTATCCAATTCTTAGCATGCTCTAGATATGGCATTTTTGGCCAAAATGATAAACTATAGCCATAGTGTTTTGTATGTTGTGTTTTCTTATACAGTTTTAATTGGGATTTTTTGAGACCTCTTTGAAGAAGGCTAATGAAAACATATGCAATAAAAGTCAGAAAAAACAATGATATTACTTTAGATTGTATTATATTCAATCTTAAATTCTAGGCAGTGTCCCATAGTGATGTAGTGCAAAATTCTATTGAAACACTTACTCTAAAGCATGATGTAGAATTCCTTGAAACATAATGTTTTACACCTATTTTTTTATCCATTATACATATGACTTCATTTAAAATTTATCATAATTTCTGCTGCTGCTGTTCATGATAAATTGCCCACATGGTGGTGCTCTTCCATATGAATTATGTGTGAAAATCATCTCTCATTGCATTAGACACTAATTGCAATTTATACTTAGTATACCTTAAAATCCCCCCAAAAGTTCCTATTCATGTGTTTTACAAATACCTAGGGAAAAGTTGCATCAAATGGACCTAGGAAGAGGTCATATTTTACCTTTGGTTACCACTGCACTGCCCTTTATCTCTCCTAAGTACAATTCAGGGCTTGAAAACTGTGACAACTAGTCCATGACTGGCTTTTTATAAGTGGAAATAGTAAAATCCGCCCCGTGCTTCCACTCTGGCTAAGTCCCTGCTGATGCATTTTAATCAAATTCTTCCAGTTTAAGTAAAACAATCTGTCATTCTGCCTACGCTGCTGCCGCTGGTGTCACAATATGAATGGGATGTATTAAAAATTAAAATGATTGGTTTTACTTTCCATCAGGATGAGAAGTGAGCACTGCCGCTACACGACCCTATCGCTTCTCAGACCCATCTGTCTCGCCCTGTGCCACGATGCCAGTCATAAACTTCTCTTCAGTGCCTATTAAATCATGGCTGGGCCATCAGGAGCTCTAGCAGAAGACAGCAGTGAGAAAACCACCTTCACATTACAAGCATCTATTTGTTAACAGAGGCCAACACTCTGAACTCTAGGGAAAAAAAATAATATAACATATGCAACACTATTGTCTTAGTAGTGATTCTTAGCGTTTACAATAATTGAAAGCAGTACTAAAGAAAAAAAGAGCATACTGAACATTTATATCTGGTGGTGACTACTGATATTCACAGTAAAGCCTTTGTAACCTACACAAAAATGGAATGAACTGAGCACGGGAACATCTTTCTTTCAAATTGATTTGCTATATTCATTTAGAATTCCCTCTAACTACATGGATTTATGATATAAGACGTTACCTCTGATAGAAGTGATACAGAATTGAAAGTACATTTTCTTATTTATGACTAGGACTGGATTTCCCATAAGGCCCAGTATGTATGGCACGTGCTTCAAGAGCGCCGACAGAGACACACTGTTTCCAGTCGGCCAGAAAGAGCACATATCTTCTGTCAGATTGTATTGGCATTTAATGCACCTTTTCGATACCACATTTTGTGGATCTAAGTTGAACCTATTTAAAGTCCACTGGGTGCAATATAGAGTCTGTGTATTCCTTTAATGCAAACCGGTTATACCTGTTTTCCCTTCCGCAATGGATGTCCCACTACTATGTATTTGTAGGGCTTTATTGCATAGATATAGAAGAATTCTGCCTGTTCTTTGATTTATGATAGGTTCTCTATCTTTATTATTTATA
This sequence comes from Rhinoderma darwinii, assembly GCF_050947455.1. Lineage (NCBI taxonomy): Eukaryota > Metazoa > Chordata > Amphibia > Anura > Rhinodermatidae > Rhinoderma > Rhinoderma darwinii. The sequence goes on along the minus strand of NC_134698.1, from coordinate 44,582,228 downwards.
CATACACTACCGTTCAAAAGTTTAGGGTCACTTAGAAATATCCTTATTTTTGAAAGAAAAGCACAGTTTTTTTCAATAAAGATAACATTAAATTAATCGGAAATACATTCTATACATTGTTAATGTGCTAAATGACTATTCTAGCTGCAAACGTCTGGTTTTTAATGCAATATCTACATAGGTGTATAGAGGCCCATTTCCAGCAACCATCACTCCAGTGTTCTAATGGTACATTGTGTTTGCTAATTGTGTTAAAAGGCTAATGGATGATAAGAAAACACTTGAAAACCCTTGTGCAATTATGTTAGCACCGCTGTAAACAGTTTTGCTGTTTAGAGGAGCTATAAAACTGACCTTCCTTTGAGCTAGTTGAGAATCTGGATCATTACATTTGTGGATTCGATTAAACTCTCAAAATGGCTAGAAAAAGAGAGTTTTCATGTGAAACTCGACAGTCTATACTTGTTCTTAGAAATTAAGGCTATTCCATGCGAGAAATTGCCAAGAAACTGAAGATTTCCTACAACGGTGTGTACTACTCCCTTCAGAGGAAAGCACAAACAGGCTCTCCAGAGTAGAAAGAGAAGTGGGAGGCCCCGCTGCACAACTCAGCAACAAGACAAGTTAGAGTCTCTAGTTTGAGAAATAGACGCCTCACAGGTCCTCAACTGGCAGCTTCATTAAATAGTACCCGCAAAACGGCAGTGTCAACGTCTACAGTGAAGAGGCGACTCCGGGATGCTGGCCTTCAGGGCAGAGTGGCAAAGAAAAAGCCATATGTGAGACTGGCTAATAAAAGGAAAAGATTAATATGGGCAAAAGCACACAGACATTGGACAGAGGAAGATTGGAAAAAAGAGTTATGGACAGACGAATCAAAGTTTGTGGTGTTTGGATCACACAGAAGAACATTTGTGAGATGCAGAACAACTGAAAAGATGCAGAAAGAGTGCCTGACGCCATCTGTCAAGCATGGTGGAGGTAATGTGATGGTCTGGGGTTGCTTTGGTGCTGGTAAAGTGGGAGATTTGTACAAGGTAAAATGGATTTTGAATAAGGAAGGCTATGACTCCATTTTGCAACACCATGTCATATGCTGTGGACAGCGCTTGATTGGAGCCAATTTCATCCTACAACAGGACAATGACCCAAAGTACACCTCCAAATTATGCAAGAACTATTTAGGGAAGAAGCAGGCAGCTGGTATTCTATCTGTAATGGAGTGGCCAGCGCAGACACCAGATCTTAACCCCATAGAACTGTTGTAGGAGCAGCTTGACCGTATGGTACGCAAGAAGTGCCCATCAAGCCAATCCAACTTGTGGGAGGGGCTTCTGGAAGCATGGGGTGAAATTTCTCCCGATTACCTCAGCAAATTAACAGCTAGAATGCCAAAGGTCTGCAATGTTGTAATTGCTGCAAATGGAGCATTCTTTGACGAAAGCAAAGTTTGAAGGAGAAAATTATTATTTGAAATAAAAATCATTATTTCTAACTTTGTCAATGTCTTGACTATATTTTCTAGTCATTTTGCAACTCATTTGATAAATATAAGTGTGAGTTTTCATGTAAAACACAAAATTGTCTGGGTGACCCCAAACTTTTGAACGGTAGTGTATATCCAAAGGTGCCAATTTATACATTTCTTATAGGGCTTTTGCCCTTTTCCATTATGAAAGATTTGTCAATTTTATGTTTACTGGGCATGCACATATGACGTCATCTGCGTATGCGCAATGTTAAAGTGTCCATTATATCTGAGTCTTAGCTGATTGGTTCATAGCTTTCTGACATGCATAGTAGCAACATGGGGACATTGGGTACTATGAGTGGTAAGTCATATCTGGGGGATTAACATTATTGGTACTAATATTTTTTAATTAATGCACAGTTGTATATGATTGATAGTTTAGACTATCCCTAATATTACACAAATATTTATATATACTTATTACATATCACTTTTGTATTGTGTAAACTGTATTTTATTGACACTTTTTGATATCGGACATGTTTATTATGTCTGACATTATTATATTTCTGTATATTTTTATATTACATTTTTGATTATTGTTAATGACTTTATGAGCTTTAAATACTGGTCACTTGGTGTATTGTATTCTGCTTGAGAAAGGCTCTGAGGAGCTGAAACTTCGTATGGGTGAATAAAAAGTTCTATTTTTTCTTGCATGTGCCGCCTGATTCTCCCTGCTTGCATGATTGTTGAGAGGACACTACATTGCTCCTGGGGGAACTGATGTGACTGCTGGAAGTAGAAAGGGGAACTGACGTGATTACTGGAAGTAAGAAGAGAGATAAATACTGTGTAAGCTTATGAGTAACAGTAAGCTTAAGTGATTACTGTTTGGGGTTACAGCTGCACCACCTGTTAATGGGTTGCAGAGTTTGTTTGTTTTTTGGTGTTTTTTTTGTGTTAACCCCTAAGGACCCAAGCTATTTTGGCCCTCAGGACGCATACATTTTTTTTCCTCTTTTGTTTTCTTCATTGTTGCATTTTGAGAGCGATAACTTTTTTACTTTTCTGTTGACACACCCATATGGGAGCTTGTTTTTTGAGGGACGAGCTATATTCTTTCATATATATATATTTTCACCATACATACCAGATATGTATAGTCATTATATTTTACTACTTTTGCACAATAAAAATATTTTTTCTGCAGAAATAAAAATGTTTTTTGTATCACCACATCCTGAGAGCCAGAACTTTTTAATTTTTCCATTGACGTAGCTTTAAGAGGACTTTGCTTTTTTTTGCCGGCTGGACAAGTTGTATTTTTATTAAAATTGATGTCTATGGGGAGAAAATAGTCCTAAGGGCTTATTTATACAAACGTGTACAGCGTACATGGGCAGATTTCATAAACACCAGATATGTTTCTTCATGAGCTCTGCCACTAGTCTCCACTAATCGTAGGCTTGTATGCCACAGTAATGAGCTCAGCAACATCACCTGCGCTGTCTGAAAAGTACGTACTAAAGGAAAAGGGAATGGCAGGCCCAAGCCAACCCTCCCACCAGTGGCGTAACTACCGCTATAGCAGCCGTAGCGGCTGCTACGGGGCCCGCGGCATGAGGGGGCCCGTGTTGCATGCCGGCACGGGCCCCCACCATGGCCGGAGGCTCTGCTAGCAGCCGCTATGGCTGCTACAGCGCGACGCCACTGAACACGACTACGGCAGAGCAGGGAGGTATCTCCCCGCTCTGCCATTAAACAAATGACATGTATCCCCTATCCACAGGATAGGGGATACATGTGTGATCGCTGGCATTGATAGGGAGAACAGGGGACTGAAAGTCCCTTAAAGTTCTCCATCACAAACCTCGGACTTCCGGGGTCTGTGTCGGCAGCTCCGTAGAAATGAATGGAGCGTCGGTCGCGCTTGTGCGCATGCGTGACCAGCGCTCCTTTCATTTTTATTGAGCTGCGCAGACGCCGGAAGTCAGAGGTTAGTCATGGAGCACTTGGGGGACTTTCAGTCCCCCGTTCTCCCTATCGCTGCCAGGGGATACATGTCTTTTGTCTTTTCACACTGTAGGTCGCATTTCTTTGGGGGGTTGGAGACGCTGTATGGCGTTCCCTACAGGGGGGGGGGCTGTATGGCATTCCCTACAGGGGGGGGCTGTATGCCATTCCCTACAGGGGGGGGGGCTGTAAGGCGTTCCCCACAGGGGGGGCTGTATGGCGTTCCCTACAAGGGGGGCTGTATGGCGTTCCCTACAGACCCCCCCTGTAGGGAACGCCATACAGCCCCCTCTGTAGAGAATGCCATACAGTCCCCCTGTAGATAACGCCATACAGCCCCCCTGTAGATAGCGCCATACAGCCCCCTCTGTAGAGAATGCCATACAGTCCCCCTGTAGATAACGCCATACAGTCCCCCTGTGGATAGCGCCATACAGCCCCCTCTGTAGATAGCGCCATACAGCCCCCTCTGTAGATGGCGCCATACAGCCCCCCTGTAGATAACGCCATAGATATCTACAGAGGGGGCTGTATGGCGTTATCTATAGGGGGGTTGTATGCCGTTATCTACAGAGGGTGCTGTATGGCGCTATCTACAGAGGGGGCTGTATGGCGTTATCTACAGGGGGCTGTATGGCGTTATCTACAGGGGGGGCTGTAAAAAAGGCACTATCTACAAGGGGGGGGGGTTGTGTGACACCCAGGGGAGGGGGTCCCCAGTGAAAAGTTTGCTATGGGGCTCAGTCTTTCCTAGTTACGCCCCTGTTAGCGATGGCCGAGGCAGTCTTCTGTCTGCCAAAAATGGGATCGGCCAGGTTGGAAAATTTTGGCCATGGTCAGCAATAGCCACATGCCACTTTGTGCCAGCCCCAGATAATAACTTTTTAAAAAACAAAAAAAATAAAACTGACTCCCGGATCAGCAAATTCAGTCTGTTCTGTTGCTGCTAGGATCATTTGTATGAATGATCTCACAGATGATTGATCGGCTGCATTGCGGTCGATCATTGTCTGGTGTATATGGTCAGCTTAAGGTCTGGGGTCTGCTGAATTGTCTGCTTTCTAGGATCTGGGTGATGGAGTTTGCACTGAGGTGAAGGGGGTTATTATACCATGATCATTAGCAATATTATACCATGAAGGTTATGAAGCCACTGACTACTGCTCTTAATAGTCTCCAAAAATGACTGACCATGATTGGATCTTCCTGTCCTCCGCTATAGAAGGAAGAGCAGCTTTGAGAGAAAACGTTCTGTTCACATCTGTATATTGGCTTATGCTCGTAACGGAAGCCACAACGCTATGCCAAATCTATGCCAAATCTGTCATATGATGGATCCCAACAGCGCCGACGGTCCTCGTTGACTTATAATGGGTTTTGTCAAAGTTCTGTAGTGTTTTCTGTCATTTTCCACTATTCTTGGCGAAGGAGCCTCCAACTGCAGTGTGAACATAGCCTAATAATGTTGAGAAGAATGTGCACAACAGGAACATTCATGAATCAATGACGCATTTATCCTTCCCTCCACTAAAATCCAGATAACACTTTTAGATGGAGTTATTCTTTTGTGATACAGTAATGCTTCTAACAGGGTTGAGACCCATTAAAAATTGGGTGGTTATCAACATTAAAGAGTAAATGAAAAAAGCATGAAGGGCCGTTTACGCTTCACAACTATTGTTATGATTGATATGTTGTCGATTGTTGTGATAATTGCCCAGTGTACAGTAAATGCAGGAAACTGTAAATATAAAATTATAATTTATTGTTGATTAAAATTGGTCATTCATACATAAAAGTCATTGTACCCTCGGGGACGACCCCCAGCTAATGCCGTGCTGCAGAAAACGACCCACCGACTCCAAATGGCCTATCATTGGAGTACCCTTTTTAGTTGCTTGATTCCTATTTTATTTACAGTTTTGAAAAGCGTAGCTATTGGGATCAGGGTCAGTGGGTCCAGTTTAGAAACCAATTTTCTTACACACTACTAGGGAATTCTAAGTTAATAGAGGAGGTCAACTGTTCTGTTTGGAATTCTCAACTCTTGCCTGGAGGTGGGAGCAGCTACAGAGAGTGTCTCTCTCTTTCTCTGGAGGACCTGTCCTGCATTAAACAGACAACCCATTTATTTGAATGGGCGCTGTGTACTGCCTAATGTCCCATGTTTTGGCACTGCACATGGGAATAGGTGACACCTATTATTGAAGGACCCTTATAACAAGTATGAATGATTGAGGCGACTAGAATATAAGGGCAAGAGCTTAGATCTTGGTATCATAGTAAAGGCAAGAATCTTAGCTTCCATCCGCTTCAAGCAATATCTAATCTCCCCCTGCTCGTTACCAGACCATTTGTCGACATCATAATTGCTGGACCAGAATATTAGTGGTATCTTCAGTTTTATAATTTTGTGAACATACGTACAGGTATAAGTCGTGTGTATAAACTCTGCACATCTTGAATTTGTATTTCTCTGAGGTACTATGCATCTCAGGTTCTGCTCGGGTCAGCCACAGATTTGACTTTTTTGCATTTTTTACAAAACGCTACGATTTGATGAAAAATTGCATGAAGGCGCCCTCAATGGTGCTGGTCGGTTTTATTTTTTCTATAATGTGATACGATTTACTTGTATGTGAAATATGTTGTCATAGTGTTAATAAAATGTGGGTGCAATAACTGATTTTGGTCATGTGGCCTAGCAAAGATTTAGGTCACAGGCCTATCCATATATCTCGATACCCTGTCCAAGGCAGATTTACTTGTTGGCACTACCCCCATTCCGCAACATTCAGTACCTGGGGCACTTGCCCCACCAGTCACACCCCTGCTTAATGACACCACCTTTATCTGGTGATTATGTCACAAGACCTAATCAGTGACGTCAGCATGAAAAAGCTTCAGCCTTTGTTTGCATCGCCCACTTTTTATATATTTTTTTGTTTATTTAGAACATATGTTCACCAGATCTCTGATAGGGCCAGAATTAAAGGGTAGGTATAAATGCAGTAAAACAGAGTGAATCAATGAGATACAATAAGCAGCCAGTCCCTTTAATACATGTGTCCATTGATCTGTAAAAATTAATTATTCATCACAAGCACATCCTGGATTTTATTATAATTTTATGTAAGTCCATATAATAAATATTAGTTCCCTTTTCTTGACCAGGCATAACTACCACCATAGCAGCTGTAGCACCTGCTACGGGGACCATGGACTCAAGGGGGTTTGGTGCCAGCTTTTATTTATTGTATGTGATCCAATAGATAATGTCTATTTCACTCTTCGTTCCTGGGCCCTTTTCACCTCCGGGCGCCGCTGCACACAGGCTCATGACGCCAGATAGCAGCGGAACATTGTGTTTAGCAGCGCATCCTGAAGCTGACTGGTGCCCAGAATTGAAGAGACCCGGAAACGAGAAGCACTAAATGAATGGTCTATTTTGGGGTAAGTATTGATTTTAGGGTCTGGGTCAATTTTATTGTCTGGAGTCTCAATTACTTTGGGGTCTAGTCTAAGGTATGGATTCATTTTGGGGTCAAAATTAACTTCAGGGTCTGGTCTAGGGCCTGGATTCATTTTGTGGTCTGGGTGGCACAGTATATCGCTGGGACACAGTAGTCTGATGATAAATTCTGGGATTGCTATGCTGGGACTTGCACTTTCATATGTGTTGTTTTTTTTGTTGTTTTTTTTACAACCGTGACTTTCGCATGAAGCTGGAAAATGCTCTTTGGGGTCAATTCAAAAGTTTTTTGTGAACTCTTTTCCCTTAAACTGGCGAACATACGGTAGATAGGACCCAGTGGCGTAACTACCGCTATAGCAGCCATAGCGGCTGCTACGGGGCCCGCGGTATGAGAGGGCCCGTGTCGCCCGCCGGCACGGGCCCCCACCAGGGCCGGAGGCTCAGCTAGCTGCCGCTATGGCTGCTACAGCGCGACGCCACTGAACACTACGGCAGAGCAGGGAGGTATCTCCCCGCTCTGCCATTAAAGGGGCTGTTCCTACATAAGACATGTATCCCCTATCCACAGGATAGGGGATACATGTGTGATCGCTGGCAGCGATAGGGAGAACAGGGGACCGAAAGTCCCCTGAAGTTCTCCATCACAAACCTCGGACTTCCGGGGTCTGTGTCGGCAGCTCCGTAGAAATGAATGGAGCGCCGGTCGCGCTTCTGCGCATGCGTGACCAGCGCTCCTTTCATTTTTCTTGAGCTGCGCAAACTCCGGAAGTCAGAGGTTAGTCATGGAGAACTTCGGGGGACTTTCGGTCCCCCGTACTCCTTATCAGTGCCAGCGATCACACAGTGCCAGCGACCACACCTGTGGATAGGGGATACATGTCTTTTATAGGACACACTATAGGTCGGATTTTTTTGGGGGGTTGGGGCTGCATGGCGTTACCTACAGGGGGGGGGGCTGTATAGCGTTACCTACAGGGGGGCTGTATAGCGTTACCTACAGGGGGGCTGTATGTCGTTACCTACAGGGGGGGCTGTAGGGCATTACCTACAAGGGGGCTGTATGGCGTTACCTACAGGGGGGCTGTATGGTGTTACCTACAGGGTGGGCTGTATGGGGTTACCTACATGGGGGGGCTGTATGGCGTTACCTACAGGGGGGCTGTATGCCGTTACTTACAAGGGGGGCTGTATGCCGTTACCTACAGGGGGGGCTGTATGGCGTTACCTACAGGGGGGGCTGTATGGCGTTACCTACAGGGGGGTGTATGACATTATCTACAGGGGGGGCTGTATGGCGTTACCTACAGGGGGGGCTGTATGGCGTTACCTACAGGGGGGCTGTATGGCGTTACCTACAGGGGGGGCTGTAGGGCGTTCTCTACAGGGGGGGCTGTATGGAGCTATTTATAAAGGGGTCTGTATGGCGTTATCTACAGGGTGGGCTGTATGGCGTTATCTACAGAGGGTGCTGTATGGCGTTAGCTAAAGGGGGGGCTGTATGGCGTTATCTACAAGGGGGGCTGTTTGATGTTATCTACAGAGGGGGCTGTATGATGTTATCTACAGAGGGGGCTGTATGGCGTTATCTACAGAGGGGGCTGTATGGCGTTATCTACAGAGGGGGCTGTATGGCGTTATCTACAGGGGGGGCTGTAAAAAAGGCACTATCTACAAGGGGGAGTTGTGTGACCCCCAGGGGAGGGGGGGGCCCAGTCAAAAGTTTGCTATGGGGCCCAGTCTTTCCTAGTTACGCCCCTGCCTCCCTCCATTCCTAAATCCAGGCCCAGAAACCAAAGTTTTAGTGAAAAGGGATCACTGAATAAAATATACCGTTCACTTCCTGGACTTTTTATCTCACCCAACTTTGACATTTTGGTGAGAGATAGTGATACTCCCTCCAGTATTTTCATCACTATATACTCACAACAGTTATATTGAAAAGCACTGGTGACTACGCTGTGGGTATGTTCACACGGCCGTTTTTCGGGAAGCAGAACGCCTCCAAACATCTGCCCATTGATTGCAATGGAAAAAACGGCGTTCTGTTCTAATGGGCCGTTTTTTTACACGGCCGTTTTGAAAAATGACCGCGTAAGAAAACAGCCGAGAAAAAGATGTGCAGGTCACTTCTTGGGACGTTTTTGGAGCTGTTTTTTATAGACTCTATTGAAAACAGCTCAAAAAATGGCCTTAAAAAAACGCATTGAAAAACGCAGCGAAAAACGTGAGTTGCTTAAAAAACGTCTGAAAATCAGGAGCTGTTTTCCCTTGAAAACAGCTCCGTATTTTCAGACGTTTTTAGTCTAGTGTGTGAACATACACTTACCATTAGGGTATGTTCACACGTCTTAACAAATTACGTCTGAAATTACGGAGCTGTTTTTGCAAGATGTTTTGCAAGTGCTCGCGTTTTTTGCGGTATCTATTACGGACGTAATTGGAGCTGTTTTTCAATAGAGTCAATCAAAAACGGCTCCAAAAACGTCAAAAGAAGGGACATGCACTTCTTTGACGCGGGTGTCTTTTTACGCGCCGTCTTTTGACAGCGACGCGTAAAATTTGACCTCATCTGAACAGAACATCGTGCAAGCAATGGGGAGATGTTTGGAGGCGTAATCGAGCCGTCTTTTCAGGCGTAATTCGAGGCGTAAAACGCTCTAATTACGTCTGAAAATAGGTCGTGTGAACATACCCTTAGGGTATGTGCACATGTAGGGTTTTCAGACGTTTTTCGGGCCGAAAAACTGCTAAAAAATCGTAAGCAGAACACCTACAAACTTCTGCCCATTGATTTCAATGGGAAATACGGAATTCTGTTGCGCTTTTTTACGCCCCGTTTTCCAAAAACATTACACGTAAAAAGACAACCGCGAAAAAGAAGTTCATGTCACTTCCTGGGATGTTTTTGGCGCCATTTTTCATTGACTCTATAGAAAAACAGCTAAAAAAACAGCCGTAAATAACGAAGCGAAAAACGCGAGTTGCTAAAAAAAGTCTGAAAATCAGAAGCTGTTTTCCCTTGAAAACAACCCTATATTTTCAGAAATTTTTTAGTAAGCGTGTGAACCTAGCCTCACAGTTAGGCCTTATTTACACGAGCGTGGTGCATCTCGGACGTGAAAAACTGGAGTTTTTCACATCCGAGGTGCATCCGTGCTCTGCGCTGCGGAACGTGATGTCTCGCATCCCCCATAGATGAGCGTCTATGGAGGGATGAGTGACGCGTGGAAATAGCGGCAGTGTGAATGGCCACATTGAATTACAAAGGTCCGTGGGACGGCCTTTGTTCCAACGGCCGACACACGGACGTTTAACACGCTCGTGTAAATAAGGCCTTAAGGCTTAGGTATGTAAACTGAGGTACTCGAATGGTTCACCATTAACCCCTTAGTGACATCCATGGTACAGTTACGTTGGATGTGTGCTAACCCAACATGACGCGTGCTCAGGTACCGAGCCCACACCATACAGGTGTTTCATAAAGCTAACACCGATCTGCAACGGCTAGGATCGAAGATAACTATTAGGGTATGTTCACACGCACTATTTACGGACGTAATTCAGGCGTTTTACGCCTGGAATTACAGCCGAAAATACTGCTTGAAAGCATCGGCAAACATCTGGCCATTTATTTGAATGGGTTTTACGATGTACTGTGCAGACGGTCATTTTTTTACGCGCCACTCTTAAAAGATGGCGCGTAAAAAAGATGCCCGCGTCAAAGAAGTGCATGTCACTTCTTGGGACGTAGTTTTCCATTAACTGCATAGAAAAACAGCTCCAATTATGTCCGTAATGGACGCTGCGAAAAACGCCTGCACATGCCATTACGTCTGAAATTCAGCAGCTGTTTTCGCCTGAAAACAGCTCCGTAATTTCAGCCGTAACGCACGTGCACATGTGAACATAACCTTAGGGTATGTTCACACGCTTAACCAAAAACTTCTGAAAATACTGAGCTGTTTTGAAGGGAAAACAGCTCCTGATTTTCAGAAGTTTTTTTAGCAACTCGTGTTTTTTCGCTGCGATTTTTACGGCTGTTTTTTAGCTATTTTTCTATAGAGTCAATGAAAAACGGCTCCAAAAACGTCCCAAGAAGTGACATGCATTTCTTTTTCGCAGGCGTTTTTTTACGAGGCCGTTTTTCATAACGGCTTAGTAAAAAAATGGCCCGTCAGAACAGAACGCCATATTTGCCATTGAAATCAATGGGCAGATGTTTGTAGGCGTTCTGCTTCCGATTTCTCAGCCGTCTTTCGGGACGTTGACGGCAAGACAAAACGTTCGAAAATAGCCCATGTGAACATACCCTCAGAATGTTCACCCATCAGTTTGTGACCTAAAGCTCAAGTTTAGCAGGCAGCAGGACAATAATCTGAAGCACACAAGCAAGTCCTCCTCTGGTAGGGCTTCAAAGGAGATTGACAGTATCACGACATGCTGCAATACATTAGTATTTCAGTATAACATGTAAGCGATCCAATGATCGCTGGTTCAAGTCTCCTAGGGGGACTAATAAAAAACTAAAAAAAACTGTTGCTTTTTTTTTTGTTTAAAAAAAAACGAAAAAAAATCTATTCAAATGAAAAAAAAAAAAACACCTTTTCTAAGTAATGTTAAAATAAATAAGTTAACATAACTGGTATCACCGCGTACGTAAAAGTCTGTACTATTACAATATAGCGCTGTAAAAACAAAAAAATAGAAAACACGCAAATTGCTGTTTTTTTGGTCACCATAGCTCTAAAAAAAAAAGAAGTAAAAAGTGATCAAAAAGTCGCATATACCCGAAAATGGTGTTGGTGAAAATTACAGCTCACCTCGCAAAAATTAAGCCCTCACATCACTGAATTGGCGGAAAAATAAAAAAAGTTATGGCTCTCAGAACATGGCGACAGCAAATAGTTTTTTTTTAAAGTGGTAAAACATAAAGCAAAACATATAAATATGGTATCAACATATTCGTATCAACCTGTAGTTTAAGGTGCACATGTAGTTTTATTCTGCCTGATGGATGCTGTAAAAACAAAACCCCCAAAATATGGCGTAATCCCTGTTTTTTCCCCATTTCAACCCACATTTCAGCTTGCCGCGTAAAGAAACGGTCGCGAAAAAGAGGTGCAGGACACTTCCTGGGACGTTTTTGGAGCTTTTTTCAATAGAGTCTATGAAAAACAGCTCCAAAAACGTCTCAAGAAGTGTCCTGCACTTCTTTTTCGTGGCCGTTTCTTTATGCGGCCGTTTTCAAAACAGCCGCATAAAAAAACGGCCCATCGGAACAGAACGCCGTTTTTCCCATTGAAATCATGTAATGACGGGGTAAGGAGACAGACAGGTGAGCCCTAATCTACCCGCCCCTCAGTCCCTGCCTACTTGCACGACCTGTCCTAGGCGACGGCGTACGGTCCCTACGCTCAATACGTGCACGAGAGACAAACAGACAAGGGTACACAGAAGCTACGGGAAATGGGGCAGTTGCCCACGGCAACACCGTGAGCAACAAGAGTAGTTAACGAGCCGAGTCAAACCAGGAGTGTACGAGGTACCAAACGCAGAGCAGGAGAGTAGTCAGTAAAGCCAGGGTCAAAATGAAGCTGAGGTCAATAGTACAAGCAGGAACAGCAGAGCCAGGAAATCAGACAGAATCACAGGCAAAGGAAGAGCAGGAAGTGAAGGTATAAATAGACAGATGGCAGGAGCTAGCTCTGTCTGGCCAGGCTGTGATAGGTTCTCCCACTCTTCAGCCTACCAGCCTGTGTGGTAGCAGATGGAGTCACTCTATCAGACCTAGGAGCAGATGCAGACTGATTAATCACGGGCGTCGACACAGAAGCTGTGTCTGGCAGATCCTTTACAGTACCCCCCCCTTTTATGAGGGGCCACTGGACCCTTCCCAGGTGGACCTGGCTTATTGGGGAACCGAAGATGGAACCTCCTGAACAATACCCCAGCGTGAACATCCCGGGCGGGTACCCAAGTCCTCTCCTCAGGCCCGTATCCTCTCCAATGGACCAGGTACTGGAGGGAGCCTTGGACGATCCTGCTATCCACAATCTTGGCCACCTCGAATTCTACCACTTCAGGGGTGAGAACAGGGACCAGAGGTTTCCTCGAGGTAGCCAAGGACGGGGAGCAGCGTTTCAGGAGGGAGGCATGAAACACGTTGTGTATTTGAAAAGACGGGGGTAACTCCAGCCGGAAGGAGACAGGGTTAAGGACCTTAATGACCTTGTACGGCCCTATATACTGGGGAGCCAATATTTTGGACGGAACTTTAAGACGCAAATTTTTTGAAGATAGCCACACCAGATCCCAGACCACAAACAAGGGGTTAGCAGAACGTCTTCTATCTGCATGAGTTTTTTGTATGCTCTGGGACGCCTCTAGGTTCTTCTGAACCTGGGCCCAGACTGCGCACAGTTCCCGATGAACTACATCTACCTCGGGATTGTTGGAACCACCAGGTGAAACGGAGGAGAACCGTGGATTAAACCCAAAATTACAGAAAAACTGAGAGATCCCCGACGAGTTACTGACTCTGTTATTAAGGGAAAATTCGACGAGGGGAATGAAGGAGACCCAATCATATTGACAGTCGGAGAGAAAACACCTTAAATATTGTTCTAGAGACTGATTAGTCCTCTCAGTTTGGCCATTAGTTTCAGGGTGGAAAGCCGAGTAGAAGGACAGATCAATCTCCAACTTTTTACAGAAAGCTCTCCAAAACAATGAAACAAATTGTACCCCTCTGTCAGAAACAAAATTGACAGGAACACCATGGAGACGCAGGATGTGTTTGACAAACAAGGTAGCTAACGTCTTGGCATTGGGTAGTTTCTTGAGGGGCACAAAGTGGCACATCTTACTAAAGCGGTCTACTACAACCCACACCACCGACTTGCCTTGAGATGGAGGCAGATCGGTGATAAAATCTATGTAAATATGGGTCCAAGGTCTCTGGGGAATGGGCAAAGAACATAGTAAGCCCTCTGGTCAGGACCTGGGAGTCTTGGACCTAGCACAACTTTCACAAGCGGCGACGTAGGCCTTAATGTCTTTAGGCAACCCAGGCCACCAATAGTTTCCAGCAATGAGGTGCTTGGTACCCAGGATGCCTGGGTGGCCAGATAGTGCAGAGTCATGATTTTCCCTGAGTACCCATAGTCCGAATTGCAGGGGAACAAACAGCTTGTTCTCAGGAAGGTTCCCAGGAGCTGAACCTTGATCAGCCGCAATTTCGGAGACTAAGTCAGAATCAACAGAGGATATGATTATACCTGGGGGCAAAAGACAAGCAGGATCTTCCTCTGAAGGAGGGCTGGCCATGAAGCTAAGCGACTGTGCATCAGCTTTAATATTTTTAGACCCAGCCCTATAGGTGACCACAAAGTTAAATCTAGTAAAAAACAACGCCCATCGAGCTTGTCTCGGGTTTAGTCTCCGGGCAGATTCTAGGAAAACCAGATTCTTGTAATGACGGGGTAGGGAGACAGACAGGTGAGCCCTAATCTACCCGCCACTCAGTCCCTGCCTACTTGCACGGCCCGTCCTAGGCGACGGCGTACAACTGGGCGACGGTCCCTACGCTCAATATGTGCACGACAGACAAACAGACAAGGGTACACAGAAGCTAAGGGAAATGGGGCAGTTGCCCACGGCAACACCGTGAGCAACAAGAGTAGTGAACGAGCCAAGTCAAACCAGGAGTGTACGAGGTACCAAACGCAGAGCAGGAGAGTAGTCAGTAAAGCCAGGGTCAAAATGAAGCTGAGGTCAATAGTACAAGCAGGAACAGCAGAGCCAGGAAATCAGACAGAATCACAGGCAAAGGAAGAGCAGGAAATGAAGGTATAAATAGACAGAGGGTGGGAGCTAGCCCTGTCTGGCCAGGCTGTGATAGGTTCTCCCACTCCTTAGTCTACCAGCCTGAGTGGTAGCAGATGGAGTCACTCTATCAGATCTAGGAGCAGATGCAGACTGATTAATCACGGGCATCGACACAGAAGCTGTGTCTGGCAGATCCTTTACAAATTAATGAGCAGATGTTTGGAGGCGTTCTGCATCCGATTTTTCAGCCGTTTTTCGGGTGTTTACGGGCTGAAAAATGGCAGAAAATAGGCAGTGTGAACATACCCTCACTGTTTACTTCCAGTGGATACAATTCTATCCTGGTCATGTGATGGACAAACAGGTGCAGGGCTCGTTATAGTATGTGAATCAGAGCTGCGTCTTCTAACGATCCCAGCACCTATGTATCCATCACATGACCATGGACAGAATTTTATCCACTGGAAGTAAACATTGAATGTTAGTACTGAATAACAAGCAGAGATCTTGAAAATCATGAGAAATTACAACGCAAAGTTTATGATGTACAGTATAATACTGCACCCAATATTGACCTTCCTGACAGAGCCTTATTTTTCAAATTGACATGTTTCAATTTATGTGGTGATAACTTTGAAATGCTTTTACTTATCCATTGTGACACATTGTACTTTATGTTAGTGGTAAAATTTGGTAGATATATTCAGTGTCTATTTGTGAAAAACATTTAAAGAAAATTTGGAAAAATTAAAAAAAAATTATAAGACAAATAGTTATACAACACAAAATAGTTATTAGTTAACATTTACCATGTGTCTACATAATGTTTGGTTTTTAGTTTTTTGAATGTGCTTTTATTTTTCTAGGACATTACAAGGCTTAACTTTATAAGCAATTTCTCACATTTTCAAGAATATTTCTAAAACCAATTTTTTTAGGGACCGCTCTTAGGTGGCTATGAGGAGTCTATATGTCAGAAACCCCCTATAAATCAACCCATTTTAAAAACGGCACTCCTCAAAGTTTTCAAAACAGCATTTTGGAAGTTTATTTGCCCTTTAGGCATTTCACAGTAATGAAAGCAAAGTGAGGGTATGTTTTTGTAAACACCCGGAAAACGGCCGAAAAATTGGAAGCAGAACGCTTCCAAACATCTGCTTATTGATTTCAATGGGAAAAACAGCGTTCTTTTCCGACGGGGCGTTTTTTACGCCTCGTTTTCCAAAAACACTACACGTAAAAAGACAACCACGAAAAATAAGTTCACGTCACTTCCTGGGACGTTTTTGGAGCCGTTTTTCATTGACTCTATAGAAAAACAGCTCCAAAAACATCTGTAAAAAACGCTGTGAAAAACACAAATTTGCTTAAAAAACTTTTGAAAATCAGGAGCTTTTTTCCTTTGAAAACAGCTCCGTATTTTCAGATGTTTTTTAGTAAGCGTATGAACAAATCCCTAAAGGGGAAATTTCCCAATATTTATTTATTTTTTTTTTGTTGCAGATATTCAATTTTAATCTTTTTTGTGCAGAGAAACACAACTCATTATTAATTACCCTGATTATGAAGTTTTTGGAAATATCCTATATGTGGCCCTAGTGTGCTACTTGACTGCAACACAGGCCTCAGAAATGAAGCATCACCTTGTAGATTTTGGGGCCTTCTTTTTATTAGAATATATTTTTAGCACCATGTCAGATTTGAAGATGTCTTAGTGCCAAAACATAGTAAACCCCCCTAAAAGACACCATTTTGGAAACTTCATCTCCCAAGGAATTCAGTTCTAGTGGTAAGCATTCTGATCCCAGAAGTGTTTCATAGATTTTGTTAGAATTAGGTCATCAAAATTACATTTTAGCTCAAGATTTAGTTTTCGCAATTTTTTTTAAATTTCCACAAGGAGTAAAGCAGAAAAAGCCCCCAACATTTGTAAAGCAATTTCTTCTCAGTACTCCATACATGGTCATAAACTGCAGTTTGGGCACACGGCTGGGCTCAAAAGGGAAGGAGTGGAATTTAGCTTTTGGAATGCAGATTTTACCTGATAGGTTTCTGGGCTCCATGTAGCATTTGCAGAGCCCCTGAGGTAGCAGTACAGTGGAAACCCCCCAGAAGTGACTCCATTTGGAAAATTGCACCCCTTGAGGAATTCACCTAGGGATATAGAAAGAATTTTGACCCCTAAAGGTTTTTTGTTCAATTAATTAGAATTAATTAGAATTGGACTGTGAAATGATAAATTAGATGTAGTTTTAGCTCAAAATTTATCATTTTCACAAGGAATAAAGGAAAAAAAAATTCCCAACATTTGTAAAGCAATGTCTCCCGAGAACAGCAATACCCCATATGTGGCCATGAACTGATTATTTGGACACATGGGAGGGCTCTGAATGAAGGAGCGCCATTTGACATTTGGAAAGGTTTGCAGGCGCAATGTCGCATTTGAAAAACCCCTTATGTACCAAAACAAAATGGACCCGATTTTAGAAACCTCACCTCTCAAGGAATTCATCTATGGGTGCAGTGAGCATGTTGACTCCACAGGTATAAATTAGTGTACAGTTGATGTTGCAGAGTGAAAATGGCAATTTTTCGATAGATATGCATTTTCAGTGCCCACAATTTTGTGCCCAGCCTGTGCCAACATGAAAAGACCGCTCCTCAGAAGTGACCCCATTTTGGAAGCGACACCCCTCAAGGTATTTATTAAGGGGTGTAATGAGCATTTTCACCTCACAGATGTTTCCCAGAAATGCGTTTTTTGTACATTGTACATTGGGCGGCCATGGGCCCCCGGGAGCCTCGGGCCCCGGGCGGCCGCCCAAAACGCCCTATGATGATCCGCCATTGACTGTATGCCACAATAAGTGTTAGTGTCGCCTCTAGCTGTGTGTAAAAACTCTATATCCATCTCAACCACCAACTCCTTCTAATCCCCCTAAGTCCTAGCTCCTCATATTCCTTCGCTTCCTCCTGCAGATGACATCGTTCGTGCGGGTTCCCAACAATTTCCGGGGCAGTGAGCAAAATGTGGAAGCTGTTTTTCCTCCATCCCTAGTTGCATCAGTGTGAGCGTTTGCGCCTATATAAATATCAGGTGATCCTGCTGTTGTCCCTACTCACAAATCTGGTGGCCTCTTCGAATGGCCTGAGTAGGCGACACACATCCCTGATGAGCTGCCACTGCCTGAGTTCAAAATAGCACATGCTCCCTGCGTTGGTGGTCTGGTTGCTGATATTGAAGTTGGAATGTTATAGATCAAACAGTGCAAAACAGATTGTTGTAGGAGAGTATTTTTAGCCATATAAGAAAAGCGGATATGAGCAGACACTTTTTTGTATATTGTCAGCACCTCCTGCAAGCCACCATACGTTTTTTTTAAAAACGTTGCACCACCAAATTTAGGACCTGCACCAAGCAGGGAGCAGGTGTTATTTTCCCCCAACGTAGCGCACAATGTTCCTGCCATTGTTTCTGACTATGTTGCACAGTTGTAGTTTGTGGGGAGACATCCAGTGGGAAATGTTCGGCTTCTCTCGCTCAGGCTCATCAGGTGTGTTAAAGCATGGCAGGACTTAAGCTTACACATATGAAAAGAGGGAGGGTGTGTGGAATTAACGCTCTGCCCTGTTGCTGTTGGGGACTGGAAGATGTCTATTGAGGAGGACATAGAAAGGTGAACCTGGTGTCAAAATCAGAGCTGCACAATCGTGGAGTTGTCACCACCACTGCCATGTAAAACACTGTTCCAGTGGACCGTAAAAGACATATACTGTCCCTGGCCATAATTGCTGCACCATGTGTTGGTGGTGGCGTGCACCTTGCCGTACAGTGACAATTCAATAAACCGACCCACGTTCTCCACCACATGAAAGTACAAGGCAATGATGGTTATTCTGAGAAATAATAATGGCTAAGTATCATCCATCAAGGATGAGCGCGTACTATCAGTTGCCTAAAAGCATTGGAATCCACTAAGCAGATTACTAGTGGTATTGATGTGTAGTGCCAAGACATTCCATTATGGATGCCTGACAATGGAACATAGGAGGAGGAGCAGGAGAAGCAGTAGATGATTATGTTGAGGGTGATGATGCCAACAACGACCATTTACTACTTGTGGATGTGGCCTGGCTACTAGAATCCCAACGGGATGGAGGATCGATTTTTACACGTGAGCAGGTGATGCCGTTTCATGTGCCGAAGAAAAGACATAGTTCCTACATTTTTTGCCTAAATGGCATTGGCTTATTCTCTGCCTGCAGAGCTTAAATACTAAGATAGTTTTGTCGGCCGTCGATGTAGAGAAAAATTAGCCTAGGCGGGAAATGACCATACAAAACCACCGCCAGCAACACTCACAACATTTCTGCCACCTCCACCTCCCGAGCTTGCCCTAGGTCTGACAGCCTTTTTAGCCTACACCAACAGCAGCAGTGGCAACACCCACTCCGAAGCCGACCACAGTATAAGCAAATCTGCCCCTGACAGGTTTTGATTCTTTCGCTGTACGTCGACTCTGCTCTTTATCATCACCTGCACCCACCTCCTTTTATGTTATCACATCCTCGTTACCATTATCTGGTTCCCAAGTCCTGTCCAACAACCAATCATCATCATCATCCCCACCACTTAACTCAGACTGTAATATGTAATAGGCTCCTTGCCCCCGCTCATGATTCCCACCTCTATATTTGCTCTGAGTGCCACTGTAGCCACGACTTCCATTGCCCCTACCACCACCACTATGGCTACAAGTGCCACTACTACCTGCATCTTCCACCTCAATGCAGTAAAAATGCTGACTGTCCTCATATAACTTATCAACAGGAATACTATCTTGAATATCTTCCTTAGCACCCGGGGTTGTTGTCTCTCAGTAGAAAAGAAGGGGCCCGTCTAGGGGTCAGTGAAGACAGAAATTAGGGGAAAAAATTAACTGGAAAGGAGGAGAAGAAAGAGCAGGAGTAATGTGTTGAACACTGGGTTAAAGTCACGGTGTCAAAGGTAAAATCATCCTGCTGTGAGTGAGATGATGAGTAAGTGATCCAGTACACAATGTTATCCGCTTGATCCACAAGAATATGCCTACTGGACTTGACAGAGTACTGTGGCCTGCTACTACTGGCCGGACGGCTAGTGCCCACAGTGCTGTTACTTGCGCTACGGCCACCCACATTCTTACTGGCGGATGACGTGGCATGGGTGTTTCCTCTTACATTACCCCCGCCCATTGCTACTCTTTCTTTTACCAGACATTTTATTTTTAAAAGAGGCACCACTGAGCCTGCACTGGTTATTCTGACCACAAGGACTATATTTATGAAGAAATAGTCACACAGTCTATCTACTTAAACTGCACTGTATTATTACTTGTTGCGGCTATTATTGTTGGCTAAGTTTGACAAAGAACAATATTTTAAATATGGGTGGCACTATTAGAAATTTTCCAGAAATTTACCTCCTTCAAAGACCCTGTTACCGTGGGCTGCCATGACATATCTACCTGCACAAAAAGGAAGAAAAATCAAAATTAAAAAATGACAAATAAAACGGTCTGAAACGAAAAAAGAGGTGGGTGGGTATTACGCTGCTCCACTGCTGGATACTGCCTGCCTGACTCCTTCCTGCCTATATGTATCCCCCTAGGGATCAGCTTATCCACTAATAAGGTAAGTGGATACCCCCCCTTCCTTCTTATTCCCCTTCCCCTTATACTTTTAGCTACTAGCTAAATTAGACTATAGTCCTTTTACCCTTTTCTAAAGTACCCAGGGCCAGAGCAAGTGATGGGGCCCCTCCCTAAGCAGCACCCCGGTCCAGGCCCGTGCTGTTTCCTGTCTTCTTCATTTCAATATAATGACTCTTACTGTGGTTTAGTGAAGTCGTAGAATATAAGTGTAACGTCTATGGCCGCGGCCCGTCATTCTGACTTACCCTCCATCGACCGTGGCCATGGACACGTGAGTTCCCTGCAGCGTCTTCCTCCTGTGAGACGTCGGCACTCACTTCCTGGATTAAAGGGCCAGTGCGTGCACAATTGCAGGAAGTCTGCAATCAGTCCAGAATGCTGCTGGACTATAAAAAGGGCTCTGCCTTCTTGATCTGTGCCTGAGCGTTGTTGTGTACCTAAAGTTTATCTTGCAAATGGTCCCCTAGTGTTTTCCAGTTCCCAGTGTTACCCGTTCCTGCTGCCTGTACCTTGTATCCTGTGCTACCATGCTACCGTGCCTATATGCCGTCTAGAGTCTAAGTCAAGCTGCGTCTTCCACTACATCTACCCGCCGGGTGTCCGTCTACTGCCGGAGCCTTATCTTCAGCCTGAATCACCGCTACTGTCTGCATTGCCTCAGGTACCCTTTCTGGACTATAGACTTTGTACTGTACCTGTTTGGCCAGCTGCTATCCCGCTACGCGGTACGGCCCAGTGGGTCCAAACCCCATGCCGTGACAATAAGAAAGTGCTTTGTAGCCATTTCCAGACTGATATTGTCAGGAACTGAACTTCCTGAACTTGAACTTTCCAGTCTTGCTTGTTTGATCTAATTTTGTCCCAGCTATGTATTTGCTGCTCTTGGTGATTAGTTAGTGATTGTAACTGCTATGTGGCCAATCACACTATTTGCTGCCCTTTATTTACCCACAGCTTTGCACTTCCTGTTCCTGATTATTCTGGATTGGCACTTATCTAGGTTCCCTGTGCTTAATCTACTGTTGCTCTCCTGTGTACAAAACTCTGAATACGTTTTATTACGCTGATCTCTCGCCACCTTGTACCAAACTCTGCACACATCTAGCTACGGCTAATCCCACTCTCCATTGTACTTATTTACCTGCAGCCCAGCAGTCCTTTGGGCACTATCCTTGGAACCCCCTTGCAGCAAAGTCCATACCTCCTTGCAGGGGTACAGGGTGAAGATAAGGGGATTCTTGAACATTTCGCACGCCAGGTTAGCCTGCACAAACGCAACTACGGCTATCCCTCAGTCTAGCTTGCTCCATCACAACTACTTTTTTCCCCTCATCTTTTATGAAACTTCTTGTAATAATATTGTGGTGACTACTTTATTCAGTAGTAAGATTTTAGATTTATCCATTAATTACTAATTAAATTTTGTCAACTGTGTAACTAAGGGAGCAGTAACTTTTACATAGATGTAATGTGTTTAATCGCGTGTATACAATCAGAAACTTCCATACAAGATTTTGTCTCATGGAAGTATGTTCAAAAGTTTTAGCATTTCCAGAGCTGGAACTAATAGAAGCTAGTTTTAACTCGCAGAGAACCAACCCTATATCAAGTCACAGATATAAATTTACAGTTTTGGATCACATTCATGTAACAAGATTAAGAACTTGGAGGGACCTAATTTCCCCACAAGATTTTGTCAGTTGTACTCTGTATCTCTTTCTAACCATAGAACCACAGTTATTCTGTTGTCTAGAATATAGTCCCTGAATCGGGACATTGAGGCTAGACTAGAAACTTATTGACTCGACTGAAAGTAAGCCTTTATCACCCATGTCAAAACTCTGACAAATAAATTAATGTTAGCTATTCCAGGTGACTACAATAGATTACAGACACTGATGTAGCATTACTTAGTATTGATAATTGCATATATGTTAACAGGTATTTTTATATATTATTAAATCAGAAGTTAGAATGATAGCTAAAACTTGGTTGTGTTTTATTCACTCTTTTCTATTCAGCTGGGGTGGCCATTTTTGATAAAAATACAAACAAGAAGTGCAGTCATATTGGTGTTTGTTTTAAACTAATATCTCAGAAGCTATTACTGTAATTTTTTCCACTATGTTCAATCATTAGAAAAGTGACAGCTTTACCATCAGATTTAAGAAACAAATTGAAAGGTGGCACCCAATATGGCTGAACTTCTGGTTACCACTGTTTATAAAATATCTGCCTCAAAAAAACAGGACAATGGCAATAACACTGTAAGTAAATAAAACATATAATATCAAACTAAAGATGACACCTTAAATTCTGGTTTACTAATACATGGGCAATTTTACTTTTTTAGGTGGAAATAGTCTTTAAAAAATGAATTAATCTTGGGCACAGTTCACACATTTTACATAATTATATAGTTAGTACGGTTGAAAAAAGACACATCAAGTTTGATCATGGGAAGTAAAAGGATGTGAATAAAGGTAAGGGGCAGCAGTACATTGTATAACTTTATTTTCCCTTATTGATCCATACGAAGGTAAAAATAAAAAACACATAAGGCATAAGCCAATTTGCCCTAAAACTGAACATTTCCATTGTAATTCCAATTGGTGATCAGACTGGATCAACATTTACATTAAAGTTGATGTTACTTTGTTCTAAGAAATCACTTAATCCTTTTTAGGAGCCATCAACTATAAGGGTATGTTCACATGGGCTAATTTCAGCTGTTTTTCGGGCCGTAAACGTCCCGAAAACGGCTGAAAAATTGGAAGCAGAACACCTACAAATATCTGCCTGCTGATTTCCATGGGAAATAGGGCGTTCTGTTCTGACGGGGCGTTTTTTTCCGCCTCATTTTCAAAAAAAGCGCGTAAAAAGACTTGAGCCGTTTTTGGAGCTGTTTTTCACTGACTTTAGAGAAAAACAGCTCCAAAAAACGGCCGTAAAAAACGCAGCGAAAAACGCTACTTTGATTAAATAACAGCTGAAAATCAGCAGCTGTTTTCGCTTGAAGACAGCTCCGTATTTTCAGCCATTTTTTATTAAGCATGTGTACATACCCTTACTGCTAAAACCAGCTCCTTCTTTAGATTACTCCCTAGATTCACAGTTCTTAGCGTCCGATTGCACAGCCCGATTTGGGCCGTGTAAACGAGTGCCGATCAACGAGACAGCTTGTTGATCAGCGCTCGTTTGCCCCTTTCGCAAGGCATTATGATCAGTAATGTATGGTGACGAGCACTCGTTACTATGTTCGCTCATCTCCATACATTTCTATCATGTCGGCAGCACATCTCCCTGTTTACACAGGGAGATGCACTGCCGATAGCGATAATATTTTAGGCTGCAGAAGCGATACAATTAGCCGATGAACGCGCATTTGCTCGTTCATCGGCTGATCGTTGTCCTATTTATTCTGTGAACTCTCATTTTCCCGATAATTGCCCCATAAAATCGGACCTTACAGTAAAGAAGTTTGTCTCCTCTAGGCCATTTATATACCAATGTACATTTATCATGCACCCCCCCCCCCTCCTATGTTTCTTCTATAAACTCAATAAATGTAACTGTTTATCCATGCCCCTTATCAGTTTTGTGGCTCTTCTTTGTACTTTTTCCAACTACTGGGTATCCCTTTTTTTGAACCGTACTGTATTCCAGATGTGGGCCGAACTACTGCTTTGTGAAGCAGTACTATCATGTCCCTGACCCACGAGTTTGTACTATACTATCATACTAGCTTCAGATGCAGCTGATTGACATTGCATGTTATTATTAAGTCTATGATCTGCAAATACACCCAGATCCTTCTCAACAAGTGACTCTCCCAGTTTTACTCCCCCTGGACATATGGTGCATGCAAGTGGATGCCCAGTGAGGCAGATTTAGTAATGCGTCTGCGTCTAAAACGTTTAGAAAACGACGCCACAATTTGGCGCATTTCATTTTAGAAGACATATTTGCACCTCTATATACTCTTAGAAAGAAAATGTTCATGAAAAGGAGTGGAGTTTAATAGAAAGGAGGCGTGGCATAAAATGAGCCAAATCAAAAGTGGTATAAGTAGTAGAAAAGTATCTAGCAAGTTTAGCTAGAGGTACCAAATATATCGTACAGCATGCACCACTGATAAATTTGGTGCATCTAAGTTTTCACTGTTTAAAACTTAGTAAATCTTCCCCAATGTGTCCAAGTCAGGTTGTAACATATAAACATCTTATAACCGGGACCATTAAAAGTAGGAATCATTGACCACAACTCTCTGGATATGGTCCTTGAGCCATTTTTCTATCCAATTACAAACTATACTTTCCAAATCAGTAGACCGTATTTTACCCATTAGGCGTCTTTTGAGAGACAGTGTGAAACGCCTTTGCAAAGTCCATATACACTATATCCATAGCTGTCCTTTTGTCCAGGCTTTTTCTTTCCTCCTAATAAAAACAAATCAAGCTAAGGTGGCAATACACTTTAGATGGCTGTCGGACGAACGACTATTCCTCCCAACTCCCCATAACCATCATGAATGCCATTCATTATTCATCAATGGGAAGTGTGGAATAAACCGCTGGCAGACACCTCTGGCAGTAGCTTATCTCCTGTAGAAACAAGGGCCCGGGGATATTAAAATGCAACATGCCTGATCCTTCTTACCCCGGACATCTGCTGTCACGTCAACCCCATATGCATTAGATTAGATTCGGCCGACTGTCATATAATATGTGTGGGCATCTTCAGTTTAACATATTCTGTCTTTAGTAATAAGGTTATGGCTATCACTTACAATATTATTTTCTGTCACATACTCCTGTATAGAGTCCCATAAAAGCCCCTCATATACACTACTGTTCAAAAGTTTAGGGTCACTTCGAAATTTCCTTATTTTTGAAAGAAAAGCACAGTTTTTTTCAATGAAGATAACATTAAATTAATCAGAAATACACTCTATACATGGTTAATGTGCTAAATGACTATTCTAGCTGCAAACGTCTGGTTTTTAATGCAATACCTGCATAGGTGTATAGAGGCCCATTTCCAGAAACCATCACTCCAGTGTTCTAATGGTACATTGTGTTTGCTAACTGTGTTAGAAGGCTAATGGATGATTAGAAAACACTTGAAAACCCTTGTGCAATTATGTTAGCACCGCTGTAAACAGTTTTGCTGTTTAGAGGAGCTATAAAACAGACCTTCCTTTGAGCTAGTTGAGAATCCGGAGCATTGCATTTGTGGGATCGATTAAACTCTCAAAATGGCTAGAAAAAGAGAGCTTTCATGTGAAACTCGACAGTCTATTCTAGTTCTTAGAAATGAAGGCTATTCCATGCAAGAAATTGGCAAGAAACTGAAGATTTCCTACAACGGTGTGTACTACTCCCTTCAGAGGACAGCACAAACAGGCTCTAACCATAGTAGAAAGAGAAGTGGGAGGCCCCGCTGCACAACTGAGCAACAAGACAAGTACATTAGAGTCTCTAGTTTGAGAAATAGACGCCTCACAGGTCCTCAACTGGCAGCTTCATTAAATAGTACCCACAAAACGCCAGCGTCAACATCTACAGTGAAGAGGCGACTCCGGGATGCTGGCCTTCAGGGCAGAGTGACAAAGAAAAAGCCATATCTGAGACTGGCTAATAAAAGGAAAAGATTAATATGGGAAAAAGCACACAGACATTGGACAGAGGAAGATTGGAAAAAAGTGTTATGGAAAGATGAATCGAAGTTTGAGGTGTTTGGATCACACAGAAGAACATTTGTGAGACGCAGAACAACTGAAAAGATGCTGGAAGAGTGCCTGAGGCAATCTATCAAGCATGGTGGAGGTAATGTGATGGTCTGGGGTTGCTTTGGTGCTGGTAAAGTGGGAGATTTGTACAAGGTAAAAGGGATTTTGAATAAGGAAGGCTATCACTCCATTTTGCAACGCCATGCCATACCCTGTGGACAGCGCTTGATTGGAGCCAATTTCATCCTACAACAGGACAATGACCCAAAGCACACCTCCATATTATGCAAGAACTATTTAGGGAAGAAGCAGGCAGCTGGTATTCTATCTGTAATGGAGTGGCCAGCGCATTCACCAGATCTCAACCCCATAGAGCTGTTGTGGGAGCAGCTTGACCGTATGGTACGCAAGAAGTGCCCATCAAGCCAATCCAACTTGTGGGAGGGGCTTCTGGAAGCATGGGGTGAAATTTCTTCCGATTACCTCAGCAAATTAACAGCTAGAATGCCAAAGGTCTGCAATGCTGTAATTGCTGCAAATGGATCATTCTTTGACGAAAGCAAAGTTTGAAGGAGAAAATTATTAGTTCAAATAAAAATCATTATTTCTAACCTTGTCAATGTCTTGACTATATTTTCTAGTCATTTTGCAACTCATTTGATTAATATAAGCGAGAGTTTTCATGGAAAACACAAAATTGTCTGGGTGACCCCAAACTTTTGAACGGTAGTGTATTTTTCCAATAATGGATGGCTAATGTTGCTAATATCAGCTTTTTATGCTGTAGAAAGTTGAAGGAAAAATTACAACTAAATGTATTACATTGTTTTCTATGGGAAGCTTTTTCAACCAAAGAGAACAATATTGTCTGTTTTTATGTCAAATGTAATTTTAAGCCTGACAGAGAAACAATGCAAGAAATGTTTTTCCAGCTTTAAAGAGGCTCTGTCACCAGTTTATAAGTGCCCTATCGCCTACCGAATCTGATCGGCTATGTAATGTAGATAACAGTGGTTTTATTTAGAAAAACAATAATTTTTGAGCAAGTTATGAGCAATTTTAGATTTAGGGTATGTGCAGACACATACGGAGCTGTTTTTAGAGAAAACAGCCTCTGATTTTCAGGCGTTTTTGAAGCTGAAAGTGAAGCTTCTTTTAATTTGGAGCTTCTTTTCAGGTGTTTTTTTAGGCGTTTTTCATAGTGTTCAATGGAAAATCAGCTCCAAAAAACGCCTCTAGAAGTGACATGCTACTTCTTTTTACGGAGCGTCTTTTTATGCTCCGTTTTTTTAAAGCAGAGGCATAAGGGTATGTGCACACAACCTATTTTCAGACGTAATTCAGGCATTTTAAGCCTCGAATTATGCCTGAAAAGACTACTCAATTATGCCTGCAAACATCTGCCCATTGCTTGCAATGGGTTTTACGATGTTCTGTTCAGACGAGGTGTAATTTTACGCGTCGCTGTCAAAAGACGGCGTGTAAAAATACGCCCGAGTCAAAGAAGTGCAGGACACTACTTGGGACGTTTTTGGAGCCGTTTTTTATTGACTCCAATGAAAAACAGTTCCAATTACGTCCGTAAAAGACACCACGAAAAACGCGAGTACATGCAAAAACGTCTGAAATTCAGGAGCTGTTTTCGCCTGAAAACAGCTCCGTAATTTCAGACGTATTTTGCGTTTGCGAGTGAACATACCCTAAAAAGACGCCCCGTATGAACTAAATGCTGTTTTTCCCATTGATGTCAATGGCAGATGTTTGTAGGCGTTCAGCTTCTGTTTTTTCAGGCGTTTTCCAAGGCGTAAACACCCCGAAATACGGCTGAAAACACTGTGTGTGAACATACCCTTATACTAATTAGTTCTTAATGACCAACTGGGCGTTTTTTTTCTTTTTACCAAGTGGGCGTTGTAAAGAGAAGTGTATGACGCTGACCAATCAGTGTCATACACTTCTCTTCATTCCAGCCCAGCTTGTTTCACTGCACAGCGTCATCTCGTGAGATCACGCTGTGACGGGACTTCCTTCCACAGGTCCTTCACCAGAGCGATGGAAGAGTCAACAGACATCGCCTCCAGCCATGCCAGGATGTTTACCCGAATCTACAGCAGCTGGAGGCGATGTCTGTTAAAGAGGTTCTGTCACCAGATTTTCAAACCCCTATCTCCTATTGCAGCAGATCGGCGCTGCAATGTGGATAACAGTAACGTTTTTTTTCAAAAACGAGCATTTTTGGCCAAGTTATGACCATTTTTATATTTATGCAAATGAGCCTTTCTTATGTACAACTGGGCGTGTTTAAAGTTATGTCCAACTGGGCGTGTATTGTGTGTGTACATCTGGGCGTTTTTACTTGTTTTACTAGCTGGGTGTTGTGAATAGAAGTGTATGATGCTGACAAATCAGCATCATCCACTTCTCTTCGTTACCACCCAGCTTCTGGCAGTTCACAGAACCACTGTTGTTATCTACATTACACTGCCGATCAGATTATGTAGTAGATAGGGCATTTATAATCTGGTGACAATCTTTAATCTCTGATATCTATAGTGGGGCAGATGGAAAAGATATGGTTCTTTCACACCCATCTGGCCAGGCTTTTTATTTTGTTTATATAAAAGGTGGATGAAACTCTGCCCATTATGTACAGTAACTTTCCATTTAAAGTTCAGTTTCAGAAAACCTTTACTTCCTAATTCACTGACAGGAAGTTATCATTGTCTGCCATGTTACAGACACAGGGGAGCTGCAGCCTGGTCACGGTCCCCTTGTGTACAAGATGAATATATTACACTTGACAATTGTCTCCCTTCCTTCTCACTTCACAGAGACTGTCTGCTTGAAACAATGGAGAGGTTATTTATTAACAGACACAAACACTTGTAATTCCCTGTTAGGGCATGTGCACACACAAAACAAAAAACGTCTGAAAAGACGGAGCTGTTTTCAAGGGAAAACAGCTCCTGATTTTCAGAAGTTTTTTAAGCCACTCGCGTTTTTCGCTGCATTTTTTTATGGCCTTTTTGGAGCTGTTTTTCTATAGAGTCTATGGAAAAATGTCTCCAAAAATGACTGAAGAAGTGACATGCACTTCTTTTTCGCAGCCTTTTTTTACGGAGCCGTTTTCCAAATTGGCTGCGTAAAAAACAGCCTGTCGAAACAGAACGCCGTTTTCCCATTGCAATCAATGGCTAGATGTTTGGAGGCGTTCTGCTTCCGATTTTTCAGGCCATTTTTCGGCTGTTTACGGCCCGAAAAATGGCCGAAAATAAGCCGTGTGAACATACCCTAAGTGTATGATATTCAAGTTATTCTAGCTGTTTCTTTCTATCTATTTATCTGTCTTTTTCAGTGGGGAGGATATAAAGGGGTGCAGCAATGTAAGGGTCAATTCACACGGCGGATTTTGCATGGCAGTTCCTGCTGCAAAATCCATTGGCAGGAAGATTCCTCCTCCTATTGACTTCAAGTTCGGGCAAGATGCTAAAAATCAGCTAGTGGGAAAAAGAAGTGTCTGACTTCCACTGAAATGAATTAGAGGCAGAATTTTGTGGCGGAATCTACTGCAAAAATTCTGCCGTGTGAACAGGGTCTAAGTCTCCTCTTTTCTGTCCCATATCAAAATAAATGGAATATGCAGCCTACAAGTGAACAAGGCTAGTAAACAGCATAGAGCACTATTTTTTCAATTCTTGATTAGAAAAGTGAATATACACACTGAGGTGCATGTGATAGTAGAATTTTAAGTGGATCACTGGAGGTACGCGTTAAACATCTGTTGGGATTGATAAAACGAAAGTATGAAGACAAGCAGGGGAGGAGGGAACAGGGCAAAACTAACTTAACAAAGTCTTATTTTGTCAGTTCATGTATGTGAATCCAGAAATGACAATACATTTTCTTTGGTTTTTATGTATGTTTTTCTTTGTATTTGTGA
Organism: Rhinoderma darwinii; assembly: GCF_050947455.1. Classification (NCBI taxonomy): domain Eukaryota; kingdom Metazoa; phylum Chordata; class Amphibia; order Anura; family Rhinodermatidae; genus Rhinoderma; species Rhinoderma darwinii. The sequence continues at coordinate 44,552,075 of NC_134698.1, read as the reverse complement.
ATACAAATTAATAGGAAAAATAGTTACAAGTAATACTTATATAAAAAAAAGCTTTAAATAATGTGATCCCTCTACAGTTTATGAAATATATAACCAAAAGATAATCCTCCTATAAATGTAAAATATTTATTAGGTCAAAAGTAGATATCCTGCAATTTGCTCCACTTCTATCAGGCAAGTGAATAATACATTTTGTAATCTTTAGTGTATCAATAAATGGATTAAGCAACAGTAGGAGAATTTTAACAAAGAAGTGAAATGGGAGGATATAACTGGGTTAGTATAAAATGATCGGTTAGATCATTTACTTTAAAATACCCTTTATAGCATCTCAAAAGGTCAATTTTCAGTGGTATACGAGCTGATTTTAGTGCTGGAGACTCCGGCTTTCTGTTTATGGAATGTGTAAGTTATGTGGTCTGATACCTGGAACAGTTCATTAACTCATTTATTTGCTTTTTTCTCCTTATCAGTAAGGGACAGAACTACAAAGCAATATCCAGTCCGCTTTACTGCTTATTTCAATGTTTGATTTTAAAATAAAACATAGTGACACCTGCAGATATATCCTCTGAAAGTCCCTTGTGCAAAAGGGTATATAAATCATTTTTATATTTGGTTTAATGCAAGACTTCACAACCTGCAGAGGAGCCATTTATTTTCAAGCACCAAACAGCCTATTTCCTGAGGTCTAGCTTGGCTGTTGCTGAGAATTTTCCAAATGCCCTTTGTTTGGTTATACGCTATTGCAGCTTTGTTTTTTAACATTTCACACTGTGCTTCACAAAAATTCAACAGCAATGCAAAAACACAAAAGAGAATGGGAAGTGTTAATGGTGAAATATTAGTAAATCAGGGAATCTAGAATGTTGATCACACACAGTGTGTGGCGTCTAATACAACCTATACTACAGACTCTGCACAACCACATGCCCGCAATACAATTATGAATTAAACAGCAAAAAAGCAAATTAAATATTTGTTTGAAATTATTCTTCTATAAACCATTGTATAATAAGCTCAGTCATGTGTCAGCAAGGTCCTAGGAGTCCTTTTCAGTCGAAGTGAGAAGTAAAAAAAGTGGGATTATATAAGATACGTAGCAGCATAGCTGTAAGGGGTGCAGAGGTAGCAGTTGCACCCAACCCCGGGTGCCTGATAGGGCCCAAAGGCCCCTGTGCAGCATAAGTAGACATCAGTATTATAAAAGGCACATTGTAGGTGAGGGGTCCCATTAAAAATTTTGCACTGGAATTCAAGAGCTTCAAGTTAGACCTCTATCTTATATATATTTTCGAAGCCCGATTTTTCATTGGTTTAAAATGGATCACGTCATCGAGGCCACCATACTAACAGGATGTGCCAAGGGGGAAGTTGTGTTTATTCCTCGCATTCCCCTCGCTCCAAATGATGTTCCTTTCGAGTTCAAGCGGCAACAGTTCCCAGTACGCCTAGCCTTCGCAATTAACAAGGCTCAAGGTCAATCCCTGAAAGTGGCAGGAATACACCTTCAAAGTCCCTGTTTTTCCCATGGGCAACTATATGTTGCTTGCTCCAGAGTCAGCACTGGAAAGAATCTTTACATTTTGGCACCGAATCAAAAGACAAAAAAACATTGTTTACAAGAAAGCGTTGGAATAGAATCATGCAGTCCTAAATCAACACTATATAAATCTGTAATGAATATATTGCTTCATTTCATTTCTTTTATGCTTCCAATAACATTATTTACACTCTCTAGCAATTCAATTCATATCGATAGGTAGCAATTAAATTCATACCGAGAGGTATTTAAATAGTGAGCTTTTACTCTATCTATACCGTAAGTCAACCTCCCGAGCAACGCCGGGTATAACAGCTAGTAGTTAATAGATTATAGAACATGAAATCTGAATAGATAGCTAAACATGAAATGTACAGAGAATGCATTCACATTGGTCACTGGATCCACAGTCTAATTTCTCTTTGTCAAGCACAGACAAGGCTATGGCCCAATTCATGGAAAGCCAGTTAACCTAGCAAGGCTACTTAAATTATTATAGAATGCGCCATATTGTTTTTTGTCAAGGCTGAAAGGAATTCCCGGATATATATAATTTTTTTTATTTTTTCTTTAGCCATCTTTTTCATGAAGAATAAATCTCTCCCTCCCTACAGCGCCCACTGAACTGAATGCTACTGCATGTAAACATGGCCCTTCCTTGCAGTCTGCAATGTAATAGAAACCTATGCATTGTGGAGAGAGACTTTAAGGGTATGTTCACACGGCCTATTTACGGACGTAATTCGGGCGTTTTTGCCCCGAATTACGTCTGAAAATAGCGCCTCAATAGCGCTGACAAACATCTGCGTATATTTACATCTGCGTATATTTACGCGCCGCTGTCAAATGACGGCGCGTAAATAGACGCCCGCGTAGAAGAAGTGACCTGTCACTTCTTTGGCCGTAATTGGAGCCGCTATTCATTGACTCCAATGAATAGCAGCGCTAATTACGGCCGTAATTGACGCGGCGTTCAAGCGCCTGCACATGCCGGTACGGCTGAAATTACGGGGATGTTTTCAGGCTGAAACATCCCCGTAATTTCAGCCGTTACGGACCCCCGCCGTGTGAACATACCCTAACAATTATACAGAGATGAGCGGCGCTACATAGGTACTACTTATCTTTTCCTGTAGAAGCAGTCTGTCACCGATCCCCTTTGCAGAAAGTTCCTTCTCCCATGTCAGCCAGTGATTGACTTATGTTTCATTTTCGCTCTTTACAAAAGAGGTTTTTCAGCAGCTGCAGTATGTATTTCACAGTTCTATGTCCCTGCTGTTGCAAACATAATACTAAACGCAAATGCTGCAGAGCTTTTTGAAAAAGTTGAGTGTACTTCATATCAATCAATCGTGCACACAAAGCTCTTACTCTTCAAAAAGAGGTTCTGTAGCAGCTGATACCATGCAATTAATGCACATCAAAGCAAGCTAGTTTCTTGTTGTCCCCCCCCCCTAAATTTATTCTGCATTTTATACCATTCCATTCTGTGTTCAGGCATCTATAGAAATATCCCTGCACATCTCTCACCAGTACTATATACACGTAGCATGTTAGATATAATTAGATATCCACAGCCGCACTATATAGTATGAGGTTTGTATTACACTCATGAATATAACTATTTTATATGTTTTTTTTCTCATGTAATGACTGCAGCTCCTTCACCTTCACACTCCAACTCTAGACCGGCATCATCTTCCTTTATGTTTGTGTTATGTTAAAGCTGCTAAAACATGGGTACCGCTGTCTACCAGTAAAACAATGACATGGAATCTGTGCCAAATTGATTTTCTTCCACTGTTTGAGATCTCCATTGGGACTTGCTGAAAAATGAACATCTCACTAAGCACGTATTGTCTACATGTCTCGCTTCTGGGGAAATAAAAACATATTATTATTACATATCTTTGAAATTGGTCTGAAAACAGGAATTCTATATTCTGAACACTACAGTCTCCTACAACCTAAATAAGCAATACTCAGTTTTTACTAATGTGTTTCTCTTGTGCATATTTTGTACTATTTCTCTGTACACAGTGTCCGTTTCACAAATTTACAAAGTGTTCTATTATCCATCCAGTGGAACTTTATAAAAAAGGGAATGTTCACAGCATGAGAGCGAAACACACCCCATAGGATTAATATCCTTCTCTTATCCTAGATCTGGTGTCTTGTTCTCTATCTCTAATCTACTTAAAGCACTGGACATTGTTAATAGCTTTTTTTGCTATCCACAACCGAATTGAATGCGTCTTATGTAACCATATTTCAACACCACTTACATCTAGCTGTAGGCAAAAGTTTGTTTTTTTCACCATCATTTCAGAGTATATTGTGCCTACCTGTGATGAACAATGCAGTCACTAGGAGCCCTGTTAGAATTTTTTGACATATATTTCAGGTATATTCTGTGTGATCGTGTAAAATAGTTGGATTAGTATTTGCTTTGATTTAGACTTAACCCTTGAAAAGAACATGTCAGCTCTTATGAAATGCCTGTTTTAGGCCTCATGCACACATATTTTTTTTCCTCCCGTAAATACTGGCGTAAATACGGGTACTCCGTCACACGTATTTGACCCGTATTCCACCAGTATTTACGGAGCCGTTTTGTCTGCAAAATTGCATTGCACTAATCGGAGCCCCTTCTCTCTATCAGTGGTGGATAGAGAGAAGGGGCAGCAATTTCGGGCAGAGTTTCCGCAGCGGAACGCAGCGATTGTAAGTAAAATAAGTTCTTACTTACCCTGGCTGTTGTTTTGGTGACGCGTCCCTCTCTTCACATCCAGTCCGACCTCCCTGGATGACGCGGCAGTCCATGTGACCGCTGCAGCTTGTGATTGGCCTGTGATTGGCTGCAGCGGTCACATGGGCTGAAACGTCATCCCGGGAGGCTGGACTGGAGGAAGAAGCAGGTAAGTTAACTTTTAATACTATTAACTCCAGCGGTAGTCACTGTCCCGGGTGCTGAAAGAGTTACTGCCGATCAGTTAACTCTTTCAGCACCCTGGACAGTGACTATCCCCTGACGTTGCCTAGCAATGCTCCCGTAATTACGGGTGAACACACATAGCCACCCGTAATTACGGGAGCCCCATGGACTTCTATGGGCCTGCCCGTACCGTAATTAATGCCTGAAATAGGACATGTTCCATATTTTTAAACTGCCTGGGCACCTTCCCATGAGCAAACGGGAAGGTACCCGTGGCCAATAGAAGTCTATAATTACTGGGGTTTTTACTTCGGGTGCATGAGGCCTTAGTAAATACTTTTCCCAGTGAAATAACAATTCTTGAGAATCTTTTAGAGCTTGTGGTGTGCTGATACTCTGTTATTCTTCCTGGAAATATATAAATAAATTGACACCTCGGTGTTACCATTCCCCTATTCAATGGAGTTTCCATAGTTTTTCTGTCACTGTCCAATCAGTGCTTACAGTGTCACAGTGTTTAGGAGCAAACCCTATTGAGACAGCCAAGGCACTTCATGATTTAAAATTGGTCTTATATTGTTTTAATTTTAAATACCCATAGCAGAACATTTACAACAGATATATGCAGCATGTGAACCGCAATTTTACTGTATAACATGATTTCCTTATAAGTTCAAGCCACAGTTTCCCCCTTCAGTACAGCTGTGCTTGTTTGATATCTGAACATGAATTCCCATTGGTTCTGAGATACTCCCTGGCTCCAGCAATAAGGATGCAGTATCCCAAACCATAGGAACAGGCAGCTTCTCACGCATGTGTGAAGAGCCCCATTGAAATCAATAGATCCGTGTGCTGCACGTGATTTCCATGCGCAGCACACAGACGTTATTCACTAAGTCTTCCTAAGACTAAATAAAATGAAAAACTAAATCTGAATATGTAGTATCTTGTGATTTTGGTAGTAAAGACTGAATATTAACAAAATGGGAATATTTGGAGGGTCTGAATAGCTATATCTGGTCATTTCTTAAAGATAACGCATTAAAGAAGCTATCTCAACCTGGAAAATCCCTTTAATATGAGAGCCGTAACATCTATCAGCAGATGGTTGCAGGTCTAGCTCGTAAAACCCTGCCACACAGCCGCTAGAGGAAAATGTAGTGTTGCGTGCTGCCATTCAAATAAATGTATGTCCAAGTAATACATGGGAAGACTGTGTCCACCAGAGCCACTGCTTTGACCATAGGGCATATGGAAATAAGTCATCAAATTGAGACAACACATTTAAGGTGAGGCAGTATTTCCTTATTGAAAATATAAAATGTCGTCTTATATAGCAGAGACAGACATCTCACCTACACAATGGACTATACAAGGGCATAGTGCATAGAGAAAGTTTCTCATGATTGTGATGACTGCATAATCTCTCAGAGAGAAAATCTATTTGAATGGTTTTACTGCATATAGAAATACAACTAAAATAACATTAGTAATAGTAAAAGACAACATAAAATAGGTTTACTAAATCCACTAAACTAAACACAATCCAATATTTTTTGAACAGTGTAAATAAGACAAAATGTTCTTGATTATTTTTTTAAATTTGTCTTAAAAAAAGAAAAGCTGTCCTTAGGGACTTGCTGTTTTTAAGTAACATTTTTCTTACACCCTATGGAGATGACCTCTGAAGAAAAAGTCACACAAATTGTTGCAATATATCAATATATATCATTTTTTTTTTCAAGTGATTTCTAGAGGCTCCTGGTAAACGAGCAGAACTTGGAATGAATGAAGACCAAAATGGGATATTGATTTTCAAAAAAACAAATCTTGAGGGCAAAGCAGTAATTTCACGGCTGTTCTTTTCTGTGAAAGAATTAGCAGTAAAGCTGGAATATTAAAGCCAAGCTCTGTTAAGGGATTTTTTTTATATATCCATTGTGACATATTTTCCTAGATAAAAAAAAATAGGGCTGTGTTCCTGCTCTTTTGATTTTCCCTTGACATGTGAGGAAGCAGAAAAAATACACTGAGAGGGTAACTATATATCATACGTCCGGTCTGCATATATTATTGTGCACTGTGTGATGTTTTACTCCTACCAGTCAAAGTTATTATTGCAGCTCCTAACATTCGAAAAATAAATAAAATAATGCTTGTTAAACGTCCTGTCCATTTCATAATTTCTGTGCAAATTAATGTAGCTAATTAATTGAATGTGTTATCTGTCATGTCTAGTTCCCCTTCACTTATCTTTTCTGGTCTCCCTTGATTTTGTGTTTTGGGAATTTCAAAATATAACATGTCAATTTAACAAGAGATGAATATTTTCTGCATGGTTTGTAAATTCAACTAAATTCGTAATTAAAAATATGTTTCTGTGCTATTATAATATTGATTTACAATAATGCCACCTGTGCTTATAATAGTTTAGTGGTATTAAAGGTGGTGGCTTTTAGTCTAGAGCAATGGTCTCCCATCTGTGGCTACTTATCTGTTGCATAACCACAAATGCCAACATGCCCAGGCAGCCAGGAGCATGGCTTACTGTGAAAAAGTGTAGCTTAAGTTGCGCAAAAATTTAGTCACAAAAGAAGTGGACTAAAAGAAGCCAACTAAGAGTGGTATTAAGTTAGACAGTAGTATATAAACATTTACCCAATATGTCATCCAGCATGAACCACTGTGATAAATTTGATGCATCTAGTGTAATTCTAATTTTGTCTGAATTTAAAACAGTATTAATAAATCTGCCACTTTGTATGAGAAGCTATCAGATTTAAGAGTGAATGAAAAAAAGTAATTCCTACGCATTCATCATTTAAAACCGTGGAATTAATTTATATAAAGACTCGAAGGCCAGTTTCACACAAGAGTAATACAGGTTAATTTATGCATATGCATTAATGCTACAAATCCTGGCCTGATGACAGGTCTAATGAAAGAATGTAAAAATGACCAAACAGAAAAACTAGCCTTGTTGACCACAGCAATAAATCAGTATTCGGCTTTAATGCCTTGAACTGTCCTTGAAGAATGAAAGCTGCACTGTAATTGGTTGCTATTAGCGACACGGGTCATTTTTTCTGTTAGGCTCTCTCACATCTCTTTTTGAGCCTATGTTGGAGGTTTACATTGGTAGGATCTCCCAACAGTGGGGTCTCCGAACAGTAGGGTCTCCCAACATTTACCTCTGATGAAAGGCATACCGTGTGATACATCGCCTATATATCGGGGAGTATCCGTTGTGTCGAAAAACGAGATGCGGACAGAGCCTTAGACAGCTTTGATAAATGAGCACTCTAGTTACCATTTGTTTGGCAAAATAATAAATCAGAACTACCAATGGTTATTCCCATCTCATAAAGTGATGGCATATGCCTAGGATATGACAACATTTTATTATCAGTGGGGGTCCCACTGATCCTGAGAGAGAAAAAGGCCACAGCGCTGATTTAGTGCTGCGATACCTTATTAGTTTCCCCTGCACAGCAGTGCTCCCAGGCCACCCTGCTGTGCACAGAACTGCAACGGGCCATTTCATTAGAATGCGGCCATGCTGCAGTTCATTGCTAAATCAGTGCTGTGGCTCCTTCACTCTCAGGATCAATGGGGGTCCCAGTGGTCAGACCAGAACCAATCATAAAGTCATGGTATAGCCATTTTCTTTTTTTTTTTTTTAGTTAAACAATTAGTATATAAATGATTACACATTGTTTTAATTTTTTTAATTTTTTCACAAGTCAGGAAATATTATATATTAGATAATAATTTATAGCATTTCCATGTGCTGGTCACTAGAGGGAGCAATTCCCAAAATTGCAGCATTGGCATGTGGTAAAGCAACCTCATTGCTTTATGCTGCAAAATTGGAGAAGACACACTCGCTCTAGTGTCCTCACACAATCCCCCCTCCTTTATCCTGGCTAGTGCCAGGAGAAAGGAGGGGGTTGAATGTTCAAACCTCCTACACTGTGTGCCGCAATTTTTTGAGCGAATGCACAGTGTAGGAGGATTAGATACAGTGGTAATCACACAGTATAACACAAACATACACACACATCACATACACAAACATAACTTACCTGCTCCTGCCACCGCCGCTGCTGCCGCCGCTCCTAGTCCTTGCGTCTGACCATATGGCCGGAAGCCGTGACCGGAAGTCGTCATCTTACTGTCCGGCCGCGGCTTCCGGTCCACATAAAAATGGCGCCGGATGTCGCTCTGCCGAAGACCTTCCTTTTGGTCTGTGTGGGAGCGGCGCATGCGCTGTTCCCACACAGACGGCGTACGCTATAGTGAATGGAACGGCTCCCATTCTCTATGGGGTTGTATGTGCCGTATTCCATCTCTGTATGTGTCTTTAATTTACACATACAGACATGAAAAAAAAAATGGCAGCCCCCATAGAGAAGTAGAAGAAATAAAAAATAAAAAAGTACAACACAAAAACACAAATAAATAAAATTTATTTTAATGACATACTAAAAGCTATAATATATTTAAAAAAAAAAAATTGTGACACCTTCCCTTTAAAGTTGCTAATAAAAAAGGAAAAGCAGCTTGCATCCATAGTTTATGAGTTGTTATAATTTCTTTTACAGTTCAAGTATTCCACTTTTGAAAACATTTTTCATTGTGTTCCACATAAAAAATGAGTAACTGCGAAAACTATTCATTTTTAACTGTTTTTGTACAAATTTGTAATTATTTCATGTTCTCCCCATTTATATACGTGGCCTCTTTAAAAATTATAAATTCTGTTTGTCGCACATGTGTAAGGCTTTGTTTACTCCATGTCTTTTGGCGTACACTCATGTTACAATAAATGTTGTGTCTCAAGAAAAAGTTTCACAAAAATGTAATGTTAACAGAGCATACATAACCATTTATAAAAACTGTCTGTCCTTGTTTCTTAAACTGTTTGTTTATATTGAAGGGTGGTGCAGGGTTCCATGTGAACAGCATTTGAACATGGGTCAGTCGGTCCTAAGAGTCGATCCTTATTATAGCGGGTTGGGATGTGCTGGAAAAATAATGAGCCAAAGTTATCTGTGGAACAAACATAGCAGAGGTGAGTCGCAACTGGAGGCAAGTGTCATGGTGGTCTGTTCAGATGGAGATGAAGTGAAAAAGCGTACGACATCAGAGAAGATGTCACCTATGAATCATTGAATTGAATTTTATTGGACCTTCAACTGCAGTAGTTTATTTATTAGTCCAGTCCTCAGCATGATAACGTTACTTTGCAGACCGCCTCTGTGATAATATTGGTCTTTGTATACTGTTATTTGATTCAGCAAGAGTATGGAGGTATTATTCAGTTATTGTAGGGTGATATTATTCAGTCACGGTACCGATGTGTTAGTCAAGTAGTTTACTGTGGTGTTATTTAGTCATGGCATTGCATGATTGAATTATTCAGTTACTATATGGTGATATTATTTACATTTGCTGATCATGCATCCAACACCAATCATTTTTACGTCAGCACAATTCATGATGATCAGTGGTTAACAATAATTTCATTGCTCTTTCCCTTCATTAATAATGGTCAATTATTGTTACAGCCTTTAACCCATTCCCGCCGTACCCAGTTTTTTCCTCCCCACCTTCCAAAAGCCATGACCTGCCTAAGTAGAGTCATGTATTAATGAACCTTCCCTTACCCATCCTATCCCTCCACCCCCACCTTTAGAAAAGACACATGACACCGAGGTTGGATGTGAAATGGCCACAGCAGCCGTTTATTAATTTCACAGTTTTATAAAACAATTTAAATCCGAAACATTCGGATAACTAGTTAGGAATCCACCAGAGAATTCCTCCTAATAATTCACATGACCCAACATGGGTCAGAATCGTAAATACCAATTTAACGTTAACATTAACCCGAGCAGAGGAAGTCCTTGAAGCCCTTTCAGATATTCCTTTTATTTTAGAACACACCGAGTTAGCCATCTGCAAACCACCAATTACCTCCAGCCGTAAACCAGCTCGGAAGCACCGTTCACCTCTGCAGATGGCTCCAACCACTAGAAGTCCACTTCAAAGGGATAACACCCGATGAAGCCCTCAAGTGATATACCGACCACTAGAAGTCCACTTCAAAGGGATAACACCCGATGAAGCCTTCAAGTGATATACCTTCCACCAGAAGACCACTTCAAAGGGATAACACCCGATGAAGTCTTCAACCATGTACCTTTTTTGGGGGACGCATACCCCCGATGCGACCCCCCCACCATTTTGTACTGACTGGCCTCAAGGACTCCCCCCGCCAGCTGCCATGACAACAGAACCTACTCCGGAAAAAGGAAAAACATGTTAAATAAGCACACAAATAAAACACAACACTCATAGACGGACGTACATAAAGACCACCCAGGGTAACAAACCAAGGGCGGGAGGGTGGGAGCTTGTCTTTCCCTATGTCACTCCTCCCGCTGCTTCCGGCTCAATGCCGATAACAGCGGGAAGCTCCGCAACGGCCCCCTGACTCCTCCTTGTCCCTCCCCTCCAACTCTCCCTCACCTCTTAACCCTTCCCTACCAGGGAGGTCATGGAGGCTTCCCCCTAAGCCCTGCAGGCTGCGTCCAGCCTCGTCTTAACTTTTTTTTTCCATTGATAAAGCTGCATGAGGGCTTCATTTTTGCAGGACGAGTTCTAGTATTTCGTGGCATCTTTAAATGTACCATTTAATGTACTGCTTAACTGGAGAAAAAATATTTGTCGGGTAGAATGAAAAAAAACAGCGATTCCTTCATTGTTTTTGGTGTTACGTTTTTTACGCTGTTCACTGTAAAATAAAATCTACATGTTAACTTTGTGGTCAATACGATTACGGCAATACCAAATATAAAACCTTTTTTTTATGTTTTACTACTTTACAAGGAAGGAACTAATTGTTAAAAATCTAATTTGTTTTGTGTCGCCATATTCTGAGAGTCATAACTTTTTACGTTTTCCATTTATTGAGTGGTGTGAGGGCTTATTTTTTGCTGGGTGAACTGTAGTTTTTATTGGTACCATTTTTGGGAACATGTGAGTTTTTTTTTACATCTTTATATTCCATATTTTGTGGGAGATGAGGTGAACAAAAAAACGACGATTCTGACGTTTACATTTTTTTTTTTTTACTGCGTTCACCATGTTGGTTAAATAATGTTAAATTATAATAGTTCAGACTTTTACAGATGTGGCAATACCAATTATGTTTATTTAACTATGTTTATTTTTACAATGCATTAGAGGGAAACATTTTTAACTTTTAATATTATTTTGTTTGTACGTTAAAAAAAAATGTTTCACTTTTTTATTAGTCCTCCTAGGAGACTTGAATCAGTGATCGTTGGATTGCTTGCACGATATACTGCAATATTAATGTGTTGCAATATATTTTGATTTTGACACGGCTTAATAGGAGTATAAAGATGGCAGACCAGGGGGGGGGGGGGGCTTTATTAGTCCCCTGGGCTGCCATGACAAAGATTGGCACACCGCGATCACGGTGGGGCTGATGGGCTGTCAAAGGGGGTTGCCCCCTCTTTCCAATGGCTTAGATGCTACGATTTCAATTGAACTCGGCAATAAGGGGTTTTAGGAGTTAAACTAGCGGGATCCCGCTCCTTGCAGGGAAGTGTCGACTGCTTCATACAGCCCGTACCCACTTAGTGTAGAGCTTGCTTTATACTTCACCTTGCCGGCTATGACGAAAGTACATGTCAAATGTCAGCAAGGGGTTAAAGGGAACCTGTCACTATATTTTAGAGCACTAAACCTCCATCATGTTGTTATACACCTGGAGTTTAGCATCCTAAACATGCCCCTCTCAAAACTGACTGTATAAAAATTACCAGAAAATGCACAGAATGCTGTTGGATTTATCTCAGGACTCTTCTCCGATAATTTACCTACAGCTCACGCTATGTTATAGCTTTTTTTTTTTAGCCCAAAATGCTAAAACTGACAATTTTGAGAGGGTCGTGTTTAGGATGCTAAACCATGACAGTATACCGACATGCTAGTGGTATAGAGTTTTAAAATCTAGTGACAACTTCCCTTTAATTGGGCATATTCAGTCTTTGTGCCTAGGGCAGCGGGTTCTGTAAAAACTGCCCTGCCTCTCACATGGTCGAGATGTACCCGCAATATGTTGTACAGTTACGACAAGTTGATGGTGGCCCACGCCATCAACCGCGGGTGTTAGCTGTATATTAAAGCTGATGCCCTGCTCTAACAGCAGAAACCTGAGCTAGCACTGATCCACACCATTAACCCCTTAGAAGTTGACACATCAATAGTGATTGCGGCATCTAAGTGGACTGCAGCCGATTAACACCCCCGTGATACGATCACAGGTGTGCCGATGGCTGCTATGGCAACCGGAGGCCTAACAATGGCCTAATAGGCTTGCTGTCAGTGTCAAACACAACATTCTAATGCATTGCGCTACATAGGTAGTGAAATGTGTTAGAATAACGATCAGACGGTTGGACCTTCAAGTCCCCTAGTGGGACTAAAAAAAAGTTACAAAAAAGTTACAAGAAACTTAAAAAAAAAAGTACAATAATAAAAAAATAAAAGTTTCAAGTAATAAAATAAAAAATTGCCCTTTTTCCCTTAAGTCCTCTATTATAGGAAAAAATGAAAAAATAAATAAAAATAAACCATACATAGTTGGTATCGCTCCGTCCGTAACGGTCTGAATTATAAAAATATTATATTATTAATCCCACACGATGAAAGCTGCAAAAAAAGAAAAACAACTAAAAAACAATGCCAGAATTGCTGTTCTTTAGTCACCTTGCCTTCCAAAAATGTAAATAAAAAGTGATCAAAAAGTTGCATGTATCCAAGAATGGTACATTGGTACCATTCTTGGATATATGCAACTTTTTGATCACTTTTAAAAACTACAGCTCATCTTGCAAAAATGAAGCCTCATACAGCTCCGTCGATGAAAAAGTAATGGTTCTCAGAATATGGTTCCCAGCAAAATTTCCCAAACTGCAAAGGAGCAGAGTGTTAAGAAAAAGAGGGCTAAGAAAGAACACCATTTATCAGTGCGACACTGGCCTGCTCAGAAAGGATTGCTTTAAAGCGTTGCAAATATCCATGGATAATGTTACTATTATTTAGCCCCATTATTATACCACCATATTATGCCCTGATGTACTCTGCCCAGTTTACATATGCCCCCATATTCTAAAGTGAAACACCAGTAAAACTCCATAAAAAACGCGCGTAAATTGTCCGTGTGCGTTGCGTTAAGCATCAGCATGCTTTGCGAGTGGCGTGTGTTTTTCACGCACTCGCAAGCACTTCTTTTTTTTTTTTCAATGTAATTGGTGTGTAAAATACGGACAGCACACGGATGTGCATCTGTGGGCTGTCCGTAGTTTTCACGTACCCATTGACTTCAATGGACAGCTAGGTGCGTGAAACACACTAATATAGGACATACAGTGAGTTTCACGCAACGGACACTCGCTTCTTGAAAACTCACACATGTGTGAATGCTAACTTTTACAAATTCTCTCTTAATTTTGGTGTTTTTCTCAAATAAACACTGAATGTATCGACCAAATACCTCTAACATAGAGCACAATGTGTCATGTGAAAACAATTTCAGAATTGCTTGGATAGGTAAAAGCATTCCAACATCATTACCACATAAAATGACACATGTCAGATTTGAAAAATGGGGTTTGTCAGGAAGGTCAAAACCAGCTGCAGCGTGAAGGGGTTAAATCACAAAAAAATTGTGAAGAATGCAGTGATATAGTCCTTTATTTACCTATTGTGACAGTTTTTGAGTAATTTCAAAACTATAGCTGATTTTATTTCAGGTTTCCACATGCCAGGTGATAAGGTTTAGAGCTGCACCAACATTTGATTTTACATTGCAGCTTCATAGTTAAAGTAAAAGGGAAAAACACCGCAAAAGAGAAATAACCTAAAGCATGCCACCATAAAAAATGCTGCAAAATTTCAGAGAGAAAGCCAGAAATATGTACATGGGAAGTTGATACATTTCTGTTTGCTAACGTTTTTCCATTTGTTTACCATAAAGCTCAGCAGACATGTACTGCAGTCATTTTAAATGGCGGAGACTGTCCTTCCGATGTCAATCCAGGATCTTTACCCGCTCATGGCAAACTGTTAAGTGTATTTTATCCTGCTTGCTCAAATACATGGGGAAAAAAATGAATGAGAACAGACTGCTTGTTTGCTTTTACATTCGGTTTATCTGAGTATCTACCATCTTAACGTCTCTCCCTTTTTCCAATGCTCTTAAGATGTTGATTCTATATAAACATCTCTAGGCAGTGCCGCAAGAAAATAGAAGGCTGAGGAAGGGGGATTAATTCACTGAAACCCACCCCCATACCATCAAAGTCGGGGAAGTAAAACTCATTTTCAACCTCTCTAGAGAAAGGCTTCTTTAATCTGTTACCGTGGCAACCGTGGGCTTTTCAGCATATCATCTGTGATGTGTTTGTGCTTCCACATACTGAGAGATGCTCTTTCCACTGATCTATTTACAGAAAAAAAGACCTTACAACTGCAGCTTCATGTTTTCCTGGGCTCCATTATTACTCCCCTGTACTGCAATTTTGTTAGTTGAGATCACGTAAATGTGATGCATCCCGTAATGTTGAGCCATGGCTTCTTTCCTAAATTCTGTCAATACACACGGAATGAATGATTGAACAATTCCAACTGTAATGTGTAATTTAGAGTACGGATAATAATTCATACTTCTCCTATGCAAAGCAGTAAGAAACAGACAGAAACAGAAGTTGACTTTTAATAAAAACTTTATCATCATTGTGACCATTGTGACCGTGACCCGAGACTGTGTGGAGAATAAAGTAAGCAGAAGGAACACCATCATAGTGCAGGTCGAGAAGTGGATGCAGAGAAGATGTTCATTGTAATGTAAGGTGGTAAAGGGGGGGGGGGCGACGACAAGATGGTGGAAAATACCTTGCAGGGATGTCGCGGAGAGAGATTAAACAAAACAGGAGTTAGAGTGTCCAACTTGAAACTTATACTTGCACTTCCAAATATATACAATTTTGACCGGCGCTGATGGTATACTTGGCCACAGACAATATTTACTGGTCTTTCCACTCTGGGAGGCTCAAACTTAGTTAGAGCTCAGGCTGACAAGATGGCTGGCTAGTTCTAATGATCGTCAGACACAGGGAAAAGGGTGCCCCGCCTTGATAACAATCACCTGCACAAGCACCCCAAAATAAAAAAATTACTAAAGCACCTTATTTTTATTATGATCAACCTCTAAAAGTTGGATGGTAGGTGACCCTGATTGATACCTCGGCCCTACAGGTCCTGTTAATATCATATGTCATAGTGTTCTGTTGTACCTTTTTTTCACAAACTCACACATAAATACCAGTGTGTGTATGTATTTATGAAAGTTATGCTTTACAAGATCAGTATAAATATATAAATAGGAAAATTTTATTTACAGCATGATTCTTTGTCCATAGACATGCATGGAGTTCATAGTACACACAGTCTTGTACGGTACCTCATAGTTGCCGATGCCCCCATACAGTATAATGTCCACACAGATGCTCCAATACAATATAATGCCCACACAAATTCCCCCATACAGTAAAATGCCCTATAGCTGCCCCCATACAGGATAATGCCCCCATAGCTGCCCCATACAGTATAATGCCCCCATAGCTGCCCCATACCATATAATGCCCCCATAGCTGCATAGCTATGTCCCACTGTCAACTGAGGATGCAGATACAGTTGACAGCGGTACATACCACCGCCCCCCCCCCCCCCCCGACAACCACCCGGGACTGTCCTGCTAAATCCGGGATGGTTAGGAGGTATGCTTTCATGATGGGGTTGAAGCAATACTAGGCATGATGAACTGCCTCATCATAAAAATACTCCTGGAAATCACGTTAATAGGTTGATAAGTATGGTAAGCATGTCTTTAGCCGCTGCCTTGTGTTAATATTGCTGCATAGGCCATTCCGACATACACTGCAGAGGAGGGACAGTAGCTCAAGCACCACACATTACTTTCATCCTAATGACTCTGGAACAATTACATTTAATATTCCCTTCGAATCTGAATTTTTATAAATCAATTAATTCTTAATTCGCAATTTACCCTCTTCTGGGCCATTAATTTTTTTCCTCATTAGGCTTTTTAATCATTCCTCTAACCAACATCTAAATTTCTTTCCTAATCCAAGACACACATTGTTTTTACTTTTCCCTTCTGTTTTCACCTTGTGAACAACCATCACATCTTTATTAAATACTTTTTTTTTTTATAAGCAATATAACTATATAAAACATAACACACAATTTGGCAACCACTATTTCTTTGACTCTTGGGCCTATTACTCCCTTGCTTGCTAACAGTGCATTTCCTCTAGAAAGGGGAGTACTGCACAGGGGTGTAGCTATAGGGGGTGAGGAGGCAGCAGTCGCGCACAGGCCCTGGTGCCTCAGGGGACCAAATACTACACTGACATACAAGACACCAGTGTTCTAAATAGCACATGGTAGTTGGGAGCCTTGTTACAAATTTTGCGTTGGGGCCATTGCAGCTTCAAATCACGCCTCTGTTCACAAATTCTTGTCACTCTATAGCAAAGGGGTTGGATATAACTAGGGCTAGGCCCCCCTCTCCAAGGGCCCTTTAGCAGCCACATGATCTTAGCATATTAGTTGATTCAAATAATCTTGCAATTTTTTGGGAAGGTAACCCCTTTGTCATACCTCCCAACTTTAAATCATCACAAAGAGGGACAAACAATTTTTTTTCTTTAAAGCCATGCCTCTAATCCCACCCAATTCCCACCCATACACACCCGGTTCGCCCACACAGTATCATGCGACCATAGTGCCTCCCACACAATATAATGCCCCCATAGCTGCCACCAGACAGTATAATGACCCCATAGCTGCCACCATGCAGTATAATGCCCCCATAGATGCATCCATACAGTATAAAGCCCACACAGATGCCCCCATACAGTATATTGCACACACAGATTCTCCCATGCAGTATAATGTCCACACAGATGCTCCCATACAGTATAATGCCCACACAGATGCACCAAATGCAGTATAATGCCCAAACATATTCCCCTATACAGCATAAAGCTCAATAGCTGCCCTCATACCGCATAATGCCCTATAGCTACCCCCATACAGTATAATGCCCTCATACAGTATAATGCCCACACACATGCCCCATATAGTATAATGCCCCCATAGCTGCCTCATACAGTATAATGCCCCCATAGCATCCCCCATACAGTATAATGCCCCCTTAGCTGTCACCATCCAGTATAATGCCCCCACAGCTGCCTCATATAGTATAATGCCCCTATAGCTTCCCCTATACAGTATAATGCCACCTTAGATGCCCCCTTAGCTGCCCTTAGTGCCAGTGTTACCACATATAAAGTGTCAGTGCCCACATAGATCGTGTCATAGTGCCCATGTAGATAGTGCCAGTGTCCCCTGTAAATAGTGTCCCTATATAGTGTCACAGTGCCAAAGTAGATAGTGCCACACCCTCTAGAAGATAGCACCACTGTTCCTGTAGATAGCGCCATTCAGAGCATAGGCCGGGGAATCCCCAGCCAGAGCATAGATCGGGGATTCAGCTCTTAGAGGGAACCCTTGATGTCACTGTCCATATATGGACAGTGAGGTCAAGGGCTACTCCTGGAGTAGAATCCCCTGCCAGAGCGTTGCCAACGCTCTGGCCGGGGATTCCACTCCAGCAGGAGCCCATGACATATATGGACAGCGACCTAAGGGTTTACCTCTTGGAGCGGAATCCCGTGCCAGAGCGTCGGCAATGGGGATTCCGCTCCAGGGGAGCCACTGACGTCACTGTCCAGGTATGGACAGTGACGTCAATGGCTTCCCGGGCACAGCGCGTAAGGTAGCGCTGTGCCCGAGGAGTCCTCGGTAAGCAGAGGAGCGCTGTCTGCTCCTCCACTCTGAACTAACGCTGAAGCAGGGAGCTGGCTGTTCCCTGTTTCAGCATTGGGTTCAACTGTATCTAAGGATGCAGATACAGTTGACAGTGTGACATACCCCCGGCCACGGTTGGGAGGTATACATTTGTGACTTGATCCAACATTTAGGAGATTAAAACCTACCAGCTAATCATTTACATGATCATGAGTAGGTTGCGCGGAATGGTTCAATGTTGAGCAATTCCTAGTGAACTGTCAGACTACAAAGTCGATAAGCTTAGCCCAGAAAATTTTTAGCTGACATAACGACTATAAAATGTGGTTAATCGATTACAATGGCAAAAGGCAGTAATAATCCCATATCATTCCAATTAAGAGCTCAGTTTATAACAAATTAAAGATCTCTAAACTTTGAAATGTGGCATTTTATATGTTTCTGCTCTGTGTAGTGATTCAGTAGCTTCAACTGGGATTTCCAAATTCTACTAACATAAAGAAATATGGAACAACCATATTAGTAACTAGATTAGTAGTAGGATGGTGGGAAGAAAAACGGATCTATTACGGCGCTGCTGTGTGGTCCAAGTCAGTGGAGAAACGAATAGTCTCTTGTAATATTAATGAATATTTATTGCAGTAGCAACGCGTTTCGACGCCGAACTGGCGTCTTCATCAGGCATAAAATTGTTTTAAAACAAGTCAGTATAAATACACAACACTGAGTAGTGATTGGCCCAATTCAGATGGAGCAGAAGTTGAAAAAACCGCCAAAAACTTTGGGGGTCAAAGTTCAAGATGAGAATAGGTAAATAACAGAGAAGACAATGTGTAATGAGGTTAAGCAATAAAAACACATGGTACGTGAGTAAATACACAGTTAAAATATACAGCGTGGAATATGCTAAAAAATGCTAAAAAGTAATAGGTGTCACATCTGGATTAGCGGCACTAATGGGAGCGCACCCCTTTATTGAAAAATAGGGGTGGACATAACAACGGTATAATAACATTAGGACGGCCGGTGTTGTGTGTTTTTTGTTCTTTTTTGTTATTTTTCTCTCTCTGATTTGAATATTGTGATAGTGTGTCAGTTTCAGTTTTTTAATGTGTGAGTCGTTGCCAAGGAGATCGTGTAAACTACGGTAACTAGTAACTAGATTATAAACTCTTGCGGGCAGGGTCCTATCTCCTTATGTACCAATCTGTCATTCCTTAACCCCTTAACGATGAGTGACAGATATCTACGACACAAGCAGGTGCTAGTTTCTGTTTCGTTATATCTGTCACTCTGATCTTGTGGGTACTGCCACTGTACCCACAAGATCAGCGTCAGGAGCATGGCTATTATACACAGCCAGGCTCCTGTCGCAACTGCCGTAATCAAAGAGCTCTCCGATTCCGACAGTTTAACCCCTTAGATGCCGCTGTCAATAGCGATCGCGGCATTTAAGGTGTTTGATAGAGGGAGCTCCATCTGTCACCCCATCAGCACACCTGCATAGTAATTGCAGGAAGTCGATGAGTTTCCATGGCAGCCGGGGGCCTAGCAAAGGCACCCAGGTCTGCCTTCAGCAAATGCCTATTAGACAATGCCAGAGGCATGGCCTAATAGATTGCCTGTCAATTTTACACTATACTAAGTATACCAAAGCATTATATCTGCGATCAGATCGCAATGTGAAGACCCCTAGTGGGACAAAAAAAAGTAAAACAGTTAAAGTTTATGAAAAAAAATAAGATTATAGTAAAAATAAAATAAAACACCTTTTTTTACCATAAAAAGTGGTTTATTTAGTAAAAGTTTTAAAAAATAAAATAACAAAAATAACACATACACATATATGGTATCGCTGCAATAGTAACAACTCAATGAAGTTTACACATTGATTAAATGCCAAACGAATGGCATCCAAAAAAACCTCAAAAATACAACGGCAAAATAAAAAATAAAAATATCCATTTCCCCAACAAAAAGTAAAATAAAAGTTCATCAATAAAGTCCCATGAACCCTAAAATAGTACTAATAAAACCTATACCTTGTCCTGCACAAAACAAGCCCACATATGGCTACAGAAGTAGCCATCTTTATCTTGACTCTGATAACTTGCTGCAGCGTGATATCACAAAACAAAAGCTTTTGCCACTGTGTATTTAATGCATTAAAAGTCAAGATAAAGACGGCTACATCTGTACATCCATCAAAAAATACAAAAGTTACAGTTCTTGGAATGCGGCAATGCAAAAATCTCGTTTAGTTCCGTAATCTCGTGAGATTTTGTTTCACTTGCCGGAATCTCACAAAAAAGATTCAGAAGTGTCAGGATTCTGAGTACACATGACGTCCAGGCTGGATGGTCATGTGTATTCATTATCAGGACACTATAGTAATGTTTGGGCTTGTGTATGTAGCTGCACATAGTGATATAACTATATCGCTAGTGCAGTGTAAATGAATGGAGAGGAGTGCATGATGCCGATTGGTCAGTGTCATACACTCCTCTGTACAACGGCCACTTGGTCGAAAGTAAAAATACGCCCACTTGGGCATTAAGAAAGCTCATTTGCATAAACCAAAATCGCTCCTAACGTTACATATAGTTACATAGTTAGTACGGCTGAAAAAAGACACATGTCCATCAAGTTCAACCAAGGGAAGGGAAAAGGGAAGGAAAAATTTCTACACATAGGAGCTAATATTTTTTTGTTCTAGGAAATTATCTAACCCTTTTTTAAAGCCATCTACTGTCCCTGCTGTGACCAGCTCCTGCGGTAGGCTATTCCATAAATTCACAGTTCTCACTGTAAAGAAGCCTTGTCGCCTCTGCAGCTTGAACCTGTGAAAATAGATCGTTTTTTTAATAAAAAGCATTACTGTCACCTACATTACAGCGCCAATCTCCTTATGTAGGAGATAGGGCACTTATAATGTGGTGACAGAGCCTCTTTAAACATATATTTTTTAGAACTTTTGGTTATTTTTTTTATTTTTTTATATCCATGTCATTATCTATATTAAAAATCCTGAAATGTTGATGTTATCACTGTGGCCATGAGCGTCATGTCATAATAGACTAACACTTCTTGTTCTGTAGAGATCACTTCTCAGCAGTCATCTCATTATCATCATCACAGGCAGGATTACAATGGAAGGTGTAATGTTATATTATAAAGCAGGAGGCACGTAACACGGGATCCACCATTGACAATAGAGGATGGTCACAGCTCCCCTCCTACCCCTTCCTGCAGAGTGACGTCTGCTCGGGTCACACCACATGCCTAGAAAGCTCTCCAAAGAAAGTCATTGAGTCATCTCCAGTCCGGTTCCTATGTATGGTCCATATGGCTGCTGTAAAGCATATTTCTGACTGCTGGTGACAGAGCAAAAGCATGTACAGAAAGTAGAATAAAAAAAAATCTACAATCAGTAAATAAAAACAGATAAGAAAAAAATATGTTTAGTATCTAGTTTTAATTAGTAAAAAAAATAAATAGGTGATACATTCCCCTTAGGCCGGATTCACACGAGCTTGTTTGGTCCGTGATATACAGTCCGTATGTCGTGCGCATTTCCCGGACCGAAGACACTGCAGGGTGCCGGGCTCTTATCATCATAGTAATCTATGACACTAGGAGTCCCTGCCTCGCTGCAGGAAAACTGTCCCGTACTGTAATCATATTTTCAGTACGGGACAGTAGTTCCACGGAGAGGCAGTGATACCTAGCATCATAGATAACTATGACGCTAGAAGCCCGGCTCCCTGCAGTGTGCTTGGTCTGGGAAATACTGCCGACATACGGTTTGTATATCACTGACTGAACACGCTTGTGTGAATCCGGCCTTAAGCTCAAGTTTTTTGTATCTTTATTTTTATTGTCCTATGTTATGTACTTAAACAGAACCTGTCACTAGGTTTGGAGCCACTTAACCAGAATGCCGTTATGCAGTTGGGGTTTAGTGTTTTTAAGCTGCGCACATGAAAAAACATCAGTTTCGGGAATAGTAAGTGACGTAAATTACAACTAACTCAGAGGAGTGTGGGCAAGGAGTCCGACAGCATTGGGTGCATACGCATTGCACACATCATGCCGAGGGCAGTGCACATTGCCTCACTGCCTGTGCGCAGTGTATTGTCCTCTGCTTCATGTGCACAATGCACATGCGCCAGAGGCTTATTTCCGTATATATTGTAAGTTACTTTACTTTTCCCGAAACTGACATTTTTTATATTGACAGGTTTGGAACACTAAACCCCAGCTGCATAGCGGCATGCTAATGGTTTAGTGGCTCCAAACCTAGTGACTAGAGATGAGCGAACTTATGAAAAGTTTGGTTCGGCTGGTTGGCCGAATTTCACAAGAAAAGTTTGATTCGGACCGAACTAGTTCTGACCGAAGCTGTAATTTCCGTGCGACGAGCATGGTACTGTCCAGGGTGCTCGGCGCGCGGAAAATACAATTTTAATGTAATAAAAAAATAAATAAATACGTTCATACTTACATTCCTCCTGTCCGGCCTCCAGCGATGACGTTTCATCCATGTCGCCGCTGCAGCCAATCACAGGCTGTAGTGGCGGTCACGCACATCACTTGACCGCTTCTGCAGCCAATCACAGGCTGCAGCGGCCTCTGCAGCCAATCACAGGCTGCAGCGGCCTCTGCAGCCAATCACAGGCTGCCGCGGCCTCTGCAGCCAATCACAGGCTGCCGCGGCCTCTGCAGCCAATCACAGGCTGCAGCGGCCTCTTCAGCCAATCACAGGGTTTGTTTGTAATCGGTTACTGTAGAGACACACATTGTGTTTTTAACTGGGCGTGTTTATGTGTATGACGCTGACCAATCAGTGACCAGTCAGCATCATACACTCCTCAACATCTGCACGCTCCTCTCCTGAAATATTGTGTGCTGCTGTGAACTCTGCTCTTACCATTACGTAGCTCTCAGTCTGTTACCTCTCCTCCACTTCTGTCCTCAATAACACCTTCACATGATTGGCAAGTCACCACCCCGCACAAGATCCGCACGCTCATCTCCTGAAATACTCTGTGCTGCCTTAAACTCTGTAGACAGGTCAGGATCCTGTTTCTTTTAAATGCTGCTGGGGAATCCGCTCGATCCACTATATAAGGCTGCACCTCCATCCTCTTCTGCCCCAGTCACTTATTCCCAAACACTGTAAACTTTCAGATTGGTTGCGCTGTGAATATTCGGAGAACGTGATTGGTTTATGTGCAGGGTAATGAACATACAGACAAGCAGTAGAAGACTGAATTCAATGAAATGCTCAGCCCTTAGTCAGTCTTCTACTGCTTGTGTGTATGTTCATTACCCTGCACATAAACCAATCATGTTCTCCGAATATTCACAGCGCAACCAATCTGAAAGTTTACAGTGCTTGGGAATAAGTGACTGGGGCAGAAGAGGATGGAGGCGCAGCCTTATATAGTGGATCGAGCGGGTTCCCCAGCAGCATTTAAAAGAAACAGGATCCTGACCTGTCCACAGAGTTTAAGGCAGCACAGAGTATTTCAGGAGATGAGCGTGCGGATCTTGTGCGGGGTGGTGACTTGCCAATCATGTGAAGGTGTTATTGAGGACAGGAGTGGAGGAGAGGTAACAGACTGAGAGCTACGTAATGGTAAGAGCAGAGTTCACAGCAGCACAGAATATTTCAGGAGAGGAGCGTGCAGATGTTGAGGAGTGTATGACGCTGACTGGTCACAGATTGGTCAGCGTCATACACATAAACACGCCCAGTTAAAAACACAATACACGCCCAGTTGGACATAACGAAAAAAAAACGCCCAGTTGTCCATTTCAAAGCTCATTTGCATATATGCACATGACCGTAAAAACTCCCGTTATTACGGGTCGTATTTACGACCCGTAATAATGGGCTCATAGACTTCTATTGGCCACGGGTACCTTCCCGTTTTTCTTACGGGAAGGTGCCCGTGCCGTTGAAAAAGATAGAACATGTCCTATTTCAGGCCGTAATAACGGCACGGGCAGCCCATAGAAGTCTATGGAGCTGCCGTAATGACGAGTGGCTACATGTGTGCACCCGTCATTACGACAGCGTTGCTAGGCGACGTCAGTAAATAGTCAGTGTCCTGGGTGCAAAAAGAGTTAACTGATCGGCAGTAACTGTTTCTGCACCCTGGACAGTGAATTCCGATCAGAATATAGAGTTACCGAGAACTTCCTGCTTCCTCAAGTCCGGTCTCCCGGCCGTTGCCTTGGTGACGCGTCCCTCTCGACATCCGGCCCGACATTCCTGGATGACGATTCAGTCCAAGTGACCGCTGCAGCCAATCACAGGCCAATCCCAGGCTGCAGCGGTCACATGGACTGCCGCGTCATCCCGGGAGGTCGGACTGGATGTCGAGAGGGACGCGTCACCAAGGCAACGGTGACGCGTCCCTCTCTTGACATCCAGCCCGACCTCACTGGATGACGCGACAGTCCATGTGACCGCTGCAGCCTGGGATTGGCCTGTGATTGGCTGCAGCCTGTGATTGGCCTGTCATTGGCTGCAGCGGTCACTTGGACTGAATTGTCATCCCGGGAGGTCGGACTGGAGGAAGATGCACGGAGTTATCGGTAAGTAGGAACTTCTATTTTTTTTACACGTTGATGTATATTGTGATCGGAAGTCCCTGTCCAGGGTGCTGAAACAGTTATTGCCGATCGTTTATCTCTTTCATCACCCAGAATCTCTTCACCTTGAGGACATGGACTACTGCCCTTACATTCTCCTACAAAATGTTTTGATACACCTTTGAATTAATTGTTCCCTCAATGATCGCAAGGCACCCATGCCCTGAGGCAGCAAAGTAGCCTTAAACAATGCTTTCTTCGCAATGCTTTAACGTTGGTATGAGGTTTTGGTGTTGGTGTGCAGTGTTCTTTTTCCTTTAAACATAGCGTTGTGCATCTGTGCTAAAAAGTTCCACTTCGTCTTATCTGTCCATTTAACATTATCCCAAAAGCATTGTGGAACATCAAATGGTCTCGGGAAAACATGAGACGGGCTACAATTACTTTTTTTTACAGCAGTGGCTTCCATCGTTTTGTCCTGCCATGAACACCATTCTTGTTCCGTGTTTTTTTTAAAGTGGACATATTAACACAGGTTTTTGAAGATTTTAGAGTCTTCAGTAGGTCCTTTTCACTTTACCCCCTCACCTCTTTCAGGATTACTGTTCTGCACTTGGAGTAGAGCACTTGGAACCAGACGCGCACTTCTAGAGAGAGTAGCAACAGTCCTGAATTTTCTCTATTTGAAAACAGTTTGTTTAACCGTGAATTGATGTACACCCTTAATCAATGCTTTTGTAGCCTTTTCCAACTTCACTAAGTTTGTCTTCTGAGGTCTTCTGAAAGTTCTTTGCCTCGAGTAAGGGTTAACACAAACCAATCTTTCTTGAGAAGAACAAATTTGTCAGTAACCAGACTTTGTGTGCCTTTATTTAATGGGCAAAGTACCTGTGAAACCCACACTCATCTATTTAATTGAAACACCTTTTGCCAATTAGCTCTTAGAGAAGTCATTAACACAAAGGTTCACTTACATTGCAAGGTTCATTGCGCTGTGGAATTTTACGCAATAGGCACTATAAAAGACATGAAAAGTACAACTGTATATGTGTCATTAGTTTAGTTACATTGTGTTTGTCTATAAGTGCAACTTAGATAACAACATTTTATTAGGAATCAAAGGGTTCACTTATTTTTCTTGCAACTGTATTACGATACATGGCATCAGACTCCTCCTTAGCCAGGGGAGGCCATTGTACTTGGCCTACATGTGCCTTGTATAAAAAATATTGTATGTTTCAATTAAATCATACATCACAGTTTCTAATTTTAAAGAATGTAAATAGTATTTAAACAGTATATTAATTAGTATTACTTTACAACATATTAGCTACATAACATATATAACTAGAGAGGCAAAGAAAAAAATATGTAAAATGTAAAAAGTATATGCTTATGTCTTTAAATCTTTAAGATGCATTCAGTATCTAGTGAACAATGATTCATTCAGACCAGGAAGCATAAATGAGTTGTGGTCACTGACAGTAAAATGAAATTGACAATGCACTGTCAGCTTCTGGCTGTGCATCAACAGCTCGCCTCATGGACTGCCATAGCTGGGCCCCATTGTAAGGAAGACGTGCCTGTAGGAACCCAGGCACAGGAACCCATTCTTAATTGTGACTGCTGCAACCCCTGTTGCTATAACACTAGGAGAGTGTGTTCAGTATAATTGCATCAGAATAGTTTCCTGACAGCAGTATTATTATTATTATTATTATTATTATTGTAGTTATTATTTATCTTAAAGCACCATTAATTCCAGTACATATGAAAAAATGGTTCAAAGGGAACCTGTCACTAGTAGAGATGAGCGAACTGGGACAACCGAACCCGGTTTCGGTCCGAACATCTGGAAAAGTTCGGTTCGCAGCGAATCCGAACTTCACCGGGTTCGGCCGAACACGTTTTGACCGAACCCGGCGGAGATAGGGATCCAAATCACACAAGTAAATAAATTAAATAATGGTCGAAAAAGATGATTTGTGTTTTGGAATAGCCAAGTCAGAGTCTTGAACTTAACCCTTTTGAGATGCTGTGGCATGACCTGAAGAGGTCTGTGCATGTAAGGCATCCCTGAAATATTGATGAACTGAAACATATTTGTATCATGGGCGCAAGTCCAGCTTTCATCCCTGCTCCCGCCGATATCCTCTGGATCTTCAGCGTCCTCTTTGTCCCGTCTTTTGCCGCGCAGCTCCTCCCGGACAACCTGGAGCACAGAATCCTTTGTCGCTGCTATCCTCCCTCTCGTCATCTCCATAGTGTACAGGACCAGTGTGTGCCAAAATCCACCCAGCTTTCCTGGGTATATAAGGTACCTTCCCCATTGCTCTTTGACTGAGCAATTAGGTTTTATACTCTAGCTTGCTAGTTGTATTATCCTAAACCTGCATTTTTGATTATCTGTTACCGAATCTGCCCGAACTTGACCTTGCCTGCCTGCTGCTTTCCCAATATGCCCGTTTACCGTGACTACAAAATGGGGGAGCTGGAGGCCTTGATACTGGAAGAAAATATAGCTATAGTTGGTGTTGCTGAAACATGGCTGGACTCTTCACATGACTGGGCTGTAAATCTACAGGGTTTTACACTTTTTCGGTAAGACAGGACAAATAGGAAAGGTGGTGGTGTATGTCTGTATGTAAGAAATGATATGAAGGCGAGTGTGAAAGAGACAATAGTGGGTGAATACTGTGAGGAGGTTGAAACCTTGTGGGTGGAACTAGAAAGGGAGGTAAACACTGAAAAAATTACTTTTGGTGTAATCTATAGACCCCCCAATATAATATAACTGAGGAGATGGAAGTTCAGCTATATAAACAGATGGAGCGGGCTGCACAGGCGGGTACTGTAGTGATAATGGGAGATTTTAATTTCCGGGATATTAATTGGTGTCATGGTTCGGCTTCAACTGCAAAGGGGAGACATTTCCTCAACCTGTTGCAGGAAAATTGTATGGGCCAGTTTGTGGAAGACCCGACTAGAGGTGAAGCTCTGTTGGATCTGGTCATTTCTAATAATGCAGATCTTGTTGGGAATGTCAAT
Organism: Rhinoderma darwinii; assembly: GCF_050947455.1. NCBI lineage: Eukaryota > Metazoa > Chordata > Amphibia > Anura > Rhinodermatidae > Rhinoderma > Rhinoderma darwinii. The sequence goes on along the minus strand of NC_134698.1, from coordinate 44,523,951 downwards.
GTTCGTGAAAACCTCGGTAACAGTGATCATAATATAGTTACATTTTACCTATACTGTAAAAAACAAACGCAGGCTGGGAGGGCAAAAACATTTAATTTTAAGAAAGCCAATTTCCCCAGGATGAGGGCTGCAATTCAGGATATGGACTGGGAAGAACTAATGTCAAATAATGGAACAAATGATAAATGGGAGATTTTCAAATCTACTTTGAGTTATTATAGTGCAAAATTTATTCCTACAGGTAACAAGTGTAAACGACTCAAATTAAACCCCACATGTCTTACACCTTCTGTGAAAGGGGCAATACATGACAAAAAAAGGGCATTTAAAAAATACAAATCTGAGGGTACAGCTGTAGCCTTTGTAAAATATAAAGAGCTTAATAAAATCTGTAAAAATGTAATAAAATTAGCAAAAATACAAAATGAAAGGCAGGTGGCCAGGGATAGTAAAACAAATCCCAAAAAATTCTTCAAGCATATAAATGCAAAAAAGCCCAGGTCTGAACATGTAGGACCCCTAGATAATGGTAATGGGGAGTTGATCACAGGGGATCAAGAGAAGGCAGAGTTACTAAATGGGTTCTTTAGCTCTGTATATACAACTGAAGAAGGAGCAGCTGATGTAGCCGGTGCCAGTGCTGTTAATATATCAGTTGATATACTGAATTGGATGAATGTAGAGATGGTCCAAGCTAAATTAAATAAAATAAATGTGCACAAGGCCCCGGGACCAGATGGGTTACACCCTAGAATTCTTAAAGAGCTTAGTTCAGTTATTTCTGTCCCCCTTTTCATAATATTCAGAGAATCTCTAGTGACTGGTATAGTGCCAAGGGACTGGCGCAGGGCAAATGTGGTGCCTATTTTCAAAAAGGGCTCTAGGTCTTCCCCGGGTAATTATAGACCAGTAAGCTTAACATCCATCGTGGGGAAAATGTTTTAGGGGCTATTGAGGGACTATATACAGGATTATGTGACAATAAATAGCATTATAAGTGACAGCCAGCACGGTTTTACTAAGGACAGAAGTTGTCAAACTAACCTAATCTGTTTTTATGAAGAGGTGAGCAGAAGTCTAGACAGAGGGGCCGCTGTGGATTTAGTGTTTTTGGACTTTGCAAAGGCATTTGACACTGTCCCCCATAGACGCCTAATGGGTAAATTAAGGACTATAGGTTTAGAAAATATAGTTTGTAATTGGATTGAGAATTGGCTCAAGGACCGTATCCAGAGAGTTGTGGTCAATGATTCCTTCTCTGAATGGTCACCGGTTATAAGTGGTGTACCCCAGGGTTCAGTGCTGGGACCACTATTATTCAACTTATTTATTAATGATATAGAGGATGGGATTAATAGCACTATTTCTATTTTTGCAGATGACACCAAGCTATGTAATATAGTTCAGACTATGGAAGATGTTCATGAATTACAGGCAGATTTAAACAAACTAAGTGTTTGGGCGTCCACTTGGCAGATGAAGTTTAATGTAGATAAATGTAAAGTTATGCATCTGGGTACCAACAACCTGCTTGCATCATATGTCCTAGGGGGAGCTACACTAGCGGATTCACTTGTTGAGAAGGATCTGGGTGTTCTTGTAAATCATAAACTCAATAACAGCATGCAGTGTCAATCAGCTGCTTCAAAGGCCAGCAGGATATTGTCGTGTATTAAAAGAGGCATGGACTCGCGGGACAGGGATGTAATATTACCACTTTACAAAGCATTAGTGAGGCCTCATCTAGAATATGCAGTCCAGTTCTGGGCTCCAGTTCATAGAAAGGATGCCCTGGAGTTGGAAAAAATACAAAGAAGAGCAACGAAGCTAATTAGGGGCATGGAGAATTTAAGTTATGAGGAAAGATTGAAAGAATTAAACCTATTTAGCCTTGAAAAAAGATGACTAAGGGGGGACATGATTAACTTATATAAATATATTATTGGCGCATACAAAAAATATGGTGAAATCCTGTTCCTTGTAAAACCCCCTCAAAAAACAAGGGGGCACTCCCTCCGTCTGGAGAAAAAAGGTTCAAGCTGCAGAGGCGACAAGGCTTCTTTACAGTAAGAACGGTGAATTTATGGAATAGTCTACCGCAGGAGCTGGTCACAGCAGGGACAGTAGATGGCTTTAAAAAAGGGTTAGATAATTTCCTAGAACAAAAAAATATTAGCTCCTATGTGTAGAAATTTTTCCTTCCCTTTTCCCTTCCCTTGGTTGAACTTGATGGTCATGTGTCTTTTTTCAGCCGTACTAACTATGTAACTAACTATGTAACTATGTACATGTGCCGCCTGCCCTGTCTTCTGGCTCTGCTAACTGTGAGTGAATTTCTGCTATCTGCCTGCGCTAATACAGGACTCTGCATCTTGCCTGCAATTATTGTACCTCGCCTGTCCTCGTCAGCCATTGCCAACAGAGACTATTTTAGGGTAGTGACCTGAGAGTACTAGCACCCAAGTCCACATCTCCATACGAGATTAAGGGGTCAACACCTAGTTATCCCTTGGACTCCGCTCCCCAATTTAGCCCCACACCAAATCCGCCTTCATTGTTCATGTGTCCTGGTGTGCATGGCTTTGTTCCACTAGTGGGCTAAACTGATGGTGTCACCATACGGATGTATGGCACTATCTATAGGTTGTGGCACTATCTACAGGGGGAGCCATGTGGCGCTATCTACAGCGGGGCTCTATGGCACTATATACAGGGTGGTGTGTGGCAATCAAGTGAACACCTGTCCTAGGCGTAAGAATAAGCAGCCGGAAAACTTCTGCGCCTAAGTGATCATCGGGGAAGTCACTTGGGTGCACAGGTATTTCCCGTAAATATGAAACAAAATAAAATCTTGCTTCCCTTTCAGGTCTCTTTTGGTGGTAGGTCTGCTACCGGCAGTGCCTTCGTGGATTCAGGGTCTTCTGTTAATATTATGTCTGTGGAATTTGCTATGTCTCTAGCTATGCCTTTGATTGATTTGCCTAAACCTGTCCCGGTAGTGGGTATCGACTCCACTCCTCTTGCTAATGGTTATTTTACACAGCATACCCCTGTTTTTGAACTCCTTGTTGGCTCCATGCATTTGGAGCAGTGCTCTGTACTGGTGATGCAGGGATTATCGTCCGATTTGGTTTTAGGCCTTCCCTGGTTGCAGTTGCATAATCCCACGTTTGACTGGAATACTGGGGAGCTTACCAAATGGGGTAATGAATGCTTGACGTCATGTTTTGCTGTTAATTCCATTTCTCCCCCTGAGGAGGTGAACACGCTACCTGAGTTTGTGCAGGACTTCGCTGATGTTTTCTCTAAGGAGGCCTACGAAGTGTTACCTTCTCATAGAGAATACGATTGCGCTATCGAATTGGTACCAGGAGCTAAGCTCCCTAAGGGTAGGATATTTAATCTTTCTTGTCCCGAACGTGAAGCCATGAGAGAGTATATCCAGGAATGCCTGGCCAAGGGTTACATTCGCCCCTCTACTTCTCCGGTAGGTGCTGGCTTCTTCTTCGTAGGGAAGAAGGATGGTGGTCTTAGGCCATGCATTGACTACCGTAACTTGAATAAGGTCACTGTAAATAACCAGTATCCCCTTCCTTTGATTCCTGATCTCTTTAATCAGGTTCAGGGGGCCCAATGGTTCTCTAAGTTTGATCTACGGGGGGCGTATAACCTTATCCGCATCAAAGAGGGGGATGAGTGGAAGACTGCGTTTAACACGCCCGAAGGTCATTTCGAATACCTCGTCATGCCCTTTGGGTTGTGTAATGCTCCTGCGGTCTTCCAGAATTTCATAAATGAAATTTTAAGGGATTAACTGGGGGTATTTCTTGTAGTGTACCTTGATGACATACTGGTGTTTTCCAAGGACTTGTCCCCCCACATTGAGCATGTCAGGAAGGTGCTCCAGGTCCTTCGGGAAAACAAACTGTTTGCGAAAACCGAAAAATGTGTGTTTGGGGTACAGGAGATACCATTTTTGAGTCAAATCCTCACTCCTCATGAATTCCGCATGGACCCCGCCAAGGTCCAGGCTGTGGCGGAATGGGTCCAACCTGCCTCCCTGAAGGCGTTACAGTGTTTTTTTTTGGGTTCGCTAATTATTACAGGAGATTTATTGCTAACTTCTCGGTCATCGCTAAGCCTCTTACGGACCTCACTCGCAAAGGTACTGATCTCCTCCGCTGGCCTCCTGAGGCTGTCCAGGCTTTTGAGGTCCTTAAGAAGTGCTTTATCTCGGCACCGGTGTTGGTTCAGCCCAACCAAATGGAGCCATTTATCGTGGAAGTTGACGCATCCGAGGTGGGAGTGGGGGCTGTCTTGTCCCAGGGTACCAGGTCCCTCACCCATCTCCGTCCCTGTGCCTACTTCTCCAGGAAGTTTTCGCCCACTGAGAGTAACTATGATATTGGCAACCGCGAACTCTTAGCCATTAAATGGGCATTTGAAGAGTGGCGCCACTTCCTGGAGGGGGCTAGGCACCAGGTAACGGTCCTTACCGACCACAAGAATCTGGTTTTCCTAGAATCTGCCCGGAGGCTAAACCCGAGACAAGCTCGATGGGCGTTATTTTTTACCAGATTCAACTTTTTGGTTACCTATAGGGCTGGGTTTAAAAATATTAAGGCCGATGCACTGTCGCGTAGCTTCATGGCCAGTCCCCCTTCGGAGGAAGATCCTGCTTGTATTCTGCCTCCTGGTATAATCATTTCTTCTATTGATTCTGATTTAGTCTCAGAAATTTCGGCTGATCAAGGTTCAGCTCCCGGGAACCTTCCTGAGGACAAGCTGTTTGTTCCCCTGCAATTCCGGCTAAGGGTACTTAGGGAAAATCATGACTCCACACTATCTGGTCATCCAGGCGTCCTGGGTACCAAACACCTCATTGCAAGAAACTATTGGTGGCCAGGGTTGCCTAAAGACGTTAAGGCCTACGTCGCCGCTTGTGAGGTTTGTGCTAGGTCCAAGACTCCCAGGTCCTGACCAGCAGGCTTACTACGTTCTTTGCCCATTCCCCAGAGACCTTGGACCCATATCTGCATTTATTTTATCACCGTTTTGCCTCCATCTCAAGGCAAGTCGGTGGTGTGGGTTGTAGTAGACCGCTTCAGTAAGATGTGCCACTTTGTGCCCCTCAAGAAACTACCCAATGCCAAGACGTTAGCTACCTTGTTTGTCAAACACATCCTGCGTCTCCATGGGATCCCTGTACAATTTGTTTCATTGTTTTGGAGAGCCTTCTGTAAAATGTTGGAGATTGATCTGTCCTTCTCCTCTGCCTTCCATCCTGAAACTAATGGCCAAACCGAGAGGACTAATCAATCTCTAGAACAATATTTAAGGTGTTTTATCTCTGACTGTCAATATGTTTGGGTCTCATTTATTCCCCTCGCCGAATTTCCCCTTAATAACCGGGTCAGTAACTCGTCAGGGGTCTCCCCCTTTTTCTGTAATTTTGGGTTTAATCCACGGTTCTCCTCCGTTTCACCTGGTAGTTCCAACAATCCCGAGGTAGAGGTCGTTCATCGGGAACTGTGCACAGTCTGGGCCCAGGTTCAGAAGAACCTAGAGGCGTCCCAGAGCGTACAAAAAACTCAGGCTGATAGAAGACGTTCTGTTAACCCCTTGTTTATGGTCGGGGATCTGGTGTGGTTATCGTCTAGGAACTTGCGCCTTAAGGTCCCGTCCAAGAAATTTGCTCACCGGTTTATTGGGCCGTATAAGGTCATTGAAGTCCTCAATCCTGTCTCCTTCTGACTGGAGTTTCCCCCATCTTTTCGAATACACGACGTGTTTCATGCCTCCCTCCTTAAACGCTGCTCCCCGTCCTTGGCTCCCTCGAGGAGACCTCCTGTTCCCGTTCTCACCCCTGAGGGGGTGGAATTCGAGGTGGCCAAGATTGTGGATAGCAAGATGGTCCAAAGCTCCCTCCAGTACCTGGTCCATTGGAGAGGATACGGGCCTGAGGAGAGGACTTGGGTACCCGCCCGGGATGTTCACGCTGGGGTATTGGTCAGGAAGTTCCACCTTCGTTTCCCCAATAAACCAGGTCCACTTAGAAAGGGTCCGGTGGCCCCTCATAAAAGGGGGGGGGGTACTGTAAAGGATCTGCCAGGCACAGCTTCGGGGTTAACGTCCATAGGTAATCAGTCGGCACCTGACTCCAGCTTCCACCACTCAGGCTGGCAGGCTTAGGAGTGGGAGAGCCTATCGCAGCCTGGCCAGACTCAGCTAGCTCCCGCCCTCGGTCTATTTATACCTGCCTTTCCTGTTCCTCTTTTGCTTGTGATTCTTCTCGTGTGGTTTCCTGGCCCAGCTACAGCTTCTGACTATTTGATCCTGCTCCATACTGACCCTGGCTTACTGACTACTCTCCTGCTCTGCGTTTGGTACCTCGTACTCTCCTGGTTTGACTCGGCTCGTTCACCTCTCTTGTTGCTCACGGTGTTGCCGTGGGCAACTGCCCCATTTCCCTTAGCTTTGTGTACCCTTGTCTGTTTGTCTCTTGCACTTACTGAGCGTAGGGACCGCCGCCCAGTTGTACCCCGTCGCCTAGGACGGGTCGTTGCAAGTAGGCAGGGACAGAGTGGCGGGTAGATTAGGGCTCACTTGTCCGTTTCCCTACCCCTATCATTACACTATCCTGAGGATAGGCCTTTAATGCTTAGGGACTGGACAACCCTTTTAAGCCTACCATGTGGTAGGCTTAGATACATGGCCCATGTGTAATCCTGTCTGATGGGCCCTGTATCTAAGTCTACCACACGGCAGGCTTAGATACAGCAGGCAGTAATCTTAAACTGTATATGATTACTGTCTGCTGGGGCCCTGTATTTAAACATCTTACCATGACCACATGGTAAGCTTAGATACATGACCCATGTGTGATCCTGTCTGATGGTCTCTGTATTTAAGCCTACCACATTGTTGGCTTATACACAAGGCTCCAGCAGACAGTAAACTTATACTGTACAAGATTACCGTCTGCTGGACCCTGTATCTAAGCCTACCTTTTGCTAGGCTTACATACAGGGTCCAACAGACAGTATCACACATGGGCCCTGTATCTAAGCCTACCACCTGTGTTACTAATTTGGTGTTTTTTTTACAGGTTTGGGCATTGGACTACGTCGGATTCGAGGACTACTTCGATGACAGCTTTTTTTCTCTCAATAAAATGGTTAATTAGGGTTGTGTGTTTATTTTTATTTTAATAAAATATTTTTTCTGTGTATTTGTATTTATTTTAAACTTTATTACCAATGCCATAGTAATGGCCGCTGCCTGATTAACATAGTCCATTACTACGGTGGGGCTGTGTTAGCCAACACTAACCCCCCATTATTACCCTGGTACCCAGCGCCACCAGGGGTGACGGGAATAGCCGGGTACTATCTAATACCCGACGATCTGTAGTTATGGTCGGTCACTGGGGTGGCCGCAGGCTGGTATCATTAGGCTGAGCAAGGCCAAACACAGTGGCCCTTCCCACCCTGGTAATGATAGGCTGCTGCTGCTGTGTTGTATCAGGCTGGTTATCAAAAATGGGAGGGACCCAATATAATTTTTTTTTTAAATGTAAAATTCACTATAGATGGTCGTGTACTGGATCACACCAGGCTCTTCCCGGCACCCCTGGTGGCAGTGGGTACCGGGGTAATAATGGTGGGTTAGTGTTAACCTTTTCGCTGCCTAACATTAACCCCTTCCCGCTATTGGGCGTAACTGTACGCCCGAAAACCGAGTGAGTTCCCGCAGACAGGCATACAGTTACGCCCTGCAGATAAAGCGAGCACAGGAGCTGTGCGCACTTTATCTTCAGCGGCTGTCAGCTGTTATACACAGCTGACGTGCCGCTGCAATGGCTGCGATGGCTGTTACCACCGATCGCAGCCATTTAACCCCTTCAATGCGGCTGTCAATGACGTCCGCCGCATTGAAGTGGTTGACAGAGGGAGGGAGCTCCCTCTGTAACCCCCGGGCCCCGCCGGGATGGATCGCGGGTGGCGGTTGTTGCTATGGCAACCAAGAAGCCGTTACTAGGCTTCCTGGTTGTCAAGGTACGGTAGCCTATTAGGTCCTGCCCGAGGCAGGACTTAATACGCTAACTGTCAAATGAAGAATGACAGTTACGATACACTGCACTACATAAGTAGTGCAATGTATCGTAGCGGGGATCAGAAGACCAGATCTTCAAGTCCCCAGGTCAGTGTAAAAGATAAAGTAAAAAAAAATGTGAAAGAAAAATAAATAAATAAAAGTTAATAAATAATAAATAAATAATAAAAACAACACTTGCCCTGTTTCCCTGATCAACTCCTTTATTATTAGAAATTTTTTTAAAAATTTTTAAAAAAAACTATACATAATAGGTATCGCCGCACTCCGCACAGCTTACATATACCCTGATGTACTCCGCCCAGCTTACATATACCCTGATGTACTCCGCACAGCTTACATATAGCCTGATGTACCCGCACATATTACATATACCCTGATGTACTCCACAGTTTACATATATCCTGATGTACTACACAGCTTACATATATCCTGATGTACTCCGCTCATATTACATATACCCTAATGTACTCCGCACAGCTTACATATATCCTGATTTACTCCTCACAGCTTACATATGCCCTGATGTTCTCCGCCCAGCTTACATATACCCTGATATACTCCTGACAGCTTACATATACCCTGATGTACTCCACCCAGTTTACATATACCCTGATGTACTCTGCCCAGATTACATATATCCTGATGTACTCCGCCCAGCTCACATATGCCCCCACATTATAAGCTGAAATACCACTAATACACGAAGCAAAATCTGCGCTTCAAAAGCCAAATGGTGGTCCAACTGAGCCTGGCAGTGTACCCAAACGGCAATTTATGACCACATATGGGGTATTAACAATTTATGGGATGTGTGTCTACGGTGGTACAAGCTTGGCACAACACATTGGGCACTGAAATGGCATATCTGTGGAAAACAGCAATTTTCAATCTGCAACATCTATTGTTTACTCATTTTTTCAAAACACTTGTGCGGTCAAAATGCTCACTACACTCCTAGATCAATTCTTTGAGGGATCTAGTTTCCAAAATGGGGTAATTTTTTGGGGGGTACCACTGTGCTGATACTATAGCTCAATGCAACATGGTGTAAAAAAACTAATCTTATAAAATCTCCACTCCAAATACTAAATGTAGATGAAAGAAATGAAAATGCGGCACTCACCCGTTTGCAAATCTTTTTAACTTTATTGTGTCACCTTGGCGAGGATAAAAGCATTACAGGGAGGACAGCTAGTTGTGGTGCAGACTTCCAAATACTAAATGGCGCTCCTTCCCTTTAGAGCCTTGCTTTGTGTCCAAATAGCAGTTTATGACCACGTGTGGGTTATTTCCCTACTCTGAAGAAGTTTCTTTACAAATGTTATGGTGCTTTTTCTCCTTTATTTGTTGAGAAAATGAACATTTTTTAACTACTGCTGCGTCTTATTGGAAAATAATGTAATGTTTCATTTTCACTGCCTATTTCTAATAAAATATATGAGACACCTGTGGGGTCAAAATGCTCACTACACCCCTAGATGAATTCCTCAATGGGTGTAGTTTGCCAAATGGAGTCACTTTTGGGTAGTTTCCACTGTACTGCTACCTATGGGGCTTTGCAAAAGCGACATCGCGCAGAAAAACCAATCCAGCAAAATCTGCTCTCCAAAAGCCAAATGGCGCTCCTTCCCTTCTGAGCCCTGATGTGTATTCATACACTACTTTATTACCACATATGGGGTATTTCCGTACTCTGGAGAAGTTGCTTTACAAATGTTACAGTGATTTTTCTCCTTTATTTGATGAGAAAATTATTTTTTTTTACCTAAAGCTACGTCTTAGTGGAAAAAAATGAAATTTTTCATGTTTACTGCCCAATTCTAATGAAATCTATGAAACACCTGGGGGGATCAAAATGCTCACTACACCCCTAGTTGAATTCCTCTAGGGGTGTAGTTTCCCAAATGGAGTCACTTTTGGGGGGTTTCCACTGTACTGGTACCTTAGGAGCTTTACAAATGCGACATGTTGCAGAGAAATCAAACCAGCAAAATCTGTACTTCAAAAGATAAATGGCGTGCCTTCCATTCTGAGTCCTGCCGCTTCCCCCAAACAGCCGTTTATGACCACATGTTGGGTATTTCCGTACTCTGGAGAAGTTGCTCCACAAATGTTGGGGTGATTTTCATCATTTATTTGTTGAAAAAAATAAAACATTTTAGGTAAAGCTACATCTTATTGGAAAATAATTTAACTTTTCATTTTCACTGTCCAATTCTAATGAAATCTTTGAAACACCTGTGAGGTCAAAATGCTCACTGCACCCCTAGATGAATTCCTCAAGGGGTGTAGTTTCCTAAATAGAGTCACTTTTGGGGGGTTTCCACTGTTCTGGTACCTTAGGAGCTTTACAAATGCGACATGGTGCAGAGAAATGAATCCAGCAAAATCAGCGCTCCAAAAGCTAAATGGCGTGCCTTCCCTTCCGAGTCCTGCCATTTGCCCAAACAGCAGTTTATGACCATATGTTTGGTATTTCCGTACTCTGGAGAAGTTGCTTTACAAATGTTGGGGTTCTTTTCTTCATTTATTTGTTGAAAAAAATAAAAATTTTGAGGTAAAGCTACATCTTATTGGAAAATAATGTAATTTTTCATTTTCACTGCCAAATTCTAATGAAATCTATGAAACACCTGTGGGGTCAAAATGCTCACTACACCCCTAGATGAATTCCTCAAAGGGTGTAGTTTCCCAAATGGAGTCACTTTTGTGGGGTTTTCTTTGTTTCGGCACCACAAGACCTCTTCTAACCTGACATGGTGCCTGAAATATAATTTAAGAAATGGAAGGCCCAAAAATCCTCTAGGTACTCCTTTGCTTCCAGTAGCGCACTAGGGCCACATGTGGGATATTTCTAAAAACTTCAGAATCAGGGCAATAAATAGTCAGTTGTGTTTCTCTGGTAAAAACCTTCAGTATTACAGGAAAAATGGATTAAAATGGAATTTCTGCAAATAAAAATGAAATTTGCAAATTTCCCTTCCACTTTGCTTTAATTCCTGTGAAACGCATAAAGGGTTAAGAAACTTTCTAAATGCTGTTTTGAGTACTTTAAGGGGTGCAGTTTTTAAAATGGGGTGATTTGTGGGGGTTCCTAATATATAAGGCCCTGAAAGCCACTTCAGAATTGAACTGGTCCCTAAAAAAATAGGCTTTTGAAATTTTCTTGAAAATTTGAGAAATTGCTGCTAAACTTATAAGCCTTGTAACGTCCTAAAAAAATAAAAGGATATTCAAAAAATGATGCCAATCTAAAGTAGACATATGGGAATTGTTAGCTAGTAACTATTTTGTGTGGTATAACTATCTGTCTTACAAGGAGATACATTTGAATTTATAAAATGCTAATTGTTTGCAAATTTTCTCTAAATTTTGGTGTTTTTCACACAAAAGTATTGAATATATTGACCAAATTTTTTCACTAACTTAAAGTACAATATGTCACGAGAAAACAATCTCAGAATCGCTTGGATAGGTAAAAGCATTCCAGAGTTATTAACACATAAATTGACACATGTCAGATTTAAAAAATGAGGCTGTATCATAAGGTCCAAAAGTGGCTGCGTCCTGAAGTGGTTAAGCCCACCTTAGTGATGGACGCTGTCAATCAGCCAGCGGCCATTACTAAGTTGGTAGTAATAAAGTTTCAAAAAAATACAAGGACATAGAAAGAAATATTTTATTGAAATAAAAAAAAAACACACAACCCTCGTTAAACATTTTATTGAGAATAAAAAAAACGCCGTCATGGAAGTAGTCCTCGAATCCAACATCCGAACCTGTAAAAACACACAAACACACCAAAATAATTAGTAATACATAAAAAAGCAAAGCAATTCTTATACTTAACTTTCCGGTGTCTAGTGCTGGAGCCGAAATGTCATTGAGCTGGGACCTATATCTAACCCCATCGTGTGTGATACTGATTGCTGATCCACTGCATCTAATCTGATCATGTGTGATACTGTCTGCTAAGCCACTGTATCTAATCCTATCCATAGCTATAGGGTCGTAGTGCTATAGATATGGTGTCTCATATATATATATATATATATATATATATATATATATATATATATATACGTATACAAACACGCACACACATTTTTTTTGTGGGGGGTATATGTATTGGGGCTATTTCCCCAGACTGCTAGTGCTGCATTGTTGGGTCTCTTAGGAGACCCAGCAATGCAGCTGAAAGCTGCGGGCCGTCGGCAATGAGAAGTTTGTGGAGTGGCCCAAGAACAACTTTTGTATCGGGGCCCATAAAGACTTTAGCTATGCCCCTGGGTCACTTTGTATGTTGTGCTTTACTTTACAGTGTTTGACACAATTATATACAGGGGCACAGTGTTTGGTACTATTTTATTCAGGGGCGCAGTGTATGGTTATTATTGTATTCAGGGTCACAGTGTATGATACTATAATATTTAGGGGTGTAGTGTGTGGCACCATGAGAATTTTATCTTCAATTATAGGTGTGGAAATGTTGGAAAAGTAAGAAGCCGAAGACATCTGAGTGGCAAATTCTGCAGGAATGGGGCATGGCCGGGAGAAGTAGTCATGAGGACTGGATAGGATGGAGATGAAAACGGGGGAAAAAACTACTAGAATCTGAGAAGATGTCATCTGTGAGTCACTGGATTTATAGCGAATCTATCACCTCTCCAGGACTGATAGACAAATGGGTTTTACCATCCCCCCTGTCAGGAGGATGTGTCCCTGCACAGTGGTACTGCCAGCGATGGTTGGAGACTGTCAGTATGTGGGGACACTGCCCTTTGACAAGGGGAATTGAAAAACACCCATTTGTTAATGCTTGCACAAAAAAGGTAGTATAAACAATAGTTACGGCGCAGCAGGGCGGCGGTGGAGAAGGGGGGACTTAGTTTGGGTAACAGCCCAGGGCCTATGGTCTACTTAATCCGCCACTGCTGATCACATATATTTATAAAGCAATGTATCTGGTTTTACACCACATACATTGAGCACATCATAATTTTTTCTGTATGTATAGAAACTGAGATTACAACGCAAGAAAGAATATGTCTTTGAAGAGAAATAGTATTTGCACTATACTGTATGTACACTACCGTTCAAAAGTTTGGGGTCACCCAGACAATTTTGTGTTTTCCATGAAAACTCACACTTATATTTATCAAATGAGTTGCAAAATGACTAGAAAATATAGTCAAGACATTGACAAGGTTAGAAATAATGATTTTTATTTCAAATAATAATTTTCTCCTTCAAACTTTGCTTTCGTCAAAGAATGCTCCATTTGTAGCAATTACAGCATTGCAGACCTTTGGCATTCTAGCTGTTAATTTGCTGAGGTAATCGGGAGAAATTTCACCCCATGCTTCCAGAAGCCCCTCCCACAAGTTGGATTGGCTTGATGGGCACTTCTTTCATACCATACGGTCAAGCTGCTCCCACAACAGCTCTATGGGGTTGAGATCTGGTGAATGCGCTGGCCACTCCATTACAGATAGAATACCAGCTGCCTGCTTCTTCCCTAAATAGTTCTTGCATAATTTGGAGGTGTGCTTTGGGTCATTGTCTTGTTGTAGGATGAAATTGGCTCCAATAAAGCGCTGTCCACAGGGTATGGCATGGCGTTGCAAAATGGAGTGATAGCCTTCCTTATTCAAAATCTCTTTTACCTTGTACAAATCTCCCACTTTACCAGCACCAAAGCAACCCCAGACCATCACATTACCTCCAACATGCTTGACAGATGGCGTCAGGCACTCTTCCAGCATCTTTTCAGTTGTTCTGCGTCTCACAAATGTTCTTCTGTGTGATCCAAACACCTCAAACTTCGATTCGTCTGTCCATAACACTTTTTTCCAATCTTCCTCTGTCCAATGTCTGTGTGCTTTTGCCAATATTAATCTTTTCCTTTTATTAGCCAGTCTCAGATATGGCTTTTTCTTTGCCACTCTGCCCTGAAGGCCAGCATCCCGGAGTCGCCTCTTCACTGTAGACGTTGACACTGGCGTTTTGCGGGTACTATTTAATGAAGCGGCCAGTTGAGGACCTGTGAGGCGTCTATTTCTCAAACTAGAGACTCTAATGTACTTGTCTTGTTGCTCAGTTGTGCAGCGGGGCCTCTCACTTCTCTTTCTACTTTGGTTAGAGCCTGTTTGTGCAGTCCTCTGAAGGGAGTAGTACACACCGTTGTAGGAAATCTTCAGTTTCTTGGCAATTTCTCGCATGGAATAGCCTTCATTTCTAAGAACAAGAATAGACTGTTGAGTTTCACATGAAAGCTCTCTTTTTCTAGCCATTGTGAGAGTTTAATCGAACCCACAAATGTAATGCTCCAGATTCTCAACTAGCTCAAAGGAAGGTCAGTTTTATAGCTCCTCTAAACAGCAAAACTGTTTACAGCGGTGCTAACATAATTGCACAAGGGTTTTCAAGTGTTTTCTAATCATCCATTAGCCTTCTAACACAGTTAGCAAACACAATGTACCATTAGAACACTGGAGTGATGGTTGCTGGAAATGGGCCTCTATACACCTATGTATATATTGCATTAAAAACCAGACGTTTGCAGCTAGAATGGTCATTTAGCACATTAACAATGTATAGAGTGTATTTCTGATTAATTTAATGTTATCTTCATTGAAAAAAACTGTGCTTTTCTTGCAAAAATAAGGAAATTTCTAAGTGACCCTAAACTTTTGAACGGTAGTGTACATTACACTGATACAATCAATATCATGCAGATGTGTGTATGATCGTGGAAAAATACCATACTGCATAATTTAATGATGTGTTATGGAAGGAATGAGAATTTGTATAGAAGCAAGTGAATGAGGAAGAGAACATTGATTTTCCCCTTTTTTTCTGATTTGTTTGCTAGAACACATATGTATGTGCTGGTGTATGCTGACATATGGACAGAAGATGATTGTCCTTCATTAACCTCATACGTCTCACTTACCAGCAACTTCGTTTTCATATTGTCTTTGCTCACTCTGTCTCTCACACAAAGCCCTTTGCTATTTTTTTTCCTATCCCATTTAATTAACCAATGTGATTTAAAGCATAATCCCCATTAAAGCAGCTGTGTGACCTTGAGAAAGCAATGTTTTAGTCATGTATCACTTGGGCTATTAACAAATAGGCTGACGGTAGCACAGTGGTTACACTTCTAACTTGCAGAGATGATATGTTTAATTTATACTGGAGTAATGTATGGAAGCTACACTTTCCCGTGTTTGTGTTTCCTCCAAAAGATCTTCTGAATCAGGCTCTAGCATGATAAAATGAGCATTAACCCCTTAACGACCAGGACTACTTTGGCCTTTATGACCAGGTACTCTTTTTTTGTATTTTCGTCATAACTTTTTTTTTCCATCGACATAGCCATATGGGAGCTTGTTTTTTGCTTGACAAGTTGAATTTTCCAATGGCACCATTTTTGGTACATATCATTTATTGATTAACTTCTATTAACTTTTTTTGGGAGGGAATTGAAAAAAACATGCATTTTACATTTACGCCGTTCACTATGTGGAGTAAATTACATGTTACCTTTATTCCATGGGTCTGTACGATTATGGTGATACCAAATACTCTATATAGACAAAAGTATTGGGACACCTAACCACAGGGACCATATACTTGACCGGGAATTTTTCCGGTGGGCCGGCCGCTCCACTGTTCAGGGGCCGATCTTCTGTACAGTCCTGCATACATCTGTGTATGTGGGCACTGATCCGTGATATAAAGAATCCCCACATACACAGATATATGCAGGAGCGGGTTGAGCCGGGGGGCATGTGCCCCCCAATAAATGTTATGGGCCACCGTCATATTACACAAGTTTACCTGGCGGCCGCGTTATAGCTTTCAGAATTTTTTTTTATTATCTCCTGTATGGAGTAGATGTTGCGAACTAGGCACATCTGTAAGAAGATTCGCCCCCTGGCGCTGCCCGCCAGAGAGGAGCAGGAGACCGGAGAGCAGGAAATCTAGCAGCAGCTTGGGGAGAGCGGCTTGGCTGGGACCAGACATGTGGAACAGGAGTATATATGCAGAGCAGGACTGCTGGGCGGCCGTTACTTCAGCTTGTACTGCTGATGTGTAAAGCCCCTGCCCAGCGTCCTGCTCTGCATCTAATTAACTGCCCTGCAGCTGTACAGGTCAGCAGCACCCTGATCCTTCGCTGTGTCTGCATTGCTGACCTGTTACAGCTGCTACTGCTGCTAAAATGTCTCCTAAGCTCTGTACAGCCCTGCAGATTTCTAGCTTGTTTAGGTTTCATTCACATCTGCGATAGGGTCCCGTTCCGAGGTTCTGTCAGAGCTTTCCATCGGAACGGGACCCTGACTGACACAAATGGAAACCAAAGGTTGATATTTGATTTCAATGGTGATGGATCTGGTGCCAATGCATTCTGTTTGTCTCCATTGTGCAAGGGTTCTGTAGTTTTGACGGAATCAATAGCGTAATCGACTACGCTATTGATTCCGTCAAAACGACGGAACCCTTGCACAACTGAGACAAACGGAAACCATTTGGACCGGATCCGTCCCCTTTGAAATCAATGCTGATGGAAGCGGAAACCTATGGTTTCCGTTTGTGTCTGTCAGGGCTCCGTTCCGATGGAAAGCTCAGACGGAACTTCGGAATGAAGCCCTAGCACAGATGTGATCAAAGCCTAATCCTGACACTTCAGCTACTACTTTCCCTCTGCACACCCCTCCCACCAGCACGGCCCCTGCTAAAGATGTGAGAGGAGACTTAAGTTACATAGACTATAGAAGAGCAGAGACTACAGGAGGAAGATAAGTATCAGTATATAGGATCTAAAAGTGGGACTGGAGTGTGCAAATACTGTATGTATGTAAGTATGCCTGCATGTGTGTTTGTGTGTGTGTGTGTGTGTGTGTGTGTGTATATGTAGTGTGTGTTTGTATATGTGTATATATGTAGTGTGTGTACATGTAGTGTGTGTGTCTGTTTGTGTGTATGTGTATATGTGTAGTGTGTGCATGTGTATATATGTAGTGTGTGTGTACATATGTAGTTTGTGTATATGGTGTGTGTGTGTGTGTGTGTGTGTATATGGTGTGTGTATATGGTGAGTGTATGTGTGTGTATATGGTGTGTGTATGTGTGTGTGTGTTTGTGTATATGGTGAGTGTGTGTGTGTGTGTGTGTGTGTGGTGTGTGTGCATATGTAGTGTGTTTGTATGTAGTGTGTGTGTGTTTGTGTAGTATGTGTGCAGTGTTTGTGTGTGTCTGTCTAATGTATATATGCATATGTGAAGTAGAGTGATATATGGGATCAGATGAGTGCTGCTGTATGGAAGATTTGCCACAGGTCCAGCTTCAGAAACCCCCGGCGGAGAAAGTTGTGTACAACCATACTACAATGTAATATTACATGGCAGTATTAAAATAAATGGTCATCCATGTACTGTACAGGTCGATGCCCCCAGAGCCGCTGAAAATTAAAGGAGTTCTCCCACGTCATAAATTATGTCTGGAGCCGCCACCGATTGTGAGAATGGGGGTTCAGAACCCCCGTTCCTCCTCACTGCTCAACTACAGTAGGGAGGATATTAAATGGAGCGGCGGTCGAGCATTTCTGCTGCTGCTCCATTCAAAGTCTATGGAATAACGGCGACCACTGCTCCATTCAATGTCCTCCTTATTGCGGTCGAGCAATGACGAAGATCTGGGAGTTTGGGACCCCCATTCTGACAATCGGTGGGGATCCCAGCGGTCAGACAATTATCACCTATTCCGTGGATAAGTGATAATTTAGGATTGTGGGAAAACCCCTTTAACGGCTCTCTGTTCTGGTTCATAGAGGAGAGGGGGGTCACAAGCAGGTGACCCCCCCTCCACTATAATGTGTGTATTCCCCTATATGGCTACGTTGAAACGTAGCATAACTCCTGCAGATTGTCCGGATTTTCAGGTGGAAATAGTTACAGTGGCAACAAAGTGGATGCGATTTTAAAAATCTCATCCATACACTGTAGAAACTTTTAATCTACAAATTCCCAGGAAAAAAATCGCAAGTAGTAAAAATGGAACATAGTCGCCTCCTCTGGCGTTCTCATAGTAATGCATCACTCCTCCCTCTCTGGTCTCAGTGATGCCGGCCTCCTGGGATCACCGCTGCAGCCAATCACAGGCTGAAAAGGTTTCTTGGGAGAAATCGTCATCCCAGGAAGCCGGCAGGAGTGTCGTGTTGCTATGGGAGACCATGGGGAGGGGAGTATGGCCTTTTTTCTAAAGACCCTTATCTGGTGCCCGCACTGGAAAATCTGACCAGTGTGAACATCCCTTAATAGTACTAAATGGCACTATTTGTTTTAGTATTGTTAAATAAGCAATATATGACTTTTTTGGGGGGCGCCTTGTAATTTTTCATGCCGCATGACACTAATAATCTATTATTAAAGTGTAACTAAACGTTTAATAGTGACATGTCAGAAGTTTTGATTGGTGGGGTTCCGAGCACTGAGACCCCCCACTAATCGCTGAAACAAATCGGCAGAAGCGCTTGTGTGAATGCTCAGCCGCTTCGTGTCTGTTCGGCTTTTTCCAGAAATTAATGTATCGGAGTACGGACTCAATAGAAAGTCTATGAGCCTGTGCACCAATACATTTATTTCCGGAAAAAGCTGAACAGACACGAAGCGGCTGAGTGCTCGCGCGAGAACTTCAGCTGCTTAGTTTTAGCGATTGGCGGGGGTCTCACCCACCAATCAAAACTTCTGACATGTCACTGTGACATGTCAGAAGTTTGTTAAACGTTTAGTTACAATTTAATCTAATATAATTTGCGCACTGCATGATCATTGTCATTTTTAAGGACGTTTTTTTTAAGGTCAAAAACCCTGCGGCCAGATGTTACCTTAAAGTTTCTAGCAAATTAATTAAAAGTCTACATAAAAAGCATTTATATTTGTGGTGTTTTAGGGTATGTTCACACGGCTTATGTTCAGTCTGATTTTGGTGAAGAAAAATCCTTGTTATACGCTCCAAAATAAACTTAACATAAGTCTGCAAACAGTTTCCCATTGATTTCAATGGGAAATACAAGTTGCTGTTCACATGAGACTTATCTTTACCCTGCTGAATAAAAAAAATGCCTAGTAAAAAGAAGCCTCGTAAAAAGAAGTAGCTTGTCACTTTTTGAGGCGTTTTTTTTTAGCTGATTTTCAGGGTATGTGCACACGAGAAGTGCCTTTTACATCTGAAAAAACAGACTGTTTTCAGGAGAAAACAGCTGCGTCGTTTCAGACGTAAAAGCTCCTCCTCGTATTATGCGAGGCGTCTGTGACGCTCGTAAATCTTGAGCTGCTCTTCATTGACTTCAATGAAGAACGGCTCAAATTACGTCTGAAACAAGTGTCCTGCACTTCTTTGCCGAGGCAGTAATTTTACGCGTCGTCGTTTGACAGCTGTCAAACGACGACGCGTAAATGACAGGTCGTCTGCACAGTACGTCGGCAAACCCATTCAAATGAATGGGCAGATGTTTGCAAACGTATTGGAGCCCTATTTTCAGACGTAAAACGAGGCATGATACGCCTCGTTTACGTCTGAAAATAGGTCGTGTGAACCCAGCCTCAATTGACACTGTGAAAAACGCCTCAAAAAGCATCTCAAAAGAAGCTTTGCAGACACTGAAGCGCCTAGGGAGAGTGTCAGGGACTGCGAGGGGTTAAAGAAGGATGGAACGTTTAAATAATGCCCAGGACCAGGATTGGTGAGCAAGGGGTAAGAGGGGCGTGGTTAAGGAGATATAAGGCTGGGGTTTGGAGCAGAAAGCCCTCTTACCTTCAAGCTGCAGCGAGAGAAACAAAAGCCCTCCCTCCTCTTGTGGTGTTGGTTTTGGTTTGGTTTAAAATTTTTCTACGGTTATATTCTTGTTCTGACGTTTGTTCTGGTTTTTTCGTAGATGTCACAGCTGGCGGAAAAGTACGGCAAAGGAAGACAGAGTTAGCACCCTACATGCCTGATGGAGACAGGGAGCATCGGCATTTCAGGAGAAGGAGAGAAAGAAATATATATATATATGTCTTCATGCCGATGGTTGTAAATAATAATAAAGCTGTGGCCACTTCCACATTTCCATAAAGAAGGTGTTGGTGTTTTATTTAAAGAAGGATGGTATACGGTCCTGGGCAGGTAAAGTGGACAATGGGTCCTCGCAGTCTCATTTTCAGCTTCAAAAACAGCTGAAAATCAGAGGATGTTTTCTCTGAACAGAGCTCCGGAATTTTTAACCGTTTTTGACTTTGCATGTGAACATACCCTTAAAGGTTTTTTTTTTCCCATCAGAGACATTTATGACATATCCACAGGATATTGTCATAAATGTCAGATAGATGCGGGTCCCACCTCTGGAACCAGCATCCGACCATGAAAAAGGTTACATGGCCGTGAGTTAAGTAAACAGCGTAGCTCGCTGAGCTACGCTGATTCCATAAGTCCCATAGTAGTGAATGGCAGTTACGGAAGAAACAGCATGCGAGCTACGCTGTTTCCGTAACTACTATTCAGTACTATGAGACTTATGGAAAGAGCGTAGCTCAGCGAGCTACACTGCTTACTTAACTCGCGACCATATAACCTTTTTCATGGTTGGAATTCATCTCATTCAGCCGCAACACAGAGCGGCAGAACGGGGGTTTAAGGGGCCCTGTCTTGGAGATAGGAGCGGGTGCCAGAGGTGGACCCCGCATCTATCTGACATTTATGACATATCTTGTGGACAATGGCGGATTATCATAGTGTGTTTTGGGTGGCCGCCCGGGGCCCGAGTCTCCCGGGGGGCCATGGCCACCTAAAGTACATTGTAGTTTTGAAAAAAGTTTGGGAGGATTCCTCCAGCTCACCTTATCGCATCAGTAGACTTGCGCACGGGTCCTCGTGTCGGCACACGTATGAAATGGAAGAAAGACAAAGAAAATGGATCCAGCGCTGAGTCCTCTGAAGTCTTTAAAAGGAAACTATTTCCAAGTTTTATTAAAGAATTGTCAAAAAATTAAAAACATTAGCATGATAGGAAAATATTCTCAAAGGAATGAGGATTTATGTACACTGCCATAAATCCATAAATCCATAAATCCTCATTCCTTTGAGAATATTTTCCTATCATGCTAATGTTTTTAATTTTTTGACAATTCTTTAATAAAACTTGGAAATAGTTTCCTTTTAAAGACTTCAGAGGACTCAGCGCTGGATCCATTTTCTTCGTCTTTCTTACATTGTAGTTTTGTCGCGTTTATGCTGTGATTTTGCTGCGAATCGCGGCAAAAAACGAGACGAAACTGCATTGTGTATGTGCTGGTTTGGGGACTGTATTTAGTAGGTTTGGTGTCTGTATTAGTTTAAGGGGTCTGTATTTAGGGAGTCTGGTCTGGGTCTGTATCAGTTTAAGGGGTTTAGGGTCTGTATATTTAGGGGTCTATGTTAGTTTAAGGGGTTTGGGGTCGGTATTTAGGGGGTCTGTATTAGTTTGAGGTCTGGCTTCTGTATTTAGGGGGTCTGGTCTGGGGTCTGTATTAGTTTATAGGGTCTATATAGGCGACTTGTTCTAGGGTCTGTATTAGTTTAGGGGTCTTTATTTAGGGGTCTGTATTTAGGGGGTCTGGTCTGGGGTCTGTATCAGTTTAAGGGGTTTAGGGTCTGTATATTTAGGGATCTGTGTTAGTTTAAAGGGTCTGGGGTCGGTATTTAGAGGGTCTGTATTAGTTTAAGGTCATGGGTCTGTATTTAGGGGGTCTGTATTAGTTTATAGGGTCTATTTAGGGGACCTGTTCTAGGGTCTGTATTAGTTTAGGGGTCTTTATTTAGGGGTCTGTATTTAGGGGTCTGGACTGGGGACTGTATTAGAATAGGGGGTCTGGACTGGGGACTGTATTACTTAAGGGAGTCAGGTCTTTTGGTCAGTATTAGTGTAGGGGTCAGATCTTGTGTCTGTATTTAGGGGGTCTGTATTACTTTGAGGTCTGGTGTCTGTATTTAGGGGGTCTGGTTTGGGGTCTGTGTTTAGGGGATCTGGTCTGGGGTCTGTATTTAGGGGTCTGGTATGGGGTCTGTATTAGTTTATGGGGTCTGTGTTTAGGGGTCTGTATTAGTTTAATGGTCTTTATTTAGGGGTCTGTATTAGTTTAGGGGGTCTGGTCTGTGGTCTATATTAAGGGAGTCAGGACTGTAGTCATTATTAGTGTAGGGGGTCAGGTCTGGGGTCTGTATTTAGGGGTCCGGTATGAAGTCTGTATTTATTCAGGGTGCTTGTTCTGGGGTCTGTATTTGTTTAGGGGGGTCTGGTCTGGGGACTGCAATAGTTTAGAAGGTCTGCGGTCTGTATGTATTCTATGATCTATTCTGGGGTCCAAATTTATTAGTCTGAGTAAAAGAGGTTGTCCAGGCACATTGATAGGTCATCAGTATAAAAAATTGTCTGTGCCGGACAACCCCTTTAATGTATGGTCCTGGGCCTTGGTGTATAAATTTGTGTTTCTATAGAGGCTGGAAATGGCTGCAGAAGTGATGGGCAAAGACAGGGCCGCCATCAGGAATTTCAGGGCCCCCTACAGCTAAATTTTCTGGGCCCCCTACCGTGGCACCGCCTGTTAACGGTACTCCATCCAGCACTATATCATGGTACCCAGGGCCGCCATGAGGGGGGGTATTATGGGTACTGATGTGAGAGGCCCGGCCAAACCTAATTGAAAGGGGGGCCCGGCAACTGCCGCGACTTGCCTTTGGTAGAAAAAAAACAGGCCCCTGCAATGGGGCCCGTTTTTTTCACCAAAAGAATGTCGTGAGCTGCGGGCCCCCCTTTCAATTAGGTTTGGCCGGGCCTCTCACATCAGTACCCATAATACCCCCCCTGATGGCGGCCCTGGGTAGCATGGGGGTCGTCATGGGGGCCGTCAAACACTGCCGCCCGTGCGACCGATCGCGCGCACCCGCAAACTCCCGCGCATGCGCACCCGTGACCGCCTGGAACCGCGCACCGAATTTTGAGGCAGATTTTGACCTGCCCACACTATCTTGCCGCGTTTTTTGCCCGCGGCGATTGAGGACAGCAGACAAAAAACGCAGGGAAAAATGCATTTTCTGCCTCCCATTGATTTCGATGGCAGGTCAGAGGCAGAACCGCGGCAAGAAAGGACGTGCTGCTTTTTCTTTTTTCCGCGACTGGCTCCCATTGATTTCAGACTAAATCAATGGGAGGCGGTTTTGGAAGTTTTTTGGTGCTGATTCTGACACAGTGTCCGAGTCAATATCAAGGCCCAAAAACTGTGTGAACTGGGCCTTATTGTTAGGGCTTATTCAGACGAACGTGTAATACATCCGTGCAACGCGCGTGATTTTCACGTGGCTCGCACGGACCTGTGCTACTCTATGGGGCCGTTCAGACGGTCAGTGATTTTCATGCAGCGTGTGTCCGTGTGTCCGCTGCGTAAAACTCACGACATGTCCGATATTTGTGCATTGTTCGCGCATCACGCACCCATTGAAGTCAATGGGTGCGTGAAAATCACGCCCAGCACTTCCGCAGCAGTATAAACTATGAATGAAAACAGAAAAGCACCACGTGCTACAAACATACAAACAGAGTGTCATAATGATGGCGGCTGCGCGAAAATCACGCAGCCACGCATCATACGCTGCTGACACACGGAGCGGTTATGACCTTTTGCATGCACAAAACGCCACATTTTGGCGCACACAAAAAGCACACGCTTGTGTGAATCCGGCCTTAGGGTAGGAACACACTAGGCATTAACGCTGCAGTTTTTATGCAACACGTTTTATTGTGGAAAATACACAGCGTATCACAGTCGCAGCAGAGTGGATGAGGTTTAAACAAATCTCATCCACACGCTGCAAAAAAAATGGACCAGCAGTGTGGCTTTTTAAGCCGCAGCATGTCAATGTATTCTGTGGAATCGCTGCTCCTCTTGCGGAAATGCTGCGTTTCTGCCGCAAAAATCACAAATGAGAAAAAATAAAAAAGGCACTTTTTTAAATTTATACAAATTTTAGACTTGCCCCGGCCGTAGTCCTGGTGACGCGATCCTCTATTCTTAGCGCAGCCCCGCCTCCTGTCATGACGTTTCATCCCATGTGACTGCTGCAGGTCACATGGTCTACAGCGTCGTCCCAGGAGGCGGGGCTACGTTCAGAAGAGAGAGATGCGTCACCTAAACTACGGCCGGGGCAAGTCGAAACTTTTATTTCAATGCAGGATTCCCGCAGCGGACACGCCTCATGAAACCTGCGCCACTATTTGGTGCGGTTTTGCTGGCGGAATTCCCTGCGGCTACTGGGGCGGATAAGCTGTGTAGTTTTACTCAGCATATCCGCCTAGTGTGTCCCTTATGATGTCGCTCCTGGAGCTGCTGCCGGTCTCTAAATAGGCAGTTGGTCCAGTGGAATTTGGAATTATTTTTTTTTGTGAACCAGCTTAAAAAAATACAAAACTTTTTTTTCAGGGCCTGTTCACATCACCGTTCGCTTCTGTTCCGTCTGAGGTTTCCGTCGGGTGAACCCCGCAATGGAAAGTGAAAGCTTCCGTTTCCGTCACCATTAGCGCAGTCGACTACGCTATTGATTCCGTCCGAAAACCTGCCGGAACGGTGACGAACGGAAACCATTAGCGATGTTTCCGTCACCATTGAGATCAATGGTGACTGAAACGGAAGCTGTGCTGTCACTTTCACTTTCCGTTGCGGGGTTCACCCGACAGAAACCTTAGACGGAACCGCGGAGCGGAAGCGAACCGTGATGTGAACAGGCCCTAACACAAAAGTTTTGTGTTTTTTTAAGCTGGTTCACAAAAAAAAATAATTCCAAATTCTACTGGACCAACTGCCTATTTAGAGACAGGCAGCAGCTCCAGGAGCGACATCATAAGGGACACACTAGGCGGATATGCTGAGTAAAACTACACAGCTTATCCGCCCCGGTAGCCGCAGGGAATCCCCCCAGCAAAACCGCACCAAATAGTGGCGCAGGTTTCGTGAGGCGTGTCCGCTGCGGGAATCCTGCAGGGAAAAAAAAGTTTAGACTTGCCCCGGCCGTAGTTTAGATGACGCATCTCTCTCTTCTGAACGTAGCCCCGCCTCCTGGGATGACGCTGTAGACCATGTGACCGCTACAGCAGTCACATGGGATGAAACGTCATGACAGGAGGCGGGGCTGCGCTAAGAATAGAGGATGGCGTCACCAGGACTACGGCCGGGGTAAGTCAAAACTTTTTTATAAATGTAAAAAAGTACCTTTTTTTTTTCTCATGTGTGATTTTTGCGGCAGAACCGTAGCATTTCCGCAACAGAGCAGCGGCGATTCCACAGAATAAATTGACATGCTGCGGCTTAAAAAGCCAAAAGCCACACTGCAGGTCCATTTTTTTTGCAGCGTGTGAATGAGATTTGTTTAAACCTCATCCACTCGGCTGCGACTGTAATACTCTGCGGATTTTCCACAATAAAATGTGTTGCATAAAATCCGCAGTGTTCATGCCTAGTGTGTTCCTACCCTGAGGCCGGATTTACACGAGCGTGTGCTTTTTGTGTGCGCAAAAACGTGGCGTTTTGTGCATGCAAAAGTTCATAACCGCTCCGTGTGTCAGCAGCGTATGATGCGCGGCTGCGTGATTTTCGCGCAGCCGCCATCATTATGACACTGTTTGTATGTTTGTAGCACGTGGTGCTTTTCTGTTTTCATTCATAGTTTATACTGCTGTGGAAGTGCTGGGCGTGATTTTCACGCACCCATTGACTTCAATGGGTGCGTGATGCGCGAACAATGCACAAATATCGGACATGTCGTGAGTTTTACGCAGCGGACACACGGACACACGCTGCGCGAAAATCACTGACCGTCTGCACGACCCCATAGAGTAACACAGGTCCGTGCGAGGCGCGTGAAAATCACGCGCGTTGCACGGATGTATTACACGTTCGTCTGAATAAGCCCTAACAATAAGGCCCAGTTCACACAGTTTTTGGGCCTTGATATTGACTCGGACACTGCGTCAGAATCAGCACCAAAAAACTTCCAAAACTGCCTCCCATTGATTTAATCTGAAATCAATGGGAGCCAGTCGCGGAAAAAAGAAAAAGCAGCACGTCCTTTCTTGCCGCGGTTCCGCCTCTGACCTCCCATCGAAATCAATGGGAGGCAGAAAATGCATTTTTTGCTGCGTTTGTCTGCTGTCCTCAATCGCAGCGGGCAAATAACGCAGCAAAAAACGCGGCAAGATAGTGTGGGCAGGTCAAAATCTGCCTCAAAATTCTTTAAGGAATTTTGAGGCAGATTTTTTCGGCCTGCAAAATACTCTGTGTGAACAGGGCCATACATAAACAGCACTTTGAGACACTTTACTCACCGTGTCAGAAGAGCTGCTCCCACTCCAGTCCTCTTCAGGCGATGTCTTCGGTCCAGATGTCATCCTTCACCTTCAACTCCAGGCTCCAGAAAATGGCGGGGATCGTAGAACTGCCGCCGCGCAACAACTAGACTCCTCCCCCTCTCCTTACGCAGCCATGCTCTGGAGAAGGAGAAGGAGGAGGAGGCGGAGTCGGACGAGGAGGCGGAGTCGGACGAGGAGGCGGAGTCGGACGAGGAGGAGGACGAGGAGGACGAGTCAGAGGCGGGCCAGCAGGTAAGTAGACTGCGCCGCTGTCCAGTGTGGCTGTGCTGTCCTGTCCTTCCCCCTGGATCTTGTGTTGCGGGCGCACCGCCTCCCTCTCGGCGGCGCGC
This sequence comes from Rhinoderma darwinii, assembly GCF_050947455.1. NCBI lineage: Eukaryota > Metazoa > Chordata > Amphibia > Anura > Rhinodermatidae > Rhinoderma > Rhinoderma darwinii. The sequence continues at coordinate 44,497,065 of NC_134698.1, read as the reverse complement.
CTGGACGCGCGCGCTTGCGGTCGTTCGCGCGCTCACTTTTACGCGCGCAAGCGGGCGGTGTTTCGCGGCGGTGATAAGAGGGGGGCCCACAGCTCACGGCGGTGTTAAACGAGAGGGGGGCCCGCAGCTCACGACATTGTTTTGGTGAAAAAAACAGGCCCCATTGCAGGGGCCTGTTTTTTTCTACCAAAGGCAAGTCGCGGCAGTTGCCGGGCCCCCCTTTCAATTAAGTTTGGCCGGGCCCCCTACACTACTACCCCTAATACCCCCTGATGGCGGCCCTGGGCAAAGATGTCTCATCAGGAGAAGTCGCCATAACGGTCTGCGTCAGATGGAGAAGAAAAGAAAATGGCTCCTATCAGAGAAGACGTCACTTGTGAGTCACTGGATCTATAGGGGATCTGTCACCTCTCCTGACATGTCTGTTGCAGGTAATCCTTGTATTCTACATATCTCTGTGTACCCAGGACTAATAGACAAATGCGTGTTACCATTCCCATTGTCAAGAGGAAGTGTCCCTACACAGTGTGATACTGTCAGCGATCGTTGGAGACTGTCAGTATGTAGGGACACAGCCCTTTGACAAGAGGAATCGTAACAACCATTTGTCAATGTTCACACAAAAAGGTAGTGTTCACTATAGACACGGCAGAGCGGCGGTGGGGAAGGGGGGCCCAAGTTTGTGGAATAGCCCAGGGCTTATGGTCTACTTAACCCGCCACTGCTTGTGGATATGTCATAAATGTCCCTGATGGGAAAACCCCTTTAACCCCTTCACGACCACCCAACAAGGATTAACGGGTTGCAAAACTGGTCGTTGTGCCTGCAGCCCGTTAATCCACGTGTGCTCCTAACAGAGCACACAGGCGCTCCCCGCAGCCCGGCATCTCCCAGTACAGGCTGCTACTAGCAGCCTTAGTACTGGGGGAAAACATCGGGTCGGATCACAGCGGTGATCCGAACCGATTAACCCCTTAATTGCGGCAGTCAATAGTGACCGCCGCATTTAAGTTCTTATAGCAACATCGGCACCCCGCTACGCGTTTGCGGGGGCCGATTGTTGCGGGGGGGGGGGTTCTAACAGTTCTAACAGTTCTAATACATTGCACTACATGGGTAGTGCAATGTATTCGAACATCAAACAAACAGTTGGACCTTCAAGTCCCATAGTGGGACTAAAGAAAAGTGTAAAAAAAAGTGTAAAAAAAGTAAAAATAAAAGTTCTAAAAATACAATAAAAGTTTCAAATAATAACACAAAACACAATCGCCCTTTTTCCTTTATCAAGTCATTTATTATTGAAAAAAATAATAAAGCCATACATATTTGTTATCGCTGCGACCGTAACGACCGTAACTATAAAAATATTATGTTATTTATTCCGCAAAGTGAACGCCGTAAAAAAAAACTAAAAAATACTGACATAATTGCTATTTTTTGGTCACTTTGTCTTCCAAAAATTGAAATAAAAAGTGATCAAAAAGTCGCATGTACCCAAAAATGGTACCTATAAAAACTATAACTCGTCTCGCTAAAAATAAGCCCTCATACAGCTCCATCAACGAAAAAATTAAAACCGTTATGGCTCTCACAACTTGGCGACAGAAAAAATCCATTCTCTTTCCAAAGGTTATTTTATTGTGCAAAAAGTTGTAAAACATAAAAAAGTTCTATAAATTAGGTATCACCGGAATCGGACTGACCTGCAGAATAAAGGTAACGTGTAATTTATAACGCGTGGTGAACACTGTATAAAAAGAATTAAAAAAATAATGTCAGAATTGCTGTTTTTTGGTCACCTTGCCTCCCAAAAAAAAAAGGATAACATGTGATCAAAAAGTTGCATGTACCCCAAAATGGTACCAATAATAACTACAGCTCGTCCCGCAAAAAAAACAGCCCTCATACCACTACGTCTATGAAAAAATAAAATTAGTTAAGGCTCCAATAAGCCAGGAAATAAAAATATGCAATTGTGCCGGCACGAGGGGAACGTTTCTTCTGTTTCAAGTGGCAAATTATCAAGGCCCCTAAAATTAGGGAACCAGGAAGGGGAGGGCCCAAACATATCTGCTGAAAGCGAGGGTGCCCGTATTATACCAGGACAACACTTCTCAGCAAAATTCCTCAAACTGCAAAGGTGCGGAGTGTGGACCAAAAGGGGGATAAGAAAGGACACAGTTTATCAGTGCGACACCGGCCTGTGCAGAAAGGATTGTGTCACAGCGTAACACACATCTATAAATCATTTTATTGTTTTTGTTTACCCCATTATTATACCACCTGACTATGCCCCTTATATACTCCGCCCGGCTTACATGTACCCCCACATTATAAACGGAAACACCAGTAAGACTCAATACAAGACTACTACAAGCAAAATCCACACTCCAAAAGCCAAATGGCGCTACCTCCCTTCTGAACCCTACAGTGTGCCAAAACAGCAGTTTACTTCCACATATATGGCATCGCCATACCCGGGAGAACCCTTTTAACAATTTTTGGGGTGTGTGTCTCCAGTGGCACAAGCTGGGCGCCACATATTGGCATATCTATAGAAAAAAATCCCATTTTCACTCTGCAACATCGAGTGCACACCAATTTCTGCCAATCACCTGTGGTGTTAATATGCTCACTATACCCCTAAGTGAATACCTTGAGGGGTGTAGTTTCCAAAATGGGGTCACTTCTGGGGGGGATCCACTGTTTTGGTCCCACAGGGACTTTGCAAATGCGACATAGCGCCCAGAAACCAATCCAGCAAAATCTGTACTCCAAAAGCCAAATGGCGCTCCTTCCCTTCTGAGCCCTACTGTGTGCCCAAACAGCAGTTTATGACCACATATGTGGTATTGCCATACACAGGAGAAGTTGCTTTACAAGTGTTGTGGTGCTTTTTTTCATTTATTTGTTGAGAAAATGAAACATTTTCAGCTAAAACTACGTCTTATTGAAGAAAAAGGATTTTTTTTAATTTTCACTGCCCAACTCTAATAAAATCTATGAAACACCTGTGGGGTTAAAATGCTCACTACACCCCTAGATGAATTCCTCAAGGGGTGTAGTTTTGTGAATGGAATCACTTTTGTGGAGTTTCCACTGTACTGACACCTTAGGAGCTTTGCAATAGTGACATGGTGTCAAGAAACCAATCCAGCAAAATCTGTGCTCCAAAAGCCAAATGGCGCTCCTTCTCTTCAGATCCTTGCCGTGTGCCCAAACAACAGTTTATGACCACAAATGGGGTATTGCCGTACTCTAGAGAAGTTGCTTTACAAATGTTGTTTTTTTTTAATCCTTTATTTGTTGAGAAAATGAAAAATTTTGAGCTAAAGCTACGTCTTATTGGAAAAAAAGTATTTTTTTTATCTTCACTGCCCAATTCTAATAAAATCTATGAAACCCCTTTGGCTTCAAAATGCTCACTACACCCCTAGATGGATTCTTCAAGGGGTGTAGTTTCCTAAATGGAGTCACTTTTTTGGTGTTTTCACTGTTTTGGTCCCTTAGGGGCTTTGCAAATGCGACGTGGTCTCCGCAAACCATTCCTGCTAAATTTGAGCTGCAAAAACCAAATGTCGCTCTTTCCCTTCTAAGCCCTGCCATGTGTCTAAACAACCGTTTATCACCACATGTGGGGTACTGTTTTGCTCGGGAGAAATTGCTTTACAAATGTAGTGGTGCATTTTCTCCTTTTAGCCCCTGTGGAAATTAGAAAAAATTAGCTAAACCTACATTTTCTTTGAAAGAATGTAGATTTTCATTTTCACGGCCTACTTCCAATAATTTCTCCAAAAAACCTGCGGGGTCAAAATGCTCACTATACCCCTAGATAATTTCCTCAAGGGGTATAGTTTCCGAAATGGGGTCACTTTTGGGGGATTTCCACTGTTTTGGCGCCGCAAGAGCCTTTCAGACCCGACATGGTGCCTAAAATATTTTCTAATAAAAAAGGAGGCCCCAAAATCCTCTAGGTGCTCCTTTGCTTCTGAGGCTGGTGCTGCAGTCAATAAGTGCACTAGGGCCACATGTGGGGTATTTCTAAAAACTGCAGAATCTGGGAAATAGATATTGAGTTGCGTTTCTCTGGTAAAACTTTCTGTGTTACAAAAAAAATTGATGAAAAATTAATTTCTGCAAAAAAAAAAAGAAATTTGACAATTTCACATCTACTTTGCCTTAATTCCTGTGAAACATCTAAAGGGTTAAGAAACTTTCTAAATGCTGTTTTGAATACTTTGAGGGGTGAAGTTTTTAAAATGGGGTGACTTATCGAGGGTTTCTAATATATAAGGCCCTAAAATCCACTTCACAACTGAACTGGCCCCTGTAAAAATAGCCTTTTTAAATTTTCTTGAAAATGTGAGAAATTGCTGCTAAAGTTCTAAGCCTTGTGATGTCATAGAAAAATAAAAGGATGTTCAAAAAACAATGCCAATCTAAAGTAGACATATGGGGGATGTTAATTAGCAACAATTTTGTGTGGTATTACCATCTGTCTTACAAGCAGATACATATAAATTTAGAAAAATGCTAATTTTTGCAATTTTTCGCTAAATTTTGGTGTTTTTCACAATTAAATACTTAATGTATCGGGCAAATTTTGCCAGTAACATAAAGTCCAATGTCTCACGAGAAAACAATCTCAGAATCGCTTGGATAGGTAAAAGCATTCCGAAGTTATTACCACATAAAGTGAAACATATCAGATTTGAAAAAATTGGCTGCGTCCTGAAGGCCAAAATAGGCTGTGTCCTGAAGGGGTTAACCCCTTGAGGACAACGACAATTTTGGCCTTGAGGACAGAACTATTTTTTTATATTTCCCTCTTTGCATCCCGACGCTCACAACTTTTTTATTTTTTGTACGACGTAGTTGTATGTGGGACGAGTTGTACTTCATGTAGTACCATTTTTTGGTACAAATACATTATCGTTTAATTTCTATAAATTTTTATTTTGACGAAAATTCAGAAAAAAAGCAGTTCCGGTGCAGTTTTATAATTTTATTTTTTACACCATACACCGATCATCATAATTTTTTTTATATATGTCAGTTGTTGTACGGGTTTTTACAGTCGTGGCAATACCAAATATGTCCATATTATTTTCAATTTTGGGACTTATATTTTAAAGTTTTTTATTGTAAAAAAAAAATGTGTATTGCTGTGTATCTTTTTTTTACAATTTTTTTTATTTAACCTTAATTTTTTTTTAAATTTAATTACAAAATTTAAATAAAAATAAAAAATCCCTCTAAAAAATGTAACTGTAATGTACTGCCATATATCTATATGCCAGTACATTAGCCTGTGTACTGATTATACACAGGCAGTTGTTAGGGCATACCTCAGTATGCCCTAATAACAGGAAATATGGTCAGACAGCCCTGGTGTCCTTCAATGGGCCCTAAGCGGTCTGGCCATACAAATTATGGGCTTTGATCGTGTCACAGGGATTTTCTATGACGCGAACAAAGGGCAGTCCCCCTTCCTCTTATTTACTTTGAATGCCACGATCAGGTTTGATAGGTTGAACATGTTGACTTTATTCCTGAATGTTTGAGATGTTTTGCATTATTCAGTGCATGTCAATATCTTATGTTCTATGGCATTTCCTAAATCAAGTTTTGAAAGGATCTGTTCACACCATGTTTGGTACGTACATCTGACATATACAACTAAAAAAAATCTCCCAATGTATGCGCCAGATAAATAAACCAAACACATGCACAAAAATATGCTTACACTTACCAGCCAGACGTTTGACAAAAGGAAACTCTTTTGGGATACGTCTGGTCCATTATAGGCTATGGATCTCTTTGGTGTATATTCAGTCCATCAATGTGAAGTTTTAATCTCAAATTACCTTTAGCATAAATTTACTGTCTGAACATCTTACAATTTACTGACTATTGACACGCAACACTCACTGTGATATAGCTAGAAATGAGCAACTGTAATTTATGGCTTTATAGATTTTTTTTCTAAATAATAACGTTCTATGAATTCATTAACAACTGTTATAATGCTGAGAAAAACGGCAAATCACTGAAGTAGTTTAAATACAGCAGTAAATGGCTCTTGCTCCTCTGTCTGACCTGTGCAAGTTCCCCACATTTAATTTCCCTTCCTAACTGTATAGTAAAATTTGGCATTTATTGCCGCTGTAAAATGAATATTAATAATTGGCGATAATCAAGTCTTCTCTCTTTGCTTACACAAATATCATCAAGCTGACTGCAGCAATTCCTCTGCCCTCCCCTCATCCACAATGAGTTCTCCGACTCCCTGTGTATTTTCGTATATATACAGCTCCCTTATGCAGAACCTCTTTCTCTTGTTGAATGCAGCAGGAATTAAAAAAAATGTTTGCTGTTTAATTGTGAAAATAAGATATTAAAATGCCAAGCCTGCAACAGCGAACATCTTGATAATTGCTTTCTGTTTGTGTGTGTGATGCCAAGATACCAGCACGCATTGGGCTCAATTTTGTACAGGTTCCAATTCATAGAATGAGACATTAAAATGTTGGAAATATCGGCTGTAAAAAAAAAAAGGTCTGACAAAATATGTGCTATGCCAAGGATGAGCTCGCTTTGTTCATTTAGCTGGTAATATAGTATTTATAATGAATTGTCTGTTTTGTGATATTACTTAAAGTTAATCTCTATAGTCAGACAACACATTGATGGATCTTAATGTAGGTATTATAACAGATGTCCAGTGATGATAGAGATGTATTCAAAACATAGACCAAATCTTGGAAGAATATAGTGAAATCTGTCTTTTCTCCAGGTCTTCCATTTTAGCACATACATTGATTTAGGTATCGGAAAAGCAGATATAGTAAAATATTCTCCTTTTTCATTAAATATGTGTAAATAGATGTACACTAGACAAGATAAAACAATTTTCCAAAAACATCAGTATTGAAAAAAAAATATATATATTCTTTTATAAAACAAGACATTGGGACAGATTTATAATTTAAAATGCGCCAGAATTCTGGCTGAAATTGAGCCACAATTCTGGCTTACATGCTGAGGGCCACAATTACAGTGGCATAACTACTGCAGTAGCAGCCGTAGCCGTAGCCGCCGTAGCACCTCAGACTTCCAGGGTCTGTCGGCAGCTCCATAGAAATGAATTGTGCACCGGTCGCGCCTGTGCGCATGCGTGACCAGCGCTCCTTTCATTTTTATTGAACTGCGCAGACCCCGGAAGTCCGAGTTTCGTCATGGAGAACTTCTGGGGACTTTCGGTCCCCCGTTCTCCTTATCGCTGCCAGCGATCACACATGTATCCCCTATCCTGTGAATAGGGGATACATCACTTTTGTAGGACAAACTATAGGCCATTTTTTGGGGGGGGGGGGTTGGGGGCTGTATGGCGTTATCTACAGGGGGGGCTGTATGGCGTTATCTACAGGGGGGCTGTATGGCGTTATCTACAGGGGGGCTGTAAGGCGTTATCTACAGGGGGGCTGTAAGGCGTCATCTATGGGGGGGCTGTATGGTGTTATCTATGGGGGGACTGTATTGCGTCATCTACAGGGGGTGCTGTATGGCATTATCTACAGGGGGCTGTATGGCGTTATCTACAGGGGGGCTGCATGGCGTTATCTACAGGGGGGCTGTATGTCGTTATCTACAGGGGGGCTGTATGCCATTATCTACAGGGGGCTGTATGGCGTTATCTACAGGGGGGTTTGGGGCTCTATGGCGTTATCTACAGGGGGCTGTATGGCGTTATCTGCAGGGAGAGGGATGTATGGAGTTATCTACAGGGGGGCTGTATGGCGTTATCTACAGGTGGGCTGTATGGCGTTATCTACAGGGGGAGGGCTGTATGGCATTATCTACAGGGGGCTGTATGGTGTTATCCACAGGGAGAGGGCTGTATGGTGTTATCTACAGGGGGGCTGTATGGAATTTTCTACAGGGGGCTGTATGGCGTTATCTACAGGGGGCTGTATGGCATCATCAATGGGGGGGCTGTATGGCGCTATCTACAGTGGGGGGCTATATGGCGTTATCTACAGGGAGGCTGTATGGCGTTATCTACAGGGGAGGCTGTATAGCGTTATCTACAGGGGGTGCAGTATGGCGTTATCTACAGGGGGGCTGTATGGCATTATCTACAGGGGGCTGTATGCCGTTATCTACAGGGGGGACTGTATGGCGTTATCTACTGGGGGGGCTGTAAGGCGTTATCTACATGGGGGGCTGTATGGCGTTATCTACAAGGGGCTGTATGGTGTTATCTACAGTGGGGGGCTGTATGGTGTTATCTACAGGAGGGGTTTGGGACTATCTGGCATTATCTACAGGGGGGCTGTATGGCATTATCTACAGGGGGGTTCGGAGCAGTGGGGCGATATATACAGGGGGTTTGGGGCTGTATGGCGTTATCTATGGGAGTGCTGTATGGCGTTATCTACAGTGGGGCTGTAAGGTGTCATCTATGGGGGGGCTGTATGGTGTTATCTATGGGGGGCTGTATGGCATTATCTACACGGGGGGTCTGTATGGCGTTATCTACAGGGGAGGCTGTATGGCGTTATCTGCAGGGGGTGCTGTATGACGTTATCTACAGGGGGGCTGTATGGCGTTATCTACAGGGGGCTGTATGGCGTTATCTACAGGGGGGGCTTTATGGGGTTATCTACAGGGGGCTGTATGGCGTTATCTACAGGGGGGGCTTTATGGGGTTATCTACAGGGGGCTGTATGGCGTTATCTACAGGGGGTTTGGGGCTGTATGGCGTTATCTACAGGGGGACTGTATGGCGTTATCTACAGGGGGTTTGGGGCTGTGGGGCGTTATATGCATGGGGTTTGGGGCTGTATGGTGTTATCTACAGGGGGCTGTATGGCGTTATCTACAGGGGGGTTTGGGGCTGTTTGCCGTTATCTACAGGAGGGGCTGTATGCCGTTATCTACAGGGGGGCTGTATGGCACTATCTACAGGGGGGTTTGGGTCTGTATGCCGTTATTTACAGGGGGGCTGTATGGCGTTATCTGCAGGGAGGGGAATGTATGGCGTTATCTACTGGGGGCTGTACGGCGTTATCTACAGTGGGGGGCTGTATGGCGTTATCTACAGGTGGGCTGTATGGCATTATCTACAGGGGTAGGGCTGTATCACATTATCTACAGGGGGCTCTATGGCGTTATCTACAGGGGAGGGCTGTATGGCGTTATCTACAGGGGGCTGTATGTCGTTATCTACAGGGGACTGTGTGGTGTTATCTACAGGGTGTAGGCAGTATGGCGTAATCTACAGGGGGCTGTAAGGCGTTATCTACAGGGGGCTGTGTATGGCGCTATTTACAGGGGACTGTATGGTGATATCTGTAGGGGGCGCTGTGTGGCGGAATCTACAGGGAGGCACTATCTACAAGGGGGGGTTGTGTGATACCCAGGGGAGGGGTGGCCACTGTCAAAAGTTTGCTATGGAGCCCAGTCTTTCCTAGTTACACCAATGCACAATTAGTAACTGTTTTCAGCACGCTAGACAAGGGGGTGTGAATTATGTGCAAATGGCGTAGCTTAAATTGCAACACTGTGCGCCAAAAAGCGCCAAAATTTGGGTACGAATGTAAACTAAGCCAACTAATAGTTGGTATATGGAAGAAAAAAAAGTGTCTAGCATGTCTATCAAGATGCAACAAATTTATCATACAGCATGCACCACTTTGATCAATTTGGCACATTTTCTGAATGCCTTGTCCAAGTTTACACTGTCTAAAACTTAGACACTATTAGTAAATCTGCCCCATTGTTCTTTTTTCAATTTACATTTATATAACACAGTTCTCTGCAGTCTAAGGCTGTGATCACAAGTGAGTTTTTGGCAGTCCAAAAACTGCATCAAAACTGTGTGTGTGATCCTGGCCTAATACTGATTAAATTGTAATATTATTACTTTCAAGAAAGGCATTCAGACCCTCTTTGAGGTCTATAAATGAATTAACCATCAAAACTTCCTCTGACAGAGAGTTCCATAGTCTCACTGCTCTTACTGTATAGAAACCCTTCTATGCTGATGGTGATGCCTCCTTGTTATAGATACGACCCTCTGTACTGATGGTGATGCAACTGCGGTTGCCAATAGTTACAGAGCTAGATATAAAAAGATCATTAGATAGATATATGTCTGTACTATCCATTCAAATATTTGGACATAGTGATTAGATCACCCCTTAAATGGACTCTAACTTTTCAAACAACTTATGCTAATCTAATAGTATACCTGATATATATGAACTTTGTAATTTACTTACTGTTAAAATGTCTTTTTTTTATCCATGAAAATTCTGCTTGAAGTTACTTCCACTAGGTGTCTTCCTTTCTGTATCTCCTGTCCACCACCTGTTGTCAAGCAAAGTCTGTCCCTGGTTATAGAGCAGAAGGCGGGGTGTGTCACTCCACTGTCTGTCCATACGAGTCTATGGAAAGGAGAGGGGAGAGCAGTAGGAGGGAACAGGGGCCGAGTGAGTCAGACACAGACATGCTGCCCATACAAGACTTTGGAGAGGGGAGCAGGAAGGAGCAGATAGAAAGAGACACAGACATGCTGTATACAAGTCTATGGAGAGGGAAGAGGTGAGCAGGAGGAGGAAGCAGAAGAAGATTGAGAAAGACACGGACATGCTGGTAAGATTTCTATGTCACTCCAGTGCTGGATTCTTAGCTACACTGAGATAATAGCTATTAGGCTCCACCCACTAGCTCAGAGAGAACTGAGAACTGAGATTTAGAGATAGATGCTACAAGGGTGAAAACTTCTAAAAAATGTAGAATACAAGTCATATAATGGGCGGAAATAGCGTTATTCCTCATGTACACAAATATGACAGCTTATTCTGAAAAGTCACCTGAAAAGTTAGGTAGGCTTTATGTCATCTTTTATACTTAACGAAATAACTCCAAGTTTGACAATAAGGAGATATGTGTTATACTGTAAATACTGTCACATATTATCATTATTTGGTCCGCATGGTGAACACCGTAAAAATTAAAAAATCAAAACATCAGAATTGCTGTTTTTTTGGTCCCTTCTCCTCCCACAAAAAATGAAATAAAAAGTGATCAAAAAGTCTCACGTATCATAAGATGGTACCAATATAAACTGCAGCTCGCCCCGCAAAAAATAAGCCCTCACACGGCTAAATTGACAGAAAAATAAAAAAGTTATGGCTCTCAGAATGTGGCGACAAAACTCAAGTTTAATTTTTAACAATCAGTTTTTTCCTTGTAAAAGTAGTAAAACATAAAGAAAACTATATAAATTTGGTATTGCTGTAATCGTATTGACCAGGAATAAAGTTAACATGCCGTTTTTACCGTGAACGCCGTAAAAAGAAAACAACCCAAAATGTTGAGGAATCACTGTTTTTTTCCTATTCCACCCTACGTATATTATTTTTCTCATTTCGCACTAAATTATATGGTACAAAAAATGGTGCTGTGAAAATCTACAACTTGTCCCCCAAAAAACAAGCCCTCACACGGCAATATTGATGAAAAAAATAAAAGAGTTATGGCTTTTGGAAGGTGGGGCGGAAAAAACAAAAGTGAAAATCCGAAAAATGGCTGCGAAGGGAAGGGGTTAAAAGACTTCTTCCGGCGTAAGGAGAGATTCCTAGTTTTTCCTTCCTTTTACACCAACTGCACTCCGATGTTTCTAACAAGACTGAATGAATCACTGACCGGGAAAAATGCCTTAGTTCTGTAGAGGATGAGCTGGCGGGGGCACAAACAGCGGTAAAGCAGGCAATTGATTCCAACCGCCATGTTGTAGATAAAGTGGATGACCTGGAAAACTGCTTGAGACGTAAGAACATATGCATAATTGGACTCTCAGACTCTATTCCCGCAGGACAGCTGCTTAAATTATGTACTGTAGAGTTGCTACAAGTGCTATTTTTGAAAACCCTGTTATTAGTCGAAAGAGCTCAAAGGGTGAGACCACGGCGTGTCATTGTAAAGTACTTGGATTATATTGATAAACCAATGTTCTGCAGGCTTATCATAGAAACTCTACGCAAACCAGATTACAAGGCCACAAGATTCTATTGTTTGGAGACTATTCGGCTAAAGTTACTCATTTGTTCTAATCTAGTGCAAAAACACATTCGCTTCTCATTACAATTTTCCACCATTCTCAAAATTTTTGAGCCAGGAAGAGGAGTATATTTGTGGACAGCCTACGCAATAGGGAACCTATTAGCCCTCACAGAAACAGTTTGCCACGTAGAGGTCTTTCCAGGAACAGGAGCTGCAGAGGAGTACTTGCTTCATCTTCTCCAGATTGAGGACAGACGACAGCGTATTGAAGACAGGAAAGAGATGAGACTTTAAGTTTGGTTATTTCTTCTTTTTTACAGAATGCAAGATATGTAGAGAGCGATTACTATGAATATTTCTCATTGATCAAAATTGAATAAGTCTTTATAAGGTGCTTTTTGGGTAGAGTCGGGTGGGGGTTTTCCGGTTTCCTGACATTTACTCTGATATTTTCATTGTATGATCTGATTCTGAGCTTTATTTGTGGTGGAATGTACAGAGATTTCACACCTATATGTGCGAAAAAAGTGAAGTGTATGACCAGTTGTTTTCTGTTTATGTTGTTCAAATATTGTTCTCCGATAACTGTTGGGGAGTTGGGAGTAGGGAATGCCTCGGTGGTTGAGGTCTGCTTTGCCATTTCTGTGAGTTAACAACTAGATCTTTTAAAATATATGTGTTACATAACATGAAAGTAATAACTTGGAATGTAAAGGGATTGCAATCCCGACATAAAAGCAGACATAGCGATCCTGCAGGAAACCCATTTGCCAGAACAAGATTTTCAGAGAATGCATAAATTATGGGTGGGTAATGTATTGGGATCTACGGCAGTAAATGGCAAGGCAGGTGTCCTACTTCCTTTTCATAAAAAGCTAGACTGTACTGTGGTCTCTTCTGAGCAGGATGTAGAGGGCAGATATTTACATGTAACTTCTAGCCGGCAAAGAACCTCAAATTCTTTTGGGGGGCGAGCTTAACTCAGTTCTATGCATGACGGAAGACAGACGACGAGAGGATGGTAGAATATTAGCTTAAAGATCACATGATAAGGTATTATCTCCACTACTGACCTCCACATATATGGTACATGTTTGGAGAACACAATTTCCCTTGGGAAGAGAATTCACACACTTTTCTCACGTTCATGCAGCATGGTCACGTATTGACTATTTAGTGGCATCTCCAGTGCGCCTTCCTAAAATTCTTACTACTCGGATAGAGGACTTGGTGATCTCGGATCATGCACCAGTCTCCCTGGTTATGTCGGATACAGACGGGATCTGACATACTGTGGAGGTTTCCTTCTTTTTTGCAAACGATGAGTCCTTTTAGACTCAACTGAAGGGGTGGTTATTGGAATTCAGCCAGGAGAATCAGGATTATAGGTATGATATTCACCTATTCTGGGATACAGCAAAAGCAGTACTGAGAGGGGGGATTATTTCCTTTGTTGCATCTTTAAAAGCTAGAACCAATAAATCCTACAAAGTGTCTACACCGCGTTCCAAATTATTATGCAAATGTTCTTTTTCGCTGATTTTCCTAAATAGTCGATGCAAATGACAGTCAGTATAATCTTCAAGCCATCAACCGTTGGAGTATAATTCAAATTTTATTGAACAAATCTCCTAATGATAACAATTTTTTTTTTAGAAGTAAAAAACTAAAAATGCGCTGTTTCAAATTATTATGCACAACAGAGATCAAAACATTTTAAAGGTTGTAAAGAGAACTAAAATGGTAATTTGTTGAATTTGCAGCATCAGAAGGTCAAATTTACAGAAACCAAAAGCTTTTTCAATCAAAAAAAGCTTAATAGGCCAAGTTACATGTTAACATAGGACCCCTTCTTTGATATCACCTTCAAAATTCTTTCATCCATTGAATTTGTGAATATTTGGACAGTTTCTGCTTGAATATCTTTGCAGGATGTTAGAATAGCCTCCCAGAGCTTCTGTTTTGATGTGAACTGCCTCCCACCCTCATAGATATTTTGCTTGAGGATGCTCCAAAGGTTCTCAATAGGGTTGAGGTCAGGGGAACATGGGGGCCACACCATGAGTTTCTCTCCTTTTATGCCCATAGCCTGCCAATGACACAGTGGTATTCTTTGCAGCATGAGATGGTGCATTGTCATGCATGAAGATCATTTTGCTACAGAAGGCACGGTTCTTCTTTTTGTACCACGGAAGAAAGCGGTCAGTCATAAACTCTACGTACTTTGCAGAGGTAATTTTCACACCGTCAGGAACCCTAAAGGGGCCTACCAGCTCTCCCCCCATGATTCCTTCCCAAAACATGACTCCGCCACCTCCTTGCTGACGTCGCAGCCTTGTTGGGACATGGTGTCCATTCACCAACCATCCACTACTCCATCCATCTGGACCATGCACGGGGTTGCACAGCACTCATCAGTAAACAACACAGTTTGAAAATTAGTCTTCATGTATTTCTGAGCCCACTGCAACCGTTTGTGCTTGTGAGCATTGTTTAGGGGTGGCCGAATAATAGCTTTATGCACACTTGCAAACCTCTGGAGGATCCTACACCTTGAGGTTCGCGTGACTTCCAGAGGCACCAGCGGCTTCAAATACCTGTTTGCTGCTTAGCAATGGCATTTTAGCAGCTGCTCTCTTAATCCTATTAATTTTTTCTGGCAGAAACCTTCCTCATTATGCCTTTATCTGAACGAACCCGTCTGTGCTCTGAATCAGTCACAAATCTTTTCACAGTACGATGATCACGCCTATGTTATCTTGAAATATCCAATGTTTTCATACCTTGTCCAAGGTATTGCACTATTTCACGCTTTTCGGCAGCAGAGAGATCCTTTTTCTTTCCCACATTGCTTGAAACCTGTGGCCTGCTTAATAATGTGGAACGTCCTTCTTAAGTAGTTTTCCTTTGATTGGGCACACCTGGCAAACTAATTATCACAGGTGTCTGTGATTGATTACAATGATCCAAAGAGCCCTAAGACGCAATACCATCCATGAGTTTAATTGAAAAACTAATAATTAAAGGCTTATGACACTTAAATCCAATGTGCATAATAATTTGGAACACGGTGTAGTTGCAATCTTCACACTAAATACACTGCGTATATCACTACTCCCACGTTGGCGCATAGAAATGACTGGCTAAGGGCCAAGTCCGAATTAGAAAAATAGCTAGATGGGCGAGAAATATTTAAGAGAGATCAGGCAACGGCACACTTTTTCTGATATGGTATTAGGACAGGTTCGCTTTTGGCCAGATTGGCGAAAGGTCAATTTAATATAAGTAGTATGAGAGACGGAAGAGGTGAAATACAGATAGATCGTAAACTCATTAACAACATACAGAGTGATTATTACACCACACTATACGCACAAAACACCTCAGATGTGGAGGAGGGTAAGGTTTTTCTGGATTCTCTTGACTTGCCTTCCCTATCGGATTCGGATAGGGATTCTTTAAATGCTTTAATTACGGAGCAGGAGATAGTATTGACCATTAAATCACTGGCAAATAATAAAGCCCCAGGACCAGATGGTTTTTCTAGTGATTTTTATAAAATCATGAAAGATGAAGTCATACCAATCTTGTTGCCAGTCTACAACCGCATGTTAACAAATAAGGAATTCCTGAAGTCGGGTATCCGACTAACCCAGGTTCATATCGTCCAATATCCTTGATAAATCAAGATGTTAACGTATTGTCAAAGATAATGGCTGATAGGCTAGCTAGATTACTACCTCAACTGATTGGACCGCATCAAGTTGATTTCATTAACCCCTTAACGCACCATGACGTAACTGTACGTCATGGTGAGCAGTAAGTTCGCGCACCTTGACGTACAGTTACGTCATTGCTTTGACAGTTAACCGCCGCGCGGCGCTACACCGCAGCGGCGGTTAACTGTGCAGGGTGTCAGCCCTGCTCTCCCCGTTGCCGATCAGCGGCCTGTCGCCGCTGATATCGGCAGTTAACCCCTTAATTGCGGCGCTCGATTTTGAACGCCACAATTAAGGTCTTTAGTGCCGATCGGCAGCCCCCATGTGAAATCACGGGGGCTGGCGATGGTACCCATGGCAACCGGACGCCAGACAATGGCTTCCGGGTTGCCATGTACAGAAGCCTATGAGGACCACCCCGAGGGTGGACGTCGTAGGCTTCCTGTCAGTGTGACTGTCACGTCACAATGACAGTTGAAATGCATTACACTACGTGTGTAGTGTAATGTATTCCAGCAGCGATCAGAGCTGCAAGTCTAAGTGTCCCCTAGTGGGACAAGTGAAAAAAGTAAAAAAAAGAATAAAAATGTTTTAAAAAAAGTGTAAAAATAAAAGTTAGAAGTGATATAAACAAGAACTGCTTTTTTTCCTATAATAAGTCTTTCATTATAGGACAAAAAATGAGCACGTAAAAAAAAAGTACACATATTTGGTATCACCGCGTTCGTAACGACCCCAACTATAAAACTATAATATTATTTTTCCCGCACAGTGAACGCCGCAAAAAAAATAAACGAAAAACAATGCCAGAATCACTATTTTTTGGTCACCACCCCTCACAAAATATGTAATAAAAAGTGATCAAAAAGTCGCATGTACGCCAAAATTGTACCGATACAAACTACAACCCGTCCCGCAAAAAACAAGCCCTTACACAGCTTTTTTGACTGAAAAATAAAAAAGTTATGGCTCTCAGAATATGGTGACACAGAAAAGACATTATTTTCTAAATAAGTTATTTTATTGCGCAAACGCTGCAAAACATAAAAAAACATATATACAAATGGTATCGCCGTAATCGTACCGACCCGCAGAATAAAGTATAATAGTCATTTATAGCCCAGGGTAAACGCTGTCAAAAATAAATAAAAATCATTGTCAGAATTGATGGTTTTTGGTCACCTTGCTTGCCGAAAAATTGAATAAAAAGTGATCAACAAAATCGCATGTACCCCAAAATGGTACCAATGAAAATTACAGATTTTCCCGTAACAAATAAGCCCTCACACGGCTCCGGTGGTGAAAAAATAAAAAAAGTTCCGGCTCCCAGATTATGGCGATGCAAAATGTGCAGAGTGTTCCAAAAGTGGATAAGATCGGGCACCATTTATCAGTGCGACACCGGCCACATATCTGTGGATTATTATTTATTTACCCCATTATTATACCCTCTTATTATGCCCCTGATGTACTCTGCCCAGCCTACATGTGCCCCAACATTATAAACTGAAATACCAGCAAAACGCCAGAGCTACTACCAAGCAAAATATGCGCTCCAAAAGCCAAATGGCGTCCCTCCCTTCTGAGCCCTACAGCGTGCCCAAACAGCCGTTTATGTCCACCGATATGGCATCGTACCAAAAAATGGTACCAATAAAAACGACAACTCGTCCCGCAAAAAATAAGCCCCCACACCGCTCTATTGACAGAAAAATAAAAAAGTAGTGGCTCTTGGAAAGCGGAGAGGAAAAACGAAAAAGCAAAACATGAATCAGTTCGTAAAGGGTTAATTACTTTCTAATGAAAAAACATTTATGACCACATGTGGGGTATTGCCGTACTCGGGAGAAATTGCTTTACAAACGTTGGGGTGCATTTTCTCGTTTATCCTTTGTGAAATTGAAAAAATTCAACATTTTAGTGGAAATAATGTGGATATTAATTTTCACGGCCTAATTCTAATAAATTCTGCAAAAGACGTGTGGGGCCTAAATGCTCACTATACCCCTAGATAGATTCCTTAAGTGGTGTAGTTTCCCAAATGGGGTTACTTTTGGGGGGCTTCCACTGTTTCAGTCTCTCAGGGGCAAATTCGACATGACACCCAAAAACATTCCAGCTAAATTTGAGCTCCAAAAGCCAAATAGCGCTCCTTCCCTTCTAAGCCCCGGTGTGGGTCCAAACAGTAGTTTATTACCACATATGGGGTATTTACGTAATCAGGAGAAATTGTTTTACAAATGTTGGGGCGCTTTTTCTCCTTTATTCCTTGTAAAAATTAAAAATGGCTACCTTTTTTCAGAAAAAAAGTAGATTTTCATCTTCACATACTAATTCAAATAAATTTAGCAAAAAAACTGTGGGTTCAAAATGCTAACTATACCCATAGATAAATTCCTTGAGGGGTATCGTTTCCAAAATGGGGTCACTATTGGGGGGTTTCCACGGTTTTCTTCCCTCCAGTGCATTGCAAACGCGACACGGCACTGAAAACTATTCCAGCAAAATCAGAAATCCAAAATCCAAATGGTGCTCCTTCTCTTCTGAGGCCTGCTGTGGGTCCAAACAGCAATTTATTACCACATATGGGGTATTGCTATAATCGGAAGACATTGCTTTACATATGTTGGGGTGTTTTTTCTACTTTATTCCTTGTAAAAATTTAACATTTCCTAATTTTTTCACAAAAAAAGTAGATTTTCACCTTCACATACTAATTCAAATAAATTTAGCAAAAAAACTGTGGGTTCAAAATGCTAACTATAACCATAGATAAATTCCTTGAGGGGTATAGTTTCCAAAATGGGGTCACTTTTGGGGTGTTTCCACTGTTTTGGCAGCACAAGGCCTCCTCACACCTGACATGGTACCTAAAATATATTCTAATAAAATAGAGGCCCAAAATCCACTAGGTGCTCCTTTGCTTCGGAGGCCTGTGTTTCAGTCCATGACCGCGCTAGGGCCACATGTGGGGTATTTCTAAAAACTGCAGAATCTGGGCAATAAATCTTGAGTTGCATTTCTTGGGTAAAACCTTCTGTGGTACAGAAAAAATTTATTACAAATGAATTTTTGAAGAAAAAAAATGAAATTTGTAAATTTCACCTCTACTTTGCTTTAATTCCTGTGAAACGCCTAAAGGGCTAAAATACTTTGTGAATGCTGTTTTGAATACTTTGATGGGTGCAGTTTTCAAAATGGGGTGATTTATGGTGACTTTCTAATATATAAGGCCCTCAAAGCCATTTCAGAACTGAACTGGTCCCTGAAAAAATAGCCTTTTGAAATTTTCTTGAAAATATGAGAAATTGCTGCTAAAGTTCTAAGCCTTGTAACGTCCTAGAAAAATAAAAGAATGTTCAAAAAACGACGCAAACATAAAGTAGACATATGGGAAATATAAACTAGTAGTATTTTGTGTGGTATTACTATCTGTTTTACAAGTAAATACATTAAAATTTAGAAAAATGCTAATTTTTGCTAATTTTCTCTAAATCTTGGCGTTTCTTACAAATAAATATTGAATTTAATGACAAAATTTTTTCAGTATCATAAAGTACAACATGTCACGAGAAAACAATCCCAGAATCGCTTGGATAGGTAAAAGCATTCTGGAGTTATTACCACATAAAGTGACACATGTCAGATTGGCAAAAATGGGGCTGGTCCTGAAGGCCAAAACAGGCTTAGACACTAAGGGGTTAAAGAGGCTCTGTCACCAGATTCTGAAATCCCTATCTCCTATTGCATGTGATCGGCGCTGCAATGTAGATAACAGTAACGTTTTTTGTTTTTTTTTAAACGTTCATTTTTGGCCAAGTTATGAGCTATTTTATATATATGCAAATGAGGTTTGAAATGGACAACTGGGCGTTTTTTTTTTCGTTATGTACAACTGGGCGTGTATTGTGTTTTTAACTGGGCGCGTTTACGTGTATGATGCTGACCAATCAGTGACCAGTCAGCATCATACACTCATCTCCATTGATTTACACAGCAGTGATGTGCAGCCACATAAACAGAGATTAACGTTACTGCAGGCTGGATTTCATGTGTATTCATTATCAGGACACTTCAGTAACGTTAATCTCTGTTTATGTGGCTGCACATCGCTGCTGTGTAAATCAATGGAGATGAGTGTATGATGCTGACTGGTCACTGATTGGTCAGCATCATACACGTAAACACGCCCAGTTAAAAACACAATACATGCCCAGTTGGACATAACGAAAAAAAAACGCCCAGTTGTCCATTTCAAACCTCATTTGCATATATATAAAATAGCTCATAACTTGGCCAAAAATGAAAGTTTTTTTAAAAACAAAAAAACCTTACTGTTATCTACATTGCAGCGCCGATCACATGCAATAGGAGATAGGGATTTCAGAATCTGGTGACAGAGCCTCTTTAAAGAGAGATCAGTGGTCACAAATATACGTACGGTTCTTGCAGTACAAGATGCATTAACATCTAGTACCAATGTTGGAAATAATTCACCAGCGCTCCTAATGTTGGATGCCGAAAAGGCTTTTGATAATATGAACTGGGATTGGTTGGATGCAGTGTTGAATCGTTTTGGGATTCTGGGATTATTTCTGAATTGTTTAGATGCTTTATATTAAGACCCACAAGCTAGGGTGTTTACGTCAGGATTTTTATCTGCCCCGATTCATTTACAGAAAGGTATGAGACAGGGGTGTCCCCTTTCCCCACTTTTATTTGATCTAGCCTTGGATCCGTTGGCAAGACATTTTCTGTCCTCAACCGATTGTGAAGGCACCCGGGTAGGTTATCATGAAATTAAATTGACTTGCTTTGCAGACCATCCTTTGTTATTTCTCAATTCGCCACGGGATCGTTTTGGGGGGGGGGGGGGGAGGCTGGAGAGGCTGCATTACTTCGGCACATTTTCAGGTTATAAAATGGACGTTCTTAAAAGCCAATTACTTTATTTGACGGATTCACGGACAAGACCAAACTTACACACGACAGTGGAGATAGTCAGATCTTATATAACATATCTGGGAATTAAAATAGGTAAATTGCCCTCATCACTGTACAAGCTCAACTATTTACCCCTGATAGAGAAAATCCTCAAGGAGTTACATAGATGGTCGTCTTTACCATTATCTTTGTTTGGGAGAGCTGCTCTCCTAAAGATAATAAGTTTTTCCCGCCTCCTTAATCCCATACAAACGATACTTTTATTGATGAAACATCTAGATGGTCAAAAACTAAAGTCTGCGGTAGGGCGTGGCCTGGATGCCGAGCGCAGCAATCACATTTCTGTGAACTCCGTCCTGTGACCTCACAGCGACTAATATAACCGGCTAATTGCACTTACCTGTGTCTTCCCACGAAGCGGTGCCGATCCTCAAAACGTCACAGCATGATGACTAGGAAAAAGGCTCTCACGACTGGTCCAAAACGGCTCACAGACTTCTTTTCCTCACGAGGCAATAAACATGGCGCGGGATCACCGTGTTCAGGCGGCACGTCTCCTGCTTCCTCTTTGATGGGGGATGGTGTTGCAGACCATTCTCAGGCGATGGTGCGGGTGAGTCTGCTCTTTTGAGCAATGCCCTGATTTGTCCTAGTTCTTTGGAGCCATTGGCGGCGCTCCCTTTGTCAGCTCATCCTCTGAACTGTACTTCCCGCCTTGACATAATGGTGCCTGAAATGGATGAGTTTTCTAGCGCATCTCCTCCTGCCAGCCCAAGGAGGCAGAAACCCAGGCTAGACTTGGAGATACTATCCACGGCTGAGGATTGTTCTTATTCCTCCACAGTGCCTGATCCCATAGAAGTGATTCCTTCCACTAATCAGGTTGCTTCAGAACACTTTATTAAATCTATGATGTTGGCCCTGAGAGGCTTATTTCAGAGGGATTTGGCTCGCTTTTCTACCAAACTGGCTGCCACAGTGGATGACTTAGGTCACAGAGTTGACCATGTAGAAACTAAGATGGGGGAACTCACAATGATATGGTGGATGCACACCAGGTCCTGGAAGGGGAGGTTGCAACTCTTAAATTGAAACTCGCTGACATAAAGGATCGTAACAGGATAAATAACGTGAAATTCAGAGGCATTCCTGAATCAATTCAACCAGCTGCTTTTACATACTATCTCCAACAACTCATTAAGACTGTTTTACTGTCTTCTCAACAATTGGATCTTACAATTGACAGAGCCCACAGGCTCCCTAAACCGAAATCTCTTCCGCCTGACGTTCCTCGGGATGTAATTGCACGCATCAATTTTTTTTAAACTAAGGGGTTTCTCATGTCGGTGGCTAGACGCTCCCATACATTACCTGCTCTGTATGAAAAAATCCATCTGTATGTGGATTTGTCTCAGTTGATGCTTCAAGCAAGAAGGAGATTCATTCCTATTACTACGGCTTTGAGGAAAAATAATATCACTTACAAATGGGGCATCCCGACCAAATTGCTGATCCACAATTTAGGCTCCCTACATGTCGTTGCTACCCTGGACGAGGGTGAGGCTTTGATGGCAGGCTGGAACGTTCCTTCATTGGCATCCTCTCCTAGGAATAACAAGACTTCTCGGTCACGAATCTTGCCGGATTGGCAGCTGGGTCCTAACCATCGCTGAAGCTCAGTGTATACCTCTGAGGTCATAGAGGTCTCCAGGTAGACTTTCCTTCCCCGTTTTCAATTGGTGAAGATATGTTGGTTTGCATAAAGTTGTTATTGTTTTTAATGATTATGTTAGTGACTGACCCTTTGTTTCCATCCTGCTTTCTGTCATGCTATAACTACAATATCTCTATGCGGTACTTAGGTCTCTGTGTACAGTGTGTGTTCCTTGTCCTGATTTATAGCTATCACACGCTTTTATCTTATTTTACTTATGGCGCTTAAAATTATGTCTCTAAATACTAGAGGTCTGAATTCCCCATTTAAAAGGTCCTCGGTATGGAAGGATGCGCTGACATCTCAAGTGGACATCATTTGTCTCCAAGAGACGCATTTCTCCCAACAGGTGTGTCCTAAGTTCTCTCACCACAAATACCCTCTCACTTATAAGAAGGCAGGGGTAATGATTGCCTTTCGTGACTCTGTTTAATTTTAGTTGACTGAGTCTATTATTGATATGGGGGGAAGGTTTCTTGTCTTGGTGGGGATGCTCAACAATGTCCAGTTTACCATTGTTAATATTTATGCCCCTAATTCTTCTCAGACTCGTTTTTTAACCGGTTAAGGACTAGGCTGTTTTACAGCTAAATGACCAGAGCAAATTTCACAATTTTGCTATGCGCTTCTTTAGATGACTATAACTCAGCAGGTGAATAAAGTTCATCTTTGAATTTTACACTCTTTTTAAAGGACAGATAGGGCTTTGTTTTAGTGGCATTTGTCAGTATATATCATTTTTATTTTTTTCTCTAAAGTGGGCAAAATTGGAAAAAAATGCAAGAATTTAGCAATTGCGCCAGTTTATGCTAGCATTTTTCACACACGGTATGGACCACGGACAAAATTAATCTCCTTTCACATTCTTCCACTTCTCCCGTGCATGGGGATACCAAATATGTGTGCCTTATTCACTGTGCGGGCATGTGCCAGGGCTTGGCATAAAAGGAGGCTTTTCGGCCTTTTCGGTCCAGGAATTTTGCATTTGATTTTATAGCAGCATACTGTTTTCTGGGGAGTGTAATGCTGCTGAAACATTAGAATCACCCCATAAATGACTTCATTCGCACAAGTAGACCCCACAAGGTTTCCTTCAAGGGGTTTATCATATTTTTAGCAAGTCCAGTTTTCTTCTGAAAGTTTCTTGAATAAGATGGAACAAAAAAAAATCAGCTATTTTTTAGCAAATGCGTCAGTTTAGGCTAGTATTTTTCACACACGGTATAGACCACGGACAAAATTCATCTCCTTTCACATTCTTCCACTTCTCCCGTGCATGGGGATACCAAATATGTGTGCCTTATTCACTGTGCGGGCATGTGCCAGGGCTTGGCATAAAAGGAGGCTTTTCGGCCTTTTCGGTCCAGGAATTTTGAATTTGATTTTATAGCAGCATACTGTTTTCTGGGGGGCGTAATGCTGCTGAAACATTAGAATTACCCCATAAATTACTTCATTCACACAAGTAGACCCCACAAGGTTTCCTTCAAGGGGTTTATCATATTTTTAGCAAGTCCAGTTTTCTTCTGAAAGTTTCTTGAATAAGATGGAACAAAAAAAAATCAGCTATTTTTTAGCAAATGCGTCAGTTTAGGCTAGTATTTTTCACATACGGCATAGACCACGGACAAAATTCATCTCCTTTCACATTCTTTCACTTCTCCCATGCATGGGGATACCAAATATGTGTGCCTTATTCACTGTGCGGGCATGTGCCAGGGCTTGGCATAAAAGGAGGCTTTTCGGTCCAGGAATTTTGCATTTGATTTTATAGCCGCATACTGTTTTCTGGGGGGTGTAATGCTGCTGAAACATTAGAATCACCCCATAAATGACTTCATTTGCACAAGTAGACCCCACAAGGTTTCCTTCAAGGGGTTTATCATATTTTTAGCCAGTCCAGTTTTCTTCTGAAAGTTTCTTGAATAAGATGGAACAAAAAAAAATCAGCTATTTTTTAGCAAATGCGTCAGTTTAGGCTAGTATTTTTCACACACGGTATAGACCACGGACAAAATTCATCTTCTTTCACATTCTTCCACTTCTTCCGTGCATGGGGATACCAAATATGTGTGCCTTATTCACTGTGCGGGCATGTGCCAGTGCTTGGCATAAAAGGAGGCTTTTCGGCCTTTTCGGTCCAGGAATTTTGCATTTGATTTTATAGCCGCATACTGTTTTCTGGGGGGCGTAATGCTGCTGAAACATTAGAATTACCCCATAAATTACTTCATTCACACAAGTAGACCCCACAAGGTTTCCTTCAAGGGGTTTATCATATTTTTAGCAAGTCCAGTTTTCTTCTGAAAGTTTCTTGAATAAGATGGAACAAAAAAAAATCAGCTATTTTTTAGCAAATGCGTCAGTTTAGGCTAGTATTTTTCACATACGGCATAGACCACGGACAAAATTCATCTCCTTTCACATTCTTCCACTTCTCCCGTGCATGGGGATACCAAATATGTGTGCCTTATTCACTGTGCGGGCATGTGCCAGGGCTTGGCATAAAAGGAGGCTTTTCGGTCCAGGAATTTTGCATTTGATTTTATAGCAGCATACTGTTTTCTGGGGGGCCTAATGCTGCTGAAACATTAGAAACACCCCATAAATGACTTCATTCACACAAGTAGACCCCACAAGGTTTCCTTCAAGGGGTTTATCATATTTTTAGACAGTCCAGTTTTCTTCTGAAAGTTTCTTGAATAAGATGGAACAAAATAAAATTACCTTTTTTATTAACAAATGCGTCAGTTTATGCTAGCTTTTTCACACACAAAATGGACCACGGACAAAATTCATCGCATTTCACATTCTTCCACTTCTCCTGTGCATGGGGATACCAAATATGTGTGCTTTATTCACGGGCATGTGCCAGGGCTTGGCATAAAAGGAGGCTTTTTGGCCTTTTCGGTCCAGGAATTCTGCACTTGATTTTATAGCCGCATACTGTTTTCTGGGGGGCCTAATGGTGCTGAAAGATTAGAATCACCCCATAAATTACTTCATTCATGCAAGTAGACCCCACAAGGAGGGCGGACGATAGAAGAAGCTTATTTCACAAATCACTTTTTTTCAAAGCTGGTTTTACAAAACTCAACAGAGTTTCTATAACACTTCCAAAATATCTGCTCTTGAAGCAGAAATCCCAAAATATTCATCTAGGGGTATAATGGGAATTTATTTTTTTGGGTTTTCTAAAATAAGAAATTGCAGGTTTATTCAAATGGAGCTCTCCAGCAGATGAACTTTAGAGAATATGCAAACATGACATCCACCCCCCACCCACCCTCACCCTTGGAGTAAAATCAGGGGAAAAATAAAAACGTAATGTAGGGCAAATATATTTTCAACGAATTAACTAAAATCTAATAATTCAGAACAGTGTGGTATTTTTTAAAACATGGCTCAATGCACAGGCCTGGTTGTGAGGGACATGAGGGACAGAAATATCGGGAATCTTTGCGGTGCCCGTCTTTTCTGCAGACGCGGCACTTTTTCTGAGGGTTGCTTCTGGTTGGTGTTGGGGGAATCCGACTGATGAAGTGTCTTTCAGTCAGTCGCGTGACATCCTCAGACTGGGGGCATTCTCGGTTGTCCTGAACATCAAAAATGAGGCCTTCAATAATTTTTTCCTGGAAATCCAGGTATGTGTCTCTGCCTCTGTTTTTTTTGTAGAGCACAAATGAGTTGTGGATGGCCACCTGTAACAAATAAATGGCCACCTTTTTGTACCAGGTTTTAGTTTTGCGTTTTACTAAATAGGGCTGTAAAACCTGGTCGCTTAAATCCACCCCCCCCATGTACTTGTTATATTCGGACACGCTCACTGGTTTGTGCTTGTCCGATGTTGCCCCCCTTTCCCTCACTGCCACTGTTCCTGCGGTATGAATCGTGCTTAGCACATACACATCTTTGCGATCCCTGAACTTGACCGCCAGCAATTCTTCAGATGCATAAGCACAGGAGTCCCCCTTTACCATGCGCTTCCCCACTAATTGCTGTGGAAAACCAATTCTGTTTTTGCGCATGGTACCACATGCCCCAGTCCTTGCAGCATGCAAATGCCTAAACAGGGGCACACTGGAATAAAAATTATCACAGTACAGGTGGTACCCCTTGTGAAGCAGAGGCTACATTATCTCCCACACGATCTTACTGCTGGTGGAAAGATCAGGCATCCAGGAACATTTATTGTGCGGTCCCGCCCTTCATAAATTCTGAAGGCGGTGGTATATCCTGACCCGCTTTCACACAATTTGTAGAGCTTAACGCCATATCTTGCCCTTTTTGAAGGTAGATATTGGCGAAAGCTAAGTCTGCCATGAAAGTTGAGGAGGGATTCGTCCACACTTACATTCTGCTCAGGGGTGTAGAGTTGCAGAAATAAATTATTCAGGGAATTTATTAGCGGTCTTATTTTGAACAACCGATCCCGGTTTGCATCGGTACTTGTGGGGGCCTGTGCGTTGTCATTGAAGTGGAGGAACCTCATTATTGTCTCATAACGAGACCTGGGCATTACTGCAGAATATACTGGGGTGGCTTGGGCGGGTCTTGTTGACCAGTAAGACCTAATGGAGGGCTTTTTGACAATACCCATATTTAGGGTGAGCCCCAAAAATCTTTTTAATTCCAGCAAATTGGTGGGCGTCCAATCTCTGGCATGGGTGGATGAAGGTTTCTGCCTTATATATTGAGTGGCATACAAATTTGTTTTGTGGACAATCTGATTTAGGATGTCGTCCTTTATAAATAAATGGAAGTAATCCATTTGGACAAAATTTGTATTGTCCACGGTTATGCCAGGAGTGGCAGTAAATCCGTGGATTCTAGGCCCAAAAGATGGGGCAGGTGCCCATACAAGAGCCTGGACTGAAGGGACCAGGGTGTCCCGTGCTACAGCGCTACTTGGCCCTGCGCTTTCAAGTTCTGCAGTTTCAACTGCATCAGGGACAACGTCCCCTGAAGATGAACCTGAAGTGACGCTGTCATCGTCACTACCTAAAACAGGTTCCATCTCGGACGCCATCTCTGATGCGGTCTCCGACTCAGACCACAGCATGGCGTATGCCTCCTCGGCGCTAAACAACTTCCTCGCCATAACGTAACTAACACTAACTAAACAAATTGTTTTTTTTTATTTATTTTTTTTATATAAAACACACAAACTAACTGCTATATATATCTACACTACCGCTAACAAAAAAATAAACCGCTATTGCTATATATATTATATATATGTGGATATATATATAATTATATACTCCCTACCTGCCTATTCTAATAGAATAAAAGATAGAAAAGTAGATATATAGAAAAAAAGATAGATGGATAGATAGATTGTATAGATAGATAGAAATCTATCTATACAGAGAATGTTTTAGAGTGTAACTGTATTTTTTGTGTAACTGTAACTGTAATCTTCTGGCAGCAATTCTCCCGAGTCTCTTCTTCTCCTCAAACTGAAACAATGTTTGAGGAGAAGAAAAGAGGCATGCGATTTACTGCCAGAAAAGTCAAAATAAAACAAATGTGGTCGCTGTGATAGGTTTTCACAGCGACCACATGTTCAGGGACCATCAGATTGGTCCCTGATACTCTGCCCAGTGCCCAGAGCTGTTGGTAACAGCGTGGGCACAGGGCTGTGTGCACGCGATCGCGTGCACACTGTTTTCTATGCAGAAATGCATGTGATCGCTGTGATTGGTTGTCACAGCGATCACATGTTCAGGGGCCAAAAGATTGACCCCTGACATTCTGCCCAGTGCCCATGGCTGTTAGCAACAGCCAGGGCACAGAGCTGTGTGCACGCGATCGCGCGTGCACAGTCTCTGAAGTGCCGCCGTAAATAGTCTATACGGCGGACTTCAGAGACCCTGACCGCTGGCCGTATAAATACGGCCAGCGGTCGGGAACCTGTTAAACAAACTTATAAGACGGATTTGTAAAATAGCTAAAGGTCAGCTTATACTTTGTGGGGACTTTACCCTTATTCCTGATGTTCAGTGGGACACTACATGTCGAGACAGGAGATGTTCCTCTTCATTATCTCGCTGGTTACACATTGCAGAAATGTATGATACATTCAGATGTTTGAATTCCTCCTCTAGGGAATATACCATTTATTCACTGAGGCATCGGACCTTCTCTAGAATAGATCTAATCTTGGTGGATAGGCAGACCTTACAAAATGTTCAGTCGTCGGAAATTGGGGATGCAACCTGGTCCGATCACGCTCCTATTTTTTTACAGATAGTATTGTCACAAACTTCTCGTCCTATCGCTTCACGGCGCATTAATAACTTTCTTCTCAACATCCCTAGTTATAGAGATAACATTGCATCTCAATTGCAAGAATATTTCCACCTTAATAATTTAGCGGATATTAACCCTTACTCATTATGGAATGCTCACAAGGCAGTGTTAAGAGGTATTCTAATCCAGCAGGGAGCTCGTTACAAAAAACTGAAATTAGCTAACTTTTCCTCCCTGATGGCTCGGATTCGAAATCTTGAGATACAACTGCAACAAACCAAATGCACATCCATTCACGATGATCTCATATCTTTAAAGCGTAAACTTAAATCTTTATTACTGAATAACTATGATAGAAAGGTGACATCCCTCCATATGACATATTATACCTCTTATAATAAAGCTAGTAAATTGATGTCCAAGAGTATCAAAGGTCGTCGCCTAAAATCCCTTATCCCTCATTTAACCCCTTAAGGATGAAGCCTAGTTTGGGCCTTAAGACTCAGAGCCTATTTTTCAAATCTGACATATTTGACACATATGCTTAAACCTATCCAAGCGATTCTGAGATTGTTTTCTCGTGAGACATTGGGCCTTATGTTAGTGGTAAAATTTGGTAGATAGACTCAGTGTTTATTTGTGAAAAATAGCAACATTTAGAGAAAATTTGAAAAAAATAGCACTTTTCTGAATTTAAATGCATTGTAAGGCATATGGTTATACCACACATAATAGTTACTAATTAACATTTCCTATATGTATACTTTAGATTGACATTGTTTTTTGAACATTCTTTTATTTTTCTTGGACGTTACAAGGCTTAGAACATAAACAGCAATTTCTCATATTTTTAAGAAAATTGTAAAAGCCTTTTTTTTAGCGACCTGTACAGATCTGAAGTGGCTTTGACGGGCCTATGTACTAGAAACCCCCATAAAACACCTCATTTTAAAAACTAGACCCCTCAAAGTATTCAAAACAGCATTTAGAATGTTTATTAACCCTTTAGACTTTTCACAGGAATTAAAGCAAAGTAGAAGTGAAATTTGCAAATGTGACTCCATTTATTTCTGTAACACAGAAGGTTTTACCAGATAAACACTAATAAATATGTATTGTCCAGATTCTGCTGTTTTTAGACATGTCCCACATGTGGCTCTAGTGTGCTCGTGGACTAAAATACAAGCCTCAGAAGCAAAGAAGCACCTATTGCATTTTGCGGCCTCTTTTTTATTAGAATATATTTTAGGCAGCATGCAAGGTTTGAAGAGGTGTTGTGGTACCAAAACAGTAGGAATCCCCCAAAAGTGACCCCATTTTGGAAACTACACCCCTCAAGGAATTAATTTATGGTTGTTGTTACCATTTTGACCCCACAGTTTTTTCACAGCACATATTTGAATTGGGCTGTGAAATGAAAAAATGACATTTGTTTCAATAAGATGTCATTTTTGAAGAAAATTTCTTATTTTCACAGAAAACAAAATGCCCCATTTTGTTGCCCAATTTCTCCTGAGTGCGGCAATACCCCATTTGTGGTGATAAACTGCCGTTTGGGCCCATATGAGGCCTCAGAAGGGAAGGAGCGCTTTGTGTTCTTTGGAGTGCAGATTTCGCTGGATTGGTTTTTTGGTGCCATGTCGCATTTGCAGAGCCCCAGAGGTATCAGAACAACAGAAACCCACAAGAAGTGACCCCATTTTGGAAACTACACCCCTCAAGGAATTCATTTATGGTTGTTGTTACCATTTTGACCCCACAGTTTTTTCACAGCACATATGGGAAAGGGAGGGGAACAATTTCATATATTTAAGTATGCAGTAATACCGCAGCGGTTAGTAACATTGTCTTTAAAATTGGTTACGCACTAGTTACGATTACTTACCTGGTCCTGTTATCTGCCGTTTTTGGTACTTTTTCTTCTTTTCTTTCCTCTTTTACCCTGCCGCACTGAAAACATCATATTAGCGGTGCGCATGCGCAGTATGTTCGTACTGTCATTGCCCGTCTCCTCCCCTTATGCATCACGTGCGCGCATGCGCATACGTGAGCCGGGGACGCTGATGTAGTGAGTTTCTCTTCATTGATTGTTGTCCAACGGTGAGTATCGTCTTTCCTGTACTGTACATTTTATTGTAAATCTGCCACTTCACCAATGTTTACTTAAAGGGAATGTGTTGCCAGAAAAACATGATTTTTTTTTAAAATTAAACATTTAGTGTGTAGGTGATTAAACATTGTTCAAATTTTTTTTATTTTTTTCACGAGTCAGGAAATATTATAAATGAATTCTAATTTATAATATTTCCCATTGCTGGTCACTAGATGGAGCTATTCCCAAAATTGCAGCATTGCAAAATTGGGTAAAAATCCCTCGCTCTAGTGAGCTCTCAGCATCCCCCCCTCCTTTATCCTGGCTAGTGCCGGGATAAACGAGGGGTTTGAACGGTCTAACCTCCTACACTGTGTGTCGCCATTTTTTGAGCTAACACACAGTGTAGTAGGTTTACATACAGTAGTAAACGTACACAAACACGAACATACATAGAAATCTCTTACCTGCTCCTGCCGCCGCGGCTCCCTCCGGCCCGTCCGCTCCGTCTGCTGCCGCTGCTCCATGTGCAAAAGTCCGGAAGCCGCGACCGGAAGTAGTAATCTTACTGTCCGGCCGCGACTTCCGGTCCACAGGAAAATGGCGCCGGACGGCGCGCATTTCAAATTGGACTGTGTGGGAGCGGCGCATGCGCAGTTCCCACACAGACGGCGTACATGTTAGTGGATGGAACGGGCCCCGTTCGCAGTCCCTATGGGACTGTGGCTGCCGTATTCCATGTCTGTATGTGTCGTTAATCGACACATACAGAAATGGAAAAAAAAATGGCAGCCCCCATAGGGAAGAAAAAGTGTAAAAATAAGAAAAAGTAAAACACAAACACACAAATAAATATAAACGTTTTTAATAAAGCACTAACATCTTTAACATATAAAAAAAAAAAATGTGATGACACTGTTCCTTTAACACTGTATACACTGTACCGCTATACACACTGTTATAACAGAGGGCTCTCTGCGCAGTTGCCTCACACTCACATAGGTTGTTATGTAGTAACCACAGTAACCATGAATGGATCACCTGTTCCTACTTGTTAACTCAGGTTGAATCACTGATTGTATTACCACACTGGGTTATATATAACCTGTTAAGATTGTTGGTCATTGCTTGACAAAGATCCCATAGAGACGGATCGAAACGTTGCCTGCCTGGGGTGAATAAACACACCACTTTTTTTCACCAATTTCCTTGGAGTGCTGCCTCTTCATTTTTTTGGATTTCATTAACAAGGGTTCCTAGCCTTAACCTAGGAGGCCTGCACCCACTGCTGTTGCTGTGCTGCTTTAGGGTATGTGCACACACACTAATTACGTCCGTAATTGACGGACGTATTTCGGCCGCAAGTACCGGACCGAACACAGTGCAGGGAGCCGGGCTCCTAGCATCATACTTATGTACGATGCTAGGAGTCCCTGCCTCGCTGCAGGACAACTGTCCCGTACTGAAAACATGATTACAGTACGGGACAGTTGTCCTGCAGCGAGGCAGGGACTCCTAGCATCGTACATAAGTATGATGCTAGGAGCCCGGCTCCCTGCACTGTGTTCGGTCCGGGACTTGCGGCCAAAATACGTCCGTCAATTACGGACGTAATTAGTGTGTGTGCACATACCCTTACTCTTTTTCTCATTGTGTGTATATATATATTCCCTCTGCTAGGCGCCTTTCCTCTAGTGCCACCAATGGCACATGCCGTGTACCTATCCAGCCGTACATTATTATTATTTATTTTAACTGTTTCAGGACCGGGCTATTTTGTGCCTTCAGGACCGGACACAGTTTAGCCATTTTTAGCATGCGTTAGTTAAACGGCTATAACTTTTTGCAATTTTTTTTTCCTAGAAAGTGCAGGTTTCTTTTTTCTATCATTTTTCGAAACATCCTTTTTGCTATTTAGGAATTTCTAGGCTTAAATTTTTTAAATAATACTAAAAAAAATTTGCTTTTTTAAATTTGAGCACATTTTTTTTAGCGATAATATCGTTTTACCCTAAAATAGACCTTTTATTTGCGATCTTCATTGCCTACCGTAAATTTTCATATATTACATGTCTATTTTAGGGTAATTTGGTCAGGGCTGGCATCACGACAATGATTGTTTGGAGGAACATTTATTTTGAGCGGGTATTTTATTTGTATTTATTATTACGTTTTTTTGCACTTTATTTTACATTTTATTTTTTTATTTTGGTCTGTCCCTTAACCCCTTAAGGACACGGCCAATTTTAGCCTTGAAGACAGAGCAATTTTTTTTACATTTCCCTCTTTGCATCCCGACTCTAATAACGCTTTTATTTTTTGTACGACGTAGTTGTATGAGACTTTGTTTTTTGCGGGACGAGTTGTACTTTATGTAGGTACCATTTTTTGGTACAAATACATTATCATTTAATTTCTATACATTTTTAATTAGATTAAAATGCAGAAAAAAAGCAGTTGCGCATCAGTTTTAATATTTATTTTTTTACACCATACACTAATCATCATAAATAATGGTATACATTTGTTGTACAGGTTGTTACGGTCGTGGCGATACCAAATATGTCTATATTATTTCATGTTTTGGGACTTATATTTTAAAAAGTTTATTTATTATAAAAAATGTGTGTTTCTGTGTATTTGTTTTACTTTTTATTTATTTATTTACCATTATTATTTTTTTGCATTCATTTAACTTTTTTTTTTAATCCCATAAAGGGATTTATCATTTTGATTTTTATTTTGTAACTGTAATGTACTGGCATAGATCTATATGCCAGTACATTAGCCTGTTACTGATCGTACACAGGCAGTTGTTAGGGCATACCTCAGTATGCCCTAACAACAGGAAATATGTTCAGACAGCCCTGGGGTCCTTCACTGGACCCTGGGCTGTCTGGCCATACGAGTTGTGGACTTTGATCGCGTCACAGTTATTTTCTGTGACGCGATCAATGTGCAGTCCCCTCTCTTTGAACGCCGCGATCAGCTTTCATCGCGGCGTTCAAAGGGTTAACAGCGGAGAGAAGATGTTTCTCTCCTCTCCGCTGTCAGAGCGGGGCCATGGCTGTGTATTACAGCCGTTGCCCCGCTCTCGATCGCGCGCACAGACGCGCGCAGGGACGGCTGTCACACAGGACGAGTATGCTCGTCCTAATGCGCGAAGTGCTCGCCGCTCAGGACGAGCATACTCGTCCTGTGTCGGCAACCAGTTAAAGATCAGAGAAGACCTTTGGGGGGACTTTATTTTTTTGTTTTTATTTTACACCTTATTCTTCCACTGTAACTAGGGGTGCCCCAGATACAGGGGAAATCAGCCCTTTTATAGTGACTATTGTCACTAATAGGGCTGTGCTGGGTCTAGTTGCCACTAATGCCACCCTGCGATCATGTGACCTGCCGCTGCCTTTATTCATATACACAGCGCTCATTGAGCATTGTGTAGAAGTGATCAGAGAAGATAGGCACAGCAAAAGCCGACATTCAGCTGCCTGATTGTTCGGGCAGCAAGTTAAAACCGGTAAATATTCTATGGCGCAAGTTTTAAGGAACCTGACCGCCGGGCCGTATATATACAGCCGGCGGTCGGGAACCGGTTAAAGCACCATTATTTCCAGGGAGATGAACATGAAAAAGGGTTTAAGGACATGAAATGAAACAATAATACAAGTACAAAAATCATGAGCATAATGAATGAAATACTGATACGGAAGGAGAGCGTTTCCTGCACGCGTGGGTTTACAACCTACAAGAGAAGTCAGAAGGAGGCATTAGATTAGGGCAGAAGCTGTTCATCCGGTAGAGTAGGGGCAGCAGGATTATTGATATTTGTAAGCTTTTTTTGTAGGGGTGGGGTTTCAAGTTGTTTTTGGAGGTTTCCATGGGGGGAGAGAGTCTGATGTGTTGGGGTAGAAGGTTCAAGAGTATGGAAGATGCAGGGGAGAAATCTTGGAGATAATGATGTGAGGAGCAGGTAAAAAGAGCAAAGAAGGAGGTCTTGTGAGGACAAAAGATTATGTGTGGGGAGGTATTGGGAGATTAGGGCAGAGATGTATGGAGGGGACAGGCTGAGAATAGCCTTGTAAGTCATTATTAATATTTTGAACTAAATTTGCTGGGCAATGTGTGGCCAGTAAATAAATTGGCAGAGGGGAGAGGCACAGGTAAAATTAGGGAAGAGGTAGAATAACCTGGCAGCAGAGATAAGAGCAGATTGGAAGGGTGCAAGGACACCAAAAAGGATGTTGCAGTAGCCTAGACGGGAGATGGTGATAGCATGACTCGAGGTTGAGAAAAGAACAAATTCAAGAAACGTTTTTGAGATGGAGGCATCAAGAGGTGGTAATGACTTGGATGTGCAGTCTGAAAGACGGGGCGGAATTGAAGGTGATCCCGAAGCAACAGACTTGTGAGATTGGGGAAAGTGTGGAGCCATTAGCTGTGACTGATAGTTCTTTATAAGGTGGTTAAGTGAGATGGGGGATGAATTCAGTTTTCTTCATGTTAAGTTTAAAAAATGACTGTGCTTTCATCAAACTTTAGATACGTCCTAGAAAAATGTTAAGAGTTTGAATTGGTGGTGGTCCGGGTGCTGAGACCCCCACCATCGCTCAAATAAGCGCTTTGTAAAAACAAATAAGAGACAGCTAGTCTTCTTCAATGCAGTTTCTTGGACTAGATTTCAATTCAAAATTGCTCTTCTGTAACCTACTTATGAATTATGGTATATTCTGCAATGAGTATAGGCTAACTATTGGCTAGGTATTTGGTGCCATCATGTTTAAGCCGGATTCACATGAGCGTGTGCGCTTTGCGCGCGCAAAAAACGCTGCATTTTGCGCAAGCAAAAGGCACTTAACAGTTCCGTGTGTCATCCCCGTATGATGTGCGGCTGCATGAGTTTCGTGCAGCCGTCATCATTATGACACTCTGTTTGTATGTTTGTAAACAGAAAAGCACATAGTGTTTTTCTGTTTTCAATCATACTTTGTACTGCTGTTGCGCGAATCACACGCGTCCCACGGAAGTGCTTCCGTGTGGTGAGCGTGATTTTCACGCACCCATTGACTTCAATGGGTGCGTGATGCGCGAAAAATGCACAAATATAGGACACGTCGCAAGTTTTACGCAGCGGACTCACGCTGCGCAAAAATCACTGACTGTCTGCACGGCCCCATAGACTAACATAGGTCCGTGCGTCTGAATAAGCCCTTATAGTAATATATTATATTTCTGACCCTTAAGGAAATGTCTAAATACTCTTTTACATTGCAACATTTTTCTTTGAATCTAAATAATTATGATAATTGCCGTGTTCAAATCTAAACATTAATAGATAGAATGGTTATTAATAATTCAGAAAATATATTGTACATGCATATAATTTTTAACAATACCTTGAGCATGCACACACAAGTTTTCAATATATTGCAAAATATCAGCAGAAGTTTTAACCGACCTCACTTGACACAAAATACACAAATCTGTTTTCTTGTGCTCAACCAATGAAAATGTCTCCTCTGATAAATAATGGCCCCATGGGCTCCAGGGTTCTATAAAACACCATTATTTAGAGTAAAGAAAGTGTACACCAGGTATGCATTAATGAAATAAAATTTGAAAGCAAGTCAAAAATATAGCAAAGCTTAGTTAACCTGTGGCTTTCTAGACTGACCATCTTGGTCTCTTTTCTATGTTTTTGGACTATCATCCTTGGATCAAAATTATGTGAAGGAGAATCTGTAATGATACTCAGAGGAAAAAATAACCCCTATTGGACCACACAGGTCATTTACGGGACCCCATTTTTCAGTAACTGGTTTGGGTTTTGGCACTCTTCTGGTCCCAGGACTTCAAGGTGCAAGGTTGTTGTAAAGAGGTAAATCATCTGGACAAATATAGTTGGGGACAGGGAAACTTACTTCAAGGAGTTGCCAGTGGCCAGTCTTCTAGCCATATCCATTGGTCATACAGAGCTGAGTAGAATGGGAGACAGGAATCCTAGCCATGGAGTCAGAAACCAAAAGTTAGCAGATACTGTAGTTACAAACAAACAGGGGACACTAGATACAGAGCAGACACCAGTATAACTGGCACCAGAAAAGATCACGTAAAAAAATGAGGGTAATTTACTGATAAGCACACTGTGCCCAACATCCTGCCTGCCATGTCTACTAGAGAATAATGCCCAAATTTGCGGCGTAGAGGAAAGGTGGAGACATGGCATGGAAAGTTCCTTACAGAATCATACTTTATTTATGTTGTTAACTGCAAATAGTAGGAATTACCAGCATCTTCAAAACTTTATTTGATCCTGCTGCCCAAGTTTTCATTTACTAACTAGAAAATTAAACTTAGTGATGAGAGGATCTGTTTCCAGCCACTTGCAGTTGTCAGCTGTAAGTCTTAGGGATAACTTTGCAGCAAATAGCCATGTAAGTTGGGGGTATCTGGAATCTCTGGAACTAACAATCACTGTGTTTTCAGCTTGTAGCTAGAGAACACAGTGAAATGTCAAATACAAACGATAGAGGCAGATGAGATGGGGGCCCAGCCCCAGGTGGTCTGGTTCACCTTGCTACTAGGAACAGCATATTTAGCAAATAAGTGGGTGGAGTATTGGGCCAAGGGTCATGGAAAGGACATGCAGGGTGAAACAAGCATTTATATTGATCACCTATAACATAACAGCCATATAACCACTGACAGGTGATTATCTTGTTACAATGGGTCCTGACAAGTGTTGAAACATATTAGGCATCAAATAAAGTCAGTTTTTGAAGTTGATATGTTGTAAGCAGGACTAATGAGCAAGTGTAAGGATCTGAGTGACTTTGACAATGGCCAAATGGGTCAGAGCATCCAGTATGTTCCCAGTATGCAATGGTTAGTTCCTACCAAAAGTGGTCCAAGGAAGGATAAATGGTGACGCAGCGACAAGGTCATGGGCGCCCAAGGCTCATTGATGCTTGTGGGGAGCGAAGGTTAGCCTGACTGGTCCGTTACCACAGAACAGCTACTGTAGCACAAATAGAAAGGTCTGACTAAACATTAGCACTCCAAAGTAGTTTTGCAAAATATGATATTTATAAATCCATATAATAGGTAGTAAACCCAAATAACGTTTCGGTCTTCATTCAGACATTCATCAGACACGGATTATGTCCTGGTATTCTGTGTAGTGGCGCTTTCGACCTAAGTTGCTGTTAGGAAATAGCACCATTTCCTAACAGCAACTGAGGACACAAGCGCTGCTACAAGGAATACCAGCACATAATCCATGTCTGATGAAGGTCTGAATGAAGACCGAAATGTTATTTGGGTTTACTACCTATTATATGGATTTATTTAGCAAAACTACATTGGAGTGCTAAGTTTTTGTCAGATTACACTGCTGTGGAAGCAAATTTATGCACCCGAAGGAACAGAGAGCTAAAGGAGTAGAACACAACTTATGATAGAAAGGTGTCAGAACAAAAAGAGCATTGCAGTTTGCTGTGTTTGGGGCTGCATTGGCGCAGACTGCTCAGAGTGTCTGTGCCAACCTAGTAACAGTCCTGGGTATTAACCCTGTCCCGCCGCAGCCATTTTTTGGATTTTCACTTTTGTTTTTCCTCCCCACCTTCCAAAAGCCATAACGTTTTCATTTTTTCCATCAATATTGCCATATGAGGGCTTGTTTTTTTGCGGGACAAGTTGTGCATTTTCACAGCACCATTTATTGTACAATATAATGTAGTAAAAAAATATTTGTGGGGTGGTATAGGAAGAAAAACAATGATTCCTCAATCTTTTGGAGGTTTTGTTTTTACGACATTCAACTTTATTCTGCGAGTCAATACGATTATGGTGATACCAAATGTATATATTTTTTTTTTAGGTTTTACTACTTTTACAAGAAAAAAATTTGAGTTTTGTCGCCATATTCTGAGAGCCATAACTTTTTTTATATTTCCGTCCATTGAGCTGCATGGGGGCTTATTTTTTTGCAGGATGAGCTGTAGTTTCTATTGGTACCATTTTGGCGTAAATGACTCTTTTTGATCACATTTTATTTCATTTTTTTGAATGAAGTGACCAAAAAACAGTAATTCTGGCGTTTTACATTTTTAGGCCGTACATTTTTTAGGGAGATATATTGTAATAGTTCAGACTTTGACAGACGTGTCGATACCAGTTGTGTTAATTTTTAAGCTTTTTTACATTGTGCTTGAGGGAAAATGGGAAAAGCTTTTTTTTTTGTTTTAATTTCAATTTGTTATTTATTTATTAATAAAACCTTTGTTTTATTTTTTTTAAATTCTTTTACTTGTCCCCTTAGGGGACTTGAACCAGTGATTGTTGGATCGCTTGCACGATTATTTATTTTTTACAACGTTCACCATGCAGACTAAATGATGATATATTGTAACAGCTCAGACTTTTATAGATGTGTCGATACTAGTTATGTTCATTTTTAAAAAATTTAACATTGTGCTTGAGGGAAAAGATGTTTTTTTTTACTTTTAATATATTTTTTTTATTATTAAAAAAAACTTTATTTTACTGTTTTTTTTACTTGTCATAGAAGAGTATCAGTTTCACGATATACTGAAATACATTAGTATTGCAGTATATCATGCATCGGTGGTTTAAGTCCCTAGGGACTTAAATAGTAATGTATTGCAGTATATCATGATACTGAAACTCTCCTATGAAGCCCTGATAGGAGTACAAAGGTGGCAGACCTGGTGGGCCCCAGGCTGCCACGCCAACCAATGGCACACCGCGATCGCATCGCAAGTGGGGGGTGCTGCAATGTTACAGAGGCCCACGCCCCCATTTCTAGTCATTTAAATGCCACGGTCGGTATTGACCGCAACGTTTAACGGGTTAAACAAGCAGGATCCCGCTCGTTAGCCTGAAGTGCCGGCTGTAACACACTTGCGATATTCTCGTTCCATACTTCCCTTACCCGGCGTGCTAAGTATGTATATACCGCGGATGTCGAGAAGGGGCTAATTACAGTCCTAAGTATAAATACATAAAAAAAACACTGTAACAATAACAAGAGGGCATCCTCCATGCCTCGAGGAAAGAAGGTTTCTACACTGAGATTGAAGGGGATTATGAACTGTAAGAGCAGTTAGATTATGGAGCTCTCTACCAGAGGAAGTTGTCAAGGTGAATTCACTGAAAGAGTTCAAAAGAGGTCTGAATGACGTTCTTGAGTATAATAATATTACAAGTTCTATTTACTAGGTTAATGTAGACGGGTCGTTGTTCCAGGGATTTATTCTGGTTTATATCAGCCTTTCTTTGTTACTATGATAAATGGTATAGTTAAACTTAACACTGCACAGGGCTAGGATGCTTGGTTGTGGGAGTTCTGCAGTTCTGCATTTCGTGCTGAGGCTTCGTTCACATATCTGTCAGGGCTCTATTCTGACGTTCCGTCTGAGCTTTCCGTCAGAATGGAGCCCTGACTAAATCAAACGGATTTCAATGGTGACGAATACAATGCCAATGGTTTCCGTTTGTTTCAGTTGTGCAAGGGCTCCATCATTTTGACGTAATGAATACCATAGTCGACTACGCTATGCATTCCGTCAAAACAATGGAACCCATGCACAACTGAGACAAACGGAAACCATTGGCACCGGATCCGTCACTATTGAAATCAATGGTGAAGAAAACGGAAACTTATGGTTTCCGTTTGTTTCAGTTAGGGCTCCATTCTGACGGAAAGTTCAGACGGAACGTCAGAATAGAGCCGTGACAGATATGTGAACGAAGCCTAAAAGTTATTTGTGTCTGTGCAAAAATATTCCTCTTCCTTCTACTCTCATTCTGCCATACTCCATCTATACTTTCCCTTGAGGCATTAGTTTGCTTTTCTCTTAGGAAACTGAAATCTCATACACATCTATGTTTTTTTCCTAATATTTACACTTCTGAAGGTTTCCTGGGGGACTTGGTTGATAAGATCCCTCTGTCAGGCTGCTCCAACCGTGTCTTTATTCATGCTTAGACCTTGGCAACCCTTGAGCATCCCAGTTTCTAGGGCCTGGGGTCATTAGCGTTCACCTTTTCCACTTTATTTTATATCTTCTCTCCCATTCTTTCCGTGGTGCAGCCCTTTGAAGATCTTCATAAATAAAGTCCATATGTTCCATGGATATTTTTACTTAGCACTTCGATATGACATTTAAGCTGTTGGAGTGCAGAAAGCTGCAGGACATTGCAGTACTAGCAGGGTTAAAGTTTTAGAAGCGAAGCCATAAAATTCATTGTCACGCAGCTGGTTTTCCAGCAGCCAGGGACTGTCTTGATGTATAGCTCTGACATTTTACGTTTGTAACACTTCTCCTCTGTCACTGCAATGTCCTGTTAAGTGTTGAAGGGAGGCCACTGCCTATTCCTAAAAATATTTCAAATTAAGGTTTCCCTTTCTCAGTGTCAGTTTCCCATAA
Source organism: Rhinoderma darwinii (assembly GCF_050947455.1). NCBI lineage: Eukaryota > Metazoa > Chordata > Amphibia > Anura > Rhinodermatidae > Rhinoderma > Rhinoderma darwinii. Next base: position 44,455,818 of record NC_134698.1, on the reverse strand, counting down.
GAGCAATAAAGGGTGAAAGTAACACATTTATATACCGATATGTCCCAGAGCAGCTAATGGATGGAGACATATTCTGCTTGGACTAATCATGCTCCTGCTGCAAGACATCAAGTAACACATCGAGTACCGCTCTAGGGGAAAGTCGGATTGGGTTTAAGGAATATTTGCCGTCAAACCCTCACATAGGAGAGGACAGGCTATGCTTTTGGTATGTTGCTACAATTAATGCATTCTTGTTTTTTTTATTTGTTGGTTATTTCAGATACCCAAGTGCAGTGGTTGGATTCATTTAAGTTCTAGTTATTCTTTCAGCATACAGATACTGTAACATCGACCACTAAATGGCACACAAGTTGTTTGGATGACGGACACCTCTGCCTTTTTTATGTAAAATGCTGCTAAGTAAACAGAAACACAAAAAGTGGAGATTACCTAGAATTAGAGCTGATCAAACCAACTATTACTGCAATTTGATCTTTCCAAAACAAAATACAATAAATGTGAAGCCATCTACAAGTGCATCCACACCATAAGTAAAGCTGAATACGTTATCTTTCCTTACCATGCATCCTCCACATTGCAGCCTTTATAACCATCAACCCTCATGCACACAGCAGAGCCACATGCGAGAGGCTGTACCGAGGCTATACATAGCCACTTCATGTGCTGCCATATGGTGCTTTGTACAACGCTGTTTTACAGGGTTATTCTCCCCTAGAAGCAATGTTTCCAAGAGAGAAGAGCTTCTCAATACAGCATCTAAGGGAAGATGCTAAAAATATATTAATAAGGAATTCAACAGAAAAAAAACCTCTGTATGCCTTCATATGGAGGTACAGTAGTGGTGAATGAAACTCAAGTTAACTGTTCATTTTGATTTACCACCACTATTAGATATATTATGACCTGTTTGAATAAAAAAATCTTCAACAGTATCAACCCTCATATATGTTATATGTTAAGAGGCAGCAGTTTAAAGTGTAACCGACCCCCTCATTCTTACTCACTCCCCTCTACATAGACTTCTATGGGCAGCATGTAACCTGATCCCTCAGTGAACTGTCTTCATCTCTAGCTCACTGAATATGGATTCTAGCAGTAAATTGAGAGAGAATGATCAGTGCAGGGGATGGGGGGGGGGGTCTGGTAAGTAGAGAAAGAGACCTTTTTCTCTAACAAGATATATTACAAAGTTTCTTATATTTTCTTGTACCATTGATTTATGGGGAAAAATTTAAACAACGGTTACACTTTAAGTTTATAATGTACTGTACAACCACATCGCAGGGGTGTTAGTTACACGGTATGTAAGCTTTTTAATGTCTGAGCAAAGTACTAGACCAAGCAGAGATCAGCCATGAATGAACTGTGATGGAGACAGCAGGAAGGAGACGGCATTGTCCTGGTATTGTTCTGAAAGCATGAGGATGTACGGAGCATGATGCCTAGGGAGCTTTTTGTCCTTTGCAGCAGCTTATCACAGCAGCAGCAATATTACTCATTCCCGTTTACTTGCTGCATAACATAAGAAGGACCATATATCAAGCAAACTCTATTAATGTTCTAGTGATTTACTCGTCAGGGCTGATGTCAGCATCAAGCGCTTGCAACTTCTATACAAGTTAAAAACATTTGATACCCATTTGTAGAAGCTGTAGGATCATTTCTGGTCTAGATCTGCACTGTCATTCACAAGGTCACTGTAATGATGACAATATATACTCTGAATTCTTTAATAAAAGCCTCAGCTAAACAGTTTTTTTTATCCATTTAAGGGCCAGGCCATTTTTCACTTTTGTTTTTTCTCCCTGCCTTCCAAGATCTATAATTTTTTTATTTTCCGGTGACAAAGCAATAAGAGGGCTTGTTTTTAGCAGGTCAAGTTGTGTTTTTTAAGGGCACCATTTTATGTACCATGTAATGTACTGAAGAACTTGTAAAAAATATTTTTTTGTGTGGAATGGGAAAAAAAACCAGCAATTCCTCCATTCATTTTCGGGTTTTGATTTTACGGAGTACACCATGCAGTAATAATAACGTATAGTTTTATATAGTTTTTCTTATGTTTCACAGAAAAAATAAAAAAAAATTGTGTCGTTATATTCTGAGACTCAGAACTTTTCAATTTCTTCGTTATTGGAGCCGCGTAAGGGATTGCTTTTTGCAGGACGAGCTGTAGTCCTTATTAGTACAACTCTAGGGTACATACAAAACTTTGATCACTTTCATTCCATTTTTTTCTGAGACAAGGCAACCAAAAATAGCAATCATGGCTTTTTTTTTGTGGGCGGGGGTTATTTAAGACATTTGCTGTGTGGGATAAATATAATTGTATTGTTATAGTTCTGGCTTTTAAGTACACAGCGATACGAGATATGTTTTTTCTGTTGTGTACCTTATTTTTATAGAAAAAGATGTGGTTATAACTAAACCATACCCAATATGAAAACCCAAAAATGCAATGATAATATAGCACGGTGCCATTTCTGATAGGAAATTTATGAAAAACAAAAAACAAAAACAAAAGAAAAATATTCCAGAAATATGACTAGGCACTCTTGGGTTAATAGAAAATTATAAAAAGTATTTTATTTTGAACTCCAGATATAATCGGAAGTATAAATATACATATACACAAATTTTAAAAGAAAATCTCCTGGCCAGGAAAACCATACAATTGGAACTTTTGTATATAAATCAAGTTCCCTAGGATAAATAACATTCACAATGTATATATATTATTTCAAAAGAATGTCAGTAAAAACCGCTGGGTTGTATTCACACTTGCGGTTTTTGACAATATATATTTTTTATCCTTGGCATGGCCAGAGTTCCCATTTCATGTGGTTGGAAATAATTTTTTGGAAAGAATCTTGTTATATAATATGGTACTCGTCACAGGAGGATGACCCTCGTATATTGGGGAACCAGATTTTGCAGCAGGTTTTTTCTCCCCTCAATTTCAATAAAGAGATCCTTGATTTTTGTAAGGATCTATAGTAGTAAGCAGTCTATTCATAGACCCATAGGTCAGTATATAGCCTTCCGGATTTTTTATATTCGGCAAGCCCAATTTTTATTCCTTTATACAGGTTTTACCTCCAAACATCCAGCAAGCTTCAGGGAACCATGCGGAGAGGCAGCCAGCCAGGCAGGTGGGATAGAGGGCCTTCAACAGGTGAGTATCAACATGTATGGCCATATATTTCCTTTAAAGCCTCCAAAACTTCCACCGTCACCTCAAATAATGCTTTTCTTTCCAGTGTGCCTAGGCACTCCACATCGTACGCCGGAAAATGCAAGATCCAAAAGGACAAGGGCGCAAGCTGGCAACCAGGTAAGTTCCGAAAATGTATGATATCCTCTTTCCATGTGATGTCTCCAACATTGGACAGGGATTTGCAAGGCAGGGATTAGACGTCACTACCCGCCCTGTTTGATTAGGTCAGCTGACGCGCTTCATTCCGCAACGGGATTTCCTCAGAGCTGTTTGACAAATGCAACTGAATCCGTTGTATTTATAATGTCCCAAAAATGCACTTATTGGTTCCAAATAATATGATATTCCATCAAGATAATTTTAACTTGTTGCAAAGAATATATATAAATCTTTTATGAAATGCAATAATTATGATTTCTATTTTAACAGTAAATAATGCACTTTATAAACACCGACAGTCAACTCGTGTTTTAATTAATCCGTATCCATAAAGCATTAATTCAAGTATCCATATAGGAAAAAAGGTTAATCAGTGGTGTGCCCCACCTGGATTTAATTTAATTTACAAATCGTAGTGGTAGTATTGTGAAAGAAAATGATCATTCAAAAGAACCCCCTTGCTATATGATTTTTATTTATCAATTTATATATTTATTTATACATAGATGGAATTAGCAAGAAATATTATTAGCATCCAAATATGACAATAATATTATAGAAAAATATAATTCTTCCTATGATGCCCATTGCTATACAATTTTAGTTATTATTCTTGTGTTCTTAATTATAATTAAATATCCTTAAATATAATTTCAATAATCAGATTCATTGTAACTTTTATATACAAAGATTGTGTATGAGAAGAGTTATCAAGGCACCACAGGGGAGGCAGGGAGCACGGTCTAATGCCAAAAGGGCAATGGGTCCCCACCACCCATGGGGAGCCAAACGACAACTCCTATATTGGAATGCTAATAATCTTACTAATTATATTTAAGGATAATTAAGAACACAAGAATAATAATTAAAATTGTATAGCAATGGGCATCATAGGAAGAATTATATTTTTCTATAATATTATTGTCATATTTGGATGCTAATAATATTTCTTGCTAATTCCATCTATGTATAAATCAATATATAAATTGATAATTAAAAATAATATAGCAAGGGGGTTCTTTTGAATGATCATTTTCTTTCACAATACTACCACTACTATTTGGAAATTAAATTAAATCCAGGTGGGACACACCACTGATTAACCTTTTTTCCTATATGGATACTTGAATTAATGCTTTATGGATACGGATTAATTAAAACACGAGTTGACTGTCGGTGTTTTATAAAGTGCATTATTTACTGTTAAAATAGAAATCATAATTATTGCATTTCATAAAAGATTTATATATATTCTTTGCAACAAGTTAAAATATCTTGATGGAATATCATATTATTTGGAACCAATAAGTGCATTTTTGGGACATTATAAATACAACGGATTCAGTTGCATTTGTCAAACAGCTCTGAGGAAATCCCGTTCCGGGATGAAACGCGTCAGCTGACCTAATCAAACAGGGCGAGTAGTGACGTCTAATCCCTGCCTTGCAAATCCCTGTCCAATGTTGGAGACATCACATGGAAAGAGGATATCATACATTTTCGGAACTTACCTGGTTGCCAGCTTGCGCCCTTGTCCTTTTGGATCTTGCATTTTCCGGCGTACGATGTGGAGTGCCTAGGCACACTGGAAAGAAAAGCATTATTTGAGGTGACGGTGGAAGTTTTGGAGGCTTTAAAGGAAATATATGGCCATACATGTCGGTACTCACCTGTTGAAGGCCCTCTATCCCACCTGCCTGGCTGGCTGCCTCTCCGCATGGTTCCCTGAAGCTTGCTGGATGTTTGGAGGTAAAACCTGTATAAAGGAATAAAAATTGGGCTTGCCGAATATAAAAAATCTGTAAGACTATATACTGACCTATGGGTCTATGAATAGACTGCTTACTACTATAGATCCTTACAAAAATCAAGGATCTCTTTATTGAAATGGAGGGGAAAAAAAACCTGCTGCAAAATCTGGTTCCCCAATATACGAGGGTCATCCTCCTGTGACGAGTACCATATTATATAACAAGATTCTTTCCAAAAAAATATTTCAAACCACATGAAATGGGAACTCTGGCCATTCCAAGGATAAAAAATATATATTGTCAAAAACCGCAAGTGTGAATAAAACCCAGCGGTTTTTACTGAAATTCTTTTGAAATAATATATATACATTGTGAATGTTATTTATCCTAGGGAACTTGATTTATATACAAAAGTTCCAATTGTATGGTTTTCCTGGCCAGGAGATTTTCTTTTAAAATTTGTGTATATGTATATTTATACTTCCGATTATATCTGGAGTTCAAAATAAAATACTTTTTATAATTTTCTATTAACCCAAGAGTGCCTAGTCATATTTCTGGAATATTTTTCTTTTCTTTTTGTTTTTTGTTTTTCGTACTTTATTTTACCGAAAAAATGGGGTAACATTTTTTTTTTTCACATTTTTGTACAGATGTAGCCATTTTTATCTTGACTTTGATAACTTGATGTAGCATGATATGACACAATAAAAGCCATTAAAAAGCATTAAAAAGTCAAGTTAAACTTTCTTGACACTGTGTAAAAAGTCAAGATAAAGACAGCTACATCTGTACATTGTTTAAAACTTTATTAACCCCTTCACGGCAGCCATACGTCTATGCCCTGTGCAGTTGTCACGTATATAAATTTTGTCAGCCTGGAACAGGGTTTAATGTGTGCAGTGCTGCTTCAGTGTGAGCAGCGCTGCACTTTCCTGTCTGCCGACTCTCTCCACAAGTGTCGGCATCTCTCCCCCTAGGGTCGGATTCACACCAGCGTGTTCGGTCTGTGATATACTGTCCGTATGTCGGCCGCATTACCCGGACCGAACACACTGCAGGGAGCCGGGCTCCTAGCAGCACAGGGCGCATCACTCCTCCTAAGTAAAGGGGGCGCCGTCACTGACAATAAACATTCTGCCTGATGCTTCTGTAGATTACTCCCTCTGCAGCCCCTATTCCGTCCTACAACATAATCTTATCTATGGTGGCACCATATCCAGTCTCCTCAGCCTGCCTGTGGACTGCTGTGAATACAAACTACGTCCTCTCACTTTCGTCTGAAGCAGTTGTCAGGGTTACTTCCTTTTCCCTGTTATTTCACACCGAATAACCACCTCTGAAAGTTGGAAACTGAGGGCATGCATGGAAGACATGTACCAGACAGACAAATGTTGGTAGAGTTCCTCCCTCAGTGAAGCAGGAAGAACAATTTAGCTTTATTGACCAAAGAAGTTACAAATCTCCTCCCTAAAGATGTGGGACGTGCTTAAGCCCTATTGGCTCCATTCAGCTGTGAGTTCATCTGTACACTCCTCTTGCATTCCAGGGGCGGTGTCTCCATAGGCGTGATCCCACGTAGACGGATTAGTGGAGTTTTATTGTGACTACCACAAACCCTCCGCATCTGTCCTCATCCTCTGGCAAGTTACTTGTCTGGGTGGCTGCTTAGAATTGTGACACTGCCGTCAGTTCATGACAAACGTACTGGCTCTGGCTGCGCCTGCCGCATCTCAGTGATGGAGTTCCTCATATTAAAAGTCTTTTAGTTCATATTTACTGCCACTTGCCGGGGACCCAACCCTTATCAATTGTTAAAATAAATGCTAATCTGGTGATAACATCATCCGCATACACTATAAAAGTTGTTCTAAGTATATACAATAATAATGTCAGGCCCTTAAACCATACCAAACACCTTTATATAAGAAAAACTTCTCTGTTACACTGGACAGAGCACCTAGTAGATTTGTAATTACTGGGTACATTGTATTTGCACTTGGTGTTACACTTTCCAGCAGGATTTATATCTTATTCTCAGCTGATTACCTGGAACAGCTCCTACTCAGAGAGATATACACAGATTCCACATGTTTATCTGACAAGTGTCTCAAACCAATTTTTCTCCCCCTTCTCTGGTTCGTTTTACCTGGGAAGGCCTCTCAAGGTCTGTTCTCTTCGTGGGAGGCGGGTATGATAAGGTTGGCACTGGTCTGCCAGGACTGTTCTGTAGGCAAATCAAACAGCTCTAACAGAATTTACCAGCAACAGCTGTAAAACCTGGCACATACCAATTAGATCTTACCACATCGATCCTTGCAGTCTTGGGACATATGTGAGATAATACACCATCAATGCAAGAGCCATCAAGAGTGCCTTGGGTGCTACCAGTTTACCTTCCTTTATCTGTCCACATTCTGTTAGAATCTGGTTCTCACGCCTTCCGCTTCCAGTTGGACTCTTCCTGTGGAGAACAATCTTTTTGATCACATAATTAATCAGATAATTAATTAGAAGAAAAACATTAACAAACAACATCTTTACATTAAATGTTCACATTGAGCAATAAATAGAAGTGATACATGCAAACTCATTTTTCTTCTTTATATATATCTATACATACACATATACACTGCACAGAATTCTCTGCTCTAAAATTTTCCTTTCACAACAAAAATATTTTCAAACAGGAAACTACTTGCACCAAGAAGTTATCATCTACACAAACATAATACTGACGCATGCCTCCAAAATGCTAAGGCTGGTCCAGAACTTTACATAAAACTTAACCTCAGTATTTAATATTCCCACAACACTTTCTGAATATCGTTATTAAACAAACTAACTTTGGAATAACATCTGGAGAACTGCTGACATCTTATCATTGTGTAAACACCAGGTTAATACTTGGGATAAGCACTGTTCCCCTGTCACTACACACAACGTCTGCAGTGGGGAAGATACCAAAGGTACCGGCCGGGCTTCAGGCCCCCCTGGGAACAGGTCTACACACATGAGCACCTTTTCATACACTTCTACCTCGGGTAGTGGTATGTTCTGCAGTCGCTGGGATGGGTAATCTGGCCGGGCTGCACTTTTCACAGGTACCTTTGCTGTTTTACCTATGTCATGCCGTGCGTGTTAAGGATCTGCCAGGCACAGCTTCTGTATCCACGCCCATAGGTAATCAGTCTGCACCTGCTTCTATGTCTGTGAGACTGACTCCATCTTCCACCACTCAGGATGGCAGGCTTAGAAGTGGGAGAGCCTATCACAGCCTGGCCAGACGGAGCTAGCTCCCGCCCTCTGTCTATTTATACCTGCCTTTCCCGTTCCTCCTTGCTTGTGATTCTTCTCGTTTTGTTTCCTGGCCCTGCTGCAGCTTCTTGTACCATTTGACCCTGCTTCATATTGACCCTGGCTTACTGACTACTCTCCTGCTCTGCGTTTGGTACCTCGTACACTCCTGGTTTGACTCGGCTTGTTCACTACTCTCCTGCTCTGCATTTGGTACCTCGTACACTCCTGGTTTGACTCGGCTCGTTCACAACTCTTGTTGCTCACGGTGTTGCCGTGGGCAACTGCCCCTTTTCCTTTGCTTCTGTGTACCCCTGTCTGTTTGTCTGTCGTGCACTTATTGAGCGTAGGGACCGTCGCCCAGTTGTACCCCGTTGCCTAGGGCAGGTCGTTGCAAGTAGGCAGGGACTGAGTGGCGTGTAGATTAGGGCTCACTTGTCTGTTTCCTTACCCCCATCATTACAGTGCGCATATCTTGCAGGCTGCTACAAACCTAGTGGTGGCATTATTGTATCCAGAGACAAGGCAATTTACTGACACCTGGCTGCACTTACTCTTGTTGTCAATTCTGTCATCTCTTCGTCTCTCAATTGGTTTACCCGATGATCCAATATAGTTCCTACTACCAATGGGCCCATAATTGTGGGCGATGCCAAAAGCCTACCTAGAGTCAGTGTAAATGTCGGCCGTCTTACCTTCTGCCAGGTTACAGCCTCAGCAAGCACCTCCAGCTCTGCTCCTTGAGATAAACAAGAAGGTGAGAGTGGTTTCTGGATGATTTACCTTGTGCCTCGTATCCTGTCTTGCACATACTGTATGAAATATTTCTACATTACAAATTTACATTAAAAACCCATGTCACATATAGATAGAACATTTCAAAGGGGTGGCGTCTTCATTCTCTAAAATAAAAACAAATGTTATACACTTCTCCACACTCATCTGATAATCCAGAACACTTTGAGAATCTCACTTTTATCAGGTTCTGTAAATACTTGATTAATACAAAAACAAATAAAAATTACTAAAATCTTTACATAAAATTAACAATGTTCAGATAATTTTCACCTCCTTCCCTACTAAATCTGTAAAGACTCATCTGTGAGTGACCTCGGCCTCTTGTGTAAATTTGCTGAAGGGGGATGGTCTCTTACACATTTTGTAGATCTCCTGGAACCAAATTCATTAATTCAAAACAAAGCAAAATTGTACCTGATCAGTCTCATCACTACTCTCTCCTTTTTGGACTCTGCGAAAGTAATGTAGCAGAGTTCAAAACTACATCTCAACATGATAAGGACAGGCACTCTATCTGGGGGCCACTAGTTTAACCCCCTGTAATACACAACAGCCTGGAACAAAAATGACTTTCTCCTGACAAAAATAAATTTTATCTTTAAAATGACTTGCAACCATTTACCTGAAAAACATCTCACATTTTCCAAAATAACATTTAGGCCGCACTATAGCGCGCGCCTCATGTGTGAAAACAAAAACAAAACAATTGTAATTATTTATTAAATTAAACAGAAAATAATATATCTGGTAATATTAATTACTGCAAACCAATTATCTATATATAAAAATAGGGAACAGTGGGGGTACATACATTTTCAAGACCCCGTGTCTCACAATATCTGTATTTTAAGTCATTTGAATTAACATCAAAACATTCCAACATTAAATCTTGTCACATCATAACACATAAATATGCAACGTAACTTTGATCGTTTTGCAGACATATCCAGCGGTCTGTAATATTTTCCTCGCTTTGTGTAGTTACGGACAACAGCACATGCGCAAAGATAAGAAACTTTCCTTTACCCAGAAAAAAGAAACTGATTTTAACCCCATACACAAAACACTAAGAATTGTTTTTAGACATTACTGCTGTTAAAAATAAGAGCATACAATATAGATCTAAAATCAGTGCAATATTGTAATCCCTTGTCTCATCAGTCCATGCTCTATATATAAGCTTATACCAGTCTGCTTCTCAGACTTCACACTGCACACGTTCTATCACACACACGTTACATCAAATTCTACAGGAGTGGGTCACGCACTCACTCCTCACAGCTTCTGTTCTCACAATCGTAACAATTTCAATGCCGGCAAAAATTCTCCCATACAATGAACCTCCAAGAGTCACACATCTGTACAACTCAAGATAACCTACGTATCTGCAATCATTCATCCCACTATTGTATAGGAATTATCTACGTTCAAAATATCAACCACATAATCTGTAAGAGTGTCCAATCTGTCGGCCACTATCTCTATATTATGATGACGTGTCTTTTCACCAGCACACAGCGCCCTAATTGTAGCTTATGCACCCCTGGGACGGAATCTAGAATAGAAGAAAACACTGCAGCATGTGTTACTGTCAACTCTTTACTGAGGAAAACGACAAAATTAACAAGGCTATCATTTCATACTGATTTGGTTGGGCCGGGCGTGACCTCATCAGGGGGTAGGGGCGGCCTCTCCCACGGGAAACACGTTGCTCAGCTGTGAGGGTGTTTTGCTGCCAACAATGAGGACACACCCAACATGAGGGACTACCGCCATTATAGGGTGGTGGTTGATCCTGTGGTTTATAATACATAGAACATAATACAATGCCTTTCTTATTTCCAACTTCCCTTTGTTCTCTCTGAATACCTTTTGCCCAGTCTCCGGCTTGTAGCCGCCCTCCCTTATGCATCACCAAATCATACGAATAGGATCGTCCGGGTATGGGTGATCCTGATGATTTGAATATGGACCGTAAACCATCCATTCTAACTTTCTATATCCTTCACGTAATCTATATAACAATTGTTGGTCTGCAAACCATTATTGACCGGTTCACCGTGGTCTGGCCAACATAGAACGACATTTTGGTCTGCAACTCTCTTGGTCTAGCCAAAATATAAAAACATTTCAGTCTGCAACTCTCTAGTCTAGCCGAAACATTAAAATTTTTCAGTCTGCAACTCTCTAGTCTAGCCGAAATATTAAAATTTTTCAGTCTGCAACTCTCTAGTCTAGCCGAAATATTACAATTTCTCGGTCTGCAACTCTCTAGTCTAGCCGAAATATTACCCACGACTTATCGCACGTCTTATCGTGCCCGCGAGCCCCTGTATAAGACAGGTTATATTTTCTATCTAGTCCCTAATTACCCAGAGGATGGTTAGTCGGGCGCGACTAATTTCGTATGGGTTCGTGACCACACAGCTTGGATGTCGCTCCTGTCACCTGAGCTAATCCAGCCAACCGACAAGGGTTATACAGATTCCCACAAGATCATCCACTAACACAGATAAGTCGAAGATTTATAAAATCAACTAACTTACCGTGTTATTGTGGAGGTGATCAGGCTCCTTCAGTGGGCAGTCCCGGGTCGTCTGTTTCACCCTGTGATTGTCGGTTGTCCGGATTCCGAGATCCCCTCGAGTGTAGCCCCACATTGGGCGCCAATTGTGAGGGTTACTTCCCTTTCCCTGTTATTTCACACCGAATAACCACCTCTGTAAGTTGGAAACTGAGGGCATGCATGGAAGACATGTACCAGACAGACAAATGTTGGTAGACATCCTCCCTCAGTGAAGCAGGAAGTACAATTGAGCTTTATTGAACAAATAAGTTACAAATCTCCTCTCTAAAGATGTGGGATGTGCTTAAGCCCTATTGGCTCCATTCAGCTGTGAGTTCATCTGTACACTCCTCTTGCATTCCAGGGGTGGTGTCTCCATAGGTGTGTTCCTGATGCAGGCTCCATCTGGTTCCATTCAAGTTCTTTGTGAAATATACTGATATTTACTTCATATAAAGTAATAATGTTTTTTGCAAGCAATATACAGGCTAATGATCCCTGACACAGTCGGGACAGAGAAGAGGGAGGAGGGGAGAGTTCACAGCCTGAGCGTCTGCAGAGTCTTCTCCTGTGTCTCCTGTATCCCCCACCTCTCCTGTGTGTCCTTGCTTTCCTCTCCTGTGTCCCCTCCTTTCCTGTGGTGGGTCCCCCTATTCTTCTTGCAGACCAACAAACCAGCTACATCTGAAGCTGGTTATATCTGCTGTCCTAGGATGGGGCATGTTGTACAGGCCCCTGCTGCTTCAGGAGACTGTCTGCATGAGAGCTCCTACAAAGAAGGTAAGTGTATGTATGAGTGTGTAAGTGTATGTATGAGTGTGTAAGTGTATGTATAAGTGTGTAAATGCATGTATGTGTGTATAAATGTGTGCATGAGTGTGTAAGTGTATGTATGAGTGTGTATGTGTGTAAGTGTATTTCTGAGTGTATATGAGTGTGTAAGTGTGCGTATGAGTGTGTAAGTGTATGTATTAGTGTGTAAGTGTATGTATGAGTGTGTAAGTGTATGTATGAATGTGTAAGTGTATGTATGAGTGTGTAAGTGTGTGTGTGTGTATGTATGTATGTATGTATGAGTGTGATTGTATGTATGAATGTGTATGATTGTGTAAGTGTATGTATGAGTGTGTAAGTCTGTGTATGTATGTATGTAAGTAAGTATGAGTGTGTAAATATGTTTGTGTGTGTATATATCTGTGTGCATGTGGATATATATGATTCTCGTGTACATATGATACTGTAAGGGCATATTCACACATTGTAGTTTTGCATCAATGATTTATAAACAATTTTTGCAGTGTTTTTGTGTAAAAAGTGGCAAAACTGTGATGTGTGGAGTATATAGTGTGTATATAATGGTATTGTGTGTGTAGGCTGTATAGCAGTATTTTGTGCATAGTGTGTTTTGCGATATTATAGGTGTACGCAGTATATAACGGTATTATATGTGAGTATACAGCAGTATAATAGGTGTGTAGTGAATATAATGGTATTATATGTGTATAGTATATAGCAGTATTTTTTATGCAAACAATATGTAGTGGTGTTATATGTGTGTAGAGTATAAAGTGATTATCAATTATATCTACAGCATATGTTGGACTTTATGTGTACAATATATGACAGCATTAGATATATATATACATATATATATATATATATATATATATATATATATATATATATATATATATATATATATATATATATATATATAAATATAAGTATATATATATATATATATATATATATATATATATATATATATATAGAGAGAGAGAGAGAGAGAGAGAGCAACCATAGAACGCAGTAATGGCACCAGGACTTCAGAGTAGATGAAAACAGGGTGGATTTATTCACCTAAGAATGTGACGTTTCGGTTCAATAGGAACCTTTCTCAAGCTAGCAATCGCTACCTTTTATGGCAAACCCTCTCTCACCCTCAGTTGGCAGCCGTAGTGTTCCAGCATGCCTAGGACGCAGCCAAGCAGACAGGATTCGAGTGTAGTTTATTCAGCAGTTTTTACGATAAGTTCCATGTGAGTCTCTGTCACTCTGCCCTGCTTTTCTACCCGCTCCCACTTCACAACAGTGCATTCACTTTAACAGTAAAACAGGCTTCACAGCAACAGATATGCAGGCAATAGTCTCACTTGGCACTAGCCCAAGGACACAGGAAACTGTTGTGCATTAGTGAACATGTGAGGCGTTCCACTGCTGTTTGCTGGTTTCTTTCAGGGACAGTGTGGCAGGGAAGCCGGTGGTCTAATCAAAGACAGGGACAACTGCTAATAATGGGAAACGTTTTGTTCTGCTGCAGGACACTGCAAATGCCCAGTACCTTAGTTCTCTATGGTGCTTCCTGACTTGAGGTACCTCCTGTTCTCTGCTGAGCTCCCTCTGTCTGGCTCACCTTCTCTGTCCTTCCAGATGGCTCCCTCTGTCTCCGTTCTGCTTCTCAAGATTGCTTCCTCTCCTTCACCACACTCTCCTGCTTCTCAAGACGGCTCCCTCTCCCTCACCACATGCACCTGCTGTCTCCTCCCTCCTATCTCGTGCGCCTTCCTCTCCTCCCGGGTGATGCCATGATGGACCCGTCACTCCGCCTGCCCTCCCTTTTACAGAGCCAACAGAGACTTCACTCCGTCATTCTGTGTGGGAGCGTGTGGGAGTCATGAGTGAGCGGTATCCCTAACACCGTCGCCATGACTACAATACCGATCCTTTCAGTCGGGAGCCAAGCTCCCAAGCTAATGTGCCTGTATCCTTGTGTTGTGCTTACAGCAATATGCAAGGAGGGTGCTAACCACCCTAATAAACTATCTGCCCGGTGGACTTCGCTCCTTGGGGGAGCCCCTGACGACGCTGTCCATATATGAACAGGGACATCAGGGGCTCCCTTTAGGGGCTGAAACCCCAGCCAGAGCATTGCGGATGCTTTGGCTGGAGACTCCGCTTCTAGAGGAAGCCCCTGATGTCACTGTCCATATATGGACACTTCTCTTTCTACTCTGGTTAGAGCCTGTGTGTGCTGTCCTCTGAAGGGAGTACTACACACAGTTGTAGGAAGTCTTCAGTTTCTTGGCAATTTCTCGCATGGAATAGCCTTCATTTCTAAGAACAAGAATAGACTGTCGAGTTTCACATGAAAGCTCTCTTTTTCTAGCCATTTTGAGAGTTTAATCGAACCCACAAATGTAATGCTCCAGATTCTCAACTAGCTCAAAGGAAGGTCAGTTTTATAGCTCCTCTAAACAGAAAAACTGTTTACAGCGGTGCTAACATAATTGCACAAGGGTTTTCAAGTGTTTTCTAATCATCCATTAGCCTTCTAACACAGTTAGCAAACACAATGTACCATTAGAACACTGGAGTGATGGTTGCTGGAAATGGACCTCTATACACCTATGTAGATATTGCATTAAAAACCAGACGTTTGCAGCTAGAATAGTCATTTAGCACATTACCAATGTATAGAGTGTATTTCTGATTAATTTAATGTTATCTTCATTGAAAAAAACTGTGCTTTTCTTTCAAAAATAAGGAAATTTCTAAGTGACCCTAAACTTTTGAATGGTAGTGTATATGCGTCTATAGCACGCAGATACAAATACATGCATTAGCGCTGAATGGCCGGGCACGTTCCGTGCCCGACGATTCAACGCCTTAAAATGATGGTGATTGGCAGGGCAAAATGACTCCCCGCCAATCAGCGCCTTTCAACGACGCTAGCGGTGCGATTATGTGAGTATGTAATTTAAAAAATAAAATAAAACTGTGAGTGCTATTATCTAAAGGGGGGTCTATATGTGGGGATGTGGAGCACTATATACAGGGGGATCTATATGTAGGGTACTATCTACAAGGGTGGGCTATCTGTGGGACACTATATACATGTGTGGGCTATATGTGGAGCACTATCTATTGAGGGGCTATATGTAGGGCACTGTCTACAGGAGTGGGCTATATGTGCGACACTATATACAGGGGTGGGCTACCTGTGGGGCACTATCTATAGCCGGGCTATATGTAGGGCACTATATGTAGGGCACAGGGGTGGGCTATATGTGGGACACTATATACAAGGAGAGCGATATGTGAGGCACTATTTACAGAGGTGGGCTATATGTAGAGCACTATCTATAGGGGGAGCTATATGTAGGGCAGCACGGTGGCTCAGTGGTTAGCACTATTACCTTGCAGCTCTGGAGTCCATATGTGGGCACCATCTACAGGGCGCTGTATGTGGGGCACTATCTACAGCGGCTTCTACGGATATAGCCATCTTTAACTTTACTCTGATAACTTGCTGCAGCGTGATATCACACAACAAAAGCCATTCAAATGTCATTGAAGAAGTCAAGATAAGGGATCTAAACACTGTTTATTTAATACGTTAAAAGTCAAGGTAAAGACAGCTACATCTGTATGTAGGGCACGATCTACAGAGGCTCTATGTGGGTCAGTATCTACAGGGGGGCTATAGGGTCACTATCTACAGGGGGCACAGTGTGTTTGTGTGTGGGACACAGTGTATGGCACTATTATAATCAGGGACACAGTGTATGGCGCTATTATAATTAGAGGTGCAGTATATGGTGTTATTATATTTAGGGGTGTTGAGAATTTTATCTTCGTTTATAGGTGCAGAAATGTTTTAAAAGTGAGATGCTGAAGACATCTGAGCGGAAAACTGCAGAAATGGGTTGTGGCCGGGAGAAGTCGTCATAGAGGTCTGGACCGGATGGAGAAGAAAAGAGAAAATGAATTAGAATCTGAGAAGTCACTGGTGAGTCTTAATGTATATGTTTATTCTGCCTCTAATCAGTTATGTAGTCGCAGTATGATCTGCAGCGAGAAGATGGGTGGTTTGATTATGATATGATTTTTTTTTGTGAAACAGCATCTCCCAGCATATCTTTACCATTGTTCGGGCCATGCTGGGAGCTGCAGTTTTACGCTGTACAAACCTATACGGCAGGGGTTGCACAAAATTAAGCTATATTTGTTCTGGTGCTGTATATATGTACTGAGCTTGGTTCCATGGATGTATTTATGTACTGAGCTTGGTTCCGGGGATGTATTTATGTAGTGAGCTTGGTTCTGGTGTTGTATATATAAACTGAGCTTGGTTCTGGTGCTGTATTTATGTACTGAGCTTGGTTCTGAAATTGTATATATGTATTAAACTTGGTTCTGGTGCTGTAAATACGTACTGAGGTTGGTTCTAGTGCTGTATTTATGTACTGAGTGTCATGTCCGTGGCTGCGGGCCGTCAGTTCCACTCTCCCCCTGACATCCACAGCCACGAGTCGGCGAGCGCTGGCCCCAGCCTCCTCCTCAGGAGACACCAGCGCTCGCTTCCACTCACCTCACCTGGATCTCGAAGGGTGCGCGCGCACGCTCGTGGCCGGTCTTAAAGGGGCAGCGCGCGCACCGAACTTTAAAGAACTATTAGTCCATAAGTCCCTGGACTATAAGAGGGGTTCAGCCCATTGTTTCTATGCCTGAGCGTTGTTGTCATATCCTAAGTCTGTCTTTAAAATGGTCCCCTAGTGTTTCCTGCTCGCAGTGTTCCCCGTTCCTGTATCCTGTAACCTGTATCCTGATCTAGTGCCGAGTACCTAGTGCTGAACTGTAGCCGTGCTGTGCTATATACCACACCTGTCCTGCTACTCCACGCCTGACTTCTACCTGCTGCCTAGACACAGCCAAGCCTGCCTTGCTACTGTCTGAGCTGCCACAGGTACCGTATATAAGCTATAGACTTTGACCTGTGCCCTGTTGGCCAGCTGCCATACCGCCAAGGCGGTACAGCCCTGTGGGTCGTGGATTAATGAACCAGTATCAGATCCACTTCCATCTGTATGCAAGTGCATTTTCATCTGATGGCACATGGGTCGCCTTTATCATCTCTCTCCTCACTGGCAAGGCCCTTGCTTGGGCGAACCCTATCTGGGAGAGACAAGGACCTGAGACCCGTGACTTCAAGGGCTTCCTCCGGACTTTTCAAATGGTATTTGAGGAGCCAGAATGAGTCTCATCTGTAGCAGCCTCCTCGATGAACCTACGCCAAGGAGACACCTCCGTGGGCGAGTACGCCATCTACATCCGCACCCTGGCGGGAGAACTGTTGTGGAACAATGAGGCACTGGTGGCTACATTTTGGAATGGACTGTCCCCTAGAATTAAGGACGAGCTTGCCGCCCGAGATCTGCCATCTACTCTGGATGATATTGTCCTTCTGTCCGCCCGAATTGATATGAGGATCTGAGAACGGTTCCAAGAGGTTCGTCGGGATGGAGGCCTCCCTAGTCTGGCTCCATTCTTGCAGCAACCTCTGTTATCATCTGATGCCGATCCTCATATGGAGTCTGTAAGCGTGGATCGGTGTAAGCTGTCTTCTCAGGAGAGACTACGCAGACGAACTTCGGGACTCTGACTATATTGCGGCCACGAAGGCCATCTTGTGCGCCTGTGTCCCCAAAAGCCTTGAGTTGGTAGGAGAGACAACCTTGGGTAAAAAAGGACTTCCGTCCAAATTTTCCTTACCCGTGACCATAGTATCCGGAGAGAGAACGCATCAGGTTTCTGCATATCTGGACTCTCGATCTGCTGCCCCTCTGGAGAGGTCGTTGATGGTGGCATCGGTAAATGGACTTCCTCTGCCAGATCCAGTTATTGATGTGAGCAAGCCACTGAGGCTCCAAGTGGGAGCTCTCCACTCCGAATTGCTATCATTTTTTGTCTTGTCCAAGGCTGTTAATCCCGTGCTGCTGGGCCTACCTTGGCTCCGACTTAATGCCCCAGGCCTCAACTGGAACTCTGGAGAGGTTCTCCAGTGGGGCCCCGAGTGTCATAATCGTTGCCTGAGACAGATTCGTTCAGCTCAGCCTCCTCTGCCTCAGTCATTGGCAGGATTGCCTGGTCATTTTGCTGCATTTGCGGACGCCTTCAGCAAGAAGGAGGTGGAGACACGGCCCCCACACCGGGCATATTACTGTCCTATCGAGCTGATTCCTGGTGCATACCTTCCCCGTGGTAGGTGGGACAGACCATGTGGAGAGGTTGTGAATGGGGGTCAATATTTCCCCAAGATTTCTGTATTCTGCTATCTGAAAACAACCAAGGACTAAATTCAGCAGAGAATGTGGTTCTCTCTCTACAATAGGTGTTATCTAAAACCTGGAAAAGGGCCTGGTTGTTGGAGTGGGGAGAGATGGGTGGGTCCCCACTCCATCCACACAGTCCTGGTCTTGGGCTGTCTAGCTATTAATCAGGGGTCAGGTGTGATAGCCCTTTAAAAAGGCTGCAGTTCAGTCACACTCTCTCTCAGCCTTGGGAGAGGAGTGTGTGAGAGCAAACCGACTGCATTCATAACAGGTTGTATGGTCTGCATGGTTTATGGTGCCAGGCATTAGGCCTGCACTGTGTTAGTTAGGATACCTGACTGTACAGTTAGTGCCGGACAGGCATAGAGTTTTCTTTTATTTGTTTTCTTTTTTTTATTCATGTACAACCTGTAAATAAAACTGGCTGAGGCCAGTAGTACCACATCTTTGCAGTGCGGACTGAAATTTACTGGCGCTTTTGATACCGAGTGCCCGTCTACCCCAGGAGACGACTGTCCCGCTACCTAATTCCCTTACATAGGGTATATCCTCTCTCTTTGCGAGAGACTCTGTCCATATCCGCCAATGTTAGAGAGGACTTGGAGCAGGGCTTCATTCGCAAGCCTTCCTCCCCGGCAGGAGCCGGGTTCTTCTTCGTCAAGAAGAAAGATGGTTCTTTACGTCCCCGTATCGACTACCGGGGTCTCAACCAGATCTAGGTGAAAATTAAGTATCCATTGCCATTGATCTCAGAATTATTTGACCGTATACGTGATGCCAAGATTTCTTCCAAACAAGACCTGCATGGGGCTTACAACCTAATCCGGATGACGAATGGAAGATGGTATTTAACACCCATGACGGACACTATGAATCTCTAGTAATGCCCTTTGGCCTGTGTAATGCTCCCGTGGTCTTCCAGGTTCGTTAATGACATCTTCCGTGACCTCCTCTATGTTTGTGTAGTAGTCTATCTTGATGACATCTTGTTTTTTTCTCCAGATTCTATGACTCATCAGAGACATGTCCGTCAAGTCTTGCTGCGGTTAAGGGAGAATCATCTGTACGCCAAGATGGAGAACTGCGTGTTTGAGAGAGATTCTCTACCCTTCCTGGGCTACATCATCTCGAATAGAGGTCTCAAGATGGATCCTTAAAAAAAAGTAAAGTCCGTCCTGGAATGGCCATGTCCTCAAGGCTTGAGGGCCATACAGCGCTTTCTGGGATTCGCCAATTTTTGCAGACAGTTCATCCCAAACTTCTCTTCACTGACATCTCCTATCTCTAACCTCACCAAGAGGGGCATGAACGCTAAGGTGTGGACTCCTGAGGCAGAATCCGGACTCAATAGCCTGAAGAGTGCATTCACGTCATCCGCTATCCTCCATCATCCAGATGTTTCCCTACAGTTCTCGTTGGAGGTGGATACCTCCTCTGTCGGTGCTGGGCACTGCTGTTCCAGAGAGGTTCCAAGGGCAAATCAATGGTATGTGGATATTTCTCGAAGCTCTTCTCTTCCGCAGAACACAACTACTCGATTGGGGATCGGGAGTTACTGGCCATCAAATTGGCCCTGGAGGAGTGGAGACATCTACTAGAGGGCGTAGCTCATCCCATCCTGATTTTTAAGGACCACTAGAACCTCACCTAGCTCCAGACGGCCCAACGGCTGAATCCTGGTCAGGCCAGGTGGTCACTATTATTTTCCAGGTTCCAGTTTGTGCTCCATTTTCGCACGGCTGATAAGAATATTAGGGCCGATGCCTTCTCCAGGTCTTTTGAAACAGAAGACACCATGGAGATACCACAGAACATTATCGACCCTTCCTGCATTGTCTCAATCCACTGCAATCCACTGCAAGTTGGGGACATTCCTCCAGTCAGGACTTTTGTGCGCATGGCTGACCAGGGGAGAGTCCTCTAGACTGGCAGGTCACGCGGGTACCCGTAAGAACCGGGATCTGATTGCCCATCATTTCTGGTGGCCCATGCTGCCCAAAGACGTTATGGACTTTGTTTCCTCCTGCTCTGTGTGTGCAGCTAACAAGGTCGCTCACTCCAGACGTGCTGGCCTGCTCCAGCCATTGTCTGTGCCTGATGCTCCCTGGCAGCATATAGTGATGGACTTTATTACTGACCTCCCTCTCTCTGCCGGATGCAGTGCTGTCTGGGTGGTGGTGGATCGATTTTTGAAAATGGCCCACTTAGTTTCTCTGACCGGTCTTCCATCTGCTCCTGAACCGGCCAAGCTGTTTATCCAATACATCTCCCACCTGCATGGCTTGCCGCAGCATATTGTGTCTGATCCGGGGGTGCAGTTCACCTCGACTTTCTGGAGAGCCCTCTGCGGACTCCTAGGTGTGAAGTTGGACTTTTCCTCAGCCTACAATACTCAGTCCAATGGTCAGGTCGAGAGGATCAATCAGATCTTGGAGAATTTTGTCTCTTAGCAGCATGATGACTGGGTTCAGTTGCTTCCGTGGGTTGAGCTCTCTTACAACAATCATACCAGCGAGTCCACAAGGAACAGACTGTTCTTCATTGTCCTTGGCCAACACCCACAAATACCTCTCCCGGTTCCTGATACGTCCGAGGTACCAGCTGCTGACACGGCCTTTAGGGACTGGCAGCAGACTCGATCCTCGATCCTGCTGGCGGTTGACCGTATGAAACGGAAGGCGGATACAAGGAGAAGAGAACCTCCTCAGTTTCTTCCTGGCACAAAGGTCTGGCTGTCCTCCAGGAATATTCGACTGAGGGTGCCGTCATGCAAGTTTGCTCCCATATTCCTCGGACCCTTCGAGATCCTGCAACGGATCAACCCTGTCGCCTACAAGCTTCGGCAGCCTCCTGCCCTCTGGATCCCAAAATCCTTTCATGTCTCTCTCCTGAAACCCGTGGCCCTGAATCGCTTTACCAAGACTCCTAGCCCTGCAGTTGCCTCCAGCGGTCCTTCAGACACCTTCGAGTTTAAGATGATCTTGGACACCAAGAGAGTGATAGGAAAGACTTTTCATTTGGTGGATTGGAGGGGGTTTGGTCCTGAAGAGAGGTCCTGGGAGCCAGAGGAGAACCTCAATGCTCCTACTCTTCTGAAGAAGTTTCTCTCTCGCTCTGGTCCCAAGAAGAGGGGGCGTAAGAGGAGGGATATAATGTGATGTCTGTGGCCACGGGCCGTCAGTTCCACTCTCCCCCTGACAGCCGCAGCCACGAGTCGGCGAGCGCTGGCCCAAGTCTCCTCTTCAGGAGACGCCACTGAAGTTGGTTCTGGTGCTGTATATATGTAATGAGATTTGTTCTGGTGTTGTATATATGTACTGAGCTTTGTTCTGGTAATGTATATATGTAATGAGCTTGGTTCTGGTATTGTATATATGTCTTGAGTTTGGTTCTGGTGCTGTATATATGTCTGAGCTTGGTTCTAGGGCTGTATTTATCTACTGAGCTTAGTTCTAGTGCTGTATTTATGTACTAAGCTTGGTTCTAGAGCTGTATGTATGTATTCAGCTTGGTTCTGGTTCTGTAACTATGTACTGTGGTTGGTTCTATTGCTGTATATATGTATTGAGCGTGGTTCTGGTGCTGTATTTATGTACTGAGTGTAGCGTCCATGGCCGCGGGCTGTCGGGTTAACTCACCTCCCGACGCCCGCAGCAATGGATCAGTGAGTGTTGGCTCGCATCTCCTTCTTAGGAGACGCCAGTACTCACTTCCGCTCCGATCCGCTGTGTACCATAGGGTGCACGCGCACGCTCGTTCCCGATCTTAAAGGGCCAGTGCGCGCACATGTGGACAATCATCATAATCAATAATGATTTCCTGGCCTATAAGAAGGGCCCTGCCCTTCTGATCCTTGCCTGAGCGTTGTTAGTGTATCCCATGTCCGTCTTGCAAATGGTCCCTTAGAGTTTTCCCGTTCCAGTTGTTACCGGTGCCCTGTTACCTGTTCCTTTATCCTGTGCTGTGTTCTTGTTCTTGTGCCTACTAGTGTTGTGTCTACTGCACCTGCTATCGTTTTCCACATCCAGTGTCATCTGCCATGTCCTGTGTCATTTGCTACGTCCAGTGCTATCTTCCATGTCCAGTGTGATCCGCCACGTCTGTCGCAACGTGCTGCACCTGCTGTCATCTGCCATATTCTGTGTCATCTGCCACGTCTAATGCCATCTTCCACATCTGGTGCAACGTGCTGCACCTGCTGTTGTCTGCCACGTCTGATGTAGCCTGCTGCACCCACCTCGATCTGTGCCAAAGCCTCGGCCACTGTCTGAACTAATCAGGTACACTAGTGCGGGACTTTGTATTGCTGGGGTGCTCTGTTGTTTGGCCAGCTTCCTCCCCGCTATGGCGGTTCCAGCCTAGTGGGTCCACACACCCACGGACCGTGACACTGAGCTTGGTTATGGTGCTGTATATATGTATTTAGCTTTGTTCCGGAGCCGTATATGTCAGAGCTTGGTTCTGATGCTGTAATTATATAGGATATATTTATAATAAAAAAATTGCAGGGCAGATGGAATTGTTTTCAATTCATTGTATATTTAATGGGAACCTGTCTGGTAGTTTTAACTCATCGAACCGCCACCATGCGGTAATACATGACCTGACAATATTTCCAAACTTATGTTTTTTTCAGATGCAGCAAAATCAACTTTTAAACCGGCGCACACTATATTCTAATTACTCAGTGAAGGGTCATGGAGTGATCCTGAAGAATCACATAGTCCTGCCTCCAAACCCACCTTTCCATGTTTGATTGACACCCCCTGGCTGATACAACTTTCTTGGATGCGCCATTGCTTTGTACTTTCCAGGGGAGTATACGGCAGCGGCGCATCCGCAAGAGTTTGAGGAGGCTGGTAGTGATGTAGAACAGCCAGGGGGATGTCAATCAAAATCTGTGGGGGCGCCATTTCAATTTTTGCCTCAGGCAGCAGAAAAGCTAGAATCTGCCCTGAGGTAGCAGGCCACTTTAGGCCTGCAGCCTAAAAGGCGCTGGGAAGACTCCCTGCACAGGCCAACGTGATGGCGTCAACACATCACGCTGGTCTGCGCATGTGTCCCGACCGGATCTTGGGGGGTGGTGTGTGGCACTATATACTAGGGGGGCAGGGTGGCACTATATTCAAGGGGGGAGAAGGATGGCACTATATACAAGGGGGATGCAGGGTGACACTATATTCAAGGGTGGAGCAGGGTGGCACTATATACAAGTGGGGAGCAGGGTGGCACTATATACATGGAGGAGAGCAGGGTGGCACTATATACAAAGTGGCACTATATTTAACGGGGGAGCAGGGTGGCACTATATACAAGGGGGAGCAGGGTGGCACTATATACAAGGGGTAGCAGGGTGGCACTATATACAAGGGAGGAGCAGGGTGGCACTATATAGAAAGGGGGAGCAGGGTGGCACTATATAGAAAGGGGGAGCAGGGTGGCACTATATAGAAAGGGGGAGCAGGGTGGCACTATATAAAAGGGGGAGCTATGTGGCACTATACAGGGGGGGCTGTGGGGCACTATACACAAGGTTAGCGGTGTGGCACTATATACAAGGGGCTGTGTGGCACTACTAACGTGGCTGTGTGCACTATCTACTAGGGGGTTGTATGGCACTATTTAAAAGGGGGAGGGCTGTGGCGCTATCTACAGGGGCTGTGTGTGACACAATCTACAGGGGTCTGTATGTGGCACTATCTACTAAGGGGGGCTATTTGGTACTATCTACTTAGGAGGGCTGTGTGGCACTATATACAAGGGAGGGGGACTGTGTGGCACTATATGCAGGGGGAGCTGTATGGCGCTATCTACAGGGGAGGGCTTTATGGCACAAGCTACAAGGGGAGGTGGGGGCGCTATCTACAAGTGGGGTGTGACACTGTCTACAGGGGGGCTGTATAGCACTGTCTACAGGGGGGCTGTATGGCACAATATACAGGGGGCATTTCCTATAAGGGGAGTTGCATGTGGCCCAGTTAAAAGTTTACTATGGGGCCCAGTCTTTCCTAGTTATGCCCCTGCACAGGGGCATTAATGACCCTTGATCATGAAAGGGTTAAACTTTATTAAACTTCCTGCCTCTGGTATATCATGAAGCAGGAAGGGGTTAATTTGCTGTCCTGTACTTAACTCAACTGAACCTCAATAATCGGTCTCGTACTTCTTGTTTACATACTGCGGTATGCAGGTTGCAAGAATTAGGTAGGAGATGGCTGGAAGTATACTTGCAGGATTAGACTACACACATAGTTTATTTGTATTCTGTAACGCTGTAGGCAAAAACACGGTTGGGAATTTTTTACCCCTTTCCGCCCTGTGCTGTGATAGTACGTCACGGGTAGTTCTCGCTAGCCACCATATTATTACTGCTCTGGAGCTTTGCATGCGCCATCACTTGCTGGTGTCAGCTGTATTACACAGCCGGCATCCTGCTCTAATGGCCAAGATCAAAGATAAGGCTACTGCTGTCAGCCTATCGGTTCACCATCTTTTAAGTCGAGTTAATATGGCAGCCAGGGATTAACAATGACCCCCAGGTCTGCTATAGCTATTTGCCAATTGGGCCACTTCAGAAGCATGGCCTAATAGATTGCCTAATAATGTTTTGAATGCTATGTGTTGCACAGCATTATAATAGAGACAGAAACAAAAAGACGCCACATAGTGCAGGTAAGTTGGGGAGGTGAAAAATGAAGACATACACTGATATGCTCACCTGGGTACGATAAGCCGGAGCCCAAGATTGGTAATCCAATGTGTGCTGCTGCCAAAACCCAAGACCGGTAAACCGTACGGTCACCGCTAGTAATAATGAAGGCAAGGAGGAAAAAGAACGGTTCTTTAGAGTGCGCTGCTACATTGTAAGTGAACAAAGGGACATGGAAAAATGGTAGTCATGTAAAGGAAAACATGCATCTATTTAATAATAAAAATGATAACAGTGGCATATTTAATGGGCCATCTGGCTTGAGGAAGACGCTAGTTCAGTGTTGAAACGTGTTGCCACTGTTATCATTTTTATTATTAAATAGATGCATGTTTTCCTTTACGTGACTACCAGTTTTCCATGTCCATTTATTCACTTACAATGTAGCAGCACCCGCTAAAGATCTGTTCAATTTCCTCCTTGCCTTCATTAAAGCATTATAATAGCATTAACGGGGCTGTTAAAAAAGTTTATTAAATTGTTACAAAAATGTAAATGAACGGCCAACATAAAAATATCAAATAACCTCTTTTTATACATTAACATTTTTTTTTCAGTATAAATACTAAGCTAAAAAGAAAAACAATTAAACTTAAGGTATAACCGCAATCATAACGACCCTTAAAATAAAAGAACACATAATTTAGACTGCACAATGAATGTCATAAAAAAAAAATCCCAGATAACGATGGCGGAATATTTTTTTTCTACCATTCCCCTAAAAAACAACAACAAATGTAATATGCACCCCAAAATGGTGCCAAAAAAAACCCAGAAGTTGACCTTTAAAAAAAAAACATGCCCTCATTCAGGTACTTCGAAGGAAAACAGACTCACAGAATGCAACAACAACAAAACATTTTGTGCAGTTTTATTGTGCAAAAGTACTAAAAAACAAAAATGCACATATTTGGTATTGCCACAATCATAACGAGTAGAATAAAGTTAACATTATTTATAGCGCATGGTGAAATTAAATATGCCAAAAAAAAGGTCTGTAAAATCTGCCAATGTAGCACAATCCTCGCAGACCAAGCATTGAACTAAACAATGCTGGGCTGGTGGGGGGGGGGTATTTTCTTCTAGGGAGAGGAAGCACTGCTTTCTCTCTGCTGCTTGCCATAAGCTTGACCAGATACCCAGAGTGAATAAGTTTTAGTCTGTAGCTATAAGTAATAAGGACTGTGTGGATGGCAGCCAACCAGCCCACTGTGCACCAGCCCATTTGGCATTTACCAGAACTGCCAGATGGTCAGTACGCCCCTGTGCCCAGCCCTATATAACTGAGGAAGACTAGCCATGTTTCCGAATAATAGCTTTTTCTTTACTTTTTTTACTAACAAGTAGAGAAGACATTTTCTATAAGCTGGTGGCAGTAGGGGAGCAGAACTGAACATTCAACTCTGTAGCAGGATGTGCACATTACCATACAGATTGGAAATTCAGGGGGCGCCATTATAATGAAAAAAAAGCAAATATCTCACAACTGGAGCATTTATGTAACATATGATCAATTACAAAACTAATAATTTTTTAATGCTAGAGTATATTTCTATAACATTTAAAAGTGAGAAAACCCCTTTAACCCCTTAGTGACCAGCCTATTTTAGGCCTTAATGACCAAGCTATTTTTTACGTTTTTCCATCGTCTCATTCAAAGAGCTATAACTTTTTTATTTTTGTGTCGACATAGCTGTAGAAGGTCTTGTTTTATGCGGGACAAGTTGTATTTTTTGATAGCACCATTTTGTGGTACATATAATTTATTGATTAACTTTTATTAACTTGTTTTTTGGGGGGAATAGAAAAAAGACAGCAATTTCGTCACACTTTTTTGCGTCCTAAATTTACGCTGTTTACCGTGTGGTATAAATAACACAATAACGTTATTCAGCAGGTTGTAGCAATTACAACAATACCAAATTTATATAATTTTGTATGATACACTACTTTTACACAGTAAAAACACTTTAAAAAAAAAAAATATTTGTTTTTGTGTCTCCGTATTTCAAGTTTTTTATTTTTCCGCTGATGCAGTTGTATGGGCTTTTTATTTTGCAGAAAGACTTGTAGTTTCTATCGGTACCATTTCGGAGTAGATGCAACTTTTTATCACATTTTTTTTAAGGCAGGATTTACAAAAAACAGCAATTTATGCAATTTTTTTACGAAGTTCACCGTGCGGATTAAATAATGTAATAACTTTATAGTTGGGGTCGCTACGGACGTGGCGATACAAAATATGTGTAACTTTTTTTTAGAATAAAGCATTTTGTTAGGGGAAAAAGTGTTTTTTTTTTTTTTTTTTTATTAACTTTCTTAAACTTTCTTTTAACTTTTTTACTAGTCCCACTAGGGGACAGACATGGCCTAGCAGGCATAATTAGTGGCAGACCTGGGGGCCTTTATTAGGCCCTCTGGCTGCCATAGAAGACACTGGCACTCTGCGAACACACGCAGGATGCCGGTGGGGTGAGAGAGGGAGCTCCCTTCCTCTCCAAAACCACTGAGATGTGGCGCTCGCTATTGAGCACCACATCTGAGGGGTTAAACTGGCAAGATCGATACTGATATCGATCTCGCCCGTTAGAACAGGGCTCCTCCCAGCCCTCAGCTACCGAAGGTAGCTGAGAGCAGGGTGATTAAACGGCTACCTGCTCTGTTTATTATTCCGATGCAGCACTGTGAAAAGGCTTATGCATCAGAATAAAGCCCATTAGTGACCACCGTGAAAAGGCATATTGGCGGTCACTAACAGGTTAATTCACCTTGTTTTAGATCTGCTGCAAATTGGGCTAATGTACATCTCAAAGGAGTTGTCCCACCATTAAATACTATATTCATTGTATAGATGATACAAGATGAACAGTGTTTGTCATTTACTTGTTGTTAAAAAAACAATCCAGTGAAAAGTTATGACAATTACCTACATAGTATGGTGTCACCGAGTCTTCAAAGTGTATAGCAATCTGCATGTTTATCTAATGAGCTGAGCGCTGGTGAACAGCCATGCTTCGTCATTCGCCCCACAGTTAGTTCTCTGCCTAGTGATCCTCTATTCACTGCAAAGCAGCCAATAGAAATAAATTGATTTTGTGCTTGCCAGGGAAGGAGCACAGCCACTGCAGTAGCATGGCAGTGTATCTGAGGAGACCTACTCTTATCAGCTTGCTAGGATTGTAGAGCTGTGCATCCTAACAGCTCATATGAACCCTGCTCATTCCCAATGAGTCTTTATTGTTTTATTTTTTTATATTTACAATGTTTTCTAAAGGAGTGCATACTGTGTAGACACCCAGTATATACATATGTACCCTACTTTGGATCCGATGTTACCCAGCTTCACGGAAAGTAAGGAGGGACTATATTGTCAGTTTCCAGAAGGGGGACAGAGACTGATTATGCTCAGAGCCAGCCCCAGTAAAATTTGCTTCGCTCTACATGCAGTGCTTAATAAATCTTCCTAGATTTACCCTGCATTTAACTCATATGTACAGCGTACTGATCCAGACAATTAAGAGACGTAGAATGTGTGGCAGTGAGGAGTGCCAAGAAATGACATTTGCTATGGAAACACTGTGACTGATCAACTCCCAATCTTTACTATACAATGCCTTGCCCAGATACTAGAGATAGGGAACAATTAAGAATTAAAATAAACAAATGAGAAAAAACAGCCAACTCTGCACTGACTTGGCCCGGTTTTCTCATTGAAGGACCAGGGCGCTGTGGGCAGGGGGCCCTGGTAAAAGTAAATTAATCTCCTAAGTGGTTATTCTCAACTCAACAGGGAATTGTTTAATGCAGTACAATTTATTAGCTATCAAGCAAAGTAGTAATAATAGGAATTTTGCCCCATGACTGGCCTAAGTAGAGTCATGTGTTATTAAACCTTTTAACTTTTATTCCCGCCTTTCCCTGGCCCCCCAATAACGACACTTGACAACCGAGGTTGGATATGAAATGGCCACAGCAGCCGTTTATTTATTTACATTATTAAATGCAATTTAATCCGAAACATTCGGATAACTCCTTTAGGAATTTGACCGGAGAATTCCTCCTCTAATTCACATGACCCAACATGGGTCAGAATCAGAAATAATAAACAACATTTTAATACTTTAACAGAGCAGGGGAAGTCCTTGAAGCTATTTTAAACCGGATTTCCTTTACGTTAGCCATCTGCAAACCACCACCAACTCTTTACCTCCAGCCGTAAACCAGCTTGGAGGCACCGCTCACCTCTGCAGATGGCTCCAACCACCAGAAGACCACTTCAAAGGGATAACACCCTATGAAGTCTTCAAATGATATACCTTTTTGGGGGACGCATACCCTCGATGCGACCCCCCACCATTTTGTACTGACCAACCTCAGGGACTCCCCCCGCCAGCTGCCATGACATCCGAACCTGCTCCAAAGAAAATGAGAAACACAAGTTACATAATCATACATCATAAAATAAAATAAACAAAACACACAACAACCCTAATCCCGAAGTTACCCCCTATCTTAGGGCGGGAGGGTGGGAGCTCAGTTCTGTACCTGCTCTTCCTCCCGCTGCTTCCGGCTCAATGCCGAAAACAGCGGGAAGAACAGATACCTCCCCCATGTCCCCTTCCCTCTCCGTCTCCTCCTTTCCCCCCACTCCCATCTCCTTTCCTATTGGCCCTTCTTCCTCCTATGGCAGTCATGGAGGCTTTCCTCAAGCCCTCCGCGCTGCCGTTCAGCCTCGTCTTTAGTTGGTACTAGCTAACATTAGTAAAAAATTGCTCTTTGATTTCTCTACCACTACTAAAGAAAAGGCAGGCAGCTGGTAATAGATATTCTGGCAACATATAATTTCACAAAGCATTACATAATGCATATTTAGTTAAATACCTGGAGGATAGTTAGACTATATCCTAAGAGTGTACCCGCATGTGCACCAGTCGGAGTGTGTCTGATCTCAGTTGCTTAACCCTCTGATTTCAGCGTAGGCATAGAAGTGGCTGCCTTGGTCCTGTGCCTAAATAGTAGATATTCAGCAGCACTACCAGCATAAGAGAATCTCCAACATAGGGCTGTGCATGCAGCCAAATAGTTCCAGGACCAAAGGAACTTACATATCCATAATAAAAGACAATGACTGCAAAAAAAGTGTTCTTATTTATTCTCCAAGCAGGACCTTGTTCAACCCTAACATGGCCTTTCTCTAGCGTGACCTTGCAACGTACTGTGCCTGTCATCCACGGTGGATATGCCTTAATAGATGCTCCCCATTTTACATGCACGGGCAATAATGTACTGTCATATAGACATATGACAGTACACTATGGTAAAAAAATGTTTTTAAGTAAAAGTCTGTTTAGATTGCAGAAAGCCAGCAACTTGTTTTTTCTGTCCTTAATGAATAAGATCTGTAAGCAGACAGATAATTTAACCCCTTAATGACCGCCGATAAGCCTTTTCACGGCGGTCACTAGTGGGCTTTATTCTACAGCGCCACCATTCCACGGCGCTGCATTAGAATAAACAGAGCAGGGAGCTGTCAAATCTCCCTGCTCTCAGCTGCCAGAGGTAGCTGAGGGCTGGGGGCGTCCCTTTTCGACCGGGTGAGATCGATATTAGTATCGATCTCACCCGTTTAAACCTTCAGATGTGGTGCTCAATAGCGTGCACCGCATCTGAGTGGTTTTGGAGAGAGGGAGGGAGCTCCCTCTCTCCCACCGAGACCCGGCGATAAGATCGCCGAGTGTCTGTGTCTCCGATGGCAGCCGGGGGACTAATAAAGGCCCCCAGGTCTGCCTGTAGTGAATGCCTGCTAGGCTATGACAGAGGCATGTCCTAGCAGATGCCTGTCCGTTTTAAATGGACAGGCAGTAATACACTGCAATACAAAAGTATTGCAGTGTATTATAATAGCGATCGTATGATCGCATAGTGAAGTCCCCTAGTGGGACTAGTATAAAAGTAAAAAAAAGTTGAATAAAGTTAATTTAAAAAAAAGTGAAAAAAAAAAAAAGAAAAACCCACTTTTTCCCCTTACAAAAAGCTTTACTATTAAAAAAAATAAGCAATAAAGCAAAAAAGTTACACATATTTGGTATCGCCTCGTCCGTAACGTACCCGACTATAAAGCTATTACATTATTTAACCCGCACGGTGAACGAACGGCGTAAAAAATAAAATAAAAAACAATGGAAAAATTGCTGCTCTCTGTTAATCCTGACTTCGCATCTACTCCAAAATGGTACCAATAAAAACTACAAGTGGTCGCGCAAAAAAAAAGCCCTCATACAACTGCATCGGCGGAACAATAAAATCGTTATGGCTCTTCAAATATGGAGACACAAAAACAAATAATTTTGAAAAAAAAGTGTTTTTACTGTGTAAGTACTAAAACGTACAAAATCTATACAAATTTGGTATCGTTGCAATTGTAACAACCCGTTGAATAAAGTTATTGTGCTATTTATACCACACGGTAAACTACGTAGATTTAGGGCGCAAAAAAAGAGTGCTGCAATTTCAGGTTTTATTCTATTCCCCCCCCCCAAAGAAAGTTAATAAAAGTTAATGAATAAATTATATGTACCCCAAAATGGTGCTATTAAAAAGTACA
This sequence comes from Rhinoderma darwinii, assembly GCF_050947455.1. Lineage (NCBI taxonomy): Eukaryota > Metazoa > Chordata > Amphibia > Anura > Rhinodermatidae > Rhinoderma > Rhinoderma darwinii. The sequence continues at coordinate 44,423,602 of NC_134698.1, read as the reverse complement.
ACTTGTCCCACAAAAAATAAGACCTTATACAGCTATGTCGACGCAAAAAAAAAAAAAACTTATAGTTCTTCGAATGTGACAATGGAAAAACGTAAAAAATGGCTTGGTCATTAGGGCCCAGAATGCAAGCAGGGGGAAGGGGTTAAAGAGTTTTTTAGGATATGCCATCAATATGTGATTGGTGTGGGTTGTTAGGCTAGGCAAACAATGATTTTTGCAAGAACCCTTTTAATAGGACCTTACACTTTTATTTGAATAAATACTTCTATTCCCCAAAAAAGAACAATTCTGGAACATATTTTCTTAGTACTATGCTTTGTGCCGCTTCTTTTATTCCTCCATGAAATTTATAACTAAATTGACAAATGTGTGTTACTATTCCCCTTGTCAAAGGTTCGTGTCCCTACATAATCTCACTTTGTCAGCACTGATTGAATATTGTCAGTCTGTGTAGGGACACACCCCTAAGGGTATGTTCACACATTCTATTTTCGGCCGTTTTTTGGGCCGTAAACAGACGAAAAACAGACAAAAAATCGGAAGCAGGATGCCTCCCAACATCTGGCCATTGATTCCAATGGGAAAAACTGTGTTCTTTTCCGCCGGGCAGTTTTTTTAAGCGGCCGTTTTGAAAAATGCCCGCATTAAAAAACGCCCACATAAAAAGAAGTGCATGTCACATCTTGAGCCGTTTATGGAGCTGTTTTTCATTGATGCTATTGAAAAACAGCTCTAAAAATGGCCCTAAATTACGCAAAGAAAAACGTGAGTTGCTAGAAAAACATCTGAAAATCAGGAGCTTTCTTCCCTTGAAAACAGCTTTGTATTTTCAGACGATTTTGGCAAAGCGTGTGAACATACCCTAACTGGTAACACCTTTTAACGTACGTGTATGTCATAGTTGGGAGGTGTATATATGGAGTTATATTAGGAGCAGGTGACACTTTGCTGTAATGGCTTGGATCGGAGATAACTCATATACTGGCCATTTCACCACTTAGCTGCCGCGTAATGCAGAGTTCTGATCGGTTGTCGGTTGTCATGGCCTAAGGAAGGCCCCCAGCTCTGCCAGGGGCAGGGCTTAATAGGAGAATGCAAGATGCACAATACACTGAAAACATCAGTATTGCAGTGTATTGTACAAACAATCAAACAATTGCATGATCAAGTCACCTAAAGTTACTAAGGACATAGTAAAAAAAAATATTGATAGTTAAAAGTAAAACCCTTTTCCATAAATAAAAATGTAAACAGAATTGGTACGGCTATGTTGACAGAAAAATAAAAAAGTTATTTAAACGTGAGGATGAAAAAAAATTAAATACATTTTTTTTAATCAAAAACGAAACAAGAAAACTGTCTGTGGCAGGAAGGAGTTAATCATACATTTCTTGGAGGAACAAAAGAGAAACGTCTCAGAGTTTTAAGAAAAGATGCACCAAAATTGTTATTTCATAGGGAATACAATTATTTACTAAAACAGACATGTAAGGAGTGGTGACAGGTCTTCTTTAACTTTAATTAATCTAGAAAAAAAAAGAGCCAGGAGGTAACAAAGGTGAAGCTCTACCTCTGATTGGATGAGAGGGCCAATGCTAGAAAATGTACCCACAGTGTAGACATAGATGTTGAAATTTGCATCTTCAGAGTGGGTTCTAGAGCAGTGTGCATTCTCTGTTTTGCCGACAAAGACATATGCCCGAGGGTAGGGTCGCAGTGTTTTGCGGTGTGTCGCGCCATGGAAAATTATTGTAAAAAAAATATTCTGATAATCAAAGAAAACAATTACAATATTTTAAATACACCCTATATTAAAGTGGACTCTAAATAAAAAAATTCCCTGTCTAGAATGTTTAACTGGATTGCCAGATGTACATAGATTACATAAGAATACATACCTACCTACCAACACATTATATTAAACTCACTATTACGTATAGACCTATATGCGCACATTCAATATCCTAAGTGTACTCATATATAGCAGAAACTGAAGAATTTGATCCAGCGCTGTTTCGTTAAAAGGAAGTAATATTCCAACTTTATTTCAGGCAAAAGTAACAGGACAGGTGATCTGATGGAAACGCGTAGGTTTACTGTTGAGACAATCACCCTTACTCCTAGTGGATTTTACTTTTGTCTGAAATAAAGTTGGAATATTACTTTCTTCTAATGAAACAGCGCTGGATTATTTTCTTCAGTTTCTGCTGTGCTTGTACCGTGTGCCGCCACGTGGATCCGTGCGCAGTCCAAAGCTGGACATACATACTGGTGAGCTGGAGGAATGCTCCGATATTTTCATGTACTCATATATACAGCACCAGAACTAAGCTCAGTACATCAGCAGAAAAAATTGGACATAGATAATTTCAAAGCCACAAAAAAGGCCATACTTACTGGGTGGGTGAAAACCCGTTCCCAGCAGGACGCAGACAGGTCAAAAAATGCTGCAGAAGGAGGGTGCATTAAATAGTGATAGCCACTCCCACTAGTCTTGATGGGAGTGGCGAACTAAGTGCTCACAAGTGTGCGATAAATGAGTGTCAGTGTTAGTGTAGTGCTAGGGTGTGAATGTATGGTAATAAAGAAATGTGTACGTATAGAAATGTCAGAACTGTGTGATAATGTAAGGAAAAATAAATGAGTGTGATGAATAGGAATCAGTGCTGTGAATAGTACATGGGGTGTCAGTACTATGTGTGATACGTGGAGGGATAATGTGCTGGTCGTAAGGCATAGCATATCTTGCTGGATCACAGCCTATTTGTAATGCCGCGACTGTTAGCTAAGGCGGGCTGCTCTGCATGCCAAACCACTTTTTAAGCTCAGTACATATATACAGCGCCAGGACATAGGTCAGTACATACAGCACCAGAACAAAACTCAGTACATATATACATTACCAGAATCAAACTCAGTACTTGAATACAGTACCAGAACCAAACTCAGTACATATATACAGCACCATAACGAAGCTTAATACATATATACGATACAGAGCCAAGCTGAGTACATATATACAGCACCAGAACAAAGCTCAGTACATATATACAACACGAGAACCAAGCTCAGTACATATAAACATCAGCAGAACTAAGCTCAGTACATAAATACAGCACCAGAACCAAGCTCAGTACATAAACACAGCACCAGAACAAAGCTCAGTACATAAATACAACACCAGAACATAGCTCAGTATGTATATGCAGCACCAGAATCATGTTCAGTGCACATACACAGCATAAGCACAAATACTGCTCAGTACAGAGATCATTTGCAAATTAAGTTTAACTCAAGCTATATAAGTTTGTACAACATAAAACTAAAGCTCCCAGTATGGTCTGAAAAATGGTAAGGATTTGCTGGGAGTTGCTGTTTCATAATAAATAACGATACACCCATCATCTCGCTGCAGATCATACAGTGATTATAGTATGGAAGAAAGAACAGGGAGAGGAAACCTCCAGCTCACCAGTCCTGCGTCCTGCACTCAAACTTCGCCCGGATCTCCGTGACGGCCCACGGTAAGTTTCAGGAAAAAACAAGAGGGATTCGATCCAGCGCTGTTTGGTGCTTTAAAAGGGAATCAGTGTTCCCACTTTTACTATAGTAGAAAATATAAAAAATGAATGAACAAACGCAGTAGTGAGGCAGTTTCGAATAGAATGTGCTGAAGCCTACGCGTTTCAAACACTGTCAGTGTTCTTAATCATGGCTGTGCTTGAAACGCGTAGGCTTTAGCACATTCTATTCAAAACTGCCTCGCTACTGCGTCTGTTCATTAATTTTTTATCTTTTCTACTATAATAAAAGTGTGAACACTGATTCCCTTTTAAAGCACCAAACAGCGCTGGATCAACTCTCCCTTTTTAGTGATTATAGTACTGATCTGTCACAGGGAGAATAAACGTTTACATTTAGTGATTCACAGGCGACGTCTCCTCGGATTGGCATTGTTATTTTCCTCTTTTCTTTTCCATCCTGTCTTTTCTTAGACCTCCATGATGGCACCTCATGGCCGCAACCCATTTCTGCAGAATTTGCATCTCAGATGTCTTCGGCTCCTCACTTTTTCAACATTTGCGCACCTATAAACGAAGAAAACATTCTCATGGTACCACACTCTATGCCCCTGAATATAATAATACTATACACTGTGCCCCTGAATATAAAATTACTATACACTGTGCCCCTGAATATAGTAGCACCATACACTGTCCCCAGGAATATAATAGTACCATACACTGTGCCCATTAATAAAATTGTGTCAAATACTGTAAAGTAAAGCACCACACACACACACACACACACACACACAGAGTGCCCCCTGTAGATAGTGCCCCTCACAATGTCCCATGTAGATCATCCCCCTTTTAGAGCCCCATGTAGATTGTACCTCCTGTAGATAGTGCCCCCATAGAGCTCCCTGTAGATAGTTCCCCATAGAGCCCCCTGTAGATCCTAAGGACCTGGATACAATTAAATGCAGGGGTGCGGTTCAGGTCCGCCTCACCTGGGTTCTCTGAACTGGATGTAATTTTAACAATAAATTACTTATGGTGAGTAGCGCAACCCCCCCTTAGGCTACGGAATTTATACTGTACTTTGCAAACCAAAAGCCACATTTGAGTATACACAGGTGGCAAAATTCATTGGTAAAGAGCACTGTAAAGACCAGAATAGCTTGAAGAAGACACAATATATGCGAAATATATAAAATACTAATAGTAATAAAAAATTTAGTAAAATATTAGTTACAAATTATGTTAAGGGATTCTGTGACAAGAAATTGCCCTATGAAAGCAGCGCACAATAATATAGTGCACACTAATCTCTGTGTAGTGGGATGCGATCGGCGCATGTGCAGTGGAGCCGATTCGACCTGTCAAACCTCTGTGGCTCTGTCAATCAGAGAAGGAAGGAAGGGAAGGATGAACTGGGCACAGAAGTTAAAGATTTTTGGAGCAACGGTGACGCCTCCATTGCTCGAAACTGCTAATTTGCATATTACAAATAAACTTATATTTCTGCAACAGAGCCACGCACCTGAAAAAGGAAAACAGCATTAAATCCAGGAGACGCTAGACTATCTTACTGTGCTGCTGCTTTTCTAGGGCAATTTCCAATTTTTGGTGACGGAATGATTTTAAATTAATATTTTCAAATGCTATAATAACTCAAAAAGGATCTGTCAGCTCTCCTGAAAAGTCTGTTTTAGTAAGCACTTTTATTCCTCAGCCACAACAATTCTGAAGCATCTTTTCTATGAATGCATGTAGAAATTGACTGGCAGCAGGGACAATCCGGAGAAACAAACCCTCCGAAGACCCTTGACAGGCTAAACAAATAAATAATAAATAAAACACAAACAAATATAATGCCTATGGAGAACCTTGCCGGTGGTTATTTAGAGTCTTCGCCAGCTAGCATGCCTCTCCACTGCATCCGTGGTAAGCATGTCCTAGTTGATATGTCAGGTGACGACTGTGATTACCTCGTGATATCAAACAAATACAAATATCATCAATAACAACAGGGAGGGTAGGAAACGACTTTACAGGTTGCTGTGCAGTGGTCCAAAGAGGCAGAGACAACCATGCAGTAAACTTTATCTAAACCTTAAGCGAAAGTATCAGACTGTGTAGAGACATACCCCATTAGCAAGGGTAATGGTAACACCCAGGTGTCAATTTAACTATACATTTCCAAGAGGAATTGCACAGGAACGACACATTGAGCTCTATGAAAACATTCACAAAGCATTTTTTTTTATTGGGAATGCAAGTATTTACTTAAACAGACATGTCAGGAGCGCTGACAGGTCCTCTTTAACATTTCATTGTTTTTTAAATAATTAAAGATAAAGGCCTTATATATTTGATATCTTATACATGAACTCTATTACCTGCCTGAGGTCTTTTTTTTTCTTTCCTTTTTAAAAAAGATTTGCTAAGTACAAGTGTAATACAGAACACACAACAATATAAACCATTGCTAGTATATATCAATGCAAATTAAGCTCAGACATCTGTCACTTGATATCACAACTTATGACTCTTTAAAGGGGTTTTCCAGTCCTAAGAAATTGTTTGCCTTTCCCCAGGATAGGCCATCAATACCTGGTCGGTGGGGCAGGGCCGCCATCAGAAATTCCTGGCACCCATACAGCCAAGGAGTCTGGGGCCCCCCTCACTATTGGGGCAGGCACAAAGTAAAGAGGTGGGAGGTAGGGCAGCGGTGAAAATCAAACTAGTAGGGTCTCTTTGAAGGGGCAGGGCAGAGTCAGCTGGTGGGTATCAGGGGACAAGGTGGAGAGACTAAGTGCCAGGGCTCGGTGGGGGAAGGAGGAGGGGATTTCTGGGAGAACAGAAAGTGGCATGGGTGGTGACACCGGGCATGAAGGCGCCTGTGATGCCCGTCAGAACGGGCCCCCCTTGGGCGAAGGCGCACTATAGCAGAGCAGGGAGGTATCTCCCTCTCTGAAATCTACTAGCGCCACTGTAGCTCCCTGAAGGAGCGGAATCCCCCTGTGGCTGGGGATTCCGCTCCTGGAGCGCTCCGCTTGATGCCTGTCCATATATGGACAGTGACATCAGGGGCAACTCCTGAAGGGGAATCCCCATCCACAGCGTTGCCGACTCTGTGACCGTGGATTCCACTCCAGAAGAAGCCATTGACGTCATGGTCCATAAATGGACACAGACAACAGGGGCTTCTCCTGGAGTGGAATCCCCGGTCACAGCGTTGGCAACGCTTTGGACGGGGATTCTGTTTCAGGAGTTGCCCCTGATGTCACTGTCCATATATGGACAGAGACATCAAGCGGAGCGCTCCAGGAGCGGAATCCCCGGCCACAGGGGGATTCTGCTCCTTCAGGGAGCTACAGTGCCGCTATCTACAGGAAGGGTGGTGCTATCTACAAGTTTTCTGTGGGCTGTGTGGCACTACCTACCAGGGAGCTGTGTGGCACTACCTATCAGGGGGCTGTGTGGCACTACCTACCAGGGGGCTATGAGGCACTGCTTACCAGGGGGGCTGTGTGGTACTACCTACAAGGGGGCTGTGTGGCACAACCTACAAGGGGGCTGTGTGGCACAACCTACAAGGGGGCTGTGTGGCACAACCTACAAGGGGGCTGTGTGCCACTACCTACAAGGGGCCTGTGTGGCACTAACTACAAGGGACCTTGTAGGTAGTGCCACACAGCCCCCTGTAGATAGTGGCACACAGCCTCCTTCTAGGTAGTGCCACACAGGCCCCTTGTAGGTAGTGCCATACAGCCCCTTGTAGGTAGCGCCACATTGCCCCTTGTGGGTAGCGCCACACAGCCCCTTGTAGGTAGCACCACACAGCTCCCTTGTAGGTAGCACCAGACAGCCCCCTTGTAGGTAGCGCCAGACAGCCCCCTTGTAGGTAGCGCCAGACAGCCCCCTTGTAGGTAGCGCCACACAGCCCCCTTGTAGGTAGCGCCACACAGCCCCCTTGTAGATAGCGCCACACAGCCCCCTGTAAAGAGCACCACACAGCCCCCTGTAGAGTGCGCCACACAGCCCCCTGTAGAGTGCGCCACACAGCCCGCTGTAGAGAGTGCCACACAGCTCCCTGCAGGGAGCACCACACAGCACCCTGGTAGGAAGTGCCGAACAGCCCCCTGCTATGGAGTGCCGCAAAGCCGCTTGGTAGGGAGTGCCGCACAGACCCCTGGTAGGGAGTGCCGCAAAGACCCCTGGTAGGGAGTGCCACACAGCCCACAGCCTCCTGGTAGGGAGTGCCACACAGCCCCCTGGTTGGTAGTGCCCCACATCCCCCTGGTTGGTAGTGCCCCACAGCCCCCTGGTTGGTAGTGCCACACAGCCCACATCCCCCTTGTTGGTAGTGCCACACAGCCCACAGCCCCCTGGTTTGTAGTGCCACACAGCCCACAGCCCCCTGGTAGGTAGTGCCACACTGCCCACAGCCCCCTGGTTGGTAGTGCCACACCGCCCACAGCCCCCTTGTTGGTATTGCCCCACAGCCCCCTGGTTGGTAGTGCCACACAGCCCATAGCCCCCTGGTTGGTAGTGCCACACAGCCCACAGCCCCCTGGTTGGTAGTGCCAGACAGCCCACAGCCCCCTGGTTGGTAGTGCCACACAGCCCACAGCCCCCTGGTTGGTAGTGCCACACAACCCACAGCCCCCTGGTTGGTAGTGCCACACAGCCCACAGCCCCCTGGTTTGTAGTGTCACACAACCCACAGCCCCCTGGTTGGTAGTGCCACACTGCCCACAGCCCCCTTGTAGTGCAAGGACTACCAAATGACCCTGATAGCTGGCGGGCAATAGACATTAAAAAAGGACAACTGTGCAGGAGCACACAAAATACCCAGCTGTATAGAGGAGGGAGAAGACAGGTTTATTGTCCCGTACGCAGCACAGGAGATAAGAGCCGTCGTAGAGCTGCTCCAAGTGATACAATGGTGTGCTTCAGTGTCTGGAGGATAGTACAGACCTGGGTAAGGCACTTGCTTTCTATGGGGGAGGGGGTGGGAGGGGGATTAGATGACAATGGGGACAGGGAGCTGATGGTGTAGTGGGTAGGATATAATAATGGAGTGTGCTATAAAACTTTGTAAATACTTTTTATTAAAATAATTTTGACGTTTAGAGATACAGCTGCTTAGGATCCTGTATACAGAACAGCTGTATCGTGTGCTGAGACTTGTATCCATGGCCGGCCTTGGATACGTTCGAACAGTGCGGTCGCACAGGGAGCCAGCCGCCACACTGAAAGAGGGGTGCCAGCAGGTTTGTGTATCCCCACGCCGTTGCAACTACCAGCGGGTATACACACACTAACTGCAGTCGCCTTTCCACCCGTGCGCTTCTTAACTTAGTTGCCGTCGCGACCGCTGTAGCAGCCATAGCGGCTGCTAGCGGTGACACAGGGCATGGGGGCGGTGGCGCCGGTAGCAGACACTGCGGCTGCTACAGCGGTAGCGACGGCACTATAGCAGAGCAGGGAGGTATCTCCCTGCTCTGCTATCTACTAGCACCACTGTAGCTCCCTGAAGGAGTGGAATCCCCATGTGGCCGGGGATTCCGCTCCTGGAGCGCTGCTTGATGTCTCTGTCCATATATGGACAGTGACATCAGGGGAAACTGCTGAAGCGGAATCCCCATCCACAGCGTTGCTGACGCTGTGACCGTCGATTCCATTCCAGGAGTAGCTCCTGTCGTCTGGGTCCATGATGTCATTGGCTTCTCCTGGAGTGGAATCAGCGGTCATAGCGTCTGCAATGCTGTGATCGGGGATTCAGCTTCAGGAGTTTCCCTGATGTCATTGTCCATATATGGACAGAGACATCAAGCAGCGCTCCAGGAGAGGAATCCCCGGCCACATGGGGATTCCACTCCTTCAGGAAGCTACAGTGGTGCTAGTAGATAGCAGAGCAGGGAGATACCTCCCTGCTCTGCTATAGTGCCGTCGCTACCGCTATAGCAGCCGCAGTGGCTGCTAGCGACGCCACCGCCCCCATGCCTGGTGTCACCGCTAGCAGCCGCTATGGCTGCTACAGCGGTAGCGACGGCCACTAAGTTAAGAAGCACCCGGGTGGAAAGGCGACTGCAGTTAGTGTGTGTATCCCCGCTGATAGTTGCAACGATGCGGGGATACACACACCCGCTGGCGCCCCTCTTGCAGTGTGGTTGCTGGCGCCCTGTGTGACCGCACTGGTCGAACGTATCCAAGGCCGGCCATGGATACAGGTCTCAGCACACAATACAGCTGCTCTGTATACAGGATACTAAGCAGCTGTATCTCTAAACTTAAAAATAATTTTAATAAAAAGTATTTACAAAAATTCATAACACACACTAATAAACTTTTATATATATATATATATATATATATATATATATATACACTACCGTTCAAAAGTTTAGGGTCACTTAGAAATTTCCTTATTTTTGCAAGAAAAGCACAGTTTTTTTCAATGAAGATAACATTAAAGTAATCAGAAATACACTCTATACATTGTTAATGTACTAAATGACTATTCTAGCTTCAAACGTCTGGATTTTAAATGCAATATCTACATAAGTGTATAGAGGCCCATTTCCAGCAACCATCACTCCAGTGTTCTAATGGTACATTGTGTTTGCTAACTGTGTTAGAAGGCTAATGGATGATTAGAAAACACTTGAAAACCCTTGTGCAATTATGTTAGCACCGCTGTAAACAGTTTTGCTGTTTAGAGGAGCTATAAAACTGACCTTCCTTTGAGCTAGTTGAGAATCTGGAGCATTACATTTGTGGGTAATATGGGCAAAACTACCCAGACATTGGACAGAGGAAGATTGGAAAAAAGTGTTATGGACAGACAAATCGAAGTTTGAGGTGTTTTGATTACACAGAAGAACATTTGTGAGACGCAGAACAACTGAAAAGATGCTGGACGAGTGCCTGATGCCATCTGACAAGCATGGTGGAGGTAATGTGATGGTCTGGGTTGCTTTGGTGCTGGTAAAGTGGGAGATTTGTACAAGGTAAAAGGGATTTTGAATAAGGAATGCTATCACTGCATTTTGCAACGCCATGCCATACCCTGTGGACAGCGCTTGATTGGAGCCAATTTCATCCTACAACAGGACAATGACTCAAAGCACACCTCCAAATTATGCAAGAACTATTTAGGGAAGAAGCAGGCAGCTGGTATTCTATCTATAATGGAGTGGCCAGCGCAGTCACCGGATCTCAACCCCATAGAGCTGTTGTGGGAGCAGCTTGACCGTATGGTACGCAAGAAGTGCCCATCAAGCCAATCCAGCTTGTGGGAGGGGCTTCTGGAAGCATGGGGTGAAATTTCTCCTGATTACCTCAGCAAATTAACAGCTAGAATGCCAAAGGTCTGCAATGCTGTAATTGCTGCAAATGGAGCATTCTTTGATGAAAGCAAAGTTTGAAGGAGAAAATTATTATTTGAAATAAAAATCATTATTTCTAACCCTGTCAATGTCTCGACTATATTTTGTAGTCATTTTGCAACTCATTTGATAAATATAAGTGTGAGTTTTCATGGAAAACACAAAATTGTCTGGGTGACTCCAAACTTTTGAACGGTAGTGTATATATATATATATATATATATGTATATATATGCTTGAGAAAGGTCCCAAGGTGGGACGGAAATGTTGCATTGCCATGTTGGCTCAATAAATTTCACCTTTTTTTCACCTTGATCATTGGAGTGCTGCTGAATTTTCTTTTTGGATTTACGTATGGTCTTTGGATCGGGACTATCAGCTGGCACCCTTCATTACTGGAACCTATATACTGAATTAGAGTGCTGCCGTTTTTTCTACTGATATATATATATATATATATATATATAAAAAGAGGTGTACATAGCCTTAAAGATCTCTCCCCCTCCCCCAGGTATCCTCTCTCCTTCCTCTACCACTCCCTTCAGATATCTTCTTTTCTCCCAGTTATCATCCCCCTAGTATAATGTCTCCTTCAGTGCCATCCAGCCTCCATTATTATATCCTACCCAGTACACCATCATCTCCCTGTCCCCATTGTCATCTAACAACCCTCCCACCCCCTCCCCCATAGAAAGCAAGTGCCTTACCCAGGTCTGTATAATCCTCCGGACACTGAAGCACAGCATTTTATCACTAGCAGCAGCTCTACGACGGCTCTTCTCTCCTGTGCTGCGTACAGGACAATACACCTGTCTTCTCCCTCCTCTATACAGCACAGGAGATAAGAGGTAAGAAGTGCTGCTGGTGATGCAAGACCATGAAGCTGAGCTGGGATGGTATAGTAAGGATGTAGGATGTAATTGGCTCCAATCAAGCGCTGTCCACAGGGTATGGCATGGCGTGTTTTACCCTAAATTACACAAAGGTGCAGTTAATTAAAAACAAAATCAGCTGGCACTCACCGATCTATAAGGAAGAAATATAATGATTGGACTCATATGTAATACATGTTGTAAGTTTTTAGCGTTCTAAACATCAAACAGCGCATGCTCACAGGTAAAGCACCCATTTCACCCAAGGTGAAAATCTGACTAGTCGTCACCACGGAAACATGGAACAACAAGGTCCAACAGCATCTCGCTATAGTCATCCAGTAGAACACGAGCATCATCCCCTATCGAGTGCTCTATCGCCATCTTGCAAAGGGGTATGCCGATATACTAATAAATCTATATATGAAAACCTAGGCTTCTCAACACACTCGGGGGATGTTTAACCCCTTCGCTCTCAGCGACGTAATAATCCGTCGCGCTAACTGTATCGTTAGCGCTCAGCGACGGATTATTACGTTGCGGGGATAACGGCCATTTCGGCCGTCCTCCCGACACATGCAGGAGCTGTGACAGCTGCTGTCTCGTACAGCAGCTGTCACAGCTCCTACAGCGGGGACCGATCGCTGTGTCCCCGCTGATTAACCCCTTAAAAGCCGTGTTCAATAGTGATCACGGCTTTTTAGGGGTTAAGCTACAATCGCCAGCCTGCTACGCGATAGCGGCTGGCGATGGTGGCTATGGCAACCGGACACCAAACAATGGCGTCCGGCTCTGCCATCGACGGAAGCCTAGTGGGTCCTGACAACGTCAGGACCCACTATGCTTGCTGTCAGTGAGTAGCTGACAGTTCTAATACACTGTTCTAATACACTGTCTAATACACATGTAGTGCAGTGTATTAGAATAGCGATCAGGGCCTCCTGCCCTCAAGTCCCCTAATGCGACAAAGTAATAAAGTTAAAAAAAAGTTAAAAAAAGATGTGTAAAAATAAGAAAATAAAAGTTTTAAAAGTATTAAAAGTAAAAATCCCCCCTTTTCCCTTATCAGTCCTTTATTATTAATAAAAATATATAAACAAACAAATAAACTATACATAATTGGTATCGCCGCGTCCGTAACGGCCTGAACTACAAAATTATTTCGTTATTTATCCCGCGCGGTGAACGCCGTAAAAGAAAATAATAATAAACCGTACCACAATAACAATTGTTTGGTCACTTCACCTCCCAAAAAATGGAATAAAAGGAGATCAAAAAGTCGCATGTCCCTAAAAATGGTACTGATGGAAACTACAGTTCGTTACGCAAAAAATAAGTCCTCGCACGGCTTTATTGATGGAAAAATAAAACCGTTCTGGCTCTTAGAATAAGGAACACAAAAAGTGAATGATTGTTTACAAAACGTATTTTATTGTGTAAACGCCATAAGACATAAAAAAACCCTATAAACATCTGGTATCGCCGTAATCGTATCGCCACGCAGAATAAAGTGAATGTGTCATTTATAGCGCACGGTGCACGCTGTAAAAAAAATAGATTAAAAAAACAATAGTAGGATTGCTGTTTTTTAATCACCACGCCACCTAAAAATAGAATAAAAACTGATCAAAAAGCCGCATGCACCCCAAGAAAACTACAATGGATTCCTCAAGGGGTCTAGTTTTCAAAATAGGGGTCACTTTTTGGGGGTTTCCACTGTTTTGGCACCACAAGACCTCTTCAAAGCGGACATGGTGCCTAATAAAAAGGATGCCTCAAAATCCACTAGGCGCTCCTTTGCTTCGGAGGCCGGTGCTTCAGTCCATTACCGCACTAGAGCCACATGTGGGATATTTCTCAAAACTGCAGAATCTGGGCGATACGTATTAAGTTGCGTTTCTCTGGTAAAACCTTTTGTGTTATAAAAAAAATGGTATAAAGAGGATTTTCTGACAAAAAATTTTTTTTAATTTCACCTCTACTTTGCTCTAAATTCCTGTGAAACACCTAAAGGGTTCATAAACTTTCTAAATGCTGTTGTGAATACTTTGATGGGTCTAGTTTCTAAAATGGGGTGTTTGATAGGGGTTTCTAATATATAGGTCCATCAAAGCAACTTCAGAACTTAACTGTAACCTAAAAAAATAAATAAAATCAGGCAATACTTGGCTTCTTACATCATACTGATAATGAGCCGTGCCCACCCCGAGATGACCCCAGTTTTGACCGTTTGTATAAACGGAGACCCCTATTAGACCGTTTCAGTGCCCGGTTTTCCCAAGCATACACCCCCAAGAAGTGTATTTCTATTGATGAGTCCTTGGTGGATTTTAAAGGGAGGGTTCAATTCCGCGAGTACCTGCCGGGTAAGAAGGCAAGGTATGGCGTGAAGATGTATGAGCTGTGCGAGAGTGCATCAGGGTATACATACAGGTTTAGGATATATGAAGGGAAGGACACCAGTGCTCAGCCCCCAGAATGCCCCCCCTTACTGGGAGTTAATGCAAAAATTGTGTGGTATTTGGTACACCCACTGCTGGACCAGGGTTACCACCTCTACCTGGATAATTTTTATACCGGCGTCCCACTCTTCAACTGCCTCGCTTCCAGTCCTGTGGCATGCAGCACTGCTAGAAGAAATCTGAGAGGCCTCCCTAAGACTCTGCAGGGCAAACAAGAAGGGGTGAGCGCAGGGCACATTCTAGCAGCAACATATTGTGTGTCAAGTACAAGGACAAGAGAGATGTCACACCAGTACCCATGTACCTGTACGAGGTACCAGTACAGAGACCCCTAAACCAGACTGCATCCTGTACTACAATAGGTACATGGGAGGGGTGGACTTGTCAGATCAAGTCCCCAAGCCCTACAGCGCCATGCGGTGTGGTATAAGAAGCTGGCCGGGCACATCATACAGATGGCATTGTACAATGTGTACGTGCTACGTCGATGTACAGGCCAGAGGGGAACTTTCCTGGGATTTCATGAGGTGATTATCAGGAACCTAATCTTTAGAGACCAGGAACGGGGGGGCACCCAGTACTTCTGGAAGCGGGGCCACACGCATCGTACCAGGGCAACACTTTCCAGGAGAAGTTCCCCAAACTGGCAAGAAGGGAAAAAGTCAAAAGAGGTGCAAAGTCTGCTATAAGAGGGGTATAAGGGAGGACACAATATATCAATGTAACACTTGTCCCGAAAAACCAGAGCTCTGTATGAAAGAGTGTTTTAACATTTATCATACATCCCTTGTTTTATAATTTACCCAATTCTACTTACCCTGATGCACTCCGCACAGCTTATACCCCTTATCTTTCCCTTCTGAGCCCTGCTGTGTGCCCAAGCAGCTGATAACAGCCACATTGAGGGTATTGCCATACCCGGGAGAACCCACATTACAGTTTATGGGGTGTATCTCTCCGGTCAAAATGCTCACTACACCTCTAGATGAATGCCTTAAGGGTGTAGTTTTTAAAACGGGGTGACTTCTTGCGGGTTTCAACTGTACTGGGGCTTCTGCACACATGACTTTGCACGAGAAAATCCCCAGTGGGCCAAATGGTGGTCCTTTCGTTCTGAGCCCTCCCATGGGCCCAAACGGCAGTTTATCACCACAAATGGGGTATTGCTGCACTCAGGACAAATTGCGCAACAGAATGGGGTATTTTATTTCTTGTGAAAATAAGAAATTTTCAGCCAAAACTACATATTATTGGAAAAAATTAATTTTGTTTAATTCCAAGCCTAATTTAAATAAGTTCTGTGAAAAAACTATGGGGTCAAAATGGTCACAACTCCCATAAATGAATTCCTTGAAGGGTGTAGTTTCCAAAATAGGGTCACTTATGGTGGGTTTCCATTGCTTTGATACCTATGGGGCTCTGCAAATGCGACATGGCACCCGAAAACCAAACCAGCAAAATCTGTACTCCAACAAACACATAGCGCTCCTTTCCTTCTGAGCCCTCCCATGGGCCCAAACAGCAGTTTATCGTCACAAATGGGGTATTGCCGCACTCAGGACAAATTGGGCAACAAAATGTAGTATTTTATTTATGGAGACAATAAGAATTTTTGAGCTAAAACAACATATTATTGGAAAAAATATTATTTTTTTTAATTCCCAGCCCAATTCAAATAAGTTCTGTGAAGAAACTATGGGGTCTAAATGGTCACAACACCCATAAATGAATTCCTTGAAGGGTGTAGTTTCCAAAATGGGGTCAGTTCTAGTGGGTTTCCATTGCTTTGATACCTCTGGGGCTCTGCAAATGCGAGATGGCACCCGAAAACCAAACCAGCAAAATCTGCACTCCAAAGAACACACAGCGCTACTTCACTTCTGAGGCCTCCCATGGGCCCAAACTGCAGTTTATCGCCACAAATGGGGTATTGCTGCACTCAGGAGAAATTGGGCAACAAAATGGGGTATATTTTTCCCTGTGAAAATAAGAAATTTTGATAAAAAAAATGACATCTTATTGGAAAAAATGTAATTTTTTTCATTTCACAACCCAATTCAAATAGGTGCTGTGAAAAAACTGTGCGGTCAAAATTGTAACAACAACCATATTTGCATTCCTTGAGGGGTGTAGTTTCCAAAATGGGGTCACTTCTGGTGGGTTTCCATTGCTTTGATACCTCTGGGGCTCTGCAAATGCAACATGGCACCCGAAAACCAATCCAGCAAAATCTGGACTCCAACAAACACATAGCGCTCCTTTCATTCTGAGCCCTCCCATGGGCCCAAACGGCAGTTTATCACCACAAATGGGGTATTGCCGCACTAAGGACAAATTGGGCAACAAAATGGAGTATTTTGTTCCCTGTGAAAATAATAAATTTTGATCACAAATGACATCTTATTGGAAAAAATTTCATTTTTTTAATTTCACAGCCCAATTCAAATAGGTGCTGTGAAAAAACTGTGCGGTCAAAATGGTAACAACAACCATAAATGAATTCCTTGAGGGGTGTAGTTTCCAAAATGGGGTCACTATTTGGGGATTCCTACTGTTTTGGCACCTCAACACCTCTTCAAACCTGGCATGCTGCCTAAAATATATTCTAATAAAAAAAGAGGACTCAAAATGCACTAGGTGCTTCTTTGCTTCTAGGGCTTGTGATTTAGTCCATGAGCGCAGTAGAGCCACATGTGGGACATTTCTAAAAACTGCAGAATCTGGACAATACATATTTAGTAGTGTTTCTCTGGTAAAACCTTCTGTGTTACAGAAAAAAAATGAATAAAATTGAAATTCAGCAAGAAAAATGAAATTTGCAAATTTCACCTCCACTTTGCTTTAATTCTTGTGAAATTCCTGAAGGGTTAAAAAACTTTCTAAATGCTGTTTTGAATACTTTGAGGGGTCTAGTTTTTAAAATGGGGTGTTTTATCAGGGTTTCTAATACATAGGCCCCTCAAAGCCTCTTCAGAACTCAAGAGGTACCTTAAATAAAAGGATTTTGAAATTTTCTTAAAAATATGAGAAATTGCTGTTCAGGTTCTAAGCCTTGTAACGTCCAAGAAAAATAAAAGAATGTTCAAAAAACGATGCCAATCTAAAGTAGACATATGGGAAGTGTGAAATAGTAACTATTTTGGGTGGTATAACCGTCTGTTTTACAAGCAGATGCATTAAAATTCTGAAAAATGCTATTTTTTCCAAATTTTCACTAAATTTTGCAATTTTTCACCAATAAACACTGAATATATCGACCAAATTTTACCACGAACATGAAGCCCAATGTGTCACGAGAAAACAATCTCAGAATCGCTTTGATAGGTTTAAGTATTCCGATGTTATTACCACATAAAGTGAAATATGTCAGATTTGAAAAATGGGCTCTGAGCCTTAAGGGCAAAACTAGGCTGCGTCCTTAAGGGGTTAAATGTAAATAACAAATATATAGATGTTAAAAGGGATTAGCCTTGAATAATCCATGAAATATCCACACATAAGGAAAAACGGTCCGTCAACACACTGTTTGTGAAAACGTCATTAGGCCAATTCCTCCTGAGTACGGAACAAATGGCAATCGATATCCCAGCACCCGATATATCTCTCATTTTCCATAAGAGAATATCTTATGTCAAGTATCCACAATATCAGCCAGCGGATATATCATCCCCATGAAGATCTGTAGTGGATACTAATCAGGGTCAAGATTAGCTCTTAAGGTCACCAACGTCAGACACACACACACACACACATATATATATATATATATATATATATATATATATATATATATGTATATATAAATATTTTATACCTTGTATTTTATTATTATTTTAGATTTTGTAAAGGAATGTATGATCCGTATCCCATCTATAGCCAACCTAGATGCCACCGACCTTATTGTGGATATATACATAACAAAAATATTAAATTATGAAAAGGATCCCTCTGGTAGGTAAGCCTAGGTAAATCCATATAGAAATAGTATGCAACCTTTTATGGCATTGTTGTACCACGTGTCAAAATATAACCAAAGGATCCGTTTTTGAAGATTATTATTTATGTGTCTCATTTTATTTAACTAATATGTATATCAACATATATGTGTATATAAATAAAAACAAAAGAATCAACAATCACATATGAGTCCAAAACCACTTCTTTCAGATCGTGAGATTCCAGTCACATTAGTGTAAAAGACATCTAAAAAGAGAAAAATGAGAATATCAACCATACAATCACCTAAAAGCATGCACATCAACACATTAAATGATCCAATAACCACTTCTGTATGATATCAACAGGATTCAAAAGAAAGAACCCAGACAGAGGGAATAGATCTAGATACACCATATTCTATAGAGGATCCAAAGATATAGTGGAGGAAGTAATAGAGTTTAATGTTGTTAATTCTATCTAAAGACATTGAGTGGATAGTCTATATTTAGACCATATGGATGAAGGGAATTAAGTTTTGTAATCCACTGTACTTCACACCGTTTTAAAGTAAATTCCCTATTATCTCCACGTTTTAATGGGGGAACCCCATCAATAATGGCAAACCTCAATGAAATATTGTGCTACAGGTATTTCCACTTTTTTAGTCCGTATACTAGACTTGTGGTTATTTAATCGTAAACGATATTCCGTCGTCGTCTCCTCCATATAGTTCAAATTACACGGACACTGTAGTACATATATCATGTAATCACTCTTGCATGTGTAGAAAGTATTAATGTTAAAGGACTTACGTGTTATTGGGTGTGTAAAAACCTCACCCTTAATCATAAGAGGACAGTTGTCGCAGGAGAGGCAATGGAAACATCCCTTGCGTGTCCTGCAAGACTGTCCACTATGTACATTGCTGACATCTGTTTTGACTAGTTGGCCTTTTAAATTGCAACATCTCCTGTAGGAGAATAAAAGAGGAGAACAAAACTCTGTATAACGGTTCTCACCAGTTTGTTCGTGGATCCTCGGTGTCGTCTGAGAGATGGTGCTTGGAACCCAGGCAACGCTTGGCACAGCGGGTAGAGGCGGTCGGATGGATAAGCAGAAGTCAGGACAGGCAGCAGACGTCGTAACGGGTATGGCAGCAATAGGTCAAGGCAGGTGACAGACGTCGTACGGGTATGGCAGCAATGGGTCAAGGCAGGCGGCAGACAAGGATAGTCAAGTTCAAGCAGAGGTCAGTAACGGGAAATCCAGACAAAATGCAGAAGGAACGGAAACAGGAAACTAGGACACAGGGAACTCACGGGGAACTTTGTTGAACAAGCAGGGATGGAAGGGAGGAGGGACCTTAAATCGGAAGTTCTAGGAATTAAGGTGCACGCTGGCCCTTTAAGGCAGGACGAGTCAGCGCGTGCTCTAGTGACTGCAGCCGCACATTGAGGATGCCGACCGCGGAAGGAGGTAATGGATGCACTCACCTGACGCCGTCCAGGCCCAGCAGAGCGTCCGGACAGGGTGAGTGGAGCTCGGGATGAGCAGCTGATGAGGGAGGGCGCCAGAACCGGAGCAGTGGCCGTGGAAACGGCGGGGAACGGCGTGGCAGCCGTTACACTCTGTAATCTTGTCGTAATAATTCCCCATAACATGCCAGTGTTTTTTAAGAATTCCTGCAACCTTGGAATTACCTTTATTAAAAGTGGACACCATTGGAAGTCATTTGTCTTTAGTCACTCTACTTCTACTCTCACTCAAGTTCTCCCTTCTCAGCTGTTGTACTCTATCCAGATGTACCTTAATAATCTTCTTGGGATAACCTCTATTTAAAAATGTATTGGTCATTTCATTCAGTCTGCTATCTAGATCATTAGGGTCATCCACTATCCTCTTCACCATCAGCAATTGGCTAATGGGTAGGGATCTAATCATCCCACTTGGGTGGTGAATGTCAAAACTAAGCAAAGTGTTACAGTCAGTTGGTTTTATATAGAGATCAGTCTTGAGTCTACTCTCATGTATAAAAACCATAGTATCCAAAAAAAATTAAGTTTGTATCCGAGACTATTAGTGAACTTAATGTCCGGGTCTATATTGTTAAGGAACTCAAAAAATGTATCCAAACCTACTATGTCCCCAGTCCAGATAAGGAACATGTCATCGATGTATCTCCACCACTTCAACGCAAAGCTGAAGTGGTGGGATACATAGACCGACATCTCCTCGAGGTCTGTCTTGACCATATTGTCATAAGTGGGTGCCACATTCGAGCCCATGGCGGTACCTCTCAATTGCAAATTTTTTTTATCATTGAATAGGAAGTAATTGCACATTAATACAATCTCAAGTAATCCTATAAGAAAACTTTTACACTCTGTTGAGAAATCAGTCTGATCAGGTGCCTTGCTTACACTATTCAAGCCCCGTTCATGGTTAATTGACCTGTAAGGGTTCATTACGTCAAATGAGACTAAAAACGCGCCTGTCGGAATGGAAACCTCACTGATCTTAGACAAAAAGTCAGAGGTATCGTTGTTCACAGACGGTGTGTGGACGGACCGTTTTTCCTTATGTGTGGATATTTCATGGATTATTCAAGGCTAATGCCCTTTAACATCTATATATTTGTTATTTACATTTAACCATCCCCAGAGTGTGTTGAGAAGCCTAGGTTTTCAAACATAAATTTATTAGTATATTGGCATTCCCCTTTGCAAGATGGCGATACAGCACTCGATAGTGGATGATGCTCGTGTGCTGCTGGATGACTCTCGCGAGATGCTGTTGGGCCTTGTTGTTCCATGTTGCCGTGGTGACGATTAGTCAGATGTTCACCTTGATCCAATGGGTGCATTACCTGTGAGCATTCACTGTTTGATGTTTAGAACTCTGAAAACTTACAACATGTGTTACATATGAGTCCAATTATTATATTTCTTCCTTATAGATCGGTGAGTGCCAGCTTATTTTGTTTTTAATTAACTGCACCTTGTTTGTGTAATTTAGGGTAAAACACGCCATGCCATACCCTGTGGACAGCGCTTGATTGGAGCCGATTTCATCCTACAACAGGACAATGACCCAAAGCACACCTCAAAATTATGCAAGAACTATTTAGGGAAGAAGCAGGCAGCTGGTATTCTATCTGTAATGGAGTGGCAAGCGCAGTAACCAGATCTCAACCCCATAGAGCTGTTGTGGGAGCAGCTTGACTGTATGGTAAGCAAGAAGTGCCCATCAAGCCAATCCAACTTGTGTGAGGGCCTTCTGGAAGCATGGGGTGAAATTTCTCCCGATTACCTCAGCAAATTAACAGCTAGAATGCCAAAGGTCTGCAATGCTGTAATTGCTGCAAATGGAGCATTCTTTGACGAAAGCAAAGTTTGAAGGAGAAAATTATTATTTCAAATAAAAATCATTATTTCTAACCTTGTCAATGTCGTGACTATATTTTCTAGTCATTTTGCAACTCATATGATAAATATAAGTGTGAGTTTTCACGGAAAACACAAAATTGTCTGGGTGACCCCAAACTTTTGAACGGTAGTGTATATTTGTATCTTGTTATAACCTATATATATAATACAAGATTTGTTTCACTGGTCACTTCATGTTTATTATATTTGTATAATGGTACATTGTTTCATTAATATGCTAATTTGTAACACTGATTGTCTGGGCTTGTCTGATTGTCTGATTGTACACATGAGCAGAAGCCTAGACAGAGGGGCCGCTGTGGATTTATTGTTTTTGGACTTTGCAAAGGCATTTGACACTGTCCCCCATAGACACCTAATGGGTAAATGAAGGACTACAGGTTTAGAAAATATAGTTTGTAATTGGATTGAGAATTGGCTCAAGGACCGTATCCAGAGAGTTGTGGTCAATGATTCCTACTCTGAATGGTCCCCGGTAATAAGTGGTGTACCCCAGGGTTCAGTGCTGGGACCACTATTATTCAACTTATTTATTAATGATATAGAGGATGGGATTAATAGCACTATTTCTATTTTTGCAGATGACACCAAGCTATGTAATATATTTCAGTCTATGGAAGATGTTCATGAATTGCAAGCAGATTTAAACAAACTAAGTGTTTGGGCATCCACTTGGCAGATGAAGTTTAATGTAGATAAATGTAAAGTTATGCATCTGGGTACCAACAACCTGCATGCATCATATGTCCTAGGGGGAGCTACACTGGGGGATTCACTTGTTGAGAAGGATCTGGGTGTACTTGTAAATCATAAACTAAATAACAGCATGCAGTGTCAATCAGCTGCTTCAAATGCCAGCAGGATATTGTCGTGTATTAAAAGAGGCATTGACTCGCGGGACAGGGATGTAATATTGCCACTTTACAAAGCATTAGTGAGGCCTCATCTAGAATATGCAGTTCAGTTCTGGGCTCCAGTTCATAGAAAGGATGCCCTGGAGTTGGAAAAAATACAAAGAAGAGCAACGAAGCTAATTAGGGGCATGGAGAATTTAAGTTATGAGGAAAGATTAAAAGAATGAAACCTAGTTAGCCTTGAAAAAAGACGACTAAGGGGGGACATGATTAATTTATATAAATATATTAATGGCACATACAAAAAATATGGTGAAATCCTGTTCCATGTAAAACCCCCTCAAAAAACAAGGGGGCACTCCCTCCGTCTGGAGAAAAAAAGGTTCAACCTGCAGAGGCGACAAGCCTTCTTTACTGTGAGAACTGTGAATCTATGGAATAGCCTACCGCAGGAGCTAGTCACAGCAGGGACAGTAGATGGCTTTAAAAAAGGGTTAGATAATTTCCTAGAACAAAAAAGTATTAGCTCCTATGTGTAGAAATTTTGTCCTTCCCTTTTCCCGTCCCTTGGTTGAACTTGATGGACATGTGTCTTTTTTCAGCCGTACTAACTATGTAACTATGTAACTATGTATGTTGAAACACATTTGACTTGAAAAAGCCCTCATAGAGAGGGTGAAACGTTGTAGTGGATGTTGGATAAATAAACCCAAGTTTTTTTTTGAGTGCTGCTTCGTTCTCTCCTTTTTGGATGTACAGTCTTTTGCTATTCACTTGAATGAGAGAAGGCTGTAATACTGTGAACTGCCACAACAAGTGTTCCGGCGATTCACAGTACAAACAGGTTAAAATTAAGGGAAAACAATGCTCATACGAGTACGCAGCCCCTTTAAAACAGCTGTTCAGGAGGGGTGCCGGGATTTGGACCCCCACCAACCAGGTATTGATGGCCTATCCTGAGCATACGCCATGAATTTCTTACGACTGGAAAACCCCTTTAATATGTATTTTATTAAGACAAATAAAGGTCTCATTTGAATGTATAAGGGTAATGTCAAACAATTATTTATTTTTCTACAGTAAAATCACTGCAAATGCCTATTCATAAACATCTATTAATGTTAATGGAGGATGATAGAATAGTGATTTTTTTTCCTAGCACTCTTTTAACTCTGGATATAAAATACTGTTAGGCTACATGCATACGTTGTGTATCAGAACCACAGCAATACGTAGGAAATTTGCAGGTTAAAAACCGCACCTAATCATGCGTTTTTTTACGCGGTTTTTATGTTTTGATGCGTTTCTCGGCGCGCCTTCATGCAGCGGATTTTGGTGCGATTTTCCACAGCACTAGGCAAAACAATTCCCAAGCGGAAAAGCAAGATAAATTGACATGCTGCGGATTCTAAAAAACGCACCGCAGGTCAATTTCCATCCGGAAAAATAGTGCAGCGTGGAATCTCATTGACTCTGCTGGTACTGTATTACATTGCGGATTTGACAATTGTGCATTGAGCCTTAGAAAGAAAGCTACATTAAAATCAATGGTGTTACATAGCCCATTAAATGCAGTCACTATTAAATAGGCTCTGTCACCACATTATAAGTGCCCTATCTCCTAGATAAGGAGATGGGCGCTATAATGTAGGTGACAGTAATGCTTTTTATTTAAAAAAAACAATCTATTTTTACCACTTTATTAGCGTTTTTAGATTTATGCTAATGAGTTGCTTAATTCCCAAGTGGGCGTACTTTCACTTTCGACCAAGTGGGCGTTGTACAGGGGAGTGTATGACGCTAACCAATCAGCATCATTCACTCCTCTCCATTCATTTACACAACGCATAGGGATCCTGTTAGACCCTTATGTGCTGTCTTATACTTACACATTAACAATACTGAAGTGTTTAGACATTCCACGGAATGTCTATTCTCAATCTCTGCACTTCATTACTCTGTCTGTGGTATTTACAGCAGAGGACGTGTAATCTTGCGAGATTACGCGGTAAATGACAGGTTACAACGAGATCACGCTTCCTCTGCTGTAACTACCACAGACAGAGTAACGAAGTGCAGAGATTGTGAATAGACATTCCGTGAAATGTCTATTCACTGTCTAAATACTTCAGTATTGTTAATGTGTAAGTATAAGACAGCACATAGCGATCTAATAGGATGCCTATGCGCTGTTTAAATGAATGGAGAGGAGTGCATGATGCTGATTGGTCAGCGTCATACACTCCCCTGTACAACGCCCACTTGGTCTAAAGTGAAAGTACGCCCACTTGGGCATTAAGCAACTCATTAGCATAAATCTTAAAACGCTAATAAAGTGGTAAAAATAGATTGTTTTTTAAAATAAAAAGCACTGCTGTCACCTACATTATAGCGCCGATCTCCTTATGTAGGAGATAGGCCACTTATAATGTGGTGACAGAGCCTCTTTAATATGTCAGAATATGCACAAAGATAAGATTATTTCGTTCCGTTAATGATTCAAATTTACTGCCTGTAGTAGAACGATTAAAATAATGTTTAATTGATAATAATTAAAAATGGCCTATCCTAGCCCTAGTTTCAATAGAACAGGCTCAGTTAAGGTGGTCAGTAATGAAGAGAGGAAAACTCGTGTGCTGACGATATTCCAAACACCGAGCAAAACCTCTCCACTTATAGTATACTGCACTGACACACCTCACTGACATAGGAGACAGTCCAATGCGTTTCCGTGCCACTAATACATGTGACACATCATCAGGGACTCTCAATTCGGTTTATTAAATTGTATATTCTATTACTGCCGTTCAGCACAGTTGTGTGCCAAATTGAACCTCACGGCGCGTGTCCGGCTCTAATGCATTGGCCGCACACGTGCCGGCGAAGTTCTGGTCTATTTGACAGGCCTAAGCCCACCCATTCAACTGACGTAGCTACGGCCCGGCACCAACCCACAGTGAACACGTCAGAAATGACGTTGCAGGAGAGGTGCCGAGCCTCCAAAGCAGCAGCCAATCAGCTTTCATTTGAACGCTACAGCGTCCCACGTTGCCTAGGAGATCTCCAGGCGAATCAGTATAACTGGTGAGTGAATACACGACTCAGTGCAGATGCAGTTTAAGACAAAGAGAACAAAACAAAGCATCAGAAACACCATATAATTTTAAAGGTAATTAATATGTAGAAGTTTTGCGCGTATAGAATAAGTAAATAGGCAGTATCAGACCGCTAAATACATTTCCATGATGGGATACATGTCAAATTGCCGCTGAAAAAACGCATAACAAACCGCATGTTTGCGCATGATCATGAAAGAACATTTTTGCATCCCATACCATAAGGATCACCTGTATTTACCATGACCTGGGATTCATCTTCATCAGATCTAGACCTATAGCCTAGATGTCTCTCCTGTATCCCACCCGTGCTAATCTAAGGGGTAGAGGTAGAGGAAAAGGGCAAAGCCGGGGGGTGGTTTTTTAGCCAAAAGCCATCCCATCTCGGAATACCTCTTGAGAGACAGGAGAGACATCTAGGCTATAGGTCTAGATCTGATGAAGATGAATCCCAGGTCATCAATCTCTCATCCCGAGTACTCAAAAGTGAGGAAGTTGGTATCCTTAAAAGGGGGTTGTTATTTGTCCCTACAAATAGATTTAATCTATTCACCTGGGTAAAGGATATTAATTTATTTGCTCGAAAATTAAAATGGAAGAAGTTTTTTCTGACGCACGATCGTCGTAAATGCCTAGAATTGGGCATAACTGAGGATGATTTACCAGACCTTAGAGTATTGGAAGGATTATGGGAGGAAGGTCAAAGAGAGATTGGTATGGGTCCATTTACAGATCTGAGGGCCCCATCCACTAAATTCGCACCTCTAAATGACAACACCCCCATTGATGTGTTCGTAAAAGTTGTTGAAGACCAACTTAGGTCACTTGATGACTGTAAGTTTGGTCATTTCAATACAACCAAGGAGGAAATGGCGGGTCTACGATCCCTTGAAATGGATGACACGATTGTTATAAAGCCTTCTGATAAAGGCGGTAATATCGTGGTCATGGATCGGAGCCGCTATTTAAAAATGTGTCTTCATATTTTGCAGGATCAACAATACTATAGGGTTCTTGAATATGACCCCACAAGAATTTTTAAGAGTCAATTGAAGGACATCTTGGACTCGGCAAAAACTCTTAACTTGAGCAGCGAGAAAGAATTCAAATTTATGTTGACCGATTTTCCGCAGGTTGCAACATTTTACAGTCTACCTAAAATCCACAAAGGGACGACCCCTTTAAAAGGTCGCCCAATTGTATCCGGTATTGACAGCTTGACGCAAAATGCTAGTGTGTATCTGGACCGCATTCTTAGACCCTTTGTAGTAGCATTGCCCTCATACGTCAGGGATACTATGGATACTCTGAGGAAACTGGAGGACATTCGTCTTGACCATGATGTGTTTCTTGCCTCATTAGACGTGGAGGCGTTATACAGCTCTATCCCCCATGAGCAGGGATGTTGTGCCATTGATTACTTTTTGAGAGACAAGGGTACACACTTCAGGGCCCACAATGAATTTGTCATTTTGTTGTTGAAATTTGTATTGGAACACAATTTCTTCTTGTTCAATCAAAAGATTTTCCACCAGCTGAAAGGGGTTGCCATGGGGAGTCCATGTGCCCCGACATATGCCAACCTGTACTTGGGCTGGTGGGAAAAAGAGTGCGTCTTTACGGATCTAATGGAACAATGGACCTCCTGTATCCTTCTATGGATTAGATTCATAGACGACATTCTGATTTTATGGAAAGGAACAAGGGCACAATTCATGGAGTTTGTGGGTGTCCTTAACGTAAACAACCTAGGCCTCTTTTTCACGTCAGAGATTAATGATAATAAGATCACATTCCTTGATGTCACAATCTGTAAGACACCCTCAGGAGCCATTCAAACCAACATGTTTAAGAAATCTACTGCTACAAACAGTCTCCTGAGATGGGAAAGTTGTCATCCTCTAAATCTGAGACGTGGTATTCCGAAAGGCCAATATCTGAGGGCACGCCGGAACTGTTCGACTATATCTGATTATAAGATTTCGGCTCATGAACTAGAAAACAGATTTCGGCGGAGAAGATATCCAAGACAAGTACTCAAAGATGCATACCAGAACGCATTAGGTAGAAATCGGGATGATTTATTGAACCCTAAACCTAAGGAAGTGGAGGAGGAAGCAATTAGGGTCATCGGTACTTTTGACTCCTCTAGTATGGAAGTTCGGTCCATCCTACAACGCTACTGGGGTATACTGCAAGCTGACCCAGACATTGGGGGTTTGGTAGGTAAAGCCCCCTTGATTACCTATAGACGTGGATGCAATGTCAAGGATCGGTTAGTTCACAGCAATCTAAAGATCCAGGACCCTGTAGGTACCTGGCTGAATCGTGGCCTTAAAGGAAGTTATAGATGTGGATCCTGCAAAGCCTGTGAGTCCATACTATGCAGCAATAAGTTTACGAGTACCGTTACGGGGAAAAGCTTTGAAAACAGGTCCTACATTAATTGCAAAACCGAGGGGCTGGTCTACTTAATTACCTGCGGTTGTAAAATGCAATATGTAGGGAAAACTAAAAGGGAATTTAGAAGGAGGATTAGAGAGCATATTGGGGACGTTAGGCGACAAGAAGATACCTCAGTGTCCCGCCATGTCTGGGAGTGTCATGGTGGTGACTCTTCAAACCTCAAATTTCAAGGGGTGGAATGTATTAGACAGACACTAAGAGGCGGTGACATTGATAAAAGGATTATGCAAAAAGAAGCGCAATGGATCCATCGTCTTCAAACCATTTGTCCCCTAGGTCTAAATGAACAGATTTCTTATGCATGCTTCCTATAGTAATACTCTGGTTTGAACATCTACTCTAGGGTTAAATCATACCGTTTGGGTGATATCTGTGGATGTGTTCCACGGGTCGCTGTTTCCAGTTTATTTACGTATGGCCTAATGCAATTTTTTGCGAAGGACCTGTACTATATCTAACCGAATTCCTTGCGTGTAGGGTCATTATTACTACTGAAACTTGTATCTACCTCAAGCGTCTTGTTATTGGGTCTGGTAAGCGAATACATGGTAAAACACTGATTGTACAATTAATCAATCTTATCTAGTATAAGATAATACAAACCAACTAGATGCTGTGTTTAGTGGCTTTTTCTCGTGTCACGTATGGTAAATACAGGTGATCCTTATGGTATGGGATGCAAAAATGTTCTTTCATGATCATGCGCAAACATGCGGTTTGTTATGCGTTTTTTCAGCGGCAATTTGACATGTATCCCATCATGGAAATGTATTTAGCGGTCTGATACTGCCTATTTACTTATTCTATACGCGCAAAACTTCTACATATTAATTACCTTTAAAATTATATGGTGTTTCTGATGCTTTGTTTTGTTCTCTTTGTCTTAAACTGCATCTGCACTGAGTCGTGTATTCACTCACCAGTTATACTGATTCGCCTGGAGATCTCCTAGGCAACGTGGGACGCTGTAGCGTTCAAATGAAAGCTGATTGGCTGCTGCTTTGGAGGCTCGGCACCTCTCCTGCAACGTCATTTCTGACGTGTTCACTGTGGGTTGGTGCCGGGCCGTAGCTACGTCAGTTGAATGGGTGGGCTTAGGCCTGTCAAATAGACCGGAACTTCGCCGGCGCGTGTGCGGCCAATGCATTAGAGCCGGACACGCGCCGTGAGGTTCAATTTGGCACACAACTGTGCTGAACGGCAGTAATAGAAAATACAATTTAATAAACCGAATTGAGAGTCCCTGATGATGTGTCACATGTATTAGTGGCACGGAAACGCGTTGGACTGTCTCCTATGTCAGTGAGGTGTGTCAGTGCAGTATACTATAAGTGGAGAGGTTTTGCTCGGTGTTTGGAATATCGTCAGCACACGAGTTTTCCTCTCTTCATTACTGACCACCTTAACTGAGCCTGTTCTATTGAAACTAGGGCTAGGATAGCCCATTTTTAATTATTATCAATTAAACATTATTTTAATTTTCCTCTTTAATATGTACTGCAGTGATAACTACAGCACTACCCATTTTATATGTTACAAAATACTCTCTCTGTTTTGGTAACTAAAAATATAATAAGGCTCTGTTCACATTATCGTTAGGATTTCCATTCTTAACAGAGCCATGGCAGCTTTAACTGGGTCTTTTTCATAAGGATCCCATCAAACTTGGTGTACTCCATTGACATATAGGCCCCCATCGGGTTCCCTTTTTTAAGGGCAGGAAAAGTGCTGCAGGCTATGCTATTCTTTTTGTCAACAAGTCTGATGGAACAAAATCCCGCACCAGTGTGGAAAGAGCCTAAATTATTTTAATACATGGCGCTGTGAAGTGGTCCCTGTCTACCACTAGTAGCATGCAGGTTTTTATTTTTAGGTTTGTCATCATCAGGGACCCCCAAAAGAAGTTGCCATTTTTTATGCCCCATTCTGGCTGTTGCCTCCCGTGTTATTTAACACAATAGTTGGAATGTCTAGATTTAAGGCTTCATGCTCCAGGTAGTATTGCGCTGTATTAGACTTATATGAAGTCCTACTGTACCTGTCTTAAATTTCATACGGAATCCGACTGAAAATAAATTGTGGCATGCTCCAATGAATGCCGAATGGTTATTCTCCCCTCTGCCATGTACATGAGGGCTTATACTCATGATGCCTAGCAGCAGCTAGCATTCAGGAGTAAGAAGCCATGAACCAGGATTTACTAACACTGCCACTTGCTAAGTATCCACAGACTACTGCTTTGCGATTCTCTGAATTTGAGCACTGGATAGTGGTGTCTGTGAATTAAATAAAGTGGAAAATAATTTTTAAACACATGCTATGTCTATGTTTTAAATTACAAATGACTCCCAGCATATTGCTTTTAAGAGAACTCTTCATGGTTGGCAAGTTAAAATAGCTGGTAAATGCATTCCAAGACATAAAAAAAAAACAATCTGGAAAATGCACATAATAACTCCAGCAAAGACCCGCCTTTTCCTAAAATATACTCATTAACGGGAAACACAATTATTCCCAGATCCTCTGCTTGTTTTGGTCATTTTCTAGCATGCGATTACATTGTAAAGTTTTGTCTTGTCATATGTGCAATGAGTGCTATGCACACAGTTATGTAAAAAAGTATGGACATCCTATGTAGGTTTTTCTTTTCTTTAACCCTTTCAGGACACAGCCTGTTTTGGCCTTCAGGACACAGCCGATTATTTCAAATCTGACATGTGTTACTTGATGTGGTAATAACGTTGGAATGCTTTTACCTATCCAAGCGATTCTGAGATTGTTTTCTCATGACATGTTGTGCTTTATGTTAGTGAAAAAATTTTGTCGATAATTTTGCCATTTATTTCTGAAAAACACCAAAATTTAGAAAAAAATAGCAAAAATTAGCATTTTTCAAAACTTAAACGTATCTGCTTGTAAAACTGATAGTAATACCACACAAAATAGTTACTAGTTAACATTTCCCATATGTTTACTTTATGTTTGCATAGCTTTTTGAACGTCCTTTTTTCTAGGACGTTACAAGGCTTAGAACTTTAGCAGCAATTTCTCATATTTTAAAGAAAATTTCAAAAGGCCATTTTTTTCAGGGACCAGTTCAGTTCTGAGGTGGCTTTGAGGGCCTTATATATTAGAAAATGCCCAGAAGTAACCCCATTTTGAAAACTGCACCCCTCAAGGTATTCGAATCAGCATTCACAAAGTGTTTTAACCGTTTAGGCGTTTCACAGGAATTAAAGCAAAGTAGAGGTGAAATTTACAAATTTTATTTTTTTGCCGAAATTCATTTCTAATACATTTTTTTTTGTAACACAGAAGGTTTTACCAGAGAAATGCAACTCAATATGTATTGCCCAGATTCTGCAGTTTTTAGAAATATCCCACATGTGGCTCTAGTGTGATAATGGACTGAAACACAGGCCTCAGAAGCAAAGGAGCACCCAGTGGATTTTGGGCCTCCTTTTTTTTAGAATATATTTTAGGCACCTTGTCAGGTTTGAAGAGTGGTGCCAAAACAGTGGAAACACCCCAAAAGTTACCGCATTTTGAAAACTACACCCCTCAAGGAATTTATCTAGGTGTATAGTTAGCATTTTGACCTCACAGGTTTTTCACTAAATTTATTAGAATTAGTCTGTAAAAATGAAAATCTACTTTTTTTCTGAAAGAACATAGAAATTTTTAATATTTACAAGAAATAATAAAGAAAATGCAACTCAACATTTGTAAAGAAATGTCTCCCGATTACGGAAATATCCCATATCTTGTAATAAACTGCTGATTGGACCCGCAGAAGGGCTCAGAAGGGAAGGAGCGCCATTTGGATTTTGGAGCACGGATTTTGCTGGATTGGTTTTCGGTTCCATGTCGCATTTGCAACACCCTGGAGGGACCAAAACAGGGGATACCCTCTAAAAGTGACCCCATTTTGGAAACTACACTTATCAAGTAATTTATCTAGGGGTATAGTTAGCATTTTGACCACACAGGTTTTTTGCTAAATATATTGGAATTAGTCTGTAAAAATGAAAATCTACTTTTTTTCTGAAAAAACATAGAAATTTTTAATATTTATGAGGAATAATGAAAATACTCCCCAACATTTGTAAAGCAATGTCACCTGATTACAGCAATATCCCATATGTGGTAAAAAAAAAACCCTGCTGATTGGACCCACAGCAGGGCTCAGAAGGGAAGGAGTGCCATTTGGATTTTTTAGCACGGATTTTGCTGGATTGTTTTTTTGGTGCCATGTCGCGTTTGCAACGCCCTGGAGGGACCAAAACAGGGGAAACCCCCCAAAAGTGACCACATTTTGGAAACTACACCTCTCAAGGAATTTATCTAGGGGTAAAGTTAGCATTTTGACGACACGGTTTTTTTTCAGAATTTAGTGGAATTAGGCAGTGAAAATAAAAATCAACCTTTTTTTTATGAAAAAGCATAGAAATTTTATATTTTTACAAGGAATAAAGGAAAAAAAGAATCACAACATTTGTAAAGCATTTTCTCCTGATTACGGCAATACCCCATATATGGTAATAAAGTGCTGATTGGACCCATGGCAGCGCTCAGAAGGGAAGGAGCGTCATTTGGATTTTGGAGCATGAATTTTGCTGGATTGTTTTTCGGTGCCATGCCGCGTTTGCAACGCTCTGGAGGGACCAAAACAGTGGAAACCCCCCAAGTTACCCCATTTTGGAAACACCCCTCAAGGAATTTTTCTAGGGGTATAATGAGCATTTAGACTCCACGTGTCTTTTGATTTTCTCATTTTCACAAGGGATAAAGTAGAAATAAACAACCAACTTTTGTAAAGCAAATTATCCCGAGTATGGAAATACCCCACATATGGTCATACGTTTTTTTCATTAGAAATGAATTAACCCTTTCAGGACTGATCCATTTTTTTGCTTTCTTATTTTCGTTTTTCACTACCCGCCTTCCAAGAGCCATAACTTTTTTCTTTTTCCGTCAGTAGAGTGATGTGAGGGCTTATTTCTTGCGGGAGGAATTGTAGTTTCTATTCACACCATTTAAAGTGAAATAAAAAGTACTGGGAAACTGAAAAAAAATAGGAAAATATAGTAATATAGGAAAAAAAGTTTTCGTTTTTTACAGCTTTCGCCGTGCGATAAAAATGAAAACTGCAGCGCTTTTGGCGGTTTAAATTATTTAAGTTTTTTACGTTGTTCACCGTGCGAGTTAAATAATGGTATATTGTAATAGTTCGGCCTTTTACGGACGTAGCGATACCAATTTTGTTTATTTTTTTTTACATTACTTTAGAAGAAAAATTGGAAAAGTTTTTTATTTTTAACTTTAAACTTTTTTCTTTCTCACTACTAATAACTTTAATTCTTCTACACATTTTATTAGTCCCCTTAGGGGACTTGAACCAGCGATCATTGGTATTGCAGTATATTGTTATTTTTACAGGCTTCTGTAACAGCACGATCGCTGTTCCTGTCCGTTAGTCCTGGGTGTCAGCTGTAATACACATCATGTGCATGTGAGCCCGCTCCATACATCAACCCCCGCACCATGACGTGCTATTAAGTCATAGTCAGCAAAGGGGTTAATGCACAGCGGATGGCGTGAATATTGCAATTTTCCACTGATATGCCATTATAGTGCATAATATGTTGTGCCCAGTTTTTGCCACTGAAGACAAATACCTCATAAAGCGTTAAGTGGGTTCTCCCGGGTATGGCGATGCCATATATGTGGGTGCAAACTGCTGTTTGGGCACGCTGCAGGGCTTAGAAGGGAGGGACGCCATTTTGCTTTTGGAGCGCAGATTTTGCTTGGTAGTTTTTCTGTTTGGGGTTTCGCTGGTATTTCAGTTTATAATGTGGGGGCATATGTAATCTGTGCGGAGAACATCAGGGCATAAGAAGAGGGTATAATAATGCGGTAAATAAATAATAATCCATAGATGTGTGGCACTGATAAATGGTGTCGGATGTTACCCGCTTTTGGAAAACACTGCACATTTTGCATCGCTATATTCTGAGAGACGGAACTTTTTTATTTTTTCACCACCGGAGCTATTTGAGGGCTTATTTGTTGCGGGACAATCTGTAGTTTTCATTGCTACCATTTTGGGGTACATGCGATTTTTTTGATCACTTTTTTATCACATTTTTTTGCAAGCCAGGTGACCAAAAACAAGCAATTTTAGTTTACTTTTGCGGCGTTCACCGTGCACTATAAATGACAATTTATACGATTATGGTGATACCAAATGTATATAGGTTTTTTTATGTTTTGCAGCGTTTGTGCAATAAAATCACTTTTTTATAAAATAATTTATTTTCTGTGTCACCATATTCTGAGAGCCGTAACTTTTTTATTTTCCAGTCAAAAAAGCTGTGTAAGGGCTTGTTTTTTGTGAGACGGGTTGTAGTTTTTATTGGTACTATTTTCGGGTACATGCAAATTTTTTATCACTTTTTTATTCTCTATTTTGGGAGGGATGGTGACCAAAAAATAGCGATTCTGTAGTTTTTTATTGATTTTTTTTGGGGTGTTCATCGTGCGGGAAAAAATATCACTACAGTTTTATAGTTTGGGTCGTTACGAATGCAGTGATACCAAATATGTGTACTTTTTTTAACGTGTTCATTTTTTTCCTATAATGAAAGTCTTATTATAGGAAAAAAATGCAGTGTTTGTTTATATAACATAACTTTTATTTTTCCATTTTTTTTAAATATTTTTATTACTTTTTTTTATTCTTTTCACACTAGGGGACACTTAGACTTGCAGCTTTGATCACTGCTAGAGTACATTACACTACCTACATGACAGTCACACTGACAGGAAGCCTCAGAGGACCGGCCGGAGGCTGCTCCTCCGAGGCTTCCATACATGGCAACCCGGAGGTCATTGTCTGTCCTCCGATTGCCACGACAAGCATCGGCAGCCCCCACCAATCACTTAGTGGGGGTTGCCGGTGTGCTTCAAACCCCTTAAATGTGGCGAACGCAATCTGTCACCGCATTTATGGGGTTAATTGCCGAAATCAGTGGCGATGGTCCGCTGACCGGCAAGACTGGAGTGTCAGCTGTAGGGGACAGCTGACCTCCAGGTTCCCGGACACTGTCCGTTAGGACAGTGCGCCGGGAACTACTCCGCAACGGTACGTCCTGATGCAGGAAGCAAGCCCTCTGCAGGACGTACAGTTAAGGAGCAGCGCGTGAAGAGGTTAATATATGAAAACATATTAATATTTGATGTTCACTCAGTTTATAAGGATACAGGCAATGTAATTGAACGAAAAACAAAACAAAAATCCCTTGCCCAAACCCCTTGCCCACACGATCAACAGCGGAAGCCCAGCTAAAAAAAAAAAACACACTGCAGCTTTCAATGGACACTAACTTTTCAAACAACTTATGCTAATCCAATAGTATATCTGATAAAGATCAACTTTGTGATTTACTTACTGTTAAAATTTAGTTGATTTATCCATGCAAATTTTGTGTAATGTTACTGCCACTAGGTGTCTCCCTTTCTGTAATCTGCTGCCCACCCCCTGTTGTCAAGCAGGGGGTGGACAAAGTCCATCCCTAATTACAGAGCCGAATCGATGGGCTGCAATGGATGGGGGTGCAGCAATTCACCGCCTGTCCATACATGTCTATGAAGAGAGGGGAGTGGGAGCAGGAAAAGGGAGCACGGAGAGAGTGAGTCAGTAACAGACACGCTGCATACAAGTCTATGGGGAGGGGGT
Source organism: Rhinoderma darwinii (assembly GCF_050947455.1). Lineage (NCBI taxonomy): Eukaryota > Metazoa > Chordata > Amphibia > Anura > Rhinodermatidae > Rhinoderma > Rhinoderma darwinii. The sequence continues at coordinate 44,387,806 of NC_134698.1, read as the reverse complement.
TCAGGGAGAAGTAGCAGGAGCAGAGAGAGACACAGGCTGCTGGTAAGCTTTCTATATCACACCAGTGCTGAATTCTCAGCTACACTGGTCTGTACTGCTGTATAATGTCCTTCATGCTGCTTCTTCTGTTATAGATAGGGATAGGAGAGCAGGATTCTCCTCTTCTATGTGTGCTATGTACGGCAGACATGATAGCAGCTAGGCTCCGCCCACTAGCTCAGAGATAACTGAGAATTAGAAATAGAGTCTGTAGAGGTGAAAACTGCTAAAAAAAAATGCAGAATACAAGTCTATAAATAACAATATTTCTGCCACTATTTATGGTTGTATGGTATATACAACCATAAATAGTGGCAGAAATCTTTTTATTTATAGTGCTATGAGCAGGTGTAAGTTTGCACTAAAATATGTGCTATTTTTTTACTTTGTACTTAATAAATGTGTGAAAAAAAATTCTAGCTTACTTTTCTTGCTACATTTCAATTTGGTCGAGAGACTAGAAAAGTCGCAAATTTTTATGTAAAATTGTCACACATCATAAATTGCAACTGCTTTTGGTGCAGTTTATGGCAAAAAAACTGGCATAAACTGTATAGTAAATGTTGGCCAATATCTAAACAGTAACACTAAGGAAAGACTGATAATGTAAAGTGCTGACTGTAAAAATAATTGGCAATTATTGTCAAGGATAGAATTGTATCTTGTCCTTTGAGATCAGGAAAGCCTTTGCCAAAGAGCGCTTTGGGAAAGGCTTTCCTCTTCTCAGAGGACAAGATCAGATCCCCTCTTTGGCACTAAATATACAGCTCCTGAACAAAGTGGTAATAGGGTTGTGTGCACAGAGCGTAAGTTTCATATCTCCCTAAGGTACAAACAGCCATGTGCACTACAAAGACCAACACACAAAACGGGACAAAGTATTTTGAAACACTTTTGAAGGTTATATAACTCCACTATTTCACCAGGATAGGATTTCTCTTTCTTTAAAATCAATTGCTTGATAGTCATGAAGATTACGGACGACTGCTGCTGCATAACAATAAGTAAATAATTCCTATAAAGGCTACTGAGCTTTAATGCAACAAAAAAATATGTATTTTATAGTCAAATAGATTACAACTTTAGATATGTAATTTGGAGCTAGTGAGGCGTCTAGCACTTATTTCACAAATCTCTAGGTTTATCAGTACAAAATGCTACAGCTTAGAATGCTTTATCCTTTAAATTCCTCTAAAATAAAACTTAGATAAGACAGGGGTTGTAAATTTGGAAATCTTTCTTTGTTGCTCCAGGGACGATAGAAGGTTGAATTGTTTTTTTCCATTTGCTTATTGGGTTTTATTTGTTCATTAAATTCTACCTTACTAAGGCTTCGTTCACATCTGCGCTAGGGTCCCGTTCCGACGTTCTGTCAGAGCTCTCCATCGGAACGGGACCCTGACTGACACAAACGGAAACCAAAGGTTTTCGTTTCCATCACCATTGATTTCAATGGTGACGGATCCGGTGCCAATAGTTTCCGTTTGTCTCAGTTGTTGCAAGGGTTCCGTTGTTTTTACGGAATCAATAGCGTACATGTGAATGAGGTCTAACCTGCTAAACAGTAGTGAGAACCCACAGGGTTATCAATCCTTAGAAATGAGCGTCCTCTTACAAAGAGTATGGGTTAGAAGCTGTGAATACTGTGTAGATATTAGCTCAATGTTGCTGCACTGTTTTACAGTTAGGGCTAGTTCACACTAAGTTTTTCGTTGGAAACTGTGCCAATAAAAGGGCGAAGTTGCCTCCCATTTATTTCAATGGGATGCGGACGTGTTTTTTTCCCACGAACGGAAAAAAACGCTCACGGGGAAAAAAGCGACATGCTCTTTCTTTCCGCAGTTCCATCTCTGACCTCCGATTGCAATCAATGGGAGGCAGAGAAAGCGTTTTTCGCTGTGTATTTTGCCTGCAGCGCTCAAAGTTCGCGGTGGAAAAATACAGCGAGAGCCGTGGCGGAGAAAGTGCAGGCAGGGCAAAATCTGCTTCAAAATTCCTGAAGGAATTTTGAGGCCGATTTTTCTGCCTACAAAATTTTTTGGTGTGAACATGGCCTTAAAGAAACACTTCATGAAAAACGAATATGCTGTGTAATGCCTAGTACAGGGCCTGAGGGGCGGTACATGACCTTGTTGTGGATAAATCAACGATGGGGGTTACAGAAAGGCGACATACATGTCACCTTGCATGTAGCTAAAATGGCATGTCTTCCTCCACAGAATATGAGGGGTTTATATAGCATTAGACTGAACAGACGAATCACATATTTTCTCTTGGGCTTGCAATTCAAACTATTCCAGGATGATATTCATTGTACGTAGTTATATCCTTATCTTCTTGTTACAGAAGGGTGTGGAGTGCGTAATCTGCACTTCTTGAGGCCTCCTGTTTACGAGTCATTATGGGGTATTCAGCAAATTTTTCTTTAAAGACAGCAAAATATATTTCTTTAAGCATCAATTTGATATTGAAGGCAAAATGGAGTATAGAATAATCAGACAATATGGTGGAGTTAGTTAATTTCTTTCACATTTCTCACCCTTTTGATAATTTTCTTATCACACATATATTTTAATGCGTGAGTAATTAACTTTCATCCTACCTATCCAGAAATGGCCCCCTAAACAGCCCGTACTTCACAGAATATACAGATAAGCCTCATAGACCATGAGATGTTAGACATCTATTCTTGACTGCCTCATAGTAGCCACTTCTACTCGTCCACACATTGTTATCGGAAGCACACACACACACGCACACACACGCACACACTCTCTTATCTATCTATTTTAGATGACAACAGCTGGCCAGAGATGCCTGACAATACAAGGACCATCCCAGAGTAATCCCCGGTGAAATCACTTTTAGAGCACTGACTCTTCTTTAAGAATGGTGCTCAAACTGCTGGGATACATTTGTGGGACTTGCTTCTCAGAGATTATGTCCTCCACCCAACTCTCAAACAGCTGAACGGTCTTCCGGAGAGGTGAGTAGTTAAGCTGGGCTGTTAGACAACCAACTCTGTAGCTGTTATGTCCTCATGCCTAGGGAATGGATGTATCCTCATCTTTACTGCAACAAGAAATGCAACATATTAGTAATTTCTAGGCAATTAAGAATATTAAAATTCGCCCTATCACTACCACTATGGGTTTCAGCAATCCAGAAAGCATATTGTTAAACCAAACACCAATAGTCCCCTTCCAGGAAAAGGGATTCCATCCATCCTTTGATATATATCTAGCTTTTTGCTCGATTCCTTTATCTTATTCATGTGTGCCTCTATGGGTTCATGTGAGCTCTCAATCCAGGTGCAACATTCTTCACCTGTAACAGCACAAGTTCCACCTTCTATTGCTAACAGATAATGAAAATCCATTCTATTTTGGAGGGCACTTTTCCTAACTTGGGACAACTCTTCATTTAGTGCAGGTATAGAACCGGTCGTCTCATTAATTATCCCACCCATGATACTAGCATATTTGTTTAACTTATTTGCTGTTCAGTATCTAGCATCCTTAGGCTACATTAACATGAGCTTGCCCAATTTATGTGCGTAAAAATACAGTTTATCACTTGCATTTCATGTCCGTGTTCCATCAGTGTGTGTTGCGTATGACATCAATGTGCTGTTATGTAATTGCAATTTGAGCGATTCCTCAAAGGCTGTTGGAGAGTGCCAGGAGAGAGCGTGCACATAAAAACCTCAAATCCATCACAATTCTGATCGACATAGTCTAAGGCGACCCTAAGGTGTTTGCCAGAGCCGACCGCAGGGTGGGATGGACTTTGCTGCTTAGGACCCAGGTTGTCTTACCAGAGTTCAGCGTTGGATAGGTGGTGCATTGCAGAGTAACCTGAGCAGGAAACCAGACATCCAGTGGTTAAACAGAAAGGCCAAATCAGAAGGGAAGCGGATATCAAGAATAGCAAAAGTCAAAAACGGCCGGGAGCAGATATTCAAAAATCAGCAAACAAGGGGTTAATGAGAGACAAGCAGAGGTCAGTTTCCAAAAGGTTCAGAAGTCAGGAGTGCAGGGAATGTAGGAAGCTTGACCAGACACCAGAAGACAAAAAAATTCACAAGCACTGACAGCTGGAGGAGGCTGGGAATAAATACTAATTCTACACCTGAAGGCAGAAAGACAGAAAAAAGGGATAGGCTCAAGGTAAAACAGACACGCCCAGAAGCCAGAACCATAGTCATGGTAACCATAAGGGAACAAGCATTTTCCTGACAGTACCCCCCTTCTACGAGCGGCCACCGGACCCTTAAACCTCAGACTAGGTTTCAAAGGAAACTATAAATTAAAACCTTTAACCAAACGACTGGCATGTACTGAATGGGCAGGAACCCAATTTCGCTCTTCTGGCCCATACCCCTTCCAGTGCACCAAGTACTGTAAAATAATCCTGACCCTTCTAGAATCCACAATTCTCTGAACCCCAAACTCCAAATCTCCCTCAACGTGAACTGGAAGTGGAGGTTTCCTGAGTGGATTAGATGGTGGAAAAAAATAATTTAGGAGCAATTTGTGAAATACATCATGAATCCTAAAGGATGGAGGAAGAGTCAGACAAAAAGCCACAGGGTTAATTATTTCAACAATTTCATATGTACCAATAAACCTAGAAGCAAACTTGCGAGAAGGCACTTTCAGTCGCAGATTTTTAATAGAAAGCCATACCTTTTGACCCACACTGAACACAGGACTTACAGTACGTCTTTTGTCAGCATTTTTCTATTGATTAACTTGGGAGTTCTTTTGGTTCGATTGAACCTGAGCCAAAACTGTGTGATCAGCATACATGGGCCCTACACATAGTTAGTTTCGTGAGTAGGCCAGCAAATACTAAGTATGTTCCTTCATCTGAGAAAGCATTGTGGGCAGTATAATCTACGTCTATTTTAACATCATAGCTATAGTCTGTGAGATTGAGGTCATTCATTGATATTGGTACACCAATTAAATGGATTCCTTTATGATTTGCTAGAACATGGGAGAAGATCCAACAGTCAGTTGTGTTCAGCTGTTTGGCTGTTTGCTGATGTAAAAGTCAGATGGAGATCTTCCGTCATTCTCCGTTCACCTGTATACAATAGCATAAGACACAAAATAGCATGTGAGAGAGCAAATGCATTTTGGAAGATTTCCTATGGTCAATCATCTTCTCTCCGAGTGGCCTCACCCGTTTTGCACAGATCTACATCACCGCCTGAAAGTTGACCTTTTTACAGTAAGAAGCGTGAATCCAGTTGCGTTTTCCCTCCATTTTCACTGAGGTAGGAGTGGTCAGTAGTACTTGTTATAGGACATCAAATCTGGGCTCCAGATGTTTCCTCACATATCTTTTTATCACGACCCAATCTTCAGGTTGTAGGTGGTGAGTTCCAGTTATTTCTGGGTCTACTAAAGAAGAAAAGATTAAGGCCTCATGCAAAGATTAAGGCCTCATGCACACGACCATGCTCGTAATTACGACTCGTAATTATGAGCACGGCCGGGCACGGGCGGCCACGGGCAGCCGGACGCTTTTCCGAGCCGTGCTACCATTATAAAGTATAAAAAACCCCAGGTATTTTTCATTATTTTGTATATTCGCTTCTCTTGGACACAGCCGGGTCTTTGATGCTGGGAGAGCATGGTGTGTTGTTGTTTGGCATAGCAAGCAGGGTAGCCCGCTCTATGAATTATCAAGGCGTCACAAATAGGCTTCTACCTGGCTATACACGTTGTGCCTCATGACGTACACACTATCCCTCCATGTTTCACTCACTTGCACCCCATTATCCATTTATTTCTATTGAGGCACTTCACTCATTACTGCCCCCTATATTTCACTTATAGTATTACACTTGCACACACACTATTCATTTATTATTTCTGACTACACATCCCATGCACCACACACCACTCCCCTCAAGACTAGTGGGAGTGGCTATTATTATTTAAAGCACCTGCTCGCCCTTTCATCAGCATTTCTGACCTGGCTGTGTCCATTTGTAAGTATGGCCTTTTTCGGTGTTTTTGTATATGTCCCTGTGTTTTTATCGGTTCTGTTTGTGCATCAGGAACGTTCTGTTCCAGTTTAGGAGTTAGGGACTCGCAAGTCTGGGGATCCTTGTCGTGGATTGCGAGCTTGCGTCCTTTTGGCCAAAATGATTACCAATACCCCAGGTATTTTTCATTATTTTGTATATTCGCTTCTCTTGGACACAGCCGGGTCTTTGATGCTGGGAGAGCATGGTGTGTTGTTGTTTGGCATAGCAAGCAGGGTAGCCCGCTCTATGAATTATCAAGGCGTCACAAATAGGCTTCTACCTGGCTATACACGTTGTGCCTCATGACGTACACACTATCCCTCCATGTTTCACTCACTTGCACCCCATTATCCATTTATTTCTATTGAGGCACTTCACTCATTACTGCCCCCTATATTTCACTTATAGTATTACACTTGCACACACACTATTCATTTATTATTTCTGACTACACATCCCATGCACCACACACCACTCCCCTCAAGACTAGTGGGAGTGGCTATTATTATTTAAAGCACCTGCTCGCCCTTTCATCAGCATTTCTGACCTGGCTGTGTCCATTTGTAAGTATGGCCTTTTTCGGTGTTTTTGTATATGTCCCTGTGTTTTTATCGGTTCTGTTTGTGCATCAGGAACGTTCTGTTCCAGTTTAGGAGTTAGGGACTCGCAAGTCTGGGGATCCTTGTCGTGGATTGCGAGCTTGCGTCCTTTTGGCCAAAATGATTACCAATACCCCAGGTATTTTTCATTATTTTGTATATTCGCTTCTCTTGGACACAGCCGGGTCTTTGATGCTGGGAGAGCATGGTGTGTTGTTGTTTGGCATAGCAAGCAGGGTAGCCCGCTCTATGAATTATCAAGGCGTCACAAATAGGCTTCTACCTGGCTATACACGTTGTGCCTCATGACGTACACACTATCCCTCCATGTTTCACTCACTTGCACCCCATTATCCATTTATTTCTATTGAGGCACTTCACTCATTACTGCCCCCTATATTTCACTTATAGTATTACACTTGCACACACACTATTCATTTATTATTTCTGACTACACATCCCATGCACCACACACCACTCCCCTCAAGACTAGTGGGAGTGGCTATTATTATTTAAAGCACCTGCTCGCCCTTTCATCAGCATTTCTGACCTGGCTGTGTCCATTTGTAAGTATGGCCTTTTTCGGTGTTTTTGTATATGTCCCTGTGTTTTTATCGGTTCTGTTTGTGCATCAGGAACGTTCTGTTCCAGTTTAGGAGTTAGGGACTCGCAAGTCTGGGGATCCTTGTCGTGGATTGCGAGCTTGCGTCCTTTTGGCCAAAATGATTACCAATACCCCAGGTATTTTTCATTATTTTGTATATTCGCTTCTCTTGGACACAGCCGGGTCTTTGATGCTGGGAGAGCATGGTGTGTTGTTGTTTGGCATAGCAAGCAGGGTAGCCCGCTCTATGAATTATCAAGGCGTCACAAATAGGCTTCTACCTGGCTATACACGTTGTGCCTCATGACGTACACACTATCCCTCCATGTTTCACTCACTTGCACCCCATTATCCATTTATTTCTATTGAGGCACTTCACTCATTACTGCCCCCTATATTTCACTTATAGTATTACACTTGCACACACACTATTCATTTATTATTTCTGACTACACATCCCATGCACCACACACCACTCCCCTCAAGACTAGTGGGAGTGGCTATTATTATTTAAAGCACCTGCTCGCCCTTTCATCAGCATTTCTGACCTGGCTGTGTCCATTTGTAAGTATGGCCTTTTTCGGTGTTTTTGTATATGTCCCTGTGTTTTTATCGGTTCTGTTTGTGCATCAGGAACGTTCTGTTCCAGTTTAGGAGTTAGGGACTCGCAAGTCTGGGGATCCTTGTCGTGGATTGCGAGCTTGCGTCCTTTTGGCCAAAATGATTACCAATACCCCAGGTATTTTTCATTATTTTGTATATTCGCTTCTCTTGGACACAGCCGGGTCTTTGATGCTGGGAGAGCATGGTGTGTTGTTGTTTGGCATAGCAAGCAGGGTAGCCCGCTCTATGAATTATCAAGGCGTCACAAATAGGCTTCTACCTGGCTATACACGTTGTGCCTCATGACGTACACACTATCCCTCCATGTTTCACTCACTTGCACCCCATTATCCATTTATTTCTATTGAGGCACTTCACTCATTACTGCCCCCTATATTTCACTTATAGTATTACACTTGCACACACACTATTCATTTATTATTTCTGACTACACATCCCATGCACCACACACCACTCCCCTCAAGACTAGTGGGAGTGGCTATTATTATTTAAAGCACCTGCTCGCCCTTTCATCAGCATTTCTGACCTGGCTGTGTCCATTTGTAAGTATGGCCTTTTTCGGTGTTTTTGTATATGTCCCTGTGTTTTTATCGGTTCTGTTTGTGCATCAGGAACGTTCTGTTCCAGTTTAGGAGTTAGGGACTCGCAAGTCTGGGGATCCTTGTCGTGGATTGCGAGCTTGCGTCCTTTTGGCCAAAATGATTACCAATACCCCAGGTATTTTTCATTATTTTGTATATTCGCTTCTCTTGGACACAGCCGGGTCTTTGATGCTGGGAGAGCATGGTGTGTTGTTGTTTGGCATAGCAAGCAGGGTAGCCCGCTCTATGAATTATCAAGGCGTCACAAATAGGCTTCTACCTGGCTATACACGTTGTGCCTCATGACGTACACACTATCCCTCCATGTTTCACTCACTTGCACCCCATTATCCATTTATTTCTATTGAGGCACTTCACTCATTACTGCCCCCTATATTTCACTTATAGTATTACACTTGCACACACACTATTCATTTATTATTTCTGACTACACATCCCATGCACCACACACCACTCCCCTCAAGACTAGTGGGAGTGGCTATTATTATTTAAAGCACCTGCTCGCCCTTTCATCAGCATTTCTGACCTGGCTGTGTCCATTTGTAAGTATGGCCTTTTTCGGTGTTTTTGTATATGTCCCTGTGTTTTTATCGGTTCTGTTTGTGCATCAGGAACGTTCTGTTCCAGTTTAGGAGTTAGGGACTCGCAAGTCTGGGGATCCTTGTCGTGGATTGCGAGCTTGCGTCCTTTTGGCCAAAATGATTACCAATACCCCAGGTATTTTTCATTATTTTGTATATTCGCTTCTCTTGGACACAGCCGGGTCTTTGATGCTGGGAGAGCATGGTGTGTTGTTGTTTGGCATAGCAAGCAGGGTAGCCCGCTCTATGAATTATCAAGGCGTCACAAATAGGCTTCTACCTGGCTATACACGTTGTGCCTCATGACGTACACACTATCCCTCCATGTTTCACTCACTTGCACCCCATTATCCATTTATTTCTATTGAGGCACTTCACTCATTACTGCCCCCTATATTTCACTTATAGTATTACACTTGCACACACACTATTCATTTATTATTTCTGACTACACATCCCATGCACCACACACCACTCCCCTCAAGACTAGTGGGAGTGGCTATTATTATTTAAAGCACCTGCTCGCCCTTTCATCAGCATTTCTGACCTGGCTGTGTCCATTTGTAAGTATGGCCTTTTTCGGTGTTTTTGTATATGTCCCTGTGTTTTTATCGGTTCTGTTTGTGCATCAGGAACGTTCTGTTCCAGTTTAGGAGTTAGGGACTCGCAAGTCTGGGGATCCTTGTCGTGGATTGCGAGCTTGCGTCCTTTTGGCCAAAATGATTACCAATACCCCAGGTATTTTTCATTATTTTGTATATTCGCTTCTCTTGGACACAGCCGGGTCTTTGATGCTGGGAGAGCATGGTGTGTTGTTGTTTGGCATAGCAAGCAGGGTAGCCCGCTCTATGAATTATCAAGGCGTCACAAATAGGCTTCTACCTGGCTATACACGTTGTGCCTCATGACGTACACACTATCCCTCCATGTTTCACTCACTTGCACCCCATTATCCATTTATTTCTATTGAGGCACTTCACTCATTACTGCCCCCTATATTTCACTTATAGTATTACACTTGCACACACACTATTCATTTATTATTTCTGACTACACATCCCATGCACCACACACCACTCCCCTCAAGACTAGTGGGAGTGGCTATTATTATTTAAAGCACCTGCTCGCCCTTTCATCAGCATTTCTGACCTGGCTGTGTCCATTTGTAAGTATGGCCTTTTTCGGTGTTTTTGTATATGTCCCTGTGTTTTTATCGGTTCCCATTATAAAGTATAGCAGCACGGCCCGTAAAATAAAAAAATAGAACATGTTCTATTTTTTTAACGGCACGGGCACCTTCCCCTTGAGAAAACGGGAAGGTACCCGTGGCTAACAGAAGTCTATGGGCCCGTTATTGCGGGTCGTAATTACGACCCGCAATAACGTGTGTTTTTACGGTCGTGTGCATAGCCATGCAAATTAGTCAGCTGCTTATGGAGCTGGACAACATAGTCAGTCAGAGAAGCATACTGTCCATGTAATTCCTGTGGAAAGAAAAGTCCTGTTAGCGTTGACCTGCCAAACAGTATTTCAAACTGTGAAAGTCCATGCATTCCCTTTGGGGTAGGTCTCATTGCAAATAGAACTAATGGTAGTGCTTGCACCTAAGTAAGTTTTGTTTGCTCACAGATTTTAGCGTTCTTGTTTTTTAAGACCATTTGCGCTCTCTGATGACTGTATCTGAGTGTTGAAACGCATTGCAAGTTTTCATACTTGAGGGTTGAAACGCATTGTAAGTTTTCATAGTTGAGGGTTGAAATGCATTGCATGTTTTCAATAGAACCTTTTTTTTTTGTTATTTGTTTACTCCATGTATTTGCGTTGGCTGATGTTTTTCCTTCAGACAGTGCATTTTGAGGACCGAATAATCCATCAAGCTGATCCCTACTGGTATAAAGAATAGAAGAAGCATAGATTCCTAAATGTTACTGTACATTTATCAAAACTTTTGCTATAGTCATGGTTTCATTTACATATAAATAGGGAATGCATATTTTTATGAAGAGTATAGTTAGAATTCTCTCTGTTGTATGCATGAATCCGCAAAGAGCCTACTGTAAAACATACCACCATGGTCGGCCTTAGATACGTTCAACCAGTGCGGTCGCACAGGGCGCCAGCCGCCACACTGCAAGAGGGGCGCCAGCGGGTGTGTGTATCCCCGCGCCATTGCAACTACCAGCAGGTCAGGTGCCTCTCGCTAACTGCACCCAGGGCCGGCCTTAGGCAGTTGCCTTTCCGCCCAGGCGCTTCATTAGTGGCCGTCGCTACCGCTGTAGCAGCCATAGTGGCTGCTAGCGGCGACACAGTGGCGCTATCTATACTGGAAGGGGGGTTTGCTATTTACAAGGGGGCTGTGGGCTGTGTGGCACTACCTACAAAAAAGGACAATTGTGCAGGAGCACACAAAATACCCAGCTTTCCCGGCTATCAAATAAATGTGTGGAAATAAACTAAGATATAACTTTTATTTAATCTAGCTAAAAAGATTAATCCTTTAGCTAGACTAAATAAAAGTTATATCTTAGTTTATTTCCACACATTTATTTGATAGCTGGGAAAGCTGGGTATTTTGTGTGCTCCTGCACAGTTGTCCTTTTTTGAATGTCTATTGCCCGCCAGCTATCAGGGTAATTTTGTAGTCCTTGCACTACCTACAAGGGGGCTGTGGGCAGTTTGGCACTACCTACCAGGGGGCTGTGGGCTGTGTGGCACTACAAACCAGGGGGCAGTGGGCTGTGTGGCACTACCAATCAGGGGGCTGTGTGGCACTACCAACCAGGGGGCTGTGGGCTGTGTGGCACTACCAACCAGGGGGCAGTGGGCTGTGGGGCACTACCAACCAGGGGGTTGTGTGGCACTCATTACCAGGTGGTGGCTGTGGGCTTTGTGGCACTCCCGACCAGGGGTCTGTGCGGCACTCCCTACCAGGGGGCTGTGCGGCACTCCATAGCAGGGGGCTGTGCGACACTTCCTACCAGGGGCTGTGTGGCACCCCCTACAGTGAGCTGTGTGGCACTCCCTACAGGGGTCTGTGTGGCGCACTCTACAGGGGGCTGTGTGGCGCTATCTACAAGGGGGCTGTGTGGCGCTACCTGCAAGGGGGCTGTCTGGAGCTACCTACAAGGGGGCTGTCTGGCGCTACCTACAAGGGGGCTGTGTGGTGCTACCTACAAGGGGCTCTGTGGTGCTACCCACAAGAGGGCTGTGTGGTGATACCCACAAGGGGCTGTGTGGCGCTACCTACAAGGGGCTGTGTGGCGCTACCTACAGGGGGAATCTGTGAGTGGTGGGCTGATGGTCATTTTACTGTGAGTGGGGGAGCAGATGGTCATTTTACTGTGAGTGGGGGGCTGATGGTCATTTTATTGTGAGTGGGGGGCTGATGGTCTTCAAGTGGTTTCCGCCTCTGACGTCCAATTGAAATTAATAGGAGGCAGAAAATATCTGTGGCGCTCGTTTGGAGCTTTTGTTCCTCCGTCTTTTGCATTCGCTTCAACAGCTTAAAAAAAAACCGCTGTTAGTTGCTGAAGGAATTTTGGGGCAGATTTTTTTGCCTTCCAAAAAACATGTGTGAACATACCCTACGAGTGTAGTGCTTGTTCTTAGCAATTTTCTGTCTTTCTCAAAATAAAATTGGTAGGGGAGTCCTGAGGAAATTTTACTTTTCAGTGCTGCCTTGAGTCCGAAAAGGTTGGGAAAATCTGTACTAGGCGACAGGATCCCTTCATGGAGCAGCTCAGTTCGTCATAGGAACGGGGCCTAGGTGAGTACATTTTTGGTTTTTGTTTGGGGCCACTGTCTACAAGGGGGAGGTGGGGGACTGTATGGCACTGTCTACAAGGGGGATGAGGGGAGGCTGTATGGCACGATCTACAAAAAGGAGGTGGGGGATTATGGCACTGTCTACCGGGAGGCTGTATGACAAAATCTACAGGGGGCACTATACAGTGTGGGGGCCACTAAGCGGACATTATACTGTGTAGGGGTACTACAGGTGGCATAATACTGTGGGCACAATTAGAGGACAAAATACTATGTCCTTGAAGGGGTTGTAATATATTATATTATTAAATATTATTATTATTATTATTATTATTATACTGTATGGGGGCACTAAAGGGGCATTATAATTTTTTTATGTGGCATTTTTTTTTAATGATGGGGTGGGGCGCAGTAAGATCATTTCGCACAGGGCGCCATCTATCCTAGGGCCGGCCCTGCATACCATTATCGAAATGCAATTATGCCTTGACATATGTTGTGATGGAAATTCTTCAATGAGCTAATAAGAGAAGAAGGGGTTAATGAGTGTCTTGCATAATGCATAACATTAGTGGTGTCTGCAATATTTCACCCAGTGTCCACTTAATTAGTCAATTCATTTGTGTTGGTTATAGAAAACATTTCTCTGTGACAGAAGGAGGATACTCCTGAGGAAATAGAGAGGTGAACTCTTCACTCCTGATGCATATATAAAATTTAAAAGGAAGATTGACCTGTGAAAGATTACTTGTGGTCAGACAGCCTAATTGTTTCAGCCCAGATAATGAGACTAAACACCCTTCCTTATAATAAGCAGCTTGGGAAATGTGGATAGAAATGAATAGCGGCAGGTTTGGCAGCTTTCATGATGGGCGTCCCACAACTCTATTGTTTGATTTTTCATTTGCATAATATGCCCATACATTACTGTATCTGCAAGCTCCAAATAAGATGCGGAAAGCATTTATTTTTACAGGTGGGCAGAGCGCTCTCTAAGTAGATAAAGAAAAAATGCAGTGTGCTGTTCTCATTAGAATGTTTATATACAATAGATGGATAGAATTGGTAAGCTGTGACTTGCATTTGCAATGGAAATGTGCCCTGAACACTTAGCAGGTACCTGTTTTCCAGTAAACTAAATTAAATTTGTATGCAGTTCAGATACCTTTTGGCTTAGATCAGGGCTGATTCTAGCTTTTCTTCTGCCTTAGGTGAAAATTGAATTGGCACCCCCCAGATCTTGATTGACATCCCCCTGGCTGTTCTACATCACGAGCAGCCTCCTCCAACTCCTTACCGTTACCTTTTACTCCCCTGTCATCCGCCGTGCAGCAATGAAGCTGGGCATAGTAAACCTCGCTGCGCGTTGCGTGCCCAAGTAGTACAAGGTAATGGCGCATTTGAGAAAGTTGTTTAACCCCTTCCCGACATTTGACGTATCCATACGCCAAAGTCGGGTAGGGGAAGTATGGAGCGGGCTCACGCAGTAAGCACTCTCCATACGATGCCGGTGTTGGCTGTATGTTACAGCCGACACTTCAGAGTAACTAGCGGCATCGAACTCGAGCCCGATCCCGCTAGTTTAAATCATTAAATGCTGCGGTCCATACCGACTGCAGCATTTAAATCATCAGAAAGAGGGGGTGACACCCTCTAACAGCTCATCGCGCCCCCCGCAACGCAATCGCGGGGGGGCGATGGTTGCTATGGCTGCCTGGGGGCTTAATGAACGCCCCGAGGTCCGCCATCCTTGTGCACCTATTAAGCACTGCCTCCAGCAGGGCGTAATAAGTGCCTGTCGGAATCACGATATACTGCAATACATTAGTATTGCAGTATATCATGCAAGCGATGTAACGATCGCTGGTTGAAGTCCCCTAGGGGGACTAATAAAAAAAGTAAAATGAGTTAAATAAAGTTTTTAAAGATCATAGTAAAAAAAGAAAAAAATAAACATAATTGGTATCACCGCGTCCGTAAAAGTCTGAACTATTACAATATATCATTATTTAACCACCACGGTGAAAGCCATAAAGAAAATTGTAAACGCCAGAATGTCTATTTTTTGGTCACCTAATCTCCCACAAAAAATGAAATAAAAAGTGATAAAACCGTCGCATGTACACCATAGTGGTATTATTAAAAACTACAGCTTATCCTGCAAAAAATAAGCCCTCATACCACTTAATCGACGGAAAAATAGAAAACTTATGGCTCTCGGAATTTGGCGACGCAAAATACATTTTCTTTTTTACACTTAGGTTTTCACATGTAAAAGTAGTAAAATATAGAAAAAACTATAGCTCAGTACATACATACAGCATCAGAACCAAGCTCAGTACATAAATACAGCTCCAGAACCAAGCTCAGTACATAAATACAGCACCAGAACCGAGCTCAGTACATAAATACAGCTCCAGAACCAACCTAAGTACATACAGTGAAGGAAATAAGTATTTGATCCCTTGCTTATTTTGTAAGTTTGCCCACTGTCAAAGACATGAACAGTCTAGAATTTTTAGGCTAGGTTAATTTTACCAGTGAGAGATAGATTATATTTAAAAAAAAAGAAAATCACATAGTCAAAATTATATATATTTTTTTGCATTGTGCACAGAGAAATAAGTATTTGATCCCTTTGGTAAACAAGACTTAATACTTGGTGGCAAAACCCTTGTTGGCAAGCACAGCAGTCAGACGTTTTTTGTAGTTGATGATGAGGTTTGCACACATGTTAGATGGAATTTTGGCCCATTCCTCTTTGCAGATCATCTGTAAATCATTACGATTTCGAGGCTGTCGCTTGGCAACTCGGATCTTCAGCTCACTCCATAAGTTTTCGATGGGATTAAGGTCTGGAGTCTGGCTAGGCCACTCCATGACCTTAATGTGCTTCTTTTTGAGGCACTCCTTTGTTGCCTTGGCTGTATGTTTCGGGTCATTGTCGTGCTGGAAGACCCAGCCGCGAGCCATTTTTAATGTCGTGGTGGAGGGAAGGAGGTTGTCACTCAGGATTTGATGGTACATGGCTCCATCCATTCTCCCATTGATGCGGTGAAGTTGTCCTGTGCCCTTAGCAGAGAAACACCCCCAAAACATAATGTTTCCACCTCCATGCTTGACAGTGGGGACGGTGTTCTTTGGGTCATAGGCAGCATTTCTCTTCCTCCAAACACGGCGAGTTGAGTTAATGCCAAAGAGCTCAATTTTAGTCTGATCTGACCACAGCACCTTCTCCCAATCACTTTCAGAATCATCCAGATGTTCATTTGCAAACTTCAGACGGGCCTGTACATGTGCCTTCTTGAGCAGGGGGACCTTGCGGGCACTGCAGGATTTTAATCCATTACGGCGTAATGTGTTACCAATGGTTTTCTTGGTGACTGTGGTCCCAGCTGCCTTGAGATCATTAACAAGTTCCTCCCGTGTAGTTTTCGGCTGAGCTCTCACCTTCCTCAGGATCAAGGCTACCCCACGAGGTGAGATTTTGCATGGAGCCCCAGATCGATGTCGATTGACAGTCATTTTGTATGTCTTCCATTTTCTTACTATTGCACCAACAGTTGTCTCCTTCTCACCCAGCGTCTTATTTATGGTTTTGTAGCCCATTCCAGCCTTGTGCAGGTCTATGATCTTGTCCCTGGCATCCTTAGAAAACTCTTTGGTCTTGCACATGTTGTAGAGGTTAGTGTCAGACTGATTAATTGAGTCTGTGGACAGGAGTCTTTTATACAGGTGACCATTTAAGACAGCTGTCTTTAATGCAGGCACCAAGTTGATTTGGAGCGTGTAACTGGTCTGGAGGAGGCTGAACTCTTAATGGTTGCTAGGGGATCAAATACTTATTTCTCTGTGCACAATGCAAATAAATATATATAATTTTGACTATGTGATTTTCTTTTTTTTTAAATATAATCTATCTCTCACTGGTAAAATTAAGCTAGCCTAAAAATTATAGACTGTTCATGTCTTTTACAGTGGGCAAACTTACAAAATCAGCAAGGGATCAAATACTTATTTCCTTCACTGTATATAGAGCAACAGAACGAAGCTCAGTAGATATATACATCCACATTACCAAGCTCAGTACATATATACAGCACCAGAACAAAGCTCAATACATATATACAGCTCCAGAACCAAGCTCCAGAACCAAGCTTATGCATATATACAGCACCAAAACTAAGCTCAGTATATAAATACAACACCAGAACTATGCTCAGTACATATATACAGTACTAGAGCCAAGCTCAGTACATATATACAGCACCAGAACCAAGCTCAGTACATAAATACAGTACTAGAACCCAGCTCAGTACATATTTACAGCACCATCAGAAATACAGCTCAATTTAGTGTAACCCCTGCCGTATAGAATTGTAAGGTGTAAAACTACAGCTCCCAGCATGGCTCGAACAAAGGCAAGGATAGGCTGGGAGTTGTTGTTTAACAAAAAAATAATCATACCACCCATCATCTTGCTACAGATGATACAGTGACTACAGTGCTGATTAGAGGCAGAACATTTAGATTAAGTGACTCACAGGTGAAGTCTTCTCAGATCCTAGTTGTTCTTTTTCTGTTTTTTTTCTCCATCCGGTCCAGACCTCTATGATGTCTTCTCCCAGTCATGGCCCATTTCTTCAGTTTGCCGCTCAGATGTCTTCAGCTTCTCACTT
Source organism: Rhinoderma darwinii (assembly GCF_050947455.1). Taxonomy (NCBI): domain Eukaryota; kingdom Metazoa; phylum Chordata; class Amphibia; order Anura; family Rhinodermatidae; genus Rhinoderma; species Rhinoderma darwinii. The sequence goes on along the minus strand of NC_134698.1, from coordinate 44,370,270 downwards.
TTCAAACTTTTCTGCACCTATAAACGAAGATAAAGTTCTCATGGTGCCACACACTATATCCCTAAATATGATAGCGCTATACACTGCACCTCTAATAATAATAGCACCATACACTGTGTCCCTGATTATAACAGCACTATATAATGTGTCTCACACACACACACACACACACACACACACACACACACACACACACACACACACACACACAGTGCCTCCTGTGGATTGTTCCCCCAAGAGCCCCCTGTAGATAGTGCCCCCATGGAGCCCACGGTAGATAGTGCCCCCCATAGAACTCCCTGTAGATTGTACCGTACATAGATCCCCCTGTAGATAGTGACCCCCAAAGAGCCCCCTGTAGGTAATGGCCTACATAGATCCCCCTGTAGATAGTGGCACCCATAAATTCCCATGTGGATAGTAGCCCCTGTAGATAGTGCCCCCATATAGCCGCCCTGTAGATAGTGCCCCACATATAGCCCACACTGTAGACAGGGCTCCAAATATAGCCCCCTGTAGATAGTGCCCCATGTAGATAGTGCCCTCCCTATAGCTAATGCCACTCACACTTTTAAAAGAAAAAAAAACAACTTTACATACATTGGCAGAAATATACACTTGATTGAAGAAGAGTTGTGCTGGAGTCCCCCAAAACTTAAAGATTATGTACACCTTTGAAGATGTGTTGTTTTTTTTTAAATATAAAAATGTGTATCAGTGTGTTTAGTTCAACTTTTTATTCAAAATGATTCGTAATTTTTGAGATACAGCTGCTTTGTATCCTGTATACAGAGCAGCTTTATCTTGTGCTGAGACCTGAATCCGTCAGGTCAGTGGCACTGACGGGTCCAGTGTCAGTGGGTCCTGCATGTCTCTGACACGCAGGGTACACCTTTTATCGATCACATCTAAGGCCTTATTTACATGAACGTGTTAAACGTCCGTGGGCTGGCCGTTGAAACAGCGGCCGTCCCACGGACCTATGTAATTCAATGTGGCCGTTCACACAGCCGTTGTTTCAATGGACCGTGTGAAGGGTCCGTGGGAAAATATGACATGTCCGTTCTTTTCACGCATCACGCATCCCTCCATAGACTCTCAACTATGGGGAGATGCGTGACATCGCGTCCCGCAGCGCCGAGCACGGGTGCACCTCGGACGTGAAAAACTGCAGTTTTTCATGTCCGAGATGCACAGCGCTCGTGTGAATAAGGCCTAACAGTAATAAACTTAGATGTGATCAGCAATAGCACGATCCTGTGTGTCAGACACACGCTGGACCTGCTGAAACTGAACACGTCAGTGCCGCTGACCCTACGGAAACAGGTTTCAGTGCTAGATACAGCTGCTCTGTATACAGGATGCAAAGAAGCTGTATCTCAAAAAGTAAAAATTAATTTTAATAATAAGTAATTATAAAGTGGCACCAAACACACTGATACACATTTTTATTCGACAGCACAGCTTTTCTTCAATCAAGTGTATATTTCTGCCAATGTATGTAAAGTTTTTTTTTACATAGCCTTTAAGGGTTATCCAGAGGCAAAAAAATGTATAAGCATTTATTTTCTAAATTAAAATAAAAGCACTTACTAATATAGTTGTATTTTACTACCCAGTCACGTGGTCCTGGAAGCTGTATAGTTTCTTGCTGTGTTGTAATTGGGCTGCCTCCCCCTTCCGTTTGTGTTGGCACATCACCAGTCATGTGACCACAAGTGGCTGGCTTACTTATTGAACAGAGTTAGGCTGGGTTCACACGACCTATTTTCAGGCGTAAACGAGGCGTTTTACGACTCGAATTACGCCTGAAAACACGGCTCAAATACGTCGGCAAACATCTGTCCATTCATTTCAATGGGTTTGCCGACGTACTGTGCCGACGACCTGTAATTTTAAAAGACGGCGTCAAAAGACGGCTCGTAAAATAACAGCGTCGTCAAAGAAGTGCAGGACACTTCTTGGGACGTAATTTGAGCCGTTTTTCATTGACTTCAATGAAGAACAGCTCCAAATTACGGCCGTAATTGACGCCTCACAAAACGCGAGTACGAGCAATTACGTCTGAAATGCAGGAGCTGTTTTCTCCTGAAAACAGCTCCGTAATTTCAGCCGTAATTGTCGTTATCATGTGCACATACCCTAAGAGTGCGAGCACATTGTGGTCACATGATCATTCTTGGCTCTCTCCGCAATATAATATCATACAGCATAGCAAGGCATGCACAGTGTAATAGGTTGCATGGTGGGATTTGTAGATTTCCAGTGTGTGCTGAAACTGCAAGTCTCACCTCATACAACGAAGAGGAAATGTGGGTCTAATAAATTTACATATACCGATGAGGCAACTGGTTTAAAAGTATTTTGGGGGACTTTTTTTTTTTGCCACCGGACAACCCCTTCAAACATTGATGACCTATCCTCAGGGACCCTTGCAGATCAGCAGTGCAGCACTATATCCCATTAACTGTTTACATAGGCACAGCGGCTCGTCCATATATTTGGACAGTGACACAATCTTCATGATTCGGGCTCTGTATGCCACCACATTGGATTTGAAATGAAACAATAGAGATGTAATTGAAGTGTAGACTTGAACAAAAACATCCTGTGAAACGTTTAGGAATTGCAACCATTTTTCTACATAGCCTCCTTATTTCAGGGGCTCAAAAGTAATTGGACAAGCATAAATAAAATGTTTTTTTTTTTTAATACTTTGTAGGGAATCCTTTGCAGGCAATGACTGCCTGAAGTCTGGAACCCATGGACATCACCAAACGCTGGGTTTCCTCCGTTTCTATGCGTTGCCCGGCCTTTACTGCAGCTATCTTCAGTTGTTGCTTGTTTGTGGGTTTTTCTGCTTTAAGTTTGTCTTAAGCAAGTGAAATGCATGCTCGATCGGGTTGAGATTTAGTGATTGACTTTGCCATTGCAGAATTTTCCAATTTTTTTGCCTTAAAAAACTCCTGGGTTTCACAGTATGTTTTGGGTCATTGCCCATCTGTACTGTGAAGCGACGTCCAGTCAACCTTGCTGCATTCGGTTGAATCTGAGCAGAAAGTAAATCCATGAACGCTTCAGAATTCATCTGGCTGCTTCTGTCTTCAGTCACATCATCAATAAACACTAGTGACCCAGTGACCTTGGCAGCCATGCATTCCCATGCCATCACACTGCCTCCACTATGTTTTACAGAGGTTGTGGTGTGCTTTGGATCATGAGCCATTCCAAGCCTTCTCTGTACTTTCTCCCCCTATCATTCTGGTATAGGTTGATCTTAGTTTCATGCTGTTCCAGAACTGGGCGGCTTCTTTACATGTTGTTTGGCAAATTATAATCTGGCCTTTCTGTTTTTTAGGCTGATTCATGGTTTGCACCGTGTGGTGAACCCTTTGTATTTGCTCTCATGCTGAAGGTGCAGGAAAAAGAGAGTCTCCAAAAGGCGCTGCTACACTTAGGTTAACAAATCAACTCGTAAACTATAATAAGTCACGTAAGGATATGAATGATAAAAAAAGGTTTTTTATTGATAATAGAGGCTACGTGTTTCAATGCCGCACCAGCATCTTCATCAGGCCATAAATAACTGTACAAACATCACTGCTTTAAGACAACCGTACTATTAGAAAAAACCCGCCAATGTGACCGGGGTCAGAGTACCTCAGTGACGTCATAAGTCAAGGTTTAAAATTAGAGTATCAATATTAGTAAAGACAATAAATAATTATACATATGTGAGGTGATGAACAACGATATGTTACAATAATATAGAACAAGAACATAAAACATTAGAAAAATGACATAGTAGTGTGATAGACCTCACTTAGGGTACTAACGCGGCGCGCTAGACATCCAAAAGAATGCTAAAGACAAAAACATCCATTTGGATGCTAAAGTAACAAGCCTAACATCCATTTGGATGCTAAAAACCGAAGCATCCATTTGGATGCAAAAACTACATATAAGACATCCATTTGGATGCTAAAGAAAGGGGCATCAGTTTAAATGCTAAATTAAGCATATTAACCATACTTTTGGATGGTAAAACACAACGCGTCCCGCGTAAGAGCCGCAAAAGGAGTGTTACACATCCATTTGGATATTAGTAGGATAAAAAAGCAGCAGGTACAATTGAAGGAAAAATTGTTGTAAAATAATATAAACCCATGTGGAGGCTAAACACAGAATATATTATAACCTATATATATATTTACTTTGCCAATATATCATACTCAAGATATCATATATCAATATTCATTAAACCAAAAAAGAAAAATCTTGATATAATATTGTTTTATCAAAATATTTTATTTATTATAATCAGTAGTTTATTACACATAAATACAACAATGAAGATGCAAAAAATAACCCCCCTCCCAAGTATATACTATAGACAATTAAAATATCATAAAATATATGCCAGGTGTGATCAATGAGTATTTAAAAAAGATGGTAAGTATGATAATATCAATAAGAGGTCCTCATACAGAAAAACATGTACCCTAAAAGTAAATAGGAAAACAATATATGTATATACACGCAATAGCAGCATCAGAGCACCAGGGGACTGATATGAATAACACTGCAATGCCAGGTCACTCCAGTCACAAAAATGCAATGATGTGGATAAAGCATGGAGTACTGAGTCAGTAGAAGAAAATCAACTACAAGGGTTATCAAATAAGACTATACCTGCAGAGGACATAGTGAAGACAAATGTACACCTGGACACCGAGCACCTCGACGCGCATTTCGCAACCTTCGTCAGGAGGTGTGCTACCACTTTGACAGCCTGAGTTTAAATACCATGTACACGGAGGCGACTGGCCAATGGTGTACAGCCAAAAGAACACTCCCACCATAGTCATCAGCGTCACACCGTCAATACCATGACACGCAACGATGCGGGTCAACCGTGAGAATGATGTGGTTCAAGCATAAGCGAAAAGCGGGTCACGCCCATCTTTCCCACTATTGACCGTGCAGCATGTCCTGACCGCGGACAGGTAGGCATGACAACGCCCAAACATATTATAGCCAGAATAGACATTTATATAAATTAAGTCAATAGAGCAAATCATTATATCGAGCCGAAACCGCCCCGTCATACATGGATTTAAAGAGGCTCGCCCCAAACAGAACCCAAATACATAATTATAATAGATGGCTCATACATCCCATAAGATACATCAGAGGGTGTAAAAAATGTAATATGATATATAATAAATAATAATAAATAACTTAGTTCAAACAAATACGAATACATATATGTACAAAAAAGACAACATATAAAAAATAATAAATAACATAAATAATGACAAATAACAATCAAGAATAAAATAATACATATACTTATAATACCAACTCATGCAGTGATGTCTATATGATATTACATAAATATAATAGTATATAAAGAATGTATATAGTGTAAAAAAATATATATATATATATATATTATAAAAAAAAAAAATATATATATATATATATATATATATATATAGTGTAGAAAACATATAGTGTAAAAAATACATATATAGTGTAAAATAGATATAATATATGTATATGTGGAAATAATATATAATAATATGGAAAATTTACATATAAATATACAAAAAATATACAAAAATAGTGTATATAGTGTATATAGTGTATATATATTTCGTTTTAATAATTGATCATAAATACAAAAATACTAAACAGGTACGTGTCAAGGTCCGAGCAAGCAAAGGTCATGCACGGGGCGGACACCAGATGTACCACACGAGCGGGGGCCCTCCACTCAAGAAAGCACATCGGGTCCAACCCACATGCCAGACCAATGCCGCAAGCACCAAAACAGTACCCCACAATCCCAAGACAGATATATTAAGTGTTATTAATAAATTATGTGCTATAAATATAGTAAAACCCTAATAAATAAGGATCAATAAAATAACTTTTACTATATCTATTGTGTTATCAAGTGTGTTCCACCATGAAACATAAAAAATAATAATAATAAAAAATAATATAATAAAAATTGTAAAAATGTGAATAATACCAAAACCAAGAAATTCAATATACACAAATATACCTCCATACATATCCACATATATAAATAATCAAAATAAAAAGAAATATAAATTATATGATATCAGCACAAAAATAATAAAGAATACATAAATCATATAAATAAATACATAAAGATCGCAGTATGCAATTTATCATATTATCACAAAAACGGGTATCAACCCCAAGTATCAAAAATATATCATGTGTCATACACATATAGATTCATAGTTATAGTTCTTCTCATCATCTCCAATGTCCCGGGACATATAGTCATCTGATTATTCAATTCATCAAGGCTCCATTCAGGTCAGAAGTAATCATGTTGGATCTAATTAAAGTGATAGCAAAAATAACTAAATTTTTTTTTTTTTTTTTTTTTTAAACAAAAAAAAACACATAGAACAATACTTACAAGAAGGATGCAAAGCTCTGAGATTCGTTTAAACCTCTTGGAGACATAGTGTCCAAGGTAACAATCCATTTAGTCTCCTTTCGTATGAGCTCTCTAAAAGTATCACCCCCACGATTCCCCTGATAGATCCTATCAATCCCCTTGGCCTTAAGTAACCTCCAGTTCCTGTCATGATAGTCCCTAAAGTGTCTGGCCAGTGGTTTATTTCGATCCCCAAAATTTTCATCATATTCCCCATTTGTAATCCCTTTAATGTCCCTAATGTGTTCCATCACACGTACTTTCAGCTCCCTTGTGGTCATTCCCACATAGATTTTATTACAGGGGCATTGTGCGTGATAGATCACATTCCGGACATTACAATTCACAAAATGTACTATATTGTACGATCTAACCAGATTTGACACCAAAAAGGATTTGGTTCTTTCCATAACTGGACAGGCACCACAGGACCCACAGGGTACATTGCCCCATCTAGGCCCCTTGGAGCCAAATATGTACCTGTTCATAGGAGGAACATAATGACTCCGAACTAGCATGTCCCGTAGATTTGGACTAAGACGCGGAGTCATGGCTGGAGTGTCAGTCAATATTTTGTTCAATCGTTTGTCTGTATGTAGCACAGACCAATGTTTCTGAAATATATCACGAATAGAATTCCAATTCTTATTATATCCGGAGATAAATCTCACAGTGGTATTTTTTGGTTGTTTTATTTTAGGCTTGAGAAGATCATTTCTTTTCAGGGTCCTTACGTACTCATATTCCTTCTTTAAGTGGGAGTTGTCATAGCCCCTCCTAATAAATCTTTCAGTTAAATCTTTGGATCTGTTTTCAAAGCCAATATCCGAGGAACAAATACGTCTTGCACGTATATATTGTCCCCGCGGAATAGCCTTGATCACATGTCTAGGATGTGAGGAGTCAGCCTTCAAATAGGAGTTTACGGAGGTATCGTTCCGAAAAATGTCAGTAGCTACCCGACCATCAGATGTAATTGAAATCTTAAGATCCAAAAATTCTATCTCAGATTGACTATATTTGCTGATAAGTTTGACATTCATGTCGTTTTTGTTTAAATAGTCAAGAAATAATATCAAGTCCCGTTCACAGCCCTGCCATACGAACAGCACATCATCTATGAACCGCCTCCATGAAATAACAGAGAGTTCATATGGGTTTTGTTCATCCAATATAATTTGTCGTTCCCAGAAACCCATAAAAAGATTCGCATACGATGGGGCACAAGTAGCCCCCATCGCTGTACCACGGTTCTGGAGATAGTACTTGTCCTTAAAGACAAAGAAATTGTGACAAAGCACAAACTCCAATAGCTCAAAAACACAGAATATAATAGAATGTGAAAAATGCATTATTAAAATTATATAAAAAAGTATATATATAAAAATATATAATCTATACAAGGTTATACGTATATAAAACAATATTACAATAAAATTTCATTTAAGAGAATATAATAGTGTATAGAACGTGGAATAATAAATTTATATTAGTTCAATAGAGAAACAGAATATCGGAAAGCTAGAATTATGAGGAAAACGAAAAAAAAAAAGGGCTAGCAGGGTGCCATGGATTACTGAGAGATGACAACTGAATCGGTGGACGTAACTGGAGACGAGACCACAGAAAATTCTTGTGAAATTATCACTGAAAGGAAAAAGAGGACAAGACTTTAAAGAGGCTCTGTCACCAGATTTTGCAACCCCTATCTGCTATTGCAGCAGATAGGCGCTGCAATGTAGATTACAGTAACGTTTTTATTTTAAAAAAAACGAGCATTTTTGGCCAAGTTATGACCATTTTTGTAGTTATGCAAATGAGGCTTGCAAAAGTCCAAGTGGGTGTGTTTAAAAGTACAAGTCCAAGTGGGTGTGTATTATGTGCGTACATCGGGGCGTTTTTAATACTTTCACTAGCTGGGCGCTCTGATGAGAAGTAACATCCTCTTCTCTTCAGAACGCCCAGCTTGTGACAGTGCAGATCTGTGACGTCACTCACAGGTCCTGCATCGTGACGGCCACATCGGCACCAGAGGCTACAGTTGATTCTGCAGCAGCATCAGCGTTTGCAGGTAAGTCGATCTTACCTGCAAACGCTGATGCTGCTGCAGAATCAACTGTAGCCTCTGCTGCCGATGTGGCCGTCACGATGCAGGACCTGTGAGTGACGTCACAGATCTGCACTGTCACAAGCTGGGCGTTCTGAAGAGAAGAGGATGTTACTTCTCATCAGAGCGCCCAGCTAGTGAAAGTAGTATTAAAAACGCCCCGATGTACGCACATAATACACACCCACTTGGACTTGTACTTTTAAACACACCCACTTGGACTTTTGCAAGCCTCATTTGCATAATTACAAAAATGGTCATAACTTGGCCAAAAATGCTCGTTTTTTAAAAATAAAAACGTTACTGTAATCTACATTGCAGCGCCTATCTGCTGCAATAGCAGATAGGGGTTGCACAATCTGGTGACAGAGCCTCTTTAAAGTGTGAGTGTTCCGACAGGATCGTAATGCTTTTATAGTTTTATTCAAGGACTGATTCTGATATATCGTTCAGACCGTCTGGTTGGAGGGTCTTAAAGAGGCTCTGTCACCAGATTTTCAAATCCCTATCTCCTATTGCAGGTGATCGGCGCTGCAATGTAGATAACAGTAACGTTTTTCTTTTTTAAAAACGAGCATTTTTGGCCAAGTTATGAGCATTTTTATATTTATGCAAATGAGCCTTTCTTATGGACAACTGGGCGCTTTTAATCTTATTTCCAACTGGGCGTGTATTGTGTTCATTACATCTGGGTGTGTTTACTTGTTTTACTAGCTGGGCTTTGTGAATGGAAGTGTATGATGCTGACGAATCAGCATCATCCACTTCTCTTCGTTACCACCCAGCTTCTGGCAGTTCACAGACACACAGCGTGTCCTCGCTCATCCGACACGATGAAGTTCCTGTGGGAGGAAGTGAGTGACGTCACAGCGTGATCTCGCGAGGACACGCTGTGTGTCTGTGAACTGCCAGAAGCTGGGTGGTAACGAAGAGAAGTGGATGATGCTGATTCGTCAGCATCATACACTTCCATTCACAAAGCCCAGCTAGTAAAACAAGTAAACACACCCAGATGTAACGAACACAATACACGCCCAGTTGGAAATAAGATTAAAAGCGCCCAGTTGTCCATAAGAAAGGCTCATTTGCATAAATATAAAAATGCTCATAACTTGGCCAAAAATGCTCGTTTTTTAAAAATAAAAATGTTACTGTTATCTACATTGCAGCGCCGATCACCTGCAATAGGAGATAGGGATTTGAAAATCTGGTGACAGAGCCTCTTTAAGTTTGAAGATCCAGCAGTTTTCACGTTGTTTCAGCCTGCCGAATGTGTTAGTAACATTATGTGGGATCTGTTCTATGGGTGTAATAAGTATGTTACTGAAAAGGCTGTTATGTGCAGAAGCAAAGTGACGGGAGACACTATGCTTCATGAAGCCCGTATTTATATTGAACCTATGGTTATTAATTCTTGTCCATAGGCATTGTGTTGTGCGACCGATATACTGCAAGTGGCAGGGACATTCCAACATATAGATTACATAGGAACTTATACAGTTAAGGAACTTCCTAATGGTAAAAGATTCCTTGGTTACTGTAGATGTATAAGTGGTGGTTTTGTGAGACATGTTAGTGCAACACATGCAACGTTGTCGACCACATTTATAGGAACCAATTGTCTTAGGGAACATGGTAGAGCAAGGAATTGTGGAGCTCCTTAATCTGCTGGGTGCTAAAATATTTTTGAGAGACTTAGAACGTCTAAATGTAATGATTGGTCTGTCAAATAGGGATCGCTCCTCAGGATATACCAGTGTTTATCTAAAATCTCCTTAATACTTTTGTTTCCACTGTTGAATGAGGTGATGAAATTGTTACTAAAACTATGGCTCTCTTTTTTGGCTACTTTTTGCTCAATACAGGATTCTTGAGATAGCTGAGCAGCTTTAGAGCGTGCCCCTTTAATAAGATTCAATGGAATGTTTTTTTTTTTCAAAAACACTGGCATATACTGAGGAGCGATCCCTATTTGAAAGCAGAGCTACCAGACAGACCAATCATTACTTTGATTGAAGTCTTGTCCTCTTTTTCCTTTCAGTGATAATTCCACAAGAATTTTCTGTGGTCTCGTCTCCAGTTACGTCCACCGATTCAGTTGTCATCTCTCAGTAATCCATGGCACCCTGCTAGCCCTTTTTTTTTTCGTTTTCCTCATAATTCTAGCTTTCCGATATTCTGTTTCTCTATTGAACTAATATAAATTTATTATTCCACGTTCTATACACTATTATATTCTCTTAAATGAAATTTTATTGTAATATTGTTTTATATATGTATAACCTTGTATAGATTATAGATTTTTATATATATACTTTTTTATATAATTTTAATAATGCATTTTTCACATTCTATTATATTCTGTGTTTAGCCTCCACATGGGTTTATATTATTTTACAACAATTTTTCCTTCAATTGTACCTGCTGCTTTTTTGTCCTACTAATATCCAAATGGATGTGTAACACTCCTTTTGCGGCTCTTACGCGGGACGCGTTGTGTTTTACCATCCAAATGTATGTTTAATATGCTTAGTTTATCATTTAAACTGATGACCCTTTCTTTAGCATCCAAATGGATGTCATATATGTATTTTTTGCATCCAAATGGATGCTTAGATTTTTAGCATCCAAATGGATGTTAGGCTTGTTACTTTAGCATCCAAATGGATGTTTTTGTCTTTAGCATTCTTTTGGATGTCTAGCGCGCCGCGTTAGTACCCTAAGTGAGGTTTATCACACTACTATGTCATTTTTCTAATGTTTTATGTTCTTGTTCTATATTATTGTAACATATCGTTGTTCATCACCTCACATATGTATAATTATTTATTGTCTTTACTAATATTGATACTCTAATTTTAAACCTTGACCTATGACGTCACTGAGGTACTCTGACCCCGGTCACATTGGCGGTTTTTTTCTAATAGTACAGTTGTATTTAAGCAGTGATGTTTGTACAGTTATTTATGGCCTGATGAAGATGCCGGTGCGGCATTGAAACGCGTAGCCTCTATTATCAATGAAAAACCTTTTTTTATCATTTATATCCTTACGTGACTTATTATAGTTCACGGGTTGATTTGTTAACCTAAGTGTAGCAGCGCCTTTTGGAGACTCTCTTTTTCCTGCACCTTCAGCATACCATTTGCGGTCTTCTTTCGGATCACCGGCATTGAGTCCTGGCAGCAGCACACATACGACTAAGAGCCTTTTATCACCCTTTACCAGGTTAGTAGTATCTCATTCAATTTACTACATTTTACCTGGGTAACCTGCACCATGTGGCGCCGTGTTTTTTGTTCCTCTATATTTGCTCTCATGAAGTCTTCTCTTTGTGGTAGACTTAGATACTGATACACCTACTTCCAGGAGAGTGTTCTTCACTTGGGTAGATGTTGTGAAGGGTTTTTTTCTTCACCAGGGAAAGGATTCTGTGATCATACACCACGGTTGTTTTCCGTAAACGTCCAGGCCTTTTGGAGTTCACGAGATCACCAGTGCACTCCTTTTTTTCAAGAATGTACCAAACTGTTGATTTGGTCACGCCTAACATTTGTGCTCTCTCTCTGATGAATAACTTGATTTTTTTCAGCCTAACGATGGTCTGTTTCACTTGCATTGAGATCTCCTTTGACCTCATGTTGTGAGTTCACAGCAACAGCTTCCAAATGCAAATGCCACACCTGGAATAATCTCCAGACCTTTTACCTGCTTAATTGATGATGGATTAACGAGGGAATAGCCCATGCAGCCCTTTAAATAGCTTTTGAGATAATTGTCCAAATACACTTGGTCCCTTGAAAAAGAGGCAGCTACATATTAAAGAGCTGTAATTCCTAAACCCCTCTTCAAATTAGGATGTGAAGACTCTCAAATTAAAGCTGAGAGTCGGCAATTTACCAAAACATATTGGATATACAGTTATATAATCAATATAGGCATAAACAGCTAAAATGCCAAAACTTGTGTCACTGTCCAAATAATTCTGGACATAACTGTATATATATATATATATATATATATATATATATATATATATATACAATGCATTCGGATAGTCTTCAGACCCTTTCGCTTTTTCCACACTTTGTTATGTTGAGGGCTTGTGCTAAAATAAAAATAAAAAAATCAAGTTTTCCCCATCATTCTGCACTCAATACCCCATAATGAGAAAGTGAAAACAGAATTTTAGAATTTTTTTTCAAATGTTTTAACCTCTTCCCACTTTTGACCTTCCTGACAGAGCCTTATTTTTCAAATCTGACATGTGTCAATTTATGTGGTAATAACTTTGGAATGCTTTTACCTATCCAAGCGATTCTGAGATTGTTTTCTCATGACACATTGTGCTTTAAGTTAGTGGCAAAATTTGGTCGATACATTTAATATTTGTGAAAAGCATCAAAATGTTGCGAAAAATTGCAAAAATGTGCATTTTTCCAAATTTCAATGTATCTGCTTCAAAAAAAAAATAGTAATACTTCACAAAATAGTTGCTAATTAAAATTTCCCGTATGTCTACTTTACGTTGGCATCGTTTTTTTTGAATATCCATTTATTTTTCTAAGACGTTACAAGGCTTAGAACTTTATCAGAAATTTCTCACATTTTCAAGAACATTTTAAAAGGTTATTTTTACAGGGATCGGTTAAGTTGTGAAGTGGCTTTGAGGGGCCTATACAATATAATCCCCCATAAGTCACTCGATTTTAAGAACTGCACCCGTCAAAGTATTCAAAACACCATTTAGAAAGTTTCTTAACCCTTTAGGCATTTCAAAAGAATTAATGCAAAGTGGAGGTGAAATTTGGAGTTGATTTTAAATTCATATTTAATCAAATTTTTATTGTAACACAGAAGGTTTTACCAGAGAAACACAACTCAATATTTTTTTCACAGATTCTGAAGTTTTTAGAAATATCCCACATGTGGACTTAGTGTGCTAATTTACTGAAGCACAGGTTTCAGAAGCAAAGGAGTACCTAGAGGATTTTGGGGCCTTCTTTTTATTAGAATATATTTTAGGCACCATGTCAGGTTTGAAGAGGTCTTGTGTTGCCAAAACAAAAGAAACACCTCAAAAAATACCCCATTTTGGAAACTACACCCACAAGGAATTAATCTAGGGGTATAGTGATCATTTTGACCCCACAGGTGTTTAATAGATTTTATTAGGAATGGGCAGTGAAAATGGAAAATGTAAATACTTTCCACAAGGAATAAAGAAAAAAAAAGCCCCCAAACATTTGTAAAGCAACTTCTCTGGAGCACGGAAATACCCCATATGTGGGCTTAAACTGCTATTTGGGCACACAGTAGGGCTCAGAAGGGAAGGAGCGCCATTTGACTTTTGGAGCACAGATTTTGCTGGATTGGTTTCTTGGCACCATGTCTCATTTGCAAAGCCCCTGTGGGACTAAAACAGTGGAAACTACCCAAAAGTGACTTCATTTGACATACTACACCCATTAAGGAAATAATCTAGGGGTGTAGTGAGCATTTTGACCCCACCGGTGTTTCATTGATTTTATTAGAATTGGGCAGTGAAAATGAAAAAAATTATTGTAGCTTTAGCTCAATATTTTTCATTTTCTCAAATAAAGGAGAAAAGCACCCCAACATTTGTAAAGCAATTTCTCCCGAGTACGGCAATACCCCATATGGTGGTCATACACTGCTATTTGGGCACACAGTAGGGCTCAGAAAGGAAGGAGCGCCAGTTGGCTTTTGGAGTGCAGATTTAGCAGAATTGGTTTCTGGGCGCTATGTCGCATTTGCAAAGCCCCCTGAGGGACCAAAACAGTGTAAATCCCCCAGAAGTGACCCCATTTTGGAAACAACACCCTCAAGGTATTCACCTAGGGGTTTAGTGAGCATGTTAACCCCGCAGGTGTTTTCAATAAATTAGTGTGCACTCGATGTTGCAGAGTGAAAATGGTAATTTTTCCATAGATATGCTAATATGTGGTGCCCAGCTTGTGCCACCATAACAAGAAAGCTCTCTAATTATTATGCTGTGTTTACCGGTTTTAGAAACACCGTACATGTGGCTCTAATCTTTTTCCTGGACATTTGACCAGGCTTAGGAGTGAAAGAGTACCATGCAAAATTGTGGCCTAATTTGGCGATTTACAAGGTATTGGTTCACAATTGCCGAGGCTCTGATGTGAAAAAATAAAATAAATCCCTGAGAAGTGACCACATTTTGGAAACTACACCCATCAAGGCATTTATTAATTTGTGTAGTGAGTATTTTCACCCCACAAGTCTTTTCCATAAATGAATGAGCTGCGGATGGTGCAAAGTAAAAATTGCAGTTTTTCCCTAGATATGCCATTTCAGTGGCAAATATGTTGTGCCCAGCTTGTGCCACTGGTGGCACACACCCCAAAAATTGTTAAAAGGGTTTTCCAGAGTATGGCGACGCCATTTATGTGGAAGTAAACAGCTGATTGGTTATACTTGGGAGGGGGTTAATTTTGTATGTTTTGTATTTATTGATGTTTAACCCCTTGCGTACCTTCGACGTAATAGTACGTCGCTGGCCGCTTATTCCAGCGTACCTTCGACGTACTATTACGGCGCAGGAATAAACTGTCACTATGTGAAATCACATAGTGACAGAACAGCGGCGGCAGCTGTCATTGACAGCTATCCGTCTCTGCTACCGGCCTGGGGACCAATTAGCAGTCCCCAATGCCGGCGATTGCTGTGATTGGTCAGTCTCTGAAGACTGACCAATCACAGCCATCTGTGACGTCGTCTGCAGGAGAAAGCTCCTGTCACTTTCTCTGATCTCCTCACTTCTGTGAGATACGTGAGGAGATCAGAGAAAGCGGTGTAAAAAAAAACAACACTTTTTATTAAACCCTTCCCGAAAATGGGCGTATAGTAACGCCCTGAGGATGAAGCGGGCACAGGAGCTGTGCTCGCTCCATCTTCATCGGATGTCGGCTGTAATATACAGCCGACATCCCACTGCAACTACAGTGATCACTGTCCTCTCCGATCGCTGTACTTTAACCCCTTAAATGCCGCTGTCAATAGCGACAGCGGCATTTAAGTGATTGATACAGAGGGAGGGGGCTCCCTCTGCACCCCATTGCCCCCCCGCGAAAAATCGCGGGGTTCTGATGGTTGCAATGGCAACCAAGAAGCCTAGCAACGGCTTCCTGGTTGCCAGGTACGGGAGCCTATTAGGTCCTGCCCAAGGCAGGATGTAATAGGCTCAACTGTCAGTTGTAAAGTGACAGTTACAATACACTGCATTACATCAGTACATACAGAAGTAGTGCAGTGTATTGTGCAGGGGATCAGAAGATCAGATCTTCCAGTCCCCTAGTATGTGTAAAATGAAAAGTGAAAAAAAAGTAAAAAAAAAGTTTTAGATAAATAAATAAATAAATACAAGTTTTACGTAATAAAAACAATAATCGCCTTGTTTCCCTGACCAAGCCCTTTATAATTAGAAAAAAAATGAAAAAAAAGACAAAAACTAGACATAATAGGTATCGCCGCGTTCGTATTGGCCTGACCTAAAAAAATATCATATTATTTATCCCGCACGGTGAACACCGTAAAAAAAATACCATAAAAAACAATGGTAGAATTTCCTTTTTTGGTCACGTTGTTTCCAAAAAAATGGAATAAAAAGTGATCAAAAAGTCGCGCGTAGCCAAACATGGTACCAATAAAAACGACAGTGTGTCACGCAAAAAATGTATATACTCCGCACAGATTACATATGCCCCCACATTATAAACTGAAACACCAGTAAAACACTAAACAAAACTACTACCAAGCAAAATCTGTGCTCCAAAAGCCAAATGGAGCTCCTTCTGGGCCTGGCAGTGTGCCCAAACAGCGGTTTATGACCACATATGGGGTATTACCGTACTCTGGAGAACCGCTTAACAATTTATGGGGCGTATGTCTCCAGTGGTACAAGCTGGGCCCAACGCATTGGGCACTGAAATAGCATATATGTGGAAAATGTCAATTTTCAATCTGCAACATCCACTGTGCACTAATTTCTGCAAAACCTTTGGGGGTCAAAATGCTCACTACACTTCTAAATGAATTCCTTGAGGGGTGTAGTTTCCTAAATGGGGTCACTTCTCAGGAGTTTTCACTGTACTCGTACCTCAGCGCAATGCAACATGGCGTCAAAAACAAATTTTGTAAAATCTCCACTCCAAAAACGAAATTGCACTTTTTCAGTTTAGACCCTTGCCGTATGTCCAAATAGCCGTTTACAACCACATATGGGGTATTTCCGTAATCAGGAGAAATTGTGTAACACATTTTGGGGTCTCTTTTCTCCTGTATTCCTTGTGGAAATGAAAAATTCTGAGCTAAAGCTACAGGTTATTGGAAAAAAAATTTTTTTTCATTTTCACGGACCAATTCTAATAAAATCTATAAAACACCTGAGGGCTCAAAATGCTCACTACACCTCTAATTTAATTCTTTCAGGGGTATAGTCTCCAAATTGGGATCACATCTGGGGAATTTCTACTGTACTGGTACTTGTGACAAATGCGACATGGCCCCCAGAAACCAATTCAGCAAAATCTGAGCTGCAAAATCCAAATGGTGCTCCGTCCCTTCTGAGCCCTGCCGTGGGTCCAAACAGCAGTTTATTACCACATAATGGGGTATTTCCGTAATCAGGAGAAATTGCTTTACAAATTTTGAGGTGCTTTTTCTCCTTTATTCCTTATAAAAATTAGAAAATTCTGTGTTTTTTCCAAAAAAAAGTCTCTTTTCATCTTCACAGACTAATTCCAATAAATTCAGCAAAAAACCTGTGGGGTCAAAATGATAACTATACCACTAGAAAAATTCCTTGAGGGGTATAGTTTCCAAAATGGGGTCACTTTTGGGGGGATTCCACTGTTTAGGTCCCTCCAGGGCGTTGCAAATGTGACACGGCACTGAAAACCATTCCAGTAAAATCAGAGCTCCAAAATCCAAATGGGGGTCCTTCCCTTCTGAGCCCTGCTGTGGGTCCAAACAGCAGTTTATTACCACATATGGGGTATTTACGTAATCGCGAGAAATTGCTTTACAAATGTTGGGGTGCTTTCTCTCCTTTATTTCTTGCAAAAATTAGAAATTTTTACGTTTTTCCAGAAAAAAAGTAGATTTTCATTTTCACAGACTAACTCCAGAAAATATAGCAAAATACCTGTGGGGTCAAAATGCTAACTATACCCCTAGATAAATTCCCTGAGGGGTGTAGTTTAAAAAATGGGGGTCACTTTTGGGGGTTTCCACTGTTTTGGCACCACAAGTCCTCTTCAAACCTGACATGGTGCCTAAAATATATTCTGAAAAAAGGAGGCCCCAAAATCCAAGAGGTGCTCCTTTGCTTCTGAGGCCTGTGTTTCAGTCCATTAGCGCACTAGGGCCACGTGTGGGATATTTCTAAAAACTGCAGAATCTGGGCAATAAATATTGAGTTGCGTTTCTCAGGTAAAACCTTCTGTGGTACAGAAGAAAATGTATTACATATGAATTTTGTAAAAAAAAATGAAATTTGAAAATTTCAGCTCTACTTTCCTTCAATTCCTGTAAAATGCCTAAAGGGTTGAAACACTTTCTGAATGCTGTTTTGGATACTTTGAGGGGTGCAGTTTTCAAAATGTGGTGTTTTATGGGGGTTTCTAATATATAGGGCACTCAAAACCACTTCAGAACTGAACTCGTCCCTGAAAAAATCGCTTTTTGAAATTTTCTTAAAAATATGAGAAATTGCTGCTAAAGTTCTAAGCCTTGTGAGGTCATAGAAAAATAAAAAGGATGTTCAAAAAACGATGCAAACATTAAGTAGACATATGGGAGATGTTAATTGGTAACTATTTTGTGTGGTATTACCATCTGTTTTACAAGCAGATGCATTTAAAATTGGAAAAATCATAATTTCTTCATATTTTCGCTAAATGTTGGTGTTTTTCACAAATAAGCAATGAATTTATCGACCACATTTTTGCACTAAACTAAAGTACAATATGTCACGAGAAAACAATCTCAGAATCAATTGGATAGGTAAAAGCATTCCGGAGTTATTACCACATAAAGTGATACATGTCAGATTTGAAAAAATGGGTCTGGTCCTCAAGGCCAAAATGAGCTGGGTACTCAAGGGGTTAATAAAGTAAAAATAAAAATATTTTGATATAATATTATTATGTCGAGATTTTTCGGTTTAATATATATGATTGGTTAAACTGTAGGGCTCAGTATGGAGGCAGCGCCATTTGGCTTTTGGAGCGTGGACTTTGCTTGGTAACAGTTTTGCTTGGGGGTATTACTGGTATTTTAGTTTATAATGTGGTGGTACATGTAAGGGAGGCAGAGTACATCAGGGGCATAGTCAGGTGGTATAATATTAAGGTAAAAAAACAATAAAATAATCCAAAGATGTGTGTTACTTTGTGAAGCAATCCTTTCTGCACAGGCCGATGTTGCACTGATAAATGTCCTTCCTTATCCCCCTTCTGATCCACACTTCGCAGTTTGGGGAATTTTGCTGGGAAGTATTGTCCTGGTATAATACGGGCACCCTCGCTTCCAGCAGATATGTTTGAGTCCTCCCCTTCCTGGTTCCCTAATTTTAGGTCCTTGGTAAATCGCCACTTGAAACAGGAGAAATGCCCCCTCGGGCCTGCACAACTGCATATTTTTCTTTCCCAACGTATCGGAGCCATAACTAATTTTATTTTTTCATAGACGTAGTGGTATGAGGGCTGTTTATTTGAGGGACGAGCTGTAGTTTTTATTTGTACCATTTTTGGGGTACATGTAACTTTTTGATCACTTTTTATCCTAATTTTTTGGGCAGTTTTCTTGTTGTAATTTATAGCGCATGGTGAACGCTATAAAAAAAACATGTTAACTTTATTCTGCGGGTCAGTATGATTCCGGCGATTCCAAATTTATAGCACTATTTTATGTTTTCCAACTTTTTGCACAACAAAATTACTTTTGTAAAAAGAATGTATTTTTTCAGTCGCTATGTGTTGAGAACCATAATTTTTTCGTCTACGAATCTGTATGAGGGCTTGTTTTTTGCGAGATGAGCTATAGTTTTTATAGGTACCATTTTTGGATACATGCGACTTTTTGATCACTTATTATTTAAATTTTTGTAGGGCTAAGTGACCAAAAAACAGATATTCTGGATTATTTTTTTCCGCCGTTCACTGCGTGGAATAAATAACTTAATATTTTTATGGTTCAGGCCATTACGGCCGTGGCGATACCAAATATGTATGTTTTTGTTTTTTTCAATAATATAGGACTTGAGAAGCGAAAAAGGGTGATAGTGTTTTATTTTATTGCTTAAAATTTTTATTATATTGTGTACAACTTTTTTTAACATTTTTTTTGCACTTTATTAACACTTTTTTTTTAGTCCCACTAGGGGACTTGAAGGTCTAACTGACAGATTTATTTTCTAATACATTGCACTACCTATGTAGAGCAATGTATTAGATCTGTCAGTCATTCACTGACAGCAAGCCGTTTAGGCTTCACCTCCGGGGCCTAATAGGCTTCCGTAATGGCAGAGCAGGAGGCCATTGTTAGGCCTCCTGTTGCCATGGCAGCTGTCGGCAGCCCTGCAATCACAGGATCTGCTGACAACCACTAAGATGCAGCATCGGTTCCTGTCGTTACCAACATACCGGCTAATGATGCCGGCTTATCTACTGAGCCGGCGCCATCTTGCCGACAGCTATGGAATCCTTTTAGGCCCCGCCTCCAGGGCCTGGAAGGTTCCCGTACTAGGCAGACCGGGAGGCCAGTATAAGGCTTCCAGTTGCCATTGCAACCACCGGCACCCCGGCAATTTCTTTGCTGGGGTGCCGATGAGCTGCAAACACCTTAAATGCAGTGATCGCTTTTGACCGCTGCATTTAAGGGGTTAATGGCGGGAATCTAAGCTAACTTCGGTCTCCGCCATTACAGCAGAGTGTCAGCTTTAAGAAACAGCTGACATCCGGGGATGGTGGCACCTACTCAGCTTCTGAGCTGGTGCCATCCATTTATCATAAGTATACGACAATTTGCGGGAAGCGCTGGCTTTCCATGACATATACTTGCGACAAATGTCGGGAAGGGGTTAAAAACGAAAAACTTAAATTTCACTTAGACATAAGTATTCAGACCCTTTGAAATGGCACTTAAAATTTAGCTTTGGGGGCCTTACATTTCTCTAGATCATCTTTTTTTTTCAAATTTGTTTTTATTGAATCTTTCAAAATGAGAACAATGATTGTGTCAAGAATAAAGGCATGTAGGCATATCTCGCAGGGTAGCACTTATATATAAGAACACAATCCTTGCACATATTGTAAGACAATGGTCCAGACTCAGAAGAGCACTTCCAGCATAGGACTGAGGCACAGAGGTTGATCTTGTGTAAGAATGCAGGTGTCCCATACCAACGGGTAAATCATTTTAATGAGCTCTCCTGAATTCTCACGCAACAAGAGAAACCTAGGGAGTCAGACATAATAGTTTTAAGTTCCATCTCTGAGAATGTCTTGTCAAGTTCTCGTTCCCAGTCTCTTATAGTAAGGTCTCGAGGTGTAACCCTGTAGGAGCAGTAATTAGTAGACATTAGACATAGACTTAGCTTTAGGTGAAGTGTCTGTGAGAAGCTTCTCTACCCAATTCAAGTCCCTAAGTGAACGAGAAACCTGACGTATAAATTGTCTTCTTGTCTGTCTAAAATACAGGTTATGTAAGAAGGTTGTGTCTGCAATAGCCCCAAGGGATCCCAAAGAGAAAATATCCAATTCAGGATCTCTAGATCATCTTTGAAATGTTTTTCTACACCTTGATTGGAGTCCACGTGAGGTAAATTAATTTGATTGGACATGATTTGGAAAGACACACCCCTGTCTATATAAGTATAGACCTAAAAACGAACCAAAAATGGGACACAACCCTAAAGCAAGTAATGTACTCAAAAAATAAAAGTACAAAAAATCTGTCTATATAAGGTCTGATAGCTGACAAAGCATATCTGAGCTCTACGGGCAGTTCTTTCCACCTCATGGCTTGGTTTTCGCTCTGAAACAGGATTGTGTGGAGGCACAGATCTGGAGAAGGGTAAAAAAATATTTCTGCTGCACTGAATGTTCCCAAGAGCACAGTGGCTTCCATTATTCTTACAGGGAAGAAGTTTAGAACTAGGACTCTTCCTAGAGCTGGCTGTCCAACGGTAAGTAATCGGGGTAGAAGTGCCTTGGTAAGAGAGGTGACCAATAACCCAATTGTCACTCTGGCTGAGCTCCAAATATCCTGTGTGCAGATGGGAGAAACTTCCAGAAGGTCAACCATCACTGCTCATCACCTGCCCAATACTATCCCTACATTGAAGCATGGTGGGGGCAGCATCATGCTGTGGGGGTGTTTATCAGCAGCTGGGACAGAGAGACTGGTCAGGGTTGAGGGAAAGATAAATTGTGCCAAAGTACAGAGATATTCTTAATTAAAACCTGAACCAGAGTGCTCAGGACCTCAAACTGGGCTGAAGGTTCAGCTTCCAACAAGACAATGACCCCAACACAGGAGTGGCTTAGGAAAAACTCGGTGAATGTCCTTGAGTGTCCCAGTCAGAGTCCTGTCTTGAATCCCACCGAACATCTCTGGAAAAACCTGAAAATTCCTGTCCACCGAGCATCCCCTATCCAACCTGACAGAGACTGAGAGGATCTGCAGAGAAGAATGTCAGAAATTCCCCAAATCCAGGTGTGCAAACCTTGTGGCATTTTACCCAAGAAGACTGGAGGCTGTTATTGCTGCCAAAGGTGCTTCAACTAAGTACTGAGTAAAGGGTCTGAATACTTACGTCAATGCAATAATTGAGTTTTTCCATTTAAAAAAATTAACAAAGATCACTAACATTCTGTTTTCACTTTGTGATTATGGAGTATTGAGTGCAGATTGATGGGGGAAAACTGAATTTTTTTATTTTATTTTAGCACAAGCCCTCAACATAACAAAATGTAAAAAAATTGAAATGGTCTAAAGGCTTTCCGAATGCATTGTATATATATATATATATATATATATATATATATATATAAAACATTATTCATATACATAAAACTGAAAGAAAGGTCGGATCATTTTCTTTATGCTGTGTAGGGCAGATAATTCTATAATCCATTGAAGGAGGGGTGGGGGGGGGTGTTAAAGCTCTATTTTCCGAAAATAAAGGTGATGAACTGATTTTTCACTCGTAGTCGTAGTGGAGATCAGTTTTTATCTTCCTGTAAAGTTGACTTTACTAGTAAATGGTATAATAAAAAGACACCTTGCTTTTTGCCAGTTATTTTAACATACAGTCTGTACTAATACTAAACAAACCGGCTGCACAGTTTTGTAAACTGTGAAGCCAGTTTAACAAAATAGATTTTTATTTTTTTTACCCCACAATACAACCCCCTACCAGCTAAACACTTTGATACCTGCCCTTAAAGTATCACTTTAGTTCCGATCTCCCACCCGTTGTAAGAGACGTCGGTAGCATGCTGGGCAATTGTAACGTCCATGGTCGCTGACCACAAACTCCTTCCATCCAGTCGACGCCCTTCTCTCCAGAGATGTCTGCACATGCGGCCGTCCTGTTCCACAGTGACCACCAGGGTGCGCTCGCGAGCTCAGTCCAGACTTAAGGAGCCAAAGTGCACACAGGTGGGAGATTGAACTGCTTGCTCCCAGAGCACCCTGGGCTATAAGAAGGGTTGTGCCCCTCCCTGCAATGCCTGAGCATTGTTGTCGTACCCTAGTCTGTCTAAGCAAATGGTCTAGAGTTTCCCAGTTCCCAGTGTTTCCCATTCCTGCTACCTGAAACCTGTATCCCGTGCTATCCTGATCAAGTGCCGTGTTGAGCTGAAGTCGTGCTGTGCTGTGTTCCACGCCTGTCCTGCTACACGATGCCTGGAGCCTGACTGCTGCCTAGTCCCAGCCGAGCCTGTCTTGCTACTCTCTGAGCTACCACAGGTACACTATACAAACTATAGACAATGACCTGTTTTCTGTTGGCCAGCTGCCATTCCGTCAAGGCAGTACGGCCCAGTGGGTCCACATACCCAACGTTACAGCAATACAGTTGCAAAGGCCTGGTGAGCTTAGTACACGGATCCAATTCAAAATAACAGGCACAAGACTCAACAGCTGTAATACCTAGCATGCTACATGTGTCTCTTACATTGGGCAGGAGATCGACAGTCAACTACGCTATAATTGTATGCCAACACATACAGGCCAGATGTTTGCGAAAAGGACACTCTTTTCGCATACGTCCAGTTCATTATAGACTATGAATATGTTCGGCGTATATGCCAAACATGCACTGCATATTCAGTGTGAACATAGCCTTAGTGTAGATAAGGGCCTAAGGCAGGCTGTGCATTATTCAGGGATTCAATGAACACTAAACAGAGGTAGTGAAAGAAACTAGCTAACAAACTAACTAACTAACTAACTAACTAACTAACTCCACCATTTTGTCTGATTGTTCTATACTCCATTTTGCCTTCAATATCAAATTGATGCTTAAAGAAATATATTTTGCTGTCTTTAAAGAAAATTTTGCTGAATACACCATGACTCGTAAACAGGAGGCCTCAAGAATTAGATTTCGCCCTGGGTTCAATTGTAAGCTCAAGACAAAATATTGTGTGATTCACCTGTTCAGTCTAATGCTATATAAACCCCTCCTGTTCTGTGGAGAAAGGCATGCTAGTTTAGCTATATGCAAGATGACACGTACAGTGAAGGAAATAAGTATTTGATCCCTTGCTGATTTTGTAAGTTTGCCCACTGTCAAAGACATGAACAGTCTAGAATTTTTAGGCTAGGTAAATTTTACCAGTGAAAGACAGATTATATATATTAAAAAAAAAAGAAAATCACATAGTCAAAATTATATATATTTATTTGCGTTTTGCGCAGAGAAATAAGTATTTGATCCCCTACCAACCATTAAGAGTTCAGCCTCCTCCAGACCAGTTACACGCTCCAAATGAACTTGGTGCCGGCATTAAAGACAGCTGTCTTAAATGGTCACCTGTATAAAAGACTCCTGTCCACAGACTCAATTAATCAGTCTGACTCTAACCTCTACAACATGGGCAAGACCAAAGAGCTTTCTAAGAATGCCAGGGACAAGATCATAGACCTGCACAAGGCTGGAATGGGCTACAAAACCATAAGTAAGACACTGGGTGAGAAGGAGACAACTGTTGGTGCAATAATAAGAAAATGGAAGACATACAAAATGACTGTCAATCGACATCGATCTGAGGCTCCATGCAAAATCTCACCTCGTGGGGTATCCTTGATCCTGAGGAAGGTGAGAGCTCAGCCTGAAAGATACACGGGGGGAACTTGTTAATGATCTCAAGGCAGCTGGGACCACAGTCACCAAGAAAACCATTGGTAACACATTACGCCGTAATGGATTAAAATCCTGCAGTGCCCGCAAGGTCCCCCTGCTCAAGAAGGCACATGTACAGGCCCGTCTTAAGTTTGCAAATGAACATCTGGATGATTCTGAGAGTGATTGGGAGAAGGTGCTGTGGTCAGATGAGACTAAAATTGAGCTCTTTGGCATGAACTCAACTCGCCGTGTTTGGAGGAAGAAAAAAGCTGCCTATGACCCAAATAACACCATCCCCACTGTCAAGCATGGAGGTGGAAACATTATGTTTTGCAGGTGTTTCTCTGCTAAGGGCACAGGACTACTTCACCACATCAATGGGAGAATGGATGGAGCCATGTACCGTCAAATCCTGAGTGACAACCTCCTTCCCTCCACCAGGACATTAAAAATGGCTTGTGGCTGGGTCTTCCAGCACGACAATGACCCGAAACATGCAGCCAAGGCAACAAAGGAGTGGCTCAAAAAGAAGCACATTAAGGTCATGGAGTGGCCTAGCCCGTCTCCAGACCTTAATACCATCGAAAACTTATGGAGGGAGCTGAAGATCCGAGTTGCCAAGCGACAGACTCGAAATCTTAATGATTTACAGATGATCTGCAAAGAGGAGTGGGCCAAAATTCCATCTAACATGTGTGCAAACCTCATCATCAACTACAAAAAACGTCTGACTGCTGTGCTTGCCAACAAGGGTTTTGCCACCAAGTATTAAGTCTTGTTTGCCAAAGGGATCAAGTACTTATTTCTCTGTGCACAATGCAAATAAATATATATATAATTTTGCCAATGTGATTTTCTTTTTTTTTTTTTTTTTATATATAATCTAGCTCTCACTGGTAAAATTAACCTAGCCTAAAAATTCTAGACTGTTCATGTCTTTGACAGTGGGCAAGCTTACAAAATCAGCAAGGGATCAAATACTTATTTCCTTCACTGTATGTCGCTTTTCTGTAACCCCCCCCAGCTTAAGCAATAAATATACATAAATTTGGACTAACTGTTTCATAGTTGATTTATCCACAACAATTCTGGTTCCAACACCCGAAAGCAACTGGAATGGAACCAGGGCGGGAACCAAGGACAGGAGATCGAACTGGCGCCATCAATCCAATGAGAAACCTTTTTTTTTAGTTCGCTCTCCCTCTTCTAGTCCCCAGTCCCTCTGTTCTCAAGAACCTGAAACAGTTGATAAATCTCTTTTGATATAAATGTGTGAGTGAATAGGGATGTTGGTGCACACCACATCAGAGGGAAAGAGGTCCTCTATTGCGGAGCGATTGTTTTTGCCTCAAGACGTACCTCTACGGAGAAAGCATAGATGGTGCAGTGAAGTGATAAGTAAGAGGACCCTGACTTCCTCAGACATGACTGTTTTTTTCTGAATTTGTCAAGTAAATTGTTATTAACCACTGCCTGAGCAGCAGAAGGACAAAAGTAAAATAGGAAGGTTAAGTGTGTTTGGGTTTAGTTTTCGTACTGGTCTGCCTTGCTTTGTCAGCACAGGTACTTTGAGTACCCCCTGCACTTGACCTTTGGACATCCTTGATTAAATTCAGCTTCGGTCCACTGTTGCTATTGGGTGCCGGGCTAACCCCAGGGAACGAGGGCGACCGTTCTCTGATCACCTCTCGGCCTGTTGCTTGAAGGCCTTGTGTAACACTGGCAGGGGCTTAGCTAAAGGCTCATGGGAACTGGTGCCAAAGTCCTTCTTGGGCCCCCCAACTTCTTCTCTAAGTGCCCCAACGATGCAGCGCTAGCAGCCAGAGGCGTCGCTAAGGTCTTAAAACATCAGGGGCAATACATAGATATAGATCAGCAGCACAGGAACAAAGACTAAGTTGGGTGCACGCCCCTTGTATCACAGTCCAATGACCCTTCAATGTAGGCAGAAGAAAGTGAGGCAGCACTACCAAATATATTAAAAATGATCCTTTTATTCCACGTGCGACGTTTCAGCTCAGTGTGAGCCTTTTCAAGCATAACAGTGTGACACACAAAGCACATATATATGCAGATCACAATTATAAATCCAATTACAAACATTTCATAAAATAGTGATGGAACTGTAAAGCTAACACACACAACATTGTGTCAATAGAATCCTAGGGAATATATAGGTGAATACTGAATGCAAGAAAGAACACATGGTATGTTTAGGTGATTACTGAATGTAAGAAAGAACACGTTATGTTTAAGTAGTAAAAGGACAGTAATGAAGAAATAGGTATATATAGAGTATAGCGTTAGTAGATAGGAGGTTAATGAACGGGCTAATGTGGAAGAGAATCATGTCAAGTAGAAAGGATACATGGTGATGAAGATTATCCTGTATGGATCCTGAGACCTTGGATGATGTTATTAAGTCTGTAATAAAATGGCAGTAATTAGCATAATTTGCATAATTATGGACTCAATGTTATGAGATGCTAAGACTACATATATATATAAGTAGATCCTAAAGGTAGATAAAATCGCAGGTATCCTAAAAAACTATTGGATAATAAAAGATCAAAAGTTGATGAGATTTCGAGACAAGATCTTTTAAAGAAAAAAACACAGACCACATCACATAGATTAGCACTAGTATCTACATATTCCCATAAAAGCAATGAAATTGCAAAAATAATCAAAAAAGAATGGGGGATACTGAGGAGCACCTATGACAAGATTCCAGAATTTGTAGCTCCACCACGTATGGCCTATCATAGCACAAAGAAAATCTCAGAGATCGTTTAATCCATGCGGATGTGGGGTCTTCGGTTAAAAGCCATCAATCTTTTTTAGCACCTAGAAAATCGGGTTGTTTCCCTTGTTTGGGGTGTAACAATTGTAAAAACATGGCTAAGGGTGAGGTTTCTGTTCACCCGACAAAAGGACTATACATAAAATTAAACATCACCTAACATGCAAATCGGATCATGTGGCCTATGTCATACAAAGTCCCTGCAAATTATTATATGAAGGTGAAACCACCCTTGAATGTAGAAAACTGGAGCAGGAGAGTAGTGAACGAGTCAAACCAGGAGTGTACGAGGTACCAAGCGCAGAGCAGGAGAGTAGTCAGTAAGCCAGGGTCAATATGAAGCAGGGACAAATAGTTCAAGCAGCAACAGCAGAGCCAGGAAACAGGAGAATCACAGGCAAAGGAGGAGCAGGAAGTGAAGGTATAAATAGACAGAGGGCGGGAGCTAGCTCCGTCTGGCCAGGCTGTGATAGGCTCTCCCACTCCTCAGTCTCCCAGCCTGATTGGTAGAAGGAGGGGTCACTCGATCAGACTTAGGAGCAGGTGCAGACTGACTAACCACGGGCGTCGACACAGAAGCTGTGTCTGGCAGATCCTTTACAAATAACCACAAGTCAACAATCCGTACTAAAAAGATTGATTTACCTTTGCCCAAACACTTTGTAGAAAAAAGCCACGGTGAAAACTATTTTAGATTGTTCATCTTGGACCATGTGCCCCGCCATAGACGTGGCGGTGAAAGGATCTCGAAATTAAAACGGTTGGAGCTTGAATGGATATTTAAATTAGTTACCCTATCCCCTAGAGGCCTTAATGTGGATTTTAAGATCTTTCCTAGTTTCTCTAGATAACCCAAGGTCGTACTCTGATATGAACACTTGCTCGGAATTCCATTATGGTTTCTATGTCCCTTTCTTCCCTTCATTTGTAGGAAAACGATAACAGTTTGACTATTGAATACATATGTATATTTTCTTCAGTATAAATATTTGATAATATGACCATATTTGATATGTTGTCAATATATTATCTCTAAATATATGTTCTATTTCTTCTCTTTTAGAGACTAATATTCTCGAGTTTCGCCTCCAGGATCGGCTAAAGACGCATGTACCCTGAAATATGTATCTGGTTTTGTCATTTCCTTTTTTATAAAAGAATGTTTTTATTCATAAAATAATATTATGTTCCATTCTCTCATTATTCGCAATTTATCAGATATATATATATATATATATATATATATATATATATATATATATTAGCCTTCATGAGAATGTGGTCCTATATACATATATATATGTTATAGATTACACGTATGTATCCATCTGATTTATTGTTAAAATAAAACTAATTCCTATTTTATATTTTCCTGTAATAGGAGTGTATGATGGGATCTGACATTTATCGTTATGGCGATGAGTTACACATACATATAATTGACTGGGTCTATGGTCGTACATAAAACTATCCTTTATGCATTAGACATCGCTAGTATTTTACTAGATAACCATATGGCCGTTTACAATTATACAATATTAGTCGAGTAATGATAGTTTGGGATAGATACGAGGTACAAGAAAACAGAGTTGCCCTCTTTCAAGATGGCAATATACATCATGAGTGAGTATCACGCATGTGCGAATGGACGCTAAGTTTCATAACGCACACTAACGTCAATCTGGATGTGACGTAGTCTACAGACATGCACAGTGGACAATGTGGGTAGCCAACAGCCGATCCAGCGAGGTTAGGATGTTTTTAATGTTTAACCCCTTCCCGCCCTAGCCACTTTTGACCTTCCTGACAGAGCCTCATTTTTCAAATCTGACATGTTCACTTTATGTGGTAATAACTCTGGAATGCTTTCACCTATCCAAGCGATTCTGAGATTGTTTTCTCGTGACACATTGCACTTTAAGTTACTAGCAAAATTTGCTCGATATGTTCTATATTTAATTGTGAATAACACCGAAAATTAGCGAAAAATTGCAAAAATTAGCATTTTTCTCAATTTAAATGTATCTGCTTGTAAGACAGGCAGTTATACCACACAAAATGGTTGCTAATTAACATCACCCATATGTCTACTTTAGATTGGCATCGTTTTTTGAACATCCTTTTATTTTTCTATGACATCACAAGGCCTACAACTTTAGCAGCAATTTCTCACATTTTCAAGAAAATGTCAAAAGGCCATTTTTACAGGGGCCAGTTCAGTTGTGAAGTGGCTTTGAGGGCCTTATATATTAGAAACCCCCAAAAAGTCACCCCATTTTAAAAACTTCACCCCTCAAAGTATTCAAAACAGCATTTAGAAAATGTCTTAACCCTTTACACATTTCACAGGAATTAAAGCAAAGTAGAGGTGGAATTTACAAATTTCATATTTATTGGCAGAAATAAATTTTTAATACTATTTTTTTATTACACAGAAGGTTTTAGCAGAGAAATTCAACTCAATATTTGTTGCCCAGTCTCTGCAGTTTTAGGAAATATCCCACATGTGGTCGTAGCGTGCTACTGGAATGAAGCACAGGCCTCAGAAGCAAAGGAACACCTAGTGGATTTTGGGGCCTTATTTTGTTAGAAGGGCTCTTGCAGTGACAAAACAGTACAAATCCCCCAAAAGTGACCCCATCTGGGAAACTAGACACCTCAAGGAAATTATCTAGGGGTATGGTGAGCATTTTGACCGCACAGGTTTTTTACAGAATTTATTGGAAGTAGGCCGTGAAAATTAAAATCAACATTTATTCAAAGAAAATTTAGGTTTAGCCATTTTTTTTCTCATTTCCACAAGGACTGAAGGAGAAAAAGCACCGTAAAATTTGTAAAGCAATGTCTCCCGAGTAAAACAATACCCCACATGTGGTAATAAACGGATATTTGAACACAGGGCATGGCTTAGAAGGGATGGAGTGCCATTTGGCTTTGGGAGATCACATTTAGCAGGAATGGTTTGAGAGGCCTTGTCACATTTACAAAGCCCCTGAGGGGACTAAACAGTGGAAACCCCCCACAAGTGACCCCATCTGGGAAACTAGACACCTCAAGGAAATTATCTAGGGGTATGGTAAGCATTTTGACCGCACAGGTTTTTTACAGAATTTATTGGAAGTAGGCCGTGAAAATTAAAATCAACATTTATTCAACGAAAATTTACGTTTAGCCATTTTTTTTCTCATTTCCACAAGGACTGAAGGAGAAAAAGCACCGTAAAATTTGTAAAGCAATGTCTCCCGAGTAAAACAATACCCCACATGTGGTAATAAACGGATATTTGAACACAGGGCATGGCTTAGAAGGGATGGAGTGCCATTTGGCTTTGGGAGATCACATTTAGCAGGAATGGTTTGAGAGGCCTTGTCACATTTACAAAGCCCCTGAGGGGACTAAACAGTGGAAACCCCCCACAAGTGACCCCATTTCGGAAACTACACCCATTGAGGAAATTATCTAGGGGTATAGTGAGAATTTTTAGTTTTGTTTTAGGTGGTTTTTTTTTACAATTTTTAAATGATCAAATTTTAAATGGGGCTGGTCAGTAGAAAAATTAATAATTGGTCATGGCCAGTATGGGAGACAGAAAAGGTGAATAATGAATAAATAAATTAAAAATCCAAGGAGGTATGATATATTTTGAAACATTGGTTCATGCACAGGCCGGGATTTGTGGGACATGTCTCACAATGGTATGTGGTGTCCTTACGAATGCCTCGCTTGGCACACACACGGCATTTTTTTTGGGGCTTCTTTTTTTTTTCAGTGGGGGGGATTTCTGTCGGGAAATGCTGGCCGGGAATTATCCTACTGACGGAAGAGCCAGATGAACTGCCCTCTCCTTCCTGGTTACCAAACATCAGGGACTTTATGACCTTTTCCTGAAATTGCAGGAACGTACCTCCACTGCTGGCATATCTATAGAGGACAAAGGCGTTGTATAAAGCCATCTGTGTAAGATGCACAGACAGCTTCTTATACCATACTCTGGTCTTGCGCATGGCGTTGTATGGTTTTATAACCTGGTCGGACAGGTCAACGCCACCCATATACTTGTTGTACTCCTGTACACAATATGGTTTTGGGACTTGGGAAGTGGATCCACGTACAGGGACTAGGCTGCATCTGCTGTCGTGTATGCTGGTCAGTATAAGGACGTCCCTTTTATCCTTATACTTTAGGAGGAGCAGATTGTCGCAGCAGAAAGCTTTGCTCTCTCCTAATTTTAGGATCTGACCCAGCAATGTTTTGGGGAGGCCCTTCTTATTTTTGCGGATTGTTCCGCATGCCAAGGTGGATCTGGACAAGAGAACTTTTACTAAGGGGACACTGTTATAAAAGTTGTCCAGATAAAGATGATAGCCTTTCCCAAGTAAAGGATGGATAAGATCCCATACGATCTTTCCACTAATTCCAAGGAAAGGGGGGCATTCTGGGGGATCTATATGGGAGTCTTTTCCCTCATAGACCCTAAAGGAGTAGGTGTAACCGGTGGCACTTTCGCACAGCTTGTAGAGCTTTATGCCGTACCGGGCTCTTTTATTGGGTAGATACTGCCTGAAGTGCAGTCTACCCTTGAAGCTGACTAGGGATTCATCTACCGAAATATTTTGCTGGGGGGTATAAACGTGGGAAAAAATTTGGGAGTAGTGGGCAATCAATGGTCGTATTTTATATAGCCTATCAAAATTTGGGTCCTGTGGGGGTGGGCACTGGCTATTATCATTGTAATGAAGGAATTTCAGGATGGCTTCGAAGCGCTTCCTTGGCATTACTGTGCGGTAAATGGGGGTGTTATATAAAATATCAAGGGACCAATAGTCTCTAATCCTAGGCTTTTTTATTAGGCCAAAACTTAAAAATATGCCCCAAAACTTCCGCAATTCCACTAGGTTTGTGGGGGTCCAATTTTGGCTTCTCCCATAATAAGAGTCAGGGTTCTGGGCGATAAATTGTTCCGCATAGATGTTGGTCTGCTGGACCATTAACGCTAAAAGGGAGTCTGAAAAAAAAAGGTTAAAATAATCAATGGGGCTGAAACCCGTCATTTCAATTTGAATGCCTGAGCGGGCTGTAAACTCAGGCACCTGGGGGGTATAATTCTCTGCAGCTTCCCAGGTCAGCTCAGGCAGATCAGGAACTACGGCTCTTCTACGCCGACTGGGGGGTGCAGATTCAGAGTCACTGGATGCAGAGGAAGATGGAAGCACGAACTGCTCCTCACCTTCACTTGCGCTGTCCGTGTCGGAACACAGCATTGCAGATGCTTCCTCGGCTAAAAAGACTCTTTTGGCCATACTGAAAAACTTGTGCTACCTAACTAACTAAAAACAGGTTAGTGGGCACAAAAGGGCAGAAAAGCGGCAGATCGCTGTTTTTTTTTAACTTACGCACTGTATTTATTCCTGTCTCCGTCTCTCACAAGCTCTCTGACAGGAAAGAGCTTGTCAGAGACGGAGATGCCGGCAAACCACGGCTCCTGCGCTGTGATTGGCCTGTCAGTACTGACCAATCACAGCTCGTTTCCGGCACAGGGACCACTCTGATTGGTCCTGTTTGAATCCTGCTTTGTGATCGGGACGCTGTCACCATGTCTGTTGACATGGTGACAGTTTGAAGCTTGGGCATGCACAGCTTCCCCATGGCTCCTCTATCCCCCCCACGGGTGCAATAGGCAGGCACCACTGCTACTGCGCTGTGATTGGCCTGTCAGTACTGACCAATCACAGCTCGTTTCCGGCACAGGGACCACTCTGATTGGTCCTGTTTGAATCCTGCTTTGCGATCGGGACACTGTCACCATGTCTGTTGACATGGTGACAGTTTGAAGCTTGGGCATGCACAGCTTCCCCATGGCTCCTCTATTCCCCCCACGGGTGCAATAGGCAGGCAACACTGCTCCTGCGCTATGATTGGCCTGTCAGTACTGACCAATCACAGCTCGTTTCCGGCACAGGGACCACTCTGATTGGTCCTGTTTGAATCCTGCTTTGCGATCGGGACGCTGTCACCATGTCTGTTGACATGGTGACAGTTTGAAGCTTGGGCATGCACAGCTTCCCCATGGCTCCTCTATTCCCCCACGGGTGCAAAAGGCAGGCACACACCGCTCATACTCGGAACTGGCTCCCGGCCGCTTTCGGAAGGAGACGCCGAGGTGGCCTTGCTCGTGCAACTCCAGGTGGGCTTGAGGCTTCCGAAAATGCCATAAAAAAAAAAAGATTTTTTTATTATGAAGGTAGAAAAATCAGCGGGACCGACCCGCGAGCGAAGCCGACGGGGAGTTCCAGGAGGTCGGCATGAGTTGGCCGTGCATACCGCTAAAGCCCTCAAACTCCGACGCTGGCGCTGAGGAGCTCGTACACGGCTGCAACCGGGCTGGCACGGCTTCCCCATGGCTCCTCTATCCCCCCAAGGATGCCATAGGCAGGCACACGCCGCTCATACCCGGAGCGGGCACACCGCCGCTGACATGCATCCTTCGCGGACCGGAAGTGCTTGTCAGCCGGCTGGACACAACGGGACTCGCCGCGGGCGCTGTGGAGCTCCCACAAGGAAGCTGCCGGCATGTACAAGCTCCCAAGGGGCCCCTCTATCCCCCCACGGGTGCAAAAGGCAGGCACACGCCGCTCATACTCGGAACTGGCTCCCGGCCGCTTTCGGAAGGAGACGCCGAGGTGGCCTTGCTCGTGCAACTCCAGGTGGGCTTGAGGCTTCCGAAAATGCCATAAAAAAAAAAAGATTTTTTTATTATGAAGGTAGAAAAATCAGCGGGACCGACCCGCGAGCGAAGCCGACGGGGAGTTCCAGGAGG
Organism: Rhinoderma darwinii; assembly: GCF_050947455.1. NCBI lineage: Eukaryota > Metazoa > Chordata > Amphibia > Anura > Rhinodermatidae > Rhinoderma > Rhinoderma darwinii. Next base: position 44,335,657 of record NC_134698.1, on the reverse strand, counting down.
TCGGCATGAGTTGGCCGTGCATACCGCTAAAGCCCTGGAACTCCGCCGCCGGCGCTGCAAAGCTCGTACACGGCTGCAACCGGGCTGGCACGGCTTCCCCATGGCTCCTCTATCCCCCCCAAGGATGCCATAGGCAGGCACACGCCGCTCATACCCGGAGCGGGCACACCGCCGCTGACATGCATCCTTCGCGGACCGGAAGTGCTTGTCAGCCGGCTGGACACAACGGGACTCGCCGCGGGCGCTGTGGAGCTCCCACAAGGAAGCTGCCGGCATGTACAAGCTCCCAAGGGGCCCCTCTATCCCCCCACGGGTGCAAAAGGCAGGCACACGCCGCTCATACTCGGAACTGGCTCCCGGCCGCTTTCGGAAGGAGACGCCGAGGTGGCCTTGCTCGTGCAACTCCAGGTGGGCTTGAGGCTTCCGAAAATGCCATAAAAAAAAAAAGATTTTTTTATTATGAAGGTAGAAAAATCAGCAGGACCGACCCGCGAGCGAAGCCGACGGGGAGTTCCAGGAGGTCGGCATGAGTTGGCCGTGCATACCGCTAAAGCCCTGGAACTCCGCCGCCGGCGCTGCAAAGCTCGTACACGGCTGCAACCGGGCTGGCACGGCTTCCCCATGGCTCCTCTATCCCCCCCAAGGATGCCATAGGCAGGCACACGCCGCTCATAACCGGAGCGGGCACACCGCCGCTGACATGCATCCTTCGCGGACCGGAAGTGCTTGTCAGCCGGCTGGACACAACGGGACTCGCCGCGGGCGCTGTGGAGCTCCCACAAGGAAGCTGCCGGCATGTACAAGCTCCCAAGGGGCCCCTCTATCCCCCCACGGGTGCAAAAGGCAGGCACACGCCGCTCATACTCGGAACTGGCTCCCGGCCGCTTTCGGAAGGAGACGCCGAGGTGGCCTTGCTCGTGCAACTCCAGGTGGGCTTGAGGCTTCCGAAAATGCCATAAAAAAAAAAAGATTTTTTTATTATGAAGGTAGAAAAATCAGCGGGACCGACCCGCGAGCGAAGCCGACGGGGAGTTCCAGGAGGTCGGCATGAGTTGGCCGTGCATACCGCTAAAGCCCTGGAACTCCGCCGCCGGCGCTGCAAAGCTCGTACACGGCTGCAACCGGGCTGGCACGGCTTCCCCATGGCTCCTCTATCCCCCCCAAGGATGCCATAGGCAGGCACACGCCGCTCATAACCGGAGCGGGCACACCGCCGCTGACATGCATCCTTCGCGGACCGGAAGTGCTTGTCAGCCGGCTGGACACAACGGGACTCGCCGCGGGCGCTGCGGAGCTCCCACAAGGAAGCTGCCGGTATGCACAAGCTCCCACGGGGCCCCTCTATCCCCCCACAGGTGCCATAGGCAGGCACACACCGCTCATACTCGGAACTGGCTCCCGGCCGCTTTCGGAAGGAGTCGCCGAGGTGGCCTTGCTCGTGCAACTCCAGGTGGGCTTGAGGCTTCCGAAAATGCCATAAAAAAAAAAAAGATTTTTTTATTATGAAGGTAGAAAAATCAGCGGGACCGACCCGCGAGCGAGGCCGACGGGGAGTTCCAGGAGGTCGGCATGAGTTGGCCGCTCCTACCGCTCTTGCCCTGGAAGTCCACAGCGGGCGCTGCAGAGCTCCTACACGGCTGCCCCCGGTCTTGCACAGCTTCCCCATGGCTCCTGTATCCCCCCCACGGGTGCAGGCACACGCCGCTCATACACTCTGGGGCTGGCTGACAGCCCAGGTGACATGCCACCTCCTAGCCGACCGGAAGTACATGTCAGGCGGCTTGGGACATAGTGGGACCCCCCCCGCTGGCGCTGTGGAGCTCATACACTGTTGCCACCGGGCATGCACAGCTTGCATACGGCTCCTCTACCCCGGGCTGCAATGGGCAGCACACCCCGCTCATACACTCTGGAGCTGGCTGACAGCAACTGCTGCTGATAATGATGACGACGATAATGTGCAAAGGGTTATCTATCGGCGGACAGTATCACACTCTGGCCCTGGAACTGTGCCACGGTCTGCCTCTGCTGTTCACTACCGCCTCTGAAATTTTTGAACATACCCCACTTTAACTTGATTTTAAATGTTTCACTTTCAAATGTTTCACTTTCAGTAGCAGAAATGCCATTCTTTGACATTTGGGCCTTTTTATTGTCACTGCTGCTTGGTCACCAAATGGATCTCCTTGGATTGAGGCCTAGTCCTCTCCCCACCGCCCTGGAACTCTGCCCCGGCCTACGCTGCCTGCCGTCACACCCCTGGCCCTGGAACTCTGCCCCGGCCTACCTCTGCTGTTCACTACCGCCTCTGACATTTTTGAACATACCCCACTTTAACTTGATTTTAAATGTTTCACTTTCAAATGTTTCACTTTCAGTTGCAGAAATGTCATTCTTTGACATTTGGGCCTTTTTATTTTCACTGCTGCTTGGTCACCAAATGGATCTCCTTGGATTGAGGCCTAGTCCTCTCCCCACCGCCATGGAACTCTGCCCCGGCCTACGCTGCCTGCCGTCACACCCCTGGCCCTGGAACTCTGCCCCGGCCTGCCTCTGCTGCTCACCACCGCCTCTGACATTTTTGAACATACCCCACTTTAACTTGATTTTAAATGTTTCACTTTCAAATGTTTCACTTTCAGTAGCAGAAATGTCATTCTTTGACATTTGGGCCTTTTTATTTTCACTGCTGCTTGGTCACCAAATGGATCTCCTTGGATTGAGGCCTAGTCCTCTCCCCACCGCCCTGGAACTCTGCCCCGGCCTACGCTACCTGCCGTCACACCCCTGGCCCTGGAACTCTGCCCCGGCCTGCCTCTGCTGCTCACCACCGCCTCTGACATTTGTGAACATACCCCACTGTAACTTGATTTTAAATGTTTCACTTTCAGTAGCAGAAATGTCATTCTTTGGCATTTGGGCCTTTTTATTGTCACTGCTGTTTAGTCACCAAATGGATCTCCTTGGATTGAGGCCCAGTCCTCTCCCCACCGCCCTGGAACTCTGCCCCGGCCTACGCTGCCTGCCGTCACCCCCTGGCCCTGGAACTCTGCCCCGGCCTGCCTCTGCTGCTCACCACCGCCTCTGACATTTTTGAACATACCCCACTTTAACTTGATTTTAAATGTTTCACTTTCAAATGTTTCACTTTCAGTAGCAGAAGTGTCATTCTTTGACATTTGGGCCTTTTTATTTTCACTGCTGTTTGGTCACCAAATGGATCTCCTTACCTACCAGCAATCACCCTGGAACTCTGGCTGGGCATGGGGATGCAAGTTGCTCCCGCTGACTCCCACCGGGACCTACCTGCAATCACCCTGGAACTCTGGCTGCGCATGGGGATGCAGGTTGCTCCCGCTGCCCCCCTTCCACCCCACCGGGACCTACCAGCAATCACCCTGGAACTCTGGCTGGGCATGGAGATGCGGGTTGCTCCCCCTTCCACCCCACCGGGACCTACCAGCAATCGCCCTGGAACTCTGGCTGGGCATGGGGATGCAAGTTGCTCCCGCTGACTCCCACCGGGACCTACCTGCAATCACCCTGGAACTCTGGCTGGGCATGGGGATGCAAGTTGCTCCCGCTGCTCCCCTTCCACCCCACCGGGACCTACCACCAATCACCCTGGAACTCTGGCTGGGCATGGAGATGCAAGTTGCTCCCGCTGCCCCCCCACCGGGACCTACCTGCAATCACCCTGGAACTCTGGCTGGGCATGGGGATGCAGGTTGCTCCCGCTGCTCCCCTTCCACCCCACCGGGACCTACCACCAATCACCCTGGAACTCTAGCTGGGCATGGGGATGCAGGTTGCTCCCGCTGCCCCCCCACCGGGTCCTTCCAGCAATCACCCTGGAACTCTGGCTGGGCATGGGGATGCATGTTGCTCCCGCTGGCCCCCAACGGGACCTACCTGCAATCACCCTGGAACTCTGGCTGGGCATGAGGATGCAGGTTGCTCCCGCTGCCCCCCCACCGGGACCTACCACCAATCACCCTGGAACTCTGGCTGGGCATGGGGATGCAGGTTGCTCCCGCTGGCCCCCCACCGGGACCTACCTGCAATCACTCTGGAACTCTGGCTGGGCATAGGGACACAGGTTGGTCCCGCTGCCCCCCCTTCCACCCCACCGGGACATACCTTCAATCATCCTGGAACTCTGGCTGGGCATGGGGATGCAAGTTGCTCCCGCTGCCCCCCCCACCGGGTCCTTCCTGCAATCACCCTGGAACTCTGGCTGGGCATGGGGATGCATGTTGCTCCCGCTGGCCCCCAACAGGACCTACCTGCAATCACTCTGGAACTCTGGCTGGGCATAGGGACACAGGTTGGTCCCGCTGCCCCCCCTTCCACCCCACCGGGACATACCTGCAATCACCCTGGAACTCTGGCTGGGCATGAGGATGCAGGTTGCTCCCGCTGCCCCCCACCGGGACCTACCACCAATCACCCTGGAACTCTGGCTGGGCATGGGGATGCAGGTTGCTCCCGCTGCCCCCCCACCGGGACCTACCACCAATCACCCTGGAACTCTGGCTGGGCATGGGGATGTAGGTTTCTCCCGCTGCCCCCCCACCGGTACCTACCACCAATCACCCTGGAACTCTGGCTGGGCATGGGGATGCAGGTTGCTCCCGCTGCCCCCCCACCGGGACCTACCACCAATCACCCTGGAACTCTGGCTGGGCATGGGGATGCATGTTGCTCCCGCTGGCCCCCAACGGGACCTACCTGCAATCACCCTGGAACTCTGGCTGGGCATGAGGATGCAGGTTGCTCCCGCTGCCCCCCCACCGGGTCCTTCCAGCAATCACCCTGGAACTCTGGCTGG